>NC_141685.1:1098584771-1099784771 GCF_964263255.1 Lissotriton vulgaris | reverse complement strand
GAAGTGTACTGAAATGGAGGTGTCAAAGGTCCAGTACTTATATCAATGTGGGCCTTTGAAGTGGAAGAAACTTCAAAGACAGGCCTTTGAAGGGCACCGAGGTCCTGCTCTTCGGTACATATCTTCAGACTCACTACAGGGAGATTTTCAGCACTTTGTGTGGAGACATGGCATAGCTTTTTCAGGTGTAAAAGAAGGCAAGGCCTAAAACAAAGAATACATGCTGGCCTATGACAAAAACAGCAAACTGACTGCCTATGCAAAATGGTCACCAGCCACATGGTCAAAACAAGAAGCAGGAGGCCTGAAAAATAAAAAATCACTTGCAGGCCTCTGGAGAAAGCACACTGACTGACTACACAAAATGGCCACCAGTCACATGGTTACAGCGACAACAACCAGCAAGAAGGCATGGACACAAACAAAAACACATGCAGGCCTATGGCAAAAGCACACTGGCTGGCTGCAAAAAATGGCCGCCAGCTACATGGTCACAACAAGCAGCAGGAGGCCTGGAAAACAAAGAGCACACGCAGGCCTATGTACCGTGGCTACATGGCATGGGGAGCAAAGGCAAATTGTGGCCTATGGCAAACACAAACACACACACTGGCCAGACAAAGGCAGCATGGTAACACAGAGAATACAGCATTTATTCAGCAATGCCAAAAACTAAAATTAAAAGGGCTAAAAAAAATGCAATCCACATCCTCCAAAGGCATTACCCCACGGATACACTAATACCAGTAAAAAAAAGAGAAATACCACAAAAAACACATTTGATATTTTAATCCAATGGCATCCATCGCCTAAATGATGTTTCAATTCAACAGATACCACATAAACAGCTGTTCCATGCATCAATGACTAGCACTGGGCCTGCTGGGCTGTTAGGCCAATGGACAGACGAGGCCACATAATGAATTAAATCAACATTGCAAATTTAATAAAAAACATGGTGAAAATATAGTGAACTGTGTAACATGTTTCCTTAATAAAAGAAAAAATTACTTGCAAAGAAATAACAAGCCCCTACTGAAACTGCAGGCCTGCCACCACAATAAATTTAAAATATTGATTAAAAGTACTAATAAATTCAGGTGCATGTCTCCAATCAAACAAACAACACCAGTTTTTTTACCCTTCTTGTGAAATCTCAAATACAAAGTCCTTAAATCCAATGGAATATGCAACAGGCACAAAAAGCCATCCTTCCAGCTCCAAATCCAAATGAACCAGGAGATGGGCAAAGCACTGGGACATCCCTGCTGGACAGGAACATGAAGTGAAGCTGGAGACTCTGAAAAAAGTTCTTTTTTTTAAAAGGACTCCTCCACACAAAAAAAAACTCTGCTAAAGGTCCATTAGAGGAGATTTCTAACTCCAAATCATCATTTTGAGAAGATTTTAATGCCTCTCAAGGAGACAATCTTCCCCAGATTGCAGCCGCAGTAGATTCTGCGCATTAAGATTAGTGTATGTCACAAAACATCTGCTGGAAGTCTCTGGTTTGCCCTGAAAAATGTGTTTGCGATCACAAAATCTCATGGAAGCTGGTGGCTGGTTAACAAATCTCGTGGTGCTCCCGAATGGCCCTGAAATCGTGTGACCGATTGCGAGCACCTGGCAAGTCACTCCCACACACGCCGGAAAGGACATTATGAGCTTGCTAACAAAAAAAACTCTGCTCCGTTGCGGCATGAGAAGTTTATTGGTAACACCGCATTCTATGCAGAATGTGGAGTTGGCGAACTCCGCAAGCGTAGCAGACTTTTATGCCCAGGCCTAATAACAATGCTAGGGTAGAAGCCCCACCAGTGCATCCTTGAGTGGTGACAGACGATTTCACAGTGTCCACCCAGTGGCACCGGCGATGCGTAAACTATAGATGAAGCTACAGTCCAATGACAGATAACCAAAATCAGAATTACTGTCACCCCTGGCTGCAATGGAATCCCTCAGGCCATTTACAAGACCAATCCAGCAAAATGGGCAGGGCACCTGGCCCCTCTTATTCAATTATGTTTTATCAGGGTCAATCATATCACTTATATTCAAGGAAGGTAACAAATCAAAAGCTGAAAACTATCGACTGCTAGCCATCATTCACAACAAGGCAAAGTATTACACAGGCATTCTACTGGAACAGCTACTCGATTGGGCCAACACAAATCCAATCATCCTGATTAACCAGAAGAGTATCACAAAAAAATACAGGACACTGACAAACATCATGGCCCTGACCCTACTGCTATACTTCCAAAATAGCCAAATTACCAGTATACCTCTGCTTTATTGACTACAAAGCTACTCTTGACTTTGTAAACAGGAATAGGCTTTGGAGTAAATACAAATACTGCTCTACAGCACCAGCACACCTAAGAGATATTGACACTCCAGTACTTGGGTGAGAATAAAGCTGGCCAGTGCCTGCAACATGGCGCCCAACGTCTGGTCTGGTACTTATTTTCAAGACACTTTAGTAGTGTTTATAGTTGTCCACAATACCCTCACTCCTGTTTACGGACAACAGTTATGACGGCATAACCTACCTATATAGATAAGTTATAGGTTCATTCAAGCTTGAGATTTACAAAAGGTACTTATTGTTGAAATGATTTACTAACCCTTTTTGTGCTGCCATGCAAATAAGTAGTTATCCTTATCTTTGTCATTATTGCAGTTGATATTGCACCGCATAGTCGCACGGCACTCCGTCTTTATTTGACACAATATGGAGTGCCTGACGCAGGTATTGTCCTTATTTTCATGGTTGGTGCTAACGCAGACTTCCAATTTGAGATTTTATACTCTTGGGTTACCTTTGAGGCTGTGAATGGGGAAGATGACTTATTCCATTCATATACTCCCACAGCGATACCTGTTGCATATCGTCCATATACAACACTCGAAGTTCCAATTTTGGCATGGCATCATCGTATTTGGTTGAATGCCGCCCTCCCCCATACCGTGACTCCAGTCCGTTTAGGACCTTTGTCGATCCCTGGGGCCACTTGGTGAGTTTTGACCGGGTACACACCTCATCCATGTTATCTAGCAGTCCCTGTAGATGAATTGTGTATTTTGCATACCTCCTTAGTTGGGGTACACCGGGCTCTTGTGCAATACATTTCCCACAATCTCCAGGTGGGGGCACCTGAGATTGCAGCGCAACCAGCTGGACCGGTCAGGATGTCCATTAGTCAAATCATGGTTAATTCGGTTATGGGCAAGTGTCCCCAGAATAAGTACGATTAACCGTATTGGCTTGCTGATAAATTTGCTCAGCTGGAAGCAGTATTTCCTACTACAACTCCTGTGGAAAAACACAATATTTTTTTTTACAGAGTTTTTTATAGCGCGAACTTGACCCAAATTGGGTATCAGAGTGCTTTACATAGCACTAGTTGCATTACATGAGGCACATTCATTTTTGTTAGGCACGGGGAGATTAAATGATTTGCTCAGAATCACAGGATGTTCAGCATCATTGCTGAGACTCGAACCCAGTTCCCCAGAATCGAAGTCCATCCCCTAGCCGTTAGGCCAACTCCTCTCTTCCACTCACAATTAGTTTGCAGAAAGACTTAATACCGGAGGTAACCGTTTGTGAGAATTGGGGTAAAGTATTCGCAGCAGTGTATGCAAAGTACTTTGGCACACCTTCTATGACTGTGCTGCCCTCCGTGATCAAGTGTGTTCAGGATGAGCACGGTCCAGAGGTGGCAGTTGAGTTGGGAATGAGGCTTGTCGGAGTATTTGACGTAGTTGCTGATCTCATCCTTGTGAATGTAAAGGGAGAAGCGGTTAGCTTTCAGGTGTCTAATGCTTTGTGCCTTGTCCCAGATGTCGTAAAACTCCATGAGTTGCCTAAAATTATTGCGGAGGCATATAAAAATATTGGCCACAATAGTTTTGGTTTTAAGCCTTTTTGGTAAAACACCAGCACAATTGCAAACTCAGACGGTGCAGTCTAATAAAGACGACCGTCCAGCTTTTCCTAAAAAGAATTGGAAAAATAAACAGCAGGGGAAGCAACAGCAGAAACAAGGGTCGCGTGCTGCATCACTGATACCCGAGATTACTGAGCGCACTTACTATTAGTGCAACAGCGCAAGAATTAGGTCTCCTGATAGATTTCAGGTCCCTGATCAGCATTCTCCTCATTTTTCGCAGGAAACATCGGGCTCACAAGCCGGTGGAGGTGATCGCCAGGATCACGGCAGAGGTCAAGGTGCCCCTCAAGGATGCGAGCAACCTTGTCAGGCTGACGGTAAAGACAAGCAGGACGATTTTCCTCGTCAACATCCTCTGTTTCAGAAAAAGAAAGTTGCTGCATTAACAGCAAGATATGCCACAGACGGTGAGAACCCAACTTCTGAACCTAACAATGGCAGTAACGCTGCTAGACAGCGCAACAGAGGTTACAATAGTGCGGCAAGCACTGCGTCCATTTCTAAAGGCAGCAGCAACAGACACTTTCATCACATTTGAAACTGCTGACACACTAGTGGCTCCCCCTGACAGACTATATGATATAGTTTTTTTAATTGAAGGTGATATACAATGTGTTGTTAAAGGGATTTTTTGGAAAAATCTGACTTCTTCATATGACATCTTGTTAGCAGGGGCAGATTGTCCCCCACCTTTTGTTTTAGCCGCCCCGAGGGGGGAGGAGGTGATCCTCCCCAGTTTTTCACACACAGTGCCCAAGGAGCGTAGGAGTACATGTGGTTGGCAACAGTTTGACTGACGAAGCAGCTAAAACAGCAGTAGCCACATGCACAGTTGCAGCAGTTACAAGATCCAAGAGTAAGATTGTTGATGACATTTTAGCAGCAATAGCAGCTACAGAGAAGGGAGATAATTGTCCAAAAGTTTTCCATTCTAAATACTTTTATCATTTAAGTCACAATAAAGTTCCCTATGTGAGAATAAATGACGTTGGTGATAGGTTGATAACAGCCGCGATGAAGGCATGGTCTCGGCGCTTGCAGGCGGTTTGGCGACTGTTTCTGTCTTACAGCACCGTTACTGGTGGTGTGAGTTGTATAAACAAACCTGTGATTATGTTCTTTCATGTGACATTTGTCAGCAAAATAAACCTTCCACTGCTGTACGCCCACCACAAACACAGCTGTACATTTCTAATAAACCATTCGGTTGTGTTTATTTAGATCACTGCGGTCCATTTACTTCAGAATCTGCATATAAATTTATCTTAGTTGCAGTTGATTTGTGCACATGTTTTCTATGGGTCTGGCCACAACCCAGTGCTGATGCAGGAACTGTCATCAGGGATTTGCATTTCTTTGTGCAAATGTTTGCATGTGGCACCTTCCATTCAGACCAGAGTCCAGCATTCGCCTCTAAGGCATACAAGGATGCCATGAGGTCTTTGGGTGTGCATTTCAAATTTTCATCATCCATACAGGCCTGAGGGCAATTCAGTTGTGGAGCAAATGAACCATGATTTAAAGCAATCTTTGACAGCTAGAGTTATAGGTACTAGCAGGAACTGGTTTGCCCATTTGTATAGCGTACAACGTGCACTTAATAATCGCCCTAGAAGATCTCTGGGTGGGCGGACCCCATACGAAGTGCTCTTTGGCATAAAAATGTTTGTCCCGGACCTTGATGGTCTAGACATGGCGGTGACAGCTGCAGCCTTTGACGTAGATAATAATTCTGCTGTATTACAGAACCTAAAGGAGACTTATGACAGTCTTGTAAAAGAATATTTGCCGTCTGCCACTGAAGCTGCACTGCAGATTCCGGTAGTTGGCTGGCTACCTAGAGTAAGAGACCTTGTCCGTGAGAAGGTGGAGAACAAGAAAGAGTTTGGCCCCTCTTATCATGCACCGGTTCCAGTGCTTGGTGTGAAGGGTAATCGCACAGTCATTTTACCACCACTTCCTGGTTGCAAGGATAACAGATACATCTCAGTGGACAATGTCAAACTGCAGCGACTGGCCGATACTTCTTAGTATGACTCCATCTGTTTCCTGTACAGCAATGTTAAGGAACTCTGTCTTGGACTCAGCGAACACCATCAGGCCTGACATTGCCATAGAGATGCCCACTGTTGAATCTTCCAGCTTGCAGTCCACATGAAGATACTGCGTATGTGTATCCCACTGATGTGTCATTGCCTGATTTGCAAACAGATGCAGTTAACCAGTCACATTTTTCTTTTGACAATGACTCCACAACATCGAGTTCCCCCTCGAAATTGTCAATTTTTGTCACCTGGTTTAAATGAAATTTCTTAGTTCCACCTTGGACTTACATCTGTTTAGTCCTCAACCCCATTTTTTTGTTCATGTTGATTGGATTTGTGACATTCTTTTTCCTTCTAATCAATGGTCACTCCCTTAGTGAACGCTCTGCTGTGAAGGTGATTGATGGAACTTTGGCACCACACTCTTCTTCACACATCATGAAACGAGACCAGACTTTTGTCAACATCTCTACCTGGCCAGTGCTGCGTGGAATAGTTTGGGATGCTGTAATGTTACAAATTCATGGCCCCACCAAGGTGGCTAATGTTCCAAATATACTTTGTGTTTCTATGGGGGATGTAGTGAAATAAAACATATGTTCTGATGATTGGGACTTTCAAGCCGTACAGTCTTTATTTTCTGATTTAAAATATTATGCTGCATTTGATGTTGAAGATTTGTATTTGAATTCTGGAAATAATGCTGATTTATTTTGCTACCAGCATTATGCCCATCATTTCCTGCATAAAGCTAATATATTTAGAAATGTTGTGTAATTATACACAATGGGAACATTGCCCAGCTCCCATTGAAGGAAGTTCAAAGACCCTTTTAATTTTTTTTTACATATTTTACTGATTTTAATAAATCCAATTCTGATTCATTTTATTTTAAAATTAATTCTACATCCAATACTAAAGTCAGGCTCACCCACACAAAGTTGCTGTATTCCAAATCTTTTATTGATCAGTTAGCTATAGGTGGCTATGAGCTATGGAAAGATACTGCAGATCTTAAATCTGTAAGGGGTTCTAGATCCTGGCAGGTACAGGGCACAGAGGCTTTACATCGAGCGTACCTTAGCCCTAACCAAATCCTGTTTTTAAACAGTTCAATTTATCAAACGACCTGGTTTGGGTTGGCCACTTTAAAAACAAATGCATGCCCCTAAAATTTCTGATCTGTGTGCTTATGACACCTGGACCAATCATACAGATATGACCCTTGATAAGTTGCAGTCATTGATGGCAAATGCTTCTTTTAATGTTCTACCTTAGACACCCTGGGTTGGTTAGTTTGGCAAACAAGTTCTGATTCCTGCTAACAGCGATTCCTTGCAAGGCTCCTGGCTACACACAGGATAGACCTGGTCCACGTTTTCCCAGCACCCATCCGGTTACAACCTATTCAGTAGGAAAATTATGTCAAAATTGGTTGAAACACTCTACCCTAACATCTGCTAAACATCATTTGTCTTTATTAACAAAAGATATTGATTTAACAGATTTTATTAAAGGGCCCGCAGGTGCTAGATGGAAAAGATTTCTATATGCTATTTACAATGAAGTTTGGAAGCTGTCCCAAATTGAATCTGCTTCACGTCTAGGGGGAATAGAACACGCTAATATTGAAAATGTGCTTGCAGTCATGGATAATAGTATTAACACGCTTTCCTCCCACATTTACACATCAGACAATATTGTTTCATCTGTTGTGGATATTGTTCATGATGAAGTTTCTGTTTTGTACCATGGTCAAAATCAATTGCGTTCAATCATGCAGTTTGCCTAGACTTTACAAACACTTAAGATGGGTAAGGTTCCTTGGGACTACATAAACACGTCCTCTTTATTTTTGCCTTTTAACCTGACAGATAAACAACAGTTTATGTCCATGAAGGATACTACATACAGTCTGTTACACATTAAAGAGTTAGAACCTTTACCCATTTCAGTTGCCAAAACTGATTCTGCTGTTTAGCTCATCCATGGGGTAATAACTTTACCATTTTCCTTGTTTAAATTTACTTCATGTATGAAACATTATGCCCTCGGCCGTTATGAACACCTAGGTAGCGCTAATCTCCACAAGGTGTGCTCTTTGCCTTTCACATACAGATGCCTACGGGATGGGAAAGAAGTGTACTTGACTGGGGAATCCTGTGATTCCTCGCCAGATCACTCTCTCGTGTGTAAGAATATACAGTTACACGGCGTGTGTAAGGTAAAAACACCTAATTTAGCTTGCATTTCAAAGGGTAATCCACTGCCAGCTATCACACCTACATTCACAATGCTTGCAAACAGTAGCAACTTGCTTTCACATAATGAAGATTGCTGCGGCATGTTAGCTGGCATCCCTTACATTGTAACAGTCTCACAACATGTAGTTTGCTGTAAAAATGTGCTTTTTCTGCCCCCACACAGGAGGCTCCATTCCGACCTTGAAAGCAGAGTTCAATAAATTGAGCAGAATAAGAGCACTATTGTCCCAAAAAGAAGTTGTGCTCACATCTTCCCGTGAAATATTCGTCCTTCATGTGGCCAACACCCGCACAGAGGTGCAGGCTGTGAGAAGTTGGACTGGCATATGCTGTCCACTAGTTCTAGTGGGCACCTTGCACCAGTCCAAACAACCCTTATTGATGATAGGTTTAAGATAACCTTTTTGAAAGCTATCCTAGTGGTAGCTATGGAGGACAACGTTGGCCTAACCACTGGCAAGGAGGACAACCAAACCAGTTCTATGGTTTTCCACCAAACTTAGGCCACATGCAGAATCCCTACTTTGGTTTCCCCAATATGTACCCCCCAGGCCCTATGCCGCTCTTTGCAGGCAACCAGGGCCCTAATTTTCCTTTTTTAGGACGGGGCCACAGGACACGGGGTCGCAGAAGACCAACCCAGCACAACAACGCACAGGTACACTGGGCAGAAGAAGAAAACCCTGTGAGTTCCAACACACGCCAGAAGACAAAAGAGGCAACACCAGGACCGAGCAAGTAGCTAACCCTACCACCCAACCGTCACTGGTATTCAACCTATCCAGCACCCCACTATCTACAAAGGAACAGTCAGTCTTGGAAAGGGGACTGTCATTCGTGCCAACTACCAGACTTGACAAATTCAAAAACATGCTGAATTAGCACAATTCTTCAGAAAACTGAAATTAAAATCCTTCTTTGAGAAGTCAACCCCCGAACCTACACAAACTGACGACAATCCTAACATCACAGGCCTCAGAGTCAAGTCTACCTTCGTCCCTCCACCCTCCACCATCCCTGCAGAGATCACCACATTTGAACAGGCAGTATACCATGACATTGAGAATCTCAATCCAACTAACCATTACAACAACCTGTCATGGGAGGACAGACAAACCATACAACGCCTCCAAAACAACCCCACACTAATAATCAAACCAGCAGACAAAGGGGGAGGCATCGTACTCCTGGACAAAACAGACTATGATACAGAATGTCGCAGACTACTCAGCGACAACAGGAATTACCGCAGACTTGAGCATGACCCAACAGAACGGCTGCGTAAGACTGTACACACCCTTGTCAGAAGGGCAGCTGAAGAGGAACACATCTCTAAGCAGGAGGCCGAATACCTTTGCCCTGAGCATACCAGAACGCCATACTTCTATACAGTACCTAAAGTACACAAAGGGGTGATCCCACCCCCGGCAGACCAATTGTATCGGGTATCAACTCCGTACTAGAGCCACTCTCTAGATACTGTGACTTCTTTCTGAATCCCAAGGTACAGAAAACCCCCACCTATATTAAAGATACCAAACATCTGTTACAAGTAATCAACAACATTACCTTTGATCCCGACACCCAATTACTGGTAGGACTTGATGTGGAAAGCCTGTACACCAGTCTCCCACAAGATGCCACCCTGCAGGTGCTACATGACATCCTGGAAGAATCCCCCTGGCCTTACCACACACGAGGAGCTTCGTACTGGCATGTGCAGCCCTCGCCCTCAAAGAAAACTATTTCGAGTACGATGGCACCTTCTACCTGCAAACGAATGGAACTTCCATGGGCAGTGTTTTCGCGCCAAGTGTAGCTGGACTATATGTACACCATTTCGAAAGCACCAACATCGCTGTGGAATCAAATCCGTTCAGACATCATATACTGAAATGGCATAGGTATATTGATGATATACTGGTCATCTGGCAAGGCTCACAACATGAGCTGGATAACTTCTTAAATTGGCTCAACAGCAGAGACCCATACGTGAATTTCACCAGCACAGCCAGCAACCACCAACTCCCTTTCCTAGACCTGGAACAGCCAAGGATGGAACCCTAGTAACCACCACTTACTACAAACCCACTGCGAGGAACTCATTGCTTCACTACACCAGCTTCCACCCTCGGCCTCTCAAAGAAAACTTACCCTTTGGCCAGTTCCTTCGGATCAGAAGAAACTGCTCGAATGTGAATGATTACAAATCACAATCAGCGGATCTAGCCACCAAACTAGAATACCGCGGTTACCCAAAAGCCATCATCAAGAAAACCCAGAAGAGGGCCAGAAACCAGAACCGTGAAGCTCTACTTGAAGACATCACTAAAGAAGATGAGGAACAACCAACAACGTGCGTCACCACTTACAATACTGCCTCCAATGAGGTTACAAAAATCATCAAAAAACACTGGAGAATCATCAATTCAGGACAGAGGAATTGGGAACTACCAAGGTTTGCTTACAAAAGGTGCCACAACCTGCGAGACCAACTAGTTAGCACCCGACCTAAACCACCACCAAAACCAGTGGAGAATACCATACTCAATGCATGGGGCATGCCCAAAGTAACAGGACATTACCCTTGCAACGACTGCAGTGTGTGCCACCTCACATCCCACACAAAAACTCTGACCCTGGAACCCAATAAAATCTGGTCCCCAAGGAGCCACACCAATTGTAACTCACGGAATGTGATTTACTTACTCACGTGCACGTGTGGCCTCAGATATGTGGGGATGACCACACGCAAAGTCAGAACCAGGATAACTGAACATCGCAGTACGATGCGATGTAAGAAAAACATCAGCAAATTGACCAATCATTTCATCACCCACTGCCACACACCCAATGACTTCACTTGGACAGTCATTGAGCAAATGCCTGAAAGCCCCATCAACAATGACAAAAAACTGCTCAATAAAGAGCAAAGATGGATATACCGTCTGTCAACAGCTACAGATGGTCTGAACGATGCCATCCCCTGGAATTCCTTGACCTACTTGTGAACTCAAGGTTGTCTGCTAAACTGAGTACCCCCTGAGCCTTTTATTCCTGAATATTGGGGAGTTTTGCGCCCATTCTCCATCCTAAATGCACCCCCTTGATATAATCATCCTCCAAACACCCCCGTTTTAATTTACACATCAAAACTTGGTCAGCCTACCAGAGAGGTGTCACCTTTTAGCCCATTTAGCATAATTATGCCACGCATGCCCAGAGCTAGCACGCGTACAATAACAGGAGCTCTTAGCACGTGTAATCCCATACGCATGCGCTAGATAAACAGCGCCACGCGTCAGGACCATCGCTCTCTCCAGACGCATGCGGGCAACACTAATCCGCCGCGCATGCGCTCTATCACCCAAACACACCGCGCATGTGTAGGGAGTGCCCACTACATCGCGCATTAGCGCGAAGCAACCGGCACACACCTGAGCGCGATTATGACTCGAGATTGCGAGTCTGACCACCATTTCTTCCTTCTCCAGGTGCCCTGACTCAACCAATCAGTATCAGTATAAAAACCGGCAGTACCAGTCATTCCTTACCGGTTCTGCGAAGGAGGCACAACAGGTCCAACGCCGGTGCTGGCCAGAAATCCTGTGAGTATGCTGAACTACCATCTCTACCATGGGTAAGCGCTACCTTTTTCCCAACAGGTCTCCTAACCCCAGTGGTCCTACCTTTGTCTCCCACATAGGGCCAACCCCTTGCCACTTCAATAACCTTGAAGCCAAACCAACCTAAAACTAGCGTAAGAAATAGACCTTACGCCTCATTCCTTCTTCACCTTTTTACCACTGTTGTATAAATACCGCTCTTTTATCCACTTCACCTACGAAGTTCTAGTGCGATCTTTCACCATAATGGTACCACCAGTACCATTACACTTGAGCCGCTTATAGCCTGCACCAATTCGCTATTTAGCCGGCTGTCATATCTCATGATAAATATCTCCTAGTGACTCTTTTCTCCCATGTATGTTTTGTCTTTGTCATTTTATGTTATATGTACAGGTGATCTTGAGAAGGGAATCCCCCCTCTCACAGTTAGATACACTTTAGGGCGTGTAGACACATAGCCTGCACTACACGTCCCCTAGTTTTAATTGCACACACCTTTTATCAGTCCTGAAGAAAGCCAGAATATTGATAAGGCACTGGCTGAAACATGTTGACACATCAAGGACGTAGGAGGTCGTAACTCGCCTCTAGCGTCCCACAGCCTTATTTTTAACCGCTGACGGAGGCCCATTTAATAAAGTGTTCTTACCCCTGGGTACTGGGACCCCCGCCAAGCCGTTTTAAACTCACGTACTTATCACCCTTCACCGCACACACAGTGACATACCTGCTCCGCTGTAATCAGGTGTCGCAGCACACCCGGGACACGCTAGGTGTCACTGGGTGGGCCCGATGATGAAGCATGCCACCAACTAGGTTGGTGGGTGAGGGCTTTCTAAAGACACCCAGCAGGTGCCACCACCAATTGACAAAACAATACTGAGTCACCATGATGGTTATAATATATATATCATGCTATACCCCATTCCTAGCTAGTCTCTTTTTGATTAATCAACATATAAACCGGGGATCTGGACTAGCTATCTGGTCCTCTCTCTCCCTCTTGATACTCACAGCTATGGAGAGCAGCCTTCAGGCTAAGTCTTGAAGGAGTGTAAAGCAGATTGGTTTACCAGATTATAACTTCTTTAATGACCAAATGAAAAGAGAACCACACCAGGTATATATAAATATATGTATTTATTACTAAACACCCTCTACTAACCTTTTTTATGAGATTAGAGAGCAAGATACACAATATCAACACAATAGAACTTCAGTAAATAGAACAATATACAATGGGCCCCCGGGGGAAACCAAACCATATATTAAGAAAGTGGTATAAGAACCGTAACTTGACTAAACACAGTGCCTAAAGCACGTAGAATCACTGGGAACCACCCAAGGTAGTGACACATGGGACCCACGGTGGACACGTGCAGTGTGAGAAAACAGCTGCAAGCTCCATTAGCTTCTATGGCGAAAGTCGCAGTTGGAATTTTAAAGACAAAGGACATTTAAGAGAGGACTTTGAGAAAACCCCTTTAGACTTAAGGGGTTCTAGGGCCAACACCCATGGGAGCACCAGAGTACTCAAGTTACCTCGCCCAGCGAAGCCGGGTGCATAGCTGTCAAATGGTGTCGGTAATCATCGTTGAATTCAATGGTGATGTGCTGCAAAGTGCTGCTGCCGGGATGAGGAGAAGTGTCTGGGAGGATCTAAGCCTGGATAAAAGATGTTAAGAACCTGAAAACAGAGGGGACAGAGTCTGGGTCACTAGCCAGTGACCAGAGGCACAATAGACGAATGCCCACCGATGTTGGGTGCTTCAGGTTCAAAGAGGTGAAGCTTGACTCTGCAGCCACGAGGACCAGGAAGTATCGATGACAACCAGGAGCTGGATTCAAGTTTTCCTAAAAAGGATGTTGAGTGCTCCAGTGCTGGAGCTCACATTGAACAAAACAAGCCTTGGCAACAGCAACCCATGCAGAAAAAGAAAAGATTATTTGGTGCAGACCAGCCGACCAGGTCCGAGGGACTCCCCTAGCCATAGAGAGTCAGGGCACTTTTGGAGCAACCACAGAAGCCCCATTAAACTTAGAGTTGCCTTCTCAGGGACCCACAGGTCAACAAACCAGTGATTCCAAAGGGACCTCAAAAGAAAACACAAAGGGCCAGTTCACGGAACATTCATGGAGTGTAGGCTCACAGTCTTCAGTGGATATGCTGTTCGGCGTGAGGGCTATAAGTAACCCAAAGCTCAGCCTCAAGGGTTGCTGGAAAACTGATGCTTCTGCAAATGATTGCAGTGCTCAGGGGTTTGGGTTGCACGGTCTCCATGAGAGATACAAGCCTCAGACTTGCTGAGCACACAGATCTACCTCAGAGACCACGGTAACCCACCTCCTGTGTTGCAAAGTTCTTCAGAGTCCTCAGGAGCTTCAGAGATGCAAACTGGTCAGATGCGTCTTTATGCCTGCCAAGCAGGGGAGTAACTCCTTTACTCCAAGGGAGATTCTTCAGTTATCTAGCGCCTTGTAGGTCGTCGGAGTTCCGAGATTATGTATCAGAGTTTCATCCAGGTAAATCTAAAGTCCTGTAGTCAAGGGTTCCTTCTGTATACCCAAGGAAGGGATGGGACAAACTCTGGGGACCCCCTATGGGAGGGTCTGGAAAGAGGGGTTGCAACACCCATTTCCTTTGTTCAGTTTTGCACCAGAGCATGAGCTGGTAGCCCCTGCAACCGCATTGAACTGGGCTATGCACAGGGACACCAAATGTGCCCCAAGTGCAGACTTCAAAACACTATTAGAGTGCACCCACCCAGCCCCAATACACTTAAGCCTGCCTTGGAAGTAGTTACACCTCCCTGTGACAGGAAACCCCCCCTGCCAGAGTTTCATCCAGCAGGAGGAGGCTAGATTCGTGTCTGTGGCTGCAGCATCCATTTTGTGATGCCAGGGTTCTGTTAAGCTGGTACCGGGTGTACCGGTGTAGTCACATTTCTCCCTCTAGGAGGGTGGAATCATACCTCTGCCGCCAGTACTGGTGGGGAGGTATGTTTCCAAGGTGTTTGACACCAAACACAACATGTTTCCTTGCAGCCATTCCAAAGTTAGAATTTACCACAAGGTTATAATGCACTTAAGAGTATATGGTCTGGCTGCATCACAGAACAACCCTGGATAATAGATTCCAAAGGCTGCAGAGGGGCAATGCTCATGCATTGACACCCTCTCACACAAAGCCCAGCACCCTGCATTCAGAATTGATAAGGCCTGCCATAGGGGTGACTGATAGGTTTATATGTGTAGTGATATAAGGTAGATATAGGGAACCTATATCTAAGTAAAGGGTGCATACACCACCTTACACAGGCTGCTGTAGTGGAGCTGTAGTGTCATTTTGAGTGATCTATCAGGGGTGGCATAATACATGCTGCAGCCCCTGAGAGGCCCCTGGTCTACATATACCCTGGGTACATAGGATGCCATATACTAGGGACTTATAAGGGTACCCCAGAATCCAAACTATGGTGTACCTAAAGTACATGCACGCATTTTAGAGAGGAAGCAGCTAGGCTGGGGTCCTGTATACCATGGCACCAGCCAGATTAAAGTAAAAAAAACAGTGAAACATCAGCAAAAAGTGGGGGTAACTATAAGAAGCTGATCCTACTCTCCTACACTGGTGCTTTTAAATACTGATCCCCCACTTCATTTTGGTGCCATGATCCATACCATTTTCAATGCCTCTACTACTACAGGCCTGGCCCATTTTATTAAACTTGTGGGCTCCGGCCTTGTGACCTCATTCCAAACTATATTTGGTGTGAAACCGGCATTTTTTGTATTCTATTTTTTCCAGCATCTTCGATGGCTTCCCTTTAATGCTTGCCTTGGCTGCAGGGGTGTTGCTGTAGATCTGCCTGCTTCAGAATGTCTGTTCTATCTGTGGCACAAAACAGCAGAGACCGGCTGATACAGCTTTGTAGTCATATGCTTGAATACTACTGTACTCCGCCCTTGGCCACTCTAAGCGTGGCTTATGGATTGTCTTTCCGATTCGCATACTTCACTTGCATGCAACCTGTCTTCCACTGCCTGGAATGCCCCTTTGAATGGGCAGTAGATCTTTGCCTCTCCAATACTGTGTCTCCTGCCCCAGATTACGATCTGCTAATGAGTCCTCTTGTGGCATATGCGGAATGTTAAGGTGTTTGGATTATGGCCGGCGCGGCTGAGCTTGGAGTGCTGGCTGAGTGGGATATCTGTGCGGCTGCACATGATTTCCTGCAATGAAGTTTTCTTGAAGAACACGCAAGTTGTCCTCTGATGGTGCTAGAGTCTCCTATGGTTGCTGAACACGTATGTTCATTTTCTTTGCTAGATTGGATGGCAAATCTCTTTTCTGACAATAACAATGACTTCCTCTTGGAGGCTGTTGCAACATATTGTGCATATACATTGATGGATTGAATTGGCTTCCTTCCATCATCAATTGAAAACTTTTACTGAGTTTATTTTTTTTTGCTGGCTTTTGCCCCGATTTTTTCGTCTCTCTTCCCATTTGACATGGCTGAACTTATTTCTTGTTCACTCGAACTTGAACTCTGCGTTCTATTGAGTTCATTGTCCATTGGCCCGATCAAGGGGAGGGTGTGGTGTGGATAAGGGATTGTCTGCAGACATTGCTATGTTAGCATAAGTGAAATATATGCTTAGACACCATTTAGCCGCTTTTGCACACAACACTACATGGCTCTGAATCACACAAAAATACAGGACACTGGCAAACATCATGCCCTGACCCTCCTGCTATACTTCCAAAATAGCCAAATTACCAGTATACCTCTCCTTTATTGACTACAAAGCTACTGTTGACTCTGTAAACAGGAATAGGCTTTGGAGTAAATACAAAAACTGCTCTACAGCACCAGCACACCTAAGAGCTATTGGCAATCTACACTCCAGCACTTGGGTGAGAATAAAGCTGGCCAGCGGGGATAACCTCTCCAGGGCCATTCCAACATCTGGCAGACTCAAGTAGGGTTGCATCCTAGCCACCACTCTCTTCAATATTTTCCTGGAATACGCCCCACCAGCCCTGTGTTCAGTCAACTCCCATGCCCCAAAGGTTGGTTCTATTCCCATTTAAAATCTCCTCTATGCTGATGATCTGGTGCTGATCAGCTGGGTAAATGTTGGGATGCAACATTGTAGTGAGGTTAAGGTATTGTCTGCAGACATTGCTATGTTAGCATAAGTGAAATATATACTTAGACACACTTTTTCCGCTTTTGCACACAATACTACATGGTTCTGTCCTCGTAAATAAACTGCTTGCGCTTCTTTACATGAGAACTGTCTGTTTTCCACATATCTAGGCTTACACTGTGCCCTCAGTCTGCACAGAGTGTTCAAGGTCGAATAACAATGCATACTGAAAAATCCCACGGCCGCCATTGCTGCTGTAACGCGGGGCCACGCCCACCCGTCAGGCCACGCCCACCCCCTCTCTCTATAAATGTGCTTCCCACGCAAGCGCAGCGGACGAGCGCAGCGGGAGCGCCTACGGCAAGCCCGTCTGCGCCCGTCCGCGCCTGGCCCGTGCCTAGGGCCAGTCCCCCTGGCTGTCAGGCTGTTTCTGGTCGTACTTGTTGGACCAGATCCCAGCTCCTCCTTCTAAAACCCACAACTTGCCCATCCACTACACGTTGTAGTCCCTGTCATCTGGAGGACGCCCCTTTCTACTGTCTACAATGTAACTTCTCCCTCCCGCCTTGGAGCCTACACCCCTCTCCCTGCCTCAGCCTGCCGAAACGCCTGTCCCACCCTCTGACGCTGAAAGCAGGTCTGATTAACTGTCGTTCCTTGCCCAGCCATTCCAACGAGATTTGGACGTCAATTGTATCGGATGCCTGGGATATCTTGTTTCTTACTGAGTCCTGGCTTAGAGATACATCTACCCCCGATATCCACCTAGCTACCCCTCCGGGCTATCTCTTAAAGGGCATCAATCGTGAAGGGGGCAAATTAGGAGGCGGTCTCGCCATTATCCTAAAATCCCATCTCAATTTGTCTATTACCAAACTGACGAATATCGGGATAATTGAAACTATGTACTTCACTATCTCGGATACCGCGGCAGTAGTATTGGCGGGTACTCTAGTCTATAACCCTCCTACTGCCTCGACTCTCTCTCTAACGGCATTTACCCACCTGATGGCTGACCTCTCCCTCAAGCACCAACATTTTCTGGTGCTTGGAGATTTCAACCTCCACGTGGATAACTCTCTCTGCTCGAAAGCTAATAACTTGCTAGAAACGATGCAGAGTCTGAACCTGCTTCAGTTAGTCAAGGGCCCAACACACACAGCTGGGCATACACTTGACCTTATCTTTGCTAATTTCTCGAATATCACAGTCCTCCCTTCCTTCCCTCTCACCTGGTCTGATCACCATCTTGTCCCTTTCGACCTAGAGCTAAGTTCAAGACCCACACCTACTGTCCTTGGTAAAGAGCTGGGAAGAAAGTGGCATAAAGTTAACTGTGCAACCTTAGACCCCTTATTCAACTATCAGCCGGACCCGCTGTCTAGTGACATTGATGAAAATGTGTCCAAACTCAATTCCACGCTGCTCCTTGCCATCGACTCCATCGCCCCTCTCAAACCTATCACCTCTGCTAGAACACGCCCCTCTGCCCCTTGGTTCTCTCCCTCCCTCCGTGAGGAAAAAAGCCACTGCAAATTACTTGAACGCAAGTGGCAGCAGAATTATGACCCTGAATCCAAAGCAATTTACAAAACCGCTTTGAAAAAATTCCTTAAACAAAAAAAAGTTACCATGAGAGACTACTTCTCACTGCAAATCTCTAACGATAAGAACGCCTCTAAAACCCTTTTTAATATTGTCAAAGAATTTGTAAACCCCCCCGCCAGGGCCTCGCAGAACCCCTCTAGCCAGGCACTATGCGATGGACTGTCTGATTATTTTCTAGAAAAAATTGATAAAATTAGAACTTCGTTCCCTACTGAGGAATCCCCCCCGGTCCCCCTGTCATGGCCCCGGAATCTGCCTCTTTATAGTCTTTTAACGAGCTGACTCTTGAGACCGCACTCAGGTTATTCACCCAGTGCAGATCTGGTTCTCCTTCTGACCCAATTCCTGCCAAGGTCATTGGTGACCTGGCCCCCTCACTGGCTAGCCCTTTCCTTTCTATTTGGAATGCCTCCCTCTATCATGGCATCTTTCCAACTGCTTGGAAGGAAGCTCTGCTGGTCCCGATTCTGAAAAAGCCTGATGCCGATCCTACAAAATTTTGCAACTATCGTCCCATCCCCCTCCTCCCCAAACCCGCAAAAATTCTGGAAAAGGCCGTGCAGCTGCAACTGACAGAATATCTAGAAAATAACTCTTTACTACACGACTCTCAATCCGGCTTCAGAGCAGGCTTCAGCACTGAGACTGCCCTCTTGGAAGTGTCTGACACTATCCGTGAGTGTGTGGATAGGGGCGAGGAGGCCATGCTGGTCCTTCTCGACCTATCTGCCGCTTTTGATACGGTTTCACATAAAATCCTATTAAACCGTCTACAGCAGGCCGGAATCGGTGGCTCTGCACTCGCCTGGATTGAGTCTTTCCTCACTGGCAGAACTCAGAAGGTGGCTTCAAACCTTTCAAATCAGAGGGTAAACCCCTGCTGTGTGGTGTCCCACAGGGCTCTGCCCTGAGCCCTCTGCTTTTTAACGTTTATCTCGCACCCTTAGCCGCAGTGGTGGAGTCTTGTGGGGTCAGAGTGGTCTCCTACGCTGATGATACTCAGCTGATATTCTCTTTTAGAGACCACTCTGACTCCACCTTTGCCAACTTCCGCCAATGTTTGGACAACATCTGTGCCTGGATGACCAGCAACCACCTTAGGCTTAATGCTGACAAGACAGAAGTCCTGTTTTTTAACCAGAAAACTCCAATATCCCTCAGCCTGTGGTGGCCCACAGTACTTAACCCTGCGCCCACCCCTATTCAATCAGCACATAACCTTGGCTTTCAATTCGATGACTTACTCTCTTGCAAAGCGCAAATTAACAAGGTCACCTCAGCCTGCTTCGCAAAACTTCGCATTATTAAAAAGATCTTTCCTTACCTCCCCTTGGACGCCCGCAGAACGATCACTCAGGCCCTCATCACATCTCATCTAGACTACGCCAACAGCTTATATGCTGGTGCCCCTCAATATCTGATCGATCGGCTTCAGATCGTTCAGAATGCGGCAGCCAGACTGATTGGAAATATCCCCTACCGTCAGTCGGTTGCTTCTTATTGCAAAGAGCTACACTGGCTTCTCATTGCAAGCCACATTCAATTCAAGATTCTTACCCTCGCCTTTCGGGCTATCAACGGCCTTGGGCCAGGATACCTGAAAAAGCGAGTGGTAATATCTCAATCTGTCAGATCATTGAGATCTAACAACTTACGCCTCTTGGTTGCACCTCGCTTTCGACGATCCAGAATGGGCGGCAGAGGGTTCAGCGTAATGACTGCTAAACTATGGAACTGCCTCCCACTCGACCTCAGGTTCTGCCCGTCTGAATCCATCTTCCGTAGTAAATTAAAAACATGGCTGTTCTCCAGATTATGATTCTAGTCCTACAATCGGCCTGATCCTCTCCTTCATTCCTGAGTTTCTGTTTTAGCGCCGGGACACCCCTCCGGGGGTAGTTGCGCGCTGTATAAGCTACTTAAATAATAATAATAATAATTCATGTTGATAGACATAACAGAATGCGCAGCTGCCCCAAACTCAAACTTGGGTGCTTTTAATATTCTATTGTCTGCATGAGGAGGCACTTGGTGAAAACCTTTCCTTCTACAAAGAGCTGTGCTTGTCCTGGGATTTGATTGATTTTATCTGATCTTGGAGGTATGGGGTCCCCCTTCAAAGCCTAAAGGTCTTCTTCTATTATTAATTAAAACTAGCTCCAAGCACTGGGAGGGTGGTGACAGCGCTATAATTCTGTTCCCACTGTCATTATTAATATGAGTTACCCTTTTGTGCTTTATGGAATTATAACAATGCTGATTGTATTACTCTTATGCATCTTTTTGTTAGTATTGGCTAAAGTACCGCATCTTAATGCAGTACTTTAGTTAAAATAAACATTTTAAACTATATCGTGTCTCTGATTACACACTTTGTGGACTGGTATGAGTAGTAGAAACTAGTGTTCTTGATTCCCACTATTCCTGAGAGTTTACTAAGTCGCTTCTTATAGGTTGTCTAATAATTGGTACCTTTGCTGTAGTACGAAGAACAAATGAGAAACTAATGCTAGTCGGATCGGGGTTCTAGGCACTGAGGTGGGTTTTTTGGTACACCACAATACACCAAGGTCCTGGTTTCCTGCACATAGTTCTGTGCATGAGCAGAATCCCTGCAAAAACATCTTCTGAACACCACTCAAGAATATTCATTAAAAACATGACCTGACAATAAACATAAAAAAACTAAGATCATGAATTGTTCTAGAGAAACAAGCGTTAAAATCAGCTGGTGTCTTGGCTCTACCAAGTTTGATCAAGTCAACAAATACACATACCTCGCAGTCACACTTGAAAGTAAAGGAACCTTCAAGCCCCAACGTGAGGAAATACATGGCAGCTGACCTTGGGCACTATTTAGGAACCTGAATTGTCTGTTGTACAGCCCCATCTTAGAAATAGCAAGGGCTAAGGTGGTGCCATCCCTGGAATATGGATGTGTCGTTCTCCAGGACAGGGTCTCAAAACCTCTAAACAACATGATTATGAAAATCTATGGGGAATTCTTACAATAGCCAATAAGCAGCACACCCACCCTAATCAGGTTAAAAAAAAGTCCATCTACAAGAAGAACATCATCAACTACAACTGTGGTGGTGAGCCTCTGCAAGGCCTACCAGTGTAAGGGGTTCGCCCTTCTCTGCACAAGTCCTCAGACCAATAGGATAGAACTTGGCACAGAAACTGGAACAGAAAATACAAAGTTTATTAACCTCAAGAGGTGGAACTACATTCACACAACACCCTTCGGCAATGTATGAAGTAGCACACTGAATGGAAGGAGCTTGGTCCTTTTATACCCACACAGGGGCTCAAAAGAAGGCGGTACAAGTACAAGAAGTAGGTTTTAGGCACATATAAGGTCATACAGAAAATGCACAGTCAACAAGTGGGAGGAGCTAACAGTTGCTAATTCTGGTGAACACATCCTGACATTTACAGACTAACAGCAGCTGCAGGGACAGCTGCAAGCTCAACTGAGCATGTGCAAAGTGGAAGAGGCTAAATATAACCTGCCTCTCTGCAGATTAAAAGAGCAGACAACAGCAAGGTAGGACACAGCACATGGCAAGCACGTGATAGCACATGGCAAACAAAATGGCTGCCAGAAATACAAAATGGATTCCACAAAACGGACAAGATAGCCTCTAAATACAGGATGGCTTCTGCTAATGCTAACCCAATCACTGCCAAATTACAACAGACGACCCTTTTAGCATTAGCTGAAGATATTTGTTCATCTGTGGTAATCTAGATATGCATCCTGTACATCAATGCTCATCAGTTCAGTGACCTCAATATTTAGCATTTGTTGTGCTTTTATTTCTGCAACATTTCTTTAACAGGTGTACAAGCAGTGATGCAAATAGAGCAATGCATGGGACCACATTGTATACATATACAGCATGTAAATAGTATCACCAATAGTATACATAGGAAAGTCAGTAGCTTCAAGCCCCAAGTAATAAAGAGTGTCCACAACCAGTTCAAAAAAGACCATGTACCAGTCTCTGGGTGAATCTCCGCAGCAATGCTATGTAGTTTAGAGATTGCATCATATACTGAAGGTGAGTGATCCGGAATGAAAACACAGCAGCTGCTGCCGATAATACCAAAGACACCACCTCGATCAGCCAAAATCACATCAAGGGCCATGCGAATCTGGAGTGCTACAATCCTCGCAACTTGTAGCTCTTCCGTAATGTTCCCAAGTGGCATTGCTGTCTGATTGGTAGCAGCTTCCACAACACAAGTCAATCGCCTTATCTATCTGCTGTTCAAAGCAGCACCCACAAAATAGAATAAGCCCAAGTTAAAGTCGACATATTGTTGCAAAGCAGAGTCAGTTTGGTCAACTTCATCCATACTTATTGTCCTCTTATTTCTGTTCTTGGAAATGTCATTGTACAGCTTGAAGTTGAGATGATACGATGCAGGTGCCAGAAACACAGGGGGCAACAGAAAGGACATGTAGCAGACCCCAGACTACCCCAAAGGTAGTTGGTAGTATCCCTTATTACCACAAATGAAGTATGTATTATGGGAAGACGTAAAACTGCTGTTATTGGCACCTTCAATTGTCAGAATTACAGTACATTCATTTCTCCCCACTGGAATTCTCCCAACACTACTAGTACATAAGTCTGCTTTAGCTCTTGTCACAGAAATCACAAAAGGTCCATTGTTCTTCATAGTCCTTGTATTTGTGAAGACATGTGGCATAGAAATATTGTCAGGTTGGTACTCCTCCCATTCCCATTTTGTTCCTCTAGCTTGAGGGTAACTATTCTCATCAGGATAACATTCTTTATTAAGGTGATAATTGATCTGTCCTACTGTCATCTCTATAATGTTGGCCCTTTCAGAGGCAAACAAAAGCACAAACCAGGCTTGACAAGAACCGTTATGAGAGAATGGAAGAGGAATTAAAGGTGTTCCTCCTTTCTTTTGGTGCGCAGGTATCATCCCACACATCCAACAGTCGGTAGTATTCGTGGCATTATGTGTATGATGCAACATCTGGATAAATGTATTGTTTAGGTAAGATTGTCGATGCTTCTGCTCATGATAGAGAAGCATGAAATAGTGATGCTCAACTGGTGCAGAAGTAGTGGCAATCAGCAATTGTCGAGCAGGAGCCACTTTCTCAACCATAGCCGCCATAGCCACCATAGCAACAACAAACCCTATTGTACAAATGATTTTCTTATTGCAGATCTTAGCAACTTTTGATCTTTCAGCAGACATGATTATTTTGTCGTAAAAAAATACATTCGATGGAGCTCTTATCCCTGGGCAGCCGTTGATTTCTTCACTGAGGGTCAAGACGGGTGTCACTTCGCAGGACTGATCCCCCCCCCTCCCACATCGGCACTCCGTTTCACCAACCCAGGACGGTAGCTCAACCAGTCTTTTTCAACACTGCAGATTCTTTCCTCTGCCTCAGTTGGTATTGTGTTGCTCCAGAAATCGTGTGGTCCGGGAAGACTTCCTCAGATTCGTCAGGCGGGATGGCTTGGTTTTTCTCTATATCCAGAATCTCTCAATGGTCGGTCAGCACAGCAGGTTCCACCAAGGTTGGCGACACACACTTGCATTGTGTGCTATGGACCCAGTTCTTCCTGTTCGTCACTTGAACTGCTGTCCTCGTCGCAAGGAGCACTTGCTCTGGTCCTCGCCACCTTGGCTCCAAACTGTTCAACCGCTTGAAGACCTTGACCATCACACGGTCTCCAGGACGAAGTTCGTTGGCCTCACCTATCGATCTGTCTGGAAGAGCTTCTCGAACCTGTTGATGAATAGAGATCAAACTGTCGGTTAACTGTGGCAAATAATCATTCATCTGAATACATGGTACATCATGTACAGGGCGTGGCTTAGGAACTCTCCAAATGTTCATCGGTCACCCAAATACCACTTCATAAGGTGTACGGCCAGATCGTGAATGTGGCACCGATCTTATGGACAACAATGCCAAAGGTAGTGCATATGGTCACTTCAAAGACGCAGGTGTAAGACTGCATGGAATTTCTGTTTATTCCCTAATCGTTTCAGGACATGCCCAATAAAATGAGGTCTGTTGTCACTCCACAAAAGTTTGCAAACACCATATCTAGGAAAAAACTCCTTTAGAAGCACCTTTGCTGTAGTGAGAGCTGTATTAACAGAAACCGGCCCTGGCAAACTGCTCAGCTGGCCCCCCCTAGGGTCAGGGGGAGTGCAGGTGAGCAGTTTACGACAGCCGGTTGCGGTCAATTTTGTTACCGAGGGCCGAAATTGCCAACCAGGGGTAACAAAAACGGCCCCCCAGGGGCCGAAAACCAGCCCCCACCCTAGCGGCCTACCGGGGAAACGCCCGGTGCCCGCTATGGCCAGTCCGGCCCTGTGTATTATCCTTTGTAGGGTATGCCTCTATCCATTTACTGAAGGCACATACCACCCCTAGGACATACATTAAGTTATTGCAGCGTTCAAGTTGGATGTAATCCACCAGCAAAACTTCAAAAGGTGCAGTCGGTGTAGCAAACCCTCCTGTAGGAGTTTGTGTCCCTTTACCAGGATTATACTGCCAACAGATCAAACAGAACTGTACTATTCTTTTAGCTGTGCTGGCAATTTCAGGATGCTTCCAACTCGCGTAAGCAATTTCGTTATTGCTAGAGCTCCAACATGTGCCAGCCCATGTGCCATTTGAACCATAGGTTGTAAATAGGCTGCAGGCAGTTTCCACTTATCCATGTCTTAGATGCGCCAACAACCTTCATCGTTCAATATTCCTTCTTTGGCCCATTGATCATGTTCTGCTGCAGAAGCAGATCTCTGTACATCTAGCACTTCCTGTTTAGCATCATGCCATCGCTCAGCTTGTGACTTCACTACGTACATGGATGTAGTGCTTCGTTGCATTGCAGTCTCACGAGCTACACGATCTGCAAAGGCGTTGCCTTGTCCTATCTTATCAATGACTTTCTTGTGCGCGCTACACTTAATAATAGCAGTCAAAAGATTAAGCACTTGTTCTCCGTGCGTTATCTGCATCCCGTGGGACGTAAGGACGCCTCTTTCCTTCCAAAGTAGGCCAAAATCATGGGCCACCCCAAAAGCATAGCAGCTGTCTGTATAGATGGCAAAACACCAAGATGATGGACGGAATGTTGCACAATTGCAAAACATTCACCCCCAGTCACAGATCTGGGTTTAATCCATCGTTATTTTGCTCACCAAGCCACGACCAAGGCTTTCAACAGCAGGATAAAGGTTAACTTTAAAAAATACTGCTTCATTATCCTTCCTTCTAACGCGCACACAGCATCATGGGTAAGGGCAGAAGGAGAGGCCCCATGTAAGCTGTGTGGTCAACAAAATAAGAATGCAATTCACAATATTTGCCTTTGCAGGTCCATCTTAAGCCTGCACCAATGCTAGCTCGGCAGTTTTGGAACTAGGCAAGAGTGCTCACCTGTGGACAAGCCATATTATCTTGCTTAAACTTTGGAGATCCCTGGGTAATCTCCTGAACAGTAAAGTACGTACCGGGGAGTCAACCAGGCAATACACTTTCTAGAACAGTTCAACAGCCTTGAACACCTGCTCCTCATGGCAATGGGGGTGAAGTTTCTTTCTAGTCACATCGACTATAGCCTCAGTTTAAGGCTACCCATATATATATACAAGGTGGGCGTGTCCACTCCACAAATCTCCTGTCGAGCCTCTGATGAGGGCATTAGCCCAGAAAAGCGTCAGGCTTCATTATGCAACACAAGGACTGTAATTACAGAAGGACAGAGTGTAGCTTTTACCCTTACAATTGCTACGAGGAATTTGCTTGTGACAAACTGCTGGAGTGTGCTACCTTGCCTGCGGGCAACTTTGGAGCTTTGAGAATATATATATATATATATATATATATATATATATATATATATATATATATATATATATATATATATATATATATATATATATATATATATATATATATATATATATATATATATATATTACCTACTGGCGGTCGCCAGTAGGTATATAGAGTTAGGATTTTTTCCCTATGGGATTTCTGAAAATTCTATGTCTAATAACTTTGGCGTTTGTGGACGGAATTGGCTGAAATTTTCAGGAAAATGGCACATTTTGTTTCTGAGCAGCCCCTGAAAATTTGGGGGGTGTTCAGCAAGGGGGGCCGAGAAAAAAGGGGGGTCCCAAAACGCGTTTTTCCCATGTTAATTTCCATAGGGCGGTTGGCCTCACTTTTAGCTCGAACGGCTGAATGGATTTGCACGAAACTTGGCAAAATTGTAGGGATTGTTAGCCCGATGTGCCTTTGCTAGGTCTCAATATATGTGCTCCAGTGGATTTTGAGAAATTAACGTTCAAAGTAAGATATGTATCTGTAACAGCGCTCCGGGCTGCGCTCCGGTTCGCGTACTTTTCGCGTAACGGAACTTTGCGATGCGAAGCTGATTGGCTTTCCGGTGTCTGTCAACATTCTAAACAGTCCGTAGCGGCCGCCATCTTGTCTCTTGGTAGGATCGAGAGACAAGAGGAGGCCAAAATAAAGGGGGAAATTACCATAAGGGGGCATAGTAGATCCTCGTTGACCCCCTAGGTTTTATGTGGAGGTTTTAAAAGGTCCCAGCAGGGCCAAAAAAAAAAATTTTTTTTTTTTTGCGTGGTGAGCGCCTAGTACGCGAACCAGAAAGCGTTCTGGGCAGCGTACTATAAGGATAAAAGAATGATAGACTTTTCTAATACTGTATGTTAATTGTTTGTTGTTTTTGTTGTTTTTTTTTGTTTTCTTTATTTTTGATTTTTTTTTTTTATTTTGATCGTGTTTCATAATTCATTAAACTTTCTAACATTTAATTGTCAGAAATTTCAAAATTGAATATAGGGTGTAACATGTCCTCATTTTTAAGCAGGTTATCCACTGCTTCAACACATTGTAGTAGTTCCTGGTCTCTACTTTGATCCATAAAATCATCAATTTTTCCTTGGCTGCTCTCCTCCAGTACAATTGTAAATTTAACTTGTTGCTCGCCTTCCATTTTGCCTGAAATTTTGATTAAAAAAATATATATTAGTAGAGATAGGGCACTGTTGGAATTAATTTTAGATAGGCAGTTTTTATCAGTGAATTTATCTTTTGGCAGTGTATAGTATCAGAGTGGAAATAGGACTATAAAAAAGTGTATGTGATTTAACCAAGACAAGCCTAACTCCATTCATAACTATAACAGAGAAGTCTATCTAAATCCATAACTACTACAGAGGGATAGTATATATCTATCAGAAAAAGTCTACCATATTAAGTTATAGTGCACAATATACTTCAGTTTTAAAAATAACAACTTACCTTCACAAACAAGTTGAAGTGTTTGATAGCTATTCAAATGTGATGTACAACAAGAAGTAGCAGTCAAAATGGCTGTGTTTTCTTCTCTTCCTTTATATATATTCAGGTATATAACCAATCAAATGTCAGGTAATATAAGTAGAAAATGAAAGTAACATTTTCATTGGTTGTCAATTCCAACACTTCAGATGTGTTTTGTGAAGTAATTTACCTCACGGTATTTAGAGAGGTCTACAGGCTTAATGGCTAAATGGAATTTCAATCAAATTTGTGAAAATGAAAGGAATTGTTATGTAGTATGAGCTAATCTATATTTGGTGAGAGTGTCGCCAGTCGTTTTTCTGTGAATTACTTTCCCACCT
The DNA here is from genome assembly GCF_964263255.1 of Lissotriton vulgaris. Taxonomy (NCBI): domain Eukaryota; kingdom Metazoa; phylum Chordata; class Amphibia; order Caudata; family Salamandridae; genus Lissotriton; species Lissotriton vulgaris. The sequence continues at coordinate 1,099,756,395 of NC_141685.1, read as the reverse complement.
TTTTTTTTGGACCGCTTTCCGGGTAACGGTCCGGTCCGCGAACTAGGAGCGTAACGGAAGTCCACCATTTTGTGTTTCGGTCGAATTAAGATATAAAATGGAGGGCAAATAATGTTCAGAATGGGTAGAAGGGGGCACGGTACAAGTATTTTGACCTCCTAGGTTTTCTGAGGGTGGCTGAGGAGGCCCATATGTGCGGGGAAAAAACATTTTTTTTAAAAATTTTGCGCGGTTAGCTTCCAGTTCGCGTACCGGGTAGCGCTCTTTGAGCGTAGTTTGTTGAAAATTAGAGAAAAAAGTTAGAGAAAAATAATAATTGTGAGTGATCAGATGTAGGGTAGCTCTGAGAAGAGCTTTTGGGTTTATGGTACATTTTGGTACTTATAGGTAGGTACCAATGCACAGTCTTAAATTCAAAATGAAAATTCTGTTGCCCTCATCTGAGAAGTGAACTCCATCTCCTCTGTAGATATCTTGCATGTAGTAACGCAAGTTATTGTTGTACAAGGAGCCCATTCCATGGTCTCTCATGTAAGCTGAAACAGATTTGTTTACATGCTTCCTCGCTTTCTCAATTTGTGGACAAAATTGGTTGGACCACCTCCATTTCTGTCTTTGGCATATATTGGAATATACCAAGGCAGTTTGAGGAAAAAGTGCCATTAATTGCTCAAAGGTGTCCTTTAAAAGCATTTCCAGACCTACCCCAGTCAAAGTGCCCAAATCATTACCTCCACAGTGCACAATTAACAGGTCAGGTTTTGGCAAATGCATAAAGGTTTTCACCAATGGTATCAATTGGTGACATTTTAATCCTCTTTGGCCCAACCACTTAATTTCCACATCTTGTAAATTGTGGTTAGGTAAATTTCTGTTCTCAGCATACCTTTGAGCCCAGTAGATGTAACTATGTCCAACAATCCAGACATTAAACATGGTGGGAGAAGGTTGTGCTGCAGTCAGATGAAGTGTGGTAATGAAAGGGCAGTTGAAACAGTAGGAGTTTGTAAAGAAAAAAACCTGTGGATTTCCAGTGCTAATGATTCATTAGCAGTGATTGGTGCATTTCCATTTCTGAAAACAGAAAGTTAGGGTGCATGGATGTGTTCTTTGAAAGATGTAATTTGAATGGTCAAGGAAGAAACATTTTTTTTTTTTTTTATAACTTTTTATTGTAAACAAGATAACAGGGAAAAAAAAAATACGATACAAATATGTATATCCAGGACATTAAATACATTAGAGAAATAGTTAAATAATACAGCAAATATTGCAACAAGGAGAGAACAAAGAGGTATCATCAAAACGCAAAGAAAGATCATAGACTTCCAAAGTTGCTGAACGTGGAAATAAAAAAATAAAAAAATAAATAAAAAAATTAAAAAAAAAGATTAAAAAAAAGGTATATAAGTTTATAGATTTCATACAATGTCAAAGGAAATAGAATTTTGACAAATTAATATCAAGTTAAGAAACAAGTTCCCCAATATCTTTCAAATTTTATCAGTGAACGGCCTCCCCTTAGGTTAGCTAGGGCAGATTCCATGGAATGTATTTCCATTACTAGAGCCCACCAATCCCAGGCCGTAGGTGGATCTATAGCAATCCAGGCTCTTGCAACAGTTAGTTTAGCACAAGAAATAAGTATGGTTGCCAAGGGAGAATGTGGGATTTGGGTAGGTTGATGATCTAACAAAACTAGGTGGGCAGTAAGAATAGGCAAAAAAATATTCTTAATTCTACAGATATCTTGAATCTCGTCCCAGAAGGTTTTAAGCTTAGGGCAGGAAAACAACATATGAACTAAATTAACGGCTACCCCAGAGCATTTGGGGCATTTTGTGCGGTCTATGAAATCGGGATTGGGGGACCATCTGGAGACTCTTTCAGGAGTATAGTAGAGCATGCACGTTGCTCTAAACTGCTGTAGCCTAAGGCTGGATGATCTTACTAGCTTGTTGATGTTAGAAAGGGAGTTCGTTATTTGCTTCGGGGTGACATTAGAGCCAAGTTGGACCCCCCATTTCTCCGCTAGTTTAGGCAGGTCATTTGTTTTATATTTTAATAATAGTTTATAAGCCCCACTAATAACTGATTTAGTTTTTTTAGAATATAAACAAGTCCAGATATCACAGTCTGCAATGCTACGAATCTTTTGTTTATTAATTAAGAAATCATGGATCTGTAAGTGTTTATATCTAGCATTTTCCGGTAAATCATATTTAAGTTTAAGCAGATTAAAATCAACAAATCCCTGTGGGCCATATAGGTCAGCCAAGGTATTAACTCCCTTCTCTGCCCATATATTATTGATATTATCAGAAAATGCTCTTGGAAGACCTGGATTACCCCAAAGAGGTAGCATCGGGTGAAAGAACGAGGTCCTGCAATATATCAATACGTTCTTCCATATCTTTGTTATATCCCTGGCCGTCTTGAACCTTACCCTCTTGAAGTAATTGGGGTCATTTGCTCTAAACAAAAACATGTTTGACTCTTGCTTCAACATAAGATAGTGAAAAAATATGGTTCCTTCCTTATGAAATAAAGAACGTAATCGTAGAAAAAATGAGGACCAAAAATACAACTTAAAATCTGGGAAGTTAAGCCCACCCTCACTTGTGTTATTTTTCAGGTGTTTCAGCGATCTTCTTGTTTTTTTATAGCCCCAGATAAAGCTGTTTAGAACCCCATCCAATTGTTGGAAAAACCGATTATTCAATGCCAAAGGAATAGATCGAAATAAATATAAGAACTTAGGTAATACCTTCATCTTAATAAGATTGATTCTGCCGATAATATTCAGAGGTAACCTATGCCACTTCTTTAAAAGTATAGCAGTGGATTTGATTAATTCATTATAATTAATATGATTTATTTCTTGTATTTTCGCCGTGAGTTTAACACCGAGATAGGTAGCTACCTTGCAAATCTCTGGAGTAGCCACGGAGGGGGAATAGTTGGCAACAACTTGTGTCTTCTGTATGTTAAGCCTATAGCCAGATACTTTCCCGAATTTAATTGCCTCTAGTTTAATTCCTTTTAGGGCCTTATTTATGTCGTTTGTATAGATAGCAATATCATCCGCATATGCAGTCAGTTTAAGCTCTTGAGAGCCAGAGCTAAAGGGCATGATTAAATTTTGCGAGTTAAGAGCCATTAAAAAAGGTTCCAAAGAGAGAGCAAATAAGAGGGGTGAGAGAGGGCAGCCCTGGCGAGTGCCACGCATAATTGGAAAATCTGAGGAAGTTAGACCATTATAACTAGTGCAGGCATAGGGATTGTCATAGAGAGCCTGTATACTCCTTAGAAAGTTTCCACTGAACCCCATTTTAAGCAACGTGTTCCAGAGATAGCTCCACCCCACTCGATCAAATGCTTTTTCCGCATCTAATAAGATCATGCCTAGTGGGGTGGATTCTATCTCTGCGATATCGAAAGCCGTTATAGCCGTGTTTACATGTGAGGTAGTGTCTCTCCCGTGAATAAAACCATGTTGCTGGATATTGACAAGTTGGGGCATAATAGGTACCAGTCTGATTGCGAGGAGTTTAGCAAATATTTTTGCATCTGTGTTTATCAATGAAATTGGCCTGTATGACCCTCTCTCTTCCTTTGGTTTGTCTTTCTTTAGAAAAAAAACAATTTTCGCCCTATTCCATGATTTAGGTGCTTTTCTATTCAACCCTACTGACTGCATAACTTCTAATAATAGCAAGTCTAATTCTAATTAAGTCAAGGAAGAAACATTTAATGAAAGATTGCACTGGATACGCAGGTGCACTGAGAGTTCAGAGTTCAATTGAAACATTGTTGTGTGAATTTGCAAACATGAGAGGTCTTTCAGGAGGTGGTTGCTAAGCAAAAAAGGCAGAGAGGGCAGAGGGGGGAAGGGTTTTGATTTGAAAAAAGTGAGGGAAGAGTTATGATTGGCTAATATGAGAGATATGTGTAATGAATATCTGTATTTGTGTGCTTTCAATAGCTGCAGCCTCTGGAGTGCTTCTTCTTTGTTCTGCTGAAGACAATTTGGAGTATTTCTGAGACTGTTTTGAAACTCAAAAAGTATTTGCTAAGGTGAGAAAAGATTTATTTAATTTAGATAGAGAATAGGATGATTTAAGGAGAAAATGATGAAGAAAGCTGTGTTTTTAAAATGTGGCTTTGTCTCAAGTGATATACAAATAGATTTTGTTTTTTGGGAGAAATTGTAATTGCATATTCGGTGTAGCATTCTGGCATGCAGTAACACAAGTTATTGTTGTACATGGAGCCCATTCCATGGTCTCTCATGTAAGCTGAAACAGATATGTTGTTTTTAAAAACGATTTTTGAAAACAATTACATTTCTGGATATGTACTGCTAGAGCTTCATAGGTTGTTTGGGTCATATTTATAAGGCATTTGAGTGTCTATGATGTTATTTTTCCCTTTTTAAATGGAAAGCGTTCCTCATGGGGCAAGTTTCTTGTAAATACGCTCCCACCTGTGGTTGGCAAATTTAGATTTTGATTATGGGAGTTACATAGTCATGTTAAAAATGTCCCAAAAATGGTGCAAGGGCATTCAATAAAACGTTTTCATGTGTCTCAAGGACATTTTCAGTCATTTCCTCTTGAATGCAGGTATACAATTGATTTATATGCTGTGTTTAAAAACGATTTTTTGAAATCTATTACATTTCTGGATATGTACTGCTAGAGCTTCATAGGTTGTTTTGGGTCATATTTATAAGGAATTTGAGTGTCTATGATGTTATTTTTCCCTTTTTAAATGGAAAGTGTTCCTCATGGGGCAAGTTTCTTGTAAATACGCTCTCACCTGTGGTTGGCAAATTTAGATTTTGATTATGGGAGTTACATAGTCATGTTAAAAATGTCCCAAAAATGGTGCAAGGGCATTCAATAAAACGCTTTCATGTGTCTCAAGGACATTTTCAGTCATTTCCTCTTGAATGCAGGTATACAATTGATTTATATGCTGTGTTTAAAAACGATTTTTTGAAATCAATTACATTTCTGGATATGTACTGCTAGAGCTTCATAGGTTGTTTTGGGTCATATTTATAAGGCATTTGAGTGTCTATGATGTTATTTTTCCCTTTTTAAATGGAATCGTTCCTCATGGGGCAAGTTTCTTGTAAATACGCTTTCACCTGTGGTTGGCAAATTTAGATTTTGATTATGGGAGTTAAATAGCCATGTTAATAATGTCCCAAAAATGGTGCAAGGGCATTCCTAAAAACGCTTTCATGTGTTTCAAGGACATTTTTAGTCATTTCCTCTTGAATGTAGTTATCCAATTGATTTATTTGCTGTGTTTAAAAACGATTTTTTGAAATCAATTACATTTCTGGATATGTACTGCTAGAGCTTCATAGGTTGTTTGGGTCATATTTATAAAGCATTTGAGTGTCTATGATGTTATTTTTCCCTTTTTAAATGGAAAGCGTTCCTCATGGGGCAAGTTTCTTGTAAATACGCTTTCACCTGTGGTTGGCAAATTTAGATTTTGATTATGGGAGTTAAATAGCCATGTTAATAATGTCCCAAAAATGGTGCAAGGGCATTCCTAAAAACGCTTTCATGTGTCTTAAGGACATTTTTAGTCAATGAGGAAACACAGGCGATGTAATTCTGAAATGAGGAAAAGAAACTCCACATTTTTCAATTACATCACTAGTGTTTCCTAAGTTTATAAATGACATTGTGCAGATGAAGTTTAGGTGTGACCACAGATTCAAAAGAGGTCTGCCCTTTGTTCAAGAGTGAAGTGGACATGACTTACTTCATTGGTAGGCCTTCACATGTATTATCTCCTTTGTTTTCTTCAACAAGTGAAAATCTCATCTGCAACCATGTGTTGGCCTCACCTCAAAGAAACAAAACAGGTGATGGACCGAATGTGGATCAATGACACACATTCACCCCAGTCCAAAGATCTGGGCCCAAACAAATCTTTAGATAGGCCACACCTTATCGTCAACCTGAATTAATCATTTAAAATGTTAGGGAGAGATTTATGATTGTTGTATGCCTGTTTTGTACCACTGTGTGTCATTTTTGTGACGCAGTGCTGATGCAAAAGATTTGCTATGTTAAATAATAAGTAGGGTGTTAAGTTTTTGATGACTGTTATTCATTTACTGTTTGGTGATAGTGGTTAATAACATTTTTTATTATATTTTTCCACAGATTCAACTGCAGATCATTTCAAAATTTGAAAAATGCCAACTAAGAATCGAATTAGAAAGGCTAGAAAACGTCAAAGACAGCAAGATCATGTATTATTGCAGCAGTCCTCTTCCCAAAATACTTGTGAAATCACCAAGAAAGCTCCGGGTAAGAGCACGAAATCATTCTTAAGAAATATTTGTAGTAAAAAAAGTATTTCTACAAAAAATGTTTCAGTCCAGAAAAAGAAAAGCAATTTAAATGGAAAGGAAAGCCCAATCAAAAATGTTACTGGTAGAGCAAGAGATAACTCTGTGCATGATAGTAGAAGGAAACAACAGTTTAGGGACATTCGAAAACGAATGTTCCGCAACAGGATAATAGTTAATTTATTAAAAAATATTAAGAAAGGCCAACAGAAAGTGGCATTTTATAAGAAGAAGAAAAATGTAGAGAAAATTATTGATCATGCTTTTGAAATTAAGCGAAAGTTGTTTATTTTGGTAATCAATAGAATTAGGAAACTAAGCAAGGTAATTTCTGATTTCAAATCAAATAGTAGATGGAAAAGAGTAGTAAATCGTAGTAACTTTTGTGAAGTTTTTTCCGGACAATGGATGCATAGTTCAAGTTGTGAGGCATTTTTTAATGAGGAGAGTTATTTTCAGGATAACGATTTGGTGTTTGCAGTTGACACCAGTGGTCGAGCTTATGAAGTGAAGGATGGTTGTCCAGTTGAAAAAGAAAAACTTGTGACAACAGAGACAGACGAGGTGTTAGGTAATGATGTTTTAGGAAGACGTCCTAATGGAAAGGGGCGACCATTCGGTCCCCCCGAACGTATGGCGGAGTACCACGATCCCCCCGGGAAGCCATCTTGGGCGGGAGGCGAGTCTCGGCTGGTATGCCCGAAGCGGCGCAGCCGGGGCGCGCCTTTTTCCCGCCCTGGAGTGGGCTGGCCTAGACACTGACGCGGCCGGCCACGCCCTTGGGGCAGGCAGGGGCGGGTTTACGCCCGCCCTGAAGACGGATAAAAGGAGCAACAAGCCAAGGAAGCATCCTCTTGTTCCTGTGCTCTGAAGCTGCACCACCTCGCTGCACGTGAGCTCGAGACGGAACGAAGAGCCAATTTTGAGCGTTGTAATCTTTCTTGTTTGTTTTGCAGATACTCTGTCGGAGAATGCCCAAGAAGGCGGGAAAGCGAATGACTACCGACCAGATGCTGCGTGTTCTTATGAAAGAGGTGACCGACCTGAAGAGGCGAATGGCGGATAAAGATGAGGAAGGGGGGCCGAAACGTCCTTTGGCAGGAGCAGCTCCAGGAGGAAAAGGCAAGAGGCCCAGAAGGGGAGCAGCTGGGGGAGACATCCCGGTTCCCTGTACCCCACTCGAGGCACCAACTCCCGTGCCGGAGGAAGGGAATCCGATTCCCGTGGTGGTCACCCCCGTGTCCGGGGAGGATATGCCGCCCGAGCTGGCAGCACAATTAGCAGCGTGGTTGGGTAAAGGTAGCAAGGGCGCCACGGCTGACGACGCGCAGGTGTTGATGAAGCAACTGCGTGAAACAAGGGAAGCGACGAAGGCACCATCGCCGGCTGCGGCAGTAGAGAAACCACCTGGGACAGGTCCAGTCGCAGATACAGCTTCCGGTTCAGGTAAGCGGCCATTGCCGATTGCGAGGGATGAGTCGGCACCTTCTCGGAGGGAAAAGTTGGGTCAACATGTCCCTCTGGCTATCAAAGAGAAGATATGGGCAGAGGAGTATATAAACATCTTCTCGTTGCTTACCGATCATTATGAGATGGAGCATGTTAAGGGCCAGAAGGAGCTCATGCATCCGAGTGTTTGGCGCGCAAAGATGGCCGCCTTTAAGGTAAATGAAAATATTGGCAATTGGGGCAAAGCATGGGGGATTTTTACATCCATCATGGGTGAACGTAGGCCCGATTTGCTGTCCGAATTGCCGATTTATCAGTCACGGATCATGGGGTATTCTGTATCACACGAGGGCAATCAATGGTTCTGTTACGATAATATTTTCAGAAAAGCGAAGGAACATGATAAAAACTTAACTTGGGATTGTTATGATTCTGTGTCTTGGTCCAAAATGGAAGATTCTGGTATGTTGAAGTTGCCATTGGTAGGGAGTAGCGTGGGTGAATCCTCCCGCCAATATGCTGGGACGCCCTTTCGATCAGGTACGAGTAACGACAACCACTCGAGGCCAATCGGCAACGCAGAAAAAAGGGGGATTTGTTGGAATTTTAACAGGGGTAAATGTACCAGGCCCCAGGGGTCATGCAAATTTAGGCACGAATGTGGTGGGTGTGGGCAATCATCCCATCCTGAGTCCATGTGCAGAGCCAAAACGGGTGATAACAGGGGTAGAGGAGGCGCCAAACAGGTCTGACATAGTCCGAGGGGCGCCTTTACCTACTCCGATTGATACCATGGCAATGATTCCCTGGCTCAGCGAATACCCGGATCACGCTTCCGCTGGGGTGTTGCGGAACGGGTTTTCATATGGTTTCCGCATCCCAGTGGGGGAGTTTCAGGGTATAGCGAAATGTAAAAACCAGATATCGGTCTTGCAGCATACGACCGTGGTACAGGAAAAGATCGGGAAAGAGGTTACTCGAGGTCGAGTCGCCGGTCCATTTAATGTGCCACCAGTTGCTAACTTTGTTTGTTCCCCTTTAGGGGTGGTCCCCAAGAAGGACCCGGGGGAGTTTCGGCTGATACATAATTTATCAGCCCCACGTGGTCTTTCCGTAAACGATGCGATAGACCCGGAAGTGTGTTCGGTGCGGTACGCATCCTTCGATGAGGCCGTAGCCATATTGAATCGCCTGGGGCCCGGTGCGCTGATGGCAAAATCGGATATTGAGTCAGCGTTCCGGTTGCTCCCGGTACATTCAGACGATCAGCGTCTCCTTGGTTTCATGTTTCAGGGTCACTATTACATGGATAGGTGTATGCCGATGGGGTGCTCTATATCTTGTGCCTATTTTGAAAAGTTCAGTTGTTTCCTGCAATGGGTCTTCACAAAGAAGACGGGGTTTCAACATGTTATGCATTATCTTGATGACTTTTTGTTTCTGGGGGCAGCCGGGGATCCGGAATGTGGACAGGCTTTGAATGAATTTTGTGTCTTGATGAATCATTTTGGCGTGCCATTGGCACCAGGTAAGACTGTGGGTCCCTCGACTTGCCTCGAGTTTCTGGGGATCGAGCTCGACTCCGAAGAAGGTTGTTTTCGTTTACCAGGTGACAAAGTGTTAAGATTCAGGGCATCCCTGCAAATGTGTATAAATGAGTCTAAGGTTAAGCTACATCAATTACAACAATTGGTGGGACAGTTGAATTTTGCCCTAAGAGTAATACCGATGGCCCGCCCCTTTTCCCGCTCGATCGCTCAAGCCATGGTCGGCCTGAAGGAGGGTCATCATCGCACAAGGCTCTCGGCAGAGGTTCGCCAGGACATGCGCATTTGGTTGGCATTTCTGGCGGATTTCAATGGTCGAATTGTCTGGAACAAACCGGCGGTGTCCTCTGAGGAGCTGGGGCTGTGGACAGATTCGGCAGGGAGCATTGGTTTTGGTGCCATATTCGGCACTCAGTGGTCGGCACAAAAATGGCCGTCATGGTGGCATGATAGTGGACTGACAAGTAACATTGCTTTTCTGGAACTTTTCCCCATTCTGGTGGCCCTGAGAACTTGGCCCGAGGGGTTCAGAGATCACTCTGTGGTATTCTGGTCTGATAACATGACCGTGGTTGAGTGTATCAATAGCCAGGCAGCACGATGCAAATGGATTCTGAGATTGCTCAAGGAAATTGTATTACTGTGTATGCAATTGAATGTGCTATTTAAGGCAAGACATGTGCCGGGGGTGATGAACCAGGCGGCTGATGCGCTTTCTTGTTTTCGTATGCAGGCCTTCTGGGGTTTTCTGCCCACAGCGGACCCGGTGGCGGCACCCTTTCCCGAAGCTCTCTGGTCTCTCGGTGCCCCGAACTTCGTAACCTCGTGGGAGAGAGTTTAGCACCCAGGACGAGGAAGTCATATGAAGGGGCGTTCCGTTCCTATTGGGCCTTTTTGGGGGCTGCTAGAGGGGAGCTTTGGGGCCAGGAGGAGTTGGTAGTGAAATTCCTGCTGTCTTTACATCAGGCAGGCAAATCAGTGGCTACGGCCCAGAGGCATCGGGCCGCCATTTCCTTTGTGGCTAGGGCTCATGGGATCCAGGACCCGACAGCGTCTTTCGTTGTGCAAAAAGCGCTACGTGGGTGGCAACGCCTTGAGGGTCGCAGAGTAGATGAAAGGCGCCCGATAGGTTTGGATAGGTTGGCCCTGTTGTTATCCATACTCCCTGCAACGTGTTCACCCCAGTATGAAACAGTGTTATTCCGAGCCGCTTTTACGCTGGCATTCCATGGGGCTATGCGGGTAAGCGAACTAGTGGCAAGGAACAAGCAGGACGTGATGGGGGGACTGTGCCGAGAGCACGTTCAGGTCAGAGGGGGGACAATGACTGTCTCGTTTGTCAGGTCCAAGACCGATCAGGGTGCGATGGGTGATTGCATAATCATACAAAGGATTCCCGGGTCCTCCATGTGCCCGGTGAGTTGTGTAGAGGAATATTTAGCACAAAGGGTGGCATCATGGGGGGGGACCTTGTTGAGACACACTGACGCCACCCCACTGACGAGGTTTCAGTTTCAGCGGGTGCTTGCGATGTCGATTACCGCTGCGGGCTTGAACTTGGGCGAGTTTGGGACCCATTCCTTTCGGATAGGGGCTGCTACAGAGGCTACAGCCAGGGGTCTGAATGTCGAACAAGTTAAACGTGTGGGGCGTTGGTCCTCCAATTGTTATAAAAGGTATGTGCGGTTGCACATGTTGCGAAGCTGTAATGTTGTACTCACGCTTCTTGTTTTTGTTTGGTTTCAGTTGCGCAAGCCTACGAGGCGGGGCGGACTATGCAGTCGACCCAACACCGGGCCAGCGGTCAGACTTCACCGGCTGTGAAAAAGGAGGTGTGGGTCGTGGGCCACTCATACGTGAGGCGTGCCGCGGACGTATTCAAAGCAGGTGACATGATTCACGTGGCTGGGGAATACGGGTACAGTGTGTCCTTCTACGGAAGGGGTGGACTCTGTATTGACCAGTTTCAGTCATTTTTCGAGGGTTTGCTAGGGCGGACGAGGTCACCGCCGTCTATAGTCATAGTACATCTTGGGGGCAATGACTTGGTCACCACTGGTAGACGACTTCTTCTTGAGGCGATGCATTCCACTGTAAGTTGGTTAGCGAGGAGAGTTCCAGGGTGCACAATTGCATGGTCCCATATGATCCCACGAAAAGTATGGCGGGGGGCTATTTCTGTTTCTGCTCTGAATCATTCAGTGAGAAAAACTAATAACAAAGTGAGTAGATTGTTCCGTTCCAATACACTGCATTCTATTTCGCATGGTTGTATTACTGGTGACAGTATGTATTTGGGGGATGGTGTTCATTTGTCCCGGGTGGGGAACGAGTTACTCATAGGAGACTTGATAGCTTGGCTAAAGACTTTAAGACATGACCTTTAGGTACGAGTGTTGTGGGGGGTCCGGATAGCCGGTCAACTATCCGGCCTGTGGCGGTAAGGTCATGATCGGTGAGCACTAATTGGAAGATCCCTATGAGTGGGCGTCACCCATTACGGATGGGAGCGCTCGGGGGAGGTGGCCATTGGCCCCTCAACGGGGAGGCGGTCCCTTCTAAGGATGGGCCGCCGAAAGGAAAGGAAAGGCGGTCAAGGCCCCTTCCTGGGTAGGAGGGGCTACAGCCCCCTCCTGGAGAATTTCCCGGGGCCAGGACATCTGCGACGGCAGATGTGGTAAGTTGTGTGGGGTTTGGGGGGGGTCTACGCTACCTTCTAGATACCTCACACGAGTCCTCGGACGACCTTTAAGTGGCGTCGAGTTTATTGGGGCCCCCGTCAAGTCAAGGGAAATTGGTAGTTGCACTTGAGGTACACCTCGGTGCGGTCGCCCCTCACAAGTGAGGGGGATATTTCTGGTTTAGGGATCTTGACACCGGTTACGACCTTGCCGTTGGCCCTTAAACGTTAGGATGTACAATTTCAGAATTTCAAGTTAAATGTTTTGTAGGATGTTAGTTCGGCTAGGAGAACCTTTGTATTAGAGAATATGTTAAGGTTAGCCAAACATCGCAATGTCGTAATGAAATTGTACATAATATGAAACTGTTATTTTAATGTTTTTAATTTTGTTTCATATTTTAATAAATACGGCCGGGAGGGTCACTCCCTCCCGTCTTCCAAAAGTTCAGAACTGTTTCCGGTTTCCCATCCTTGGGGATTGTGTTGAGAGGGGGTGGCGGGTATCTCAGCCATATGGAAAGGGGCGACCATTCGGTCCCCCCGAACGTATGGCGGAGTACCACGATCCCCCCGGGAAGCCATCTTGGGCGGGAAGCGAGTCTCGGCTGGTATGCCCGAAGCGGCGCAGCCGGGGCGCGCCTTTTTCCCGCCCTGGAGTGGGCTGGCCTAGACACTGACGCGGCCGGCCACGCCCTTGGGGCAGGCAGGGGCGGGTTTACGCCCGCCCTGAAGACGGATAAAAGGAGCAACAAGCCAAGGAAGCATCCTCTTGTTCCTGTGCTCTGAAGCTGCACCACCTCGCTGCACGTGAGCTCGAGACGGAACGAAGAGCCAATTTTGACCCACCCACCAGCCCCTGAGGACAGCAAGTGGTTTTGAATAAAGTTTGATGTGGTAACTCTAATTTTGTTTGCAGGTTCGGATTATTATCGTGATAACTTTGAATATGCAATAAAGAACGGTCAATTTGTGGTATGTTTTGCAAATAAAAGTAATCCTGCTCTAGTGTTGATCAGTAAGCATACTTTTAATAAAGTTGTTGTTGTTACTGTCTTTTAAGTAAATAAGTCATTTAGTTTAGAATTGTCGTATTTATTTTTGGTCGGGCGGTAAGGTCATGATCAGTGAGCACTAATTGGAAGATCCCTATGAGTGGGCGTCACCCATTACGGATGGGAGCGCTCGGGGGAGGTGGCCATTGGCCCCTCAACGGGGAGGCGGTCCCTTCTAAGGATGGGCCGCCGAAAGGAAAGGTAGGAGGGGCTACAGCTACAGCCCCCTCCTGGAGAATTTCCCGGGGCCAGGACATCTGCGACGGCAGATGTGGTAAGTTGTGTGGGGTTTGGGGGGGGGTCTACGCTACCTTCTAGATACCTCACACGAGTCCTCGGACGACCTTTAAGTGGCGTCGAGTTTATTGGGGCCCCCGTCAAGTCAAGGGAAATTGGTAGTTGCACTTGAGGTACACCTCGGTGCGGTCGCCCCTCACAAGTGAGGGGGATATTTCTGGTTTAGGGATCTTGACACCGGTTACGACCTTGCCGTTGGCCCTTAAACGTTAGGATGTACAATTTCAGAATTTCAAGTTAAATGTTTTGTAGGATGTTAGTTCGGCTAGGAGAACCTTTGTATTAGAGAATATGTTAAGGTTAGCCAAACATCGCAATGTCGTAATGAAATTGTACATAATATGAAACTGTTATTTTAATGTTTTTAATTTTGTTTCATATTTTAATAAATACGGCCGGGAGGGTCACTCCCTCCCGTCTTCCAAAAGTTCAGAACTGTTTCCGGTTTCCCATCCTTGGGGATTGTGTTGAGAGGGGGTGGCGGGTATCTCAGCCATAGGGTCCTGTGTACATTTGGAAGTGTAGTTCTATTTGCAGTGTGCGACAGGTTTCCATCAATTTGCTTTGTGATTTTATACGGACATTTAATAAGAAAAGTTTGAAGCAGAAAATGAAGTTGTTGCAAGATTTAGATCCTTGCAGAGTGAGACAAATGACAGGTTTGCGTGGTCATTCACTGGCTTGTCTTTCCAGGAGAGTATGCCAGAGTGTTTTTCATCATTTCAGGATGCTAGCAGTGCATCATAATAAAGTGAGAAAATTAGTGAGAATGTTGTATTATGCTAAGAGTCCAGCAATTATGCTTAAACAATTATGTGCTGCTCTTTTGCATGGTTCTGAAATAGATGTCAAGAATATTTGTGAAGAAATTGAGTTTTGTTACTTTGGTAGTAAAGATGAGAATGTTCAAATTGACCCAGAAGTAGAAGGTAATGTTGAAGATAATGTACAGGTTTCTAGTACAGATAGATTTCAGAAGGAAATTGCCACGTTTCAGATGAAATCAAGTGAGAGGCCTAATTTCACTTGTGTGTGTTGTCAACGCACTTATTATAAGAATCAGACTAAGTTAGTGGATTTATATGCAAAAAGTGAAAGGGAAAATAATAGTGAATGGAAGGATTTCGCCACATACTTGATGGTAGAAAATTGTTTTGATTTGGGATCAGATCAACGTGTGTGTACTTATTGTTGTAACAAATTAAACCAAAACCAGATGCCTGCTAGGGCGGTTCATAATAATCTTGAATTGGTTGAGGTTCCTTCTGAATTGAAGGATTTAAATACTTATGAATCTATTTTGATTCAAAGTATCCATCCCTTTCAGGCTATTGTAAGAATGGAGCCAAAGACAGGGAAGTTGCCTCCAGCAGATTTACAGAGAGGATTAAAGGGAAGAGTTGTTTATTTGCCTCTAGATTTGAACAAAAACATTAACACAATTGGAGTAGAAAAAGTTGAAGAGGAACCTCTGGTTATCTTGGTTAATGGGGTTCCGACAAAGAATAAGAAAATATGGCAAGATTTAGTGGATGTTAGGAAAGTCAAAAAGGCAACATTGTATTTGAAGAAAAATAATAAGTACTATATAAATGTATATGTTGCAGAAGAGGAAGAAAGTGATGAAGAGGATAGCGATTTGTGTGCTGGCCAAATTGAGAAAGTAGAGGCCTCTAAAAGTGAAGAAATATATGAACATTATAGTGTTCATCCTTTGCATTCCAAGGAAGTCATGGGGAATGCAATTGAGTTGTTTCAAATGAAACAAGCCAAAGGGAGTCCCATTAGTGTTTGGGAGGAAAGTTTGGAAGCTCGGTGTTTCCCACAGCTATTTCCCACAGGTCGAGGAGGAAGATATGATGAGCGACCTCATCAAATTCCTGCGTCTGAATACCGGACTTTACGATTGTATGCAGAAGATCCTAGGTTTCATCAATGTATTCCCTATTTGTTTCATCTCCTGTTTGAAAGCGATCTGTCTGGACTGTCATATGCAGTGAACCACATCTTAAGAAGTGGTATACAGATGCGAAACATCTCGGCAAGTGACTTTATGCATAAAGTCAATGTCCAAGACAGTATTTTGGATTCTCACCTAATTAATCTCATGGCGTGTCAGCGTGGTACTAATGAGTACTGGTACCGTCGTCATGGTGATTTAAAATGTATGCTGAGGAACTTAGGAACTCCAACATGGTTCCTTACTCTGAGCTGTGCCGAGTATGGCTGGGAAGACTTACTTGAATTTCTACGAGAGGCAAATGGAAATATTGAAAACATTGAATTCAAGACACCTGGAGAACTGTGTTCTTTGGATCCAGTGAATGTATGCAGGTACTTCAATCATAGATTTGAAGCTATGATGTCTTTCATCACAAATAAGAAGAATCCACCTCTTGGAGAGGTGTTGGATTTCTTCTGGAGAAAGGAGTACCAAGCAAGAGGTGCTCCTCATATACATATGTTGTTGTGGATCAAGGATGCACCTAAATTTGGAACAGATCCGGATGACTTAGTGATGAATTTCATAGAACAGTATTCTACGTGTGCTGTTCCAAACGCAACGGAGAAGAAAAGCCTAAGAGAACAAGTTCTACGTTTCCAAAGCCATCGTTGTGGAAAGTACTGTCGTCGTAAATTCAGAAACAAGGACAAGTTCTACACCAAATGTCGTTTCAACTTTCCACGACCGGTGATTTCTAAAGGAAGAGTGAACAGTTTGATGTCTTCGCTGCGACATAATGTGACGAGGAAATCACCCAAAAATACATACAATTTGAAAAGGAACGAAGAGTCCAAGTACATCAACGACTACAACCCAGTGATTTTGTCCATGTGGAATGCTAACATGGATATACAGTTTGTGGCTGACAACTGTATGGCTATGGCTCGGTATGTGACATCTTACATCACCAAAAAAGAAAAGACAGAATTGAAGGATATGTGGGAGGACATTTCCCATGAAAAGAGCCTCAGCAAGAAGTTGTACAGTTTCAGTCTGAAGATGTTGTCGCATCGAGAAATCGGAGCTTACGAATGTTGTGACCGGTTGTCTTCAGCAAGTCTCTATGCCAAATCCAGGAGTATCGTTTGGGCGAGTCTTGGTCTTGCTGCAACGCGAAATCGAGTTCTAAAACCTGTCTGGGAAATTGAGTATTTGGCAGAAAAGGAACCAAACAGTACCGACATTTTGAAGACCAACATGTTGGATACATATTATCCAAATCGAAGCAGTCACCTTGAAAATGTTTGTCTATATGAGGTTCTACAAAATTATATATTCAAGAGGAACATCAAAGAAGATATTGAGAAAGGAGTGTATGCTGTAATTGGAAGTGAGGGATGTCTGGTCAAGCAAAGAAAATGCCAATTAGTAAACCATCGAAAATTGAGTGGCGAATCTCCAGAAAAAAAGGAGTTTTTCTATTTAGCACTTTTGCAACTTTTCAAGCCTTGGCGTGCAGAAGAGGAACTGCTTGGAGATTTCCTCTGTTACGAAGACTCTTTCACTGCTGCTAAGGAGACCATAGAATGTCCTGCTTTCCCCAAATATCAAGAAATGTTGACTTTGGAAATTGAGCAGGAAGCAACGATTGCAGCCGAGATTGCCAGAGACAGTTCTCAGGACAGTCAGAGTTCTGTTTCATTGAGTCAGGATCCACTAGGAGGACCTATTACGAAAATGAAGCTGCCACTGCTATGAATGAAGTGGAAAGAGCCATGGCACATGCTCAGGAGGATGCAGTTAACTTAGAAGACTTGGAAAAACAACTCAACGTTGAGCAGAGGAAAATATATGATGAAGTTACCAAGCAAATTGAGCATGGATTAAGTCATGAGAAGAAAGAGTGCTCATGTACATCGTTGAAGCCTGTCCGACTGTACGTGAGTGGAGAAGCGGGAACTGGAAAAAGTTTCCTCATTAAAGCAATTTCTTGTTACTTGCAGGAAAGGACTGAGTCATCGCTGTCTTGTGTTGTTACCGCTCCTACTGGATTGGCAGCACATAACATTAAAGGGATTACTTTGCATCGTCTACTGATGCTGCCGGTGGAGCATGACAACAAATTACAATACCACAAGTTATCTGGGGATGCTTGTTGTGAAGTTTCAAGAGTCTTGAGGAAAATGAAACTTCTTATCATTGACGAAGTCAGCATGGTTTCCAATGTCATGCTTGCCTTTGTGCATTTGAGAATGCAAGAAGTTCTTAAAACTGAATATGATGTGTTATTTAGTGGCAAACACATCATTGTTTTCGGAGATCTTCTGCAGCTGACACCAGTAAAAGGACAACCTGTGTTCAAAATACTCACGCATGAAGATACCAGGAAGTGCCTAGGGAGCATTGGCAACGTCAATATATGGTTAAATTTCAATTATGCTGAACTGCATGAAAATATGCGTCAGGCGAAGGATGAAGATTACAAGAATATTCTACAAGATATTAGAATTGGAAAAGTGACCGAGCATGGGAAAGAAGCTTTAAATGCACGTTTACTGTCAAATTTATATCCCGAACAAGACATTGTGTCTGAGAATATTTTTCAGAAAATTACTGAGAAGAAATCCGGAATATGTTTGATGCCAACTCTTGCAGAATGTGCCATCTTCAACAACAAAATGTTGAATTTAGAAAAGCAAGAGATTGTAAAACTTGAAGCTATTGACAAAATAGAGCATATGGGATCAACAATTATTTTGTCTGAGAATTTGAAATCAAAATTGGATTCATTAGAGAAGACTATATCTAAAACAGCGGGTTTTGAAAAGACTTTGAATGTGTGTTTAAATTGCCGAATCATTTTGAGAAGGAATTTACATGTTGAAAGAGGTCTGGTAAATGGATCAATGGGTAATGTTGTTGAATTTTGAGAAATACAGAAGTAGAGATGGTATTGAATTTTTAAAAATTAAATTTGATGGCATTGAGGAAGTACAGCTAATTGGTCGTTGTTCTGCTAGGTTTTTGCTTGTTAAAGATTTATATGTTCGCCGTAAACAGTTTCCTGTTTGCTTGGCATATGCGGTGACAATCCATAAATCGCAAGGTTTAAGTATAGATACTGCATTGGTGAATATTGGCAGTTCTGTGTTCAAGGAGGGTATGGCATATGTGGCATTGTCACGAGTTAGAACTTTATCGGGATTGTACCTGATTGACTGTGATGTCACAAACATTTGTGCGGATCTAGATTGTGTTAAGGAATACAATAGGTTAAGAAAAGAGTATGCGCCACATTTGCCTCAATATCCTTTGTTTGAGAAACGTGTGGTAGGCCGGAAACGAAGAAATATCAGTAATAGTAGGGAGGTTGTAGCAAAAAGCCCAAAAGTCGATGAGTCGAAAATTGTAAGCAGAAAGAAAGTGGATTCTGTTGAAGATGTTGTCGGTTTTCAATTTGAAAACAGTTCTGGTGTCAACTGCTATGCAAATGTAGTGGTTAATGTTCTCTTTTCACTAGAGACTTTAAAAGAACAGATTGTGTTCAATTCGGAACAAAGGTTATGCTGCTTGTTGAATTCTGTGTTAGAGAAATGTAGCACTGATCGAACAATAGTAGAAAGTGTGTCTGAAGTTCGTTATCTGTTAGATGAATGTTCAGGTCAAACAGACTTCTCTGAAAATAATCAGCAGGATTGTCAGGAGTTTTTAATGTATATGCTTGATGTATTGCAAGATGAGGGTGTAGATGTAGATCACCTGTTTGGGCTTTCTTATCAATGGCAGCATGACTGCGAGAACTGTATGGTATCAAGTACTACTAGTGTAGACTCAGAAAGATTCATATATTTAACTTTGCCAGACAGTAAATCAGTCTCCTTTAATAAGCTAGTAAATGCAGCGGATCACAACATGGAGTGTAGCCAATGTAAATCTAAAATGATGTCAACATTATTTATACGTAGATATGGCCAGTATGTCATTTTAATGATCCAACGATGTAGGCCTGATGGATCAAAATTGTCAACTTTAATAAAAAAATGTGTGGCTTCTCAGCTGTCAATATCAGGAAGGACTTTTGTAACTGTAGCAATTATCTATCACGATGGTCCTTCAACAACATCAGGACATTAAACAGCTTATTTAAAGTCTCGAAACGGCTGGTCATTCTGCGACGATTCTGTTGTAACTTTCAAAAAAAAATTGCCGTTTGACCTTAAAAATTCTTACCTGGTGTTTTTAAAACCAAAATTTTAAGGAAAGAATCTCGGGATTTCCTCTGAGGAATTGCAAAAGGTTCATGAAGTAGAGGGAATGTAAGTCTGCAATACTATCTAGATTATTGGTCCAAAACTTTTAATTATAATGTCAATTTAAAAATCCATTTATATAAACCTGATGCAAGTAAGTCTGCTTCATAGTAAGCAGTATCAGTGTCATAGGAAAAGGAGAACATGAGTGAGAAAGAAGGGTAAGATATTAGTAGTCCAGGATTGTGAAAATAATCTTAAATGTTTTCTTTTTGAAAGTTGCGAAAATAGAAAATGACGGGATTTGATTGGAAGAATTACAAGAGTTGTGAATCGCTGCAACATGATTTGGCCAAGTGGAAACATGTGGTAGAATGTGAGAAGTCTTTTATTGTATGTAACATATTTTTCAAAATGATGGAGGTTTTCTTTCAGAAAGTGGCGGGCTGAAAATATTTATAGCACAACAGAGTGGACGCTGTTCATAGGACATCCTTCGACGTTATGGAAAGTAAGTTAATTTTAAGGAGTTTTGAATTCAGATTTCTTAGGTTGTATGGGTTTTTTAAACACAATCATTTTGATTGTGTTTTTTTTCCCTGCTGTTACATGATGAATACCTTCAAGTCACTGATTTAAGTGAAATTTGATACATTCTGAGAACAGCAAAAATAAACCATTTAACATGTATAATTAATGTTCTACTTTTTGTACTTATGATATACATTTAGAAATGTGAGGTAGATATGGAGAAACTGAGGCTTCTGTAAGTGTCAAAGTTAATGCTTACAGTGCTGCACTTCTGGGTACTGTTTTTTTTTAAAAAACTGAATAGGCCTCACCTCAAAGAAACCTCTTGAAAGGACACATCTTATTTGCATCCTGAAACAATCATTTACAATGTTAGACACAATTTTATGATGGCTTTACATCTCTTTTGCGCTGCTATTGCATCACTATTGTGAGACATCAGCAGTGCAAAAGATGCACCATGTTCCAAAATAGGCCTCACTTCATCAGCATGAAGATACTGTTTGTTTAAAATATATATCTTTAGGATTGTGTAGGGGACGTAGAGAAGCAGAGGCTTCTGTAAATGTCAAAGTTGTTGAAAAACTGTTTGTTTTTGAACCTTTTCCCTTCTCTTTTCTAATTTTTAAATACATGTTTTAATATTTTTGGAAATGTTTGTTCTCTTTTCACAGATTGAAAGTATGAAAAAAGAATTGAAAAAATTAACAAGAATTATAAGGTAAATGTTTTCTACTCTTTTCGTTACATTTCAATCACATTCACCTACTTTAGGGCTTCAGACTATAGAGCTTTAAACAAAGATTATTTAAATGTGCAAATTTGGAGCTGTGCCCGTGGGTTTTGGTTCAATACACAAGTGCATTGACCTAAAATGCGTGTGCACATTACCAAATCGCTGTCTGTTTCCTCAGGCGTACTCCTCCCACACCTTTGAAGTGAAGTTTAGCTTCACTATAAAGGCCCCGGCTGCTTTACCTTCTCATTCTACTGTCCTTGCTTCGTCCCCTCTCCTGTCTGCCGTGTGCATTTCTCCTCTCCCCCCCCATCACAGTAACGTCACTCACACACGCAACGCCATTCACACACGCAACACCATTCACACACGCAACGCCACTCACACACACAACGCCACTCACACATACAACGTCACTCACACACACTATGCCATTCACACACGCAATTCATCCACGCAATGCCACTAATCCACGCAATACCACTCATCCACGCAATACGAATAATCCACACAACGCCAATTATCCACGCAATGCCTCTCATCCACACAACGCCACTCATCCATTTGCAAAACCAAACGAACAAACTCTTCTATTGTGAAACCTATTGCATTTTCAATGCTTGATTCTTTCACTTCCTTATGTATTTTGTTTTCCACAATTATATCCTTTTACTTCTCTTCTTAGGTAAATAAATCTATTAAACACCATTTCTGGTTTAAACCCTATAGCTGTCTTTCTTTTTACATCACTATCTGTTTTCTTCTCTTGTACTTACTCCTTTATTTTTTTTTTTTTTTTAATTTGGGGTTAGCTCCCGGTTCGCGTACCGGCGAGCTAACCGGAAAGTGAACTAAAAAAAAACTGCTTGCCAGAGTGTTACACTTTCTAGCAATTTTTGTAAAAAGGGGAGGTAGTTCTGAAAAGAACTTTTTTTTTTTCTTTTATATTTTTTTTTACTTTTTTGAACACTTTTTTGTTTTTTTTGTTGTTTTTTTAAAGGGAAAGAACAGAAAGAGGCATTGAAAATGGCTCAACAGGAGCAAAAAAAAAAATTAAAACTTCTTGCGTTTGGAACATTGGTGTTTCTCGAAAGCCAGATTAATCAATTTCACACTCATGTTAGCGCATGAAATTAGTGTTCCACAATACAAGCATGTCAGCTTCAGATGCACAAATTTTTTTTGTATGTTTGGCACTGTTTCGTTCGCCTCTGCCACTGACAGAGAGAGATCAGAAGATGTTCTAGCCACCGAAGTTGGGGTGTTTTGTTGTAGTTCACGCATCTCTGCACGACTATAGTTGATTGGATGCCACCTCTGCATATGTCGGTGCATCGTGTGATTTCCAAAGCTGTATTTTTTATTTGTTCCCCTGGATAACTTTTCTTTGCAGATAAGGCACGTAGCACAGCGTGCATTGACTTTTTTTTCTCCAGAAGGAATGCTAAAAAATTGCCAGATAAAGCTTTCTTTCCGATGAGATACCCGGGGTAACTCTTGGACAAATTGTGGTCCCTCTTCTTCCTCTCCGTCTTCTTCTTCCTCTTCCTCCTCTATGTTTCCAATAAATTGTGCAGGGGGTCCTCTCTTCCTATTAGGAGATGGGGGTGGTGTTGGTGGGGGTGCAGAAGCTGAAGCTACTATTGAAGCCATCAGAGAAAATTTTCAGGTCTTCCTTTCTCAAAGTTGAAAGTCAGAGTGAGAAAAAAGGTGGGGGCTTTCATCATTTGGGAAAAGAAATAGTTCTAAACCAATGAAAAGTGTTATTTTTAGGTCACATGACCTAGTGTTACATCATTAGGAAACCAAAAGTGAAATGAACCAATGAAAACTTTAATGAATAAGTCACATGACCTGTTCCGCTCACGTTACGTGGAGCGCGCCGCGCTTTGAATCGCTTCCGGTTCGCGTTCCGGAGCACTTCCGGGAGCGCTAACGCGGCGCGTCATAAGACGTATTACGCGACAACGTGATATGTCGCGTTTCCGCGACGCGTCACGAGGTTGATTTCTGATGCGGTAGTTGCGTGAACGGAACGTTTACCGGTTAGCGGACCGGGTCGCGGCATCAAATTGAGCTAACGGAAAGCTTCCCGGTACGCGAAAAAGGAGCGAACCCGAAAAATATTTTAAAAAAAAATAATCATAAACATATAAAATATAATTTGGGATATAAAGAAAAAGACATTTTACAGCTACAGATATTAGCTTTTAAAAAACCATTGAAATTCAATAAAAAAACCATAGGTTATAGACCATATATAGTTAGGAATTAGCATTTTCAAAATCATATTTTACTCGCATAAAACCATTGAAATTCCATATATAGTTAGTTGCCCTAACTATATATCGCGCACCCGCAATCCACTGCTGATGATGTCACATATTACATCATTCATGACATGGTCAGTGACATCACTGATGACATCTCAAATGACATCACTGATGACATCACTGATGACATCATCCAGTGACTGTATGTTTCTGTAAAGTTAAAATATGTCTTACATATTGAAGAATGAGTGGATGTATAAGTGTCTGGATGAAGGATTTAGTAGGTGTATGACTGACTGTATAAGTGAGTGATTAATTATTATTTCTGAGTTTGTATATTATTATTATTTCTGAGTTTGTATAGCGCCTGGTTACACTGTCAGTGTGTCCCCGCGCTGTCAGAAGAACTAGTTGCTCAGTCAGTAAGACAAAGGCGGGGCTATTCTTTAGGAAAGAGGAATGTTTTAAGTTTCCTGCGGAAGATGAGCTCCGATGTTTCCAATCTTAGGCTCAGGGGAAGAGAGTTCCATTTATGTGCCGCCAGAGAACGAAAGGATATCCCCCCCATTCTGGCTCTCTTGTGTCTGGGGACAGCGAGGAGGCCTGCTCCTAATGAGCGGAGTTGTCTGGTTGGCGTGTAGGGGCAGAGTAGGTTCCGAAGGAAGGCAGGGCCCTTGCCATGTACGATCCTGTGACCAATACATAGGACCTTGAAGTCGATCCTTTCATTGATCGGGAGCCAATGGAGTATTTGTAGAGATTTTTTTGAGGCGGCTTGTCTGGGCAGCCGGAGGACCAGGCGGGCGGCAGCATTCTGGATTGTCTGCAGTCGACGCTGACTAGTGGCGTTGGCGCCTAGATACAAGGCATTGCCATAGTCCAGTCTCGAAGTGACAAGAGCGTGGACCAGGGTCTTCCTTGAGGATTCTGGGAGCAGGTCCAGGGTCTTACGGAGTTTCCGTAGAATAGAAAAGCACGTACCAGCTACCCGTCTGGTGTGGTAGTCGTAATTAAGTTTTGAGTCCACCCATACTCCGAGGTTCTTGACCTGATCACTGGGGGTAGGGAGAGGCCCCAGGGTCTGTGGCCACCAGGCTGACGACCAGACTGAGGGGGGTTTTCCTACAATTAGCACCTCAGTCTTGTCTCCGTTCAGACGGAGGCAGTTCTTTGCCATCCATCCAGCGAGCTCTTGGAGGCATGATGAGAAGTTCGAGGCGGCTTGTTCAGCAGGTTGGGTCAGAGCGACCACCAGCTGAGTGTCGTCTGCGTATGTCACTACTTCCACCCCATAGCGCTCCGCAGTGGTAGCCACGGGGGTGACATACAAATTGAAGAGGGTTGGACTGAGGCTTGATCCCTGAGGCACTCCTTGACCAAGGTCAAAGGTGTCAGAGCGTGCTCCTCCTTGCCCCACCGAGAAGCTACGGTTTGTAAGAAAAGATTCCAGCCATAACCAGGCCGTGCCTGTCACCCCTCCTTTCTTCAGACACTGTAGCAGCGTATGATGTGCTACAGTGTCGAAGGCTGCGCTGAGGTCCAGGAGAACTAATGCCGCCACGTGCCCGTCGTCACTGAGTGCATGGGTTAGACACTAAACTGTCTTAATTTGTGCATCATTATGTCTGTTGTTCTATAAACTGTTGCATGTGTTGATCAGTAGCTATATGAGTAACTATATGGGTTATTGATTGGTTGCCCAAGTATTTGTATGGGAGATTGAGTGTGTGTGTGGGTGGCTGGGAGGTGTATTAATGTGTGAGCAGTTGATTCACTAGATGTATTGGTTCAAAAGTGCATGTGGAAACAGCTGTATGAGCGGTTGACTGTGTGCATGAGTGTATTGGTGAGTGAATGGATATCTCAGTGCTACATGTTAAAGTAAGTACATATGTAAAACACAGTACATGTAAGAGTTGACATATATAAATAACTGTGCATAAGAGCCAGTGAATGTGTGAGTGGCTGTATGGATCATTGTGAACTTGTATCAGGGATTGTATAAGAGAGTAAATATGTGTTAGTATATGTTTGAATAAGTAAGGTGTGTATAACTGTATAGTTGAGGAAATGGAGGTGTGATTGATTCTTTGCATCACTGACTAGGTGTGTGAGTAACTCCATGGATGAGTGACAGTCTGTGAGTGTCTGTTTACACTGATTGTTTCTAAGGTTATAATAGAGTCTGAAGAGGTTCATTGTATTATCACATGAATGATATCATCAGTGATGTGATCAGTAATGTCAAATGAGATGTCATCAGTGATGTCATCAGTGATGTCATTTGGGATGTCATCAGTGATGTCATCAGTGATGTCACTGACCATGTCATGAATGATGTAATATGTGACATCATCAGCAGTGGATTGCGGGTGCGCGATATATAGTTAGGGCAACTAACTATATATGGAATTTCAATGGTTTTATGCGAGTAAAATATGGTTTTGAAAATGCTAATTCCTAACTATATATGGTCTATAACCTATGATTTTTCATTGTATATATATATATATATATATATATATATATATATATATATATATATATATATATATATATTACCTACTGGTGGTCGCCAGTAGGTAGTTATAGTTAGGATCTACTTTCCATAGGAAATCCGCAACATTCTATTGGGAATGACTTTGGCGCCGGTGGACGAATCTTCGCGAATTTCTCAAAGTTCGTGGCCCGCTCCGCTCCGCTCCTTCCCTGAAATGTGGGGGGGATTCGTCAAGCGGGGGCCGAGATAAAAGGGGGTCCCAAAACGTGTTTTCCCCATGTTAATTTCCATAGGGCGGTCGAACTCACTTTTAGCCCGAACGGCTGAATGGATTTCCACCAAACTTGGCAAAATTTTAGGGACTGGTAGCCCGATGTGCCTTTGCTATGTCTCAAGATATGTGCTCCAGTGGATTTTGAGTAATTTAGGTTCAAAAAAATATATATATCTATGGCAGCTGATTGGCTCTCGGGTGTCTGTAAACATTCGAAACAGTCCGGACCGGCCGCCATCTTGTGTCTGGGTAGGAAAGAGACACAAGAGGTGGAAAAAAAAGGGGGGAAATAACCATAAGGGGGCAGGGATAGACCCCTCCTGACCCCCTAGGTTTGATGTGGGGGCCATAAAAGGGCCCGCGGGGCAAATACATTTTTTTTTTATTTGCGCGGGGGGAGCGCCCGGTATGCGCACTGGGGAGCGGACCGGGGAGCGGACCATGGGGAAAAAAGAATGACAGAGTTTTCAAAAAATTTAGTCTTTTTTTATAAATTGGAGGTAGTTCTAAAAAGAACTGTTTTTTTTCTTCTTTTTGTTGTTTTATATTTTTTTTATTGTTTTTTTGAACATTTTTAACTTTTTGGGGGTTTTCTGAACAGTTTTATATTTTTTTTGTATTTTTCATGGGGAGAAACGAAAAAACTGGGAATTGAAAATGGCTTAACTGGAGCAAAAAAAAAAAAAAGAAATAATTAGGGTTTATTGGGGCATTTGTGGTTGTCCCCAGCAAGGACGATGACCTTTACGCTCTGTTCTTCGTAGGAGATGGTCTTCCCACAATGTCTGCAGGTTATACAGAAATCTGCAAACCATGGCTGAATGCAAGGCATTGTCTCTCTTGCCTCTTGTCCGGACGGAGTGCGTTGCTTTCTTTTAGAGGTGGTGCTTGTACTTTGGGGAGGGTTTCTGGCCAGTTCCCTCATCTCTGCAGCAGAATAGTTTATTGGATGCTTGCGCTGCATGTGGCGAATCATTGTGTTGTTTCCGAATGAATATTTGTTATTAGGGTTCCCCCTAGAAAGTTCCATGCC
The DNA here is from genome assembly GCF_964263255.1 of Lissotriton vulgaris. NCBI lineage: Eukaryota > Metazoa > Chordata > Amphibia > Caudata > Salamandridae > Lissotriton > Lissotriton vulgaris. Next base: position 1,099,729,443 of record NC_141685.1, on the reverse strand, counting down.
ACAGATTAGGCAAGTCACCTTGGCTGCATTTACTTTTTTCTTCCCCTCTGGCATTGAAAAAAACTCCCATATAATGTGTGGTCTTGGCTGGTATGGAGTATTGTGTTCTTCAAGCCATCTTCTCCTCTCCTCCTCCTCCTCCTCTTCCTCCTCTTGTTGACCACCAATTAAATCTTGTGGTGGTCCTCTTGGCTGTTGTGGTGGTGGTGGTGGTGGTGCAGATGTACCAGCTGCTGCTCCTACTGAAGCCATTATATAGATCAAAAAGGTACAGAGAGGTACAAACAGGTCTTCCTCAGTCAAAGGACAAAGTCAGAATAAGGAAAAAAGGTGGGGTCTTTCATCATTTGGAAAAAAATAAAAAGGCCTGAACCAATGAGAAGTGTTATTTTCAGGTCACAAGACCAGGGATTTCATCATTATGAAAGTAAAACTGTTCTGCACCAATTAAAAGTGTTATTTTCAGGTCACATGACCGACGCGCTTACGCGATGCGCCCCCGGGCGCGCCCCGGGTCGCATCGCGTAAGCGCGTCGGAAGTTTACGTTGCGCGATCGTATTCGCTCGAGTGCTTCCGGGTGCACTTACGCCGTGCGTATCACGCGGACGCGCCTACGTGATACGTCACGATCATGTTTTCGTTCGCGACATTGGCGCTAACGGGACGCTTCCCAGTTCGCGCACCGGGGCACTTCAAACGACTACGCTCTCCGGGGCGCTCACCGGGGCGCGCCCCGGGAGCGCTCCAGGGTCAAAAATAAAAAAAAATAATAATAAAAAATTTGTTTAAATTACAAATAAAATATAGGATTCATTCATTTTCAAAAATATTACATTTCATAGCTATAGACATTTGCTATTAACCAAATTTTGAAATTCAAATAAAAAAACATAGGTTTGGGGCCTTATATATAGTTAGGAATTAGCATTTAAAAAACCTATGAAATTCACTGAAAAAACCATAGGTTTCACACCAGTTATAGTTAGGAATTAGCGTATAAAAAACCTATTAAATTCACTGAAAAAAACATAGGTTTCACACCAGTTATAGTTAGCTGGAAATTTTACTGACATAAAACCATTGAAATTCCACGTTATAGTTAGTTGGACTCACTATAACTTGCGCGTGTAATGCACTGCTGATGACGTCACATATTACATCACTCATGACATGGTCTACTACATATGTTTTAATCTAGTATATGTGAGTATTGATGTATATAAGTGAGTATATGTGAGAATGAGAGATTGAAAGAGTTCTTGTTAAAATAAGTATGTGTTTCTATAAGTGATTGTTTAAGAGAGTAAGTATGTGTAAGTTTCCTTAGAAGTAAGGTGGTAGTGTGTGCGTAGCTGTATATGCAAATAAATGGATGTTCAATAGTTTACTTGCATGTGTGATGTGTGTGAGTAACTTTTGGATGACTGTCGGTGTGTAACAGGATGTATAGGTGTTTCACTACATATGATGAGTGAATATATGTATGAGTGACTATATAGAACTGTTGGTGAATGAGTGGATGTGTATATAGATGGTGGTATTACTGAATTGGTTGTTGTAACTGGTATGGGTATCTCTATTTTTTTGAAAACTTTAGTTTCTATTTTTGAATATGTGTTTCAAGGGTTACATTACACTGAAAGGAGGTCTGTCACTCTGTCACAAGGATGGTGTCATCAGTGATGTCATGAGTGATTTCACTGACCATGTCATGAGTGATGTAATATGTGACGTCATCAGCAGTGCATTGCAGGGGCGCAAGTTATAGTGAGTCCAACTAACTATAACATGGGAATTTCAATGGTTTTATGTCAGTAAAATTTCCAGCTAACTATAACTGGTGTCAAACCTATGTTTTTTTCAGTGAATTTAATAGGTTTTTTAAATGCAAATTCCTAACTATAACTGGTGTGAAACCTATCGTTTTTTCAGTGAATTTCATAGGTTTTTTTAAATGCCAATTCCTAACTATATAAGGCCTGAAACCTATGTTTTTTTCAGTGAATTTCAAAGGTTTTTTTAATGCTAATTCCTAACTATATAAGACCTGAAAGCCCACCAGGAATCTCCAGTATGCGCCAGGGGACTGCATTGCAGAGAGGTGTATTGAAGCCACGCCCCTTTTTACACCTCTCTGCAACGCAGCCCCCGTGCATGTTTGAAGAGGGGGAACTAATTCCCCTTTGCATACTGGGGGCCCCTGGGGGCCAACTAGCCCACCTGGAACCTCCAGTATGCGCCGGGGGGCTGCATTGCAGAGGTGTAATGAGGCTATGCCTCTTGTTACACCTCTCTGCAACGCAGCCCCCTGCCGCGTTTGCAGAGGGGGAACTAATTCCCCTTGCATACTGGGGGTCCCTGGGGGCCAACTAGCCCACTAGGAGCCTCCAGTATGCGCCAGGGGGCTGCATTGCAGAGAGGTGTAATGAGGCCACACCCTTTTTTACACCTCTCTGCAACGCAGCCCCCGTGCATATTTGAAGAGGGGGAACTAATTCCCCTTGCATACTAGGGGTCCCTGGGGGCCAACTTGCCCACCTGGAACCTCCAGTATGCGCCAGGGGGCTGCATTTGCACAGAGGTGTAATGAGGCTATGCCCCTTTTTACACCTCTCTGCAACGCAGGCCACTGGCGCGTTTGCAGAGGGGGGACTAATTCCCCTTGCATACTGGGGGTCCCTGGGTCATATCTGCCCAAACACCGATATTCCGAACGATTGAAAATGACTTTTCTTGAGAAACATTTGGACTTGGATTATCATGTCCTATACTTTGGAATTTTTGAAAGACTGACTTTGAGGATGCTATAAATTACTCAAGTCTGCCCGAATTGTGTGGGTAAAATTGATACCTAGTCACTTTGAATAAGAATGTACTTACGTCTCGTCTAACATTTGGAAGAAATATCTAGTTATATGACAACAGGATACCGACATAACTTGAAGGAAATAAGAACGCCCTGAAGAAGTTCTGTTGTACAGAACGAAACGTTTCGGCTGGCTGTGGTACATAAACTTAAGGAAAATAAAAGCATTTGAATATACACCAAGAATCAGCGCTTCAATAGGGACTCTAAGTGATATGATTTGATTGGACTTATTGTGCAAGTGGTGCTGTGCCAAAATTTGGAATATTCTCCACTACTCTCTACTACTTACTCTCTCCTACTCCATTACTCTCAAATACTCACTTTCTACTACTCATTCTCTACTACTCTACTACTCTCTCTCTCTACTACTCACTCCCTACTACTCACTATCTACTACTCTCTACTACTCACTCTCTACTACTCTCTCTCTACTACTCACTCTTTACTATTCACTCTCTACTACTCTCTACTACTCACTCTCTACTACTCTCTCTCTACTACTCTCTCTCTACTACTCACTCTACTACTCACTCTCTACTACTCTCTACTACTCACTCTCTACTACTCTCTCTCTACTAGTCTCTACTACTCACTCTCTACTACTCTCTACTATTCTCTCTCTCTCTGCTACTCACTCTCTACTACTCTCTACTACTCACTCTCTACTACTCACTCTCTACTACTCTCTACTACTCACTCTTTACTACTCTCTACTACTCACTCTCTACTGCTCTCTACTACTCACTCTACTACTTACTCTCTACTACTCTCCACTACTTACTCTCTACTACTCACTCTCTACTACTCTCTACTACTCGCTCTACTATTCACTCTACTACTCTCTACTACTCACTCTTTGCTACTCTCTCTACTGCTCTCTACTACTCTCTACTACTCACTCTCTTCTCTCTATTACTCACTCTCTACTCTTTACCTCTCTACCTCTCTCTACTTCTCTCTCTACTAGTCTCTACCTCTCTACCGCTACCTCTCTACCTCTACCTCTACACCTCTACCTCTCTACCTCTCTCTACACGCACACATATACACATATATATATGCATATATATATGCATATGCATTTATATATATATGTATGTGTATGTATATATATATATATATATACATACATATATAAACATATATGATCTGTATATCTATATAAATACAAATATAAATGCATGCATACATATACATATACTTAACAAACATAGGGGGGAGAAAGAGAGATTAGAATGGATTCATTCTCCCTGGGCTTACATAAATAAACAGTTAGAATCCTCTCCTTGGAAATGAGGGTGTTACCTCCGCAGTGGGGAACACCTTTATGTTTTTTTTTGTTTTTTAGGTCCCCTCACACACCAACAGGCCCCTTGGTGTCATGCTTCATCATCGGGGCCATCGTACTCCTCTACGGGGTACGGCGTGCTGCGAACTACGAAGACGCGGGAGCACTTGTATAAGACTATGTGTGATGTTGGTGTAGGTGTTTTTTAAAAAAAAAATGTGAGTGTGTAGTGGGGTTTGGGGAATAGTGAAAGTTAAAAAGAACCTGGCTCGTGGGGTGACTAAAAATGATTTAATAAGCCCCCGGGCTGGTGCTGTTAAAAAAAAGGATAGGAGGTCTGTACGCTGACAATGGGCGTTATCTCCTTTTTGTGTGCGTCGACATGTTTCGGTGCCAGAAGCACCTTCTTCAGGATGGGGTGCACAAATCCCCACCTTACTCACGTTTCTCTAACTGATACTAGAAATTTCTAATAAAAGTGAGGAAAAAATATTAATAGTGCCTATCAACAGAAGAACGTTGTCTTTCAATCAACCTGTAAAGGAAAGGAGACAAAAAAAAAAATTCTGGTGGTCTTTCTTTCCAACTCCAATGGTAAAATGTCCAACGGTTACAGGTGACAAACTATAGCCGTATTATAGTGCTATTAGTGAAGAAAAAGTTTTTCATTAAAAAAAGGAAGAACACACTAGACACACTGACACACAACATAAAGTACACACACTTGTTGAGGAAATTTTCTGGTCCGGTGTTAAAAAACATCATGTGGTCGTTACACCCTTGTTGGTAAATAGGGAAAGGATAAAGATTGTGTTTATATCCCTACAAAGTGAGGAGGAAAAGGAACATTGAAATCATGCCAATACACATTTGCAACATACTGTTATGGAGTTTGTGGATAAACCTCATGAGCCAATGCGTCAGGATCTGGTGTGCTAAATAGCACCTGTTTGAGTTTGAAGGAACCCTTTACCTCCAACGCCATGGCACGAGCATGGGCAGCACTTTCGCGCCGAGCCTGGCGGGCCTGTACGTTCATCATATGGAGAGTGAGAAAATCCTACACGTCAACAACCCATATAGACATCATATACACACATGGAGAAGGTACATCGATGATGTGCTGGTGATATGGCATGGGGACGAAAAATCTGTGTCTGATTTTATTGTTTGGTTGAATCAGCAGAACCAATTCTTGAAGTTCACTCACACGGTATCAAAAGAAACATTGGTGTTCCTGGATCTTAACATGTTCCCAAAAGATGGGAAATTGCATACAAATACCCACTTCAAACCAACGGCGAGGAACTGCCTCCTCCGCTATGATAGCTTCCATCCACGGCACTTACGTACCAATTTGCCATATGGACAGTTCCTACGCCTGAGACGCAATTGCACACAAATCCAGGACTACAAAGCACAAGCAAAGGATTTAAAAATCAAATTGCAGAAAAGGCAGTACCCAGAGAAAGTCATCGATAACGCAATGAAAAGAGCGAGAAAAAATCACCAGGAGGCACTACTGTAAAACAGACCCCAGGACAACCAGGCACCAGCGAGACCCATCTGCGTAACAACCTACAGCCCACAAAGCAATGAGGTTGCTAAACTTCTGAATAAACATTGGCGCATTCTGACAAGTGCCAAACTAAAAATGGAAAAACCCCTATTTGCCCACAAACGAGGCAAAAATCTCAAGGACATGTTGGTGCACACCCGGCCAAAAATACATCAGATGCCACAACTCCATCCACAAGGACTAGGTGGCCACTACCCATATGGAAATTGTGCGAGTTGCCACCTAACCCAGAAAAGTAAAAATCTGTCTTTCAAGAACGGAACGGTGTGGGAACAACGCAAACTAACCAATTGCAACAGCAAAAACGTCATATATCTGATAACATGCCCTTGCAGCTTGGAGTATATCGGAATGACGAAAAGGCCAGTAAAAACACGAATCGGAGAACATAAGAGCAATATCCGCTGTAAAAAGACAACGACAAAAATGGCAACGCATTTCATTGAGAATGGACATTGTGTCAATGACATTAGGTGGACAGTTGTTGAACAACTCCCATCAGAACAAGGACTCTTCGAGAAAGAGCAGAGATGGGTTTTCAGACTGGGAACCAATGTCACAGGTTTAAATGACAACATTCCGTGGGGTCAGATGACATAGAATGGAATTCTGTTGGCAGACCCTTCTAAGGTGGCGTACAGACCGTATCCAGCTAATAAGAGTGGTTCATGAAATTTGTCTGCTCCTCCCCTCTTAAACAGATACCTGGCGGTCTCCCAATCGCCCTAAAGAATAAGTGAAAATGTGCTCTCTATCCCATTACATATGATAAATATCGATTAATGACAATCAGAATTATGATTTATTTGGGCCATTTACAGTGTTGTCGTGTGACAGAAAATCATGGGTCTATTTCCAAACCAGAGCGATACTCATCCTGGTGACAACGTGCTCTCTAGCCCGTTACATAGGATAACGCGCGATCAATGACAATCATGATTGAGTATTATGTGGGTTCGCCTACAAGCATTAAGCATTTTACAGTGGTGCACATGACAAAGTGTCATTGGTTTGCTTCCGAAACCAAATCCCTACGCAATACAGCGCTTGCGGATTACGGGTTAACAATAACACCCGAACGAGCGCATGCGCAACAAGAAAACCCTGACTAATAACAACGCATGCGCAGCAGGAGGAACCATACCACATGCGCGAAGGAAAGACATGAGTACTTCATGACCGTGAGAACCGACAATGCCCATATATGTTCCTAAGGATACAACAATCATGTAATTAACTAACCAAAACCGACAATGACCATATATGACCATAAGGAAACATGAGTCATGCAATGATCCAATTAACTTCGACCCGGGGAAGGGTATGAAACCCTTTCTCAAGATTCCCTCTGGCATTATCACCGGAGCCACGGAGGGATCGATCGGGAGGTATTTCCTCGTAGAAATCGTGAGTAGTGAGGTCATACAACTGTAAGCACTGCCACCACGATAAGTTTTGTAGGTAGAATTAGAACCTGAATATCCCCTTTTCCCCTCAAACAGGTGCTATTTAGCACACCAGATCCTGACGCATTGGCTCATGAGGTTTATCCACAAACTCCAACACAGTATGTTGCAAATGTGTATTGGCATGATTTCAATGTTCCTTTTCCTCCTCACTTTGTAGGGATATAAACACAATCTTTATCCTTTCCCTATTTACCAACAAGGGTGTAACGACCACATGATGTTTTTTAACACCGGACCAGAAAATTTCCTCAACAAGTGTGTGTACTTTATGTTGTGTGTCAGTGTGTCTAGTGTGTTCTTCCTTTTTTTAATGAAAAACTTTTTCTTCACTAATAGAACTATAATACGGCTATAGTTTGTCACCTGTAACCGTTGGACATTTTACCATTGGAGTTGTAAAGAAAGACCACCAGAATTCTTTTTTTGTCTCCTTTCCTTTACAGGTTGATTGAAAGACAACGTTCTTCTGTTGATAGTCACATAACCGGCACTATTAATATTTTTTCCTCACTTTTATTAGAAATTTCTAGTATCAGTTAGAGAAACGTGAGTAAGGTGGGGATTTGTGCACCCCGTCCAGAAGAAGGTGCTTCTGGCACCGAAACATGTCGACGCACACAAAAAGGAGATAACGCACATTGTCAGCGTAGAGACCTCCTATCCTTTTTTTTAACAGCACCAGCCCGGGGGCTTATTAAATAATTTTTAGTCACCCCACAAGCCAGGTTCTTTTTAACTTTCACTATTCCCCAAACCCCACTACACACTCACATTTAAAAAAAAAAACACCTACACCAACATCACACATAGTCTTAAACAAGTGCTCCCGCGTCTTCGTAGGTCGCAGCAAGCCGTACCCCGTAGAGGGGTTCGATGGCCCCGATGATGAAGCATGACACCAAGGGGCCTGTTGGCGTGTGAGGGGACCTAAAAAACATAAAGGTGTTCCCCACTGCGGAGGTAACACCCTCATTTCCAAGGAGTGGATTCTAACTGTTTATTTACATATACATATATGCATACAGATGCATGTTATTTACATGAAAGTTTAAAAAACACTAATAAAAGCAAAGCTTAAAAGCCACCTCATTACAAACAGAATGGCTTTAACTTAAACGAGGGCGAGATCTATTGCATTTTCAATGCTTGTTTACTTTGGTTCCATCAAGAAGGCATTCAGATGTGTCACACATTTGCCATAAATTCTGAATGTTAGCACTCTAGTTGCTCATTAGATCAATGTAGTAAAGCTACTGCTCACCAGGGAAGTCTTCTGCTGGTATTCAAAGTGCATGTTTCAGTCTGCATGTCAGAATTGTTTTAATGAAATGGAAGAGGATTTGAGAAGTCACTCAAAATGATCCCTAATTTTTCTTTCTGCAGCACTAATCATACTTTCTATGGCAAAATGAACCCCCTCATTTTGTTCGTTTTTAAATTAAATGTTTTCAGACTTAGCACTTCATTCCAATCAAGATGGCTTCTGGTGTGCCATACGTTTGTCATAAGTAAGACTGTTAGCGCTCTAGTTGTTCTTTAGAACACTCTGGGACATTCTGTCATTGGGCTATACTTGGGCTACATCTGGGTGATATTTGGGCTATATTTAGGCTCTTTTGTCTCTGGTGGCCATCTTGGGAGACTGTATGTCAGAATTATTTAATGAAATTGAAGAGGATTTGAGAAGTCACTCAAAATGTGCCCTAATTTTTCTTTCTGCAACACTAATCATACTTTTTATGGCTAAATATACCCCCTCATTTTGTTCCTTTTTAAATTAAATGTTTTAAGAGTTACCACTCTATTCCAATCAAGATGGCTTCAGGTGTGCCATACCTTTGTAATAAGTAGGACTGTTAGCGCTCTAGTTGTTCTTTAGAACACTCTGGGACATTCTGTCATTGGACTATACTTGGGCTACATCTGGGTGATATTTTGGCTACATTTGGGCTCTTTTGTCTCTGGTGGCCATCTTGGGAGACTGCATGTCAGAATTTTTTTATGAAATAGAAGAGGATTTGAGAAGTCACTCAAAATGTGCCCTAATTTTTCTTTCTGCAGCACTAATAATACTTTCTATGGCATAATATACCCCCTCATTTTGTTCCTTTTTAAATTAAATGTTTTAAGCACTGCAACCACGATAAGTTTTGTAAGTAGAATTAGAACCTGAATATCCACTTTTCCCCTCAAACAGGTGCTATTTAGCACACTAGATCCTGACGCATTGGCTCATGAACTCCAAAACAGTATGTTGCAAATATGTATTTGCATGATTTCAATGTTCTTTTTCCTCCTCACTTTGTAGGGATATAAACACAATCTTTATCCTTTCCCTATTTACCAACAAGGGTGTAACGACCACATGATGTTTTTTAACACCGGACCAGAAAATTTCCTCAACAAGTGTGTGTACTTTATGTTGTGTGTCAGTGTGTCTAGTGTGTTCTTCCTTTTTTTAATGAAAAACTTTTTCTTCACTAATAGAACTATAATACGGCTATAGTTTGTCACCTGTAACCGTTGGACATTTTACCATTGGAGTTGGAAAGAAAGACCACCAGAATTTTTTTTTGTCTCCTTTCCTCTACAGGTTGATTGAAAGACAACGTTCTTCTGTTGATAGGCACATAACCGGCACTATTAATATTCTTTCCTCACTTTTATTAGAAATTTCTAGTATCAGTTAGAGAAACGTGAGCAAGGTGGGGATTTGTGCACCCCGTCCTGAAGAAGGTGCTTCTGGCACCGAAACATTTCGACGCACACAAAAAGGAGATAACGCACATTGTCAGCGTAGAGACCTCCTATCCTTTTTTTTAACAGCACCAGCCCGGGGGCTTATTAAATAATTTTTAGTCACCCCACGAGCCAGGTTCTTTTTAACTTTCACTATTCCCCAAACCCCTCTACACACTCGCATTTAAAAAAAAAAAACACCTACACAAACATCACATATAGTCTTATACAAGTGCTCCCGCGTCTTTGTAGGTCGCAGCACGCCGTACCCCGTAGAGGGGTACGATGGCCCCGATGATGAAGCATGACACCAAGGGGCCTGTTGGTGTGTGAGGGGACCTAAAAACATAAAGGTGTTCCCCACTGCGGAGGTAACACCCTCATTTCCAAGGAGTGGATTCTAACTGTTTATTTACATATACATATATGCATACAGATGCATGTTATTTACATGAAAGTTTAAAAAACACTAATAAAAGCAAAGCTAAAAAGCCACATCATTACAAACAGAATGGCTTTAACTTAAACGAGGGCGAGATCTATTGCATTTTCAATGCTTGTTTACTTTGGTTCCATCAAGAAGGCATTCAGATGTGTCACACATTTGCCATAAATTCTGAATGTTAGCACTCTAGTTGCTCATTAGATAACTGTAGTAAAGCTACTGCTCACCAGGGAAGTCTGCTGCTGTTATTCAAAGTGCATGTTTCAGTCTGCATGTCAGAATTGTTTTAATGAAATGGAAGAGGATTTGAGAAGTCACTCAAAATGATCCCTAATTTTTCTTTCTGAAGCACTAATCATACTTTCTATGGCAAAATGAACCCCCTCATTTTGTTCCTTTTTAAATTAAATGTTTTCAGACTTACCACTTCATTCCAATCAAGATGGCTTCTGGTGTGCCATACGTTTGTCATAAGTAAGACTGTTAGCGCTCTAGTTGTTCTTTAGAACACTCTGGGACATTCTGTCATTGGGCTATACTTGGGCTACATCTGGGTGATATTTGGGCTACATTTAGGCTCTTTTGTCTCTGGTGGCCATCTTGGGAGACTGTATGTCAGAATTATTTAATGAAATTGAAGAGGATTTGAGAAGTCACTCAAAATGTGCCCTAATTTTTCTTTCTGCAGCACTAATCATACTTTCTATGGCTAAATATACCCCCTCATTTTGTTCCTTTTTAAATTAAATGTTTTAAGAGTTACCACTTTATTTCAATCAAGATGGCTTCAAGTGTGCCATTCCTTTGTAATAAGTAGGACTGTTAGCGCTCTAGTTGTTCTTTAGAACACTCTGGGACATTCTGTCATTGGGCTATACTTGGGCTACCTCTGGGTGATATTTGGGCTACATTTGGGCTCTTTTGTATCTGGTGGCCATCTTGGGAGACTGCATATCAGAATTTTTTAATGAAATAGAAGAGGATTTGAGAAGTCACTCAAAATGTGCCCTAATTTTTCTTTCTGCAGCACTAATAATACTTTCTATGGCATAATATACCCCCCATTTTGTTCCTTTTTAAATTAAATGTTTTAAGAGTTACCACTTTATTCCCATCACGATTGCTTCAGGTGTGCTATACCTTTGTAATAAGTAGGACTGTTAGCGCTCTAGTTGTTCTTTAGAACACTCTAGGAATCAACTGACAGTCTCTGTCCTTTTTGGATGTACATGTTTTACTGAGAATGTCAGACTTTATTCTCACATGACTGAGAAAGATAATGTGAATTTAGAGAAAATATGCTTTCAGTTTAGCTTATAGATCCCCTTCCAAACCACTGTGGGAAAATCATGAGATACTAGTTTTCTTTCAAACATGATTCATGATATCACAGCAGAAGGCTTTTTCACATGGTAAAATCACCTTAGAACACACCACAATTCCTAAAATGAGTATGGTACCATCAACAAATGATTTATAATGTAACTAAAGTCCTAAAACCCTCAATTAACTACAATGCTTTTTAATGAGGTGCTATCATGTATATTGGTCCCAAGATGGCTGCCAACACTTCTTGGATGAAGTGCTGACAGCCAATCAGATCAGATGTCTGGTTAGGCTCCGCCCAGATATATATATTTTTTTGAACGTAAATTACTCAAAATCCACTGGAGCACATATCTTGAGACATAGCAAAGGCACATCGGGCTACCAGTCCCTACAATTTTACCAAGTTTTGTGGAAATCCATTCAGCCGTTCGGGCTAAAAGTGAGTCCAACCGCCCTATGGAAATTAACATGGGGAAAACACGTTTTGGGACCCCCTTTTTATCTCGGCCCCCGCTTGACGAATCCCCCCAAACTTTCAGGGAAGGAGCGGAGCGCAGCGAGGCAAATTTAAGGAAAATTACAGGCAGATTCCTCAACCGGCACCAAAGTTATTCCCAATAGAATGTTGCCGATTTCCTATAGAAAACAATCCTAACTATAACTATATGTAATATATATATATATATATAAATATCCCACTGATCAGTCGGGGCACTCGCGGGTGGGTGCAGTCTGCGGTAGTAGGCTCCCGCAATTACATACAGCTCCAGTTCCTTACAAATCCGTCAGGAAAACAGCACTCATAGACATACTGATGCTCGCACTCATGTTTATTATTACAGAGTCAACAGACGCGTTTCGCCTTCAAGCCTTCGTCAGTGTCAGTTACACTGCGCTGACCAGCCATAGATATTAAGTGCTGTCATGTGTCAAACATCAAAGACGGACTTGCAACATCAATTCATGCAGGCGCGCCATCTCTAAATGAGCAAATCTCCCCAATTACACAGCATAATGTTATTTACATAATACTCTCTGCGTGCACGATATGCAATTCTGTGGAACTCACGTGTATTGCCGTGTATCGGCATATCACCCCGGATAAGAGCTTATATCGGGTGTTTTCTATGGGATTTGGAGTCTCGCGTGTGACTGTTTGGTACCAAAATTAGCATGAAGCAATTTTCCGCATTACAAGTAACCAACGTTACTGCTAGCAGGGTGACAGATAATGTCATCACGCACTTTTTTAGTCCATGCTAATTTACTTCAATTGTGACACGGGCACCGCCGCAACCGCAACGCGATAAAGAGCTGTGGAGAAGGGGATTAACTGAGACGAAAGGACTGAGCCAATTCGTCTAGGGATCCGACGTGGGTCTCTCCCCCGAGGTGAGCACGCGTTCAGTATATATGAGCGGCGGCAATAGGCGGCAGAGTGACAGTAGACGCTAACTCATGCACACACACTCGGCAAACAGAGCGACAAGTAGAAATCCATCTAGGATATGTATTGTGAGAACACACGCAGGGATGCAGCCAAGGGTATGTTCAGAAAACAAGATGCAGTAGCGGCAGGAACGAATGTGCAGCCGCCAAAGCAACACACAAAGCTGGATGAACTTCTGACGAAGCTAGAGAGATTATATGAGCGCGAGGTGCGCAAGTGGTGGGAGGCAACGAGCCTTCAAAGTTACATCGATGATAAAAGTGTACCCAGAGGCCTCCGGGTGTATACCATCCCATCATATGAAAATCCGGACCCTCAGCTCTTAACAGATTGGGCGGAACACACAGCAAATTACTGTGAAGGGACACTACGAATATTAGTCCGGTACGCCTGGAGTGATCGCGATAAGGCACTAGCAGAAATTGAAACAATAGAGGGAGAATTATTGAAAGAGGAGGAAGCAGATAAAATTACAGCACTGAAAGATCAAATGAAAATCAGGCTAACCAAATACAAAGAAAAAATCAAAACCAGAAAACAGGAGAAGTATGTCAGAGACGAAAACGACTATCTACAAGGCAGAGTATTGACCTTTGCGAAGAAATACGATGCACCAAGGAAGGAGGTGTATCGAAGGAGAGCCCTAGGCATAGTCTCACTAGAGGTCACTTCCGAATCTGATGTAACTGACAACGAGTCAGCGGAGGATCGTCAAAAGAAGTCCGCTGCAGGAAGACCAAAGGGTGGAGAAACTGCCCCTCCTTCCCATTTTCACGATGAGTTCAATGTAATTCGCCAAGCCTGGCTAGGGAGCGGCAAGGTAAAACCACCAGAAAGTCAAACCGCAGGACCCGGAGGGCAGGCGGCGGCAGGAGGAGGACAGGGCCAGTCCAGGAGAAACAAGAAGAAGACCAAAAGATATTAGGAACAAAAGACGGCCTAACTGTTGTAAATTTAACAGAAAGAACATTGACCGAGGCGGAAGAAAAACTGCTGCGCCTGGGCTTAAGCTTCTGTCCGAACAACAAAATTGAATACACCCAAACGAGAATTGACTTGCATGGATTCATAAGGAAATTGAAACTCCATAAATACCACAAAATCAGGGCAATATCGAAAGGGCCTAAATTGACAATGAAAAGAATGACAGCTACTGATATATTGTCATGTGAGGATCTGAAGAGCGTGGCGAATCTCGAGAATTTGAGATTAGAACTCAACACACAAAGTTCACAAGACCTTACCGTGGTTGAGAGAGCAACGATGAACAACATAGAACAAGAGAAGGAAGAAAGTGAAGAAAGTGCATTCAAGCCGGCTTCAACATTCTGTCCAGTAATGCCGTGGGATGCCATTGATGCATTCTCAGAAGCAGTGCTAAAAGAGCTAGTGAGAATGAGGGGCAACCATAGAACACCCAAATTGGCTGATAACATTACAGTACAACAAAGGAATGCACTCAAAACATTGCAGCAAGATGAAGGGATCATCATTAAGCCCTCAGATAAGGGTGGAAACGTTGTGCTCCTCACTAGGGAATATTAGCACAAGGAGGCTTTAAAACAACTAGCAGACACCCAATATTATCAAAGAACAGATGGGGAAAGATAAAAAGAAAGTGTAAGACAATATGATGAACTTGTAAATAAATGGTATAAAAGATCCATGCTTGGCAGTGAGGAGAACCTCTTCCTACGGAGTAACAGCCCAACGATACCTACCTTCTACCACCTGCCAAAGCTGCATAAAAATGCCATGGAACCACCAGGGAGGCCCATTGTCTTGTCGATCAATGGCCTAACGGAGAATATGTCTAGATTCATCGACAGTTTCCTATTTCCTTTGGCGGTACAGCTCAAGTCTCATGTAAGGGATACCAAGGATTTTTTGAAAAAAATTGAGGACCTCACCTGGAAACCAACATACTTATTGATGGTACTGGACATAACCAGCCTGTATACCAACATAAGACACGAATTGGGGATAACTGCCGTTGAACATTTAATCAATAAGAGACCAGCAAGATTTGCTTTACACAATTGTATGTTGCTGGAATTTGTTGAATTCTGCCTGACAAGTAACATCTTCCTGTTTGACGATCAACTCTATGCACAAGTGTCTGGGACTGCCATGGGTACCTGCTTTGCTCCCAGCTACGCGAACCTGTTCGTGGGCTGGTGGGAGGAGCGGGTACCCATGGCATTTCTTACAGACGGACAGGAGGCAGGCAAGGTAGTGAGGTGGCACCAGTATATTGACGACCTCTTCATCGTGTGGCAAGGGACGATGGAGATGGTTCTGAAGTATATCGAGGTCTTGAACAACAACACCTGCAACTTGCACTTCTCGGGAACAGTCAGTCCAGTGGCAGTGGGCTTTCTGGACCTGAGAGTGTTTGTTGAGCAGGACAGACTACACACCTCACTATACCGAAAACCCACGGCAGGAAACTCCATTCTAAGGGCAGATAGCAACCATCCACCGAGGCTCATACAGAGCATCCCCTTTGGGGAGCTTTTGAGGTTAAAAAGAAACAGCAGCAGTGATGAGGATTTTGAACTGGCAGCGAAAGGTAGCATAGAAAGATTCACCAAGAGAGGGTCTGACATACACTCTCTCACCAAAACACTGATAAGGGCTAGGAAGGTCCCAAGGGCACGCCTATTACAAACTAAACCCAAGGAAATAGAAGCAGACACAGGTGGCAAATTTCGGATGATAACAACATATAGTACAGAATCCCACAATCTTAGGCGGATATTTGCCATGAATTGGCATATCCTCCTAACTGATCCTGTAATCAAAGGAGATATCCCACCTAAACCCCAGGTAACCTTCCGCAAGGCGAGATCCTTGAAAGACTCACTTGTAAGAAGTCATTTTGAAAAAAAGAAACTCAAGCAAGGTACATTGACTGAAATGAGGGTCTTTTACCACTGCGGCAAGTGCAAAGCCTGTGCAGGGAGTAGAAGAATACTATCGTACTGGGTACCAGGTGCATAAATAACAAAGCCTATAAAGAAATTCCTAACATGCAGCACGCAGTACGCTGTATACTGTCTTGTCTGCCCATGCGGCCTAAGATACGTAGGCTGCACGATCCATCAACTAAAGATAAGGGTCTTGGAGCACCAAAGAGCGATTGATAAAGCAGATCCCTCCTACCAATTTGCAAGACCCTTTGATGAGGCACACAATAGAGACAGAAGCAAATTACAATACTTTGGACTGGACAGCATACCAGCAAGCGTTCGGGGTGGAGACAGGCTAAAACAATTGAGATGTCTGGAATCCAGATACATAATAGACCTGATGACGAAAGCACCACTAGGGCTCAATAGTGGGGAAGATCTGGCTGCACATTTAGGTAAATAGGCAAACAAGGTAGCAATCGTGCTTCTATTGTATAACACATAATGGACATTTTGAAAATGTCCGAAGCTGTTGCCACAGACACTGCAACTTGGAGAAAACCGTGCCTTAATGACAATATTAACAATCGATTTCTGAATGCGATATGTTATATAAACTATATATACTGTGCTTAGCTGGTTTTGAAGAATTTTGAATAATCTGAGATCTGAAATTTCGAAATTTTGTAATTTATGAACTATATCTGAATCAATTGAATTTAACAAGTTTATGGGCTCATGAACTTTCCAGTTGTATTTAGGAGACAATCTGGCTTTGTGAAACTGCATGGAATGGAGTGGAAACTAATATAATAATTGCTGCACTGTTTTCAAACAAAAAGAGACCCTATTATGTGAAAAGAACAGAGTTATTTTTAGTGTAGGTTAATGTGTCAACTTGAGTCTGTACATGAAGTGTAGGACGGACGCCAATTTATGACTTAACATCAAGTGGAATAGGTATAGAGATGGGCGGGGTCTTCCGGTGATACATGCCCTCGATGGAGATTCTAGGCGGGGGCCCAATGCCGATCCACGGCAATACACCTGAGTTCCATAAATTAGCATGAACTAAAAAAGTGCGTGATGACATTATCTGAATGCATAGCATAGCACGTACTAGATGAGACAGTCACCCTGCTAGCAGTAACGTTGGTTACTTGTAAAGCGGAAAATTGCTTCATGCTAATTTTGGTACTAAACAATCACACACGAGACTCCAAATCCCATAGAAAACCCCCGATATAAGCTCTTATTCGGGGTGATATGCCGATACACGGCAATACACGTGAGTTCCACAGAATTGCATATTGCGCACGCAGAGAGTATTATGTAAATAACATTACACTGTGTAATTGGGGAGATTTGCTCATTTAGAGATGGCGCGCCTGCATGAATTGATGTTGCAAGTCCGTCTTTGATGTTTGACACATGACAGCACTTAATATCTATGGCTGGTCAGCGCAGTGTAACTGACACTGACGAAGGCTTGAAGCCGAAACGCGTCTGTTGACTCTGTGATAATAAACACGAGTGTGAGCATCAGTATGTCTACGAGTGCTGTTTTCCTGACGGATTTGTAAGGAACTGGAGCTGTATATATATATATATATATATATATTACCTACTGGCGGTAGCCAGTAGATAGTTATAGTTAGGACCTAGCTACCATAGGAAATCCGCAACATTCTATTGGGAATATCTTTGGTGCCGGTTGAGGAATTTGCGTGTAATTTGCCAAAATTTTGGCCAGCTCTGCTCCGTTCCTTCCCTGAAAGTTTCAGGTGGATTTGTGAAGTGGGGGCTGAGAAAAAAGGGGGGTCCCAAAACGTGTTTTCCCCATGTTAATTTCCATAGGACGGTCTGACAAGTCTACAGCCCGAACTGCTGAACGGAATTACACCAAACTTGGTAAAATTGTTGGGACTGGAATGCAGATGCGCCTTTGCTATGTTTGGTGAAAATTGCTCCAGTGGTTTTCATGAAAATTAACTTTAAAAACACATATATATCTATAGGCGCGCTCCAAGCGCTCACTGGGACGCGTACCGGGAAGCGCACTCGGCGCACTACGGGAGTGCGCGAGCGGAAAGCTGATTGTCTGTCGGATGTCTGTCAACATTCTAAACAGTCCGGAGAGTCCGCCATCATCTGTCTCAGTAGAATCGAGACACCTGAGGTGAAAAAAAAAGGGGGAAATGATTTAAAGGGGGCAGGGTAGACACCCCGTGACCCCCAAGGTTTTCTGAGGGGGGCCTAGAAGGACCCTGAAGGGCAAAAAAACTTTTTTTTTTTTTTGAAATTTTCGCGGGGTAAGCGCTGGGTGCGTTCCCAGGTGCACTCTCCGGTACGCGCACCCTGAGCGCACCACAGGGTAAAACAGTGAAAGAAAATAGTTTTTAATAAGAATTTGGATTGCTTAGAGGTAGGATAGCTCTAAAAAGAGCTGTTGTGTTATGTGGGTGATTTAAGTACCGACAAGTAGGTACTGATGCAGAGTCTAAAAATCAAGAGCAAAACTCTGTTCTCCTCATCTGAGAAATGTACATCGTCTCATACTCCCACACTCATCTTCTTTCAGACCTTCTCCTTTACTTTCCTTCCTGTCCCTTCCCTTCTTTCACTCCTTCACTCTTTTCCCTTCCCTTACTTTCCTTACTCCACTTCACTAACTCCTTCTCTTACTCCCTCTGTCCTCTTAGTTCTACACTCCTCTTCCCTCATTCTCTCTCTGTTAGCCTCATTCTCTCCATCCTCTTAGTCTCTCACTCCTCTTCTGTCACACTCACTCCGTATAACTCAACCATACTTCCACACTGACCTTCTTTCAGACCTTCTCCTTTACTTTCCTTCCTGTCCCTTCCCTTCTTTCACTCCTTCACTCTTTTCCCTTCCCTTACTTTCCTTACTCCACTTCACTAACTTCTTATCTTACTCCCTCTGTCCTCTTAGTTCTACACTCCTCTTCCCTCATTCTCTCTCTGTTAGCCTCATTCTCTCCGTCCTCTTAGTCTCTCACTCCTCTTCTGTCACACTCACTCCGTATAACTCAACCATACTTCCACACTGACCTTCTTTCAGACCTTCTCCTTTACTTTCCTTCCTGTCCCTTCCCTTCTTTCACTCATTCACTCTTTTCCCTTCCCTTACTTTCCGTACTCCACTTCACTAACTCCTTCTCTTACTCCCTCTGTCCTCTTAGTTCTACACTCCTCTTCCCTCATTCTCTCTCTGTTAGCCTCATTCTCTCCGTCCTCTTAGTCTCTCCCTCCTCTTCTGTCATGCTCACACCCTATAACTCAGCCATACTCCCACACTCTCGTTCTTTCAGACTTTCACCTTTGCTTTCCTTCCTCTCTCTTCCCTTCCTTAGCTCCTTCACTCTTTTACCTTCCCTTACTTTCCTTACTCCACTTCACTAACTCCTTGTCTTACTCCCTCTGTCCTCTTAGTTCTACACTCCCCTTCCTTCATTCTCTCTCTGTTAGCCTCATTCTTTCCGTCCCCTTAGTCTCTCACTCCTCTTCTGTCACGCTCACACCCTATAACTCAGCCATACTCCCACACTCACCTTCTTTCAGACTTTCTCCTTTACTTTTCTTTCTCTCTCTTCCCTTATTTTGTTCCTTCACTCTTTTCCCTTCCTTTATTCTCCTTACTTCACTTTACTAACTCCTTCTCTTACTCCCTGTATCCTCTTAGTTCTACACTCCCCTTCCTTCATTCTCTCTCTGTTAGCCTCATTCTTTCCGTCCCCTTAGTCTCTCACTCCTCTTCTGTCACGCTCACACCCTATAACTCAGCCACACTCCCACACTCACCTTCTTTCAGACTTTGTCCTTTACTTTCCTTCCTCTCTCTTCCTTCCCTTCACTCTTTTCCCTTCCTTTTTTTACTCTACTTCACTAACTCCTTGTCTTACTCCCTCTGTCCTCTTAGTTCTACACTCCCCTTCCCTTATTCTCTCTCTGTTCGCCTCATTCTCTCCGTCCTCTAAGTCTCTCACTCCTCTTCTGTCACGCTCACTCCCTATAACTCAGCCACACTCCCACACTCACCTTCTTTCAGACCTTCTCTGTTACTTTCCTTCCTCTCTCTTCCCTTCTTTCACTCCTTCACTCTTTTCCCTTCTCTTACTGTCCTTACTCCACTATATAACTCTTCCTCTTACTCCCTCTGTCCTCTTAGTTCTACACTCCCTTTCCCTCATTCTCTCTCTGTTAGCCTCATTCTCTCTGACCCCTTAGTCTGTCACTCCTCTTTTATCACGCTCACTCCCTATAACACAGCCACACTCCCTCACTTATGCTTCTTTCCTCCCTCACTCAGTCCTCTACTCTCACTTTTTCTTTCATTTTCTCTGGCTCTTCACTCCCTTACTCCCCTTGTCTCACACTCACTTGCCTTTATCCAGTCTGTATCTCCAATCTTTCCTCATAATCACTGCTCTTTTCTTACCCTTCTACACCCCGTTCCTTTACTACATTTTCTTCACTTATCTTCATTCCTCTTGTTCACTCCCCTTCTCCTCACTCACCTCCCACACTCACCCTCTTTCAGTCCCCCTACTTCACTTCCCTTCCCCTCTCGTCCCTTTCTTTGCTTTCTCACTCATTTTCCTTTCCTCTCTCACTGCACTCCACTTCAGTTACTCCTTTTGAATTTGTTAAGAATACAGCTCTTTTTTGAGAATTGGAGGTAGTTCTAAAAAGAACTGTTTTTTTCTTCTTTTTTTAATGTTTTTTTCTGAACAAAAACAAAAACAGGGAATGCAAAACTGCTCAACAGGAGCAAAAAAAGGGGAAAAATTAGGGCTGGGGAAGGCAGCGGTGTTCCTGTCTCTTGCGTGCAATGAGCTTGATGCTCTGCTCACCATAGCAAAGCATTTCATCGCATTGCTTGCACTTTATAGTAATGTCACTAAAAACAGGTTGAATGTTCGGAATCATCTCCCATTCCGCTGCACGTCCTCTCCCTGATGTTGTGGCTCCTCCTGTAGATGTAGAGGCACCATCCCTTGGGGGATTACGTGCCAGGTCTCGGACACTCTCCCGGGCATAGTTCTGGGGGTGCCTCAGTTGGAAGTGGCGAATCATTGTTGAGTTGCCAAAACTGTACTTCCTTCTGGGGTCTCCTCGGGAAAGCACAGTTTTGCAGATTTTGCATTCAACTTTGGGAGCATTCACCTTTTTTAATCCTTCAGGTATTGAAACAAACTTCCAAATAAAATGCTCCTTGACCTTGGGCTGAGGAGGCTCTTCCTCAATGAAGTCATCTGACTCCTCGCTGCTGCTGGGTGTGCTCTGGCAGCCATTCTTTACACAAAATGGTAGGACAGAAAAAAACAGGTCTTGCTGTCTCCAAAGTGAAAGAAGAAGTGAAGGAAATGGGTGGGGTTTTCCTTAGTTGTAAAAAAAACTGTTAACAACCAATGAAAAGAGTTATTTTAAGGTCACATGACTTGATGCGCTTACGCTGCGTGCACCGGAGCGCTTTCGGGGGCGCTTACGCAGCACGAACGTAGGCACTTCCGGGGGCGCTTACGCGGCACGTATGTAGGGGCTTCCGGGGGCGCTTACGCGGGCGCTGACGTGGCGCGTCTAAATGACGTTTTGCTAACATTACGGAAATACGTTTAAAGTTATAATACGGGTATTTACAATCTAAAATACTACTTTTAGAAGTATGCTACTGAAAGTCTTGCATTATTATTTAGTTAAATACATACTTTTTTTTCGCACGAAGAAATGGCGCTCACGCTGCGCTCTCGGGTGAGCTTACCGGTGCGCACACCCTGAGCGCCCCAAGATAATATGATAAAAAAAAATGAAAAATACATTGAAAAAATTATTCTTGTGAAAAAAAAGAAAAATTCATAGTTATAAAAAACAGGTAATAAAGAAAAAAATACAGTTTCAAAATCGTAGGTTACAAACTCGATATACAAAGGAATTAGCATTTAAAAAACCTTTGAAATTCACTGAAAAAATCATAGGTTTTACAATTGTTATAGTTAGGAATTAGCATTTAAAAAACCTTTGAAATTCACTGAAAAAACCATAGGTTTCACAATTGTTATAGTTAGGAATTAGCATTTAAAAAACCTTTGAAATTCACTAAAAAAACCTTTGGTTTAACACCAGTTATAGTTAGCTGGACATTTTACTCATACAAAACCATTGAAATTCCCACGTTATAGTTAGTTGGACTCACTATAACTCGCGCGCCCGCAATCCACTGCTGATGATGTCACATATTACATCATTCATGACATGGTCAGTGACATCACTGATGACATCACTGATGACATCTCAAATGACATCACTGATGACATCACTGGTGACGTCATCCAGTGACTGTGTGTTTCTGTAAAGTTTAAATATGTTTTACATATTGAAGAATGAGTGGATGTATAAGTGTCTGGATGAAGGATTTAGTAGGTGCGTGACTGACTGTATAAGTGAGTGATTAAATGTGTCTTACTGAATGCATTGGTTAGTGACTAAACTGTCTGAATGTGTGCATCAGTATGTCTGTTGTTGTGTAAGCTGCTGCATGTGTTGATCAGTAGTTACATGAGTGGCTACATGGGTTATTGATTGGTTGCCCAAGTATTTGTATGTGAGGCTGAGTGTGTGTGTGTGGGTGGCTGGGAGGTGTGTGACTCTGTGCATAGATGTGTAAGCAGTTGATTCACCTGGTGTATGGGTTCAAGAGTGCATGTGGAAACAGCTGTATGGGCAGTGTACTGTGTGCATGGGTGTTTTGGTGACTGAATGGATATCTCAGTGCTACATTTCCCAGTAAGTAGATATGTAAAACACAGTGCATGTGAGAGTTTGCATATATAAATGACAATACATGAGAGCCAGTAATTGTGTGAGTGGCTGTATGGATCAATGTGTACTTCTATCAGTGATTGTATAAGAGAGTAAGTATGTGTTAGTATATGTTTGAATAAGTAAGGTTATGTGTGTATAACTGTATAGATGAAGAAATGGGTGTTTGATTGATTCTGTGCATGACTGACTAGGCGTGTGAGTAACTCCATGGAGGAGTGGCAGTGTGTGAGTGTCTGTATAGGTGTATGAGTGCATATGATAGCATGATGAATGACTGTATGTATGAGTGATTGTATGGGTGAATGAGTAGATGTGTGTGTAGACTTAGGAATCAGTGAGTGCGTATGTAGTAACTGGTATTGGTGTGTCAATGGTTTCTGGAATGGTAGTCTGTATTTAACACTGGATATATAAAAAGTTAGATTAGAGTGTGAGGAGGTGCATCGTATTATCACATGAATGATATCATCAGTGATGTGATCAGTGATGTCATCAGTGTATCATCAGTGATGTCACTGACCATGTCATGAATGATGTAATATGTGACATCATCAGCAGTGGATTGCGGGCGCGCGAGTTATAGTCAGTCCAACTAACTATAACATGGGGATTTCAATGGTTTTGTATGAGTAAAATGTCCAGCTAACTATAACTGGTGTTAAACCAAGGTTTTTTTTAGTGAATTGCAAAGGTTTTTTAAATGCTAATTCCTAACTATAACGATTGTGAAACCTATGGTTTTTTCAGTGTATATATATATATATATATATATAGCCACTTATCAGAAGTGATCCAACTCTTGGCCCCAATTGTGCGAAGACATCAGGCTGAAAATAAAGATTTAAAGCACCAAGAGAAATTGGGTCCTTGTCCTGTTTGGTTCCTGCGCGTGAGTCAAGACGCGGTGTCTAATTCAGGATTTGGAATATATATATATATATATATATATAACCACTTATCAGAAGTGATCCAACTCTTGGCCCCAATTGTGCGAAGTTACCACAGCTAACCTTCCACAGGGCGACCTCCATGAGGCAGGAGTTAGTAAACAACGCGCCAACCCTGTCAAAGAACAAAACGTGGCTTCAAGCACAGACAGGCTTTTTTAAGTGCACTAAATGCAAGGCATGCAAGCACGGAGTAAACACAAAAACAGTACACTTTCCATTCAGGCAATCACCCTATGTGATCAAAGAACATTAAACATGCAAAACTGACTTTGCAGTCTACGTGCTCAGTTGCACTTGCAGCAAACTTTATGTCGGCAGCATCATCCATCCTGTGCACCTCAGGATTCTGCAACATCTCAGAGCCATCTCCAATGACGATCCCTCATACCCTGTGGCCTTACACATAAACGCACACCACAATGGCAAAGCAGATGATCTCACTTACTTTGTAATTGATAGTGTGGCACTTAAACCCAGGGGAGGGAACAGGTAACAATCTCTCAGAAGACTTGAATCAAAATACATTATCCAACTAAATTGCAAAATCCTCAATGGGCATAATGCAGACGAAGCCCTCAGTGCACATCTGTAAAACTGTAATCCTTTTTTTTTTTTTTTTTTTTTTACAAGCAAAACAAGGAGATTGACACTTTCTATATACACAAAGAGAAAAAGTCAAAATTGAATTAATACAGGTACATATCAGTATAACAAAAAGAAAAACGAAAGAAAGAAAACAGAGAGAGTTCCTGACCCAGATAAGTCAATGATAACATCATCAGCACAAAGCGTCCATAATCTGTGTTAGTACTTGCTTAACAAAAAATTGCCCCAAATCTTATCAAACTTCGCAGTTGCTTTTGTTCCTTTGGTCCTGGCAAGTGCGCCTTCCATAGTATAAATTTCATAAACAAGAGTCCACCACTCAATCGAATAAGGAGGGTTCTGAGAGATCCAAGCTCTCGCTATCACCAATCTGGCACAGGCCAAGAGCATATTTAACAAATCTTTATTAGTCAAACTAGTGGAGTATATAGCCAATAATACAGAGGCTGCTGATAATGGAGAGTTAATCAGTTGATTTCGAAGTAAAATATTTTCTATTTCCGACCAGTACTTAGTTAGTGAAGAACACGAATAGATCGTATGTATGAGGTCTGCTGCCACCTTACCGCATTTTGGACATTTATTACGGTCGCTGCCTAGATCATGTTGTGACCATTTAGAAATTTTTAGTGAGAGTATAATAGAGATGACTAATCGTCCTGTAAGACTAAAGTTTCAGACTAGAAGAGTGAGCAACTTTATTAATATTAACTAAGGCGGCTGAAATATTCTAAGCTGTCACATTAATTCCTAGGCTAGTAGCCCATTTTAGCGCAAGTCTAGGGCATTCATCCAGCCTGTTTTTACTGAGACACTTATATCCTGAGCTAATTATTGACTTTCGGTTCGCAGAGTATGAACAAGTCCATATATCTGAACTACTTATTTCTTTCAAGTTCATTTTACGTATTAGATAGTCCCTAATTTGAATGTATTCATATTGCATCGTTTCAGGTAAATTGTACAGAAGTTTCAATGTTGCGAACGATAAAAAGCCATCTGTGCCATATAAGTCTCCTAGTATCTCAATACCATAAGTAGTCCAGTCGCGCCCAATTTTATCGCTAAAAATAGCGGGAAGCCCTGGTTTGTCCCAAAGTGGCAGCTCATTATGAAAGAATGAGGTTTCACAATTAGTCAACATCAAACTCCATATACGTACTGCATCCCTCGCGGTCTTAAACTTTACACGTTTAAAGTAATTTGGGTCTTGCACTTTTGCCAAGAATTGTTTTGAATTGATACCGAGCACAAATTGGTGAAAAATATATTGGTTATTTACAGTGAGCAGACTTCGGAGACGGCCTAAAAAAGAAGCAAAAAAATAAGCTCTGAAATCGGGAAAGTTCAAGCCCCCCTTTTCAAGTGGAAGTTTTAATATTGACATAGACCTTCAAGACTTCTTATAACCCCAGATAAAGCTGCTGAGAATGCCATCTAATTTTTAAAAAAACAAATTATTAACACGAAGAGGAATGGAACGAAAATAATATAAAAATTTCGGCAAGATTTTCATCTTAATCAGGTTCAGTCGGCCTAGTAGATTAAGCGGGGTCTTATGCCATTTTTTCAAGAGATTGGCTACTTCTTTTAATAAGGGATCATAGTCTAATGCATTTATTTCGACAATCTTAGAAGACATTTTTACCCCTAAATATACTGCGGACTGGCAAAGTCCTTGTATTGGGGAATTAGCCTGGTAATTCATAATAACTTGTGTTTTATTTATGTCTAATTTATAACCTGGAAATGGCCCCAAAGTTAATGGCTTCTTCCGTTATCCCTACTAATGCATCCACCACATTGGTGGTATAGATGGCTAAGTCGTCCGCATACGCTGTGATTTTAAGAATTTTGTCTTCATGCTGAATGGGTATAATCTTGACCTGGGCTTGCAAAGCATTAATAAATGGCTCCATGGAAAGAGCAAAAAGCAGGGGTGATAGCGGGCATCCCTGCCGTGTCCCTCGTAAAATTAAAAAAGTTGGTGAAAGTGCCCCTGTAAAACTGTAATCCACAAATCACTTAGATTAAGTTTCCTTGCGCCGAAAAAGCAACCCATCCTCCTGAGAACATCTTGCTTCACCATCCTTTTTTTTAAACTCACACACAGCATGTGACAATGTAAATAGTAACCACTCACACACCACACTTCACAAGCACTTGACCCAGGTTAGGCCACATGATCACGAACACAGTCACAGACACATACACATGAGATACGTAATTTCCGACCCTAATTCTCTTTTGCATGGACTATTGTTGGAATCAGTTGCAATTAACATGGGCGCCACCGATCCACAAACAACACGTTATATAGATGAATGCAAATCAAGACAGCGATCAAGGCAATTAGACGCTCAATTAACTAGTCCGCTCGTCCACATGGGCCCGATCCAATGTTTCCCAAGCCTAATATTCAGCTGCAGAAGAGGTTAACTTCATTACCGCACTAAGGGCTGATCCATACCTGCGCAACTCCGGCACATGCCAATGACCCTTTTCTTGGCCAGCAGTCCGAACACTCACGACTTGCTGAGTGCTTGCCACCAGCGGCCAGCGTCACCACCCGCCAAGGGATCCCCGTCTCCACACACCAACGCACCCTGTCAAATCCCGCACGGTCACAGCGTAGCGCGCTTTCTGCATCCAAACCTTTCCCCCACTGCCACTGCCTTAACCATCCCTCAAACCGAGCGGCATTCCATCCAGGCACCGAGCGGGGATCTCAGGCACATACACACATTGATTAACAACATACAAGGATGTCAGCCAAAATACGATAACACTAAGGTAACAAACACAACATAAACAGCCGTAGGAGCTTACCTGTATGACTGGCCTTACAGAGACTGCGTGCGCAGGATCTTCATAAAACGGCCCAAACAATTCTTCCATGTCCATTATAGCACGTACATGCACATAGAAGATGCACAAGAACAGAGGGTCACAGAAGTAATTAAATGTGATATGATTGTGATCATGTGCAGCAACCAAACAAAAGTATTTAAAACTCCAAATGTAAAGAGTGATTTACATGTCTTTTATTATTTAAACCATGACTTGCACCCTCTTACCTGACACCAACTTTTCCATGTCTATTGTATGTCACATGTTATCTGGGTCGCTCTCCTGACCTCCAATCGGTTACTTTGTTCCACTATGAACAAGCGCACTACCCAGGTGATGACAGATGTAGTGAACAAGGCGGACTTGTCCCCCGAAACTCGTCTGGTCGTTTTTTTGTGATTACAAACGTTTGATCTTCAAACCCACGGAGTCGGTGCCTGTTTTTCGAAAGACGTAAGAACCAGGATTGGAGCTCTCTCTCTCTCTCTCTCTCTCTCTCTCTCTCTCTCTCTCTCTCTATATATATATATATATATATATATATATATATATATATATATATATATATATATATATATATATATATATATGTTTCAACAAGTGCCCGAAAGCTTTAGGATGTCACTCACAGCTCGCCTTCCATGCGGAATATCTTTCACTCGCCTCCAAACTCCCGGTTTGAATTGCTTTAGCCAACACGTTTCAAGTCACACAGACTCTTCTTCCTGGGCTGTTAGTAAAATGAGGTACAGACACGTTTTCCATCTGATTCAGCTCTTTTATTTTAATATGTAGCCCCCTGGTGGGCCTGGCTCACGATGTTCAAGTCACTTTGCATATTAGGAATCGTTGTCCTGGAAACATGTTCAGTTTACCCTGAGTGGGTGTACCATTCATTTAACATCTTTTAACATTTTTAAATCCTTTTAGTAAGGTCCAGTCACCTGGTGCAAGTGCCCTTCTCATTAGGCTTACTGTACTGCAGTCCACCAGGAGCAGTTCCCGATTGCAGCCTCCCACTTCATTTATAAAGGTGGTGCCCCTCCTCACGGCTCAGGCGGCCGCGCAAAAAAATGTTTCAACAAATGCCTGAAAGATTTAGCAGGTCACTCACAGCTCGCCTTCCATCCCAAATATCTTTCACCCCCCTTCACTCTCCCGGTTTGAATTGCTTTAGCCAATGAGTTTCAAGTCACATAGATTCTTCTTCCTGGGCTGTCACTAAAATGAGGTACAGACTCATTTTCAATCTAATTCAGCTCTTTTATTTAAATTTGTGGCCCCCTGGTGGGCCTGGCTCACGATGTTCAAGCCACTTTGCATATTGGGAATAGTAGTCCTGGAAACAAGTTCAGTTTACCCTGAGTGGGTGTACCATTCATTTAACATCTTTTAACATTTTAAAAACCTTTTAGTAAGGTCCAGTCACCTGGTGCAAGTGCCCTTCTCATTAGGCTTACTGTACTGCAGTCCACCGGGGTCAGTTCCCGATCACAGCCTCCCACTTCATTTACAGGGATGTTGCCCCTCCTCACGGCTTAACTTGCATACCAATCTGGGGCCCACTAAGGAATATAAATGTGCTTTAAAGAAACAAATGTGCACGCAGGACTTACTAAAAGTGGAATTCAGCTCTGAATGGGAAGAGGCTTTTTGCCATGAAATGCGTCAGGCTGAGTCAATTATTCTGGATTACACATGCAAGTTTCCTTTTTGAAAAATAAACCGGATGCTGACATTTGTTGTGTGCGTTCCTGAGCTCTCTGGCAATTTGCTGGAACACACACACACACACACACACACACACACACACATATATATATATATATATATATATATATATATATATATATATATATATATATATATATATATATATATATATATATATATTACCTACTGGCGGTCGCCAGTAGGTATATATAGTTAGGATTTTTGTCTCTATGGAACTTTTGAAAATTCTATGTCTAATAACTTTGGCGTTTGTGGACGGAATCGGCTGAAATTTTCAGGAAAATGGCACATTTTGTTTCTGATCGGCCCCTGAAAATTTGGGGGGGTTTCGTCAAGGGGGGGCTGAGAAAAAAGGGGGGTCCCAAAACACGTTTTTCCCATTCATTTTTCCATAGGGCGTTTGGCCTCACTTTTAGCTCGAACGGCTGAATGGATTTGCACGAAACTTGGCAAAATTGTAGGGACTGTTTGCCCGATGTGCCTTTGCTGGGTCTCAATATATGTGCTCCAGTGGATTTTGAGAAATTAACGTTTAAAAAAACAGATATATCTGTGACAGCGTCCCGGATAGCGCTCCAGTTCGCGTACTTTTCGCGTAACAGAGCTTTGCGAAGCGAAGCTGATTGGCTCTCCGGTGTCGGTCAACATTCTAAACAGTCCGTAGCGGCCGCCATCTTGTCTCTCGGTAGGATCGAGAGACAAGAGGAGGCCAAAGCGAAGGGGCAAATGACCATAAGGGGGCATAGTAGATTCTCCCTGACCCCCTAGGTTTGATGTGGAGGCTTTAAAAGGGCCCCGCGGGGCAAAAAAAACCCGTTTATTTTTTCGTGGGGTGCGCCCGGTACGCGTACCGGAAAGCGGTCTGGGGAGCGTACTATAAGGAAACAAGAATGATTGACTTTTAACTTATTGTATGTTTATTGATTGTTCGTTTTGTTGTTTTTTTTGTTTATTTTTATTTACGTAGCAACATGTAGGTACCAATGCAGAGTCTAAAAATCAATAAACGCCGTCTCCTTTGTAGATTTCTTGCATGTTGTTACAGAAGTTATTGTGGTATATGGAATTCATACCATAGTCTGTCAGGAAAGCCGAAACAACATGAAGGCAGGAGATGATAAAGAGATGTTAAATACACATTGGAGATAATATAGTGGAAGAAAGGAAGTAACTATGAGCAAAGTTAGTATGTAACACAAAAAAGTTGCACAGTATATAATAAGTCTGATTTCACGTTATAATCAATTTGCTACTAGTTTACAATATACATCTAAAAATGAATAATGTGTCAAACAATTTTTGAATTATGAAATAAAAATTTATTATTCTGATTCTTTCTCAAAATTTAAAAGAAATTCTAAAAAATCATTATTTTTTTTTTTTCATTTTCCAGTAGAAAATCTACTGCTTCCACACATTGCAGAAGTTCATTGTTTAGTGAATCGTCGTAGAATTCATGGTCAATTTCCGACTCTTTTTTTGTTCCTGCTTCAATTTTCAAGTTATTTTCCTGTTGTCCTTCCATTTTGTATGCTGAAAAATGAATTTTTAAAAAATATATTAGTACAGATAGGGCACTGTTGGGTTTCAGTACAGACAGGCAGTTTGGTTATTTAAACAGTGATTTTTTCATTGGGCAGTGTATGGTATCAAACTGGAGGTAGAAATATGAAGAAAATTATCAAATAAACTCTTAGTCAATTCTGAATTATACAAGACAAGTCTAACTCCATCCATAACTAAAACAGAGAAGTCTATTTTATTCTATAAGTATTACAGAGTGATAGAATATAACTATCCGAAAATGTTTTCCTAATTAGCTTACAGTACAGAGCATACTTCAGTTTTTTAAATAATATCTTACCTTTTAAATACAACTTGAAGTTATCAGTTGAAATGTAGTGGATATGCACTTCAAGAAGTAGTAGTCAAAATGGCTGTGTTTCTCTCTCTTTGTTTATATATATTCAGGTACATAACCAATCAAATGTCATGATATAATAGTAGAAATTGAAAGTAATATTATAATTGGTGGTCAATTCCAACACTTCCGATATGTTTTGTGAAGTAATTTACCTTAGGGATTTTAGAGAGTTCTACATGCTAAATGGCTAAATGGTATTCCAACGAAATTTGTGAAAATGGTAGGGATTGGTATGTAGTATGAGCTAATGTTTAATTGGTGAAAGTGTCTCCAGTGGTTTTTCTGTAAATTACTTTCCCACTTTTTTGGAGCGAGTGCTTGTCAGTGCGTGTTCCGGTACGCGAACCTGCAGCGTTACGGGAGTCCTCCATTTTGTGTTTCGGTAGAATTGAGATACAAGATGGAGGGTAAATAATGTTCAGAATGGGTAGAAGGGGGTACTTTAGACGTATCCTGACCCCCTATGTTTTCTGAGGGTGGCTGATGAGGCTCATGTATGTCGAGAAAAAAAAATGAATTTTTCGCGTGGTGAGCTGCCGGTACGCGAACTGGGTAGCGAACCGGGAAGCGAACATAAGTGAAAATTAGTGAAAAAAGGTACATTCGGAATTTCAAAAGAGTAAATAAAGTTAAGGTAGCTCTGAAAAGAGCTTTTGGGTTCTGTGTAAGTTCTAGGTACTTATATGTAGGAACCAATACACATTCTTAAATTTAGTACGAAAACTCTGTTCCCCTCATCTGAGAAATGCACGCCATCTCTTCTGTAGATATCTTGCATGTAGTAACGCAAGTTATTGTTGTAGATAGCACCCATTCCATGGTCTCTCATGTAAGCTGAAACATACTTATTTACATGCTTCCTCGATTTCTCAATTTGTGTACAAAATTGATTGGACCACCTCCATTTTTGTCTTTGGCATATATTGGAATATACCAAGGCAGTTTGAGGAAAAAGTGTCATCAATTGCTCAAAGGTGTCTTTTAGGAGCATTTCCAGACCTACCCCAGTCAAAGTGCCCAAATCATTTCCTCCACAGTGCACTATTATGAGGTCAGGGTTTGGCAAATGTAAAAAGGTTTTCACCAATGGTATCAATTGGTGACATTTCAATCCTCTTCGGCCAATCCATTTGATTTCCACATTTTGTAAATTGAGGTTGTGTAAATTTCTGTTTTCAGCATACCTGTGAGCCCAGTGGATGTAGCTATGTCCAAGAATCCAGACTGAAAACATGGCTAGAGGAGTTTTTGCTGCAGTCAGATGAAGTGTGGGAATGAAATGGCAGTTGAAATAGTGAAGTTTGTAATGAAAAAAAACTGTGGAGTTTGAGTGCAAATGATTCATTAGTAGTGATTGGTGTATTTCCATTGCTGAAAACAGAAAGTTAGGGTGCATGGATGTGTTCTTTGAAAGATGTAATTTGAATGGTTATTTAAAAATGTTGTTATGAAACATTGCAGTGGATTAGCAGGTGTACTGAGAGTTCAGAGTTCATTTGAAACATTGTTGTGTGAACTTGTAAATATGAGAGGTCTGGCAGGTGGTAGTTGCTATGGAAAAAGGGCAGAAAGGGCAGAGGGGGGAAGGGTGTTGATTTGAAAAAAGTGAGGGAAGAGTTTTGATTGGCTGACATGAGAGATATGTGTGATGAATATCAGCGTTTCAGTGCCTTTGTTGGTTCCAGCCTCTGGAGTGCATACCTTTAATTCTGCTAAAGAAAAATTGGTGTGTTTCTGAGACTGTTTTGAAATTCAAAAAAAATTTGTAAAGGTGAGTTATCGTTTCTATATTTTAGATAAAGACTAGTATGCTTTTTTGCGTAAATAAGAAAGCCAGCTGTGTATTTAAAATGATGTTTTGCGTTAAGTGTTTGCATTATGCTTTCACAGACGATTTTGCATTTTTTTATCAATTGTAATTGTAGATAATGTAAAGTATTAGTACTGACAAGGTGTGTATGTACATAGGAGCTGTGCTGTGTTTTCAAATTATGATCAGAAAATCGTTTTTAAGGAAAAGGCATGCTTTTAAAAAATTATGAGAATTTATTTACTTGTGATGTGACTCCTGCAATGCGTCGCTTTTGCGGAACAGATGTATGATGCATCTGTGTTGTTATTGCCCCATGCTGCTCTATGGTGTATATGTAAAAAATGATGCATAAGTGTTACACGGGCATTGTAAATACTCTCCTATGTGTGCTTAGTCGTTTCAAGTGACTTCTCTCTGGTTCAAGGGCCTTGTAAATACGTCCCCATGTGTGTCTGGTCATTTGAAGTCACTTTCCCCGTGGTGCAAGGCCCTTGTAAATACGCCCCCATGTGTGCCTGAAAAATTTTGATTTTGATTGTTTGAGTTACATAGCCATGTTAAAAGTTAATGAAAAAAAGGTGCAAGTACCTTAAGAAAACGTTTTCATGTGTATTAGGGCATTTTAAATCAGTTCTCCATGATTGTAGGTATATAATTGTTTTACATAAAAGGTTTAAAAACGTTTTTTGAAATCAAATGCATGCACACCAGAATCGGTATTTTACCATCAAATTGGTTTTGATGGTAAAATACCAATTCGTAAAGGCTCCTGGGACTCTGAAGAGTCTCACCTACATATGGGTGGCTTCAAATCGGTATATTTACCGATGTTTTATTTTACCGAATCGGTAAAATTACCGATTCGGTAATTTTACCGATTCGTTAATATATTGGCCCCTACATACCAAATTTTGTAAAATGGTCCGTAACGGACGAAAATACAGTTTTTCGGCCGTTACCGACCGACCTACATCTGGCCCTTAAAGTCTTAGGGGCAGATTTATGATGGTTGTGCGCCTCTTTTGTGCTGCTGTTGCGTCACTTTTATAATGCAGGAGAGATTTACAAGATGCACCATGTTGAAAGATAGCAGCTGCGGGTCGTGGAGGGAGTTACGGTGGGACAGGCAGGCGGGGAGGGGGAGGGGCAGGGTGGAGGGACGTAAACACTGGCATATGGATTATTGCAGGTAAGTACACAATTTAATGTGCGTAAAGTTTCATGTGGGCTTTTTGTTGCAGGGTGGGCAGTCATTTGCATTAAAGCCCTGTAATACTATCACTATCACAGTAAAATAAAAAATATTTTATTGAATCATTTTTATAGCATTGCTGAATCTAATTCTTACTGTTATTGATTTACTGTTTGGTAATAGTGGTTAATAACATTTTTTATTATATTTTACCACAGATTCAACTGCAGATTATTTAGAAATTAGACAATGCCGTCTAAGGATAGAATCCGAAAGGCTACGAAACGTCAAAGACAGCAGATTACTAAATGCTTGCAGCAGTCCTCTACATTAAAATCACCTCAACGCACGAAGAAAGCTCCGGGTAAGAGAACAAAATCATTCCTTAGAAACATTTGTAGAAATAAAAGTATAACTACAGAACAAATTTTATTCCAGAAAAAGAGAGCCAATTTACATGGAAAGGAAAGGCCCGTCAAAAAAGTTTCTGCTAGAGCAGGAGATAACTCTGTGCATGGCAGTAGAAGGGAAAATATGTTCAGGGACATTCGTAGGCGAATGTTCCGCAACAGGGTAATTGTCAATTTGCTAAAACAATTTAAGAAAGGTCAACAGAAAGTGGCATTTTATAAGAAAAAGAAAAATGTAGAGAAAATTATTGATCAGGCTTTCGAAATTAAGCGAAAGTTATTTGTTTTGGTAATTAATAAAATTAGGAAACTAAACAAGGTAATCTATGTTTTCAAATCAAATAGTAGATGGAAGAGAGAAGTTAATCGAAATAATTTTTGTGAAGTTTTCTTAGGAGAATGGATGCATAGTTCAAATAGTGAGGCATTTTTTAATGAGGAGAGTTATTTTCAGGACAATGATTTGGTGCATGCAGTTGACAGCAGTGGTCGAGCATATGAGGTAAAAGATGGTCGTCCGGTTGAAAAAGAAATACTTGTGTCTGCAGATGCAGAAGAGGTGTTAAGTGATGAGGTTTTAGGGAGACGTCCTAAGGGACCAGTGTACACCTGGAAGTGTAGTTCTATTTGCAGTGTGCGACAGGATTCTATCAATTTGCTTTGTGAATGTGTACGGACATTTAATAAGAAAAGTTTAAAACAGTTGTTGCAAGAATTAGATCCTTGTAGAGTGAGACAAGTGACAGGTTTGCGTGGTCATTCACTGGCTTGTCTTTCTAAGAGAGTGTGCCAGAGTGTTTTTCATCATTTCAGGATGGTAGCAGTGCATCATAATAAAGTGAGGAAATTAGTTAGAATGTTGTATTATACTAAAAGTCCAGCAATTATGCTTAAAAAATTAAGCAGAGCTCTTTTGCATGGTTCTGATGTAGATGAGAAGAATATTTGTCAAGAAATTGAGTTCTGTTACTTTGCTGGTAAAGAGAACAATGTTGATATTGAACCACTAGAAGAAGGTAATGTGGAAGACAGTGTACAGATTTTCAGTACACATAAGTTTGACAAGGAAATTTCCACGTTTATGGTGAAAACATGTGAGAGGCCTAATTTCACTTGTGTGTGTTGTCGACGGACTTATTATAAGAATCAGACTAAGTTAGTGGATTTATATGCAAAAAGTGATATGGAAAACAATAGTGAATGGAAGGATTTTGTCGCATACTTGATGGTAGAAAATTGTTTTGATTTGGGAGCAGAGCAACGTATGTGTACTTATTGCTATACCAAATTAAACCAAAACCAGATGCCTGCTAGAGCGGTTTATAATAATCTGGAATTAGTTGACATTCCTTCTGAATTGAAGGATTTAAATATTTATGAATCTATTTTGATTCAAAGTGTCCATCCCTTTCACGCTATTGTACGAATGGAGCCAAAGACAGGGAAGTTGCCTCCATCAGATTTACAGAGAGGATTAAAGGGAAGGGTTGTTTATTTGCCTTTGGATTTGAAGAAAAACATTAATACAATTGGAGTAGAGAAAGTGGAAGAGAAACCTCTGGTTATCATAGTTAATGGTGTTCCAACAAAAAGTAAGAAAATCTGGCAAGATTTAGTGGATGTTAGGAAAGTCAAAAAGGCAACATTGTATTTGATAAAAAATAATGAGTACTACAAGAATGTATGTGTTGCAGAAGAGGAAGTAAGTGAAGAAGAGGACAGCGATTTGTGTCCTGGACAAATTGAGAAAGTAGAAGCCTCTAAAAAGGAAGAAATACATGAACATTATAGTGTTCATCCTTTGCATTCCAAGGAAGTCATGGGGAATGCTATTGAGTTGTTTCAAATGAAACAAGCCAAAGGGAGTCCCATTAGTGTTTGGGAGGAAAGTTTGGAAGCTTGATGTTTCCCACAGTTATTTCCCACAGGTCGAGGAGAACGATATGATGAGCGACCTGTTCAAATTCCTGCTTCAGAATACCGGACTTTACGATTGTATGCAGAAGATCCTAGGTTTCGTCAATGCATTCCCTATTTATTTCATCTACTGTTTGAAAGTGATCTCTCTGGATTGTCTTATGCAGTGAACCACATCTTGAAAAGTGGTGTACAACTGCAAAATATTTCGGCAAGGGACTTTATGGATAAAGTCAATGTGCAAGACAGTATTTTGGATTCTCACCTGATTAATCTGATGGCATGTCAGCGTGGTACTAATGAGTACTGGTACCGTCGTCATTGTGACTTAAAATGTATGCTGAGGAACTTAGGAACTCCCACATGGTTCCTCACTCTCAGCTGTGCTGAGTATGGCTGGGAAGACTTACTTGAATTTCTACGAGAGGTAAATGGAAACATTGAAAATATTGAATTCAAGACACCCGGAGAACTGTGCTCTGTGAATGTATGCAGGTACTTCAATCATAGATTTGAAGCTATGATGTCTTTCATCACGAACAAGAAAA
This sequence comes from Lissotriton vulgaris, assembly GCF_964263255.1. Lineage (NCBI taxonomy): Eukaryota > Metazoa > Chordata > Amphibia > Caudata > Salamandridae > Lissotriton > Lissotriton vulgaris. The sequence continues at coordinate 1,099,692,576 of NC_141685.1, read as the reverse complement.
ATCCACCTCTTGGAGAGGTGTTGGATTTCTTCTGGAGAAAGGAGTATCAAGCAAGAGGTGCTCCTCATATACATATGCTGCTATGGATCAAAGATGCACCCAAATTTTAGACAGATCCGGATGACTTAGTGATGAGTTTCATAGAACAGTATGCTACATGTGCTGTTCCAAAGACAAACGAAGACAAAAGTCTAAGAGAACAAGTTTTACGGTTTCAAAGCCATCGTTGTGGAAAGTACTGTCGTCGTAAATTCAGAAACAAGGACAAGTACTACACCAAATGTCGTTTTGCATTTCCACGGTCGGTGATATCAAAAGGAAGAGTTAACAATTTGATGTCATCGCTGCGACATAATGTGACAAGGAAATCACCCAAAAACACATACAATTTGAAAGGAAACGAAGAGTCCAAGTACATTAACGACTACAACCCAGTGATTTTGTCCATGTGGAATGCTAACATGGATATACAGTTTGTGGCTGACAACTGTATGGCTGTGGCTCGGTATGTGACGTCTTACATCACCAAAAAAGAAAAGACAGAACTGAAGGATATGTGGGAGGATATTTCCCATGAAAAGAGCCTCAGTAAGAAGTTGTACAGTTTCAGTCTGAAGATGTTGTCGCATCGAGAAATCGGAGCTTACGAATGTTCTGACCGGTTATCTTCAGCAAGTCTCTATGCCAAATCTAGGAGTATCATTTGGGCGAGTCTTGGTCTTGTTGCAACGCGTAATCGAGTTCTGAAACCTGTACGGGAAATTGAGTATTTGGCGGAGATGGAGCCAAACAGTACAGATATTTTGAAGACCAACATGTTGGATACATATTATCCAAATAGAAGCAGTCACCTGGAGAATGTTTGTCTGTATGATGTTCTTCAAAATTACGTTTTCAAGAGGAACATCAAAGAAGATATTGATAAAGGAGTGTATGCTGTAATTGGAAGTGAGGGATGTCTGGTCAAGCAAAAAAAATGTCAATTGATAAATCATCGAAAATTGGATTGCGAATCTCCAGAAAGAAAAGAGTTTTTCTATTTAGCTCTTTTGCAACTTTTCAAACCTTGGCGTGCAGAAGAGGAACTGCTTGGGGATTTCCTCTGTTACGAAGACTCTTTCAATGCAGCCAAGGAGTCCATAGAATGTCCTGTTTTTCCAAAATATCTACAAATGTTGAATGCAGAAATTGAGCAGGAAGCAATAATTGCAGCCGAGATTGCTAGAGACAGTTCTCAGGACAGTCAGAGTTCTGTTTCATTGAGTCAGGATCCACTAGGAGAACCAGTTATCGAAAATGAAGCTGCCACTGCCATGATTGAAGTGGAAAGAGCCATGGCACATGCTCAGGAGGATGCGGTTAACTTAGAAGATTTGGAAAGACAACTTAACGTTGAGCAGAGGAAAATATATGACGAAGTTACCAACCAAATTGAGCATGGATTAAGTCATGAGAAGAAAGAGTGCTCATGTACGTCGTTGAAGCCTGTCCGACTATACGTGAGTGGAGAAGCAGGAACTGGAAAAAGTTTCCTTATTAAAGCAATTTCATGTTATCTGCAGAAAAGGACTGAGTCATCGCTGTCTTGTGTTGTGACCGCTCCAACTGGACTGGCAGCTCATAACATTAAAGGGATTACTTTGCATCGGTTACTGATGCTGCCAGTGGAGCATGATAACAAATTACAATACCACAAGTTATCTGGGGATGCTTGTTGTGAAGTATCTAGAGTGTTGAAGAAAATGAAACTTCTTATCATTGACGAAGTAAGCATGGTTTCCAATGTCATGCTTGCCTTTATGCATTTGAGAATGCAGGAAGTTCTTAAAACAGAGTATGATGTGTTATTCGGTGGCAAACACATCATTGTTTTTGGTGATCTTCTGCAGCTGACACCAGTGAAAGGACAACCAGTGTTTAAACTGCTTACACATGAAGATACCAAGAAGTGCCTAGGGAGCATTGGCAACGTTAACATATGGTTAAACTTCAGTTATGCTGAGCTGCGTGAAAATATGCGTCAGGCAAAGGACGAAGATTACAAGAATATTCTACAAGATGTTAGAATCGGGACAGTGACTGAGCGTGGTAAAGAAGCTTTACATGCACGATTACTGTCAAATTTATATCCAGAAGAAGACGTTTTGCCAGAGGATATTTTTCAGAAAATTACTGTGAAGAAATCTGGAATATGTTTGATGCCAACTCTTGCAGAATGTTCCATCTTCAATAACCAAATGTTGAATATAGAAAAACAAGAGATTGTGAAACTGGAAGCTATTGACAAAATAGAGCATATGGGAGCAACAATTATTTTGTCTGAGAATTTGAAATGTAAATTGGATTCATTAGAGAAGACTATATCTAAAACTGCGGGTTTTGAAAAGACTTTGAATGTGTGCTTAAATTGCCGTATCATTTTGAGAAGGAATTTACATGTTGAAAGAGGTCTGGTAAATGGATCAATGGGTAATGTTGTTGATTTTGAGAAATACAGAAGTAGAGATGGAATTGAATTTTTAAAAATTAAATTTGATGGCATTGAGGAAGTACAGCTAATTGGTCGTTGCACAGCAAGGTTTTTGCTTGTAAAAGACTTATATGTTCGCCGTAAGCAGTTTCCTGTTTGCTTGGCATATGCGGTGACAATTCATAAATCGCAAGGTTTAAGTATAGACACTGCTTTAGTGAATATTGGCAGTTCTGTATTCAAAGAGGGTATGGCTTATGTAGCATTGTCACGAGTCAGAACTTTATCGGGATTGTACTTGAATGACTGTGATGTCACAAACATTTGTGCCGATCTAGATTGTGTTAAGGAATACAATAGGTTAAGAAGAGAGTATGCGCCACATTTGCCTCAATATCCTTTGTTTGAGAAACGTGTGGTAGGCCGGAAATGAAGAAATATCAGTAATAGAAGGGAGGTTGAAGCAAAAACAGCAAAAGTCGATGATCCAAAAATTGTAAACAGGAATAAAATAAATTCTGTTGAAAATGTTGTTGGTTTTAAATTTGAAAATAGTTCTGGTGTCAACTGCTATGCTAATGTAGTTGTTAATGTTCTCTTTTCACTAGAGACTTTAAAAGAACAGATTGTGATCAATTCGGAACAAAGTTTATGCTGTTTGTTCAATTCTGTGTTAGAGAAATGTAGTGCTGATAGAACGAGAGTAGAAAGTGTGTCTGAAATTCGTTTTCTGTTAGACGAATGTTCAGGTCAAACAGAATTCTCTGAAAATATTCAGCAGGATTGTCAGGAGTTTTTAATGTATATGCTTGATGTATTGCAAGATGAGGGTGTAGATGTAGATTATCTATTTGGCCTTTCTTATCTATGGCAGCATGACTGCGAGAACTGTAGGCTATCAAGTACTACTAGTGTAGACTCAGAAAGATTTATATATTTAACTTTGCCTGACAGTAAATCAGTATCCTTCAATAAGCTAGTATAGGCAGCCGATCAAAACATGGAGTGTAGCCAATGTAAGTCTGCAATGCTGTCTATGTTAATTTTACGAAGTTATGGCCAGTATGTCATTTTAATGTTCCAACGATGTAGGCCTGATGGAACTAAATTGACAACTTTAATTAATAATTTTGTGGCTTCGCAGTTGTCAATATCAGGAAGGACTTTTATAACTACTGCAATTATATATCATAACGGTCCTTCAACTAATTCAGGACATTATACAGCTTATTTAAAATCTGGAAACGGCTGGTCATTCTGCAATGCTTCTGTTTTAACTTTCAAAAAAAGATTGCCTTTCCACCTTCAAAATTCTTACCTGGTGTTCTTACAACCAAAATTTTAGGAAAGGATGCTTGGGATTTGTTTAGAGGAATTTCCAGAGGTTCTAATGGCTCCTACTCTATATGGCCTTGTGGATAATTGTAGTACAGAGCGAAAACTGTTTGTTTTTATAAGTTAAGTCAAGCAGCAGATCAAAATAAGGAGTAGAGGAAATGTAAGTCTGCAATGCTGTCCATATTTTTTATGGAAACTTATGGGTGAAATGTCATTTTACAATTTGAACTACATAAACTGGATGAAAAAAAGTTGTTAAGTCTAATTAAAAAATTTTGGGCTACACAGTCATCGATTTCAGGAAGAACATTTGCAACTGCAGCTATTATATATTATGATGGTCCTTTGACAACATCTGGATATTACACAGCTTATTTGAAATATAAAAAAGGCTAGTCTTTCAGCAAACATTACTAATTGAGTACGAAGCAATGTTGCCTTTTGACTTGATTACTGAAGTGAGAATTTAGGGTAGGTAATTGGACTATAATGATTCTAGGTGTTGCTGTAATTTAGTGTGCTGTTTTAAATTGCTTTGTATGTCTCAGTTTTCTTAAAACAATGGAGTTTATATTTCAGAAAGTGGCGGGCAGAAAATAGTAACAGCACAACAGAGTATAAGCTGTTCATAGGACATCCTTTGACATCATAGAAAGTAAGTTACTTTTGAGGAGTTCTTATTTCTGCTTAGTTATATTATTTGGGTTTTTTAAACACAATCATTTTGATTGTGGTTTTTTTTCTCCGCTGTTATATGATGAATACCTTCAACTCACTGTTTTCAGTGAAATTTGATATTTTCTGATAACAACAAAAATAATACATTAAATATGTTTAATTAATTTTCTACTTTGAATTGTGATTTATAATATGTATTCATTTTGTCTCGTGCGCACTCTTTTTTTACTACCTTGTATTAAATTACATTTTTTTGTTCTTTCTTACACAGATTAAAAGTATAAAAATGATAATTTACTACGTTAATGACAATTATAAGGTAAGTGTTTAGTACTCTTTACGTTACATGTCTATCAGAATTAACTTTTATTAGTTCCACTGCTTCATTTCTTTAACCCTTAGTTTCCTGCCTTTGCTACTTCCTTCATTTCTTTTTCTATTACTTACTTAAACTACTCTTTTCACTCCTTTTATCAGTCCCTCTTTCAACAGTAACTGTGTGTTACTCCCTCTATTTGTCTTTCTTTTCACATTACTCTCTGTTTATTTACTCGTCTTTTTAAAAAAAAAAAATTTTAGTTCGCTCCCGGTTCGCGTACCGGAGCGCTAAACGGGAAGCGAATCAAAAGAAATAGAGGATGCTAGAGTGCTAAACATTCTAGCAATTTTTTTAAAAGGGAAGGTAGTTCTGAAAAGAACTTTTTTTAAATTGTTTTTGTTGTTTTATATTTTTTTGTGTTTTTTTGGAGGAAGGGGAAACAAAAATGATTCACTTCAAAGGGCTCAACAGGAGCAACAAAAAAAAATTTTACTTTCTTGGACGTTTTGGACATTGATGATGTTCATATGCTCTATTTATTAGAGTAACACTCCTCTCTCCACATGAAATTAATTTGCCACAAGCTATACATGTCAATTTCATCTGTCCAAAGTTCTTTTGAAGATTTGGGACCGTTTCCCTTGCCTCTGATTCAGTTATTGCTAGGTCATTGGTGGATGTATTGGCCGGTCGGGGGTTATCCACCAAATCTCTAATTTGTGCAGCACTATAATTAATCGGGTGCCACCTCTCCATGTGGCGATGCATGGTATGATTACCATGACTATATTTCTTTTCGGTCCCTCTGGAGAGTTTATCGTGGCAGATGAGGCAGGTAACGTACCTGGCATTTACTTTCTTTTCATGTGGAGGAAAAGAAAAAAATTGCCAAATAAAATTTTCTTTAACATGGGACGTCCTTGGCATTTCTTTCAAAAAACCCCTTGTCCCTTGCTCCTGTTCCTCGTCTTCCTCTTCTTCCTCCTCTTGTTGGAAGATGACCTGGCCAGTTGGTCCTCTCTTCTTTGGTGGTGGTGGAGGTGGTGGGGATCCACCAGCTGCAGCTACTACAAATGCCATGACTAAGCAAGCAAAAACAGGTCTTTCTCTCATAAAAATGAAAGTCGGAGTGAGGAAAAAAGGTGGGCACTTTCATCATTTGGGAAAAAAAAATTCTAAACCAATGAAAAGTGTTTATTTTATGTCATATGATCAAGCGTTCCATCATTAGGAAACTAAAAGTAAAATGAACCAATGAAAAGTTTTATGAACTAGTCACATGACCTGTTATGCTTACGTTACGCGCTCCGCGCCGCGCCTCGGATCGTTTCCGGGGCTCTGCGTTTCGCGCCTTGGTTCGCGTTCCAGAACGCTTCCGGGTGCGCTAACGCGGCGCGTCATAAGACGCATTACGAAGTAATGCGATACGTTGCGATTACGCGACGCGTCACGATGTGGCTTTCTAACGCAGTACTTGCACTAACGGAACGTTTACCGGTTCGCGGACCGGCAGCGAAACAAGAAAAAATAATTTAAACTATAATATCCATTGAATTAAAAAAATATAATACAAAAATATATAAAATATATTTGTGAATTAGAATAAGAATACATTTTACAGCTATAGATATTTGCTATTAAAAAACTATTGAAATTCACTGAACAAACCGTAGGTTATAGACCATATATAGTTAGGGATTAGCATTTACAAAACCTTGAAAATTCACTGAAAAAACCATTGGTTATAGACCATATATAGTTAGGGATTAGCATTTACAAAACCTTAATTTACTCGCACAAAACCATAGAAATTCGCATATATAGTTAGTTGCAATAACTATATATCGCGCACCCGCAATCCACTGCTGATGATGTCACATATTACATCATTCATGACATGGTCAGTGACATCACTGATGACATCACTGATGACATCTCAAATGACATCACTGATGACATCACTGATGACATATCCAGTGACTGTATGTTTCTGTAAAGTTAAAATATGTCTTACATATTGAAGAATGAGTGGATGTATAAGTGTCTGGATGAAGGATTTAGTAGGTGCATGACTGACTGTATGAGAGAGTGATTAAATGAGTCTCATTGAGTGCATGGGTTAGTGACTAAACTGTCTTAATTTGTGCATCATTATATCTGTTGTTCTGTAAACTGCTGCATGTGTTGATCAGTAGCTATATGAGTAACTATATGGGTTATTGATTGGTTGCCCAAGTATTTGTATGGGAGAGTGAGTGTGTGTGTGTGGGTGGCTGGGAGGTGTGTTACTCTGTGCATAGATGTGTCAACAGTTGATTCACTAGATGTATGGATTCAAAACTGCATGTGGAAACAAATGTATGGGTTGTTGACTGTGTGCATGGGTGTATTGGTGAGTGAATGTATATCTCAGTGCTACATGTCAAAGTAAGTACATATGTAAAACACAGTACATGTGAGATTTGTCATATATAAATTACTGTGCATATGAGCCAGTGAATGTGTGAGTGGCTGTATGGATCATTGTAAACTTGTATCAGGGATTGTATAAGAGAGTAAATATGTGTTAGTATATGTTTGAATAAGTAAGGTGTGTATAACTGTATAGTTGAGGAAATGGAGGTGTGATTGATTTTCTGCATGAGTGACTAGGTGTGTGAGTAACTCCATGGATGATTGACAGTCCGTGAGTGTCTGTTTACACTGATTGTATCTAAGGTTATATTAGAATCTGAAGAGGTTCATCGTATTATCACATGAATGATATCATCAGTGATGTGATGAGTAATGTCAAATGAGATGTCATCAGTGATGTCATTTGAGATGTCATCAGTGATGTGATCAGTAATGTCAAATGAGATGTTATTAGTGATGTCATCAGTGATGTCATTTGAGATGTCATCAGTGATGTCACTGACCATGTCATGAATGATGTAATATGTGACATCATCAGCAGTGGATTGTGGGTGCGCGATATATAGTTATTGCAACTAACTATATATGCGAACTTCTATGGTTTTGTGCGAGTAAATTAAGGTTTTGTAAATGCTAATCCTTAACTATATATGGTCTATAACCAATGGTTTTTTCAGTGAATTTTCAAGGTTTTGTAAATGCTAATCCCTAACTATATATGGTCTATAACCTATGGTTTTTTCAGTGAATATATGTATATATATATATATATATATATATATATATATATATATATATATATATATATATATATATATATATATATATATATATATATATATATATATATGTGTGTATATGTATATATATATATATATATATTCACTGAAAAAACCATAGGTTGTAGACCTATATAGTTAGGAATTAGCATTTACAAAACCTTAATTTACTCGCACAAAACCATAGAAATTCGCATATATAGTTAGTTGCAATAACTATATATCGCGCACCCGCAATCCACTGCTGATGATGTCACATATTACATCATTCATGACATGGTCAGTGACATCACTGATGACATCACTGATGACATCATCCAGTGACTGTAAGTTTCTGTAAAGTTAAAATATGTCTTACATATTGAAGAATGAGTGGATGTATAAGTGTCTGGATGAAGGATTTAGTAGGTGCATGACTGACTGTATGAGTAAATGATTAAATGTGTCTCACTGAGTGCATGGGTTAGTGACTAAACTGTCTGAATGTGTGCATCAGTATGTCTGTTGTTGTGTAAGATGCTGCATGTGTTGATCAGTAGCTATATGAGTAACTATATGGGTTATTGATTGGTTGCCCAAGTATTTGTATGGGAGACTGAGTGTGTGTGTGTGGGTGGCTGGGAGGTGTGTGACTCTGTGCATAGATGTGTGAGTAGTTGATTCACTATATGTATGGGTTCAAAAGTGCATGTGGAAACAGCTGTATGGGCGGTTGACTGTCTGCATGAGTGTATTGGTGATTGAATGGATTTCTCAGTGCTACATGTCAAAGTAAGTACATATGTAAAACACAGTACATGTGAGAGTTGACATATATAAATAACTGTGCATAAGAGCCAGTGAATGTGTGAGTGGCTGTATGGATCATTGTGAACTTGTATCAGGGATTGTATAAGAGAGTAAATATGTGTTAGTATATGTTTGAATAAGTAAGGTGTGTATAACTGTATAGTTGAGGAAATGGAGGAGTGATTGATTCTTTTCATGACTGACTAGATGTATGAGTAACTCCATAGATGAGTGACAATCTGTGAGTGTCTGTTTACACTGATTGTATCTAAGGTTATATTAGAGTCTGAAGAGGTTCATCGTATTATCACATGAATGATGTCATCAGTGATGTGATCAGTAATGTCAAATGAGATGTCATCAGTGATGTCATCAGTGATGTCATTTGAGATGTCATCAGTGATGTCATTTGAGATGTCATCAGTGATGTCATTTGAGATGTCATCAGTGATGTCATCAGTGATGTCACTGACCATGTCATGAATGATGTACTATGTGACATCATCAGCAGTGGATTGCGGGTGCGCAATATATAGTTATTGCAACTAACTATATATGCGAATTTCTATGGTTTTGTGCGAGTAAATTAAGGTTTTGTAAATGCTAATTCCTAACTATATATGGTCTATAACCTATGGTTTTTTCAGTGAATATATATATATATATATATATATATATATATATATATATATATATATATATATATATATATATATATATATATATATATATATATATATATATATATATATATATATATATATATATATATATATATATATATATATATTAGGAATAGGGTTTCAGTTCCAATCAGTCTCTGGCTGAAATCATCCAGGCACTCACGAGCATAATGCCATAGGCTTCTTTATTTATTAAAGCAATATCATCAACGCGTTTCGGGAGTCAAGCTCCCTTGATCACGATGTTTTTTGCGTTGTCCAGAGCCCTCCCTTTAGTGCATGCAAAATACAGTGGAAACAGTGGAAGGACTCACAAGTGCATTTTTCATGTTTTCATGTTAAAAGCATTAACGCAATATTTCACACATTTTTTTAGGGTAAGTGCCTATTTCAGCAAGTGGGAACTTATTTTTAAGCAGGAATCATTCATTATTTACATCTTAATATTTCCTAAGTATTTTGCCACAGTGTATTCAACTTAGCATAATTATGTCTTATGTGGATTCAACTCTGGCTCAATTGATCCTGTTAACTCACAGATCTTAATGGGACTATTACAAATGCCAATGCTGGTCACTCAGAACAACCTTATTTTTCAATCATAAGGGGCAAGTGCTTTCGTAAACTAGTATTTATATACTGCCTACCGACGCGTTTCGCCACTAAGTGACCAAGGCTTAGTGGCGAAACGCGTCGGTAGGAAGCTAGCAGATTCTGTGCCTTAAATAAAAACACTGAAGCATCCAGAAGCGTGTATTCTTCGAAATGGGAGAAAACTTGGAATAAGATATATATATCACGCAGTGTCCAGTAACGCGCTACAGAGGACCCGTTCTATCAAGAGGCCTGGGCTTATCTGGTGTCTGCTACGGCAGTTTCTGTTGGTGCAAGGTATTGCAATAGCCCGGTGCCAGTCTCTAAACAGAGTGATATCCAGGGCGGCTGCATTGCGGGCCGTGACTTCACGACGGATGGAAATCAGCATTGTCATTTCAATCCCTACCCGGCTGATTGCTGTGAATGCGAGGCTGGAACGTCAAGGGGACCGGAGGAGGCCCTTAGCATCTAATTCTTCCTGCATTTTGACTGTGTTTGCTCTTTTAGACTCTGCCACATATCGCCATTTCATTTGGACACCCCAAAGGCAGCACTTACCTGAGCAATGGATTCTGGGGCTTGTAGTTGCGATGGTCTGCAAGCAGTGTGCGGTGATTAAGGGAAGGGGGTGTGGCGACCCTACACCAATGGGACAGTGGCGGGGGCAGTATTTAATTGTGAACCAGACTACAGGATCATTTTCAAGGCATCTGAGGAAGGCCGTTCCAGGCCGAAATGCATTATGCCGATTCTGCTATTAAACGTGTCTCCAACGCTACCCCTGCTGTGGCCTCTGCTTCTTCAGTCATGAGAGGAGTTTCAGTCCTCTATATATATATATATATATTCAACACACTCCAGGTATAAATTTCTTTAGGAAAAAAACAGAGTCGGAGCCCAAATTCAGAACGGTGTTGTCAGAGTTTAATTGACAGACCAGAAACACCCAACGCGTTTCGAGATCAGCCGATCTCTTGCTCATCGGCTGATCTCGAAACGCGTTGGGTGTTTCTGGTCTGTCAATTAAACTCTGACAACACCGTTCTGAATTTGGGCTCCGACTCTGGTTTTTTCCTAAAGAAATTTATACCTGGAGTGTGTTGAATAATAGGGGGCTGGCGAACCCCGTCGTGAGCCCGTCGTGGAAGTGGCTCGAGCACGCCAATCCTTTGTGTGTCGAATATATATATATATATATATATATATATATATATACATATAATACCTACTGGTGATAGTTATAGTAAGTACCTAGTTTCCATAGGAAATCCACAACATTTTATTTGGAATAACTTTGGCGCTGGTGGACGAATCTTCGCAAATTTCACCAAGAAAATGGTCTGCTCTGCTCCTCTCCTTCCCATAAAGTTTGGGGGTGATTTGTCAAGTGGGGGCCGAGAAAAAAGGGGGGTCCCAAAACATGCTTTCCCCAAGCAATTTTCCATAGGGACCTTTAGCCAGGCCTACAGCCCGAACGGCTGAACGGAATTACACCAAATTTGGCAGAGAGGTAGAGTTCGGTTGCGCAGATTGTGCTTTTTGTTAAATGGTGTAAATCCGATTAGTAGTTCCTGAGAAAATCAAAAGTAAAATCATAGTGATATCTAGAGACGAAGTTCAGTACTCTGTACTGTACTCTGTACCTTCCCGAGCATGAGCTGCACGCAAACGCAAGCGGGGCAGGGTAGAAACACCCTGACCCCTAGGCCTGCTCAGGGGTACTCTGTACTGTACTCTTTACTGTAGTCTGTAATGAGGCCACGCCCCTTTTTACACCTCTCTGCAACGCAGCCCCCTGGAGCATTCCGGAGGTTCCTGGTGGGCTAGCTGACCCCCCCCGGGACCCCCAGTATGCAAGGGGACTTAATCCCCCAACTTAGAACATGTTACAGGGTGCGTTTGCGCAGTGGTGAAGGTGGGGTGGGGCTTGAGGTGATGTGAGTGCAAACATGCCCTGTGGGGCGTTTTAAGTTGGGGAATTAATTCCTCTTCATTCCAGAGGTCCCCTAGGGGGCAACTAGTCCAACAGGTATCTCCAGTAAGCACCCCGGAGCTGTGTTGCAGAGTGTTGTAAAAAGGGGGCATGCCCTCTGAACACCTCTCTGCAACACAGCTGCCTGTCGCATACTGGAGGTACCTGGTGGGCTAGTTGGCTCATGGGAAACCTCAGGATTGAAGAGGAATTAATTCCCCAATCTAAAAGGTGCCACAGGGGATGTTTGGACACATGTTACCTCAGGCCCCGCCCCCTTCCTTCACTATTGAGCAAATATTCCTGTAAAATCAGCCGAACTACGAATTCTGATTTACTCACCTGTTATCACAAGAAACGTCAGTGCTGCATCTTTGAGCGCACTACTGATCCTGAGAAGTAATTCTAACCATAATTACAGTAACTTGAATTTCCTTCCATAGGCTAACATTGACTGGTATCACTTGGAAATTTTTCTAAGTGTGGAGTTTAGGAGCTTTAAAAAAATTCCTCTAAAATCAGCCGAACTACGAATTCCGATTTGCTCGCCTGTTATCAGGAGATACCTCAGTGCAGCATCTTTCAGCTTACTACTGATCCTAAAAAGTAATTCTAATCGTAGTTACAGTAACTTGAATTTCCTTCCATAGGCTAATATTGAGTGGTTTCACTTGGAATTTTTTTTTAAGTGTGGAGTTTTGGAACTTAAAAAAATTCCCCAAAAATCAGGAGAACTACGAATTCCAATGTACTCACCTGTTATCAGGAGATACCACAGTGCTGCATCTTTCAGCTCACTACTATTCCTGAAAAGTAAATTTAACTGTACTTACCAGTAACTTGAATTCCTTCCATAGAATATCATTGCCTGCTATATAAAATATATATACATTAAAAAAATATTAAATGCAAAAATATTAAAATTTCAATATTTTTAAAATCATTGTTTTTCAATTTATATTAAAAATATGTAATGTAATTTAAAAAATAAAATATCTAAAAATAAATACTTTAAAACAATTTAGTAAATTAGTATACAAAAATATAACAATTAATACATTTAAGAATTATCATTAACAAAACCTTTGAAATTCACTGAAAAATATAGGTTTCAGCCACGTTGTAGTTAGGAATTAGCATTTAAAAAACCTTTGAAATTCACTGAAAAAACCATAGGTTTCAGCCACGTTACAGTTAGGAATTAGCAAATTCACTGAAAAAAACATGGGCTTCACACATGTTATAGTTAGCTGGACATTTCACTCATACAAAACCATTGAAATTCACCGTTATAGTTAGTTATAACGCGCGCGCCCACAATGCACTGCTGATGACGTCACATATTACATCACTCATGACATGGTCAGTAACATCACTCATTACATCACTGATGGCATCTAAAATGTCATCACTGATGACATCATCCTTGTGAAAGAGTGGCAGACCTCCTCTCACCCTAATATACCCTTTGATACACACATTCAAAAATAGAACCTAAAATTTTCAAAAAAAATGGAGATACCAAAACTAGTTAGAACAACCTATTCAGTAAATCCAAAATCTACATACATATCCACTCATTCACCAATAGTTCTATATAGTCACTCATACATGTACTCACTCATCATATTGTACTCATACACCTATACATCCTGTTACACACCTACACTTATACATAGTTATTCACACATATACTCACACATGAAAATAAACTATCAAACATCCATTTACTTGCATATACAGCTCTACACACACCACTACACTTATTTCTACAGAAACGTACACATACTCACTCTCTTATACAATCAGTTATAGAAACACATACTTATTTATACAGGAACTCTTCCAATCTGTCACTGTCATATATCCTTACTTATATACATCAATACTCACATATACTAGTTTAAAACATATGTACTTACTTATAAAGAGACTACTGAGGCAGTCATTCACTCACTAACACACCCATACACATACTCATCCACACATACAGTCCTGCACACATGCTGTCTTCAAAACACATACAAACAGTGAGTCAGTCATTCATGCATCTGTGCGCTAAGTAATACCCCCCACCAAACCATACAGACACTCATTCTGATACTAAAAAAAACAACTAATAACCCATATAGACACTCATGTAGCTACTCACTAACCCATGCAGCCACTTATACACAAAGTGGGACACTGATACAGATATTTACATATTTAAACATTACTCGCTAATACATGTATTCACTAAGATATACTTAATAAGTCAATTATACAATCAATTTTACAAAAAAATAAACATTTAGACACTTATTTACCCATTATTCTTCCATCAACCTTTAGATATACATATATATAACCAAAAACACCCAGAAGACTGTAGGTGAGTAACAACTCTATTTAAACCAAGCAGGCAGCTTAACATCCCTTTGAAATCCATGGCCTGGTGCGTTTCGATGCCGCTGTTTGCATCTCCTCAGAGGCTGTGTCAGCGGAGGTGATTTGTGGCTACCGCATCTCCCCTGGGCGTTTTTGGTTTATATATATATATATATATATATATATATATATATATATATATATATATATATATATATATATATATATATATATATATATAGTCGAAGGCAATCGCCGAAACACGTTGACCGTCCTCCTTGTCCGCATGATGGTGTTGAAAGAATAAAAAAATCATCTTACCTGAAATCGAGTGTTGGAGCCTGTTTGTGCTGTGGTGTTTCTGGACCTTCTGGCTGCGCACTGGAGCTGGCTGGGTCCGTTCTTCGTTGAAGAATATAAATATATATATATATATATATATATATACATATATATATATATATATATATATACATATATATATATATATACATATATATATATATATATATATATATATATATATATATATATATATATATATATATATATATATATATATATATATATATATATATATATATATATAGTACCTACTGGCGGTCGCTAGTAGGTATATATAGTTAGGATTTTTTCTCTATGGGATTTTTGAAAATTCTATGTCTAATAACTTTGGCATTTGTGTACGGAATTGGCTGAAATTTCCAGGAAAATGGAACATTTTGTTTCTGAGCAGCCCCTGACAATTTGGGGGGGTTTCATCAAGGGGGGGCCGAGAAAAAAGGGGGGTCCCAAAACGCATTTTTCCCATGTTAATTTCCATAGGGCGGTTGGCCTCACTTTTAGCTCGAACGGCTGAATGGATTTGCACGAAACTTGGCAAAATTGTAGGGACTGTTAGCCCGATGTGCCTTTGCTAGGTCTCAATATATGTGCTCCAGTGGATTTTGAGTAATTTAGGTTCAAAAAAAGATATATATCTGGGCGGAGCCTAACCACACATCTGATCTGATTGGCTGTCAGCACTTCATCCAAGAAGTGTTGGCAGCCATCTTGGGACCAATATACATGATAGCACCTCATTAAAAAGCATTGTAGTTAATAGAGGGTTTTAGGACTTTAGTTACATTATAAATCATTTGTTGATGGTACCATACTCGTTTTAGGAATTGTGGTGGGTTCTAAGGTGATTTTACCATGTGAAAAAACCTTCTGCTGTGATATCATGAATATTGTTTGAAAGAAAACTAATATCTCATGATTTTCCCACAGTGGTTTGGAAGGGGATCTAAAAGGTAAACTGAAAGCATATTTTCTGTAAATTCACATTATCTTTCTCAGTCATGTGAAAATGAAGTCTGACATTCTCAGTAAAACATGTACATCCAACAAGGACAGAGACTGTCAGTTGATTCCTTTGTGCTCTACTGCAGCCTCCTAAAGTGTTCTAAAGAACAACTAGAGCGCTAACAGTCCTACGTATTACAAAGGTATAGCACACCTGGAGCCATCGTGATGGGAATAAAGTGGTAACTCTTAAAACATTTAATTTAAAAAGGAACAAAATGAGGGGGTATATTATGCAATAGAAGGTATTATTAGTGCTGCAGAAAGAAAAATTAGGGCACATTTTGAGTGACTGTTCAAATCCTCTTCTATTTCATTAAAAAATTCTGACATGCAGTCTCCCAAAATGGCCACCAGAGACAAAAGAGCCCAAATGTAGCCCAAATATCACCCAGATGTAGCCCAAGTATAGCCCAATGACAGAATGTCCCAGAGTGTTCTAAAGAACAACTAGAGCGGTAACAGTCCTACTTATTACAAAGGTATGGCACACCTGAAGCCATCTTGATTGGAATAAAGTGGTAACTCTTAAAACATTTAATTTAAAAAGGAACAAAATGAGGGGGTATATTTTGCCATATGAATTATGATTAGTGCTGCAGAAAGAAAAATTAGGGCACATTTTGAGTGACTTCTCAAACCCTCTTCAATTTCATTAAAAAATTCTGACATACAGTCTTCCAAGATGGCCACCAGAGACAAAAGAGCCTAAATGTAGCCCAAATATCACCCAGATGTACCCCAAGTATAGCCCAATGACAGAATGTCCCAGAGTGTTCTAAAGAACAACTAGAGCGCTAACAGTCTTACTTATGGCAAAAGTATGGCACACCAGAAGACATTTTGATTGGAATGAAGTGGTAAGTCTGAAAACACTCAATTTAAAAAGGAACAACATGAGGGGGTTATTTTGCCATAGAAAGTATGATTAGTGCTTCAGAAAGAAAAATTTGGGATCATTTTGAGTGACTTCTCAAATCCTCTTCTATTTCATTAAAAAAATTCTGACATGCAGACTGAAATATGCACTTTGAATACCAGCAGCAGACGTCCCTGGTGAGCAGTAGCTTTACTACAGTGATCTAATGTGCAACTAGAGTGCTAACATTCAGAATTTATGGCAAATATGTGACACATCTGAATGCCTTCTTGATGGAACCAAAGTAAACAAGCATTGAAAATGCAATAGATCTCGCCCTCGTTTAAGTTAAAGCCATTCTGTTTGTAATGAGGTGGCTTTTTAGCTTTGCTTTTATTAGTGTTTTTTCAACTTTCATGTAAATAACATGCATCTGTATGCATATAAGTATATGTATGCATGCATTTATGTTTGTATTTATATAGATATACAGATGATATATGTTTATATATGTATGTATATATATATATTCACTGAAAAAACCATAGGTTATAGACCATATATAGTTAGGAATTAGCATTTACAAAACCTTGAAAATTCACTGAAAAAACCATAGGTTATAGACCATATATAGTTAGGAATTAGCATTTACAAAACCTTGAAAACCTTGAAAATTCACTGAAAAAACCATAGGTTATAGACCATATATAGTTAGGAATTCGCATTTACAAAACCTTATTTTACTCACACAAAACCATTGAAATTCCATATATAGTTAGTTGCACTAACTATATATCGGGCACCCGCAATCCACTGCTGATGATGTCACATATTACATCATTCATGACATGGTCAGTGGTTTTTTCAGTGAATATATACGAACAAACGGCTCTATATGAATGATAATATATTCTCCCTAACATATTCTCCCTAGTACTGTACATATCGTGAATGCTATCACTGGTAAAACGACCAAATTGGGGATTGTATTTCGTATTTTACAGAGATTATACCTTTATACCCTCAATGTAATATCGTTTTGCCACCATAGGTGATGTTGTCCTCATGAAATTTGGCAGCTATTCAGTCCTGTTTGCACCAGCACTTTACAGCACTTTTCATGTCTTTGCAGTTTGCATATATTATATGGCAATGTATTCACTTGTGGGGCCCCACATGTGTACGTGTTTTCTTAAACACGGACTTTAGCAATAGGGTACTATACCGGTATCATTGCAAAACGTCGAACATCTAAAAATGCTGCACTTTAACCGATAATTAACCATGATTGTTTTTATCCTATTTAAAGATTTTTTTGGTTAAACTCCTATTTTAAATCACTTTCACCGAATGTTTATCACACATGCTTTTTTACTTATGTCTACAGCCAGGTATTTAACTCTACAGATGCTTAAATGTGTTTAAAGACACTAAAAACAAATGCATTTGCAGACATTGCAACAATAATGTGAGTAGTTCCTAGAGATTTAACTCTTCCATTTCTATTGCACTTGTAGTTTGATTTATATTGGTAGACTGTATTTAAACGTGTGTCAGGTGATCACCTGTGTCATGTGATCAAGCGCTCTGTGAAGCGCGAAACGCGTCATGATGACTATGGGAACACCATCTGCTAAATAAATCACCAACTTGCACAAAATTTTGGGTTCGAGTCCGTTTTTGCAGCTGTCTGGAAAGCTCTGCGCTCCATCGGATTATTCTTGGAATATGAAAGCCGAAATTTTCTCTTGACGGCTTTTATACGAACCCCCTCTCAACCAAAGGGCTGCAGCAATATCAAGAGGATTGTTTTCTCTGAAAACCGCCAAGGATCTCCAGAAGGAGAAGGACTGCGGAACCCCCCTGACCAACTGAACTCACACGGAATACCGGAAGACGAACCGGGACGCGGCTGTATCGGAGGAGACAGCAGGGTTCTGTTGAACGTCTGAGGTACGTGTCACAAACTTCAAAGCCGTCAAACAGGGGGTGAGAGGTTGTGCTAGGCTGATACGCAAATCGGGGACAAATAACTTTCTGAAAACCCGTCGCGTATATATTTAACAAGCCACTACTGCAACAGCGTAATTGCCAGGTGATTTCCCGATATGTCATCTGACACAGTTCAAGAGAGAGAGAGTGCAGCATTAATGATGTTTGACGAAAAACAATCGGAACCACCGAAGGAAAGTGGTGCTGCAAATGCAAACAAGGAATCGAGCAGTTCACTAAAAGAAAAATTCAAGCTTTTGGAGAAAAAAAGCCGCGCAGAACAGAGCAAATGGTGGGAGGCGCGGTCATTGAGAATGTATTTAGATGTGAACAGAGTGCCACGTGGGCTCCGCATTCTTTTAGCGCCCACATACGATAAACCAAACCCTGCCCTAATGCGTGAATGGGCTGATTGCAACCTTGACAATTCTAAAAGACTCATGACAATTCTAGTCAAATATGCTGAATTAGACAGAACCGAACTGCTAGAGGAAATCAACAAAATCAATGAAGAAATTGATGCTCTTAATGACGTGGATGAAGCGACCAAACTCAGAAAGGAAATTGGCATTAGATTAAAAAAAGAGGAAGACATCATAAAAAATCGTAAAACATACAAATTCTTTAGAGATAAAACGGACTATGAGACAGGCCAAATTTTTACTTTCTCTAGAAAATATGAGGCACTAAGGAAAAACAAACAAGCAAGTAAACAAGGAGCTATCACTACTAGCACTAAGAAAACAATTTCCAACACTGATAAAAATGCCACTGTATCATCCATATCCGAGGATAGTTCCAATCCTGACAGTGACCAGGAGAAGGATGAACAAGCGAGGGCAGCAGGACCCAAAAACACATTAGATGATGAGCTGGCCCTTTTTTGCGAGGTCAGAAGACAAACCTTGCGCCCTCGGACAAGGCAACAACATTACGCCGCACAAAAAACATCAAACGACGAGAGCGGAGGAAGGCAAACAAACACAGGCGCAAATTGGAAAAACAAAAACAAAAAGAGAGGGGGGTGGAACAAAAAATAATCACTCCCATGGATGTCGATAAAACCATTGTCAACCTCGCAGGCATTGAACTTAGTGAAAGAGAGAAAGCTATTCTAAGCCTGGGTTTAACCTACTGCCCAAAAAGAGACTTTAACTATGTGAATACGAGAATGGATGTCTATAAAAGTACGAGAAAACTCAAACTTAAAAAATATTTCACATTGAATAAATATGAAAATGCACACACCTCTACCAATGAATAATGAAAACAGCGCCAGCCAGGAAACAGAGGCACTAATGGGTGAACTGGCGGAAATGTGGGGGTCAGGTGCACCCAATGATAATGACCAAACTGTATCTTTGATTGGAACCGAAAGTTTTAATTTACCTGTGAATCAACAGATAAAGAAACCGTTAACCAGTTTCAGAGCTAAATCCACATATACTCCAATCATGCTTAAAGACTCGATAGACTTATTCCATGAACAAGTTACCAACCAACTAAAAGAGCTGAACATCAAAATACACAGGGGCAGACACAAATATAATAAAGAAATAGCGGACTACAGAGCCCTTATCTCCAAATTACAGAGCAATCGAAATGTGATCATCAGAGCCTCAGATAAGGGTGGAAATATTGTATTGCTCCAAAGAGAAATGTATGTGAATGAAGCACTGCAACAATTGAATGACAGAATGTGCTACACCAGATTTTCCAGTACAGAACTCAAAAACATGTACCTAAATTGCAACAAAATGCTTTCTAAATGGAAATCAAGGGGCCTCATCACCAATCAGGAGCACAAATTCCTAAAAAATGACTACCCTGTGGTACCGACTATATATTTTTTGCCAAAGCTGCATAAAAATCCCACGAATCCCCCTGGACGACCCATAATCTCAGCGAGGAACAGCGTCTTAGAACACATGTCCCAGTATGTAGATTTTTTTCTACAGGGGGAGGTTAAAAAACTCCCATCATATGTCAGCGACACGAGTGACTTCTTGAATAAAATAAAAAATATCCAATGGCAGGAGAACTACATACTCATTGCTCTGGACGTCTGCTCGCTATATACTAGCATTGTACATCTAGATGGTCTTAATGCCCTTGACTACTATTTACAAAGATCCTTACCCAATATGCCTGATCACAGAATGATGCTACTAGAAATGGGTAAAATGTGTCTAGATAATAACATCTTCATGTTTAACAACCTTATGTACAGGCAGTTGCGGGGTGTGGCCATGGGGGCCAGCTTCTCCCCCAGCTACGCATGTCTCCACATGGGCTGGTGGGAGGAGATGGTCCTCATGGTATCACACTCAACAACGATGCAGGCCCAGGTAATTACCTGGCTACGTTTCATTGACGATCTTTTTGTGATCTGGGAGGTGGATATGTTATCAGCTGAAAATTTTATCTCTGATCTCAATAATAACAATCTCAACCTCCAGTTCACAGCTACACTGAGTAAGTCGTCCATTACTTTTCTTGACACTGAGGTGTTCATAGAACAGGGTAAAATGGAGACAAGACTGCACCGTAAGGCAACAGCTGGAAATTCCACCTTACACGCCACCAGTTCCCACATTAAGCACCTCATTAACAGCATCCCTTATGGCGAGATGCTACGCCTTAAAAGGATACATAGTAGGCAGACTGATCTAGATTTGGCACAGAGGGAGAGCAAAGCAAGATTTTTAGCCAGGGGATATTCTCCTAAAATTGTAGATGCGGCGATTGAGAAAGCTAATCAGAAAGACAGATCTCTTTTATTGGCAGGTAACTTACCTTTAACAACAGACTCTGAGGACACCACCACAATGAACCCTGAGTTCAGATTTATTGTACAGTACAACACCCAATACAAGGAAATAGCTAAAATCATTAGCAAAAACTGGCCATTGGTCCTTAGTGACCCAGTGATCGGGAGGGACCTCCCTAAAAGACCCAGCATTACAGACAGCAGAGGGCAGTCAATGAGGGACGAACTGGTCAAAACCAGTCCTGAGGTACTGGAAACTACAGCCTGGTACCAAACCCATACAGGATTCTATAATTGTAAAATCTGCAAGGCATGCCAACAAGCTATCAACAAAAAGAGCTACCATTCCCCTTTTGATAGCAGAGAACGTAAAATTACGAAACTATTAACATGTAAGACAGAATTTGCTGTCTACGTGTTAATATGCCCCTGCAACCTGTTGTACGTTGGGAGCACCAAGCTCCCAGTACACAGAAGGATCCTGCAACATCTTCGAGCCATTGGGAATCAGGACAATGCCTATCCTGTAGCGAGGCACTTTAAGTCAAAACACAATTCCAGAAGTAGTGACCTCAAATACTATGTCATTGACTGTGTACAGGCTAGCAGGAGAGGTGGCAATAGGGAAGACAGATTACGCCGCCTTGAAACACAGTACATCATTGAGCTGAATACAAAGCATCCTTCAGGCCTGAACATTACGGAAGATTTATATACTTGTCTATGATAAAGTATACACACAAAACTAATCCCCGTTAATACACAACCTATTTTAAAGTTCCATGGGTCCTTTTCAATTCGGAGAAATACTTAGGATTATCTATGTTATTTATACCCTTTTGTACCATATACATTAATTAGCCTGTGATTTTATCAATCTATTTATATGAGGTTTTAGAAATATTTCTATATTCATTAATTTTAGTCTTTTATGTAAATTACCATTTTAAGGTATTTATATGGCTTTATATGAATCATGAACAAAATATCGTATTGGTTTTCAATCACTGGGTCACTTGCTGTCAATGGAACAAACGGCTCTATATGAATGATAATATATTCTCCCTAACATATTCTCCCTAGTACTGTACATATCGTGAATGCTATCACTGGTAAAACGACCAAATTGGGGATTGTATTTCGTATTTTACAGAGATTATACCTTTATACCCTCAATGTAATATCGTTTTGCCACCATAGGTGATGTTGTCCTCATGAAATTTGGCAGCTATTCAGTCCTGTTTGCACCAGCACTTTACAGCACTTTTCATGTCTTTGCAGTTTGCATATATTATATGGCAATGTATTCACTTGTGGGGCCCCACATGTGTACGTGTTTTCTTAAACACGGACTTTAGCAATAGGGTACTATACCGGTATCATTGCAAAACGTCGAACATCAAAAATGCTGCACTTTAACCGATAATTAACCATGATTGTTTTTATCCTATTTAAAGATTTTTTTTGGTTAAACTCCTATTTTAAATCACTTTCACCGAATGTTTATCACACATGCTTTTTTACTTATGTCTACAGCCAGGTATTTAACTCTACAGATGCTTAAATGTGTTTAAAGACACTAAAAACAAATGCATTTGCAGACATTGCAACAATAATGTGAGTAGTTCCTAGAGATTTAACTCTTCCATTTCTATTGCACTTGTAGTTTGATTTATATTGGTAGACTGTATTTAAACGTGTGTCAGGTGATCACCTGTGTCATGTGATCAAGCGCTCTGTGAAGCGCGAAACGCGTCGTGATGACTATGGGAACACCATCTGCTAAATAAATCACCAACTTGCACAAAATTTTGGGTTCGAGTCCGTTTTTGCAGCTGTCTGGAAAGCTCTGCGCTCCATCGGATTATTCTTGGAATATATATATATATATATATATATATATATATATATATATATATATATATATATATATATATATATATATATATATATATATATATATATATATATATATATATATATATATATATGCTGCTCATCAATTCGGCTTTCGCAAAAATCACAGCACTCCAGAGAGATTAATCAGATCCACAGATTTATTTCATTCAGGGACCCCACAAACGTGTTTCGGCGTTCTGCCTTCATCAGTGTCATTGACATTATACTATTGACATGTTAATAAAGTTTCTTAACATTCATGGACATAAACAGAGGACTCAACCCTCCAAAACAACATAGGTGCCATTCAATATATATTATTTCATTGCATTGCCTGCATGTTGTCATCTTTCACCTTACAAATAGGTTACTTTTTGTAATGAGAGGGTATACAATGTTATGATATTGAAATTGTCACTTATAGAGCCGTGAATCGGCTAATGTCCTTCGTTACTCTGCCCAAGTTATTAATAACCTTTTCAATCAGAACAGAGCCAAAAAAGATTCAAAAGATCAAAAAAGGATCACAAAAGATACAACGGAACACCCAAGTTAAAATCACACACAGTTCTGTTACCGTTGCCTTCCGTAAACTTCATCAAACGGCACTCAAATGATAATCACTTTGAGAATTAATTCCCTGATCTATCAGTTCGTCACATCCCGATCTCTTATTGCTTCTTCACATTTAGATCAGATTCTCAATATCTATTACATACACATCACAACATAATTGCAGCAAACGAATCAGCATATCCAATTGTTCTCCTATTTCTGTATCATTTCCCCAAATGAACCGCCATCTCCTCCCCGCTATTCAAGCCCCTAGGATGTTTAGTATACAGGTCTATAATGTATCTTGACTCTAATCTACAGAGCCGTCTCTGTCGGTCCCCACCTCTGACGCTCAATGGAACAGAATCCAGCCCAATATATTGCAGCTTGCTTCTGTCCCTGTCATGCAGTTCTGCAAAATGGCAAGCCACCGGATAGGCCGGATCTGCCTTCTCAATGGCTCTAAGATGTTCTAATACTCTCATTTTTAATTGATTGATCGTGCTACCAATGTAGCGTAAGCCACACGGACAGATCAAACAATAGACTGCATACGGGGTACTGCAGGTGATGAATTTCTTCATCTGCATTGTTCTCCCTGTGTCAGGTATATCATATGTAAGAACTCTCTTGCTGCCTGCACAGGCCTTACAGCGGCCACAGGGATAGAAGCCCTTCATTTCCCGTAAGGTATTAGTTCTCGGGATCGGTCTCTCCAGATGGCTTGTCACAAGCATATCCCTTAGTAACCTAGCTCTGCTAAAGGTCACCAAGGGGTACCCTGGTAAATCATCCTTAAGCACACTATCCGTCCGGAGAATGTGCCAATTTTTTTCAACATGGCTCTCAGATCATTTACCCCTGAGGAAAATGGAGTTATCATTCTAAATTTCCCTTTGTTCTTTCCATCCTTGCTCTCACAGGATTCTTTAGAATGTTTTTTACACAAAAGTTCCTTTCTCTGGATTCTTCTCACCTTTTTAAAAGTGCCTTGCAATAGCCTCTCACCATACCCTCTCAATGCGAAGCGCACCAGGCATTCCGTGGCAGCCACCTCAAAATCCTGGTCCCTCAAGCTATTCCTCCAGAGTCTCAATAGTTCCCCGTAGGGTATGCTCTTAACTAGCTAGGGTGGGTGACTGCTGCTGGCAAAGTGTATTGAATTGCCAGCAGTCTCTTTCCTATATAGAGCAGTGTGTATATGGCCCTCATCTATAAACACCCTCAGATCCAAATTTTCCGCTGCCACGGACTAATTGAACCTGAGAAGTGCAGATTACACTCGTTGTTGTTCAATACCTCGATATACTTTTCGCCCGTATTCACTGCCCCATGCCACACAATGAATAGGTCGTCTATATACCTATGCCAACACACAACTTCACCCCTGTCCTGCCCCACTGTACAGCTCCTGGGCACCCGCTCCTCCCACCAGCCAACGAACAGGTTCGCATTGCTGGGGGCAAAGCAGGTGCCCATCGCCGTTCCAGACCTCTGTCTGTACAATTGCTCTTCGACCAGAAAGATGTTATTCTTGAGGCAGAATTCTGTAAATTCCAGAATCATTGTATTGTGTTTTGCAAAACGCATTTGTCGTTGGTCCAGAAAATGTCGAACCGCCTCCAGGCCGTGTCCATGTTCTATACATGTATACAGGCTGGTGATGTCCAGCACCATCAACAGGTAATCAGAGTCCCATACCATGTCCTGGATCTTATTCAGGAAGTCCTTGGTGTCTTGTACATAGGACCGTAAGGGAATCACGAAAGGAAACAAAAAGTTATCCACAAATCTGGACATGTTTTCTGTGAGACTGTTTATTGAGCAAACAATTGGACGGCCCGGAGGACATGTGCTGTTCTTATGGAGTTTCGGGAAGGTGGTAAAAAGTGGGAGTCATCGGATGGTTACTACGCAGAAAAAGATGTTCATCTCTGCCCAGCAACGATTCGTCGTACCATTTACGGATCAGGACATCATAATCCTTGATATTTTGTTGATATACTTTGTTGTTACACATAGTGTAGTACTTCTCATCCGATAGCTGTCTCATTGCTTCATTCTTATAGTATTCCCTAATAAGAAGAACCACATTCCCTCCTTTATCCGAGGGTTTCACTACAATGGTGTTATCACCCATCAAATTCTGTAGTGCAGTCTTCTGTGGGTTTGTGATGTCCCTATTGCTCTGGAGTATGGCCTTTCTATACCTCAGCAGATCATTGTTCATCGCCTCCGTGAAAACATCCACAGCATCCCACGGTGTTTGTGGGACAAAAACAGAGACTGATTTGAAATTGCTTTCATCCCTTTCTTGTTCCACTCCTAGCAATTCTGCCCGTTGGGTCATGCCCAGAGCACCGAGGTTAGATTCTTGTTCTGTTCTTAAGTCCTCAAGGGCCTCTACAGCCGATATGTCTCTGCTACTAAGCATGTGCGTAGCTGTTGCTCTCAAGCCTTTCTTCGTTAGATCTTTCATATGTGGGCGTAACTTGAAATATTTGTGGAGTTTCCATTTTCTTGTGAATCCGGAGAGATTGATGCGTGTCTAGGTATACTCTAGATTACTATTGGGGCAGAATGTAAGCCCTAGGCTCAAAACTTCAATTTCTGTGTCCGTCAATGTCCTTTCCGTGAGATTGATCACAGTTAGATTGGTCACCCCCACTTCTCCCGCTTCAGTTACTTCTTCTTGTTGCGGCTGGCCCAACCTGAGGCTCTTGCTCTTCCTCTGCCTCCTCTTGCCGCCCCCTGCCCTCCTGGTCCTCCTGTTGTTACTTCAGGTGGTTTGTTCTTTCCCCCACGCAGCCATGATATTCTGATTATCTTGAACTCCTCGTGAAAAGGGGTTGCCCCAGCCTTACCCCCTTGATTACCCCTGGAGTCTTGTTGGTCATCACTGGATTCATTTTCAGTAACCTCCGATTCCGAGGTTGCTGCATCCGGATCTGTTGTAGATTTTGTGCCTTCACGGATTGCTTTTCGTGGAGCATCAAACTTCTTAGCATATGTTAATACGCGGCCCTGTAGATAGTCATTCTTGGCGCGCTCATATTTCTATTGCTTTATAAATCTTATCTTTTGCTCATAATTGATAAGACGCGCTTTCATAAGCTCCTTGAGTTGTAATACTTTCTCTGAGTCTGGCTCCTTATCAAGCTCTTCTTCAGCCAATTTGATCTCAGCTAATTCCTTCTCCCTATCACTCCAGGCATACTTCACGAGTATCTTAAGAGTTCCTTCACAGTACATGGCCGTGTGCTCTACCCAATCCGTAAGTAATTGTGGGCCAGGGTGTTCATATGATGGCACAGTATGAACTTTCAAGCCTCTTGGTACCCTATGCTCTTCAATGTAGCTTGTTAAGCTTGTCGCCTCCCACCACTTCCGGACTTCACGTTCGTGAAGTCTTTCCAATTTGGATATGCTGTCCTTTAGTTTGCTGCTTTGAGGTTCTGCCGATTTTGATGTAACCTCGGACGGCTTTTCTCGCCGTTTAAACATATCTTTAGCTGCTGTGCGGCGCTCCGTGTCTGAAAACATGTCAAGAGTCAAAGACCAGCAAGCGCTAGTCTAGCTGCGGTCTGTTGCGGTCCCCGCTATGTGGATACCGATACCCCTCCAAGACGCCCTGCCGCAATTCCGCTGTTAATCTCGTGAATACAAAAATGGGCTCACCGGAGGACATCCTCATCAGTAAGCTTCCCGGAATCACCAAGTACACTCAACCGCTTCGGTCCTCAGGCTTCGGCTTCAATCCACGCCCAAAATAGCAGCGGCGGTGCGCAATGCAATTCAGAAACTGCTCTCTCTCGCGCACTCACAGGCGGGTGCTGTCAGCGGCTTGTGGAACGCCACAAAACATACTGCTCATCAATTCTGCTTTCGCAAAAATCACAGCACTCCAGAGGGATAAATCCGATCCGCAGGTTTATTTCATTCAGGGACCACACAAACGCGTTTCGGCGTTCTGCCTTCGTCAGTGTCATTGACACTATACTATTGACATGTTAATAAAGTTTGTTAACATTCATGGACATAAACAGAGGACTCAACCCTCCAAAACAACATAGGCGCCATCTTGAAATATATATTATTTCATTGCATTGCCTGCATGTTGTCATCTTTCACCTTACAAATAGGTTTCTTTTTGTAATGAGAGGGTATACAATGTTATGATTTTGAAACCGCATCTCCCCTGGGCGTTTTTGGTTTTATATATACCTATTTCTTAAAACAAAGAAACATATCTCAATTGGAACATTCAGCCATGTTACTAACATTGATAAGTACGTGCTTAAACAACAAAAACATTTTCTTCAATCACAATGTATATCAACAACTGTGTGGATGTGCCATGGGCATCGCCTTCTCCCCCAACTATGCAAATCTAACTATGGTTTGGTGGGAGAAGGAGATAGCCTGGGGACCAGACAAAAACGAGGAATTGGAAAAAATAATGCTCTGGTCGAGATACATTGACGACCTTTTTCTTATATGGAACGGTACAAAAAACAACTTTATGAAATATTTCTCAAAACTGAATGATAACCAAGTGGGATTGTCATTCACCTGTAACACAAGTAGAAGTAGAATCGACTACCTTGACATCACAGTATACGTCAAAAATGATCAAATAAACACCACACTCTACAGGAAAAGCACGGCCACCAACAGCATTTTACATGCGGAAAGCTTCCATCCAAAATCGGTGATAAGAAGCATTCCATTTGGAGAATTCATAAGAATGAAAAGAAACTGTTCCAAGGAAGAGGAAGCAAAAATATAAATTTCCAAATGTGCATCCAGACTAAAATCAAGAGGATACAAAAGGAGAGACCTCAATAAACACATGGAAAAGATCAAGAAAAAAACAAGATCGGAAGTCCTAATGCAACCACCAAAAGCAACACTAAACACATATGAAGCACCTAGACTGATTCTGAATTACAGCAAAGAGGCACAAAAGATCAGAGCATGTGTACAAAAATATTGGCCTTTATTACATCAGGGCCCTGATCTAAAAAGAATCATAGGCAAAGAACCAAATATGACTTTTAGAAAAGTACCTTCATTAAAGGACCTGCTAGTGAAAAGTCATTTTGAAACTCCGAGCAAAACACCCCTTAACTGGCTAGAAGAACAAAAAAGTGCATTCAACAAATGTGGAAAATGCAAGGCCTGTAAAATAGGGAAGAACAAGAAATCCTTCAGAGCCCCAGAAGGAAGGCTAATTGAGATAAAAACAAAAATAACTTGCACCACTCAATTTGTTGTGTACATCATCCAATGTGATTGCGCTCAGATGTACATAGGAAGTACAATTTGCACTCTGAATAAGAGAATATTAGAACATATAAGAGCTGTAAAGAACAGAGATATGACGTATGCTACATCAAAACATTTACTTGAATGCCAAAGAGGAGATTGGAAGAAAATGTGCTTTTTTGGAATTGATAACATCAGAGAAAATGAAAGACTGGGTGATCGCAAACTAAAATTGAGACAACTTGAATCGAAGTACATAATCCGGATGAAAACTAAAATCCCGAGAGGGATGAACCTCGATGAGGAACTCTTTGTACATTTGCAATAAAAATTCTGTAACCTAATTGAAATCAAAATTAGAATTCGAATCAAGATCTGAAGAAAAAATATTCTTACCTAATGAACTATAATGACAAAATGTATGCAATGATGAGGTGGGGGGAAGATTTAGCCCAGAAAGGATGATGGTCACATGAAAAAGTATATATGAGAAGAAACTAGGGGTACTATACCCTAAACACTATACAACATATAACTTTATACTAAGAAAGGTGACAAAGAGGCAAGCTATACGATTGCACTATTAAAAAATTCATACATTAATTGCAATTAGGTACTGTACCTTTAAAGTATATGTATATAAAACAAGCAGTAAGTGCAATCGTAGCTAAATAACGTGCCAGAAAATGTAATTCTGAAAATAGATATAGAACTGTCACAAATGGTGTCATTCTGCTGTATGTAGAAATATATTGACTACAAGTCCCAGAAGTCTAAGGGAAGTAGCATGTGATGCAAAGCCTTTTGAGCAGAAAGGAAAGTAGTGCTGCCCACCGTGAGAAAGGGCGTGTGCCCTAAACGCGTCGGTGTGTCAGACTGATTTGCTGTGGAGTTTGCTAAATAAACGAGATTAACTACAGTTCCTGAGTGCGGCGTACAGTGTTTGCTTCAAAAGATTTATCGGACCTTTGGTTGGTCTCACGCACGCACCCGCAGAAGAGCGCTCTAGCCTTAACCAACATTGCTTGAAAAAAAATATATATATATATATATAAAATCTGGGTTCCAGTGAACAATGTATGCCCAGTCCTGCTCTTTGCATAGATTTCGGTCACAAGTTCACAGGGAATGACTCAGAGGGTAATAGCACTTGAATGATCAACAAATCGGATACGTGGGGGGCTCGTCAGAAGTTCCTTGGCTGTGAGGCTCAGAGACTGTGATATGGTCTAGGAATGGTATCAGAAAACATGCTAATTATTGTTCATTAGCTCCTGGGTTCCCTCCATGCAGAGGAGAGAGCCATAGGTATGTGACTATTGCACATCGATCCACAACATTCATCAGTGTAGAACTTCAGCCCACACCGGCACCACAGACAGCTTTTCTTCAGTCATCCTGCAGTGTCTTCTGCCAAGCTTGAGCAAATCAAAAGACTCTGGTGACACAGAATCGATGTTGGTAAGTAGACTTACTCTTGGGACAGGCTTTTCTGTTTTTTCTCCACCCACAACAGATTTTGTAGCCCACCCTGCCTCCAAGAGTCACTCCATGTGTACCTGCAGAATGGGCATGCAACCCCCGTGCCCTGGGATATGTCTCTTGTGCTCGCAGGTGGTAGTGCAAAAAAAGGGGCGTGAAGGACAAAAATGTTTCCTGGCCTCCTTTTGGGGATTTCCGCGGAATTCCACTGAGTTTTTTATGTAACTCTACGGAATTGAGCAAAACTCTGTGAGTTCCACCTGACCCATATAGCTACTGGGTTTACTATTTTTGTAATAGGATAGGATGCTATGAATTTAGGTTTCAGCATGCAATTTCCCTTGAGAGCTTAATATTTGGTGGATAACCACACTTACGATCTTGTAAAGGTGCACAGTTGAGCCCTTTTTATCGGCATGGCCCTTACTCTTACATAGGACTTGTTCCAGTTGTTGTCTAGCCACGTAAAAAATGACTGAGTTTTTTATGATTATCAGGGATGTGAGCATGTGACAGGCCATTCAAAAGAGAAAGCGTTTGAAGGGAAACTATGTAAGCAGTAGAATGGAGAATTTTCCACCATAACTGGTCCGAATTGTTGTACACAAACTCGACCATCCATAAGTGCTTGCTCCAATCTTTCACTTGCTGGATTGCCAAACACCAGATCTAACTGCTCTAACATGTGGTTGAGCCATTCAGTTTTTCCATCCGTTTGTGTGTGGTAGCTTGGCATCTTAGCATCTATGTTCATAGGTTTGCCTCATTTCTGCCATAAACGTGAGATAAATTGAGACCTTTGATAAGCACATTAGGAATGCCATGTGATCAAATGATATGAAGGGGGGAAATGTGGGCTAATTCCAGAGCTGTTGGCAGTTCGTTAAAGCTATAAAATGACCCATTTTGGTCGAATAGTCTATTACTATATTGATTACGGTATTAAAGTCGTTCGTTGGAGAATTCTACTCTCTGATATTAACTCCTTTTTAAGATCTAAGACATACAAGATTTCACATTCTGCTCTTCTGTCTTGCTTCATAGTTAAGATAAATAAGTCTCTTTAGAAGATGATGAATATTCCTCTTTAGGCTGCTAGTTCTTCTCTAGCAGTGAGGAGAAGTCAGAGACAAGTATCCTGGTCCTTGTCAGTGATGGTCTTTATACGTGGCACAGACCATATGTAGTGATCCGTAGAACTCTCTATAGGTTCGTCATGTGAGGTTTTGTAAATTTTCTATCCAAATTCAGATAATCTCATGGGAACGTGCCACCAACTGGTAGATATGGACTTTAGGACTCTTTAGTAGGATCTCTGAGAAAGAGTCCAGGGACCTGTGGCAGTCAGAAGCTCAGACTGATCAAATATGCAAGAGGTGCTTTCAATGGCTTGCTGCAGATTCTCCTGTGTGACTGATAGTGAAAAAGAGGGCAGACTCAGTGGTGAGGGAGTTTAGAGCTCAGCATCAGGTGTAGAGAAGGGGGAAGTGAGGGGCTGGAGTACACACTATATGCTTATGCAGCTCCCACTAAGAGTTGGCAGCTGCAGGAGGAGGAGAGACCACCCGCATATAGGGAATACCAGACAGATATAGGACCACACCACCAATCATAGGCACTGCAATATTTTGGCTTGTACATCTTTAACGGCTCAAGATAAAAACATTGTGAAATATTCAGAATCAATTCACTGCAGTTAAGGTTCACCTCACAAGAAGGTGTATGTATAGCTGTTAGTAGAACGTCAGATGATGGCAAAGATGTTACCAAGCAACCACCGAAGAAGATGCTATTAGCTTAACCATGAACCATGCATTGCACTTAATTTTCATTGTGTGCTTTCAAATCCTGTGGTCTGCTGCTAGGGCCTTGATGTGTGTAAACTATTTTAACAATCACCTGAGGTGCTATTAGCTGCAAGGAAGACTCACTGGGTCTTACGTGCAAGCTCCTTGCGCCGCTGGTATGTCACTTTTTCCCATATTAAAAGTGACGCACCGGTGGCACAACAGGCTTGTTAATAAGCCCCACTGAGTTCATGTTTAGAATCATAAAGCAACTGGCAGCCATTGTACTCAGGAGCAAAACTTTCTCTCCCAAAACAATTTCCACTCTTTTCCTACTTCCATTTATCCTCAGATTGAAGACTATGAGCTGCGGATATGCGCACATTTTACCATGAAGGACTTCTTAACTTTTAAGATTTCAAGTAAAATACATGTTCTTATTTAATTACAGTAGGTGACCAAGAAGATGTAGAACCTGCAGGTTCTAAATCTCCGGATGTTTCAGGATGGTGTGCCAGGACATGAGATATGTGTTTCCACAGGTCCACAGGTCAGCACATCAAACTGGCATTCGATCTAATACCTAATTTGAGGCTAAGTGAAAGGACGCTTATGTGTAAACTGCTGTTGGCCTGTCGTGGGTGTATCATTTGTATCCATCTCAGTTGTAGTCGTTTACTCATTATCCATGTGTCTATATCATGGAGGCAATCATAAGGCCTTTACTTATAGAGGTCTTCTGGGTAATTCTTTTTTTTAATTGTTTGTGTATCATCTACACAGTTTGTGACGTGTGAAGTTAAACAATTACTTGAGTCTGGTATGGGGGTTATATACATGTAGAATAACAGAAAAGAAACACTGGACAGCCAATAAAGGCCACAATGTTGAGTGTGAGGGGCATATAAGAAAGGTGGTAAGTATAGCTGTCTGTCTTTGAGATAGAAGGTCTTCCATGGTACAGCATTTTTGCATATTTCTAAATTATGAAGTCTGTGTATTGGCTTCGGAGGAGAGGCAGTGTAAAATGCTGCTAATAGGTCCAGAAGTGGTAGAATGGTCTCATGGTTCTTGTACACAGTGATTTTTAAGTTGTCCATTATGATTGTGAGAGCTGACGCTGTGCCTCCGCCTGGCCTGAATGCAGATTTCTAATCCAACAAGAAGTTATTTTCCTCATTAATATTGGAAAGTTGAGTAAAAGGTTGAGGCTATTCTTCTTGAGCAGTGATCTACTATAAGAGGATTTTAAATCTGGCATGGGGTGGGGGAGTGGATGAATCCTAGCTCCATGGACTTCTTCCTTATGTTTCTGTCTACATCCCCGGCACAAAGTTTCTCAAGGTGTATTTGAAGGTTTTGGGATTTCTGCATCTGAAGGCGACCCTGCACTTAAAATGTCATAGAATTCTTCTTCCGTGAGGAAGATGAAGATGGTTCCATGTTCATATAGCAACCATTTTAGATGTGGAGGCTTACATTTACCTACACTATGAACCATGGCTTGAACTGTGAAGTGAATTGCTACCGGAAAGCACCCAGTCCACCTTCTGGAGGGTTTATTTGCTGATGTTGAAGCAATTACCAACTTGCATGTTCCTTCATCTTCACCCTCACGAGGAGGCACCATGATATGCCGCAGCCTTTGAAGATATCCCATCATAATGTACTTTCTCCATAATACACATCTGAGATATGAATGCTAAGCCAACATAAAATATTCTAACCACAATAGGAGTCTGAAGAAGGCCTGGCACAATTATTGCATTTTAGAGACATCAATGCTTTTTCCACATTTAGAGAAAATTCTGTGATGTAAGTACATTTTACCACCGCCCTTCCATCCCTTTCTCTATCCCATAGCCGTTGTCTCTCTCATATTACTCAAATATTGCTCACAGTGGAATGGGCTAAAAACCACCAAAGCAGCCAAAGTGTTCCTCCTTGTGCAATAATAGCTCGATTGGTAAGAAGAAAGACATCTGGCTTATATCCTGCAATATCAGAATGTACTTTAAAAAATTCTCCTTTGGTGCAGGTAAAGAGGGAAGTTCCCCTATGTAACTTACAATTCCCCATGAAAAAAGAAGGAAATCCTACTCTCTTCAATAAAGGGTGTCTCCACTTAATTTTACAAAAGAAAAAATTGCGGACAAAATGTTCGTTCTAAAATATGGACTCATCCCATAACCCATAATTTAGCCCTCTCCTTTACTCCTCCCTCTCCTCGCAGATTTCTTTGCAACTCTCACTCCTCCTCACCCCTCTGACCAACCATCTTTTAATTTTGGCACAAATGACCTGCTGAAATTGAAAGAAGCTTGAGGTATTTAATGCATCTGATAATTATCAGAAGTGTAACATACTTTCAAATTAATAATTCCAACCACTCGTAATCAGGGCCTTAGTGTCAAATTAACGAAGAATTCGGATTGTGCAATATTCGTCAACTACACACAGTCACATTGTTTTAAGCCCTCATTACAATTCGTATCAATTGTGGGTTTGTGAGGACTAGGAGTGTTTGTGGGAAAAAATAATAACAAAATAAATCCTGGGGCCTTAACTTTTCTTGCAAGGCTGCCTCTTGCACTGCCAAAGCTGGAGTTGCTGAACACCAAGGCTGCCAATTTGTGATTCCACATCACGCCTCTTTCCTCCCACCCTACACTACCTCTCTCTACCGCTTTCTCAATTTCTCACTGTTCTCTCATTTTCAGTTCTGTCCTTCTTTGTCTCTTTTCTGTCTTTCTCTCTCTTGCTCTTGGTCAATGTCCAATTATGCAAATAGTGTGAAATTTGTCTATTATACAAATGTTGCTAAGGTAGGAATTGTTCCCACAAAATCTACTTAATTGAATTTCTGTACCGCAAGTTTGTAAACTTAAGTTGAATCTTTCACAAGATTGCGAAGTTTAATAAAAAATTCAGTACGGTCGTATATGGAAATGTTCACGGAAATGTGCACAGTTCTGGTGATCTCATGGCAATACTTTTGTCTAATGCTAAACTATCTAGATTAATCGAAATCAGTTGACCTCAATTTAATCCAAGCATTAACATTCAGAGTGTATTTTTTAAATTAAAATACAGAAAGAGGTTGAATTTTCTTTGGGAGCAGATCAACTCCCAATCTTGCCCTTAAACTATTGAGAAGCTCGCCCCAATGTTATGCTCATGGACAAACCATGGTTATCTGTAATAAATACGGTAAAGTCACCTTTGATATGGGGACTGCTTAGGAATGATGCAGAACTGACTCCGTTCAGACACGGCAGATTGGCTACTTCCAGTTGGAGCTGCTCTACCAGCACTTAAGCACCACTGTGATGCTTTCCATGATGGTATTGGTAGGGTGCAGAGCAGGAATATCGACGAGGAAATATCGTGTAGCAAAAATATTGCCGCAGAAATATCGTTGTGAAGAAATATCGACTACAGACATATAGATGACAAGAATATCGACTGACAGGTAAGTAATATCGATTACAAAAATATTGTAATAAATATCGTTTACAAAAATATAGTTTTCTAAAATATCAAGTTTTTTAATAATGTTATGTAGTTTAGTGTTTTTAATAGGAATTGTTTGTCATTTTATTAAATGTTTTAGCATTTTTCTACTTATTAATTTAGTTTAAGTTTAATTTTGCGTTATTACTTCCCTAGCGGGTTGTGGGTTTATAGTGGAATAGGGTGGGAAGTAATTTAATTATGAAAAATTAATTGATTAATTAATGTGTTAATTTATTAATTCATTATAGTAAGTAAGTAAGTAAATGCTTTATTGTGCAGTTAATAAAAACCATTGCAAATAGCTTTTAGCAATAAAAGAGAATGGTCAGTTGAAAAAAAACGGTTAAAAAGGTCGGTCTAAGACCATAAAAAGTGGGACAATGATCATCCAGCGTTAGGTACAAGTAAATTTCTGTTTTAGATAAAGATTTGTGTATCTGTCCAAGCGCTTGCTTCCGGCAAGTGGGTTGTTCTTTCCCCTCCGGGGACGGACCGGCTATCTCCCAGAGTGTTCGGGCCTCTTGGGAAAAGTACTTTAATGTTCTTGGTCAGTGTGGGTCTCTTGCCCGGTCTGAGAACTAGAGGCAGATGATGTTGTATTAATTCATTATAGTTTAATAATTAGTTGTTAGTTAATTTCAATTAATAATTGATTAATTAATGTGTTAATGTATTCATTAATTATAGTTTAATAATTAGTTGTTAGTTAGTTTCAATTAGTTAATTAATAATTAAGTATGTTAATTGTTTAATTTATTTTAGGTGTGTGTTGTGGTGTTTATATATGTAAATGGTGTGAAGGGTGGTAAGTAATTATTTACTTATTTATTAATTATTAAATAGTTTAAAATTAATTTCTATTAATTATTTAGTCATTATTAATTGTAATTGTGTAATTAATTGTAGGTGTGTGTTGTGGTGTATATATGTGTAAATGGTGTGAAAGCTGGTAAGTAATTAATTGGTTAATTAGTAAATAATAAAAAATAATTTTAAATAATCAATTGGTAATTATTAATTGTAATTGTGTAATTATTTTAGGTGAGTGTTGTGGTGTGTATATGTGTAAATTGTGTGAAAGCTGGTAAGTAATTAATTGTTTAATTAATTAATAATAAATTAATTTTCATTAAATAATTAGTAAATATTAAATGTAATTGTGTAATTAATTTTAGGTATTTGTTGTGGATTTTATAGTGCTAAATAATTATTTTTTAATCTTTGTTAATAATAATATATGTATATTTATATATTAAATATATTAAAATTAGAAATAAAATTTATTGAAAATGTTATCTTTATTTTGTATTGTTTTGGGATCCAGCGCTTTCCCTACTGTTGCACTCATTGGTGTGGGAATAGTAATTTCTACCCTTACGCTATCCAGCGCTTTCCCTACTGTTGCACTCACTGTAGTGGGAATAGTAATTCTTACCCCTACGCTATCCAGCGCTTTGCGTACTGTTGCTCTCACTGGAGTGGGAACACTAATTTTTACCCCTACGCTACCCAGCACTTTCCCTACTGTTGCACTCACTGGAGTGGGAATAGTAAATTTTACCCATACGCTATCCAGCGCTTTCCCTACAGTTGCACTCACTGGAGTGGGAATAGTACATTTTACCCCTATGCTATCTAGTGCTTTCCCTACTGTTGCACTCTCAGGAGTGGGAATAGTAATTTTTACCCCTACGCTACCCAGCGCTTTCCCTACTCTTGCACTCACTGGAGTGGGAATAGTCATTTTTACCCCTACGCTATCCAGCATTTTCCCTACTGTTGCACTCACTGGAGTGGGAATAGTCATTTTTACCCCTACACTATCCAGCGCTTTCCCTACTCTTGCACTCACTGGAGTGGGAATAGTCATTTTTACCCCTACGCTATTGTGCGCTTTCCCTACTGTTGCACTCTATGGAGTGGGAATAGTAATTTTTACCCCTACGCTATCCAGCGCTTTCCCTACTCTTGCACTCACTGGAGTAGGAATAGTATTTTTAACCCCTATGCTATCCAGCACTTTCCCTACTGTTGCACTCTCTGGAGTGGGAATAGTACATTTTTACCCCCACCCTATCCAGCGTTTTCCCTACCCCTACACTCACTGGTGTGGGAATAGTAATTTTTACCCTTACGCTATTCAGCGCTTTCGCTACTGTTGCACTCACTGGAGTGGGAATAGTAATTTTTACCCTCCCGCTATTTAATGTTTTAACTATTAATGTTTTTATTTTGTTCTTAAATGTATGTATTTTTTTTAATAGTTTAATGTGTTAATTAAATGTAGAATATGTAAAATATTTTTATTTATTTTTACTTATTGATATGTTTTTATTTTATTTTTATATAATTAATATTTTATAAATTAAATATAGATAATAGTTAATACAATGTATTTAAGTAAGTATATGTATATGTACACTTTTTGTGTTTATATTAATTAAATTTAGTTTATGTGTTATAATTAGTTAAAATATTTATTAAAATTAATGTAATTTGTTAATAAAAAATGTATATTGAATTAATTTAATTTAAGTTATGTTATTTTTTAAAGTCGATATTTTTTACATCTACATTTTTTACATCAATATTTTTTAGTCGATATTACTATACTTACCTTTTTAAGTATAGGGAGGCGATATTTTTGTTATCGATATTTTTTCATCGATATTTTTTCATCGATATTTTTGTTATCGATATTTTAACATGGAACCATTGGTAGAGCCCACTGCAGGAAGGTGCATCGAATGTGTCTACCAGGCAGCACACCAGTAGCCACAATAAACGCTGATCATATATTTCCAATGTCCAGATAGTGGCCTCCTGTAATGAGCATGGAAGTCCCTGGAATGTTGTGAAATTCCTAATTCTCCTCATTCACATGGTTTCTGAGGTGTCTTGGTTTGCCTTTGCCCATACAAGTTTTTTTTCTGAACATAACACCAACTAATGAAAACCCAGCCAAAACAATACATGAGCAGTTGAGTGTAATTCGCGCTGGACATCTCTGTCATAAGTCTATGTGAGAATTTGTTTGCAGAATTTTTCTTCCAAGTTTAGATTTTGCTAAGCTTTTTTATTCACAATGCCATTGTGAAGGAGAAAATATTCATTATACTTTGTGCACAATCACGTTCTAGTTTCAAATAGGCATTCACGCTACTTTAATTGTCCAATGTTTGGGATTTTCAAGTGGATTTTCCAAAGCAAAATGTGTTTCTAACTATGTAAAATTGAAAATATTTGCATAGACTTTCGTAGAGGTTTTTGCAGGCGATTTCTTTTTACACATTGGTGGGATGAGTAAACCCTCTGTCCCTGCTGGCAGAGGTGCTGAGCATGCCACTGTACATTGTAAACATGCCAATCATTGTGACGTCACTGTAGGTGCAAATGGGTGAAAACTGAAAAAAGCGGTCAGAGATCTGTCACTACATTTAGCTTTCCATGTCAACTCTCTGGAGCTTATTTAGAATTTGGTGGACAGGGTACTCCGCCACACACACTCTGTTTGGAGTTAAGGAAGCACCATGTTTCTGTCAATGAAGCCTCCCTCTTTACAGACCATTGACCAACAACCCAACTGGCATTGCACCGTCAATGGACATGAGGCCATGCCGTCTTTTGACGGGAGAGGTTCCAACATACTTTTTTTTTCTGTTTAGGATACTGGAGGAATCATGGCAGTTCCCAACAAGGAGTAGGATTAAATACCTCTATGAAAAAGCTCCCAGAAAATCGCTACTATTATTTTCAACAACAAACTCCCACTTTGGATCATTGGTTTTGAAAAATGTAAATCCAGTACTTGTCGAATCACAGTCGAAGGGGTATCTTGGTGCATGGGGGGGGGCTGTTAGCGAGCTATTGCCCAGAGTGGCATGGTGCTGGGCAGACCCCTGCCGCAGGACCCGGGGATCGAACCGTGATCCCCAGCGTCCAGCATCAGTCGCCCTGGCCGCGGAGCCACACCTCTTCCCAAAAACAAAAAGCTTTGCTGTGTGGGGGCATTGCACATGGCGCTCACGCAGCACAGCTCCAGAGCCATCTGTGGAGCCTCTGGCAGCAGCTGCTCTGAAGCAACAGTGATCTCTACCTCCCTGGAGCAGAACTCTAAATATGGTGGACTTCAGTACGACGGGGCGGCAGAGTATACCCCTCTAATTGAGGGACTCTCTTTTTTCTTTATTCTCTTCTCTCTTCTCCTGGTCAACAATATACTTCTGTAAACAAAATAGAGGGATGAACATGCAATAATTATATCAAACAAAAAGCCCTGATCATAATGGCTCTGTGGTATGTTCCCTCAGCAGTGCCTTTGGAAACGTACATCCTTCCGTGTTGGGTACCATGGTGGAATTGCTCGTGGTTCCCAGGAATTGCAATGACCAGAGATCCTGCATTTGTTTGAAGAGTTTCCATTGTCATACATCTGTCCTGGCATTCCAACATGTTGATGATGCAATTCAAGCCAAGTCTGATCAACTTTTTTTAGTCGTATTAGATCGAACCGTGATCCCCAGCGTCCAGCATCAGTCGCCCTGGCCGCGGAGCCACACCTCTTCCCAAAAACAAAAAGCTTTGCTGTGTGGGGGCATTGCACATGGCGCTCACGCAGCACAGCTCCAGAGCCATCTGTGGAGCCTCTGGCAGCAGCTGCTCTGAAGCAACAGTGATCTCTACCTCCCTGGAGCAGAACTCTAAATATGGTGGACTTCAGTACGACGGGGCGGCAGAGTATACCCCTCTAATTGAGGGACTCTCTTTTTTCTTTATTCTCTTCTCTCTTCTCCTGGTCAACAATATACTTCTGTAAACAAAATAGAGGGATGAACATGCAATAATTATATCAAACAAAAAGCCCTGATCATAATGGCTCTGTGGTATGTTCCCTCAGCAGTGCCTTTGGAAACGTACATCCTTCCGTGTTGGGTACCATGGTGGAATTGCTCGTGGTTCCCAGGAATTGCAATGACCAGAGATCCTGCATTTGTTTGGAGAGTTTCCATTGTCATACATCTGTCCTGGCATTCCAACATGTTGATGATGCAATTCAAGCCAAGTCTGATCAACTTTTTTTAGTCGTATTAGATAGATCATAGAAGCATATAAAAACAGGACATCGTAAAATAAAGCATGGCAATTTGAAGCAGCACCCATCAAGGTAAAACCACAGTGCACACAAAATACAGTCCCCACGGTCCAGTTCCTAATGTAATGCTACAAAAATAAAACATCTGCCATAATAAAGTTAAAAATACATTGATTGAAATACAACTCAACAGTGAAAGGTATTCAATCAATACAGGAAACAGGGTTGCAATGAGTCAGCAGCCTCAGTGCAAACAAGAGTGGTATCCTTTTGGGCAGAGCTGCCTGTGCACTTTACTTGTCTTGAGCACCAACCTCAAAAACAGTGAAAACAAT
Source organism: Lissotriton vulgaris (assembly GCF_964263255.1). NCBI lineage: Eukaryota > Metazoa > Chordata > Amphibia > Caudata > Salamandridae > Lissotriton > Lissotriton vulgaris. Next base: position 1,099,651,264 of record NC_141685.1, on the reverse strand, counting down.
GTCCTCGGATCCCAAAAACTGTAAAAGGTGCAAAGGTTCTGTACAACGACCCAAGGAAGGCTTAGTTTAAAAAGGTTTGAGAACCGTGTATCTATGAGCAGAGTAAAAATTACAAAAAAACATTACTTGTAAAGGGGTTTGAACTGACTCCTATTCACATGGGCAGGGCATCAGGTTACGAGACCAGTCAAAACACTAATGGAAGGTGACCAGTCTGTGGAGTATGTTAAGACACAACCCAAGCAAAATAAAATGCTGATAGTGCTTTGCATCGTATGATAAAAATGGTTGCATGCTCCTGGGGGATCAAGATGCAAATAATGAATGACAGAGGGGAGCGTAAACATCCTAGCCTGTCTTGCTTCCTCCCAGAGCATATAGCATATATCCATCGGTGTCTTTTTAGATATTACTTGCAAGAATGGCAAGGGTTCGTCAAATAAGTCCAGCCTGCCCAGGGCCTCTGTCAAGTCCCTAACGCCCCTTAACCAGGGAATTGAGCATATTGACAGGAGGTGAACAGCGGAAAGGAGGTCTTGATGGATGGAGTATGGAGATCGGCAGAACGAAGACCTTTGGAAAATGAATGCAAAAATCACCTTATAGTGTACTGTACCCGACTAAACTAAATGGAAGATTGAAACGAGTCCGCTGACACATATCATGATCTAGGGCCCTGACGATGTCCTTTTGGACGAAACACGTTGGCTGGGTTGAGTTGACCACTAGTGATAAAATATATTGATTGAATAAACATCTGGATTAAAATGAGATGCAAGACTCCCATATGATTATTTGGATTGAAAAAGTTAAGAAATAACAAGAACTATACTGGGAATATTAAAAGAGAAATTACTGACTGATTTGGATACGTTCCTTTCTACAAAAACTGGACTTTACATGTATGTTGCCCATTGGCAGTGGGGTAACTGGAAATTTAGAGTGGAGGTGTGAAAATTGAATTTTCTTGATAAGACACCAGTGCACCCTTGTTTTGAGCCCTCACTGCCATTGCCTGTTTTTTAATAACTAGGGACTGTCAAAGAGGCAGGCAGGCAGATCTTATATTAGCAGTCTATTGAGGGAGAGGGCCTTATTCACCCAGATCCTGCGCCACAATAAAATTGGCCGAGTCCCTAAAACATACTCTAGGTGCGTAAGCCCTTACTCCCTCTGTGTGATTAAATAGGAAGTACACAGTTGTGAACCCAAACGGTGGCGTGTACATTTATTTTCAGTGATCTGTGGTGGCAATAGCACCTGACAGCCCCACACCCATGTGCCATAGGTAGCCAGTCCAACACATTTATTACAATAACTGGCCAATATGTGAGTAAGCGATCTTTTGCCCAATTTGGGAGCAAAGGAAAAGACTGCATTAATGCTCCTTGCAAACTTCTTGTTTCTATTATCTATCTGTGGGGACCAAAACCCCCTGAAGTTGAAGGTAACCCCCTGATAGTTGAAGTTAGTCACATGTTGACCAGGGATTACCTGAAGCTCGAAAGCAGGCCTCGGGTCCAACCTACAACCACAAGACATTACTAAAAGTTTGGCAGTATTAATCTTCATATCTAGCCCTTCTATAAAAGCATTCAGAAGACACTGCAGAACTACTGGTGTACAGGGCCGGACTGCCCATAGCGTGCACTGGGCAATGCCCTGGTGCGCCGCACGGGTGGGGGCCAGTTTTGGGCCCCTGGGGGCCGTTTTTGTAACAGGGCTGTTTTTGCAGCATAGCTGCAAAATCGGCTGTACCAAAATCGGCCGAAAACCAGCCCCGGCAAAGAGCTCGGCGGCACCTCCAACCCCGCCCCCCACCCTCGAGTGGGGAGGGAGGGGTGCCGGCCGAGCACTCTGCAGGGACGGTTGTGGTTCCCACTCCGGCCCTGCTGGTGTACGACCCATGATAACAACATCATTGGAGTACAATAGGGCTGGTGTTGATTTGCAATCTGGGGCATGTCCCCACACCTTAGAACTTAGTCCCCTCTTCATGTGGTTTATGTAGAAGAAGAATTAGAATGCTACAAGGACGCGTCCATGTCTAATGCCCCTGTACACCCTAAATGATTCCTAGCATTCCTTTCCCAGCCTGAACCTAACAACAGAGCTGGAGTCATAATACATTTTCCCAAGGATGTTCTACCTATAACCAAGCCTTTAATGATGCCCCGCAGTTTCAAATGGGATACACGATCGAAAGCACTGGACAAATCCATGAAGCCCAGGTGAAGAGCAGCACTCTGTTAATGATGTACATGTCCCAGTACTTAGGAGAGGACTGAGGAAGCATATTTATACTCCAGATAAATAGTGACTTTTGCATCAGTTCATCTCTGTCTATGATGTGGAGGAGTGTGGCTCACTGATTAGAGCGGCAGACCATGATGCAGAGGTCTGGCCCGGGACCAGTGTTCAATTCCCGACGCGGCAGGGTCCTGAGTCAAAATATCCACAGACTCGATAATTCTCGCCTCGGTGCCCACTCTAATCATGGGGTCCCACGCTGCAACTCTGGGCAATAGCTTGCTTAATCTCCACGGCGGCCCACCCGCTGCGGGATGCCTGGCTTTCACCTTGGGGATGCCCAGGAGGGGTTATCTCACAGGGAAAAGCCAGGACGGGTTCCCAAGGCAAGCGCCTTGATGCCTTCGGGTGATACGTGCGCTGTATAAGTCACAATACATTTACATTTACATACCTCTTGGAGATGGTGAAGGTAGTTTTTTTTATAGAAAACTCAGATATTGCATAGCCTTAAACTTAATCCTTATATCTTTATACACATTAACATTCATTTTGATGTGTTTAATTTCACAGTAAAGATTGTGCATTTATTCCTTATGTCTGAAATTAGCATGAAACAGCAATACAACAAGAATTTAAGCAGTTTTTGATAAGGGTGATGGTGTGACCAAGTATTATAAGGAATAAATTAATCTCTATCATGCAGTTCCCTTACCTTATAAAGGAACTCAGATTTCGCTCATTCCCCTGTAGGGTCACTGAACTACTTTGAGTCTTGCAATATCCTGATAAAGTATGGCAGGTTATTCTTTATGCAAATATTCACTGTGTCCCCATGTAACTTGGGGGCATCCCTGTTTCTCGTGCACACCGTAGGTGCTTGAATAACCAAGCTTCCGATCAGTAAGCTGTTCATATATTTTATTCGTTTCTCGTCATTATCTTCATGACAGTAGGTCGTTTTTCTTTATATACATATTTGCATGCCTGAAATGGCTCCAATGCATTTCGGGTGGTGTACCCTTCATCTGGGAGCTTGTGTAACCGGATTTGTTTGGCATATAATGTTAGGGTGCTCCGTGCTATACGGGTGAACTTCTCCGGCGTTCCTACTCCCCGCAAACCAGGAAGTGGAAGCATTAAATCCTCTCCAAAACCTCCCCTACTACCGCTGTGCGCCCTCCAAAAACATTTTCAGGTTATTCTTTATCCCATGTATAATGAGATTGCACAGAAGGAATCAACAGAATCTTTTTCAAAGCATTCAAATGAAAGAAACTGGGCAACGAGACCTTAGGTAGACAGAATGTTAAAGGAAAAGTCATCTCCCAATTAAACTCCCAATGTTTTGGTATTCCTTTTAGGAGAAGAACATTGGCCTGACATGTCTGCCCCCCATGAGGATGGCCTCACTGAAAGGAGCTCTCCAAGCACCAAAACCTCAGACATGTTAGAGGCAGCTATGGAAATTGGCTTTAAAATCAGTATTGTAAGCATAACACATACAGGTTAAATTGAAATATCTGGTAAGCCTAGATAAGAGTGCCACATAATATTTAAACTTATTGAGACTCAAAGAGAAACTCTGGGGAATACCCAATACTAGATGACCAAACGATTATGGCATCACATCTGATTGGCTAAGATCAGATAGAGGAGCACCCCCTGGGAGGTCTATAAACCAGAGGTCTTCAATATTTCTGGAATAAGAGCTACTTATGCTCAATAAAAATTGTCCTGAGCTACTAATATTATTAGTGTTGTTATAGTAACCACATCAGACAAATTTATGTTAGTAGCCACTCTGTGTAAAATGACCCGCAGTGATTAGGCTTTGGAATTCATTCCCATAGGTGATACATGACGACAAAACCTTAAATGCCCCTATCACCAAGGTAATATTATTAATAATAGACCTCCCTAACACCGCCTGACTCGGGTCTATTGACAAGTGTGCCTCAAGTGCTCCAGTGTAAGTAGGGAACCAAAGTCAAGCAATCAATCAAGAATTTGTAGAGCTCACTACTTACCCATGAGGGTCTCAAGGCGCTAGGGTAAAAAAGGGAGGGGGCGCTACTGGTCGAACAGCTAGATCTTGAGTAGCCTCCTGAAGGTCAGCAGATCTTGGGTCTGTCGTAGGTTCAGTGGGAGGGTGTTCCAGGTCTTGGCAGCAAGGTGGGAGAAGGATCTGCCGCCGGTGGTTGTTCTTCGGATGTGAGGGACGGTGGCGAAGGCGAGATCGGCGGAACGGAGCTGGCGGTTGGGGATGTAGAAGTAGAGTCGTCTGTTGAGTTAGGCTGGGCGTGTCTTGTGGAGTGCCTTGTGTGCGTGGATGAGGAGCTTGAAGGAAACACTCTTGATGACGGGGAGCCAGTGCAGGTTTCTCAGGTGGGGGGGTGATGTGGCTGTGGCATGGTACATCGAGGATCAGGTGTGCAGAGGCGTTTTGAATGCATTGCCGATGTTTGATGAGCTTGGCTGGGGCTCCCGAAGTGTGCAATATCTTAGTGAAAATCAAACATTAGCTTTCTCTGTTTCATGGAACGCAGCACTTGCTGTCCTATGTTGCATGCAATGTTATTGCATATGCCCCTATTTTTGTGATGTGAAGTCAAGTGAACTTATTGTACAAATCCCCTGCTTGCTGGTCATTCCTGTCCATTTCAATGCAGCAGTGTATGTCTCGACTTAACAGCAAAGCTACATTATAACTAGGGGGATGAGAACACAACCTGCAGCCTATGTAGACTTGTTGGGGGTTGTAGGACAGGCTGAGCAAACCCGCCAATGTTTTCCTTATTAGGTACTTTCAGCTGCTACCATCCTAACAGCCCACCTCTCATGTGGCACTTTCAGGTCCTATTCTCCTATCCACCCATCACCCCAGGAAGATGGTGCAGATGAAAGAGTGGGAGCTGAGCAGATGGAAATGAAGTGCAGCAGAAAACAGAAGGTTAGTCATGCCTAGGAGAAAACATGTTCTACATGTCAGAATCTTTAAGGTTCCCAACTTCAAAAGAAGATGAAGCCATATTGGAGTTTCTAGCTGTTTGGGGTGCTGTGACACTTTACACCTGGTTTAATAGGTAACCAATGCAAGGGATTTTAAGAAGGGAGAGATCAAAGATGGCGACGGAGTAAGACGTGCCTGCGAGCTCCTCCGGCACCCCGCGCCTTTCATAGCTTTGTTTAGCTGCACTGGGGCGATTTCGGCCCCGGCTTTGACTCTCCTAGGGTCGCTGAGGTGTCCTGCATTGGTTTGCTCCTTCTCCCGTCGAGCTACGACTTAGGACGGCGGACTTAGCCGAGGTGTTAGTGTGGTGACGCACGAGTTCCGGAGCAGCCTACGGGGCTTCGTCTGGGCGACATCGGCTCTTCACGCGAGGGGACCCTGAACTCTAGCAAGTTGACAGATGAAGCGCTTGCTTTGCGAGTCCCCCTCACTGGGATCGTAGCGAGCCTGCCTGTGACCCCGGCGTCCTATCTGGCTGTTGTCGCCGAGCGGAGGTGGCGAAGAGGCGCCGGCCTGTCTGGAGGTTGCTGGACAGCGCAGGAGGCTAACGATCGGAGAAGTGGTGCCATCTTGCCTCTCACCATCTGTGCCCCGGGGGCGACCCATCAGACGGCCCAACGGACTTTGAGCGAAGGGGCGAGTGCTGCCCTCTGATCGCATCGGTCCACCGGGTCTACGGAGAGAACTTAGCTGAAGGTGGAGAAACATAGCTGACTCTCCGGGACACTTTGGGAGGTCGTGAGGAGCCTGGATCTGAGCTGAGGTGCCGCATCATGTCGACGAGGACTCGTCTGAATAAACCGGGGAAGGATGGTCCTGGTAAGGGGGCGTCTGGATTGCCCCCCGGCCCTAGCAAGTCACCGGCCAAGGACGACACTGATGGCCCGGTCACGAAGGCCTTCCTGATAGAGCTGTTTTCCTCCATCAAGGAAGATATTACGGAGCTGAAAGCACAACTAGCCTCCGACCTCCGAGAGGTCCGCCGAGATGTGGACGGCATAGGTGAGCGTGTGGCGACCTTAGAGGACCACGATTTGGGCCTCAATGGGGATATCCATCAGCTACAGCAAGATTTGCTCCAGCTCCGCGAGCAAAATCTGGATCTCCAGACCCACTGCGAGGACTTGGAAAACCGGTCCCGCCGTAATAATATCCGAATACGAGCGGTGTCGTGGGATGGAGACGGTGGGAACCTACGGGAGTATGTGGAAGCTCTCTTTTTGCAAATTTTGGCGGAGGACGATCGCACTGAAGTCCAGATGGACAGAGTACATCAGGTGGGCCTGCCACGTGGCGCGCGCTCGCCACCTCCCGACATCTTGGTTTATGTCCACGACTTTCAGCTGAAGGAGACGATCTTGCGGAAGGCAAGGGACACTAACAACCTGCTTTTTCGTGGGCACAGCCCTCAACATTTTCAAGACTTGGCGGCTTCCACCTTGCAAAAGCGACAGGACTTTCGCCCGATCACGGCCTTCTTGAGGGAGCACGGGGTGTCCTACTCCTGGGGTCACCCCTTTCGACTTATCTTTAGGTGGCAAAATAGACTGGTGCAAGTGCGAACTCTAGCAGCCGCCAGGGAGCTACTCGGGATAGAGGAAACAACCGCGTCGGCGGACGCAGACGCCTCCCCAAGAAGACGTCGCCGTTCCCGCTCCCCAGCATGGCAGAGAGTGGGCCACCGTGGCGTAGCAGAGGGTCCATCTCCATCGGCGAGCCAGAGTGAAAGGGGCGAAGCTTTAGCCTCGGTGGCCCAGGTGACTGAGTCGAGCCGAGTGGACAGCTCCTCGGCGGCCTAGGCCCCCTTGACAGCGGCCCGTGGGAGCCGGGGGGACTCTACCATCTCAGGTACTCTGTGGGACAGTTCTCCACTGGAGGGTTACCCCGACCGGGCCGACCCTGGACTCGGGGTGGGCATTACCAGGGTCTTCTACCCCCGACCCTTATGGTCATGTCCGACTTTCATTGTTCTCTTACTAGTTCTCGCTTTTCTCTTTTTAAGTTTTGTTTTTGAGACTCCTGTGGGTTTTGGTAGAGTTGCTGGGGATGGGCCCCGGTGGTGGTGGCGGGTGACTTGGTATGGCTGTGGTGTGTCTGGTTTGTATCTGGCGGTGGGCTGCATTGATTGGAGCGATGGGGGGAGGGTTGGACTTAATGTCGCCTGTTACAATAGGCTCCTGGAATGTTAAAGGCCTTAGTTCTCCTCAAAAGCGCCAGAAAGTGTGGAAGTATATTCTTGATCATCAGCTAGATGTGGTGGGCCTGCAGGAGACTCGTTTGGCCCGTAAAGATGAATCTAGACTTAAGCACAAGCAATATCCCCTGATTTATAAATCCTCAGCCACTACTAAGCACCGAGGGGTTGCGCTTTTGTTCCGCTCTTCACTTCAATTTCAGCCTGTGGGGGTGCGGGGGGACAAGGAGGGGCGGTGGTTGATGGTGAAAGGGATGCTCATGGGTAAGCTTTGCACGTGGGTGGTTGTATATGCGCCAAACACGGGCCAACATGGGTTTCTTGAGGCTCTTCTGAGGGTGGTGGGGGACTTCGGGGAGGGAGCATTGATTGTGATGGGGGACTTCAATTTGGTTTGGGATAAACGTCTTGATTGTTCACATCAACAGAGGATGGAGACGGGTCTCTTCTCCCCGGAGCTGCGCGATACTTTGCTGAGTCTGGGCCTTATTGATAGCTGGCGCTCCCTGCACCCCCGCATTAGGGACTACACGTTCTATTCACATGTACACCACACATATTCCCGTCTTGACCACATTTTTGTGCATCAATCTCTACAGGGCGACTTGCGCGATAGCAAAATTTTTCCACTTTCGGTTTCTGATCATAGCCTTTTGGCGGCATGCTTGATCTGGGCCCCAGAGTCGTCCCCTCACCGCAAATGGTATTTCCCGGCATCCCTTACGCGGGATGAGGAATCCTGCAAGAAGCTTAGGGCGGCCATTGGTGAGTTCTTTGAGCTTAACAAGATTGGTGACACCTCGGTCTTCACCCGATGGGACGCCTTCAAGGCGACGACACGGGGCACGTGCATTGCATTGAACTCCGCCCTGAACAAACTTCGGCGCGAGGAGAGGGAGTAGTTGGAGGCGGAACTGGCGACGTTGGAAACTGCGCAAAAGCAGAATCCTTCTAGAAAGACCCTTCGCCCTCTTGCTGCGGTGCGAGGGAAGCTTAGGGCGCACTATAATAATCGGGCTGAATATACCCTCTTGCGCCTGCGGCGCCTCTCCTATGCTCAGGGCAACAAAGTGGGGAAGCACCTGGCACGGCAGCTCCGTGATAAACGTGAGAGGGAATATGTGGGTGGCATTCGGACCCCTTCCGGCGTCATGGAACATAGGGATGCGGTTAAGGCAGAGCTCTTCGGCGACTTCTATGCCGCCTTATACTCGGCAGACCGCCTGGTGCCGGCCGCTCAGCGAGCATACTTGGAGGACCTGTCGCTTCCACAGGTCTCCAAGGAATGGAACGAACTCTTGGAGGCCCCCTTTACTAGGGAGGAGGTGCTATCCGCCATTCGGTCCCTTAAACCGCAAAAGGCCCCGGGCCCGGACGGCTATACGGCTTCCTTCTATCAGACGTTCGCGTCCGAGTTGGGGGACCACTTGGTGACTCTTTTCAACAGCATGAGGGAGGCGGGCCATACTACGGGCACTATGGCGGAAGCTATGATCTCGATCATTCCCAAGGCGGGGAAGGACCTCTCTAAATGCGAATCGTACCGGCCCATAGCCCTATTAAATGTTGATGCTAAACTGTATTCCTCTATCTTAGCCACCCGGCTCCAAGACCTTATGCCTGCCCTCATCCATCCGGATCAATCGGGCTTTATAAAGGGTCTCCAGACCCATGATAACACTAGACGGCTAATCCATCTGATCGAGAAAGCTGAGCGCTTTAAGATTCCAGCTGTTCTGCTAGGCCTTGACGCTGAAAAGGCGTTTGATCGGGTGGACTGGGACTTCCTCTTTGGCACTCTACAAGCATTTGGCTTTTCTCCCAAATTTATAGATATGCTTCGGGCCAATTATCATGGCCCACGCTCGAGGGTTATGGTGAATGGTCATGTCTCACCCTTTTTTGCACATTCCCGGGGCACGAGGCAGGGCTGCCCCCTATCTCCCTTACTTTTTGCGCTCAGCATTGAGCCTCTTGCCATTAGGGTACGAGAAGACCCGGATATTGTGGGCCTCCCCTTTTCGGGGGAACAGCACAAAATATCTCTGTTTGCTGACGATGTCCTATTGTCGCTAGCTGACCCCGGGACTTCCCTACCGCGGGTGCAGGATGTGCTATCCCAGTTCGAAGCAGTGGCGGGATTCCGGGTGAATCCCGGCAAATCATACATTCTCAACCTCACGCTGCCACCCTCTGAGGTAGCGCGCATTCGACCGCTTACGCCCCTGTCCTGGTCTAGCTCCTCCATACAATATCTCGGGGTCCGGCTGACCTCCTCCGTTGCCTCCTTGTATACAGCTAATTTCCCTCCTCTGCTGACTCAGATACAGACCGAGCTGAATCGCTGGAAGCCTATGTTTATCTCCTGGCTGGGACGTGTACATGCCGTCAAGATGACGCTGCTCCCCAAGCTCCTTTATCTGTTCCAGGCCCTCCCCATTACCTTGGACGGAGGTTTTTTTCGACGTCTAAAGTCTATGGTTCTGTGTTACGTCTGGCAGGGGGGCCGCGCTAGACTCTCCTTTCTTACGCTTCGCCGGCCGTTGAGGAAGGGGGGGGCTGGCCTTCCAGACATGCTTATTTATTACAAAGCGGCACAACTCCGGGTACTGGCTGAATGGACCCAAATGGAGTCGGAGAAGCACTGGCTACATATGGATAGGAGTGTGGCGGGTCGTTCTATATGGGACTTGGTTTGGAAGGCGAAGGGGGATCGGCCTCGCAACGCGTACATTAGCACCCCTACGAGCACTACTCTGAAGGTCTGGGACTTGGTCTCTAGTGATGAAAGATGGACCTCCTTTCCCTCCCCCTTTATGCCTATTCACTTTAACCCAGCGTTTCCGCCGGCTCTTGTTGAGGGGCCATTTGATGGGTGGAGGGCGGGGGCTGCCGCGCACTTACACATTTGTTCCATGGCTATGAGCCGCTCACCTTCCAAAATTGCATGCGTGACTATGGGGTGCCACCCACGGAGCACTACCGGCACGCCCAGCTGCTGCATTGGGCATTGTCTCCTGAGGTACGGGATGCCGCGATGAGGCCTCCCACGGATGTCGAATCTTACATCACACGCACATCATCAATGAAGGGGGTGATTTCATTCCTCTATGATTTACTATTAACCACGGCTATCTCATCTCGCCCTAGATACATGGGTTTGTGGGAGGAGCACCTGGGCGGGATATCTCCGATGAAGAGTGGTCTCATCTTTGGCGAGATCTGCACAAATTTAATCATTCTATCGATCTGCGAGAAGCCCATATGAAGACCATGCTAGATTGGTATTTGTATCCGACCCGGTTGAAAAAGATTTTTCCTTCTACGTCTAACAGATGTTGGCGGGGCTGTGGTCTCCTGGGGGACTTTCGCCATATCTGGTGGGATTGCCCCATCATACGCCCCTATTGGGAGGAGATTCTGTCTCATATTAGGGAGATCCTGGGCTACCCGATTCCAGATTCCATTGGCTTTGTGCTCCTGGGCCTTCGGGACCCGCTTCTGGAGCACCAGACCAGGGCTGACAAACACATCTTTTGGCTCTGTTTGGGTGCGGCCAAATAGACTCTGGCTGCTGCATGGAAGAGGAGGGAGGCCCCAGCCCTTTCCCTTTGGTTCGCTAGGTTGTGGTAGTTGCTGAGTGTAGAGCGTATGGCGGACATTTTCAGGAATAACTTTAAGAACTTTACTTTCAGATGGGGCCCTCTGGTTCGCTTTCTCTCTCGAGGATTGCCGTCAGCGGTTTGCCCACCCACCATACGCGCTCTACATCTGTTTCAGGTGTGAACTATACTTGTGTGAATGGTTGTTGTCAGGCTGCCACCAACGGGGGGGAGGGAAGTACCGGGGAGGTTGGAGCCTCTGGGGGGGGGGGGGGTTGGTTTGTTTTTCTTTTCTGGAGGGGGATGAGGACGCTTGATGTTTCATGCTCGGCTTTGCCACGTTGTCTTCCTTATGGCCGGGCCACTTGGAGGCGTGAATAGACTGGGTCGACTACGCCTCTGACTTGGATAGCTATGCCCGGTGCCAGCACGGGCTTCCCCCTCCGGGTCTTCTCGGGGGGCTTGACATTGTCCCGGGCGGACTTTTGAACTTCCTTTTTTTTCCTGCCCTGAGTGATGACACTGTACGGCCCTTCATTACTGTTATTGCTTCTCGGCCTTATTGCATTGGCCCCTGCGAGGGCACTTCATTGTTCTGCATTATATGTGCCTTCATCCCTTCTCTCCTTTGTTTTTTCTATCTCTCTATCTTCTCAATAAAAATATCTTTAACAAAAAAGAAGGGAGAGATCAAAGTCCAGCTAGGCAAACACAGGATGAGCCAGGTGGCAGTGTTCTGAACCATCATAGCTCACCAACAAGGGTGTGCCTTTATTTACAAAAGGAGACCAGGAGGTTGTATAGTTTATGGCTCTTATCTCTGTTTTTTCTATCAGGGCACGTGTATTAATGAGTCTTCAGGGCACAGTGAGAGGATCAGGGTTGAATTAATTTCCTCTTTTAAGGGAATCCAGGATTTTCGATCTTTGTGAGTGGTAGTGGACATGTGTATACATTTCTTATGGTGTGCAGATGAGAAAATCATTTACTTTCCTAGAAGGACACCACCCCCAGACAATCAGTCCCCTTCCAAGCACACCCATAGAGATCAAGCCTGTTTGTCTTGTGGATTTCCCAAAGGACTAATATAGCCCTCTCCAATCCCTTAAAATGTTACTAAAGTAAATGAGCTTAAATATTCCCTCTCTTTGTGAAAATATTTGAAGCACAGACATTTAGATTTACTGTCATTTTGCATCAGAGTGGTGGTGTCTTAACGACCGGCCTCCGGGCGTTAATTGTATAAACCAGACAAATGTTATGTTCTAGTCCTGATGATGATCCCGTTAATTAATGAGCTTGGGATCGAAACGTCGACATTTCAAAATAGTGGCACAAATGTCCATTGTGCCTAATAGTTGTGGTCTCTATTTGGCTAAACTTGCTGTATTGTTCCTTTGAATGCAAGTTGCCTTAGCTCTAAGTCTTTGCCTGTATTGTTGTTTGTCAAATTGTTTAAACTGTCATTCCGTTCCCCCTCCCGTTGTAGTGTGCAGGACTGTGCCCCACTATAAATGTCTGTTTCGTTCATCCTTTACTTTATTTTTCAAATATTGTGTGAATAAAACTCCTTGTCCGGCTGGACATTGGATTTATACAGTACCTACCATGGTCTATATTTAATTCTCTTTTGAAATTGATTGTCAGCTCAGGACCTTTGTTGTTTGAAATACCGCAATAATTTAGCAGAACACCTGTCTTGCCATACTTACGGTTCTCCCGCCTCATTTACAAATGGGGAAACAGGAGCTCGGCTAACGCCATCAGATGAAACCCTTAATCTGGAGGGCCACCCTTAGCAGGGCCACCAGGTCACAGTGACTTTTGCCCAATCCTATCTAGGGCAGGTTGACCATCACTCGGAAACCAAACAATGGCCCCATGCCCAGGGATAATACTCCCTGCATATCACTGCATTGTTTTTTTGTTTGTTTTTCTGAAACAAACGTCTGCTTTGTTGCTTAGTTTTTTTAGAAAAAAAAAAGGTTTGGCAATTGGGCCTGAACTACATGGCACACACATGGCAAACGTTTTATCCCAGGATTTGTTCTGGAGCTTAGAGATCCCTACCAAGCAAGCAGAGATCTTCAAATAGGAAAAGCAGTCCTCTACAAGGTGGATGGAAGCCAGAACCTCCACTGACATGGCAGGCTGCCTGCCATGCTGTACCTGTTGGCCTTTATTTGCATCAAGGCTACCAAGTAAGGTTTTCACTGCAATAAGCGCTGATTCTGGCTTCTCCACATTTTTTAAGTTTAGATGCATTTCTGTTTCTTCAGACATCTTTGTGTGATTGTAGAACTATACCAGCAACCTCACCTTTTTCAAGCCGATTTCCAAAAACTGGCCTATCCATAGTATGTGCACAACGTGACATACCCCCCCCCCCCTCAAATTCCTTCAACTTACCGCCCACTATACCCAATAACTCCCAGGATCAGAGTTTGGGTTCACGGCGTAGCCTTTTATTGATATTACTTTGGGCAATTTACCACAGATTATTACCAAAGAAAGATACCCTTTTTGGGTATATAAGAATTATTCACAGCATCTCACTTTAGCTGAATCACATGTCAACGGCAGTAAGGAAATTAGTTACATGGTAACACTTTAACTTTAACTCGACCGTACACAACTTGGCTGTACATTTAGTATTAAATCTTTTTTACTAAGCAACAAAGGAAAACATTGCATCGAGTACAGCAACCGGTGCCTGCAGAGGCACAAGCCAGTCGAGGACAATTCAGTAGCGTAAACAAGGCTAAGAGAGGCTCCAATTGTGGGCGTTAACACAGCAAGCCGCCTACAACCCAACCGGGCCGGCCGCATCTTAAAGGCTACAAGGCGGTTGCATGCTGTATTGATTATGAAACGTGAAGAAAAAAACAACCCCGCCCCCACCCTCCTGCCGCAACCATCCCCCTCCTTGTCCACAGAGCAAAGAAATAAACTATAAAGCTTCACCTCTCTAGTGAATTCCAAGGGTCGCAGATCCGCCCGGATTCTTGCGCTTGCGCGACTGCGCTTTAGGTTCCGCAAGCGGGTTGTCTGCGAGGCGTAGCAACCGCAGGTATCGGGGGCAGCTCAGTTCTCGGAATTCTCCTGTCAGCAGGGTCAAGAACGGCCTCCAAAGTGCTGCAAATTCTTCTCCCTTCCCTGCTTTCGCCAGTGATAGTTTCTCCATCCCCAAGATCGCCCATAGCCTATGCAGCCAGCCCATTAGTAAGGGGGGTTGGACGGCTCTCCAATGAGCCACTATATTTTGCATAGCTGCCCCTAGTGCAATCGCTATAAGCCTCCCTCTCATGGATTTCAAGGGGTACATCAAGATGTTAGGAAGACCAAGCAGAACATAAGCAGGGAACCTGGGAAGTTGAGTATCTAGGTGTGCGTCTATCAAATCTAGGATTGAGTTCCAGTAAGTCTGTAAGCGGTCGCAGCTCCAAAGTAAGTGCTCCAGTGTTCCAAGCTCCCCACACCCCCTCCAACAGCGGTCGCTAACTTGGGGGTCCCAGCGATGCAGGCGTTCAAGTGTGTGGTACCAGTAGGTGACCACTTTGGTCACAGTTTCGGTAAGGCCCGTGTGGTAGGCAGAATGTCTAGCTCTGTGGTAAACACCGTCCCATTCTTTGCGTGTGAGTTGTCTCCCCAAGTCCCGCTCCCACCTTGCCCTCTCTGCGTTGTAAGTGTATATGTTGGAGAGGAGTAGGTGTTGATACAGGTCAGAGATCAGTTTTTTATCGGAGGTGCGCGTCAATAGCCATTTCTCGTACGGGGTGAGGAAGCGTTGTGCACCGGGTCTAAAGCCCAATGGCGAACCTGCAGGTAGGGCAAACAATCCGTTTCCGGTATGCCATAGTCCTCCTTCACCTTCTGAAAGGGAAGGATGCCTTTAAGATCAAACATATGTCCCAAGTCCCTGCAGGGTGTAGTCCTCCACGTCACGAATGCCCCGGGGTCAAGGCCGGGGGAGAAGTCGGGGTTGTCGAAGAGCAGCGTCATCGGGGAGGGAAACAAAGTGAACTCCCGCTTAACAGCCACTTTGTCCCATACATCCAGGACGGTGCTTGTGATCAGCGATGCGTAGAGGTTGGGAGGTCTATGGCAGCGTGGCAAGAATGGGATACCATGAAGCGTACGGCCCGCCACCGCCGGATCTTGAAAAAGACAGTGTTTGCCAGATTCCAGTTGGTGCCATTCCACCAGAGTGCGCAGTTGGGTCGCCTGAAAGTATAAAGTGAAGTCGGGCACTCCTACTCCGCCATGCTCGGGAGGGAGTATAGCGATCGTATGTTTAAACCGTGGGCGGCGACCGTTCCAGACAAAGCGTGCCAGGTCCGATTGTGTCTTCTGGAGCCATCCCACCGGAGGGCATATAGGGAGGGTCTGGAACACATAGAGGATCTGCGGCAGCAAAGTCATTTTGACAGCCGCTATACCACCCAGCCAGGATGGTGTAAGGCGCTTCCATCTCCTGAGGTCATCTCAAAGGCGGGAGCGGAGTCTGGCATAGTTGGCATCCGCGGTGGCTCGCACCGTCGGGGCCAGCAAGACCCCCAAGTAAGGAATGGTAGACTCCGACCATTGCAGGTCAAACTCAGCCTTGGCATCCGCTAGCACTTCCGGCGACAGAGATACGTTCATCGCCTCCGATTTCTCCACGGTGATCTTAAAGCCTGATGCCAGCGCGAAGGTGTGGAGCTCAATAAAGAGCGCTCGGAGGGATTGCATCGGATCGGTAAGGGAAAGTAAGATGTCGTCTGCGTATAGACTGATTTTATGCGTGTCCCTGCCGAGCGGGATGCCTTTGATGAGGTTATGCTGCCTAATACGTTGCGCCAACAGCTCCATATAGAGCGCAAATAGGAGGGGAGAGAGCGGGCATCCTTTCCTGGTCCCTCTGCTGATCAGGAACCGCGGGGAAGTGTGGCCATTAACCCGGACTGCTGCGTTTGGTTGGCGGTAACAGTTAAATATACGATTGCGGAGGGTTTCTCCTACCCCGAACCACTGTAGCACCAGGTCTAGATAGGGCCAATGCACCCTATCGAATGCCTTTTCCGCATCGATAGTGAGGAGCATGCATTCCGGCCTCGTCCGCGACTCAGCCTCGATGAGGTGGAGGACTTGCCTGGTGTTGTCGCTGGTCTGCCGTTGTGGAATGAAGCCCGCTTGATCGGGCTCCACCAGTTGCTGCATGTATGGTGCCAGTCTACCCGCAATGATGCCCGTGTAAAGCTTCAGGTCGATGTTCAACAGGGATATTGGCCTGTAGGAGCTACACCGGATGGGGTCCCATCCGGGCTTGGGAATCACCAAGATTGCCGCCTCTAACAGATCCGGGGGGATGGCACCTGGCTGATCGAAGGTGTTAAAAAGGTCTTTTAGCAATGGGGCCACTTGTGGGCAGAAGGTTTTATAAAAGGCCGCTGTGTAGCTGTCCGGTCCCGGTGACTTCCCCAACTTGAGGCGGGATATCGCTGAGATTACCTCCTCTAGGCCAATGGGCCGGTCGAGGAACGCCGCCTGTGCCTCATTCAATGATGGGAGGGAGGCCCCCTGCAAGTAATCATGGCCATTCTGCAGGTCGAGGCGGTCCGCCATATATAGTTTAGTGTAGTAGTCTCCAAAGGCCGCGGCGATGGCCGCGTCTTCCGTAATGGGGGCACTATGGCTAGGCTGGAGGTTCGGATATGTTGTCTCTGCCGCTGCTCCCGCAACCTGCTTGCTAGTAATTTCCTGCATCGGTCTCCTCCGGTATAGTATGTGTGTCTTAGGTGCATGGCGGCGTATTACTCCACATCCTGGTCTAGAGCTGCCAACATCTTCCGCTCCGTACACAGCTTACGCCATGCCCTAGCCGCCCCTGTGCGTTGATGCATCTGTTCCAGCTCCGCCACACGTTGGGTGAGTTCGGCTCTCTTTTGTGCGCGCTCTCTATTATTAGCCGTGGCTATGGAGATAAATTCACCGTGGAGGACCGCTTTGAGAGCCGCCCACTGGGTGGCTTTGGTGGTATCATCGTTAGCGTTGTGGGTGAGAAACCAGGCGAGAGCAGTTTTAATATGTTCTACCGTGGTTGGGTTCTGCAAGAGGCCGTCCCGTAGTCGCCAGTGCCGCTGTGGGCTGGGCGTGGCAGGGATAAGGAAGGACGCCACCACCGGGGAGTGATCTGACAGAGAGGCCGGGAGGATCTCCACGTCTTGTGTCTGAAGCACCAGTTGGGATGAGCACAGGTGGTAATCAAGTCTTGCGTAAGATTTGTGGGCTGCGGAGTAGTGAGTGTATGCCGTGGCCCGTGGGTGTGAGTGTCTCCACAGGTTGACTAGATCCAGGTCTGAGAGGTGAGTGTGCCCTGCCGCTGATAGTGCCCCCACCTGACCAAACCGCTGGCCAGAGCGGTCCGCAGTGTTGGGGAATACTAGGTTAAGGTCGCCCGAGCAGTAAGTGTGGATGCGTGGTGGCCGTGGCCGCCTCCAGTGCGTTATGCTGAAATTTCTCCTGACCTTCGTTGGGTGCATATATGAGACCCACTAACAACGTCTGTCCCGCCACTAGGACACGGTGGACTAGCAACCTACCCCTGATCTCAGCCTCCCTCTGCAGGACCCGCCCCCAAAAAGATTTGGCCACTAGAATCGCCACCCCGGCCACCTTTTTATTTGCGGACGAGAAAAACTGCCAGGGAAAGGATCGGGACTTGAGTCTGTGTTGATCTTTGGGCAACAAGTGTGTTTCTTGCAGGAGGCAGATATCTGCCTTTGAGTGCTCCAGGAAAGAGAGGACCACTTTGCGCTTGATAGGGTTATTGAGCCCTCTCACATTGAGTGAGAGAACAGTCAAAGGGTGTATCATCCTAATCTATCAGCCGGGCAGGCTGCGCGCCGCGCTTGTTATGCAGTAGTGTGGTGTTTAGCGGAGTCAGAGGCACGCTGCGTTCTGCGCGTGTTGGCCAAAGAAACTCAAAATTCCGTGGACAAGGAGAACCCCCCTCCCCTCCCCTCCCCTCCCCTCCCCTCCAACTCCAACGCCCCCCCTAACTCCCACCGTTCCCTCCCTCCTCCCCCTCCCCCCCTACCCCAACTGCGAGCAACCAACTAGCGAACATTGTCCCAGGTCTAGTCATCAGTCCGGCTAGGCCTGTGGTAGAGTGTAAAGTTGAAGGGGAAAAAATGGTGATGGCGGCTCAACGGCCCTCCGTCCTGACCCCCCCCACACTGTGCCTGCAACCTCATGAACAGAGTCTCATGGTGCGCAAGTCGTGTCCTTGGCCACCTCTAGTATCGCTGCTGCGTGTTCTTGCGCCACAGTCTCTGGGTCCGGCTTGCTGACTTTCTTCTTTGGTCGCCTGCGCCTCACCTACTACCAGCCGTCTCCGGCGGCTAGGGAGAATGCCGATTGAGAAGGAGGAGCACCAGTCTCGTCCCCGGATTCATCCCCTTCATGGGGGATGCCCAGCAGGTCGCAATTTTCATGCAGGGATCTGAGTTGGTGTAGGGTCCCATTCCACTTGAAGATGATGCGGAAGGGGTGACCCCAGGAGTATGGGACCCCCTTGTCCCGTAGGAATGTAGTGACCACCTTGAATGTCCGCCGCTTTTGTAGGGTGATTGCGGACAGATCCAGAAAGAGTTCCACTGCCTGCCCTTGATATTGGAGGGCCTGTTTTTGCCGAGCCATCTTCAAGATACGCTCCTTGAGAGGAAAATCAGGGAGAAAGGCTAGGATGTCTGGTGGGGGGGCGGGTGTGCGTCGTGTTAGACCCACCCTGTACGCTCTGTCTATTCTGATCTCGAAGTCTTCAGGCTCCCCCAGTATGTCCCGAAACAAACCCTGGAGATATGCCGCAACGTTCCCCCCTTCAGCCTTAGATAGTACATTCCGGACTCGGATGTTGTTGCGTCGTGAGCGGTTCTCCAGGTCTTCTGTGTGTGCCTGCAGATCCATCTGTTGCTCTCGAAACCTGATTATTTCTTGCTGAAGAGTGTGCACCTCCTCGTTTCTAGCAAGGCCCGCGTTCTCGACCTCCGCCACTCGCTCCCCAATCCCGTCCACGTCGCGACGCAATTCTTTGTACCCCCCAGCCATCTCTTGTTTGAGGGTCTGAATATCCTCCTGGAGGGAGGTTAACAGAGCTTCCATAAAGGACTTTGTGGCTGGCGCTTCCCCTTTGGCCCGATCTCGGTCTTTGGGTTGAGGCGATGGCGTCTGTTTGTCGGGACTCTTATCGCCTTTGGCTGTTCCCTTTGCGAGCATTTCAGGAATAGTGCAACCACCTCTGCAGTTGGAGGAAGACATGTCTGAGGCGCGTCTCCCGCTTTTTGCGCCTCAATCCACTTCAGCGCCCGCACGGAGGCGTTGCCGCCGCTGAGCCGTCGCTGGAGCCCGGTGATGCAGGCCTGTGGCCCGCTTATGGAGAAGTGTGTCTGCCGTGAGGGTGGAGTGCTAGGTTGTTCTCGTAGCGGCCGTCGGCTGCACACGCTAGTCTCTGTCTCCTGTGGCCGAGGGCCGAGGGCCCGACCTGTGTCCCCCAGGTTTGTGCCACCAGAGTCCGCTTTGTCTGTGGGTGGGCCTGTGTGGATGGCTGCAGGTGCTAGACCAGGGTTGCGCCTGCACTCCACCCCGCATAGCGATGTGTTGACGCACCAGGGTATTGCACTCGCTGTCCTCACGCCTCGCCTTCTAAAGATGCCTCAGGGACTCAGACCCCATCCGGTGCTGCCACCGTCAACCCACCAGTGAGAGGCCACCCAGGTCTGTGTCAGTTGCTGGGCTCACTCTAGCCTTGCGTGTGCTCCGGTCGCCGCTTTCTGCATAGGGCCCAGATTTCACCTCTCGCTATGGCGCCCTAGGTAATCTGTCTGCTCGCTCCCAGCCCTACAATGTAGGCCTCTCCGGGGCTGTCCGCGGCCTCCGGCGTGTCCCGGACTATCTGATGTGGGAGTGTAGTATCGGGCCTGGCCCGCGCTGCCGCATGCACCACTTGACAGCGGCAGCCGGGACTCCCGCAATTATCCGGATCGCTGGGGGCCGGTATGCGCCCCCGAGTGCCTCCTGAGCCGCCTGGGAATGCAGCTTATTCTCTAGTGGGCCTTCAGCTCCTGTGGCGCCGCTAGGCCCAATCGCACCTCTTGACTGCCCTCGCCCCTGGGTCACTTCAGCCTAGTCTCTGTGCACTGCTCTCCGGGGGCCCGACTCACTGCCCCCCGGGTCTGACGTCTGGGACGCCCCACTGGCCCTCTCCTCACCTCGGCGTCTGCAGCGGCTTTAAGACGCGGGCTCAGGATCTCCCCGTGTAGGCCCACTGCCCGTCGCAGCGCCCCGCTCAGAGAGACGTGCCTCCACTGGGCGGCGGTTGAACCCCTGCGCTGTTTTTCCTGCGGGGGGAGGCTACGGGACTCAGTGCTGCTTCGGCCGTCCCACGACGCCGTGTTCCGGCTCCGTATCACTCCCGGCGGGTCGGCCGCCGCAGCTGGTTCCGCGCGGTAGGCTCCGGGGCCGAGGGTCGCGCTCCGGGCCTCAAGTCTGTTCATCCCCCGGGGAGGTTTTGCGTGTTCCGCGGGGATCGGGCAGGTTCCCCCCACAGAAGCCTTCTGTTAGAGCAGCGCTCAGGGTGCAGAGAAGCCAGATACAAGCTTTGTAGGGAGTCGGGGACGAGGAGCCGCCGTGAAACACGTCCGCTTAGGCCGCCATCTTGGCCACGCCCCCTTGGCTGTACATTTAAATGTTACACTTTAACTTTTAGACTCGGCCATACACAAGAACTTGGCCGTACATTTGAACTTGGCCGTAAATGTCCCAATGTGCTGCGCACATTGCGCCGTCAGGCCCCAACGCGCTACAGCCAACAATTAACTGACATCCAGGGCACCGCATACTGTACCGGCCCACCGGGGTACCTGAACCCAGGCAGCCTCCCAAGATACTATTCAGTCCATACATTGTGGATTAGGGCAGTAGAGTCCAGGACCACCATCAGGTCGGTCCCTCCTCCCCGCCAACCCAGTAGACACATGGAATCTACCCCCTCCTGGGGTCCATGGAAT
The DNA here is from genome assembly GCF_964263255.1 of Lissotriton vulgaris. Taxonomy (NCBI): domain Eukaryota; kingdom Metazoa; phylum Chordata; class Amphibia; order Caudata; family Salamandridae; genus Lissotriton; species Lissotriton vulgaris. The sequence continues at coordinate 1,099,630,159 of NC_141685.1, read as the reverse complement.
GGCTGCAGCTCCATTGTTGTCAACCCTCTTTGTTGTTAACTGTCAGCGCTCCGCCTCCATGAAGTCACGCTCTTCTGCCGGGTGGGTGGGTGGTTGACAACGCTCCTGAAGCTCTGGCTGCAGCCTAAGGGGACAAAAAGAATGAAACTCCCCAGGGCACAGCCCTAAATACTTGCCTAGTTTCGTTTCTCATAGGTTTCATTTCTCCATGCCACACCTCACGTCATCACCACCGACCCCTTTCTTTTTGTCCTGGGGCCCCATGGAGCATCTAAGGGCGCCCCTCCCCTAGGTGCGGGGGGGCACCAGTTTAAACTACCCAAATTGTGTTGTACATGATAAAAATACAAATTCACCAAAATATACAATTGTCAACACTTCTTAGGTCTGGCCCCGAGACATCTTTAGCTGTCTCGGCAGTCTTGTGTTTTAAAAAAAATCCTAAAATACAAACGTGTTATTTTATAGTGTCTTTGGGTCAGCTCTCTACGTCTATTAGTCTGTTCACGTTGCTGATTTCCAGTAGTCACTCACATGTAGTCTTTGCCCACCACAGCATACACCATGGGCCACTGGATAAGCCCATTTCAGACATTGGCTCTCTTTCAGTGTGAAAAACTGCATTTATGCAGATCACATGTGCTCATCCGCCCAAAAAGAAATGTACTTCAGTGCAAAGGCTGGTGGGCTAATGTGTTAACATTTCACTTTGCCAATGGGTTTTTCTTCCCAGTCCTTATCCTGGTTTCTGTTTTTAGTCGCCTTTGTGTGTTTAACCTATGCTACAATAATATCAAAGCCAATAATTCAAGCCCATAATATCTTTGCACCACTAGGAATCATATTTTCCTATGATCTATATTAAAACTGAAAACAGGTTTGAATACCTATTCTAAGTGCACCTGCCTGCTAGGAAGCAACCAACTTTTCTAATAAAATGTATTTTAAAAATACTGTTAATTACAAGCATATGGCCACCTCATTTATGTGGTCGCTTTTTATATGTGTGCCCTATCCTTACAATAAAAAAATACATTAAAAAAAATCAAAAATCGCACCAACTTCCCAAAAAGACAACTATTGACTTTGCCAATGCTTGCTTCACTTGCAGCTAAATTGGATTGCAGAAGATATCATGGAAGAACTGATGGAAGAGTCTAAGACAGACTAAATAACTTCATCGTTCCCACTCCTGAGACTCTTAAGAGTATTTGCCTCTGTGTTAAATCTGGCTCGCCCAGAGATCCTGCCACTGCTAAGGTGATGTCTGAGCCTGGATATTCTTGAACCATTTATCAGACATGTGTTGGGTGTCTCGTTTAGTTTGCATATGCTGCCAGAAAACTGGAAACGTGCTATTGTTCTTCCAGTTAGGAAGAAGCCGAATGTGAGTCTAGATACACTAGACAACCTTCGGCCGATTTCGCTTCTGCCTTTCCTGGCAAAGGTGGCGGAGAAGGTGGCCAACAGCCAACTTATGACACATCTGGAAGATGCGAGCCTCCTCCACCCCGTCGCAATCCGGATTTCGGGACGGTTATTCCACGGAAACTGCTCTGTTAAGGGTCATGGAAACCATCAGGCAGAGGGCGGATGCGGGACACACTATGGCTCTAATAATGTTGGATCTTAGTGCCGCCTTCAACACTGTAGCACACTACACCTTGCTGCAGTGTTTGAATAAAGGCGGTATCTCGGGATCCGCCCTGAAATGGCTGAAATCCTTCCTAACTGGACGTAGCTTTCAGGTCAGACTGGGTGCACACTACTCCAAAGACATGGAATTGAGGCAGGGAGTGCCTCGGGGCTCTGCCCTAAGTCCCACTCTGTTTAATTTATATATGTCGTCACTGGCAGAGATAGTGCAGGGATTTGGAGTTGGGGTGGTCTCCTATGCGGATGACACCCAGCTGTTGATCTCCCTATCCCAGGCTCCGGAGATTGCTGCATCTAACTTCAGGGCGTGCATGCAGGAGCTTGCCTCCTGGATGGATAAGAACTGCCTGAAATTGAATGGCGGTACAGCCCGGCTTGCTTGAATCCAGTGGCAAAGTGAGCAAGGGACTCACGTCTGAGCATACCCTGCCACACTTATGGCGGCCAAAAGCGGTACAAAATGGGGTGGTGATGGACGGAGCATCTGAATCAATAAAACACTCACACCCAGTCAAAAGATCTGGGTTTAATCCATCACCGTTCTTTAACCCACTCTGAAATTGAATGGCAGCAAGACCGAGGTGGGAGGCAGAACCTCGGGCTGGTCGATGGAATGGTGGCCTTCGAGCTTGGGTCCCACCCCTGTACCATATATCGAGGGAGTTTGGGTAGATCCTGCTCTTTCCTATGAAGGACACATAAGAAGGGTAGTTGGAAAGTGTTTTGGTGTTTTGAAAAATCTGCGTAAAACGCTGGAACTTCTTTTGGTAGGGGCAAGAAAGACCATGGTCCACGCGCTCATAACATCGTGCCTCGATTATGCCAACATACTTTATCTTGGGGCCACAGACAAGGGTCTTGGTCGACTACAGCTTCTGCAGAACGCCGCCGCGTGGTTGGTCCTTAGGCAGTCTAGGAAGGCGGCTTAAAAGGAAGGCGGCTTAAAAAAAAAGCCCTTAACTCATTACACTGGTTGCCAGTGAAGGAAAGAGTTATGTTTAAGACAATATGCACTTGTCACCGACTTCTTAACAATGCTGGCCCGTCTTATCTGAGCGACTTGATCACCAGATATGTGCCTAGGAGATCTCTGAGGTCTACGGGCACCGGGCTATTGGTGATCCCTAAGGTAAAGAAGGCCAGGATGGGGGATCGTTCTTTCAGGTTCCGGCCCGTTCAGAACTGGAATAAGCTCCCACAACAATTCAGGCTGGACAGCTCTGAGATCAAGTTCAGAAAGATGCTTAAAACGTATCTGTTCTCCGGCAGCATGTAGTGGTCTCCAGCTGCGGTATACTGCTCCTCCCTCTCACTCAGCACGGGGACACGCAGAGACGGCGTAACCATGCGCTTTAAAAATGTCTTTATTATTATATTATTATTATCATTCCTTATCCTATAGCATCTGTACTTACTGTTAAAATTCTCCCCATATTCACTCAAATAGGGGTGCTCACCCAACAACCTGTGGTACCTTCCAGGTAACAACTGACTCTGATTTGTAACTGAATACTTGCACCAGAGCAATGTACTTGTAGTCGCGATATCGACTACTACCACCCCCATAGCCCTCTCAGGAACACTTCAGCGGCTGGGATTAATATTTTTAAAAGGTAAGAGACTGGGGACTCATCAGGAAGCTACTGAAGCTTGCAGTACCCATTGCCCCTGCCAGCGCTGCCATTGACAGTACCAACACAACTGCTAGGTATCACACTCCTTCAAGTGTGATAATTCAGACTAAACCAGGACCCCAAAGCTATAAGAATGGCTTGGGTCAGGGATTAGTCATTTTTATGTATATTGAATTAATAACAATTGTTGTTGTGCTCATCCCTAAATTACACATATATCGCCACCATGTGGCAGACTGTCATGACTGCCATTGTAGATAATTAAGTGCTGGTGCCGAGCTCTGGAAGCCACTGGGTCAAATTAAGCACTTTTCAGTGGCCTCTTCCCTTTACCATGGAGTTATGCCCTGAGAGTCCACAAAGACCTTCAGCCACAAAGAGCACCACGTTTTTGGGAGGGGTGGCTGATGTCAGGCAGCACACACAAGTGAAAGTAGGTGCATGCACTTCTTACTGCAGCCCTCTTTTAGCAAACTGCATCTCTTTTTAATAATTGGTTCTATACGTTTTCACTAAATTAGATATACTAGTGTATAACCGACTGCTTTTATGTTTAATCAGCCAAAGTGGACCCCACCCTGCCTTATTTTTTTAGCATTTTAGTTGCTCCTATGCGATATGTAAAAGGGGGTGGTGATGAACAGAGTGTCTGAATTGAGCAGACCACTCTTACCCAGTCCAAAGATCAGGGCTTGATCCATCACCGTTATTTATCTCACTGCCCCATCCCAGCTCAGAACCTGGCTATATGCAAATCAGTCTGTCCCTGGCCCAGTGCATCATGGGAACAGGGCAGACTAAACTACCAAGCCAATTCTTTACCAGAAAGGAGACAAGCTACCGGGGACCGGTTTCTGGCATTTCAGCCTCTTCGGCCCGGCTTGCTTGAATCCTGATGGAGCAGTGAGAAAGGGACTCATGTCTGAGTATACCCTGCCACACCTATAGTGGCCAAAATCGATTTACAAAAGGGGGTGGTGATGAACAGAGTGTCTGAATTGAGCAGACCACTCTTACCCAGTCCAAAGATCAGGGCTTGATCCATCACCGTTATTTATCTCACTGCCCCATCCCAGCTCAGAACCTGGCTATATGCAAATCAGTCTGTCCCTGGCCCAGTGCATCATGGGAACAGGGCAGACTAAACTACCAAGCCAATTCTTTACCAGAAAGGAGACAAGCTACCGGGGACCGGTTTCTGGCATTTCAGCCTCTTCGGCCCGGCTTGCTTGAATCCTGATGGAGCAGTGAGAAAGGGACTCATGTCTGAGTATACCCTGCCACACCTATAGTGGCCAAAATCGATTTACAAAAGGGGGTGGTGATGAACAGAGTGTCTGAATTGAGCAGACCACTCTTACCCAGTCCAAAGATCAGGGCTTGATCCATCACCGTTATTTATCTCACTGCCCCATCCCAGCTCAGAACCTGGCTATATGCAAATCAGTCTGTCCCTGGCCCAGTGCATCATGGGAACAGGGCAGACTAAACTACCAAGCCAATTCTTTACCAGAAAGGAGACAAGCTACCGGGGACCGGTTTCTGGCATTTCAGCCTCTTCGGCCCGGCTTGCTTGAATCCTGATGGAGCAGTGAGAAAGGGACTCATGTCTGAGTATACCCTGCCACACCTATAGTGGCCAAAATCGATTTACAAAAGGGGGTGGTGATGAAGCATTCAAGCAAGGATTCAAGCAAGCCGGGCCGAAGAGGCTGAAATGCCAGAAACCGGTCCCCGGTAGCTTGTTTCCTTACCAGTGTAAGAATTGGCTTTTGTAGTTTGGTTTGCCCTGTTCCCATCATGCACTGGGACAGGAACAGACTAATTTGCATACAGCCAGGTTCTGAAACTGGGATGGTGCAGTGAGCTAAAAAACGGTGTTGGATCTAGCCCTGATCTCTTGACTGGGTGAGAGTATTCTGTTTAATTCAGAGACTCTGTCCCTCACCACCCCTTGTTGTAAATATTTTTGTCCACCCTAAGCGTGGAAGGGTATACTCAGATGTGAGTCCCTTGCTCATTGCACCATCAGGATTCAAGCAAGCCGGGCCGAAGAGGCTGAAATGCCAGAAACCGGTCCCCGGTAGCTTGTTTCCTTACCAGTGTAAGAATTGGCTTTTGTAGTTTGGTTTGCCCTGTTCCCATCATGCACTGGGACAGGAACAGACTAATTTGCATACAGCCAGGTTCTGAAACTGGGATGGTGCAGTGAGCTAAAAAACGGTGTTGGATCTAGCCCTGATCTCTTGACTGGGTGAGAGTATTCTGTTTAATTCAGAGACTCTGTCCCTCACCACCCCTTGTTGTAAATACCCATGCGATATGTAGCAATACACTGTGCTGGCGTGTCCCTTCAGAGATGCTGATCTCGTTCTTGAACTAAGAGGGATTACATTAGAAAGAATGCGGGCAGGTATTTCAAGAAAAGTACCTGGCAGCAGGATTCTAACAGGTCTAACAGGTGGATGAGGGGCATTAAGGGAATATGAGGCGCGCCCTCAGTGAACACTGGAGAGATTATTTCACCAAATCCCAGGCAAATATTGAAACATTTCTAAACAGAGGTGTTTGTCTTTGAACCCAGCTGTGCTGCCCTAAGCAAATGCATGTGGCAAGGGAGGGAACACATTGCTAAAAATACATAAGTTTTACAATATTTATTCATACAGCCCGAGAGCTATTGAACTTAGGTCAGTTGAAAGTCAGGTTACAGGCCAAAAAGAAAACGTCACCTGTCTTAAAGACAACTAAAAAGTTAATGACTGGGAGCAGAAGTTTGGTTCCTAAACTGTGAGAACAAAGTGTGTGCAGTGATGAATAGAAAAAGGATTGGCAATAGCAACAAAAAGATACTGTGTACACACCCCTTTTCAAAATGTGGAAACATATTTTTGAGCTTTCACTAGTGCAGCGGTGTCCATCATAGGCCCAGGACAGACTCCTGCGACATCCAACAACTGATGAAATGAGTTCCATTCAGATTTCTTGTATGTTGACTCATGCCTGCATTGCCCTATAGTTCCTAATATTCCTGTTTCACTTATGGCATTCATTGCAATGCATGTGGTGGAGCTAGGTGGGACTAAAGCTGCTCTTTTCATTGGTCGTCTGATCATCGCTACTGGGCTGTCATTGGCAACGAGGTACAGATATATGAACCTGCCTGCTCTGCTCCATGTCAGCCTTTGGTGCTGATGTGTTCCTCTTTGCTGAGGACATAGCCATGCCTGTGTGACGAGAGGTTACTTATATCCAAGGATGTGTGCAGGCAATTAGCAGTGATTCGCCCTTCCTCTTTCAAAACTGTGCTGAGACCCATGCAGGGCACAAGTCCTAAAAAAAGAAGTGGGGGGACGCTGACGTCAAGACAGGAAGTGACGTACCGAAAGGTGGCTTGCACCATCAGACTTATTACCTCCCCTCGCTCACCCCTTAGATGCGATTGCATCAGAGAAGCCACCGCGTGAGCAGCGTTCTGAATGAGCTCCGATCTCGTCCCAGAGAGGCCAAAGAGTGAATGTGTGGCTCCATTCGCTCCAGTTATTGAGCTCCCGGTACAATAAGTGGGGGGGGGGGGGGCGCAGTCTACCCGCGTGGTACCCCTACTTGAGCCCTGGGCCCATGCATTCACTCTGAGACATGTTGTCATATGTATGCACTTTACACAGTGCAAACGGAAAAAAACATAGGTGCTCAACTCTGCTCTGAGCCAGCCCAACGGTTCGTGGTACGGTCCCAGGAGGGGAAGCATGGCAAGTCCATTAAACATTTTAAACATTGACCCTGTCATCAGTATTTTTCCGACATTGGCCCCAGCCTCAACCCCACCTCCTTCAAAGGCATCCTCGAGAACACAGTTTGACCCACATTTACTGACGTCTCACCAATAGTGCCGTGTCACTGGGATTTAATTACCACAATCCTATTAAATTATTTTCACACGTTTTACTTCACTTGATTTAACTTGACAGCACAGTGTTTGCTCTATTGTTATCATTGGTAGGACTACCAATAGGAATACTGTTGCGATGCCAACAACTTTTCCAGAAAATAAAGGTGCACCTCATGGAAAAGTGGTCTCAGCGGATAAAGAGCTTTGAGAAATATTTGTTAGCAATCAATCCCACAGATTTGAGGTAAGACAGGAAGCAAGGATGCTCTGTAAGAGTTTGTAGGTTGAAAGGGGGGAGGGGCTGTTTGGTCATATCGCTCCGGCAGAAAATAAACCCTTAGAGGGCCACGTTGCCGAACATATGGAGGCAAAGGAAAGGGATAGCTATTTTACCACAGCAAAGAGCTTCACAGTGATAAGGAAGCGTTTCTACTATAGGTATCAGGAGATGGTACATAAAATGGAGGCATGTGCTGGAAATATGAAGATGTTAGAATCGACGTGCACCTTCAGAGACAGCAACAACATGATTTGAGATCACCTGGTAATGCACACTGCTTGTGTAAAGGCAGGAGGGAGCTTACTGATCTGCAGAGATCCCTACCTGAAGAAGACCAATGCAGTTCTTAAAAGTGAGAAACATTCTGTGACCACTGTTCAGATTCTAAGAACACCTGAGCAGGTCTCACCGGAGGTGAAACTAAGCCGTAAAAGGAGGCATGTTTTCACGTGCATATAAAATGTCCAATTCAAGGCAAGTATTTTCATTTAGTGAGAGTGCTAATGATTCAGACAAACATTTTGAAGACTGAAGCTCATGCTTATCAAACGTAATGCAATGTAATAGTGGACAAGAAACTGACACGTTGGTGTGTAAAGTCACGTTTCTGTGCAGTGCTAAATTTAATAATCACCAGGCCCGGTTCTAGTGGGTGGGCCAGGTGAGCCGGGCCCACCCAAACATGACCTTTGGCCCTCGCAGTCGGCAGAAGAGGCCATGAGGACCGACAAACATTGTGATGCTTTTTCACTTTGTTTGCAGTAATTGTCAATCTGGGGAGTACTGTAATCTTTCCAAAAGAAAATACTGGCTATTCGTTGTAGTTTTAAGCGTATGCACAGGCATGGACATGATACTAAATAGAACTATTAATACATTGTATGTATACATTTGTACCATGAGTTTTCTGCCTGTTTTTACTATATTTATTAGTCGGGAATGTTTGCAGCTCTAGAATCCATTTAAACCTTTTTTGAATATTTATATTTGCTGTTTGAATTAGGAACAGATAAGGGATAAAAATAATTGCCTTAGGTGGTTTTGCTAATTTTCGTATCAGCTGATACATTAAAATACCTGTAGGGCCAGTAAAAAAAAATCGGCCAGGGGGCAACACTAGTCAGGTGTCATTAAGGAACCTCTAGAACACATTTTAAAGTGCATTGTTTTTTTATAAATACTGTTTTAAGTATGCACTGTAAAGGGGAAAAATGCTGACTTTGGGTGATTTTCTCTATTTTTGCACTGACTGACACATTAAAATATTAATGTTGGAAGAAAACGGCAATGTGACAACGTACCTCATGTCAATGGCAAGCTGCTGTTAGGGAGTGTATATTGGGAAGTAGGGACAGGGTGTTACCTGCAAATGATGCTGCAGGTGCAGTGGCACCGGAGCTGCAAGCATTCTTTTGCACCTCAAGTATCTAACATACCGTGTATTTGTAAAATTCATGTTCACCCAAGGGTATCTTGGCACTGAATAACAACTGGCCAACTCAATGGTACTCATTTTATTGACTTCAGAAGGATGAAAGGCTGAATGGGCCCACCAGGATTTGAACCTGTGACCATGAGGTCGAACACAGAGACTCATTAGTCCATCAGACCTGCCTGTTTCTGTGTGTGGATCCTGAAGGTGTTAATGTATTTTAGCTTGTGTATGATGCACACAGTTATATACGGTAGGATGTGGTATACATTATAATATTCCCATAGTGGCAGTACATGCCTCATTGCATAAGCTGCAAATAGGGAATCATAAATGTCCGACTATTATCTAAGAATAAATGTGGAATTATCCTCTTCAGATGAACACATCATTTTTCATGTAAAACTAAGAAACATGATTAAGGATCTCCTTTCATATGACGTCAGCACCCGAATACAAGTGGTATTTTAGACAGCCATTTTTCAACGTTCTGTTATCGTATTAGTCATTTTTATTATGGCTTGTATAATAACTTCAGCATTGTCAATTATTGTGATGTTATAAGGGTTAAGGTCATTTGACATCACTTCGTAGGAAGATCGTGGGTCAAACATCATATGATGTCACTTCATGTGATGTCATTAAGGTCAAGGATGTGTGATGTCATATCCGCTTCCCCTGGCATTTTGGTGAATCGAGGTTCATGTGTTATTCTAGGGCTTGTAGTCTACCTTCAGAATTGTTATAAATTGGGCCTGCATTGGCCCACCCAAACGCACCCTTGGCCCACCCAGATAAAAATTCCTAGAACCGGGCCTGATAATCATGCGTATTGATGATTACATCACCTGTGTACATTTACTGTGCACAATTTGCATACACAATTATTATTTCTACTGTGGAAATATGCTTGACCCAAAAAAAGATTCACAAAAATGCAGGAAAGTAGCAAGTGAGTAGGAGATACCAGTGAATAGACAGGACGCCATAATGGCACAATCGAGGATGCAGGACAGGCCGGAGAATCCAGGCACTCAAGACACCTACAGCATTGATGGCAAGAAGAGGTAGGGGAAGGTGAAGTTTGCAAAAGAAGAAGTGGAACTTTTCATCAGTGAGGTCAACAGACAACAAGACAAACTTACTTTGTCAGCAAAAACTGCACCTTCTACAAAAAAAGATCGCATGGGACAAAATCTTGCGGGAAATTTATGCTGTGAAATACATAATAAGAACCTTTTCTCAGATTAAGAGATGCTAGCATGCAGCACAGGCTTTAGGTAGTGCGACCGGTGCCAGCTGCACCTGGCGCCGACCTCAGGGTGGCGCTGTGTGTATAAATAACTTAAGCATTTAAAAGCGGCTGCTGAAGAGTTCCTTGTGTGGTCAGCAGTTGTTAGGAAAAGTAAAAATTTCAAGATAACTCTGGTGATCAATGTGTCTGCTGGAGAGAGATGGAGTTTTTTTCTAGTGGGAGTTTTGACTCATCATAAGGTAATGCAGAGGTTTAATAGTCTGCTGACATGTAGCTCTAAGAATTGAACTTTATGTGGATAGCTCAGTGGTTTACTGCTTTTGTCACAGACATCCTTTTGTTATTTACAGTTCATAGGTTACAATCCTAGAATAGACCAGTGACCAATGAACTGACATCAAAGAGAAGCATACAATCTGCATGGCATAGGTCAGCATGTTATGTTTTTTCCCCACAATTTTTCATTATCATACTGTTGATAAACAGGGTTTGTTTGGGCAGAAATACAGTCTTATTAGTAAATTCAACCACTGTGATACTTTTTAAATACTAAGTTTGTGCTTTTCCAAACCAAGCATTCTTCAAATATACTGCCTACTAGTATGTAAGTAAATGTATTCGATCAAAGAAGAAATTGATCATTTACAGAAATAAAAAACATCATAATACAATGTAAAAACAATTGAATAACATTATATAAGAACATTATTTTCCAAGTAACAGCAATTACAATTAAAATGTATAACAGTTCATTTCAATCAATACTGTTTTGCATGTACTAAGGTTAAATTGATAAGAACTTCAGACGTTTCCGCCACGCATACAGGAGATACCTAGTTAGTGCAAATACAAGCCACCTGGTATTATCAGACGTAAATATCATAATGGCATCAGAGGGGCGAATACAAGATAAAATGCGGCGCACAGGGATGATCCATTTTTTCCGATGATCATTATATGCAGGACAGAAAAAAAAGAAAATGTTCTATAGTCTCTGATTTATCCAGACACACAGGGCATATAGATGAAACAAGTGTGTTGGCCCAAGAACTTCTTCTAGTGTGTAATGGTAAAGTCCCATATCTGAAATGCAAATATAAAACTCTTGCCTGAAGCGGCTCAATGTCATCTAAAAACTGTTCAAAGGCAAGCTTGCATTTAAAATTAAGAACATTTATTGTAAGCGAGCCATAGGTATTTTTTATCAAAAATTCATGGTCCATAATAGCCCAGAACCTTTTTTTAAAAATCGGAATAGTCGCCTTCTGGATACACCCTGGATCATCCCATAAGTAATTCATACTAAGCTTAGTGAACCAGTCCCTCAGTTGTTTGAGCCATTTGATAGCCCCGTTTTTTATGTAACTCAAGAAGTTCGGCATAGCACACCTCAGTGGTACCTTAGAGCTGCTCACCCAAATTCTTAACCTTTAACGTTTGTCCAGTATAATGTCCTATACATCTTAACCCTAAATCAGATCTGAGGGGTATTAAGGGTGTGCACCCTGGGAGGTTAACAATTGCCCTTGCAAACTTATTTTCAGCCCTGGTCAACTCTTTTACATTACCCAGACCCCACAGCTCTGCCCCATAGAGGGCTGCTCCTAAGCCCTTTGCCATGTGAATTTCTAACATAGGAGCTAATGGTCTTTTGGGGGAAGTTCTAAACTTGCACAATAGCGCTCTATCAACATGTTGAAGAGTCAAAATACTCTTTCTAATCTGGTTTGACCAGCATACATCATCACTTATCCTGATTCCCAAATAATCAAAGGCTTTAACCTTCTCTAGAGCCTGGGAGTCCTGAAACAAAGACCCTGTACTTTTCTTAGAAGGGTTGAAAACCATGTATTTTGTTTTACCACAGTTTATCATTAATCCTCCACTCTGGCAAGCCTTTTCAAATCTATTTAGCAAATTTTGGATGCCACTAGGAGTTTTTGCAATAAGTAGCGTGTCGTTAGCGAATAATAAACAAGGGATCTGTTGACCAGCCAGTTTTGGGTGGGTCCGCACCACAATTAAAAAGCTCCCCTATAATACTATTTATGAAGAGGGTAAAAAGAGTGAGCGCCAGGACGCACCCCTGACGTACTCCTTTCTGTATAGATATTTTCCCAGAAAGGGCAGCCTCACTGCTCCATCTCACCTTTGCATAGGTTTCATAATGCATACGGATCAAGATGTTAACCAAATAAAGCGGCATCCCTATATCCCTCAGGTTGGCTCACAGCTGTTCCCGATTTACAGAATCGAAAGCAGTCTTCAGGTCCACGAACACAACATACAGGTGACCCCTGTTGATGGTGACCTCTTTCCAGATCACCATCATGAACCTGAGGACCTGGTCTGTTGTGCTGGTGGATTCCCTAAATCCTGCTTGGAGGTCCGACAGAATGTTTGTGTCATCCATTTAATCTTGGATTCGGTTTAGGATTACTTTGCCAAATATTTTTGGGGGACGTCAATTAAGCTAATGGGCCTATAATTCTCTGGTAACCCTTTGTCCCCTTCTTATGGATGGAAATAATTTCTGCGCCCAACCATGTGGGCGGCAGCGTGCCTCCCTTAAGAATAGCATTGAAGACTTCAGTCAGTACAGGGCACCATACAACCGGCTCTGATATGAAAAGGTCACCTGGGAGTCTGTCAAGGCCAGGGGCCTTCCAATTCTTCAGGGTTTTTAAAACCATAATAGTTTAACCAACATTGATCTCATAAAAATCCTTTTCAGGGTCATCAGTGGTCGATGGACGTAAAACGGGGCCCACTGTTCCCTAAGAGTTTGCAAAGAGCTGCCCATAATAGTCTTCCCATACCTGGGGATGTAGGTGGGAGTCATATTGAGCCACCTCCCTGGATACATCTCTAGCTAAAAGGTGCCAAAAAGCTTTACTGTTCTTTTGATGGGAGGCCTCTACCAGGAGCCTCCATTTTTCATTTTCCCAATCTTTCTTGGCCTCCTTTTGAATTTTTTGATAGCTTTTCCTACACTCTCCTATGGTATAGGAAGAGCTTCCCTTTACTGCTGTAATCAGGGTTGCCCTGGCCATTTTGCAGGTGTTATTAAACCATGTGGTTGTACATTTTTTCCATTGGGAATTACTAAGCGGTACAAAAATACCTCTTAATATCGCTTTTCAAGTTCTCGAAGATCCTTAAGGGGTCGTTTTTATTACCCTTTTTTGGGGCTAAATTAATGATAACATCTGATACCTTTGTATAAATCTGGGCTAACACGTTCTGTTCTGCCAGAATATTTGCTCACTTAACTCTTCTTCCATCCTCACTAACTATTATGGGGGGGCATTTATACTTAGAGGGGCCAAGTCAATCGATCACATCACACCTAAAAAGAGCTAGTGCGTTATGGTCGTTATCGCTTCTTTCTAGGACCTTCATATCTTTAACGTTTGTCCAGAGATCTAGGTCTACCATAATATAATCTAGTCTTGATTTAAATAGCCCTCTCTTGAAGTTATAGGATGCCTCTCTATCTGATTCTGTTCTGCAATTGCATGCACGCAACCCATAATTAATGGAGAATGATGAAATCTGTTCTAAAGCCTTAGAGCTTTTTTTTAGACAGGGAATATTTAATCTCGCTATCCCTCTTACTTCATCTTCAGATGCTGTCAAATCCTGTATATAGTTAACCGGTTCAAAATAAATATTCAAATCACCGGCGACCATCAGATAGTAATCCCCTGTGGAAGCATCGAAATAATCTAACAGCGTGGTTATTGTGTTTGAGGGTCTATGGGGGCTACTAAAACGATTATAAATGTTAAAGATCTTCAGAGGGGTTTTCCCATTAGGGAAACGCACTTCCAGGCCTAATAATTCATCGGATATAAGGTTAAGAACCTGAAATCTGCCAACCAAGGAGTTCTTAAACCATATCAAAAGACCACCAGCAGCTCGACCTAGCGCTCCCTTTTTAGCCTCCACGCTATAAGTAGTATAACCTGCTCTATAAACTTTTTCCACTGCCAATATTTCCTGTAAAATACATATATGACATTTCTCCATGAAGGTGCACCAGTTCAAATCTTTTTGTTTGGATTGGATGCCTGCCATGAGAGAATTTCCAAAGTTTTCATAGGACGTGCCACCTCCTTAATGATATCCCTCTCCCTTGAATCCTCTAAGCCGCTAGCATAATCTGCCTGATATTCATCTGGAGGAAATGTATCGATTAAGATTAAGGGAAGATCGATAGGTGGCCCTGTGCCCCCAGGTAGAACCACACCATTTAATGCCCCAGGGGAATCTATGGTTATACCAGGTGCGGATAAAAGTCAGTCCTGGGCGTCCAAGCCTGATAGCGAGTAAGCGCTGCCAGCCCCTGTTAACGATGGTTCAGTTCCCCAAGTGGCAGGTCTTCGGCTCCAAGTCCCACCTCTATTGATACCTTCATGGTTTATATCTAGGTGCTTGTAGAAATCACCAAGTGGTAAAATACTAATCCCACCTGCCCCACCCTGGTTATTCCAGAATCTTCCTTCCTCTATCAGCCATTTTGCAAGTAGGTAGGATCTACAGTTGACTACAACACAATCACCTCCCACCTGTATCACAGAGGGACCAACCCACTTAACTCTTCTCACAAACAAAATATCTCCAATATAGCTAGGAGAGAAATTTATGGACTTGGAAAGCCAATGGCATACCTTATTTTTGAGCTCGGGGTCTGTCTCTTTACGATGATTATCCAAAGATGGAACATTTTTAAGAATCACCACATACGGTGAGCATTCAGGTGAAGAGTTATTGCTTCATCCCTTAAAGTAGTCCCTGGACTTTGTGGATAGACCTTGTTCTTCATGGAAGAGCCTATAGGCACTCCTGCCGGGACGGTTTTACATGCAGGAAAGCTGTTTGACAAACCAGGCCCCTGGACAATACGCCCTTGATCCCGATTTTTCGCAGGTTCAGGCATCCGTGGCTCTATTTGGATAGTATGTATGACATATGATTCCTACTCCTTGTAACCCTCATTGTCTTAGATAACATTTTCTATAGCTTGATTTACTCATGTAGGAGTCTTTGTCTCCATACAATGTTTGTGTTATGTAAAGTGCTCAGACACCCTACACAGGCATGAGTAGCGCTATCAAACAAATTAGATGCATGTGAAATAGGGACTATTATGAAATGAGGGGCACTGTTTGAAGGTGGTGGTGAGGGAATCCGTGGAGAAGGCAGTCATTGCGGGGGCATCTAAAAAAGATTTCTGACGTGGCGCCACCAGTGCCAAAGCCAGCCCTTCTGGCAAGTTGTGCATTGGTGCATCAAAGAGAATTGGGCCCAAAGCAGGAAGGCAGTACAAGCAACCAGTGGAAGGCAAGGCACTGAGGAAAACATTACTACAATGAAGGAGCAGGGGAGTCATGTCATAGCGCTGCAATTGGCTAGGACCTTGAGGAAGAGACACTCCTCAGGGAAGCAAATCATTATACACTCATATGTAACTACGGGGTCATTTAGGGTCTGATGGGAAGTATTTCAGGACACGAGGATAACAGCATTATGTACTATGTTTCCATGAAGGACTCCAGTACTCTATATGAGAGATATACGCTTGTCTGCCAGACATCTCAGCGCCTTCAGAGAAGACACCACCAAGCGGTTCCCCTGAAGGCACTGTAAGTTGGTTGAAGGGGCATCATGTTTCATGCAATTCCTTAGCAAACCTCAAAAACAAACACACATGGTGAATGTTTGTTATTGAAAATTAAAAAAAAAATGACTCCTACACCCTGGCCATTTTCTCTCGAGGCATGAGGGTAATTTTATGTTTTTTTAGGGCTCGGTCTAGCGTTGTACACTGCGCAGCAGTGTTCGCGCAGTCTAGATTTTATGTTTCCTAGAGGGGGGCTTGAACCTGCCCCTCTTCTCCATTGGCTGACTTCCTAAACGGAGGCCAGCCATTGGAGGAGGAGGAGAGGGGCGTCACTCCGTTCAAGCCCCGTCTTTTTCGGATTGGGGGCGTGTTTTTTCGTTTCTTTCTATCTGTGACGTCATCATGAAAAAAACACGCCCCCAGTCTGAAAAGGACGGGGGCTCCACAGACCCAGCGATGTCTTGTTTACATTTACAAAGAAGAAACACAAGCTCTTGCTCGCCACCCCTTTGGAGGGGACGAAATGGGTCAGTGATGTCACAGCAGTCAGCTTTCTGCTGATATTACCAAAAAATTATGTTGTAATCCATTCAGAAGTGCTGCAGAACAAAAACATTAAAGTGAAAATCCACCAGCCAAATAAATGACCATGTGTGCACTTCAAAAACGAACGTGCTAGGAACATTTCTAACGATTTTAAACACATGCATTTGTAGCCACTTAAAAAGATTTTTACTTTAAATATATCAACAAGACAGAGTTTTCTGACCCGTGGAGGACACCGCTTGCTGTTGCGCAGGGAAACAAAGCGGTACAAAAGGGGGTGGTGATGGACGGAGCATCTGAACCAATCAAACACTCACACCCAGTCAACAGACTGGGTTTAATCCATCACTGTTCTTTAGCTCACTCTGCCACCCCAGTTCAGACATGGCCATATGCAAATCAGTCTGACCTTGTGCCTCATGGGAACAGTCCAGCCCGAACTGCCAAGCGATGCCTTCCCTGGACCGGAAACAAGCTTCCTAGGACCGGTTTCTGGCATTTCAACTGTCTTCAGCCCGGCTTGCTTGAATCCAGAGGTCAGAAACCGGTCCTAGGATGCTTGATTCCGGTCCAGGAAAGACATGGCTTGGCAGTGCGGGCTGGACTGTTCCCATGAGGCACAGTGTCAATGCTGATTTGCATTCGCCCATGTCTGAACTGGGGTGGTGTGGAGTGCAAAAAAACGATGGATTTAGGCCCAGATCCCTGTACTGGGGTGAATGTATGGCATTGCTCTGCATTCTGTCCATCAATTGTTGTTTTTGCATTTGTTACCCCGAGTGGGATGGGTATGCTCAGACATGAGTCCCGTGCTCTCCACACCACTGGAGTCAAGCTATTCTAGCTGAAGACGGCTAATAGCCAGAAACCGGTCCTAGGATGCTTGATTCCGGTACAGGAAAGACATGGCTTGGCAGTTCGGGCTGGACTGTCTCCATGAGGCACAGGGTCAAGGCTGATTTGCATATGGCCATGTCTGAACTGAGGTGGTGTGGAGTGCAAAAAACGATGGATTTAGGCCCAGATCTCTGTACTGGGGTGAATGCATGACATTGTTCTGCATTCTGTCCAACAATTGTTGTTTTTGCATTTGTCACCCCGAGTGAGATGGGTATGCTCAGACGTGAGTCCCGTTCTCTCCTCACCACTGGAGTCAAGCTATCCTGGCTGAAGACGGCTAATAGCCAGAAACCGGTCCTAGGATGCTTGATTCCGGTACAGGAAAGACATGGCTTGGCAGTTCGGGCTGGACTGTCTCCATGAGGCACAGGGTCAAGGCTGATTTGCATATGGCCATGTCTGAACTGAGGTGGTGTGGAGTGCAAAAAAACGATGGATTTAGGCCCAGATCTCTGTACTGGGGTGAATGCATGACATTGTTCTGCATTCTGTCCAACAATTGTTGTTTTTGCATTTGTCACCCCGAGTGAGATGGGTATGCTCAGACGTGAGTCCCGTTCTCTCCTCACCACTGGAGTCAAGCTATCCTGGCTGAAGACGGCTAATAGCCAGAAACCGGTCCTAGGGTGCTTGATTCCGGTCCAGGAAAGACATGGCTAGGCAGTTCGGTCTGGACTGTCTCCATGAGGCACAGGGTCAAGGCTGATTTTCATATGGCCATGTCTGAACTGGGGTGGTGTGGAGTGCAAAAAAACGATGGATTTAGGCCCAGATCTCTTTACTGGGGTGAATGTATGACATTGCTCTGCATTCTGTCCATCAATTGTTGTTTTTGCGTTGAGCAGGGAAAGCCTCAGCTGAGGATATTCTAGAAATAACTGAAAGTGCCTCCGGCCAAGTGATGAAAGGCTTCCCGCTCATATGGCACGCAGACAGGTGAGGAAAGAGCCTCACTGTACTTAAAAAAAAACAGCACTGTACTATCAGTCAGAAGCTCCAAGTCTCAAAGGCAAACTGAATAAATGGGTTTGTGGCTGTGGCAGTTCAAGAAACGCTCTGTATGTTGTAAGCAGAAACATCACCAACGAAAAATGTGCCAAGCTATGGTATAACACCAGTTGTCTCGACCGTAGAAGGCGCCTTTGTTAGATGTGTTAACTTTTGAGTGAGGTAAAAGTTTTTTAAGCGCTGTGGACAGATGCAGGGATGTAAGGAAACTGATCATCAGCAGAAGCTTGGACTCAGTCTCCAGGTGAATGACTCCCGTATCACTGACACTGAGCACAGCGGCGCCTGCGCCAAGGACGAGGCGCTCTCAATAAACAGCTGCTGAATCCAGCAGCGGCTCCCTATCGGGGCTTCAGGCCCCAGCCGCTGCCTCCTGTGAGGCCCCTGCACATTTGTCCTGATGACAGGAGGGGGCTGAGGCATGACCCAGCTACAGTGTTGCTTCAAAATAAAACACTCTTTAGCTGGGTGTCTGGATCGCGGATACAAGCGGTGTAGATCAACTACTAGTGCATGGCTGAAAAAAAACGCATGAGCGCAGTCTGATTTCAGTGGGCGGTGTTTTGGTGCCGTGCCTGTACAGCAGCCAACAGTAACAAGGTTCTGTATGCAATGCACTCAGCTTAACAGCCAACCCCACAGGCATGTGGGTGGATGCGAGACATCCATTTCCAGGAAGCAGGTGCATAATGTGATGAACTGACACAGTGACAACTTCCTACACTTTTTCTAAGGGAACTAATCCAGCAACAAGTAGGTGGCACCTCCCCCTGGGATGACAGATGAATTCCAATGTTTCTGTTCATTCTGGGCAGGTGCAGCACAGAAAATCACTCTCTGAGCAAGTACAGCTCCAATGCTCAAGGCTGGCTCAACTTATGTCTCACGGTCCTTCAGAATCATGATGCACATCCACTGCCCTCTTGCTAACACACAAGATTATTGAAGCCCCTGATCCAACTATTCCTTTCAATTTGGGAAGGTGTATGCCATGGTGATGCAATGGCAAACATCACCATGGTGGTGGCTACAACTCTATACTAGATTCTGTATCCACCAGTCAGACCTGGGGTAGGAGCACGCTACAATGGAAGCCAGGCATACTCAATCGTATAGCAACCATTGCATTCTCAATTGCACAGTGATGCTTCACTGGAAAGGTGGAGGTTGAAATCACAACTATACCCCACGCCCTGACTGCATGCTTTGTGAGGAAACTGCCCGCTGCTTGGCTCCTACGAATCCCCCAGCCAAGGAATGAGCTAAGGCAATATTCAGAGCATTGCCAAGGCTGTGCATTGCGTACACATGCAGAGAAGGATAATACAGTGTGTTACTAACGTCACCTGGATCCAGGAGTGACAAAGACCCTTGTGTACCACGTTAGAGTTCCGGGTCTCTTGGAGGCTACATCTGTGGTCTATTGTGTATGTGGAGAAACAACCACATGTTCCGTGGCCCGTGAAGGGAGGCACATGGGTGCCACGCTATCACCCACTCTGAACCAGAAGCAGCATACAACTCCTCCCATCTTTTGTAATGCCCACCATGATCATAAATGGGTGGGCAAGCACTGCTGAAGGATTATTACCTGGTGACTGCTGGGTGGTGTGCCAGTGTTGCAGTGTGTATTCCTCATGCAGCTGGGTCCTGCTTTAAACCACTTTTAAAGCAGGCTAAAAGGATGAGGGAGTTTGGTGAGAGAAGGACCCCAGCATCCTTACATCGAACTATAAATCTAGACCTCGCAATAATAGACTTGCAGCTTAAAAGGGCTCTAAACAACCACTGTGATTATTAACAAAAACTATTGTTACCCATTAAATTGACCTTTGAAAAATGAAAGGCTCCATGGGTCTACCTGGCTTGGGTCCTCTGACTTGCATGTTGTACACATCTGTCTTGCTGAGATGTGTACGACATGCAAATCACAGGACCCAAGGCAGGTATACCCATGGAGCCTCTAGTTTTCCATAGGGGTCAATATAATGGCTAACAATAGACTTTGTTAATAAACACCCTGCACCAACAAATTGTACTACTTGCAGAAGGGATAATCATTGCATTGGAATCAGCAAATAAAGCAAATCTGTTGAGAGGGCAGGGGTGGATTTTCCATGAGATGCCCGTCTTTGAGCAATGGGTAAAATTAGATCAGTCAGATGTCCTTAGAAAATGATAAACCGCGAAACCATTAAAACATGGTTCACAAGGAAAAGAAGTGCAGAGCTGAATTGATGCATAGTGCATCGTTTAGGAATTCAAATGTATTCAAGTAATCTATAGTACTGTATTAGTGCATCATATTTCTTCATTTCTTTTTTAATTTGTTCAATTCGGTAGATTCTATAGTCAGAATCACAGAAATGAGAGACAGCCAACACGTTTTATGCCTGTTACTTGGCTGCAGGCCTGGGCCTTTCTCCAGACTGATAGTGATAACGATGTTCGAGGTGGATAAATGTTTAACAAATTATATTGTGAGTCCATGTACAACGGAAGACCAACACATACGTGTGGTTGTGAAAAGACCATACAAGGGTGAAGGGAAAGTAAGGAAAGATAGAGGAAAAAGGGCGCGAAACATACACATTCTTCAAACCTGTGTATGTTTTTTCCAGCAGTGCTTTAACAGTATTCATTAAAAAGAAGAATGTCCCTAGTCCCTAGTCCCTTATCTGCTTGTGATCTCGTTTTTGAGCATCTGTGCCCTGCTTGTGATCCGCTTTTTGTGCCTCTGTGCCCTGCTTGTGCCTCTGTGCCCTGCTTATGCCTCTGTGCCCTGCTTGTGCCTCTGTTCCCTGTTTGTGCCTCTGTACCTTGCTTGTGCCTCTGTGCCCTGTTTGTGCCTCTGTTCCCTGTTCGTGCCTCTATGCCCTCTTCGTGCCTCTATGCCCTGTCCGTGCCTCTGTGCCCTGCTTGTGCCTCTGTGCCCTGCTTGTGCCTCTGTGCCCTGCTTGTGTCTCTGTTCCCTGCTTGTGCCTCTGTTTCCTGCTTGTGCCTCTGTTCCCTGTTTGTGCTTCTGTTCCCTGCTTGTGCCTCTGTTCCCTGCTTGTGCCTCTGTGCCCTGCTTGTGATCTGGGTTTTGTGCATCTGTGCCCTGCTTGTGCCTCTGTGTCCTGCTTGTGATCCGTTTTTTCATGCCTCTGTTCCCTAGGGCTTTACCTGGCAGAGAGGTGTGTGTGTGGCTCTCTGTGTGTGTGGCTCTGTCTGTGTGTGGCTCTGTGTGTGTGGGTGCGTGTGGCTCTGTGTGTGTGTGGGTGCGTGTGGCTCTGTGTGTGGGTGGGTAGCTCTGTTTAGGTGGCTCGGTGTGTGTGTGTGGGTGGCTCTATGTGAATGACTCTGTGTGAGTGGCTCTGTATGTGTGTGTGTGGGTGGCTCTGTGTGGGTGCAAATGCAATAGGTCTCGCATTTGCGAGCGATTAAGCTATTGGCATTGTAAATGACAATGCCATTTATTTATGTTTTAAAAACAAAAACATATATAAAAATAGTGTCATGAGCAATGCCAATAGCTCTAACTTTAACAATGCCGAGAACTTTGCATTGTAAATGCTTGTTTCTCTTTGGGACGGAGTGGCTTACCCAGGGAGTCCCAACCAGGAAACAAACGTACATCAGAATGTCCAGCCAAAATTTGGCAGATGGTCTATGGCCTGTAGACTGATGGCCCAATATCCATGAGGCTGTCAGTCTCAGGTTTCTGCTAATGAAACTAGAGGGGGCTCCGCTAGCCGAAACACGACAAACAGAGTGGGAAGGCCATTAGTTTGCCAGGCAGAGTACTGCATCGCAATTCGATTTGGCCATAGAATGATTGCGTAAAAACATTTATATTGAAGGGCTGACAAAAAGAACGACTTTTAACTATTAATATACGGTCTTTTTTAGAGTGAAAAATGCGCATTTGATCATCATAGGGAGGAGGTTGGGACAACTTAGTATTTTCGAGAAGTCCTTTGATTACGTTGGGCCATTAGGGATATGTAGTAATCATTGCAATGTAGCAGAGACTGCAGTTAGCATATCTGAGGTCTTCCATACCTCTAAATGTGGAGGTAGGCGTATATGAAGGATAATGGATTGTGCAGGATGTCGGGCAAGCCTGGAAAAGATTCAGCAACTCCATTACTTCCCAATGTGTAACCTAAATGTCAGGGTATAAAACCAACATGTATTTATTTTGCTCCATAAAAGACCAGTCAACAGGAATGTAATAAGTTGTTATTCTGATCGACTACTACAAAAAGTGGGTTTAGATTACACTCATGTCCACTACAGAGGGTATTTAATTTCCTGAGACTAGGGTTTTCAAGGGAAGTCTCCCAGGGAAACAGTTCTGGGCAATACTTCAATTTCTATTACTGTTATCAAAGACCACATAAACTGCCTGCTGGACTATCTGGACATCAACTGACAGAAGGAAAGAACACTGGGAATGTTAGACCTGTCAGCCGTAGGGTGGTCTTCCCCCAATCTTTTTGCCTCAATGCTTTGCTGAATCTGTTTGTTGGCCTTAGGTCTCTGACCACTTTACCACTACTAACCAGTGCTAATGCACTGATTGTGCAACCTACAAAAGTAGCCTTTCAAACCTGTTTCAGGCCTGCCACTGCAGTGTCACGATTCGCTCCTCCTCGGGATCAGGGTGATGCTGAAAGGGGTCCACCTCCTGATTTTCCTCACACTCTGGCTAGCAAAACCCACAGAGCGTAGAAGTAATCAAGCGAGGCAAAGGTAAGGGAAGGGACTGGAACGGAAGGGAGAGCTGAAAAACAAAAAAGGAAAGGATTAAAGCACGTTATCCTGACTACTCTCATTTCATTCTCACTAATAGATCTCTACCTACCACAAATCAAGAAGTGAGCCCTTCCTCTCTGTCTTCAGTACTTTCCAATATCAGTGCTTCTTACAAGACAGATCAATTAATATAATTGGTCCACATACACTCAGAATGTGATATCAAGCAGGAAGACACCCAGGAACATACCTTAATGCCCTTCCCTTTGTAACGTAAAATAAATGACACTCTCCGTTAACCCAAGTCGTTACTACTACGGAGTAAACAATAATCCACTGGAAACTGAAGGATTTCTTATTGTCTGTTGAACGAAACTCATTCTTCCAAAAAGCGGAGATCAAAAATATATACAAAGCATTCCTAGCTGGGCCCAACTAAACGGAACACTAATAGCAAAAATCAGGTTTGTTATCCGGAACAAGTTCTCCTCTTCCGAGGCTTACCGGCATAAGGAACAAGGTTCGAACTGGGCACAGCTCTCTTCCCTTCCCCACTGCAGCCGCTAGCGTTTTGGGGGAGTAAGCTAAAAATGCTCCGTTTCCTGGTCCAACACAAAGTACATAGAACTCCCGACGTGTCTGAATTGGTACACGTCCAAAACAATCCCTTCCTCGCTGCAGCCGCACGCGAGAAGGGCGAATACCAAGGAAGTTCGAAATAGGCTTATTTCCAAATGAGACGCGTCACAGATGATAACGCGCCACTCCTTTTCCGGCTGCAGCCGCAAACGGGAAAGGACACAAATCCAAAAAGGCTTTTCGCCGGCACTTCTCCTCCGGTAACGAACTCCTCTACTTTCGATTACAAACAAACAGGCTCCTGACCACGGAACCAGTACGAGAGCAAACAAGGTTTAGAATAGCGATCACGTACTGCGTGCCCCGGTGTTTTGCGGTGGGATATACTCACAACTCCTCCCTCCTAGTTTACATTCTGGGAGATGTAGTGTAGCAGGCGCCCAGTGATGAATCATGACATGCAGTGCCTGTGTGTGCAGTCTACTGTCACTTTTCCTGGGCATTTACAACTACTTGCTAAGCCTTACTGTTAGATCTGGCATCATTGGCGTGGGTTTTCCTGTATGTTTGCCTTTACCTACTGTTATGTTGCTGTGTATTCGACTTTGATTTTGCTGGTCTAGATGCTTTGGGCACTTTGCCACTGCTATTCAGTGTCAAAGGGCTAGTGCTCCCTGTAAATTGTTGCTATGGATTAGTGAATCCAAGATTGACATATTTGATTTACTAGTCAGTCCCTAGTACAGTGCAATATGGGTGCCCAGGGCCTGTAAATGAAATGCTGCTAGTTGGCTAGCAGCACTGATTGTGCCTCCCACATAAGCAGCCTGTAAATGTAACTCAGGCCTGCCATTGCAGTGCCTGAGTGCAGACTATTATTGCCATGTCGACCTGGCAAGTGCAGCATCTTGCCAGGCCCTAATCTTCCCTTTTATTACATGTAAGCACTGTTCCCCCTAACCTGCGCGCTTGTGCACGCGCGCACTGAAGTCTTCCCGTGCGCGCAGTGTCTCATAATCAGCGCGCACATACCACTTAGTTCCCGCTAGGGCTCGTGTTCAACAGCAAGTGGCTCTGGCACTTGCTCATTTATTTTCTAATAGTGCGAGTCTGCGGGGCTGATTGTGGGCCTTTGTGAAAGTATTCGTGTTAATCGCAGTGCCGTCATGCACTGCAATTAATATGAATACTTTTACAAAGGCCCACAATCAGCCCCGCACTAGTACAAAAAGGAATGCAGAGTCTAAAACACGACGTGTGCTTTCAGAATCTGAAAGCACACGTCGTGTTTTAGACTCTGCATTCCTTTTCGCACTAGTGCACAGCTGCGAGGTTGATTGTGTGCCTTTGAAATGGAATTCCTTAATTACAGCGCACACGGTGGGGGGGGGGGGGGGTGGGGGGGGTGCAAATCTCAATGGCCCACAATCAACCCCACAGCCGTGCGCTATTAAAACGAGAAATTGGCAACTTTATGTGCTCAGTACCAAAGCAACATTCATAATACAACTCTGAACACAGCAAATCAACAACATATATCTTATAGGAAACAAAAACATGGAAAATAAACATCTGATGAAAGGGATGTGCTGCATAGAAAACCCTGAGTTGGATGCATAATGGAGCTCTACGGAGCCTGCTTAAGGTTACACCTGATAATATGGGTAAGATGGGAGCGTTCTGAAAATGAGTATGGACGTGATAGAGATGTCGAAAGATAAGTATTCAGCGAGAGCATACTTGCCCTTGGGGTATGCTTCTAATATGGCAGAAGTCTGCGTAGGCCGAGACCCCTTGTACGTAAAATTACTTTAATGACTTTTTTCTGCATATTTATAAAGCGCGAACTCGACCCAAAGGTATTGGAGCTCTTTACATGAGCCCCGTATTTACATGACACATTCAGGCACGGGGAGATGAAGTGATTTGCCCAGAATCACAGGATGTGATGTGGACGCGACCCTGCCTACCTCTCAGCGCTGCACTGCTGGTTGGAGCGTCCACTTTATTAATGCAGGTCAAGCTGTGGGCTGCAAGTCTCAACCATAGCTGACAAGGTTTCAGATTGCTATGTGTGAGCAAAGAAGAGGAAAGTGAGACGAACAGAGCTGAAGAGATAGGCAACGGAAGAAGGAATTACAGGCAAAGATAAAGTGGTGAGACAATATGATAAAAATTGATAGAAGCACAGAAAGAGTGGGAGAAACTAGAAGAGATAAGGAAAGAATGAAAGAGGACGACGCAAAGAAAAATAGGATGAACCAAGAAATGTAAGATAGAAACACAGGTGAAGAAAGAGGGAAAGGCCGACAGAGTGAGGAAGGGTCAACTAGAAAGAAGGAAAGACAACAATATAGAAGGTGAGACAATAAACACGGGATAGGTAGGTACATTTAGAGGGTGTCAAAGACTCATAAAGAAAGAGAAACATATAAAGACATAATGAGACTGGAAACACAAAATAGAGAAAATGAAAACGAGAGTGGCAGACCTAACCTCATGCCCATTTGACCTGGTACCGGCAGCACCCTATATGTTGCCTGGGGTAGAACCCACAACAACCCTTTTTTAGGATAGGTTAGCATTTGCTTGCACATCTAAGATTGTAAAAGGGAGTAGGGGAACAGATTCTTATAAAAAAATAAAACGGTGAGCGTTTTAAGAGATTAATTTTCTGTGGATAACGTGCAGCATCTTCAATGCTTAAAATGTGAATAATGTCTCCTTCCTACAAATGGTGCAGACGTGTTTCCTGCTCGGCTGTTGTTTCAGCCTGGATTCACCTGGACATAGATCATCTGTCATCATTACCCCTGGTTGGATTGAAAAGACCGCACAGTTGTTGGCATGTCTGTAAATGAAGAGATGAGACAGGTAGGAAAGATGTGGGATATAAATATAATCCTTCCTATTACAAACCCTCCTTCCACTGTTCACATGATCCAGCCTGGCACTTGTTGCCTGCCCCCTTGATGCTCGAGCGAATCTGGCGCGCTCTGGTTAGAACTGCCAAAGTGAAGGAGCAACCCTGTGCGTTCAGTGTGAGCCGCGAGGAGGCTAAGGGCGTTAGATTAAAGCAGGCCAAGTGAAGTTAGTGTCAAAACAGAGGTTTTTTTTACAGGAAAGGAGACAGATTAAGTAAAGTCACAGTATTACGGCTCGTATCCAGAAGGGTTCGCTCACTGGCGTTAGACCACAGCGCCGCTCCTGATTGGAGACGATAATAGCACTGATAGGACCCTTCATCCGTCTGTTGGACTCCACTGAAGACAAACACGGCCTAGCCTCCAGGGGGTCCTCGTGACGGTAAATGATACTTTCTTTGTATAGAAACAATCTCATATTCGGATACTCTGATGTACACTTTACGGTCAGAATTCCTACTCTGGTGACCATGCTCCCGGGGCTCAACACAACCGATGGTTTCGGGTAAGAATCTGTATTGAGAATGACACATACAAAACAAAAATGCGAGAAACTAAACACCTTCCACCCCCAAGCTTGATTCAGCAATCGTCTCACGGGAAGCTTTTCCCTGAAACCTAAGTTGTGTCCGACAGCAGACAGAGTCTGTGACTTCCCTTTCAGAAAGACAGCAAGAGAGAAAAAGAAAGTGTGAAAAAAGCAAAGCGAAAAAAGGAAAGCGAGAAAGTAGGACACCAGAAAGAAAGAAAGGGTAAAGGAAAGAAAAGGAATGAAAGAAAGAAATAAAAATGAAAAGAGGAGGAAGGAGGAAAGAGAAGGATAGAAGAAAAAGGGGAAGAAAGAAAAGAAATAATGTAAGAGAGGTAAAGAGTAGGAAAGGGAAAAAATAATGAAAGAAGGCGACAAAAAGAATAAAGGAAAGAGAAAGTAGAAAAGAAAGAGGGAAAAAGGAAAAAGAGGATACCTTAAGACAGAACAGTTTCAAATGGACACAATTTGATCTGGTGGCTGTAAACTAGCAACAGTCAGAAAAGCAAAACACTCCTTAAGGAATTTCAAACAGCAATTGCCAGAGATGGGATCTAATAAAGATGGAATGTGCATCAGAGGCGCCCTGCTATCAAACGAGGCTCCAAACACAAAGGCAACACTAAAGTAATCATAAACCAAGAACACTGGCACTGAAGGGAACTCACTTGTGTGTGGATGTGCTCTTTGTGAAAGAGCAAAATGCAGTCACTCAAAGTATTGTTAACCAGTGACACTTGGAATGTTGTGTGCTGTAGTGGGCAAAAGAAAAATGTTGATGACAACAACAGACCAATGGATTGAGAGGTGGCTGAAAACCCCTCTATGTAAGCATGTGATACATAGTTTAATAAAATCAAAAGGTCTTGGGCTAACACCAGACCTAAAATGGGAGAATTTGAGTAGGTAGGTGGATTGTCAATCGCTGGCAACGGGAGACCTCCGCACTACAAGTGAGAAGAACCCTGCAGCATCGCTGAGCAGGGCAGCTCTGGGCCTTCAGCATAAAGAAGACACAAAGCAACAAACTAGCTGCGCACATACAATTGTTCAGTTCTGCCATGTATCCCCTTCCATGGTCTGCTATGGCATTAAGTCACTGTGCATAGACGAACCCCGACATTCAGCTCCCTTGTATCTCCTGTGCATGCACTTATTGTTATATTTATAGTACAACGCTTTACAAATCTGCAGATCCCCTCAGCATTCCTGCGCATGCACATATTGTTGTATTTAAAGTAGAACCTTTCTTTACAAACCTGCACTTCCCTCATCATTCCTGTGTACGCAGGAGGACTTACATTGGCCCCTCACAGGTGGAAGCCTGCTTTCCGAGGTTACCTGTTCACACCTGAGCTGCTGCCGGTGCATGCCTGTGGGCGCGAGCCGTGCCCTCTTATCTTCTCACGTTGGACCTGGGATCTTTGGGGCTCATGCACCAACGCACACCTGTCAGTGACTGATTTCAGACAGGGCTACCGGGGGCTCATGTGCAAATCACATGCTTTTACCTGTGAGTGCGTGCAGCATTTACCAGGAACCCTCTCCAAGGCAGGCATGTGCAGTTCAGCGCTTCCCATGCTCAGCCTCACGACATCAGAGCTGCGTAATCGGACAGTACGTAAACTGCTTACTTGAAACAATGACGCAAGCAGGAAGCACCTCGTTCAATTCTCCAGTGTCCTGCCTATAGCACCATATGGCCAACACTTGCTGCACTTCTGTAAATTCAGCTCCAAAACTCGCAGTCACGGACTCCTATTCCACAGGCATTGTCAAGGTGCTAAAATTAGTGATTAATGCATTTTAGTGCAGTGTGGTGGACCATGCCTAATGCTTACTACTTGGCAGGGCTGGGGTATTCATGTTAATTGCAGCGCATACGCGTGGTCTGGTTTCGGCGCACTTAGCCTTGGTTGCAGTGCACAGAGACCTTACTCTGCCGCACATAGAGGAAAAAAATTAGAGGGAACATTGGTTGTGACCCCTTGGTGCTTGAGGGTGATTGCAAATACTCCAGCCAGCTGTAGTGACTGAGCATGCCCATTGGCACATACTTTCACTCTTACACTTTGGTCAGGCAGAGAAGTGGTTGGTTCAGGAGGATCACTGACATAATATCATCGACCATAATATCGAGTTACAAAAATATCGGCGAATAAATATCGACTTCAATTATATCGACATCCAATACTTAATTAAGAAACTACAAAAATATCGACTACAAATTATTGACTAAAAAATTTATCGAAATTAACAATATCAAAAGACAAAATATAGAATAAACAAATATTGATTCTTAAAAAATTAAACAGTATACAACAAAAATATCGATAACAAATATATAGATGACACTAATATCGTAAATTATGGTATATCGACACTATAAAAAATACCTAAAACATTTTAAATACAATACAACTAGATATTTTAAACATATAACACACGCCAAAAGATATATACTACAAATAATAAACATTGTTTCAAAACATAAAAAATAAGAACACATTTTAACCACATATCATCCGAACATTGCAGTGAATTTAAAAATAAACATACAACTTTTAACATATAGTCGCTAAATATCATTACATTTATTTTAAATAGAACAAAGAACAAACCAGGTTTACTGCAGAAGTCTTAAATCGATACAATTTCAACAACACCAACCAAAGCTATTAAATTGAAAGAAATTCAAATCAACCAATAACAATCTCCCACTCTTACATCATCCAATCAAATGAAGCAACTAATCAAATACACAGTATAAAATGATTATTTTCCTAATGATATTTCCTGCTTCTAACTCGAAAAAAAGAAGAAGGAGAGACTCTGACCAACAGTTTCCTGAGAAAACTACTTTACCAGACAAGACTCCTTCAGAAATAATTGAAGTAAGTTAAACTAATTTATAAATGAAACAAAAGTATTAGGCTAAAAGTTCTACTATTTCTCGAAACTGTTTAAATAACATTTATTTTTTTCCTTTTACATTTCTTCTACAGACATCTCCAAAACACGGCAATAAACCTTCAACAGATTATTTACTACTAAATTCTAATTGTGAGTATATTTAAATGTTTTCTAACACACCAACTGCATAAATGAAACCCACATTTCTAATACACATTTTATCTTTATTCTATCTTCTTAACAGAAATTATGAA
The DNA here is from genome assembly GCF_964263255.1 of Lissotriton vulgaris. Classification (NCBI taxonomy): domain Eukaryota; kingdom Metazoa; phylum Chordata; class Amphibia; order Caudata; family Salamandridae; genus Lissotriton; species Lissotriton vulgaris. The sequence continues at coordinate 1,099,599,991 of NC_141685.1, read as the reverse complement.
GACATCAAAAAATTACTCCATCAAAGCTAAAGACTCCACAAATTAAAAAGTAAGTATATTTTTAAAATTATTTAAGAACCCTAAAATCCTAACTACAAGACAGCTTCCCCCTACAAACCTATCAATATGTTTTAAAAGAGTAGAATAACCAAGTTTTTTAAATTTCTACCAACAGAAATAAAACAACAAAATAGAAGAGAAAACTTGAAAACACCTTTTGAACATTTCAAATTACAACAAGAAATAAATGTAAGTATACTCACTGAAATATGAATACACTTAAAACATGTATAGCAGTATTTTAACTTAAAATGTATTTCTTTCTAATCTTTCCTAGCACAACAAATATAAACATGACTGAAGGTGCTGAGTTTGTTATGTCACAAAAGAATAAACTATTATTATGTTATATGGGGTATGTGTATACTCAAGAAAAACAGCCAGAACGTAAAGTATTTTGGAACTGTAGCAAATACTACTCTAACAAATGCTATGGTAGAGCTACAACTGAAGAAGCTAATGTACTATCTACCAAGGAACACAATAACCCCCCTAACGTAACTGAAATTGAGGTCAGGGATGCCCTTGAAAGCATAAAAGAAGCTAGTACAGGGACTGACAAACCAACAACTCAAATATTAAAAGAGGAACTCTTAAAAGTTCCTCAACATGCTTCTGGGCAACTACCCTCAATTGACTCCCTAAAACGAACAATTGCAAGGCAAAAAAGAGTCACAACAACTACTCAACCTAATCCAAAAACGTTTGAAGAAGTTGTCATTCCCCCAGAACTGAGTATAACTCACAATAAGGAACCATTCTTACTATTTGACAACAAATGCCCTACAAACCGAATTATAATGTTTGCTACTGCAAAAAATTTAAGAAAATTACAAGACTGCCAACACTGGATGATGGATGGGACTTTTAAAACATGTCCTAAACCATTTTACCAGCTCTACAGTATACATGGACTGTACCACCATTCTAACATCCCATTAATTTACTGTTTATTGCCCAACAAACAACAAATAACATACACAGAAGTCCTAAATACAACAAAACAGGAAACAAATAATTATTTTCCACAGAAAATAATGATTGATTTCGAACTAGCAATGATCAATAGTATATTAAAAACGTTTCCACACACAGCAATACAAGGGTGTTATTACCATTTTAATCAAAGCATTTGGAGACACCTACAAAAATCGACATTAAGCATACAGTATGCTACAGACAGCAGTTTTGCATACTAAATAAAAAAAATGAATTGCCCTATCCTATGTCCCTGTTACAGATGTAGCAGAACATTATAACATACTAATCGATAGCCCATATTTAAAAAAAATGAAGATACACTAGCACCACTCCTCGACTACTTTGAAGACGCATGGGTGGGAAGGCTACATCGATCTGGCCATAGACGCCAACCTAAATTTCACATAGCTTGGTGGAATGTATATTTAAGTACACTCAATCAAGAAGCTGAAACTAACAACAGTGTTGAAAGATGGCACAATGCATTTCAAGCTACCACTAGCAGAGGGAAACCTACTGTCCAAAAACTAATCGAAGCTTTACAAAAAGAACAAAGCTACCAAGAGCTACGCATACAAAAAATCAGTAACCCAAATAGGACCTAAACTAACTAAACAGACTAAACAAATGTTTAGACTACTCCAAAGCCAAGTCACCTTATATCATTCTACACGAGGCCTAGAATACCTATCCCTAATAGCCAAAAGCCTACTGTGAATTATGTACACACAAATAACAGTACTCTATTTTATTTATACAAAATCTGATAAGTAGCATAAAAATATTATATTATAACAAATATTCTATAATTGTCACACATTTTTATGTGTATTTTTTTAAAACAGGATGTAGACAATTAAACAATATTTCTTATAATATAAAAAATACCAATAATAATAACAATAGCATTTCCCACCCAAATAAAATAAAATGTATAAACTTACAATTCATGTTGCTGAAAAAGACGTCATCCAACCACTTGTAATCCATGTTCTCCACTGGTAATCCATTCCAATTCCAATTTGTGGAAACCCTCAAAAACCCGAAAGCAAGTGAAATTGAAAAAAACGCTCCAGGAAATCCCGATAAAAAAAAGTGTGGTATCTTTATTATTTAAAGTGACATACACACACTTTTAGTTAAAAAAGAAACGCATGATCTTCTCCAAATCCAATTCGATACCCTTAAAAACCCAAAAAGTAGTTTAAAAATTGAAGAATCGTTCCAGGAAAGCCCGACAAAACAAAGTGTGTTAACTTTATTTAAAAAAACTAACATACGCACACTTTTATTTTAAAAAAATGCATGATCTTCTCGTAATCCAAATTGATACCCTTAAAAACCCGAAAAATAGTTAAAAAGTGTAAAAATCGCTCCATGAAACCACGAGAAAAGGAAAGAGAGTATAAAAACATTAATTTAACAAACTAATGCACTCTTCTTTCCACCAAAAAAATGCATCCTTCTCCGGAACGAAATGGCGGAATCCCGTTACCTGTAAAAAATATGGAACACAAAACCACCCACACAAAGCCCCCAAATATTACAAAGTACACATAAACATTATTATAAAACATTATAATCAACATATGTTTAAATCAAACACAGAAAATACACTAGGCCTCAAACACTCACCACACCTCCGTAAAAAACAACTAACACCTAAAACATACCAAAACCGTGACAAAAAACCTAGAGTAATACTACACACTTCCATAATACACTCAAACACTACTACTCTCTAACATATAATAGTTAAAAATAACCTTACCTTTCCCAACGCGACGCAGCATCCAACCGCGAGCTTCTCCAGTCCGGAATGAAGCTAAATAACCTTACGCGGTAAAAAAATAGTCCCATTTACACAATAATAGAAACTTAAACATATTAAATACAATGTTCTAAGTAAAAATAAAATATACTACCAAAATTAAAATATTATACATTTATTTCTATCACTTATAAAAATAATTGTAGATAAATTCTCCATAGGAAATTATTAATAATTAATAAAAAATGTCTTACTAATTATTATTAATACTTCATTTAATATATAAACAGTGTAATAAATACATAGAACAAATAAAACTTCAGTTTATATATAATTGACATTTATGTATTATTTATCAAGTTACTATACAATTATATAACATTTGTAAATTAATAATAATAATAAATAAGAACTATTATTTTTTATTATTATTAATCATATTTATGTATATAAATTGTAAATAAATACAGAACCTAATTTACACTTGATTCAATATTGTCCAAAAATATTTATGTTATGTGTTAAAATATGTAATAATTAAATAACCTATATACATTAATAATAATAAATAATATTATATATTAATTATTATTATTAATAATTGTATCTATGTATGTAAATAATTTAAAAATACAAATCAAACATTGTACCTCACTGTAAAAATTATTTTCTTTTTTCTATTGTAATAAAAATGACTTTTTAATTAAATAACCTTAGTATATACTTTACAATATTTAATTAAAAATATTATTTTTTAAGAACATTGTATTTTATATGTATAAATGTTATTAAAAATATATTTTGCATGTCAAAGTAGGAAATATATACTTACCTTTTTATTAATTTTTATTCATGTAAAAATGCTAAATATTTAATTAATAAAATAATATATTATATATTAACATTATTAATTAAATATTTAAATTACTAAAAAACAAACACTTTCTTCCGCTAAAGGCGACCTGGGAGGTAGATATCGGTCCGTTGGATGAGGATGATTGGCGAGAGGCCTTAGAATCCCCGAGGGGTGCGGCTATAGCGATACGGTTTCGGCTCATACAGTTCAAGATTCTTCATAGGGCCTACTATACCCGAGAGCGACTGTGGAAGGCGGGCCTGATTGGGTCCCCGGAGTGTCTGCGATGTGGGACAGAGGTGGGTACGTTGCTCCACACAGTATGGTCGTGCTCCAAACTGGTTGGCTTCTGGAGGGGTGTATGGGGCTGCCTGTCGGAGGTGCTGGGCTGGACCCTTCCCCGTACCCACCGTCTGGGTCTATTGCACATCCTGGAAGGGGTTGGAGGTAATATCTATAAGAGAACCTACTCCTCCTGGGGCTGGTGGTAGCCAAAAGAGACATGGCCCGAGCGTGGAAGGACGTGAGGCCCCCCCCCTGACTGCATGGAAGGCTGGTATGGACTTCTGTATGGGTCTAGAGAGACCAATCTTTGAGGCGCGAGGATGCCCTCGTAAACATTTTAAAATTTGGAAGAGGTGGGCAGATTACAGAGGCTTGACACTAGACCCCCCGGCGGAACAAGAGGAGGACCTTTAGCCCCATGTGAACCGGCAAAACCCACTCCCACACACATACTAGACACGTCAAGCGCTTACGTCAATGCAGTTCGTACACACATGCATGGGGTTAGGGCGGGTTCCAGGGAGGGCTCTGGGAGTTGGGGGGGTAGATAACTGAAAAGATGGAGGTGGGGTTACTGTTTCCTTGTATCCTTGATTACATTGGTTCCTTGCATAAACGATCGGACTTATATTGCAATTGTAACGAAAATGTCTGGTGGTATCGTCCTGATTGTGGGATGCCACGCTAACTCATATGCTCATCTTTATCAATAAACTTGTTATGAAAAAAAAAAAAAAACCACTTTGCAAAAATCTTTATCAATGTTAAAATTTGTTTACAATGTTTATAATATATATTTTGAAATGTAAAACATTTATGAATATAAATAAATGTAATGTAATACATTTTATTACCTACAATGTAATGTAATGTAATGTAATGTAATGTAATGTAAAAATTACTTATAAAGCGCGGCATTCACCGGACGGTTTCTTGGCGCTATTCACTTTATTCAACAAGAGGCAGTGAGCGGGGGGAGAGGAAATTATGAGTAAATGCCATGGAAGAGGTGGGTTTTTAGGAGAGACCTGAAATGAAGGTGAGAGGAGGAAAGTCTCAGTTCCAGTGGCAGTGAGTTCCAGAATGAGGGTGCCAAAAAGGAAAATCGGAGACCTCCGTGTTTTTTGCGCTTGAAGCGGGGAGTTTGAAGGAGCGCAAGATGAGAGGAACGGAGGTTCCTGGAGGGGGTATAAGGATGCAGGAGGGAAGAAATAAAGGAGGGGCCGATGCCGGCCAGAGATTTATGAGTCAGGCAGCCAAGTTTGAACTTGCAGCGCTCCGAAACAGGGAGCCAGTGGAGGGCCTTGAGGAGAGGACGGACGTGTTGGTGTTTTGGTTGGTGGTAGATAAGGCGAGCTGCCTGGTTCTGAATCAGCTGCAATCTGCTGATTAGGTATTGTGGGATGCCAACATACAGGGCATTGGCGTAGTCGATCCGAGAGATGACTAACGCCAGCAGTGCCAAGGTGAGGGCTTCAGTGGTCAGGAAGTGGGCTATTTTCCGGATCTTCCGGAGCTGAAAGAAACAAGAGGACACAGTGGCACTAACCTGGTGCTTCATAGAGAGGTCTTGAGAGATGTAAATCCCGAGGCTTTTCACTTTGTCCGCCGGGTGGGGGGGGGGGCCGAGGGAAAGGGGCCAGAAGGTGGAATTCCAGGGGTTGGATGAGCCTCCGACAAGAACGAGCTCCGTCTTGTCGGGATTGAGTTGCAATAAGAATGTAGCAAAAAGAATATTTTTTTTATTCTGTACTGTACATATTATAAATACAATCTGGTAATAAAAACTTTCAAACACTACATCTCTACTTATTTTGCTGCTAATATTAAAATGTTATTTTTTTAAGTGTGATTATTTTAATAATATTGATATATTTACATCTATCTTTTTCCATTAAAAATATTGAATCTGTAAATATAATATAAAATCATATATTTTGTTACATTCCTTTTATAATTAAATGATAAAACATATATAACTTACTATTCCCACTCCATTCAAATAACAGTTAAGGAATGTGCTGGACACTAACCCCATTAAATGTACTATTCCCACTCCTAAAAGGTGAAAATCAGAGGTGTTGGACACAGACCCATTATAAATTACTATTCCCACTCCAGTCAAATAAAACTCAGGGAAGGTGCTGGACACTAACCCAATTTAATTTATTATTCCCACTCCAGTCAGATAAAAGTCAGTGAAGGTGCTGGACAGTAACCCAATTGTATTTAATATTCCCGCTCCAATGACGTGAAAATCAGGGAAGGTGCTGGACACAGACCCATTATAAATTACTATTCCCACTCCAGTCAGATAAACCTCATGGAAGATGCTGGACACTAACCCAATTTAATTTACTATTTCCACTCCAGTCAAATAAAAGTCAGGAAAGGTGCTGGACACTAACCCAATTTTATTGACTATTCCCACTCCAATGAGGTGAAAATCAGGGAATGTGCTGGACACATACCCATTATAAATTACTATTCCCACTCCAGTCAGATATAACTCAGGGAAGGTGCTGGACACTAACCCAATTTAATTTACTATTCCCACTCCAGTCAGATAAAAGTCAGGGAAGGTCCTGGACAGTAACCCAATTTTATTTACTAATCCCACTCCAATGAGGTGAAAATCAGGGAAGGTGCAGGACACAGACACATTATAAATTACTATTTCCACTCCAGTCAGATAAAACTCAGGGAAGGTGTTGGACACTAACCCTATTTAATTAACTATTCCCACTCCAGTCAGATAAAAGTCAGGGAAGGTGCTGGGCAGTAACCCAATTTAAATTACTATTCCCACTCCAGTCAGATAAAAGTCAGGGAAGGTGCTGGACACTAACCCTATTTAATTTACTATTCCCACTCCAATGATGTGAAAATCAGGGAAGGTGCTGGACACAGACCCATTATAAATTACTATTCCCACTCCAATCAGATAAAACTCAGGGAAGGTGCTGGACACTAACCATATTTAATTTACTATTCCCACTCCAGTCAGATAAAAGTCAGGGAAGGTGCTGGACACTAACCCAATTTAAATTACTATTCCTACTCCAGTCAGATAAAACTCAGGGAAGGTGTTGGACATTAACCCTATTATAAATTACTATTCCCACTCCAGTCAGATTAGACTCAGGGAATGTGCGGGACACTAACCATATTTAATTTACTATTCCCACTCCAGTCAGATAAAAGTCAGGGAAGGTACTGGACACTAACCCTATTTAAGTTACTATTCCCACTCCAATGATGTGAAAATCAGGAAATGTGCTGGACACAGATTCATTATAAATTACTATTCCCACTCCAGACATAATAACCTAAAGGGAAGGTGCTGGACACTTACCAATTTTTTTTTACTATTACCACTCCTTTGACATAAAAGTCTGGCAAGTTACTGGATAATAATCATATCAAATTTACTACTCCTACTCCAAAAATTTTTAAATTTAAACAAATTCATTTATTTTAAACAATATATCCCATATCCCCTATCAAATAAACCTCCCATTAATAATTTATATATTTATATGTTTTACCTATTTAATTTGTTTTTATTAATAATATATTTAAATTAAATACATTTTCAAATATTTGTAAACATTCTAATTTATTTCAAATTATACGACAATCTTAAAAAAAATTATATATCAATACCCACCATTAAACACTATTTACACAAATTTTGGTTAATAATATTATTTTGAAAATTATTTATAAATTTTAAATTTAAACTTTAAATTTGCAAAAAAAATTTGCATAATATATTTAGTTTTTATCATACTTTCAAACACTCCCCACCCTTATCCCCTAATATCCCAACACCCCACTCCTAAAATTACATAAAAGATCTGTAATTTTAATATTTTTTTTTAATATTTTCTAATATTTAATTTAATTTGCATATTAGAATTTTTTTAAAAATGTTTTAAAAAACACTCCGCACCCTTATCCTCTAATAACCCAACATCCCGCTCCTACATTTACATAAATGAATTTAAAATTTACATTATTTTTATTTATATTTTTTAATTTTTAAATTTGCATATTTTAAAAAATATTAAACAATATTTCAAAACACTCCCACCCTTATCCCCTAATAACCCAACATCCCGCTCCTACAATTTCTACAACATTTTTTAAATGTACTAAATATTTTCAAAAAATTATTTACATTTAAATTTTAATTTTAATAATTATAAAATTTAGAAAAAAATATTTTAAAACACTCCCCACCCTATTCCCCTAATAACCCAACATCCTGCTCCTAAAAGTTAAAAAGACATTTTGAAAATTTATTGTTAAATGTTATTTCTTATAAATTTCAATTCTTTTTACAAAATTCACATATTTTTTAAATGTAAAACTAATTATTTTAAAACACTCCCCTAATAACCCTACATCCCGTCCCTAAAAAATTAACATAAAATACACAATTTAAACATTAATTACATTTCTAATATTTCAAAATCTGAAAAAAATCAACAATAGTAACACATTTTTCATATTTATATTATTAACATTATATAAATTTTTCGATATTTTACACTATCTATATTTTATTTTTGATATTTTTTACATTCTATATATGTTAAAACAATATTTTTAACAGCACTAACAAATCTATTTTAACATTACACGATATTTTTGTCATCGATATAATTACATTCGATATTTCACTACAATTGATATTTTTGACTCGATATTATACCCATTCGATATTTTGTAGTCGATATTATGCCCAGTTACCGGTTCAGGAGTGCCTGGGATTGCTCTATGACCATTAGGTTAACGGACACCTCTGTATGAAAAATGGCTACCACAGGGTTTTCTCAACTGAACAATTCACATTTCAGGAAGGACTTTTTCTGGGCAATATTTTGGCCTATGGCCTGAATTTTGTGAACCTCCCCTCCACCTTCATCGTCACCGATATCTGACAGTCCTTATCCATATGTTCAGGGACTAGGGCTCACACATGTTTGGCAGCAGGCCGGCCAGGATGGGATGAGCTGCAGACCCGTGTAAAGTGGACGGCCTTGCCAGGCTGCAAACCTTTTCCCGACAGCAAGGACACTCACGATGGTGTGGCATCACTCCTCCATACCATCCAAATGGTTGCTGTGGTTTGCACTTATTCTTTTGAATCTGGCTTTCTTGCACACCTGATTAACTAATTCAGCTGTTAGGAGTTTGTTGAGTGCCACTTCCAAGTGGGATGCTCGGGCCCAGAACTGCTCCTTGGACTGGCGAGGGTAAGAATGTTGGGCGGATATTTTCCTGGTCTTGTATGATTTGCTCTCTTCATTTAGCAGGCACACACCTTTGTATTCTCTGGGCCCAGATGTCCTAAAATTTTCTTTGGGAAAAGTGCAGGGTCTTGCGAGGTCTTTCAGTTGGAAGTAGATGGTACATCATGGGTTTGCCATAAGTCCGAAATTTGCATTCAGTGCATCGACCATGGTGGGTACCTGTGTGGGCGACGCACTGCATTTACGACCAGGGACAGTGCATTACATCAGCCCCCCTCTAGGTTGAGCAACAGTGGCTGCTTGCTATCATCATCCATGGCTGTGGCAGCAAAGTACAAGTCCAGGGTCTCCAGCCACAGTTTCCAGTTTGGGGGTTGTGTTGAGATGATGAAAGGGCATTCTTGGTATTTAGAGCCTGTCAAGGCTCCAACGACGGGGCCTAGCTGTGCAGAGCCTAAGAGGCTCCCAGGGGCATTTCTGTGGTGACAGAGCGGCCCGAGAGGCAGAGGGCCGCTCCAACGTTCATTTCCACGTCCTGGGGGCATTTGCTGATTCCGAGTCCTCAGAGGGGGGGGCTCCAATGACGGGGCACATTTAATTAGAGCCACGAGACTCCCACCTGATTAGGGGGCATTTTCTTATTCAGAGCCTGAGAGGCTCCTGGAGGCATTTTGTATCTTGAGCCCACGAGGCTCACACGTTGTTTGGGCACCCCTTGTGATTCAGAAGCCCCGAGGAGATCCCCAGCTGCCCAGCACTTAGTGGTACAAAAGGGGGTGGTGATGGACGGAGCATCTGAACCAATCAAACACTCGCACCCAGTCAACAGATCTGGGTTTAATCCATCACCGTTCTTTAGCCCACTCTGCCACCCCAGTTCAGACATGGCCATATGCAAATCAGTCTGACCCTGTGCCTCATGGGAACAGTCCATCCCGAACTGCCAAGCCATGCCTTCCCTGGACCGGAAACAAGCTTCCGAGGACCGGTTTCTGGCATTTCAGCCGTCTTCAGCCCGGCTTGCTTGAATCCAGTGGCAAAGTGAGCAAGGGACTCACGTCTGAGCATACCCTGCCAACTTATGGCGAACAAAGCGGTACAAAAGGGGGTGGTGACGGACGGAGCATCTGAACCAATCAAAAACTCACACCCAGTCAACAGATCTGGGTTTAATCCATCACCGTTCTTTAGACCACTCTGCCACCCCAGTTCAGACATGGCCATATGCAAATAAGTCTGAGCCTTGTTAAAATTTCAACCAGGTGCTTAGATTTAAGGGCGAATTTTGCGAATTCGTGATCCGCGAATTTGCTTATTTTTGCGTGTCTGCGGGTGTTCGCGGGGCGCTTTATGTGTTCGCGGGTGTTCGCGGGGGCGCTTTGTGTGTTCGCGGGGTTTTGTTTTTTTTTGCCTGGTTAATCACTGCCACCCTCTAGTTTTTTATGCCCTTCTGTCCTCTGTACCACTCGTTTCTGTGCCCTTCTGCCCTCTGCCTCACTCATTTTTTGGAGTGGAGAAGTGTGGCTCAGGGGTTAGAGGCGGCAGACCCGGAAGCTGAGATCCGTCCTGGACCAGGGTTCAATTCCGCGCCTCGGCGGGTCTTGAGCTCAAAAATTCCACGGACTCGATAATTCTCGTTCCGGTGTCTATTCGACTCACGGGTTCACACTCTGCGACTATGAGCAATAGCTTGCTTAATCTCCACTACGTCCCCTCGCGGCGGGATGCCTGGCTTTCACCTTGTGGATACCCTGCCGGGGTTATCTCACAGGGGAATACCAGGACGGGTTCCCAAGGCAAGCGCCTTGATGCCTTCGGGTGATACGTGCGCTATATAAATCGCAATACATTTACATTTACATTTTTTGTCCCCTTCTGCCCTCTGTCACACTTTTGTGCCCTTCTGCCCTCAGCCCCACTTAGAATGGCACCAGCAAGCTGCCAGCGCCATTCTAAAATAGCTGCAAAGAGCTTCAACAGGAAGCACTAATAGATAAAGTAAAGCAGGTGCTCGAGTTGAAGGTCAAATTAAGTTACACAATCATTAATTACCCCAAGTTTGGGGTGATTAATGATTGTGTAACTGAATTTGAGTTTTAACTCGAGCACCTGCTTTGCTTTATGTATTAGAGCTTCCTGTTGAAGCTGACTTTTGTAACTATTTTAGAATGGCTCTGGCAGCTTGCCGGCGCCATTCTAAAAGAGTTACAAAAGTCAGCTTGAACTTTTGACCCAATCCGTTCCGCTCGCGGATTTTGCAGGAAATTCGCGAATCTCGCGGATTGCGAATTTACCGAAAATCCGCAAACGGAATGGATTTTCCGCCCATGCTTACTTAGAATACCGGAATTGGCCTAGCAATGCCCGTGACTGGGGCATGCTAAGTGATGCACCCGTAAGGTAGGCACGGGGATCACAGGGTACATGGCGTTGGTGGGCACATGTCTACCTGGGAACCAGACTGGTGGAGCAAGGCATTTGAATCTGAAATGGCCCTGAGCAAGGGGACCGATTGAACTTGGGGGTTTTCAGAGGTAGGCTCTGGTGGGGAGGGCAAAAAGGGGTTGGCCCTGGTTGCCCTTGTGGCGGTAAAGAGGCCACATAAATTGCCTTACATTGTTAAGGGGAGTCCTCCTGCGTACTCCCTAGGCCAGCACTGAGAGGGAGATATGGTAAGCTCACCCCAGAGAGAATGGAGACACCGGCTGGGGGCAAGGGCACCAGTTTACAAACTAGGGCATGGGGCTTCCGCCTCTGGTTATTCCCTACGAGCCCTGATGGGCAGCCTGGTGGTGGAGGGGTGGGCCCCTCAGGTGGCAGACAAGGGCCAGATGGCAGGGCTCACCTCTCAAGGACGTAGGTGCGTTGCGACTTGCGTGGTTCTCAATTGGTTGGGGGACGCGAGCCAGAAGGCCCCTTAGGGCTGGAGCAATAGACAACATTCTTTGTGTATATAAATTGAGTTCTGTCAGACTTGCTGATGGATTATGATTTTATGATTAACTTAAATGTAAATATGGTTTAGCGATTGAATTTGATAAATCCATATCGTATGGAATTGTATTAATTATATATTGTCATGTTTGTGTGATGGTTTGTGATAAACGCGGCCTGTTTTACCCACAGCTCTGGTTGTCAAGTATTGATTTGTGGGATCCGATGGAGGGCGGGCCGGGAGCAACCTGGGGGGTCCGGGTCCTATGCTCTACATAACTGAGGTCTTTCTGGAGAGGCTGAATTTTAAGTCTCTAAAGCGATCGATAGTGAAGGGGACTGAGAACATCGCCTGTATCGAAGAGGCCAGCAGTCCCACCATTCGGGCTACTGATCTCAATGATACAGTCTGCCTGCTCAAAATCGATCTCAATTCTATCCTGATGGTCCTGACCTTCTGTGTCAGTAGAATCAGTTTACATTTTCGGGAGTTGATCTGGAAACCCGAAAATTCTATTGCTTTGGTGGGCATCAGAATCGATTTCTGTGAGTTCTCAATGAACCGCAAGCTCTGAAGGAGCGTGATTGACCATTCAAGGTGATTGACCACTAAATGGGGACAACACGCCATGATAATTATATCGTCCAGGTAAATGATTATCCGGACTCCAAAGCCCTCAAGGACTGCACTACTGGACAAAGGAGTTTCGTGAAACACCATGGCACAGATGAGAGACCGAAGCGAAGGACTTTGTATTCGTAGTATACTACTTGCTACAGGAATTTCACCTGTGGGGTGCAAAAATGGGAAGGGAGAGGTAAGCGTTTTTCAAGTCTAGACGGACAATCCAGTCCCCTTCCATCTCGAAATGTCGGTAAATGACCCAACCATTGGAATCTTTTAGAGTCAGCATCAGCCGAGATCGTCCCCTTTCTTCTGTACTAAGAAGGCATTGCTGATAAATGTTGGGGTGCAGATCTGTGACTACTATTGCCCGTTTTTGCAGAAGGGACTGAATTTAGGAGGAGCTAAAGCTTTGATCTTGATGAGAAAAAGACATCATTGGGGGAAGGGATAGTTGTCTGGGGGAGTTGTACATTTCCAATCTGTACCCGTGCACTGTCTCCAGAACCAATGAATCCTGCAAGATTGTTTACCAGGCCCGAAGGAAGGATTGAATCTTGCCCCCCAATACCATTTCTGAACATAGAACAAGCCTCACCTGTGGTTCCTGAATCCTGGCATCCTCCCTGGTTTCCTCCACATCTGCCCTTTAAAAAATGGCTCCTTGAAAGTCCGGTGGGTGTAACCTTGGGATATTGGGGTCCTGATAACCCCCGCATTGTTGTTGATAATGGCCTCATTGGGCACTTTGCTGGTTGACCCCGGCCGAACTAATGCCCTCTAAATCATCCTGCCCTACTGTGAGAATGTGGGCTGATATGCTGTCCACTAATTAAAGTGGGCACTTTGTACCAGGCCACACGACCCTTATGATGTCTGAGGTCAAAGATAACCTTATTGAAAGCTATCCTAGTGGTATCTATGGAGAGCAGCCTTCAGGCTTAATTTTGAAGGAATGTAAAGCAGATTGTTTTACCAGAATATAACCTCCTAAATGACTAAATGAGAGGAGACATGGATCAACACCCTTGACCATAATCTGAGGTTCACCAACACTACGAGCAAAACAGACATTGTGTTCCTAGATGTGGTCATTTCAGTCAGTGGCACGACACTTACCACTAAAACCCACAATAAACCTACCGCGAAGAATAACCTCCTGGAATTCAGCAGCTTTCACCCCCGTCCTTTGAAGGAAAACCTTCCTTACGGACAATATCTCAGGTTAAGAAGGAATTGTAGTACTACCACAGACTTCAAAGATCAATCAGCTAACCTCAAGAAAAAACTACAAAATAGAGGCTATCCGACATCTACCCTAAACAAGGGATTCAAAAGAGCAAAAAACCAACCGAGGGAGGCACTCCTCGAAGAAAAAACTAATAATTCAGACCAAATCCCACTCACTTGTGTCACCACATATAGCAGTCTCTCAAACGTTATGAAAAAAAGCATCAACAAACACTGGAATATTGTGAAAACCTTGAAAAAGGATTGGGAAAAACCCCTTTTTTCGTTCAAGAAAGGACGTAGTCTGAGAGATGCATTGGTTCACACACGCCCGAAGGAGAAACCACCAAACACAACACCGTCAGTGACGACATCTTGGGGTCTCCCAAAAATCACCGGGCACTACCCCTGCTCGGACTGTAGTGTGTGTCACTTAACACAAGCTACCAAAACATTGTCACTTGAAGAAGGTAAAGTGTGGGCCCAACGTGAGCACACGAATTGTAACTCAATAAACGTGATCTACCTAATCACCTGTCCCTGCCAGCTCCGTTACGTAGGTATGACCACAAGAAAGGTCAAACAACGCATCTGCGAGCACCGGAGTAACATAAGGTGCAAAAAAGCAACAACTAAATTGAGCCGCCATTTCCTGGATAATAATCATACTACCAATGACATGAGATGGACCGTCATCGAAACAATTGATGGCACAAGGAATGTACAAAACAGACTGTTCGAAAAAGAACAGCGTTGGGTGTATCGTCTAGGGACTAACATCAATGGCCTTAATGACGACATCCCCTGGAATACAGTCCTGTCATGAACCCCTGAGCTGAGCCCTAAACATTATTTTCCTTAGATCGTGTCTGATAACTAAACACAAATGCCCTCTGAACTTCTCTGTTTTCCCTGTTACTGATAATGTGTGCATTTAACAACCCAATGCCTTGTAAATACCCCCTTTTTCCATATCACAGTAGCGCTGTGATTTTCTCGATTTTCTCCGTTGCCAAAAAATATGTGCAGTTAACTTCTATTTCCTTTGAAATATCCCCGTTTTATTCATATTACAGGAGCACTGATTCCATCCAGTGTTTACATAAAAAACGGCCTCCTTTCCATTAATTTACACTTGACCGGCACCACATTGACAGGCCGGCGTGTGATAGGCTTTTGAATTCAAGCCTCACTCTGGAACCGGACCGCGCTCCGCCCACATGGGTGTACGCGCTCCAAGCCTCGTTTCGAGCGGGATACGCCCAACCCGGAATCGCGCGCTGAAACCCAAACACAGCGCATTTATACTCACTCGCCGGCCCCGCTCTCCATCGTCGGGGTCCGGTTCTGAGGATTCTTAAAGGTTAAGACGCGGGTTGTGAACGCTGAGGGCGTGAGTTTCCATTCTCAGCAGGACGGTTATCCAGATCGCCATAAGCTAAGTACCTGAACGCTCTGGAAGCAATGCCATCTAACTCTTTTCCTTTTCAGGATGTGCCAGGCGCGCTCCAATCCTCCTCTAGAGACCCATGGTGCTAGTAGCGCCCTGTTTTAAAGTGAGATACCACCCATACTTACCATCTTAGGGGGGTCACCGACCTTTGGTCAATTGATCCCTCCTATAAGGAGAATTCATACTGTGTTTTTACTCCCCCTCTCTACAACTGTAGTTTTAAACCACTTTTAGCACTTCACCTCCCAGTGTTTAACGCTATTACATCCCCAAGGGCTACTTGGATGGTGCGTAAAATAGCGTTTATTGTGTGCACACCATTGTTTGCCACCATCTATGGAGCACTATGATAATTCGCAATAGCATATACTAATTGTATGTATGTCTATATGTGTTTGTCTGTTTATATTCTCTCTCCACAGGTGCTGAGACACCCCAGAATTTGGGGCTTTTTTCTTAGAATGAGCATCATGCTCTTCTATTTTTAAGCACTTTTTTCACCTTTTCTTTTTCACTTTCACGTCCCCAGGTTAGGGTGGACTATTAGAGTGTCCTTACCGCCGGGGTATAGTCCTGAAGAATGCCTTGGTGAATCTATACCACTAGTACGGCAGAAACATGTTGACTGATTAAATTAACTCTGTGGTATTTAGCTGAATTTAACCAAATCCTAACAACCTTGGCACGTAAATTCAGACACATATACCACTTACCTGTGTCTTAGGGATCACTCATTAAAAAAGTTTTTTGATACCCTCTTAGGCACTTTTAATTATTTTTCACTCACATCACGCCCTCCCCACGCGACCAGCTCCGCAGTCTTTCTGGCGTCGTAGCACACCGAAGAGGCACTCGGTCTCTTCGGTGGGGCCCGATGATGAAGCATGACACTGACTAGGTCGGTGTGTGAGGGCCTTCCTACTCAAATAGAGTGATTGTGTTACCCTTCTTTCATTTGCTCCAGATCCATGGCAGTCTGATGACTGACCAGACCTCTCTTCTTTTGTTGAAATACATTTAACCGGGGATTAAGAGAGTGTCCTCGATTCTCCCTACCTCTCCCTTTGTTGAAATATAAATGAGAGGAGAACCCCACAGTGTTTATATAAAAATATGTATTTTTTTTAATATAACACTCTCTACTAGTCTCTATATGAGCCTAGGACACAAAGCACACAATCCTGAATCAATGGAACATTCATAAGTAGCAAAATACACAACGGGCTCCAGGGGGAGACCAAACCATATACTAAAAAAATTGTATAACAACAATGACTTAACTAGACACAGTGCCTAGAGCATGTAGAATCGCTGGGACCCCAAAGAACCACCCAGAGGAGTGACACAAGGAGCCCACGGAGGACGGGTGCAGTGAGGAAACACAGACACGTGCTCCATGCAACTCTATGGGAAAGTTGCGGTTGGATATTTACAAGTTAAGGACACTTCTAAGAGGACTTCGAGCAAACGCTTTGGAACTTAGGAGGTTCTAAGGCCAACCCACTAGTAAGTAGTACCCATGTTACCTATCCCAGAGGAGCCGGGTGCAATGGGGTCAAGTGGTGTCGGAAACCTTTGTCGTTTTCAATGGAGAGCTGCAAATAATTCCTACTGCCAGGAGGGTGAAGAATGTCTAGTGGAATCCAAGCCTGAATTCGAGGTGATAAGAACCTGAAAGCAGAGGGGGCAGAGTCTGGTTCACTTCAGGGGACCAGGGGATCGGTAGTCAAATGCCCACCGATATCAAGTGCTTCAGGTGTGAAGAAGGGTTGCTTGACTCTGCAGTCACGGGGACCAGGAGATATTGAGGACAACCAGAGTCCAGAGGTGAGCTGTACTACGAAGGATGTCGAGTGCTGAGGGGGCGATGTCAGGCTAGAGCACCAACAAGCCTTGGCAAATGCAACCCATATGGTCAGAGGAAAACAGATTACGGTGAGGATCAGTAAAGTCCAGGGGACTCTCCAAGCACTGGAGAGTCAGGGCACATATGGAGCAACCAGGTAAGTCCAAGAATTAACAAAGTGACCCTCTCTAGGACCCACAGGCCAACGGACCAAGGATCATGAGGAGACCACAAGCAAGTTTGCAAAGTGCCAGCCCATAGGACACTCGTGGAGTAGAGGCAGGAAATCTTCAGTGCAAATATTGCTCGGGTCAAGACTACATGGAGTCCAATGCACAAGCTTGGGAATTGTCACTAAGAATATGCAAATGCAAATGTATGCTGTGCACAGGGGTTCGGGTTGCACGGTCCCACAAGGGATACTCGTCTCAGAATCACTGAGAGGGCAGATCACCCTCTGGGACCTTTGGGAACCCACCTCCTGTGTTGCTGAAATCTACAGAGTCCTCAGGAGCTCGGTAGAAGCAAAGTGGTCAGATGTGTTTAGGTGCCTGCTTTTGCAGGGGAGTAACTCCTTTACTCCAAGGGAGATTCTTCAGTTGTCCAGCAACATGCAGGCAGGCGAAGTACATGGTTTCTTCTTAACAGAATCTTGTCCAGTAGAATCTTAAGTCCTGCAGCCAGGTATCCCACTTTATACCCACGGGAAGGGGTTGGAAAGATTCTGTGGTCCCTCCTAGGGGAGGGGCAAGACAGAGGGGTGGCTACACCCATGTACTTTGTCAAGTTTCACACCAGAGCAGGAGCAAATGGCTCCCAGTACTGGCTTGAGCTGGACTATGTACAGGGACACCAAATGTCCCCCAGGTGCAGACTTTCTGGCACTCAAAGAGTGCACCCACCCAGCCCTAATTACACTAAATCCTGTCTGGTAGGTGGTCACACCTCCCTGTGACAGGATGCTTATTGTCATGCCTTCCTCTGCGTGAGCTTGACTCAGCAGCAGGAGAGCAGAATCTTGTCTGTGGCTGGAAGCATCGATTTTGTGCTGCCCAGGTCAAGAAAACTGGTACCGGGTATATCGGTGACCCACATATGTCCATTTGGAAGGGTGGAATCATACCTCCCATGCAAGTTACTGGCATGGAGGTATGATTCCAAGGTGTTTGACACCAAACACAACCGGGCACATGCATCAAGCGATTTTGGAATCGCAAACGGTGCGGATCGCAAAATTTGGCCGTTTGCGATTCCAAAATCACTTTTTGGGATGCATCATTCATTTGTCATTTATTGCAATTTAAGAAATCACAATTTTTTACGATTTCTCAAATTGCGATAGCATTTAAGAAATCGCAAATTTTGCAATTTCTTAAATGCTATGCATGATTTTTTTTTTGCGAATTCGCAATTTTGAAGGGAAAAATTACCATGAAGTACACCTTCGTGGTAATTTGCGAAAAGTTTCAAAAATACAAATAAATGCATTTTTGAAACTTACATTTTACACACACACACATGCCCTTGGGACATGTGTGTTCGTAAAATGTACTTACGTGACATTTCAGGGGTGCAGGGGGCTGTCCTTTGGACCCCCTGCACCCTTGAAATTGCATTCTCATTTTGCGATTCCTTAATTACGAATTCGCAAAATGAGAATGCCTTCCCATTGATTCCTATGGGCCTCTAGGCCCATAGGAATCAATGTAAAGCGATTCCTTATTTGTGATTCGCAAATAAGGAATCGCTAATAAGGAAAATTAAGAAATCGCAAAAACGTTTGCGATTTCTTGATGAATAGGAATTTGCGATTCCTAAATTGCGATTCCTTAATTTTCGCAATTTAGGAATCGCAAATTCCTACAATGATGCATGTGGCTGTAAATGTTTCTAAGCAGCTGTTTTAAAGTTAGCACTTACAAGGGGGTTATAATGCACTTAAACATATATGTCTGGCTGCATCACAGACAGCCCCGGAGAATGGTCTCCGAAGGCTGCAGAGGTGCTCTGCTCATGCAGGGGCACCATCTCATGTAAAACCCAGCACCCTGCCCTCAGTATTGTTAAGGTCTGCCATAGGGGTGACTGATAGGTATTTAAGTTTAGTGATTTAAATACATATAGTGAACCTATATCTTAAGTGCTGCAAGCACCAGCTTACACAGTCTGCTGTAGCAGACTGGTTATGTCTGTTTGAATGGCCTCTCAGGGGTGGCATAATACATACTTCAGCCCATGGGAAGCCTCTGGGGTACCTATGCCCTGAGTACATGGTGTACCATATACTAGGGACTAATAAGGGTACCACAGAATCCAATCTGGAGTGTACCTAAAGTACATGCATATCAATTTACAGGAGGCAGTGTGACATCAGCAAAAAGTGCAAGTAACCATAAGAAGCAGATACTATATTCCTACACCTACCAAAAACTGGTCTGGAGGCTTGAGCCTTGTCCAGGCCTCTAAAGGTAGCAACAGATGTGGTCAGTTCCTTCAGGAAGGTTTGTCCAAATAGCAAGCCTTTGGCCAGGGGACTTGCTTCAGACATGGAGAGCTCAGATAGCTTGGGGTCCAGTTTAAAGAAGATAGAGCGCCGTCTCTCACTCAACATGGTGCAGTATGCGTTCCTGTCTTGCTTTCGCCTTTCAGATAATACAGCTCTTGCACGATGGCTCAACACTCGGCAAAGCAAAAGACATAACACAAAACAAACAACACCTTTAGAAAAGGGATTTCATTTTACAAAATGCCAGGACTCTCTCTTTTAGCATAAGGCTTGGGGTTTTATTTTACACAATGCTCTATAACAGAAAGGCTTTCCCAGATGCCAAATGCACAAGATTCAAATACACAAATAGATATATGTTTATATGCAATCAATATTAATGCATGAATAATACTGATGAATAAACCCACAGAAACTTATTTGAAATAAGACTCAAGCAAATATACTGGATGTCCTGCAAGAGATCAGAAAGATATACATACATCAAATGATTACTTTGGATGTGCACCTCAACTCACTCACACATCACAAACAAAGCACCTCAAATGATCAGTGCCACTGGCCAAACATCACAATGGAAATAATCAAAGCTCAAGCACCTCAAATGACCACAGCCACTGGAACCACGCATCACAATGGCACTAGTTAAAACTCAATATTTCACCTGGTGCAAACACTGCATCTTAGCCTACTCCTGACTGGGGGAATTAAACAGCCGTGTTCAAGAGCTCAGCAACCAGAGTTCCACGGTCTGAAGTAGATGTGTTGTCCCCGTTCGGATTCCAAACTCCCGGTTTCTAAGTCAACAACCCTCAGCTTTATAATCTCAAAAAACACTAGAAGGTTCGAGAGAGACCTCCCCAGCCAGAACTGACCAGCTTCCAAGCAAGCATTCCCATGGCAGGAAGGAGTTCTCACGTCCTCTTCTCCTATCTCACATGTTCCAGCCTTTATCTTGACGAAGCTCACAAAAACCTTCCGGGTACATTAAACAATCTCTCACAAAAGCAATCTTTGAACATGATTAACCCAAGCAACTTGCAAGCGCTGCTGTACATGCAGATAAAGCTCAAGCAAGGCAAAGTCAGAATTCAAGATGACATGAGGCCATGTCAAAGCCAATAGAAAAAACCTCATAATTCTTATCAATGTACAACACAATGCACATTTGTGCACACACTGCTTATAGAGTCACATACTTCATCTCTAAATGTACAACACTGAGCACATTTGTGCATCACTGCACTTTGAGACCAAAAAGTACATTCCACAACTCTCTCTCTCTCACGCTTTCAAATGCATATCCCACACGTTCTGTTCTTGGCAAGGCTGTCCTACTCTGTGACAGCTCCCACTGAAAGTCAGCAAGATTACAAGAAATAAGCTTTTAAGAGAAGCAAGGCTTATGCAGGACATTGTACTGTGAGGCTAGGGTAAAATAGCACACCAAAGTCAGTTAAAATAATGATAGTCAATGGTCATCACAGGGTGTCAGACCACAAGAGTGCCTCTAGCACCACAGTTACCTAGTTGGCATATGGCACGCTGAGCCCAACCTATTAGCTCTTCTGGGTCTATTGCCATGACCGATTCCTTCGCCCGGAAACCCAATTCCAGCATTTTAGTTAAGGGGCCAGTCATGTCCAAGAGTTTGTCCTGACAAGAGCGCCAGGCACGGTCTATCCCCTTCTCCAAGTCTTTAGAATATTTCTTGTGGTATGAAACCATTGTGGGGTATACTTCTGTGGTGTCTGCCACCTTGCCCTTGAGATCAGGTCTCAGGCACTCAGATCGAAATATCTCCTGTACAAAAGCTTGAAATAGGTGGGCTTGAACATATTCTGCCACCTCTTAGGCGGGGCACCCCTGCATCCAGCTCATTAAATAGGTCTTGCTCCAAGGACCCAGAGGGTTCCTCTTCAAAATACTCTTCTTCGTAGAGCTCAGTCATGTTATGTTCCTGTAGTGTAGAAGTAATATCCCAGCAGGCTAAAACCAATGACCCCCAGTAACACTAGAGTGATTACACTCCAGTTTGTGTGCAGGAAAAATACTTTAAGCATTACCTCTAAGTTAAGCCTGGCTATTTTTGGGCCAAGCTACCAGAGGGTTAAGCACAGATTAATTTAGTGGCTTTAGTTGTTCACCCTAACAGGGATTATGGCTGTTGCTGAAGAAGGCCCCACACTCTCCTCAACTAACAACCCAATTTCTCACAGGGTCGATGAGAGCATGTGCCGGCAGACCACCAAAGTGCTTCACCAGTTGGATGGTAAGTCCTCCTGATCCAGCCTGTAGGTCTTGGGTGGCTTCTTGTCTCTGATGGTAGATGTTCTGGTTACGCAGGTTGAAGCCAAGTGTGCCTTACTTTCTCACACTGCCCATTCTCTTCTCTGAGGCCCCCACATGGCATATGGGGGGTCATAAACAGAGGTGCACAGGGCGATGTGCCTCTAAGATCACTGCACTGCATGATGGTGATGGCCTTTATTATTCAAGGTGGTCCCACCTGGCACACTGGGTTACAGACTTGAGCAGCACATGGGCAGACATCTGTCTCAGTTCACCACTCTGCATAATACAAAGGCCTTCCTTGGTCACAGCGATGCACCATGGTGCCACCCCTTAATACTGACAGCAGCTCCATCGGCACATGAAGTTGCAGGCTTCAGTGGTACAGGGACAGATGGCCTTACTGTACGACAGTTCACTGAGCAGCACACAACCAGAGAGCCCAATCAGTACTGGGGTCCTGAATGGACCATGAATCTCACACTTCGCTTAGGGAGTCCACTTGACAGGAACCCCTCTGGACCTCTCTTCCTCGAGGCACTCTCCTCCTCCTCCTCACAGGAGTCTCAGCTGGTAGGCATATGCTAGAGCTTCAAGACAAGTGGTCTTGATTGGTGGCGATGTCCTCTTACCCAGCAGCATGCTTATTCTGTGTCTACCACTATGTAAAACAAAACATTCATTTTTTTGTCTCCTTCTCTCATTTTTAGAGTTTGAAACATTCACATGTGGATTTAATATTTATGTTCTGAAGAAGTTGGAGTAAACCAGAAAAGTTCCTCCGTAATGCTGCATTGACAGAATTTAAAACTTTTTAATTTTCCTATTTTTAATTGATTGTAACTTGTTAGATTTTAATTAAAATGAGGTATATAAAAATATTGATTCTATGTTGAATTGTGAAGATTTGTATGGACTGAGCAAAATGGAAATCAAATGTTTATAATGTGGAATGATATGTGGTTGTATGTCGTTTTAATGAATTTGGTGACAATATTGAGTTTTAATGAATAAGGATGTATATAATTGTTGAAATGTGATGAAAACTGTTTGTGGTATACAGTAGCCTTTTTATAAGATTGCAGAAAACAGAAGATCTGAGTTTAATTTTGTACAGCAAGAATGTGAACATCATGGAGAGGTATATTGTTTGTTTTAACTTTTCTATTCCAACATCATGCATTCCCTTTTTCTAAAATCTCTGTCAGTAGCAGATAAAGATTGTCAAATCCACTAAAGCAAATTTTTTGTATTTGCATAAGGTTTGACAAATCTGTATAAAATGCACAATTTATAATGTGGACTGTTATATGTGTTTCTATGTAATTTTAAATAATGAGGTTGGTGTCAATATTGAATTTTATTAAATTAGGTTGTATATAATTGTTGAAAAGTGAAAAATGTGTTTGTGGTACACAGTTTTTTTAAAGATTGTACAAAAGGAAGGATTTGGGTTTCATTTTGTACAGCAAGAAGAATATTATGAGGGAGAGATTTATGGTTTGTTTAGACTTTTTTAACTAAACATTACTCATTTCCCTTTTCAAAGATCTCTGTCAGTAGAAGCTATACACTGTCAAATCCACTACAACATGCGTGTTGTGTTTGCATTAGGTTTCAGGAATAGGTCTTCAGTGTAAAATGTATCACTCTGTGTTTTTTGTATTGGCCCCAAGGAAAGCTCTGCCTCATTGCTTAAAATGTTAACTCTGCCTCCAAACCCAATCTCCCCCACTGCTGCTGCTGTTCATTCGGGTCTAGTTGCCCCCCTGTGGTTGGATGTGCTCCTTGAGAAAGGAAAGAATGCTTTCACTTTAAGTGAAGTTAGCCATTGCCTAACCTACTCCCCCATGCTGTATACTGTAGTGGGCAGAAGAACAAGCATTGGCAGAGCCAATAGGCCTTGCCTGTATGACAGATATTGGTTTAGTTTATTTTGACTGTGGTTGCACAGCATGCTTAAAATGTTATTCCAAATTGCTATGACATAGCCATTATTCTTGTTATTTATTAATGCATGTAGGGTGATAGGAGGTTTGAATTAAAATTAAGGGTGGGCGTAAAATCCGTTTCGCGGGCGAATTTGCGGATTTTCCGCGATTTCGCGATCCGCGAATCTCGCGAAATCGCGGTAAAATTCGCGAATTAGCGGGGACGAATTTTCAGCCAAGCAAGGGTTACAGCAGCAGGTGCAAAAGTTGAACCTAATTTCTTTGTAACTGTTGAATTGAAGTTAATACTCCAAAGTAGGTTGAAATAGGTTTAATGTAGAATAGAGCAGGTACACAGCCAGACAGCTTAGCAGTCAGTAATAACTGAATTACATTGGAATACATATGAAAGAACATTGGGTAGGAACACTATGAGATGGAATGTGGAATGAACACAGTTAAAGGGATATGGCAAGTATTACACAACATAACACATCCCCCTTTGAACATAATAGAAAAAAGCAACAACTGTAACCACCAACACCACCCCCTATCATAAAAAAAACGAAAAAGGAAAAAAAAAAAAAGAAATCAGAGAGGAAAACTTTCAGAAATATAATCAGCCAACCAAACAGGAGGTCTTTTTTCACGTTTAGGGTTCCTAAAACCATTTGTCACATCTTGGCTGACCAGACTAGAAGAACTTGAGGTAACCAAATCGGAAAGCTCACCAGAGCTATGCAAACTTGAAGCCTCAGGTAGGGGAGAACTAGAAGTGTCAGAAACTACATCCTGACTCATGGTAAGAGGTGGCAAAGAAGAGTTAGTACACAACAAATCCTCCAAATCAAACAAATCCGAGGATTTCTCTGAAGAAACTAAAGGAGAAGGACAAACTTGAGGAGAGGAACACTTAGCAACCCTCTTGAGATTCCAAACACGACCATCAGACAGGCGAACAGAGTTATTTAAAATTTCCACAACCTGCATAGGTTCATAAAACCGACTTGGCTCTTTAGGAGATTTACCAGGTTTCTTAACTCTCACCCACTGACCAAGAACTAAATCCACATCCTTCACATTATGCTTTGAATCATACCAAATCTTGCTCTTAAGACGAGAAGCCTGACTTTTTTCCTTCACAAAGTTTTCAGACCAATTAACCACATTGGACTTGAACAACCAACCAGGTGTAAACTTCGTCCGTGGATTTCTACCACGCATAAGTACAAAAGGGGGAAAACCGGTAGCTTCACAAATTGAAGTCCTGTAAGACCAAACCATTTTCAAAACTTGAGTTTCCCAATCCTTGTTGTTTCCTGACAATTGGATGGTGTTCTTGATAACACGGTTAAAACGCTCAACCATACCATTGCTGTTTGGGTTGTATGAAGCAGTGGTTTTATGCTTGATTCCCAATTTATTAAAGTACTCTTTGGCCTTAATTGACGTAAATTGAACACCATTATCACTTAACAAAATAGAAGGAATCCCTTCCAAAGTGAAAGATTTATCCAAAAATTGCAAAACTGTGTCCGTATCAGCCTTACTCACAACTTTTACAAAAGGCCATCTAGAAAACAAGTCCATTAACACTAAAATATATTTCTGCTCACTACCAATGGGACCCATAATGTCTATAGCTGCGTGCTCCCAGGGAGAATTAGGTGCCATCATATTACCCATAGAAGGCTTACACAAAACCAAAGATTTATCAGCAGCTTGACAAGATTTACAATTCCTCACAAATTTATCAATGTCAACATCCATGCCAGGCCACCAGAATGAGGATTTAACGGTGCGTTTAGAACGGACAATTCCAAAATGTCCCTCATGGCATAAAGCCATGATGGACAAACGCAAAGACTTAGGAGGTATGACTCTTTCGCCAAACCAAATGTTACCATCTCTGACGCTTAAATCAAATCTAACTTCCCAAAAAGACTTTAAAGGATGTTTACTATCAACTTTCTTTGGCCAGGACTCAGCAAGATGAGACTTCACTAAAGATAACTCCTCATCATTGAGATATTCTTCATCCCACTTCTCCTTCAAAATGCCTGCACCTTCCACGTCCTGAACATAGGCAACCTGAAAAGAATTCCATAAATCATCCTCACATTCTACAAGTTGTTTAGGCATTCTAGAAAGGAAATCAGCAATACAATTTTCCTTCCCTGGTATGTATTCCATATTATAACAAAAATCTTGAAGCTTGATAGCAAGTCTAGCAACTCTAGCAGAAGTATTGATAGTACCTTCAGTGGTTAGGACCCTGAGTAATGGCTTGTGATCACAGCGTAAAGTAAACTTTGTACCCCAGACAAAAGCTCTGAAGTGATTAACAGCCCATACGCATGCTAAAGTTTCTTTTTCAATTGTAGAATATTTTTCTTCAGTAGGGGAAAGTGATCTAGAAGCATATGCCACAATTTGTTCCTTACCATCAGAAGCAACCTGAGATAAAACAGAACCTAAACCTTTTATGCTGGCATCTGTAGTGATGATGGTCTGCGCCTCAGGATTAAAGCTTTTCAAAGAAGCGATGTTGGAGATGCAGCTTTTTATATCCTCAAAATCTTGTTCACATTCCCTGGACCAAACAAACTTGGTTTTGTTTTTTAACAATTGTCTAATGTTATAAGTTCTGGTTGCAAAGTTTGGAATATATTTAGAACAAAATTCAGCAAGGCCAATGAAAGATCTAACATCATCTTTCCCTTTGGGAGAGGGAGCGCACTTGATTGCATCAATTAAATTTGGTTTAGGTCTGATACCGTCACAATCAATCACATGGCCTAAATAGGTGACATGGTCACTAGCAAAAGTACACTTAGTATATTCAACAGTCAACCCTTTATCATCTAGAATACTCAAAACTTTCTCCAAAGTTTTGTCATGTTCAGCCTTTTCCTTGCCAAAAATAAGAATGTCATCTTGGAAAAACTTAGTGTTTTTTACAGTGGAGAACAGCCTGTGCATTAAGCGCTGAAAAACAGCCGCAGCCGAAGCCAGGCCGAAAGGCATTCTCTTAAACTGAAAACATCCTTGGGGGGTAATAAAAGCAGTGTACTGCTTGCTGTCTTTAAACAAGGGAATCTGGTGGTATGCGGAAGATAAGTCAATTGTGGTGAACCACTTAGCTCCATCCAGTAAGGCTAACATTTCATTGATTTTTGGCAGGGGAAACTGATCCACTACAATATTATCATTTAAGTGGCGAAGATCCACACATAATCTCAATTTTCCATTTGTACGTTTCACAACAACTAAAGGAGAAACCCAAGCAGATGCCTCAATTGGCTCGATTATGTCAGAGGAGACCAATCTGTCAAGTTCGGATGCAACATCCTTCCTCAAAGCAATTGGCACACTTCTAACTTTATGGATTTTTGGCACTGCAGAATCTTTCAAAATTATCTTGTGCTCAAAATCCTTTAATTTACCAATTTTTTTTTGAAACACAGCAGGAAATTTTTTTAAAAGTTCTCCACCAGTTTTAGTGCCTTCATCCACCACTAACACCTTTTCCACCGAATTGGGATCAAGAATAATATGTAATTCCCCTTGATCTTTCCATCCCAATACTGATGGACCTTTCTTAGAAACGTACAACTTGCCATAAGATTTGCGATTCTTAAATTCAAATTTGAGCCAACGAAAACCAATAATATCAATCTTCCCACCATTATAACCTTCCGGGTCAATATCTGAAGAAGATAATTTTGGACCAAGCCTGTCAACAAAAGTGTTAAGCCAAACATCTTCGTTGACAATTGTATAGGGCGACCCTGAATCCGCATACACCTTAACACGCACACCACCTATGTGCATCCAACATTCGGGCTTGTCCTCAACTAGTAAACACCCATCACGGATGTTAAGAAGAAGTTTCTTCTTTAAGACCATAGCACACTCAGAAGCTTGATCATCATCACTAGAAGGGTTGTCATCAGAGACAACATCCTCTTGAATACATTTAACTGTTTTTGTCCTTCTTCTGCAAGCTCTTGTATAATGACCATACAGTCCACAAGCACCACATTTACTTTTTTTAGCAGGACACGACTTAGCAAACGCTAAATGTTCAGAACTCCCACACCTGTAACACTTGGGAGAATCACCGCTATACCTAGGCTTAGACCAAGTTTCATTCTTTTGTTTAAAACTGTTATTCTTTTTTGAACTGGAAGTAACTTTAGCTACTACTTCTTTATTAACGTTCTCGGATTTTAAAGCACTGGCACACCTGCTGGAGGTTTCAGCTTTACGAACCAAGGCTAAAATGTCATCCAAACAAGCATCACCATTCATCCAAAGACGTTCTTGAATGGCAGGATTGTTTGCATGCATTACAACCTGGTCACGAATTAAATCTTCTAGTAACCCACCAAAAGCGCAATCATTCCCCATTTTTTTTAATTCTCCAACATAGTCGTCAACAGATTCGCTTTTAGACTGCTTCCTTTGAAAAAATTTGTATCGCGTGATGCCGATACATACTTTAGGGGAGAAATATTTATCTAAATTAGATAAAGCATCAGTGAAAACATTACTGTCCCCACCCCCAACAATAGGTTTATTCATTTGGTTATAACACTTAAGACCTTGCGGACCTAAAGAGTGTAAAAGAATACGCTTCTTATGTTCAGGAGACATTTTACCATCAGAGTCTACAGTCTCAATATAATTAAGAAAGTAATCTTTCCACTCCAACCATTTCAAATCTGGTTCGGAACCTTTAGACCAGAAATCTTGAGGGTTACTCAAAGAAAAAGTTTGTTGACTCATGTTGAAAGAAAAGAAAAAAAAATAATAATAATGAAAAAGAAAAATGAAACAGAACAGTCACTAAAGATGTATCAAAAATAACAATGCTGCCTGTAGAGATGCTTGAAGTGGAATTGTTCAGTGTGTCGATACAGGGAAGAAATAAGTTTAAACACTGTCCAATCTTCACCACCAGATCCAGGAAAATGCCAGAAATCCTCTTTTTTTTTTAAATGTTAAAAAGAATATAATTCCAATATGAGAACGAAGCGTTTATGAACAGTACCTTGAACCGCTATCCAAAACCGATCAGAGGTAGTGTAAATCGGTAATTTGGAAATGCTTTGTGTAGGTTTAATAAATGCGAGTAGGCCTGCCCAATCCAAAATGGCTGCCACGCATCACATGACGCGCCACGTTCAGGAAGAACGTCTGACGTAGGAAGGAAAGCAGCGAGCCTTCGGGAAACTGGATAGCGAAGGAAACGTCACAGGAAGAAGGACGTGAAGACCATCGCGCGTCTAGTTCAAAGAGAGCAACGGTGAACCTTCAAAAAGCTCGAGCGCTATTAAGGTGACAAAAATTGCTGAAAACGCATAATTTCTTTTAGCAAAATGCGTCGCTCACCGGAATTAGCTGCTCGTCCAGGCAAACAGTTCCCAATGCGCCGTCTAAGCACTGCCAACGTCGTCTCTGCTCCAATGTCAATTAAAATAATTACATTAAAAAAAATATATAGCGGTTCCAGGTATGATGATAACAAATCCCGATCGTCGCCAGTGTTGAATTGAAGTTAATATTCCAAAGTAGGTTGAAATAGGTTTAATGTAGAATAGAGCAGGTACACAGCCAGACAGCTTAGCAGTCAGTAATAACTGAATTACATTGGAATACATATGAAAGAACATTGGGTAGGAACACTATGAGATGGAATGTGGAATGAACACAGTTAAAGGGATATGGCAAGTATTACACAACATAACAGTAACCTTTTACAAAAGGGTTACAAACAAATTAACTTCAACTTGGACACCTGCTGCTAACTGCTTCCTGGTGCCTCGTTGCCTACTTGCAACTATTCTCTGACCCTGCTCTGACCCTTGAAGCAGGGTCAGAGAATAGTTACAAGTAGGCAACGAGGCACCTGTCCAAGGAATTAAACCTCATCAGGAAGCACTTACAGATATAAAAAACAGGAAGAAGGGAGAGGATGGCAAATACACCCATTTTGAGTTGTCAGGAGGGGTTAAACTAAAAGAGACCTTTACAGCACAATTTTCATATGCATTTTGCTAAAAATAAAAAGCTGTATGTTCTGTAGGGGCAACTCAGGAATCTGGCCCTTCAGAGATCCGGCCTCTCTTTCTTTCTCTTGTTCTCTCTCTCCCTCTCTCTTTCCCTCTCTTTCTCACTCTTTCTATCTATCTATCTATCTATCTCTCTCTCCCCCATAAACGACTACATGGGTAACTTCGCTATGCAAGCGGCTCGCGAAGACGCAAAAATCCCGGCGAACACGCAAAAAACCCAGCGAACACGCAAAAAACCCCGCGAACACGCAAAAAACAAAAATCCGCAAATTCGCACAAATTCACGAATTTTGCGGATCGCAAATTCGCAAATCCGCAAATTCGCGGATCGCGAATTCGCAAAATTCGCCCAGGCTTAATTAAAATATGAGATGGAAGTGTAGTAGCAGCACAAACAACAGCTTTCTTAAATAAGTATTATGGCATAGTGAACACCAATTTTTATGGGAGGGTTGAGGGTGCTTACTATAGAGAATGGAATGAGTAGTGGTAGGTAACAAGTACAGTAGATAATTGGTAGCATGATGAAAAGGACTGTTTAATCTTAAAACATGAAATTGTTTAATTTAAATTGATGGAAATGATTGTGACTATGGTGCAAATTAATTAATGTGCACATGTAAAAAAAATAATGGAACTTTCCCCGTAACATCGCAAAATAAAGAGAGGTGGAAAGCAAATGTTCTTATCTCAAAGGAAACTGAATGGACAGAGTGTGCGTATAACAGGCAAGCAGCTCCCCGCATTTGATAATGTGTGCTTGAGCTAAGAATGAATGCTATGTGTTTTTAAAAGTACAGCAAAGGTGTGTCCTTGAAGCTCATGTTTGGCACGATAAAGTTGAAAATAAAACTTAGGTTATTCTGTGTTTTTGCAGTCCCAACTATAGTTGAAAGATGTCTAACATAAGAATTGAAAGTCAGCATTGTTTAAGGTGGAATAACAGTAAATGTAAAGCTTATTGGAAATGTTGCATTCTTGGCCATTTTTTGGACCCACATAAGCTAAAATAGGTGAATGGTAACATTTTCCTGTGTACCGTGCACACATCCTATGCTTTTGCATTCAGAACGATTGTCGAAAGCTGTCAAACAAAATAATTGAAAGGCAGCATTCTTCAAAAGGAATAAAACGTAGGTTGTAGTTAAGATGGAGTCGCATATATTGTTTAACGCCTTAACCGCGGCGGCGATTCCGCCGCGGTGCGGGCGTTCTAAAGAGTGGGCGGGGCTGAGACGGCCGTTGGCAGTTCGCAGCACCATGGAAGGAGTGCGGCCGACGAGAACACGCAAGGGGTTAAAACTGACTAACATAACAAATGAAAGGCAACATTGACTGAGGTAGAATAAAGGTACATTTAAACCTTAATATAAATGTTGCCCTCTTGGTCATTTTTTTGACACATATAAGCTAAAATAAGTAAATGATAACATTTTCCTGTGTACCTTGCACACATTCTGTATTTTTGCATTCACAACTAATGTTTAACACCTTGGCTGCTAAGGGTTTTCCCCTCCTGTGCTGAAAATGCCTGAGCTGACCTTGACATGAAACTATAGTTTCATGTCAAGGTCAGCTCGTCATAAGCACAGCTCAACCGTGCCTCATGATGAGCTGACCTTGTCATGAGCATGGAAGGGGTTAAATCTGTCTAACAAATGAATTGGAAGGCAGCATTGTTCAAGGTGGAATAAAGGTATTTAAGCAAGACCTCACATGCAAGGTCAATTTCATGTGAGATATGTGCCTCCCATACTGCATTCACTTGGAATGTAATGGGATGAGTGGAGAGCTGGATTCATCCTTTTGTACATGTCCACAGTAACTAATTTGCACCACAATCACAAAAGGTTGTGGCGCCGCTGGAACTTGAATGGGGTTCCTCAGCCTCAAAGGCCACAGCCCTGCACTAGCGAAACACATACCAATGCAGGTCTCCTTATCTGCAGATCAGTGGACTTTGAAGTTGGGAAACCCATAAAAGTCCAGTGTCAGTGTTGGAAGCACATTTTCGTACCTCAAAGGAAACGGAATGAGACAGAGTGTGTGTATAGCAGACAAGCAGTTTCCCGAACAGTATAACATGTTTGCTTGAGCTAAGAATAAACAAACACTCATGTGCAAGGTCCTGTTGCAGTCACACATTAAGCACAAAATAAAAATACAAAATAAAAAACAGTAAGGATGTGGTCAAGATGCAGTTACAAACAGTGGTGAAAAAATTAACAAGTGGACATATTTTCAACAGGAGGGTGGGAGATTAGCATACAGTAGAACCAGCTACAAAAGATGAATTCTGTAGAGTGGCTCAACAAAAAGAAAAATATATCTCCCAAAAGTGCAAGCAGTAGAAAGACACAAGTACTTGGGCCATGCTCTAGGGAAGGGTCAGGTGCAAGAAGAGGTAAGTGCCAACCTCGGAGCTCATCAGCAGGAACCAAGCAATCGTGAGTGGCTTTGAAGCCCACCCATCCTAAGTAAAGGGAGGGTTCCAAGCCTACTATCAGTCCATAAAATGTATAGAAGAGACATGCTCTGTCTATGCAAGACCTAAAAATATGAATGATAGTTGAACAGACCAGTGGATGAAGAAGCCAGATTTAAAGCTCATATAAAATAAGTATATTTTATATAAAGGATTTTAATAATAGCAAACAGTCTCTGCTGATGGTCAACCTTAAAAAATGGGTGAGGTAAGAGAGTTGGAAGGGGTTCCTAGGGAGGCCAGAGTCAGACTTGGAACCATAAATACCCCCTCCCCCACCCACCGGCCTCAAAACCAGACTTCAATAACTTCACACCCCCGGGTAGGTGCCCAATGGGGTTAATGGTCAATCCAGCTCAGCCAGGGCCCCTGCAGAGATGCTAGAGGTGTATGACATTGGTGAAGATATGGCGCTCAAATAAAAGTGTGTTCGCTGTGTAGTACAGCTGGCTGTAGAAGGACACAACTCCTGCAGACAGAGGTGGAGTAGGGTCCTTGCATTAACGGTGGGATCGGGTAAACGTGGGCAGATCCAAATACAGGTTGGAGAATGATACTGAGTGAACGGTAACACCTCTGTACTTCAGTGAGGCAGACACTTCCTAATCAATTCTTGGTGTCATGGCTGATGAGATACACTGGCTCGCCTGAACCCCAGCAGAACCATTTGACCGTCATCTCTGCAGGATTATTGCCCATGCCTTCTACACCCCTCTCCCGTACGCAGGAGCTGTCCCTTCTCTCTCCTCTCATCTCTGCATGATCCTGCCCACTTTTGATCCTCTGTCTCATCTGCAGGGGCAGGAGGGCTCTTCCACATGACCTATATCATCTCAACATTTGGGAACTCACATAGACTCCCCCCCCCCCATAAAGGGGCTCTTCCCAGGGCTTTAAGTGGGATGAAAAAACTGGGGCTGGGGGTGGTGGTAGTCCTTTCAAATGGGCATGGTGATGGAATTAGGGCGTGGCTTTAAAAGTAAGCTAAATATCTGTGCTTAGCATAATGTCCCGCCCTGTAATAAATGAGCCACTCTTGTTATTTTGGCACCCTATGATGACCCTCACCACCACCATTTTAATTGACTGGATGAGGAACAGCCGTCTGAACCTGAAATCGGACAAGATGGAGGTACTCATCCTCGGACCCACCCCCTCAGCCTGGGACGACTCCTGGTGGCCGACCACACTGGGAACAGATCTGACTCCCACCGACCATGCATGCAACCTAGGATTCATCCTCGACTCCTCTCTCTCCATGTCTAAACAGGTCAACGCTGTCTCCTCCTCCTGCTACAACACCCTCTGCATGCTCCGCAGGATCTACAAGAGGATCCAGACCGAAACAAGAAGAACGGTGACACAGGCCCTTGTCAGCAGCAGACTGGACTACGGCAATGCACTCTTTGCAGGAATCCCAGCCAAACACCTATGACGACTACAACGCATCCAAAACGCCTCCGCCCGACTGATCGTCAACGTCCCCCGCCGCAGCCACATCACCCCCCACCTGAGAGACCTACACTGGCTCCCCGTCGACAAGATGATCACCTTCAAGCTCCTCACCCACGCACACAAAGCACTCCACAACGCCGGACCAGCCTACCTGAACAGCAGACTCAGCTTCTACACCCCCACCCGCCAGCTCTGCTCTGCCAGCCTCGCCCAGGCCGCTGTTCCCCGCATCGAACGGACAATCTCCGGTGGCATATCCGTCTCCTACCTCGCCACCAAGACCTGGAACACCCTCCCTACCCACCTACGGCAGACCCAAGACCTACTCGCCTTAAGAAAACTCCTCAAGACCTGGCTCTTTGAGCAGTAGCGGCACCCCCTCCCCTCAGCGCTTTGAGACCCTCACGGGTAAGTAGCGCACTTTACAAGTACTCTGATTGATTGATGGATTGATTGACTTTAATGTGTTCCTTAATGTAGGATGCTCCTGCATTTGCCTGCTTCTCTTCTGTTCTGTAATCTTGCTGTGTTCAGTGGGAGCTGTTACGGAGTGGAACAGTCTTGCCAAGAGAAGAGCGTGTGGGATGTGTATTTGAAGGTGTGCAGTTGTGCAGGAATGTGTATTTTATTGTGCATTGGTTAGAATTATGAGTTCTTACTATTGGCTTTGACCATTCTGTTTTCTGACTTTACCTTGCTTTATGGCAGTGCTGCCTATTGCCTTTATCATGCTCTCATGCCATCTTGCTTTTCAATTCCATCTCGCTTTGGGCCTTTCTATCCTGCACGAAGCTGAAGAGGGCATGTTTTGCTTTCCTCATGTTTTTCACACTTTTCTGACTGGAGAAAACTGGTTCTTATGAGAGGAACGTACATGGTCCTTCTCAAAGTCATAGCAAAGGCCTGATCAACCGAAGCCGTGGCCTTGGAGCAGACTGGTACGGGCCCTCATGAGAACGAGAGGGTGAGGCTTACTAGAAGCTTTGTTATGTTTGGATTTTAATTAAAAGGGGGAGCCTCCACTGGTCTGGTGGAAGTTTGGGAGTTTGGATTCCGAGTGAGGGCAGACGTGTCTATCTCGGATTGAACCCTGATTGCTGAGCTCTGATTCCCGGCTGTGTGAAGACTTTCCCGGGCCAGAAGTGGGCAGTGTATGCATCAGGTGATGTATTGAGTTTTGTGGTTATTGCCATTGTGATGTGAGCCAGTGGCTGTGATTGTTTGAGGTGTTTTCGTTGGGGTGTGTGAGGTGCACATTCAGAGTGATCCTCTACTCTGTATATATCTTTCTGATCTCTTGCAGGACGTCCAGTGTATCTTATCTTATATCAGTTATTGCTTGTTTATTAATCAGTATTATAGTTTGCTCAGTTATTGATTCATGCCTTTAGATTATAAGTTTGCTACATACATTTGAATCTAATGCATTTGGTATCTGAGACAGCCTTTGTTTAGAGAGTATTATGTAATAAACCCCAAGCCTTATTCTAAAAGTGATAGTCTTTGCATTTTGTTAAATAAAACTCCTTTTCAAAAGCTGCTGTTTTTTTGTGTTGAAGCCTTGCTATGCCAGGGGTGGTAAGACATGCTTAAAAGTGTATATTATTCAAAGGTGCAGTGGTATATTTGCCTCCCAGGTGGGAGTGCAGTGATTGGGTTTGGCTTATTGGTGAGAAGCCACATTCAAAACACGCCCAAATTGTATTTTTCTGCTTCAGTCATTGATTCCAGATATATAATACAACAAGTAACATTACACCCACCACAAGCCTGGACTTTTGGCGTTGTCAATGCTTGTAAGGTGCATAAGATAAATAAGCAACAACTATGGTTTTGTTGTAGAGAACATTGAAAATGCTTCAGTTCTGAATTGATGAGTCTGTGTAAGAACTATAGAAAGTTTCTTTGAAGTTACATCAAAGGCAGTGAAGGGTGGTACTGCTGCAGAGTTAAGAGGTTTTTTTTCATCCTGAGGATGAGGGCAAAAATAGAGAGCCCCATATGGACCTGTCTCAGCACCTGCTTTTTAGAACTACCTGTGCTAAGCAACAGCAAAAAAAATTGATGGACAGAATGCTGAACAATGTCATACATTCACCTCAGTACAAAGATATGGGCCTAAATCCATTGTTATTTTGCTCCCCATGTCATTCTAGTTAAGACTCAGCCATAAGCAAATCAGTCTTGACCCTGTTCCCCACGGGAACAGGTCAGCCCGAACTGCCAAGCCAGGTCGTCCCTGGACTTGAAACAAGCATCCTAGGACCAGTTTCGGTGTTTTTACCTTCATTACCCAGACTAGCTTGACTCCGGTGACATTGAGAGCACTGGACCCAAGTCTGGGCATACCCGTCCCACTCAGGGTGACAAATGCAAAAAGAACAATTGATGTACAGAACGCTGAACAATGTCATACTTTCACCCCAGTACAGAGATCAGGGCCTAAATCCATCATGTTTTAGCTCCCCATGCCTTTCCAGATCAGACCCAGTGGTATACTAATCAGTCTTGACCCTGCGCCCAATGGGAACAGTCCAGCCCGAACTGCCAAGCCAAGGACTGGAATAAAGCATACTATGACCGACTTGGTTTCGGGGTTTCACCCCTCATCAGCCAGGCTAGCTTGTCTCCAGTGGCATGGAGAGCACGGAACCCACGTCTGGGCATACCTGTCCCATTCGGGGTGACACGCTCTTCCTCTTTCTTAATCCCTTCTGCCTTTATTTCTTGCTTTCGTTCTGCTGGGTCTATGATCTGCCCCGCCCGAACCCCCACCTGCACCCCAAAAGAAGAGTGCCAGCGAAGTCCAACCGAAAACCATCAGCTCAAATAAAGCACTTTCATGGACGCCACGTTCTGGGTTTCCATGTAGCCAGGGCATTAAGTGGGCTGGGTCTCACCGGGTCTGATCAACTGCAGTTTTTTAAAGGGGGCCTCGAAACGGGTCTCTTTCGGGCTCTGTTTTGTGCCTGCTGTCACTGCAGTGTTTTTTCCGGAATGCAGTGACAGCAGGCACATCATGTGCATGTGCTCAAACTGCTCTCTTCTCACTAGTGGAGAAGTCATGGCATGACGTCAAGCCAGGTGGGCGTTGTAGGGGAAGGGAAATCCTTTAAAGGGAGTATTTTTCTCTCTCGATTTCCCTTCTCTTTTTGAAACTCAGGAGCAGCAACATTGTTGTGGTGTCACCAGGGCTTTAAGTGGAAGCTTTTTAAAATAATTTATACAACAAGCCATAGTTGCTGCTTACTTAACTTATGTAACTAACAACCATTGACAAAGCCAATAGTCCTGACTTGTAGCCATGATGTTACTTGTTGTATCATATATCTGGATGGAAAGACAGAAACAGCAAAATACAAGTCGGGAGGCACACTATGCTAAGCATATATTTTTTAGTTTAAGTGTTTTAAGTCACGCCCCTAATTGCATTGACCACGCCTCTTTGAGAGACTCATCCCACTAAAAGCCCTGCATGTAGCCTTCTATGAATTACAGTGTGCCCGATGCCGGATTCCCTGCCATCAAACTTTTCCGATTCAAGTACCAAATCACATCGGAACAACCAACCTCAACTGACCTAGACTTCAATGTCCGAGTAGACTCCTCTCTCTCCTGACATTCAAGGATAGTTGGTGACCGGACTGGTTGGCTTCCTTACTGCCTGCCTACTATGTAATGCACTTTCCATCTGTTTCTTACAGTTTGTATAAAGCGCTCTGATACCTACGAAGCGACCAGCAGAGTGCAGCAGAGGGCCGCAGAACCGCAGTAGCAGCGAGCTGCAGAGCGACAGAGACGCCAATCGACCAACTCCACGGACTGAGCTTGCCGCTCGAGAAAAACCGAAAGCCGTGAATCAGTCCTTCAATAGCCGTGAGTCGAGGCTTCAAGGCGCCCCCCTCTGACGCTCGTGGGGCAGGGGAGAGGTAGAGTGGAGTTCTGAGGCGAACCAAGGCGAGCCAGGGAGTGCCGAGGTTCGCCGACGTGAACTGCTGCGAAGGAGTCCAGCCTCCGCAGAACTCACAGCGCTTACAGTTCACAGGGTTCACAGCGCTTTCAGTGCTCCCAGTGCTCCCAGCACCGCCGGCGGCCATTGGTTTATCCTGAAGCACTGGAGTCCGGGGGGGCCAACTGACCGGACCTGACCTGATCCAGCCCAGCGGTTCTCTCCCGGTGCACTCAGGGCATCACCTGGGTTTTCAGCTTTGCGGGGGGTCAGTCACAGCTGACCAGACTAGACCAGACCAGGCCTGCAGGACATCAGCAGCAGGCAACAGGCAACAGAAACATGGTGAGAGGTGTCAGCATCAGCATCAGCTGCGCTACTGGCAATATCTGCTCAATGTCCTAAGCGCACCCATTACCCCTTACCCTTTAAGCGCTTTTTCGTTCCTTATGCGCCAAAAATTGCCCACCAGTCCTCTTCTACCAAAAGCTAAGAAACAGCATGGGCAAACAAACGGCGTGTTAACAGTGCAAAGTGCACAGTAGAGAACTGACCGGCATTACATACCAGGCAAAAATTGTCTTCCAGTGCTTTTTTTTAACGCCGCAACAAAGCCACGCTATCTCCCTGTCGGCAGCTGTTCCAACCTAGAGGGGGCAGACAGGCTTGGGAGGTGGAGTGGAAGCAGAGCGGAGGTGGGAAGTGAAAAAAAAAAGGGGGAATGAGGTCTGGGAGAACACGAACAAACCCCCCCAAAACACAAGGAAAAAAGCTAAGGCCAAGACCAAATCCCCCATTGCACTAACTGAAGGAAGTGCAGCCGCATCATTAATATCCCCTGTATACTCAATTTTCACCAACATAAATCCTACCGGAAAATTTACTTTCCTGAAAGACCCAATGACTGCTATTTATGCAATGCCGACTACATCAAATGGATTACAAAAACCACTGTCACCAAAAAAAGTAGATTTGAGACCAACAGACACAAGGACTCCTCCAAGCGCCTTAAACACCATGGAAGACAGGCCCAATGGAAGAGAGGAAATATCCAACTGTATGGATGCCACCCTGAAGAAAAACGTGTTTCAATTTCAAGCTCAAGTGCACAAGGAAAACAAAAGGCACGACTCACTCCAAAGGCAAGGTCATGAGAAACTTTCAATAACTCATATAGGATCTATCAAGTCCACGGACTACCACACTGAAGGACACACAATAATATCCTCCCCTAGTAAAAAAGAGAGCAAAAGTGAAAGAATTGCTGCAACCCAATTAGTATCAACCAATGCTATAAATCAAGACCAAACAATAACGGGAAGCTATGTGGTTCAATCCAAAAACGAGGACTGTCATAACACTAGTGGGTATGAATTAGCATACAAGGTGCCCCCATACAGCCATTCAACCCCGAGACCGGATTCACGCATGATCCCGGTAATTAACAAATCCATAGAGAGGATAAAGGAATCAAATCCCTGTTGGGCGCCTCAAGTGTCTACCCTTAAAGGAAGAACTATGACAAAAAAAGCCTGCCTGGACATCCATGCAACTGAAAGCAACCTGGAGAGATTAAAAATCCTCAGTAAATCAATCATCACCGAAACTGAGGTCCAGGAAGTCCAGGAAGCAAGCGAACCCAAAGTAGAGGGATTAAAAATCATGAACAAAACAAATGTCACTGCAAAGGAGGACCAGGGAGTACCACCAATCAGTTGGTGCACAAAAATCTCTCCAAACAAAGAGCCGTTAAGTAACAACACAGTTGAGATATCCAGTGGAGTGAATCAGGAGGTGGACACTAATGCACCAATAGACTCCCCAAACATGATTGACGTATGTGCTCAAATGGAACCCTTAAAAATAGAAATTTCAAGTGGTTTAGCTATTGCCGATGTAGCAATAACAAAAAGCCCCGAATCGCTCCCCGGAACACGGCAAAAGATCAAAGTGCGGCAGAACGACACAACGTCTAGAAAACAAGCCCCACAGGGATTTTCCTCCAACTGCAACACAGGGGACCTGCACCGGCACGAAACAGGGCACGACATCAATGAAAACTTGGAATCAATAATCACATTGCACAGTGCACTGGGGTGCATATTGGAAACCTCTATTAAAACCCTCAACATGCAGTCAGACAAACTCGACATCCAGATACATCTTATGAGCACAATGGCGGAACACATATCTAATATAAACAAAAAGCTAGATACCATGGCCAGTATCTCCAACATCATTAAGGATCAGATCCAACCGTGGGCAGCATCTCAGTCATGTACCTGCCACCCAATACTGGAAAAATTAAAGACATATTACTAGAATGCAAGCTCGCCAATCAGAGCAATAACAGCACACCGATGGGATGCGACCTTATTTCTTTTGGAAATTGCAAGTGCCCACAAAAGGAGCATCCAATTAAATCTAATGCGGATGAGTCATCACGGCAAACATCAGTAGAAAAGAACAAATCAAACAATCTGACAATGATATCTGATGGTATAATAGAGGAAACTAAAACAACAGGTGGAAGTCACCTTATCACACAAAACAATGGCCGCAAACCATTGGGAATAGAGCATTCAAACCAGGATGGGGAAAATAACCAAAATGACCCTAAAGGCCTAACCAAGCGGCAAAAAAAGCGGGCAAGAAAAAATAGAAATCAGATGTCAAACAACGCGCCTGCAAATACCCAGACGCTGGTCACTTTTCTTATCACTTTCCTATCTTCAATCAGGTCAAAATCAAACCTAAACAGGAACTTAACATCAAAGAGGGGACAAATCCCTCATCAGTCGGGATATATAAAGAGCAAAAAAATGGGAAAAACCAAGAAGAAGGACAAATACCAATAAGCAAAAGCCCGAATGACATGACCCAATCGACGACAACAAAAAAACTAACGCATAAAGAGGAGATAGTCTCTTCTAAAACTCAAGGAGCTGGGAACTCCAGTCACACTGATCTTTCGAGCCCAACAGCCGCCCCAAGTGACACTGATTCGAGCCGGGATCAAGGGCTCAGCAATAACACACAACTAAACAAAATCTTAGATAGTCGCCCAGTTGAACAACAAAAAACTGAGTCCACCACTCGTCAAAAAGGGCGCACTACCCTTGAAGATAAAAAGCATCCTATAAATGAGATCGATCAACACAATAAAAATGAACCAAGCAGTCAAAGACCCCATTGGGTTGTAACTAAAGGCATGGACAGAAACCAAAAAGCTCCCTCCATTTGCATTACCGTACCGAGCAATAACTCAACTGTAGGGAAAAGTATCACCATACTAAGTGAAAATTCAACACTAGGGAAAAGCGACCGGAAGATTAATAGACAAGTAAGAACAAAGGCGGACTGAAACAAGCACGATCAAATACAACTTACGATATTCACAGGCAACAATAGCACACAACAAACTACTGAACCCACAAAGGTAGAATGGACAGGACCATGCCCCGGGGATGTCACCACAGTCAGTGGGCGCTACCCAAACAGGTCAGCCCCAAACAAACAGGCCGAGAAGTAAAGGCTGTAGTGAATATGCCACTCAGGCAAACCCAGAGCAATGGGTACAATCAGACAGCGCAATATCTCCATTTCAACGCAAAGGATCATGATGATCACATGTCTACAAAACCCTCATCAGAGGAAAAAGCTCAGACTAGCAGTGACCGACCATTGGAGAAGGAAACAGCTACAGCAGGAAAGATACTTTTTATCCCTAATTACGAGCCCCAAGGCACACAAGACCTACTAAATCGAGGGAATATTCTCCACCTTACATCCTCCATCCCAAGCTTAAGCCACCTAACATCTGCCAATTTATTATCAATCGAATTCATCACATTAGGGGACAATGTGGCCAAGGAAGGCACACTTGCCACCTGGAGGAACATAGAAATAGTAAAAAACATATTCACAGAAACACGCAAATTTGAAGAGTGGGGAATCACGCTGAAAGAAGAAATAAAAAAGGGTTATCCGTCACCCCTACTAAGAAGGTACGGGAAAAGAGATGACTGCAAAACCTGAATTACTCACTCAGTACTGGAAGGTGCCAGGGGGGCTCAAACTCCCACTAATAATCACTGGAGACAGACATTGGGCATTAATGATAATTGAACCCACTGGGAAGCGGGAGAGAGCAATGGAACACTAATAAAGCTGCTCTCCTGGAACATCGCAGGAGCGCAAAACATCTTAAACCATAGTAGAAAGACAGCAATCTGGGACCAATATGACATCATAGCACTGCAAGAAACGTGGACAACGGAGCCAATTGATGTACCGGGAAGACTATGCCTCCATGAAAGCGCGACGCGTCCCAGTGCTACGGTAGCGCAAGGGGGGGTCTTTCAACATATATATCCACTGCACTGAAGATCAGCGCCTCACAAATGGCCATATCAGCACCAGATATGCAAATTATTAAACTGGAGAGCACAATAAAAAGCAATGCCAGAACAATCATCTTGATTAATTTATACGCCCACCCGAAAAAATCGGCCATAAAGGACCTCTTCGACGTGTTATCAATGTAGTAACCAACACCCGCCTTAAACAACCAAGTTGGGAGATTATTGTCACGGGCGATTTTAACATCATACCTTCTACATCTACCGGAAGATGAGGACAACATCTCTGTAGCAAACGAACTGTGGGATGTTGAACCCCAGGAGATTATATCTGTCAAGAAGACAGACAAAGTGGGTAGGCAACTGATGTGGGACTTTGAACGCCTTGGCCTACGGGTAATAAACGGAAGAACCTTTCATGACAAACCCCCTGCCGCTACCTATATAGGCCACAATGCAAGCTCCACCTTGGACTACACATTAGTAACACTAACCCTGCTAAGTCTAATTAAAAAATTCCAAATACTCTGCTCACTAGACAGTAATCACTCAATGCAACACATTGAGATGAAACTGAGTTCCTCCCGGCACGTAAAGGCACCAACTATTATAATAATAATAATAATACTGATATTTATAAAGCGCGAACAGCTACCTCGCGAGGAGGTGTCACGGCGCTAAATGAGCAGTTTTAGGCAGAGCGAAGGGGGGGGGGGGGGAGTGCTTAGGTTTTCTGCTTGAAGAGCCAGGTCTTTAGTTGCTTCTTGAAGCTGGATTCTGTTGTGGCAGATTGGATGGAGGAAGGCAGGACGTTCCAGAGTTTTGCCGTGCCAGTGGAAAAGGACCTGCCACCTAGTCTGGCTTTTTTGGCTCGTGGGACGAGTAGCTGAAGCAGAGAATTGGATCGCAGGCATCTCTCCTGGTGGTATCGGGGGAGTCTGAGTTTTAAGTAGTTGGGGCAAGTCCCCTTTTGTGCTCTAAATGCCCGAGTTAGAGCTTTGAATTTTATTCTGCTAGCCACAGGTAGCCAGTGCAACTCGTGCAGATGCGGAGAGACATGCTGTCTGAAAGGCATGTGTTTTATCAGTCTCACGACCACATTCTGCACGATCTGCAGGTGTTGAATCAAATATTTAGGTAGGCCAAGATAAAGGCCGTTCGCATAGTCCAATCTGGAAGTAACTGTTGCATGGACTACCATTTTGCGACAGTCTTCTGGCATAAGAGAGAGAAACTTGCGGAGGTTCCTAAGTTTGTAAAGGCACCCCGTTGTGACCTGCTGTATATGCGAAGAGAAGGAGAGACTCTCGTCCCATCTTACTCCCAGATTCTTCGCATGGGAGCTGGGTGAAGGAGGTGGACCCATTTCCAGAGGCCGCCACAGGTCCGAGGGGGGATGAGTGTGTTTGCCAAAGAAGACGACCTCAGTTTTGCCTGCATTTA
Organism: Lissotriton vulgaris; assembly: GCF_964263255.1. Lineage (NCBI taxonomy): Eukaryota > Metazoa > Chordata > Amphibia > Caudata > Salamandridae > Lissotriton > Lissotriton vulgaris. The sequence continues at coordinate 1,099,556,187 of NC_141685.1, read as the reverse complement.
ATTTTAATTTGTTGGTATTAACCCAACTGGCCACATCTCGAAGGCAGCCCCTCATTTTACTAAAAGCTGCCTCCGACACGTCAGAAAAGGGGAAGACTAATTGCGTATCGTCTGCATACGAAATCGCTTTGACCCCCCCATTTTGCAATCAGGGTAACGAGTGGGGCTAAATAAACATTAAAAAGTAAAGGGCTGAGTGCCGACCCTTGGGGGACGCCGCACCAGAGGCATTTTGGTTTAGAGGAGAAGGTGCCCAAGGCTACTTTCTGGGAGCGATCTGTAAGATTGGAGTACATATGAACATCTCCCATTTGATTGGTAATGGGAGGGGAGAGAGAGTGAAAAGGGAATTAAAAAGTGATCCGTCCAGAGCAGTGGCTGCGGAGGTTTAGCTGTCGTATCCAATAGGTTGGAAAAGATTAGATCCAGCATATGACCTGCCTTGTGCGTGGGTCCCGAAATAATTTGAGTTAGGTTAGCAGCTTTCAGCGTAGTGATGAGTTGAGTGGCCAGGGGGCAGTCCGGTCTATCTACGTGGACGTTAAAATCGCCAACTACAATATAATATTGGTGAGCTAGAGAACTTTGGACTATAAAGTCCATAAGTTTGCAAGTGTTTGTTGAGGAACAATCCGGGGGTCTGTAAATGATCAGACCGGCTAAGGACAGTTGGGGGTTGATTTGGAGGCAGAAGTGCAGCCCCTCTATGCCAGGAATAGTGGTAGGAGTTGCGGACGCTAGTGTGTATTTATTCTTAAAGATAATAGCTACCCCACCAAACCTTCTGTCCTTTTCTCTATTCGAGAAGCTCATTTTGAAAACCGGCGGGACAGCCAGCAAAATGGAGGCCATATTTTCCTCAGTCAGCCAAGTTTCTGTGAGAAATAAGGCGTCCCACTCAGAGTCCATCAATAGCAGCCAGATGTCATCAGCATGCCTGGGGAGGGATCTACAGTTTAGTAGGCCGGCCCTGATGATAGTATCAGAGGAATGAGCTAAAGGTTTGATTTTTGATTTTAAGTAAGAAATTTTTGAAGATGGGCCATCGCAAAGTGTCTTGCTACACCGCGAGCATGATAATGGTAGATCTTCATTGGCCAAATCAGACCTAGTCGCCTGGCACGATTTTGCTGTGTTCAGTGCCAATAGTTCCGACCTAGACCACACAATCCTATTCGTATCCCTACACTCACCGGCAGCGTGGCTGGCGCTGGCCGCAGTCCGGTTGCGGACGGGCGCAGACGGGCTTGCCTTAGGCGCGACTTAGGCGCGCCTTAGGCGCGCCTTCGGCGCGCAAATGGCGCTCCTGCTGCGCTCGTCCGCTGCGCTTCCGTAGGAAGCACATGTTTTATAGTTGCAGATGACGTAGATAGGGAGGGGCGTGGCCTCAAGAAGGGGGCGTGGCCTCCGTAAACGTCGGAATGGCGGCAGCGCTAAACTCCGCTGCACGGCCTCACGATGATGATATTTGTGCCCTGAACTAAAGTGCCAAGAGCGGAGTGAGGAGGTAGGTAGTACAAAACAAGTTAACACGTGACTCTCAAATGTTTAAAAACAGAGAAATTAAAAGCACACTCCCGGCTTCCGCCTCAGGAGAACTAAAAGCATCAACCGGCGCTTGTATTCAGCGTCCTTATGAGCGCTCGGCGCTTAGCGTGGCCTCGAGAGGGGGCGTGGCCTCAAGAAGGGGGCATGGCCTCCGTAAACGTCGGAATGGCGGCAGCCCTAAACTCCGCTGCACGGCCTCACGACGATGATATTTGTGCCCTGAACTAAAGTGCCAAGAGGGAGAGTGAGGAGGTAGGTAGTACAAAACAAGTTAACACATGACTCTCAAATGTTTAAAAATAGAGTAATTAAAAGCACACTCCCGGATTCCGCCTCAGTAGAACTAAAAGCATCAACCGGCGCTTGTATTCAGTGTCCTTATGAGCGCTCGGCGCTTAGCGTGGCCTCGAGAGGGGGCGTGGCCTCAAGAAGGGGGCGTGGCCTCCATAGACGTCGGAATGGCGGCAGCGCTAAACTCCGCTGCACGGCCTCACGACGATGATATTTGTGCCCTGAACTAAAGTGCCAAGAGGGGGAGAGAGGAGGTAGGTAGTACAAAACAAGTTAACACGTGACTCTCAAATGTTTAAAAACAGAGTAATTAAAAGCACACTCCCGGCTTCCGCCTCAGGAGAACTAAAAGCAAACTATTCCAGGCATAACTTCAACAGTCAACCTGAAGCGGTTAAGGTGGTCAAGTAACACCCTACCTCAAATAGCGTTAGACACTAAGATATTGTTCAAAACAATAACTGCAGAAAAGGACCTATGTTCAGAAACCTGGTCTAACTTCCTGGAAAGGCTACCAAGGTCCAATAGTAACGCTAAAAGGAAGACCTATCCGAAGACCGATATAAAACTCACAAAAAAAGCACTCTCTATGAGGAAACAACTTCAGAAGCTCATAAGACGGGGACAAGGTCTAAGGACAAACCCAAGTATCTGGCAAGAAGTCCGATCGACAAGGAGGCAATACAAGAAGCTGGTTTGGATGGAAAAAAGGAACAAAGCTGACGACTTCTGGGGCAAATTGCTGCACAACATAAAAAAATCAGACTCCAGGGCGTTCTGGATGCAAGTCAACTCCAATAACAGAGCAGCTCAACCTGCAAATATGACATGCATCACCGAAAGCGATTGGGCCAAACACATAGTCGATACATTCTCAATAAACCTAACAGCGAACCAGATCACAACGTCAACAACCGAATCTGAAACGCCAAGAGCTATGAACCAGGAAAGAACGACTGTTACCAGCACTAATGGCTTGACCACCGGCCAGGAAGACATGGATCAATCAATACGGACAGACGACGATTGCCAAATACTAAAAATAATCAAGAAAGGCAAACAAGAGAGTGCGCCGGGCCGAATGGCATTCCGCAGGCAATCTACAAAGAGGACCCCAAGCTCTGGGCATGCAAATTCAACATCCTGTTTCGGTCAATTAGCAACTCAGGTCGGTCCCGGAAAGCTGGAGGGGTGCCATCATCAATCCCATCTATAAAGGGGGAGACCGCAAAAACCCAACTAATTACCGCTTAATAGCCCTGATCGATGCGGAAGCCAAATACTATGCATCTCTGGTGCTAGCCACTCTAGCTCAATGGTCGGATATAAACAGCAAAATCCCGTTAAACCAGACAGGGTTTCGTTGCGGAACAGGCACTATGGCAAATGCAATGGCGTTATGCCTGATTGGTGAAAAAAGTCTACAAAACCACCAGGAACTTTATACCTGCTTTGTTGACTTTAAGGCGGCCTTCGACCATGTCAACAGGAAATTACTATGGGCCAAATTGAAGCAGCAGGGCCTGTCAAACTCAATCCTAACGCTGATCATTGACCTGTATAGTAACACCTGGATGCAGGTAAAGATCGACAACGGACAGAGGTTAACCCGGAAGATCAATACCTTTGATGGATTAAAGCAAGGCTGCTTGCTGGCCCCTCATCTTTTTAATTTATTCATGGCAGATCTAACAGTAAGCCTTGATCAGATTAATGCTCATCCACCGCGGCTAGGTAATCTTTGTATAACACACCTATCCTATGCCGACGATGTGGTCCTACTAAGCCAGACAAGAATAGGCCTGCAACGTCTACTACAGGAATTGGCCTGCTATACCAAACATAGTTTGCTAGTAATAAACAGTACAAAAACTAAGACTATGGTCATAACCCGACGCCACAAAGTGCACCAACCTTCACTATAGACAATGTCAAACAGGAAGCGGTTGAAAGTTATAAGTACCTTGGAATACTACTGGACAAGCGTCTTAACTTTGCTACGCATCTCAATAGCATGGAAAAGAGGGGCATGGTCCTATTGCACGCTTTCAGTAGCTTGGCGACCGAACTCAGAGGCCCCCTGGTAACAATAATGAAAGCCAAGCTACTCCCAACAATAGCTTATGGGAGCGTATTACATCATGGCAAGAGTGCACAACTCTTGGACAAAGTTCAAATGAAAATCTACATGGCGTGTATTTGTGTTACCAAGCAATGCATCACCCGCACAGGTCAGATTTGAATTTGGTTTGCAATCTCAAGTCCTGCTGAAAAAGTACGAGACCATAAAATTCTGGTACGATGTGTGGATGAACCAAGAAATTGCGCTGTACCGTGCCATGTGGGAAATAATCAGTAAAAGTCCCAAATCGCACTATGCCAAGTACCTTAAATCATCACTAGAGTCAACTAACTTGGCTGCACTTTGGGAATCCAAGCATCCAGTGCTTTACTTTAAACAGTTGATAAAAAAGGTTGCTAAATGATAAAATAACTTTCAGTCATCGGTCCCATGCCTGGATGACAATTCAATCTTATAAAAAATTATCTCCGGCAGCCTACCTAGACCTTGCTTTCTCGCCATTCATCAAACGGAAACGCCTCAATTTAAGGCTGGGCAGCTTACCAACAAATGCTGAGTCACCAAAATGGAATCCCCAAGAATGTGATGGATGTTGTTTATGTGGCGCAGGAAGACAAGACTTTATCCATCTGATCTGTATTTGCCCAGCCCTGATCCAGGAACGTCGGAGTTGGTTAAAGACCAAGTTTAAGGAATATGGAACACGCACCTGCCGGTCTGCGATCACGCTAATCCTGTGCTCAGTTGATCCGCAACTCATTTGCAGGGCAGTCAAATTCATTGACAATTTCGAGAAAAAGCAAAAAACAGTGGCAAAGTCATGAGCCCTGAACACTTTTACTTTTCTAACCTGAAAGACGTTCTCATTTTATAACTTTTTATATTCACTCAGAAGTGTAAATTTTTTGTATTTTAATATTGTCGTATTCACATTTTGTAGTGGTTTTTACTAACTATACAATAAATATTATTACTCTGACATCGGTATTTCAAACGAAACCTGGAAGGTGTGGCATTCCCTTAAGTATACGTTGACTCTCTCGGGGTGTACGGGCAGTGGCCTAGACTCCAGAGGTGTAGCACGTGACCCGGAACATCTGGATAACTGGGGGCAGGTATGAGTATCTCACAACCACTCGCAAACAGGTTTCATAACACCTGCGTTTCTTCGCAGAACCCGCTCTTGCCGGATCCTATCCACGTAACTTCTGATTCCTCCAGGACACCTGCCTCTAGGAGATAATGGCTTGTGTGCAAATAGCGCACTTTAAGATGTAGGTGATACCTTGCATCGAAAGTCTAATCCCTCGCCCTCCTTAATGGGGGGCGTACCAGAGGGTAGAAACAATCAGACGCCCTGTGGGGCAGAAGCTGTGACCATGTACAGGGGTCGGACTGAGATCAAAATCGGCGCGGGCACAAAAATAAGTCTCCCCCATCAACAAACCAAAAAGCAAAAAAAAATAATAATAAGTGTTCCGCATTTGGAAAACAGGCAAGTTCTGAACTTGAAAAAGGCACGCTAGACGGGTATTTTGCAATATATGGAGAATTGCGTGCGTGCGTGTTTACAGCACACAATGTAGCAATATCAGGAAAATCAACAGTTAAATCCTGCCCGGGTGGTCACAAAACAGCCCCACAAACTGATCTGTGAGACTGGCCCGTCTGGTTCTCTCTGTTTGACCCATAGGCCAGTCCGACATTGACCGAACAACTGGATTCGGCACGCGTGAGGTCCGAGAAGCGACTCCGTGTGAGAAACCCATGTTTATATCACACCTTATTGCTATGGGGTGTGTGGAAAGACATATCTTGGGCGGGATAAGCTTGTAAAGCCTGCACCCTTCATTTCTATGCATATTGGCAGAACGCTGAAAGAAATGTGAGCATTTTTACAATTGTAGTATAGGTGACCGAGCTAAAAAGTCGGAAAAATCCTAAGAAAACTGCTCGAATTAGCTGCCATCAGACCTTGCGGATGAGGTGTCGCCGCCGCTTTGAGGGTTAATTTCAACTTGAGAAAGGCCGGTAATGAGCCACCAACACCAGACTTCTGTTTGAGCGTCCTTGGAGTCAGTGAGAGCCGCTTACGTTGTGATCACCTGGAAATGAACAATTGCCATGAGATGAATGGCCTTAGGGCAGAGAGTGATTAATCCACGGGGGCCGGACACTTATTAGGGGACAGCGGGGGGGGGGCCGGTAGGGAAGACCCCTTCGGAGATTGGACACAATGACTTTTCCGATGGAGATAGGAGGGGGTGCAGTGTGTAAATACTGAAGAGGCCGAAGGGTGGAAGCACTGCGACCACACGCTGCCCCAGTCAGGGCCTTCGTACATCATTTTTACCTCAGTCCGCGTGAGAAGGCCTGGTGGGCCCAGACAGTCCTTTAAGAGACCCCCATCCTGCCGAGGAGTGCTGGGACCGGCCGTCACTGAGGCAGGACCGTCGAACAGAGCCCCCTCTCCACGGTGAGTTGTCCTCCAGACTGCATTTCCGAGTGGGGTTCACCACAACCCCTCGGGGTGAGGAGTGAGGGGCGCGTGTGGTGCTGTGGCAGCAGAGCGCTTTAGAAACATAGTTGATCGTTTTGTCTGCACTGCTCATATTCCAGTGGTTCACAGGAGGCCCAGGGGTCAACAAACCACCGCGACGGAGCTTAATTATTGAAATGTTCTTAAACCGAGGGAGCTGTCACTCGTCGGACACTGAGATCCTATCAAGTCCAAATGCATTTTGCTGCTGGTATTTTCTCCTTACGAAGGGCGACCTCCAAACTACAGGTGCCAGAATGCAAAGCGAAACGGGACGAGGTGATCCACTCCATCTGCACTGAGTTAAAAAAGCGACTGCTCATTTTAGGAGAATTCTGGTACTCGCCAGACCTCTATAAATGGATCGAAGCGACACCTTTCCCTTACAACAGACCATGTTACTACCTCTGCCAATATCTGTCTTCTCGGGCAGATTATAGGCTTTCCTTGTACATCGACATCACAGGGAAACGTCTCTGGGTCGGTCTAAAGAGGCTCCTCAGACATCCAGAGAGGGCGACGACAGGTTTCCTTGAGACGCAGGGGGTCTCCCAGTTTGCTAACAATGGTGGGGGGTGGAGACACTTTAAGGCCCAGGCGCGCGAGTGCACCACCCGGAGGACGCTTTGCCCCGGAGCGCTGTACCCAAAGGTTGTCCCGTGCCCGAGAGCTGGGCTTCCCGTGGTCAGTGGGTCTTTCGCCCCCAGTGGGGACTGTTGCCCTGCCTCTTTCTCTTGAGGCGAAAAAGGGTTGATGTTCACCCCAAGAGAAAAATAATTTTTCTCTTGGGGTGAACATCAGTGAGTGCTCGTGCGCCTTAAACTGTTGGTGGTGTGAGGTTATGTTTATCCGTGTTTTCCTTTCTCTGTCGGGCTCTGCGTCTGTTCTCTCTTGTTTTCTTCTGCTGGTGCCATTTGATAAGTGGTTTACTACCTCTGGGCCCGCACCTTGCAAATACCACTTCCTTGCCTTTGAGGGAGGCAGATTACTGTCCGTTTCTTACGATGGACACATCCGCAATAGTAAATGCATTTACACCTGGCAGGAGCCCATTTGTGAATTGCTGGCAGACAAAAACGATTTTTAGTTATAAATGGGATGGAAGTATTGAACATAGACAATGGTGTGGTAGAAGGAATAATAAATAGCATATGAAATCAGCAAATACATCTGTATACTTATATTTATTTAGTGATTGAATACACAATGCACCATTCCTTCTATCGCGTCACTGTCTATTGATACAGTTTTCTTGCAGGTTCTTTCCCTTTTATGTTCACCTCTTTCTTTTCCCATTCTCTCTACCACCTTGCTGGTGCCACCAACTTAACTTTCCCTTTCCTGCTCTTAGTTCTGTGCATCCATTCATAATGCAGCTCTATTTAAATGCAAATTAAACAAAAGAAATCTTGAATCTCTCATCAGGTTCGATAAATAAGGGTTTATCAATCATTCTCCCTAATGCGCATGATATGCATGTGTCTATTCGTGCATATCAAAATGTACATTTTGTTTCATTATTGCAGCATTGCAAGGCTGCTTCTCGTGAAGTCATTACACACATGCCTCATTTCTGAATGGACATGTAAATTCCTTTTCCTGTACAAATGTGTGTTAGCCATGGATCAGAATTATTAGTTGTGTTGATAATTATTGTTCTCCAGCTAATTTCTGCTGACAAATTTCAGCAAGTCAATCCTGCTACAATTTATCAGGGTGGAAAGAGTTCAGAAAAAATGCAAACCCTACATAATTTGATGAGTCAAAAACTGCTTCTGCAAGCTATACCTTATTCTCTATGGGAAAATATGATAGTTTAGTTATTTATCACACCCAGTAACTACCTCACCACGGCTGTAGTTTTTCAACCATTCTTAAAAGGTGTTTGTGAAAGCCACACTCCAACTTATCGCTTTGCTCTCTTGGCCCTAAAATCACTTTAAAGGGCCCGACTTTAATTATGTTCCTAGTAAAACTATAATTTACACGAAAAGTGTCACCTATTATATGGGGTTCCCTCTCCTTTCTGGCTTAGAGAATCATGAAATGAGCTCTGATGTAACTCCAATATTACATCCTTATAAAAAAAAACACCACCTCCAGCAAATACAGACACATTTGAACCCAAAACCTTAAAAAAGGCAGATGTGGAGGTGTCTGCTCCCCTTATCATGTTGTCTATTTTCACTTTAAAGCTTATCTTAAGCATGGATCAAGCAGTTCGGTGTCCCCATGATACTTACACTGCATAGTCAAATGGAGCATGGTATCACTCAGCCCAGATTTGTCCCATTCAGGACCTGAACTAAAGTTACTACTCCATTCTGTAGTGCCCTTATTACATCCCAGTTCAACCCTTGTTTTGGCAATGATATGAGTGCCTAGGTGGGTTATTATCATATGCATAAAATGTGCTCTTCATAGTGCTGCTCAGCTGAAATGTGCCTGACCCTCAAGAGCCACACCTACCTTCTAATGGTACTCCGAAGACTCGGCGCAAGTCCAACATCAATGATTATGTCTTAGAAAAATGAGGCTTCAACGGATTGAAAATACAATCGTTGGGTCTACCCCATAGAGGACTCACTATAGGAGTTTCTGACAAAGCCACGTGCCTCTGCAGTGGGTACGAGAGATTTATGCTGACAGAGGTTTAAAAAAGAACTAAGTGTCCAACAGAGGTGCTGTGACAAAGAGTCTAGCCCAGACAAACTTGCCGAAAGGTTGTAGGCAAAGAAACATGTTGGCAGCGGATATGGGTATGCAATGATAGCTACCTTTTCCCCTTCTTTTAGTTCGACAGAACACACCTAGGATTTAAGAATAAAGCTGTGTGAGAGGTGTGCCTGTTGATTTTAACCATTTTTTGTCACCAGTGGAGTGAGGCTGCTATTCGCTCCACCGCACTTACACACTTCTATTTTCTTTTGTTTGGACACAGTTTCTTACTTTTCTTTTCTGGGACAAAATGCCTGCCTATGATGAGAAAAGGGGCCCAATCTGGGGAGTACCTGCCAGTTACCCCGATGGTGGGGCGCCCATGAGGGGTCATTTTGTCCTTCATACATTTTTTCACCCTTTGATGTACTGTTGATTTGATGCACAGACATTGGGTTTTCCTTCTTTTTTACTGTCATTTGAAAAAAGGTTATCCTTATTTGAAAATTTTTAAGTAAAGGGCGATACATTATCAATATCCTAAAAACTAGTAATAGGAAGGGTATTGTAGCGGAAGAAATTGATGGAAGACATTCTTCTCGCAGTGATAACAAGCATTTACAATGCAATGGTTTCGCCTTTGGAAAAGTTATAGCTATTGGCATTGTAAATGACAAAATTTGTATTTATGTGTTGGTTTTGAAAACAGATAAATAAATGGCATTGTCATTTACATTGCCATTAGCTTAATCTCTGCAGTCACTAGCACTCTATAGCACTCCCTAGTCACTCTGCACTCCCTAGCCCTCCCAAGTCACTCTGCACTCCCTAGGTACTCTGCACTCCCTAGGTACTCTGCACTCCCTAGGTACTCTGCAATCCCTAGGTACTCCCTCGCACTCCCTAGCAGTCTGCACTCCCTTGCACTCTGTACTCCCTAGGTACTCCCTCACACTCCCTAGCACTCTGCAATCCCTAGCACTCTGCAATCCCTTGCACTCTGCACTCCCTTGCACTCTGCACTCCCTTGCACTCCCTAGTCACTCTGCACTCCCTAGCACTCCCTAGTCACTCTGCACTCCCTAGCACCTCTGCACTCCCTAGCACTCCCTAGCATTCTGCACTCCCTAGCAGTCACTCTGCAGTCCCTAGCACTCTGCAGTCCCTCTGCACTCCCTAGCACTCTCTAGCACTCTGCAGTCACTCTGCACTCCCTTGCACTCCCTAGTCACTCTGCACTCCCTAGTCACTCTGCACTCCCTAGCACTCCCTAGTCACTCTGCACTCCCTAGCACTCCGCACTCCCTAGCACTCCCTAGCACTCTGCAGTCACTCTGCACTCCCTAGCACTCTGCAGTCACTCTACACTCCCTAGTCACTCTACACTCCCTAGTCACTCTACACTCCCTAGTCACTCTGCACTCCCTAGTCACTCTGCACTCCCTAGTCACTCTGCACTCCATAGTCACTCTGCACTCCCTAGTCACTCTGCACTCCCTAGTCACTCTGCAGTCACTCTACACTCCCTAGTCACTCTGCACTCCCTAGTCACTCTGCAGTCACTCTACACTCCCTAGTCACTCTGCACTCCCTAGTCACTCTGCACTCCCTAGTCACTCTGCACTCACTCTACACTCCCTAGTCACTCTACACTCCCTTGTCACTCTACACTCCCTAGTCACTCTACACTACCTAGTCACTCTACACTCCCTAGTCACTCCGCACTCCCTAGCACTCCCTAGCACTCTGCAGTCACTCTGCACTCCCTAGCACTCTGCAGTCACTCTGCACTCCCTAGCACTCCGCACTCCCTAGCACTCCCTAGTACTCTGCAGTCACTCTGCACTCCCTAGCACTCTGCAGTCACTCTACACTCCCTAGTCACTCTACACTCCCTAGTCACTCTACACTCCCTAGTCACTCTACACTCCCTAGTCACTCTGCACTCCCTAGTCACTCTGCACTCCCTAGTCACTCTGCAGTCACTCTACACTCCCTAGTCACTCTGCACTCCCTAGTCACTCTGCACTCCCTAGTCACTCTGCACTCACTCTACACTCCCTAGTCACTCTACACTCCCTAGTCACTCTACACTCCCTAGTCACTCTACACTCCCTAGCACTCTGCAGTCACTCTGCACTCCCTAGCACTCTGCAGTCACTCTACACTCCCTAGCACTCTGCAGTCACTCTACACTCCCTAGTCACTCTGCACTCCCTATCACTCTGCAGTCACTCTGCACTCCCTAGTCACTCTAAACTCCCTAGTCACTCTGCACTCCCTAGTCACTCTGCACTCCCTAGCACTCTGCAGTCACTCTAAACTCCCTAGTCACTCTACACTCCCTAGTCACTCTACACTCCCTAGTCACTCTGCACTCCCTAGCACTCTGCAGTCACTCTACACTCCCTAGTCACTCTACACTCCCTAGTCACTCTACACTCCCTAGTCACTCTACTCTCCCTAGTCACTCTGCACTCCCTAGTCACTCTGCACTCCCTAGCACTCTGCAGTCACTCTACACTCCCTAGCACTCTGTAGTCACTCTGCACTCCCTAATCACTCTGCACTCCCTAGTCACTCTGCACTCCCTAGTCACTCTGCACTCCCTAGTCACTCTGCACTCCCTAGTCACTCTGCATTCACCACTCTCTACTCTGCACTCTCTACTCTGCACTCACACTCTGCACACTCACTACTCTGCACACTCACTTTGCACTCTGCACTCACACTCACTACTGTGCACTCACTACTGTGCACTCACTACTCTGCACACTCACTACTGCACTCACTACTCTGCACTCTGCCCTCACTACTCTGCACACTCACTCTACACACTCACTCTGCACTCTGCACTCACTACTCTGCACACTCACTCTACCCACTCACTCTGCACTCACACTCTGCACACTCACTCTGCACTCTGCACACTCACTCTGCACTCTGCACACTCACTCTGCACTCACACTCTACACACTCACTCACTCTGCACACTCACTCTGCGTAATATCACTAACTGGCTGTCCGAGGTTAACATTTTTTTAAATTACACTAAATGTCATTTAATCTTATTTTTCCGCCCTGCCTGTGAATGAAACATTACTTCTGAGTCCATCAAGTAACTGATTATCGTTTATATAACACACATTAGCAAAATCTGTTCAGCGTGAGCCATTTATGGGGCTTGCTGTATGTTGGCACGTTGCCTTGTTCGTTCTAGCGGGATCCGATGTTGAACCCTTCAGTGTGGTAGTGGACAGTCCGACAACAGAGCTTTCACCTTTACATTGAAATATTGTTCATAATAAAACAAAAAGTCTACATTTTAATGCCTAAATTAGTTATAAGATAGAAACTTGGTTAAGGGTTTCATGGTATTAAAATCGTAAATCATAAAATGTTTGTAGATGAGCACAGTTAGTTAATTAATCTTTATATTTACTCTGATGGCGCTATACAAACTGATTTGTCTCTAGGCGCCGATGCTAAAAGGAGAAATTATTCTAGGCCATAACCCTAACTCCTGCGGGACAGTTCTCATTAGAGCTACTGTACTTACACCAGGATGCACTTCTCAGAATATACTTTTTATGTGCGTCATACATTGTACAGGTCACAACGACACGGCTCACCCACTTGCTTCAATTACACAAATGTACTATATGTGCTTTTCTCTTTCCCAATTGTGCTGCAGGTGCAGTGGCACCGGGGTCCAGTGGTCTGCGTGGCCCGTTGCATTCTACGGTTGCGCATGTTTGATAACATCTCCAGGTGGTAGCGGGCCGGTTTCACTTGGTGGCAGCGGGGGCCGTGTACCCTTGCCACGCCACTGGTGCATGACACTAACAGCAGACAGAGGGCACTCCTGTAAGGGCGGAGGGGGCGGTGGCCTAGCAGGGGAACAGTGGGCCCTAAAGCAAGCAAGGAATATGCCTTCTATCTGCCCCCTCCCTCCTCGCCGCCCCCCCCTGTTGGGTGGTATGCAGTGGCCCTTCACGCCATGGGCTCTGGTGCAGCGGTGCACGTTGCATTACTGGAAGTCACGTGATTTGTTGGGGGGCGCCGATAGGTGGGGTCCTCTGTGGGTGGACACTGCTGACACGAATGGGCACTCTAAGGGTGAAGGACACTTTTATGAAGGGAGCACTGAAAGAATTGGGTTGTCGTGAGGGTGGGGCACGCTGATCGACAACAACATAGGGCATTTTCATGAAGACCGTAGTGCAGTGTCTCGTGGGCCGTAGTGCAAGGAGCATAATGGGAATCCTGGCTGCTGTTAGAATTATAAAATATATCAGTAATAGAGTTCAGCGGGCCCCTCAGTCACTGGGTTCCGGTGCCACTGCACCTGCTGCACCAACGGAAGCTACGCTCCTGTATGAAGAAGGGAGAAGGCACTGACAAGACTGAGTATTATTAGAAAGTGTGTGTGGGGGAGGAGGGGCATGGGGGGGGGGTCATCGACAGCAGCGGGTGCTCTTATGAGGCCCTCTAATGTGGGGCTGCGGTTACACACATGTGGGGTCAGTTCAGCATGAACCGCAGGGGGTTCCCCTCAAAAGGCGCGATGGGAGGAGGGCCTCTCACCTGAGCGGATTTCAAACAGAGAGTCGGGGTATGGTTTCTGATCATGCTGCGCAGCCCCCCTTCCCCCTCCCTCATGGCCCCTCCTCTGTGTCCAGGCCCCCCACCGCCGCCGCTAGCACGCCCTGGCAAGCATCACACCGCATCATGATCCGCTTCTCCGGGCCCCCGAGCGCGTCGCTGAGATCCGACGCCTGAGCAGTACCGCTCGTCATGAGTCTGTTGGTTTGTCTTTGAAAGTCTTTGTTGCTGGCGTCACTTCAGGGTCGCTTTGATCTCCAGAAAAGTTATCGAAATTGATGAAGTAGCCAGATGCAGTTCTGTCAATTGTTGGAATTGTTTTTTTCAATTTGCCTTTCATTAGCACATTCTGATGCTACATCATTGTAGACTGGTGTTTCATGACAAACTGTTTCAATTTGGGTTTCAAGAGGCACAAGTTCCATGTCTTTTCTGCATAGTCCTTTTTTATTCACTGCAGGTTTATCAAATGTGATTAGTCTCTCAGTTTGAACCTCTTGGATTGTAGCAAATTTTGGTATTCTGCTATTCCTTGGGAGTCCACTGGGCCTACTACTTATTATTATTATTATTATTATTATTATTATTATATTCTTATATAGCGCCAGAATCGACCCCCGAAGGGGTATCTCCGCGCTTGCCTTGGGAACCCGTCCTGGCTTTTCCCTGTGAGATAGCCCCTACAGGGCATCCCCAAGGTGAAAGCCAGGCATCCCGCCGCGGGGGGCCGTTGTGGAGATTAAGCAAGCTTAATGCCCAGAGTTGCAGAGTGTGAACCCATGATTAGGTCAGGCACCGAAGCGAGAATTATCGAGTCCATGGACATTTGAGCTCAAGACCCTGCCGCGTCGGGAATTGAACCCTGGTCCCGGGTCTGACCTCTGCTTCAGGGTCTGCCTGCTCTAACCACTTAGCCGCATGATTGTGGTTTTACCAGGTCCATTGATACAACTCGGTTCTCCTTTTTACCAGCAAGGGGCGGGAGTACCACTGATCTTGTTCCGTTGATTGCTAAGACAGGTACTGCTTTTCTGTAAGAAGGTCCAAATTCCTTCTTAACCACTATTTTCTCTCAGACCAGATCCCCAATCTTTGGAATCCAGCCAGGTCTTGCTGGGACAGGTGGTGTGTCTTCAGTGGTTGTTGGCTGCTTGTTTTAACTTTATGTTGCTCAGGGCTTTTCTTGTTTCATTTAAGTCCTGTAAAACAGCCAAACGATCTTTGATGTCAAAGCATTTTTTCTTATCTTCTACCACTGAAGCATGACTTTCTAAGTCCTGAACATACATTCTAGTTCCGAACAATAGTTCGTACGGGCTGAAACCTTTTAGAGAATTTCTTGGCAAGTTATTAAGACTACGTTGGACACTTGTTAAATGCTGGACCCACCCATCACCCGAACCTAATACCTTTGCCGTTATAGATTGCTTTATGTCTCGGTTTTTTCTTTCCCCAACCCCGTTTCCCTCAGGATGGAAGGGACAAGAGAACCGCAACCCAATGCCCATGCTGGTCATGGCCTCCTTATAAGCTCGAGAGCTAAAAGCAGGACCCTGGTCAGAATGAAGCATGGCAATTGCGTATGTGCCGATAAAGACTCGCAAATCTTTTATAACAGTTCTGGCGTCAGCCGAGCGCTGGGGCCACATTTTTAAGTGACTATAGTCTTAAAAGAAATTAATAGGACGCTGGATTTCTTGTGTAGATAGCCCTATGCTACCTACAGAAATGGCCATGGCATTACTCCGGTTGGCTCGTTACTGCGGTCTCTGTTGCAGTCTGGACAGCTCTTTGCAAATTTATAATGTTGCAGGCTCATCCCCGGCCACCAGTATTCTGATTGTAATTCTGTCAGAGATTTCTTCATCTCTTTGTATCTTGGACCTTCACCCATGTGTGCGTCTGCTATTAATAAGATTTTGCGGTTCGTGTTTGGAATTACCTAATCCCTCTCTCCAGGGATTCGAGCAAAAGGAACGGAGTTTGCATCAATTACGTATGTATAATTGAGTGGATAGTTCACAGGTAGTGCTGCACAGTTGCCTTTTGAAGACGTTTTTACTGCCAGCACGGTTTCCCCGTGTATGTATTTTTCTGAACCCTTTTTTGTGGCTACGGAAGCCAGTTTAGTTGCTTCCGCTGTGGCTGTATTAGCCTATGAATTCCCTGCAACGTGAACGCCTCACGTTGATGACTCAGAGTGTGTATCACGTGAGTCTTTTGTAGTTCCTTCTGTAAAAGAACTACTTATTTCCAAAGCATTTTATGCTTGATTGTGGCACCTGTGTCATCTTTGTAATCATTTTGAACCCAGTTCTGCAAATCATTATTGTAAGAATTGACGCAAAAATGCGAATCGCACACGATTAGTGTCAGGAATTCACGTTCGGCATTTTCAAGCGCCATCTTTAAAGATCTGATTTCAGCTCGCTGAGCCGAACATTTTCTCAGTGATTCAGTTTTTGTTATTTTCAGTCTGAATTTACCGCAGAGCCAGCGACCGTTAACAATCGCACAGGCTGCATTGTATGATTTATTATCTACATTGTAATGCTGTACAAATCTGTCTGTATAGATTATACAAGAGTACTGTTGGAGAGGCAGAATTTCGATTGGCAGAGGATATTCTTTTTCATATATTAAATCATTCTGTTTTTTCATGTTCAGGACAAAATAGTATGTCACGTCTTCTGCAGCAAGAGAATTTTCCCACTATATCCATTTCGGATCTAGCGCCACTGTTTTTAGATTTACTGGGCTGAATAGCGCCTCGAAGGCTGATTCTGCTGTGGAAACAGTTATTCTTTTGCCTTGGGCTAGGGCTCGTTCTCTTGCTACAGCAGTTTGAACTGCCTTTACAGTATTTTCTGTGAGACTGAATGTTTTTTCTGTTTGTGTGTACAAATGTGATTTGTAAGCTATTGGTACCGTTTCTCCCTCATTAGAGGTCAGGTACGTGAATCTGCATCTTCCTGGGATGACCCGGATTACAAGATTGCGTGTATTGTCACGTGTTTCTAATTTTGTTTTAGCTAACATGTCTGTTTGCAGTGATCTCAAAATTTCTGTGTGTTTTTGAGTCCAGTTGATTGGTTTAAAATCAGGTTTTATTAATTCGTAGAGAGGTTTAATCCTCTCTGCATAGTTTAGAATGTAAGTTCTTCCAAAATTCAGAAATCCTAGAATCGATTGTAAGTTCTTCAGCGTTTTCGGTGCTTGGAGTACAGCGCACTTCTCTAAGAAGTTGTCTGCTAGGCTTTTTCCTTCACTTGATAATTCGTATCCTAAAAATAAGACAGTTAGATGGGCAATTCGTGACTTTTTAAAGTTGAATTTGTAACCCTCTGCTGCGAACCCAAGTATTATGGTGTTCACTCTTTTCAAGTGAGTATCCAAGTCGTCGTCTGTGAGATAAATGTCATCGATATAAGATAATGCCTCATCATCATACATTTGAAATAACTCTGTTACTCTGGCTGAGAATAGTCCTGGGCTGTTCTTGAATCCCTGTGGGAGCCTACAGAAATTTTTCTGTGACCCCATTATTGAGAAAGCGGTCAAGTACCTGCTTTCTGGTGCAATATTTTGACAAAAGAACCCATTAGAAATGTCTAGTGTTGTTTTGTATTTTTTGCAAACTATGTTATTCATTAGTGCCGCACTTTGATAATTTTGTACAGCAAATGTTTTGCAACATGAGTTAAGGTGTCTGTAGTCCAAGACTAGACGATATGAATTGTCTGGTTTGGAGACAGGAAGCAAAGGATTGTTCATTTGAGAGCTGCATGTTTCAATCACCCCTTGGTATTCAAGTTGATCTAAAATTTCCCTGACTTGTTTTTTAGCTTCTTGCTTAATCGGGTACTGCCTTTGTGCAGTAGGTTGCCATTTTAACTGGATTTTGTGAGGAGGAGAGTCCTCATCCCATCCTACATGATTTTTATATAATGCAGGTGCTTGAGCTACTGCCCATTTCCATGCATATATATATATTTAGTGTGAATTGGAATATGATTTGAGAAGGCAGGCATAATCATTTCTTCGCCATGAGGGCACTCCCTGACAAACTCTGGGGGCCAATCTTTCTCAGCTAATAGGATGTCATAGCCTTTTGAGAGGTTATCCCAAAACAGACCCCTTATTTTCCTAGTCTTATCTCCCTCTATACGCAATGTTATTTCGTATATTTTATGAGGTTCGCTAACTCTGGTATCTGCAGTTTCCACTTGAATGTATTCATTCGTGTCCACTGTCTCCAGATGATTCATCAGGATCTTGCGAGCTATGCTGATTTCTGCTGCGCTGTCTAGCATTGTCAGTGCCGACTCTCAGTTTTTCAGCTGTGTCCTCAGTATCCTCAGCATGTTTGATTACTTTAATACTGGCTACCTTCTTTCTTGGAAATTGTAATTTTTTACTTTGAGCAGGTTCCTTGTCCTTGGACTTGGCCTGCTCTTCCCTGTGGTCTGACCGTCCTCTTCTTTCGGATTTCTGCGAAAAAGATCGAGAGGGACGTGTATCACTATCTTTATATCTATTAGGCTTTTTCAAATTATCCCTATTTCTAAGGTTGTATCTTTTTTCAGAGGGCCCCCTTTGGGGAGACTAGTGTTCTTGATTCGGAGTTCTTTCTCTCCGCCAAGGAGACCTTCCTCTGGACTGGAAAACTTTTTCTTTGGGAGTGGATTGTTTATTTCCATCCCAGCTCTTTTTAGGAGTGTTTAGATTATTTTTAATAAATAATTTTTCAGGATTTTCAAGTAGTTGGGGTTTTACTGGTTTCCCACCCAAACTATCTCTACCTAATTCTTCATAGCATTTTTCTATGTTTCTGGCAAGCTCAATTGGTTGATCTGTTATATCTGTCTCTTTCAATTTTTGGCGGATCGCCACAGATGCTGCTTCTCCTTTTATGTTGGCTAGTAATATAGCCTAGACCTGCTTGAAGTCTTTCAGTAATTTCATACCAAGAGTTAAAGCAGGTTCCGGACTGTATTCATTCTGAATTTGTTTTAGCACATCTGGTATTACCACCATGGACGGAACACCATGTGTTTTTGTATAAATGGAAGCAAAGACTGTGCCCCAAGTGTCACAGTCCTCCACATGTGGTGCGACCCCCATTGGAAGGCAGATAGTCAGAATTCTGTGATTCTCAATAGGGGTAGTATTCGGGAATACTGCCTCTATTTTAGTTATTTTCTGTGCTAGCCAGAATGGAATTTGTTCCCGTTTTGCGGGTGTTTTTCCCAGACATGAATGTATGTTCTATGGTGTCATTTTATTTGTGTTCCCCTGATGAGGGGTCAGCTGTGGAATATTAACAGCTGGTTGGACTGTTGCTGTCCGCATTACATATTGGAATAGCTGTCTGTGTATTTTAATTAATAATTTTAGCTGTGCTAAAAGTTCTTCGCGTGACATTTTATCAATGTCTGGATGTGGTGTGTAGCTGGCTAGAACCAGCCACGTTGCTCCTGGTCTACCTAGTGGACCGAGCCTGGTGATGTGATCATTATGTTTTAGGGCGCCTTTAAACCAGAGCAGGTGCTCTTGGTAATTTAGTGGTATTTCAATATCCTCGAAAGGAGTATATTCTTCTGGTGGTTCCTCTATTTTGTAATAGTGGAACTCGTGTGTTGTAGCGTTTGCCGCTGGAAAGTATATCCATGAATAGAATACCTCTGTCTGCCGATATTCGTGTGCCTCTATCACGAAAATGACTGTACCACCTCATGATGACAGTCCGTTTTCTATAAGTTTTAAAGTTATAGTTTTTCTTATGGTGACCGGAATGAGGATAGCACTCTGGTCATTCTGTAGGAGACTCGTGTCATCCTCCATTAGTTGGGCTGCTAATATAGCAGCATCCCTATCATCATCACTGTCTGGCATTTTTACTGTCAGAAAGGTTTTTTTGTTGCAGATCAGGTTTCAAGGAGACCAAGATTAGGTGCACAATATTTTGGAACACTGTATCCTTCAACGTTGACTAAATCAAAAACTCTACATAGGAATCTCTTCCTACTAAGTTCCGGCGGATTTTAACCTTTCACCCACTCCAGACGTCTATTGGAGTATTTATGGGAGAAAGGGCCTGTGTGAAAAAGCACGACTGAGTTACTCTAACGTCTTGCGTTAGTTTTATCGCCTTACCAAACGTTGGGCGCCATGTAGTGTAGTTCCTATTTTCCCTATAGGCCCTGTGCATTGGAATAACATAAACAGCAGTGTAGACGTAGGACTAAGGTCATCTAGGTCTCTACTGACTATGTTAGACTTTAGGTTTGCGCCAGCTAGCTCAGTGGTCACTGGAAACTTTCTTGACTGAATAGGAAGTGATCAGCTTCCCTGGCTCAGACAAGAAGGGATTCAGCTTCCGCCAACCGCATAAACATGACAACTTTGCTCCCTCAGAATAAGAGTCAATCTCTAGAGTCGTGTGAAACTATAGACAGCTATTTCACTCAGTCAGTTGTGCATACTTAGTTTCACCAGGGTGCAGAGAATAGAGAGACGGGCGTTTTCAATAAAAGATATTATTTATTGAGCAGTCTTCCTTCTCATGCAAGAGAAATGAATTGCCACAATTGCAAGACTTGTTATAAAGTAAAGTACGTACAGTAAAAGGAGTATTATGAAATAATACTGTAAAAGCATTGATATGGTTTCTTAGCCATAAGACACTTTAAAATGGATAATATATATATACATATATATATAGGCTAACGTGCTCAACTGGTGCTTCTAAAATACGCCTACCCAGGTGTACCCGACCTAAGCCCAATACGTGGGAAGGAGTAAGTAAGTAGCAGTTTAAGTTAAGTAGGTTTGTTGCCAAGGATCTGTTCAAGAATTCTCTCTAAGGGTTTAGTCAGCACTGTACCTTGGGAATAGTATGTAGGAGGTCTTGTATCTCACTCTCAGGACTCGATATTCCAGTCACCCGCAAGGGTAGGCTGGAAACGCTGGAGCTGGATTTTCTCAGTAGGAGAAAAGACAGCGTCTTTCTCAGCGCGTCAAAGAGGAGGGGCAGCGTCCGAGGGCTTCTCGCTTCTGCTGGGCTCTCGGAAAGTTGATTAGCTGCTCTGCTCCAGAATCACCACAGTGTATTTGCTTAAGGCAACGTTGGTATATTTATACCTGAAAGGTGCCGAGTTTGACGTAAGGTTTGGACATAAGACGTCAATAAAGATGTCACTAAGAATTGGTCGTTCTTACAGTGTTCGCAGGAGTTCTATTACAAATCAAAACAAAGCAAGCGGGGCTTTCCCAGGTTGCTGGGGTTTGGTGTGTCGAAAGAGCTCGGTGTGCTCTCTAGGAATCTAAGGAAGTAGCTTCTGCTGTGTCATGGACTGCAGATGCGAGTTACTGAAATATGGCTCTGATTATTATGTCATTATAGGGATATTTATTGATTATAGCCGTATAGGGGCATAAGGTCACAATATTGATCGGGTTCCTAGATAAAACACATCAACTGGAGACTGCGGACCTACCCTGCAATAAAAGGTGCTGACCTTCCCACCCTGGGCCCAGCTATTTACACTCTTTGCTCACCCTCCAGTCTCCCCTCTTTCCTTCTTCTCTCTCTCTGTTTCTCGCTGCTGATTCTCTCTCTCTGATGTTACACTATTGTTTGGGCCCTTTTGGCTATATGACGTCACCAGTTCTTTTTCCTAGGTTGTACCTGGCCCGTGGAACTGTGCGATCATTGCCTGTGACTGTTGAACGTATGGATAGTGCAAACAGCGAAGAAATGCGCGGCCGGCCCTTTTGGGTTGTAGGCACTCGAGTATGCTCGAAGAACTGCTTCATAATGCGCTCCTACTCTGTCTATGTGCAATCCTTATGACGCGGCCGGCCCGGGCAGGGTTGTAGGCTTATCGCTGTGTCTATGTCACTGTCAGCACTTCCCCACTTATAGGGCCGCAATAAAAAGATTTGAACACAAAAAAACACCCTACACTACCTACAGGTGAAGCTACCATTTGTGATCCACTAGGTATTGGTGACTGAGTTAGTCTGCCCTGGAAATTAAAGATACTGCCAGGATCTCCACAGGCATAAAGCCTCCAGGCACAAGACCTCACTCTGCCCTGTTTGTTGCAGTGTCACATGGTGGTAGTGCGGTCTGCGAGTACCTGTATTTGATTCCCCTTGATGGATGGTAGGAAGGCCTTCTGTGCCAAGCAGATCCCCCGCAGCTCCAACAGATTGATGTGAATGTGGGTTTCTGCCAGAGACCTCTAATTTCTTCCTCTCCAAGATGGCCTTCCTAACCTAGTGGTGATGCATCGATGACCACAGTCAGCTTTGGGTGGGGTAAGGAGAGGGGTCTGCCACTGGCCCAATGGCAGTCTAGAAGCCATCACTTCAGATCTTTTGCAGTCTACTACTATACCTGAGTATAATCTGATAGGTTCCCCTGGTGTGCCCACTGGAACTTCAGACCCTACTGCAAAGCACTCATGTTGCAATTGGCATAATGGACTAGCAGGATGTAGGAGACCCAGAAACCTCCATTCCATCCTCACTGAGGTGTAAGACAGAGGCTGAAAACATCGAGATCATAGCCCAAATGTCCTGTACTCTCCACTCCATGAGGAAGGCACAAAGCTGCACAGATGAAGGGGACTATCTAAAAAGGAGTCAGGTGTAACTTCAGCTTTGATAGTGAACCTCAGCAAAGTTATGAGGTTTGTCATCGTCTGGTGGTGTCCATGACTGCCTGGCATGTCATCAAGCTACAGGAAGACTGGTATCCTCGACCTCAGAAGTTGTGCTGGGACCAGCACCACCATCACATTTGTGAACACCTGAGGGGCGAAGGTGAGGCCAGAGGGGAGCACAGCAAACTGGATTTGCTTCAGGCATCCTGTGAACAGCAAGTAGTGTCTGTGAGCCTGAAAGCCGTGAATACAGACATTCACTTCCTTAAGGTCCACCACTACCATCCAGTTTCCTAGATACAGTGAGGTAACATTTGGGCCAGTGGGAGCAACTTGGTTTTGTGGGTAGCTGCAGGTCAAAGACATGCAGCCGTTTCATGACAAAAGAAACACAATCCTCTGTGCTAGGAACTGAGAGAGAGAAAAGCCTAGTATCAGGGGGCAGTAGCCAGACCTGGTATCATGGACCTTAGCATACCAATTGCCCTCCTCCTATTGAGAGGTGAATCTGTCTCCTTTTTCATACCTCTTATTATCAGCTGATGTAACAGCTCTACTGTGTGATAAGGTAAGGTATTGGAGTACGAGGGATTGGTTAAGAGGTTGCAACCGCAAAGCATAGAGGCGAGACCTCAATTGAGGCTGAGAGAGAGGTGCTAGTGCCAAAGTTGGCACCAAATCTAAGCAGAACTTATGCTCCAAGGATGATGCCACTGATGGGATTCCTACTGGAGGCCTCTGCAGATCCTAGGGGACCAAATGCAAACCAGATAGAGCCAGAAATCTTCCAAATATACACAGTATGCCCTCCCTAAAGGCTTCTATTTGCAGTAAGTCCACTGAGGGACCCAGAAACGGGTTGCATTAGAACCAAACTCTGAATTAGCTCTGCTTGAGTTCAGAGGTGAGACCGGGAGGCACACTGACTCCCTTATGCCACCTCTGAAGTTCAAGAGTGGTAAGAAGGGGCCAGTTCCTGCTTAAATTTTGTATGCATCTTCTTAGACATGCTCAAAGATTTTGACATTAAAAGTACTGCTGCAGTAACGACTTCGGGAACAGTAACAGGACTTTCCTATTGAGTTCGGCCAGTCACAGAATAGCGTCCTCTGATGTTTTTGTGGTACTGTATGGCCTCAGGTGGCTCTTGGCACAGTGTTTGTTGACCTGGAGTTGTGCTCCGACCCCATGCACTATAATGCCATACCTTATAAAAATCGGTCACAGGCATTAGCTTGAATCAGTTACTACAAGGTTTAAACTGAATATGACACTTTACAATGCACGCGTTACAACGCATGTCATTACAGCGCATTTTTTACATCGCAAAATCCATTACAACACTTGTCGTTACAACGTATGTCATTACAACGCATAATCAATTACAACGCAATTACTATTCTAACTCCGTTGGGCGTTACTTTGGCGAATGCGTTGTAATTGATTATGTTATGTAAAGACATGCGCTCTAATGGATTTCGCATTGTAAAACATTCGTTGTAATGGCACACGATGTAACACATGCGTTGTAAACGATGTTTCCCGGTTTAAACTATGGCCTTTTGGGAGATTAAATATTGTCCCTTGTACACTGGAAAAGATAATTTAGAGAAAAATACTTGTCAAAGACAAGAGAAGCAAGCACAGGATCCCTGTTTGAAGGTGCAGAAAGGTGCAGACTCAGAATGTTTGGGTGGCACTTGTATGCAGCCCGCTAATCAATTCCAGAGTGGGTCAAGGTCAACAAGGAGCTAGACAATCTGGAGTACTGCTTTTGAG
Source organism: Lissotriton vulgaris (assembly GCF_964263255.1). Lineage (NCBI taxonomy): Eukaryota > Metazoa > Chordata > Amphibia > Caudata > Salamandridae > Lissotriton > Lissotriton vulgaris. The sequence continues at coordinate 1,099,532,012 of NC_141685.1, read as the reverse complement.
TTTCTAGATCCAGTCTGACAGCTGGGAAAATATTCACAATTGAGGAATTTGCAGCTAGAAGTATCCATCAGAATCAGGTGTTTGGTTAAGCCCCATGGTTAGACTATTTTTGAGGTACTGATAGCAGAGACAGGGGGTTGATGGGGGCATTTAGATCAGAATCAGTAAAATATGACATTTGGAAAGTATATCCTTGGCACAGTAAAAATACTATAGCATTTAAATCAGTAAGAGTAGATTTACAAAAACATTAACTCAGCCCATGACCCTGTTCCAGGCAGGTCGCTCCCCACGCCGCAACAGCACCACCTGGGGTGCCCGTGTCTCCCAGCTCGCTGCTGCTGCCACTGCCGCGAGTTCCAGGCCCTCCTCCACCCGCAGGCTACCACCTGCGCCTCATCCCTGGTGGCCAGTGGTAGGCCGTAGGTATCTGTGCGCTTGATTTGTCCCTTTTCCTGTTCGTCCTCCGTTTTGACTCTGCACTCTGTATTTATTGTAGTCTGTTATTGTATTGTATTGTGCTTGTATTCTGTTTTTCTATTCCTTGTATTTCCTTGCATTGTTGTGCCCTTGGTTTTTCTGCTTGTTCTGCTCTCTTGTTTCCCGCCGCTGCGTCCCCTGTGGCCCCGCTCACCCATTCGTGCCGCTCCCGCCTCCCAGCTGCTCCTCCCTCCCAACTCCCTTCTTATGGCAACCATTGCGTAGTGAGTTTGAGGCCCTCCTCCACCCACAGGCTACCAACTGCACCTCATCCCTGGTGGCCAGTGGTAGGCCATAGGCATCTGTGTGCTCGATCTGCCTCTTTTGCTGTCTGACCTCCTTTTTGACTCTGCATTCTGTATCTATTGTACTCTGTTATTGTATTGTATTGTGCTTGTATTCTGTTTTCCTATCCCTTGTATTTCCTTGCATTGTTGTGCCCTTGGTTTTTCTGCCCGTTCTGCTCTCTCGTTTCCTGCTGCTGCTTCCCCTGTGGCCCGCTCACCCGCTGGGTAGTGAGGAGAGTGACCCCTGACCCTGTTCCAGACAGGTCACACCGCACGCCACAACAGCACCACCTGTTGTGCTTGTGTCTCCCAGCTCGCTGCTGCTGCCACTGCCACGAGTTCGAGGCCCTCCTCCACCCGCAGGCTACCACCTGCACCTCATCCCTGGTGGCCAGTGGTAGGCCGTAGCTATCTTTGCGCTCGATCTGCCCCTTTTCTTGTCTGCCCTCCGTTTTGACTCTGCACTCTGTATTTATTGTACACTGTTATTGTATTATGCTTGTATTCAGTTTTTTTATCCCTTGTATTTCCTTGCATTGTTGTGCCTTTGGTTTTTCTGCCCGTTCTGCTCTCTCGTTTCCCGCAGCTGCTTCCCCTGCGGCCCGCTCACCCGCTGGGTATGGAGGAGAGCGACCCTTGACCCTGTTCTAGACAGGGCACTACCCACACCGCAACAGCACCACCTGTTGTGCCTGTGTCTCCCAGCTCGCTGCTGCTGCCACTGCTGCAAGTTTGAGGCCCTCCTCCACCTGCAGGTTACCACCTGCACCTCATTCCTCGTGGCCAGTGGTAGGCCATAGGTATCTGCCCTCCGTTTTGACTCTGCACTCTGTATTTATTGTACACTGTTATTGTATAATGCTTGTATTCTGTTTTTTTATTCCTTGTATTTCCTTGCATTGTTGTGCTCTTGGTTTTTCCACCCGTTCTGCTCTCTCGTTTCCCGCTGCTGCGTCCCCTGTGGCCCCACCCCCCACTCCCCCATTCGTTCCCCCGCCTCCCAGCTGCTCCTTCCTCCCAACTTTCCTTCTTATGGTGGCCGAAGGCGCGCCTAAGGCAAGCCCGTCTGAGCCCGTCCGTGCCTGGACCACGCTCAGCGCCAGACCTCCTGGCCCACGCGAACGATGCAACACCCGAAGCCGCTACGACTCCAGCAGCCTCCACGCACTCCACGCCGGCCGATTAAACACTTGCCTTCAGGCCACCCCGAAGCGAACCCATAGACCCTTCTCCTGCTGGAACTGCTGCTATACCAGCCTCCAAACCACCGCCACCCCCACGGGGGTAGGTCGCAACAGCCTCCGATGCCTTCTACTCAACACCCGCTCCGCCCGCAAACATACCATCGAACTCTGGGACCTACTCAACTCCACCTCCTCAGACATCGCTTTCCTGACGGAGACCTGGATGAACCCCCTTCTCTGCACCCGACAATGCCATGGCCAACCCTGACGGCTACAAGATCACCCGCAGGGACCGCACCAACGGAACAGGAGGAGGAATCCCCATCGTCCACAGAAACACCCTCAGAATCTCGACCAGCACCGACAACACGCTTATCACCGCCAAACACCTGCAATTCCAGATCCACACCGACCCCAACACGCCCCTCAGAGGAACCCTCATCTACAGAACACTCGGTCCCCGGCCACAGTTCAGTGACTCAATCGCCGACTTCATCAGCACGCACGCCCTCGTGTCCACGGACTACATCCTCCTCGGAGACCTGAACTTCTACCTCAAGAACACAAACAGCAATTCCACCACCCTGCTCGCCAACCTTGCCAACCTCAGACTCAAACTGCTTGTCACAACTCCCACCCACTCCGCCGGACACACGCTCGACCCCATCTTCTTAACCAGCAACCACGTCACCTTCAGCCACACCACCAAACTCCACTGGACCGACCACCACTGCGTCACTTCGCCTTTGAGAAGCCCACCACTGCACACAAAGGGCCCCCCACCACAGCTGGAGCAAAGTCACCAAAGACTAGCTAGTCACCACCCTTGCCCGAAACCCACCAACAGACACTTCCGACTCCGCCACCCTCAACCTCAGGCAATGGATCGACGACTGCGCCAACACTCTCACCCCGTTCAAGCAACCCTCGAACAGACGTACCAACAGAAAAGCCATCTGGTTCGCCGCCGACCTCCAGTGATCCAAGCAGGCCTGTCGCAGGCTCAACAAAAAGTGGCACCACGAACAGACACCAGGCAGCATCGCAGCCTACAAGAGCATCATCTGCAGACACCACTAACTTATCTGTACCGCCAAAAGGACCTCATTCAAGAAGCGCATTGACAGCAACACACACAACAGCAAAGAGCTCTTCAACATCGTAAGGGAACTCTCCAATCCCAGCTCCAACTCCAACAACATCCTGCCATCACAAGACCTCTGCGACACCCTAGCCACCTTCTTCCACCACAAGATGGCAGACTTCCATGACAGCTTCAGCAACCAGGCCCCATGACAGACACAGACACCTCAGACTCACCGCCCCACAGACACATCAACATCGACCCCCTGCTTTCCCGGAGCCATGTCAACGACGAAGAAACCATCAAAATTACAAACACCATCCACTCCGTTTCACCATCCGACCCTTGCCCGCACCACATCTTCAACAAAGCAAGCTCCACCATCGCACCCCATCTCAGCAAAATCATCAACAGCTCCTTCGAGACCCCCACCTTCCCAGAGAGATGGAAGCACTCCGAGATCAACGCCCTACTCAAGAAACCCAAAGCTGACCGCAAGGACCTCAAGAACTTCCGGCCCATCTCCCTCCTCCCGCTCCCGGCAAAAGTCATCGAGAAGATCGTCAACAGGCAACTGACCTCCTTTCTCGAAAAGAACAACATCCTGGACCCACCCCAATCCGGCTTCTGCAGCAAACACAGCACCTAAACAGCCCCCATCGCCGCAATCAACGACATCAGGGCCATGATGGACAACGGATAAACCGCGGCCCTCATCCTCCTGGACCTCTCGGCTACCTACAACACGTCTGCCACCTCACCCTCAGCACACACCTCCACAACGCAGGGATCCACAACAAAGCACTGGACTCACTGGACCACCTCCTTCCCCACCGGTAGAACCCAGAGTTTCCGCCTTTCCCCATTCTGCTCTAAAGACACCAAGATCATCTGCAGCGTACCCCAAGGATCGTCCCTCAGCCCGACACTCTTCAACATCTACATGGCACCGCTCGCCAACATCGCCAGATCGCACGACATCAACATCATCTCATACGCCAACGACACCCAGCTGGTCCTCTCCCTCATCAAGGCCCCCACCATCGCCAAATCCAACCTCCACAAAGGAATGAAGGCCATCGCCGAATGGATGATGATCAGCCACCTGAAACTGAACTCAGACAAGACGAAGGTCTTTATCATCGGATCCACCCCCTTCACTTGGGACGACTCATGGTGGCCAGCTGCACTGGGAGCTGCACCTCTGCCCACTAACCACACACACAACCTGGGAGTTATCCTGGACTCCGCATTGCCAATGACCCAGCAAGTTAACGCTGTCTCCTCATCCTGCTTCAACACCCTGTGCATGCTCCACAAAATCTACAGATGGATCTCCACCTGTACCAGAAGGACAGTCACCCAGGCACTTGTCACCAGCAGACTGGACTATGGCAACGCTCTCTACGCAGGAACATCAGCCAAACTCCAGAAACGACTACAACACATACAGAACGCCTCTGCACGCCTCATATTCGACATCCCCTGCCACAGCCCACCTGAAAGACCTACACTGGCTCCCGGTCAACAAGAGGATCACTTTCAAGCTCCTCACCCACGCTCACAAAGCTCTCCACAACACCGGACCAGCGTACCGCAATGAACGACTCACCTTCTACACCCCGAAACGCCAGCTTCGCTCTGCTGACTTCGCCACCGTCCCCCGCATCCGTCGAGCAACCACTGGTGGCAGATGGTTCTCCCACCTCGCCGCAAAAACCTGGAACACCCTCCCCATCTGCTTACGAGAAACCCAGGGCCTGCTGGCCTTCAGGAGACTCCTCAAGACCTGGCTGTTCGAGCAGGAGCAGCACCCCCGCCCCCAGCACCTTGAGACCGGTGAGTTGTGCACTCTACAAATGTATTGATTGATTCCATCCCCAGACATTCCTTATCCTTTCTCTGTAGCCTGCTGGCTGCCATTCTATGACGTATGACTCTGCTTCAGGACCCTGAGACCTCTTTATTCTATATCTACATCTGTCCAGTTTATTCAGCGCTTATCATCCCATTCCTGTTTCCAACCATTACACTGTCAACCACTTTATTCAAGACGTTAAAACCCCCCATGCCCTCCCCTGTTATTCTGGATACATTAATCCCCCTTCTTTTTTCAGGTCACTAATAACCCCGTCCACCCTCCTTTATTCTGGCTATTACAACCTCCCTCCACTGTCCATTACTTTGGACATTACCCCGCCAAACCCTTTTAATCAGAACATGACTATTTTTCTGACATTAATCTGTACATAACCGGCACTCTTGAAGACAATTTGCTCAGTTGTGGGGCCTGTTGGTCCTTTACAATGGTCACTTGGATTATCTCTATGCTATACACCGTTTCCCTGTGGATCCCATGCAACTCTACCTAGACACATGACTCGAGACAGGACTAAGAGTTCCCTGTTCCTGCAACAACCCCCACCCAACTTCATGTTTAGAAAAAGACTGAAAAGAATTCCTATTACTTCACATCATTTATTTCTACAACACAGTGCGGACCGAGCTGAGTTCAATAGAACAATCTCACTGCACGTTGATGTTGCACACAGGACTGCTGCACAATTATGAAATGGTAAAACCTGACCAGAAATGGTTCCATCCAAGCGATGCACATAGTTTTTACAGTTGGGACAGATGCCGAAGGACCCCTGCCTTTTTTTGGAACCTCGAGCCCCGTCTTTCATTATTCCCACCCATAAGTTGCTACCCCTCTCTGTACATTTCTCCTCCCAGTCAAGTGTGTCCAAGACCTCCATGTGTCCCCATCCCAATTTCCCCTCTACCTGCAACAGAAAACCTAGTACTTGACTACTAATTCAAGCTCTATCCTATCCACTGGATCTTACTATAATGACAGCCACTCAATTACTTCAATAATTTAGTAACTGCGAGGTTGTGCGTCTCACAGAAAAACATGTTGAGGAGAAGCATGTACCAATGGTACAGAAGGAAATCAATGAGGAAAGGAAAGACCACAGACTACTAGAAAAGTCATGGTGGCATAAACATTCTGGGTAAATCCTATATCTCCTTTGTAACGCAATACAATTCTACAAAAACCTGTACTAGAAGGAAAAGTCTATAAAAACTCAGTAAAAACGGACCTGGAAGAGTTTTTGACATAATCAAAGCAGCATCAGACCCTAGTACTAATAAATAACCATCAGATCTAGAAAAAAGGCTAAGAATGTTCACACTAAATTGATACCAAAATCAAAGATATTGTAGCTTCTCTTCTTATGCAAACCATCAACGCGAGCAACGCTCTAACAGGCAAATCAACCAAACTCAAGCGTTAGAGACGTACCCACTCTAAAAAATAAAAAATAAATTTCTAAGATAAATTTGGCCATTTCTTGACTCGCTGTCTGCTTATCTAGCTGAAGAGATGCAAAATGCTCACGGGTCCAACATTATAAAACTCTCCCATCAACAACCGTTTTCCCTGACTGCCTAAAATGAGGGCAAGTCTCTCGCCTGATTAAAAAAAAAATCTGATGACAGACGACCTTAACAATTACTACCAAGGTCACAGTACTCCGGTTCCTGGCCAAAATATTGAGAGTTGTCCAAACACACTTCTTAAAAAATTTTGTAAACAAAAACCATCTGCGTGATGAGTTTCAAACAGAGTTCTTAGATGGATGGAGCACTAACAATGCCCTTCTTCACAAAACAGATGATGCGCTAAGCCAATGCAGACTCATGCCTGCTTATCCTATTTTACCTTTCGTAGGCATTTAATGCTGTCAATCACAGCATCCTTGTCCACACCTTGAATGAGTGTGTGGATCTCAGCAGCAAAGTCCTTGAGTAGTTTCCCGTACCTTGAGTACCATTCACAGTTGATTAAAGTACAACATGCATTCTCAAAAGCTGTAAAAGTCTACCAAGGCGTTTATGCGTTTATTTATTTATTTATTTATTTATTTAGTTATTTATTGACATTTGTAGAGCGCGGCGAATACCCGTGGGCGTCTCGGCGCTAATTAAGGGATGGATCAGCAACTGGGGTAAAGAAGATATACAAGGCTATTGGTCAAATAACCACGTCTTTAGCTGTTTGCGGAATGTGAACAGGGAGGGACTTGCTCGGATATGTGCAGGAAGGGTGTTCCAGAGTCTAGGGGCGGCAACCAGGAAACGCCTGTCGCCCCAGGTGACTGTTCTAGTGCGAGGCACAGCCAAGAAGTTCTGAATAGAGGAACGAAGAGATCGGGTTGGGACATGATGGAGAAGATTCTGTTTGAGAAAGTGGGGACCTTGATTATTGAGTGACTTGTAAACAATACACAGCGATTTGAATTTGATACGGCTGCGTATCGGGAGCCAATGGAGATCCCTAATGATGTTTGTAACTGGTGCGAACTTGGGGATCCCAGCCAGCATTCGTGCGGCTGCATTTTGGATTGACTGCATCTTATTTGTCACTCGGACTTGGGCATTTAAGAATAGAGCGTTACAATAGTCCAAGGAGGACAGGACTAGTGAGCTGACCAGTGTTTTCCCGGCCGTGTTCGGTAGGAAAGGTAGTATTTTCCTAATCATTCTCAATTTCATATGAGCTGAAGCCGCAGTTTTATTCGCATGTGCCATAAAATTGAGGCCAGCATCGAAGATGACGCCTAGATTTCTCACTTTGCTAGCTGGACTCTGCGGGGGACCGAAAGATGGTGGCCACCAGACAGGTGACCAGCCCGGGGAGAGGTGACCGAAGATGACCGCTTCAGTTTTTTCTGAATTGAGTTTCAGACAATTCGTGGCCATCCAGTCAGCTATTGCCATCATTCCTCTCGTGAATCAATTGGCCACTTCCTCCCCGTCCCCTTTGATAGCCAGTACCAATTGGGTGTCATCGGCGTAGGAGGTCAGGCTCATCCCAAATGCTTTGATGACATTTGCAAGGTTCGACACGTAGATATTAAATAGTGTCGGACTCAGGGATGAGCCTTGAGGGACCCCACACGGCAGAGACACCTTCGATGATTGGTAGGGTCCTAGAGATACTGCTTGTGATCTATTGGCCAGAAACGATACAAGCAGGTCCAGAGCAGTTTTCTGGACCCCCAGTCGTTCGACACGGTCGACTAAGATCTTGTGGTCGACCGTGTCGAAGGCCGCCGAAAGATCCAGCAGAACCAGGAGTGCTGTCCCCCCCTGGTCTCGTATGGCTCTGATGTCATCCGCAGCCTTTAGAAGGGCAGTTTTCGTGCCATGACATTTGCGGAATCCGAACTGGGTGTTGTCGAGCAACTGGTGCTGCTCCACAAATTCCGACAGTTGCTGATTCGTGGCTTTTTCTATTACCTTAGCCAGGAAAGGAAGACTGACTATCGGACGATAGTTTTTCAGGTCATCTTTATTCAAATTAGCTTTCTTTAAGAGGGGTTTGACCAACGTATGTTTCAGAGAAGCCGGGAAAATTCCGGAGCTAAACATAGTGTTGCAAACATGAGTTATAACCGGTATCAACGTGTCCATAACTGGCATAAGAACTTTGAGCGGACACGGGTCTAATGCAGAACCTGATTTGATTCTTGAAATAATACTCCTTGTCTGATCCATAGTGAGCTCGACAAAGCGGGTCAGTGTGTTATCCCGTGAGGTGGAGGACAAGGATAGTGGTGTAGAGTCCGTGTTTAGAGAGAAAGCCTGATAGATGTCGTTAACTTTTTTGAAGAAAAAATCAGATAAGGCGTCGCAAAGATGTTGTGAGGGAGGTGGTGTGAGGTCGTGCGTGCCACCCGACAAGCGTTTAGTGATGTCGAATAACTCTTTGCACGAGTTTTTGGCAGTCTCAATTTGTGCGGCATAATAGGCTCTTTTCGCCTCTGCGATCATCTGTTTGTACCGGGCAAGTGAGTCTTTATATAATGATTTACTTTCTGGGTCATAGCGCTTCCGCCAAAGTCTTTCTCTTTGTTTATTTAATTGTTTCTGTTTTTTGAGTTCATCCGAGAACCAGGGAGCACTGGGGGAGGCTTGATTCTGGGAGACAGATTTTACGGGCGCTAGCTCAAGTGTGGCCTGATTGATCCAGGTATTGAACTGATTTATGGCAACGGTGGGGTCATCTGACAGCAATGGCGATGTTCTAGCCAGGAATGTGTTCAATGTCCCCGCCTTTATGTCCTTCCATGCTCTCACCTGTTTGGGGCTATTGTTAACAGCCCTCCTCTTAGAGGCATCGGGGATAGCTAAATGACTTAAAATGGCGTGGTGATCGGTCCATGCCAGGGGGAGGACATCTGCAATATGTAGCGACTCAATATTAGTAAAAATGCCGTCAAGAGTGTGACCAGCGTCATGGGTAGGGGCAGAAATACGTTGATACAGACCTAGTGTTTCCATGTCCGCTAAGAGGCATGCAGTGTCTGTGTCACTACTTGATTCAAGGTGGAAATTAAAATCGCCTAACACTGCAAAGTGATCTTCAAGGGCTATGGATTCCAATATAGACCCTAGGCTGAATAAAAATGGGGCACGTGCTCCAGGTGGGCGGTATACCAGTACGCCTTTAAAATTGAAGAGGGGTGTGAGCTTAATACTAAATAGTAGGGCTTCGCAACATGTGGATGGTATCGGTGTGGTCCTGATTGGGAGGTAGTCCCTGACAATAATTGCTACCCCACCTCCCCGCTGGCCTACTCTGTCCTGTCTATGTATGGTGAACCCACTAGGGACTGCTATAACCAAGTCGGGGTCCGAGGCACCATCCGTCCAGGTTTCCGTGATAAACAGGACGTCCAAGTGGGCATCTGTTATTAGGTCTGCAATTTCTTGCCTATGTTTGCACATGGAACGGGCATTGATAAGTGCTAAGTGAAAAGTGGTGGTAGGAGGGGGCGGAGTAGTCAGGGTCTTAATTTTGGAGTTGATAATGTGTGTCCGAAATGAGCAGTGTGAACAAGATAATTGGCAGGATACATCGGTGCTTGAAAGTGGGTCACAAGTAACACAGCAATCACTGCTTGGTGACCGAAGTAAAGAGAGGGATGAGGACGAGTAGACCAATCTGGTCGCTGAACCAGGGGTTTTGGCACTCAGCACGGGCCCAGCGTGGACGGGCGCAGATGGGCTGGACTTTGACTCGACTTTGGCACGCTTTCAGCGCGCCCGCTGCACCAGCCCGCTGCGCCGTCTGTAGGGAATACACATTTATAGGTAGTGAGGAGGGTAGGAGGCAGCCAGCGACTAGAGCGCTGACCTGCCTACCTCAAGATGGCGGCCGTCAATCGCCCCAGCACCTAGATCGGCTGGCGAGCGAAGACGGCGATAGCAAGCGATTGCAAGCAAGGGGAAGGTGAGGGATGACAATCCAGCCTCTGGAGACCGGATGGCAGGATCAGAGTAGCTGAGGCTTCCCACTAAGCTTGCCCGGGTGTTTCCTACCCCTCCAGCAGCGTGTAGCTTTACCAGCTCCTCCTATCCGCATAAGCGTGTGTTCAATGTTAAAGGATGGCAGGGATATGTGCGGAAATAGCAGACGGCGCAACTGTGCCACCTTCCGGAGCGTCGCCTATCTCCTCCCCACTGCGAAGTGTTTCCACTTGAAGGGGCTCACAGTTTCCAGCAGAGTAGTATTGCGCCTTAAGAGAGTGTAGCGACGCCACTACTTACAATGGTGATATGGAGCAAGTCCCTCGCAGTCTCTATCGCCACTGTGCCTTATTAATCCAGGGCAAGCAGCGCTTATGGCGTGTGCTCCTCCGGATATGTTGACAAAACTTCTCCTGGGCCCGCTGTCAAATAATTGAAACAAGCAGTCACTAGCTCAATACTGCTTCTGGACTTCCGATAATGTAATATTTTTTAAAATATAGACTCAAAGTTAATTTCTTCTTTTATTCCGCAGACTCTCCAAGAACTGTTAACCTGATCGTAGTTTTATTTCAAGGATCTTATGCCTCCTTTGTTCTGGGTTCTAGGTACTGTAAGTGGAATAAACAATCCTCTTCCTGTTACATGACATTTGTCTTTGAGCCACCACTGTACTGTCCCTTTTTATTTCTGAAACAGACAGTTCCTCAAACTGCTAACATGTAGAAACACAGAATAATTGCTTCTTAAACGAGCTCATATACACTTTTTAAATTTGGAAATAAAGTAAACCTCCACAAGGTGGCAGTGTTGTGGAAGATTTGATGCTGAAACGTGATTCACTTCAATTAAAGGTAAAATGTCACGTACATGGGTTCTGGCATAAAGTTGAATGTGTTTCGAACACTTGGGCAAACTGTCATTCCACACGATTTATGCTCACTCGGCCTGCGGGTGAAAATTGCGGCCCCTCACCTCGTTCCGTCCTCCCGCTGCCAGCACCGGCTGTCGGTGGTGCTCCAGGCCTAGTTTACGGGCAGGGAATCTTATCTGGCCCAGTCGCAGTTCCCCCTCCCCAGCAGGGCCTCCGGCGATGGTTTTGCACGTTGGTTAGGCAGCGATGGCCTCGCACCGATTAATTCCAAGGCTTCAGAGGGCAGGTGACATGCAGAGCCCAGTAGAGGTTACTGTCGGCTTTTTTTCAAGCAGAGCAGGCTCACGGTGTTTCCTCCGGTCGGCCTGCCTACTCCTCCCAGGCCTCACGTAGATCAGCCGGCCGTCCTGGTGCTCTGCCCTCTAACCTGTCCCTGCCGTACGGAGGGCTTCTCTGACGATTTTTGGCGCGGCGTGGCAGCTTAGGGGCTCGAAGGTCGCTCACGGCAGCAGCGCGTCTTCAGGCATGCATTTGTGGCGTTTTACGGCCGATCGTGCCAGGCAGGATGACCGTGCCAGGCGTTCCTCATGGCTCTATTCTAGCTCCTAAACTGTTCAACATTTACCTGGAACCACTGTGTGATTTCCTTAAGAACTCCATATCAATTTGTGGAGGCCACCTAACTATACCAGCGCAGATATCGTTGACTACCTAAATTCTGGGCACAATACAAGCCTGGATTACCACCCATCAACTGAAGCTAAAACCCAAAAGACAAGATCATTCTTTCCTCACCCAACTCATCTCTGACTCCAGTCAAAGAATGATAAGCCTCAACCAACTTCCTAAACTGCCAGACCTCCATCTCCCAAATTACCAAATCTCTAGACTTTACTGTGGATAGAAAACTAAATTTCCTAGAACTAATCAAGTTCAAATACCAACCCAAACTCATTTGTTACATGAAGCCTCTCCTTCCAACCCAAGACCTGAAAACAGTAATACCGGCTATGGTCCTACAAATACTGGGCTATGGGAATGCTATAGTAACACGGATACCTAAAACTCGCATTCCCCTATTGTGCTTCACTACATGTCGCTGCATCTGGTCTATGGTACAAATCAATCTGACTTTATAGCCATGATCCTGTCCATCCTAAACTGGCTGCTGAAGGAAGATTCATGTTTAAAATTGGTTGTTTAATCCACAGCATCATCATCCAATGGCATTACCTAGCCAAATCAAATACAAGGAGATGATGGACGGAGCGCTGAAACTTTTCAGACACTCACCCCGAGTCCCAGATCTGGGTTGAATCCACCATGGTTCTTAAACTCACTTCGCCATTCCAGCCATATGCAAATCAGTCTTGACCCTGTTCCTCTTGAGAACAGTCCAGCCCAAACTTCCAATTCAGGTCTTACCTGGACCGGAAAAAAGCATCCTGGGACCGGTTTCGGAGTAGCTCTTACCTAGCTACACCACTCTCAACTGTCCATACTGGCTTGAGGGTCTGACAACCTGCATCTACTGGTTTAGGCATTCGATGTAGCCTTCCTACATGCCAGACCAACGCCAAACCTTGACCAAGAAGAAGGCAGACTATTAGACCATATTAACTCCATGAAATCAGAAGGGTTGAAGGCCCATCTCCCTTCCTCTTGCCAAAGCCTAAGATATAATCTGTGGGTATATAGGAGTGGTGGTGGTGGACTAATGGGTGGTGGGTGCATGAACACAGTGCAAAATTACTTTAAATTGCCGACATGCACTGTATTATAGTTTAAAAGTTAGAACGTTTAACTTTACGACAGCATTGTAATGGAAGTCAGCAATTTATTGCACATTATCAAATACAAATTACAAAATGCATTTAAAAAGAAAACTCATTTACCTTGCTGCACGTCCTTGCTCCAGTGTCCTTGCAGCCTAACAGCGCAAGCTCAAACCAACTCCCCTAGCCAATCCTGGTGCTGCTCTCATGCTGTAGACCACCATGAGAAATGTGCCAGGATTGGATAGAGGCAGCACTCCCAAGAGCACTCGAGACCTGTGCTTGATCTCAAACCAACTGTTTGAGACGGTTAGATTGAAAGGTTAAAGTGCGCATGTCTTGCTGGCCGTCACATGATAGCCGGACGAAAATGCATGCACATTTAAAACTGACCCAGACAACTCACCACTCCTTTCTGCTGCTGCCACTCAACAGCGGCCCGCCCCGTCCTAACACTCAGCTCGAGACGCTGGGAATTGAAAAATAAAATGGTAGTAAATTTACTTTATTATCATTTTATTTTTCAATATGGGGCATTTTAACTTTTGGGGCGGCACTTCCCACTCTAATAGAGGAGCCGTCCCTGCCTGCAATTAATTTAGCTAGCATCCCTGAGTTTGAATAATTGTGTAATACAGCAGTGACTGCAAGCTACAGAAAAAAATATTAACAAAGGGGGATCCTAAAAAATGGCACAAAGCGTGTCCTGCTTTATACTTATTATCAGAGGATAGTGATATCCTAGCCGATTCATTGGAGAGGAGTCTAGTAGAAGAGACCTAGATTAATGGGGTGTCTTAAGTTTTGAATTGGCTTTATTGCTGTCTTTTTCTCTGTTTTGTTTCTGTTTGTTTTGTCCCTTTTTTTTTTAGGAGATTTATTCCTGTATATCGGATGCTTTTTCTTCTCTTCATTTTGATGTTTGGCCTGCTCTTTCTTACAATCCCACCTAACCTGTCGATTTCGTTTTGTAAAGAAATGTTGTACAGTAATTGTAGCATTACTATGTTTTTGAGAAAAATAACAGTTTATAGAAGCATTTTCCCTAAAATATGATGTTTTTCCAAGCCACAGGCACTAACTGCAGGAAAGTATTCGTTGTATTCAAGATGGACTCCAAAGGATCGTCCTACAGCAGCGGATCCATTGTAACTCCTTGTAGCAGTGCTCCAGGTAACCATGCGGTGTAAATTGAGAAAACACAGCAGTGCTGCTTCTGGGATTTTTAGGGATTTGGATGCGTCCATTGTCTTAATACTCACTGCAAAAGAAGAGCCACAACAGTAACTGCCTAAGGAGCCTGCCCAATCATGGAGAAACTTCAAAGTTATTACGTTAAGTAGGATACCCGGACTGTTCAGAGTCAGATCTTTGAAATGTGCCATTTTGCTTGATAGGCAACTGAATGTGCTGAATCAATATTGATTTTTATAATCCACATTTTAAGAAACGCTGGAACTTTATTTGAGAAGTAAAAAATGTAAGGTTAACTGCAAATTGGATAATACTTCCTGTAAAAACACCTTTTTTAAATAAAAAAAATTGCATTTAACCAGCACAAGCATTTTTTTGGCCAGTTATTTTCAAATGGTTTGAATGAAGGGCACAGAGTTATGCTTTTGGCATGCCAACAACGTTGGCAGAGAGGCCCTTCAACTAGAGGGAAATCTTTTATCAATAGGTTAAGAAAGTGAAATCTTAAGTACATTTTTAGCTTCTCTTAACAAATTTCACATGATTAATTTATGGACCTGGTCAAAGCAAGCAGGTCTGCCAGAAGCCCTTCTGACCCCGAACCACCACAACCTTTCAAGAGAATTTTTCTAACAACCTCTGCTGCCACACCAGTAAGAAGAATCATCAACAATTCCTTAACTACAGGAATTTTTCCAGAAGAACTCAAACAATCATACATATACCCATTACTGAAGAATACAAACTTGGACCAGCTGCACCCTGACAACTACAGAACAGTTACAAATGGACCTTTCCTGGGCAAACTGATGGAGTAGCATTCGCCCAGATGTCAAAATTCATTGAAGATAATGCCATACTTTCAGACTTCCAAATGAGATTCTGTCCAGGAAGAGGCACAGAATCTGCCCTCGTTGGCATCTGGATGAACTTAAGAACACAGCTGACCCTCAACAGGATTGCTGTGCTACTTCTCTTGGACCTCTCAGCTGCATTTGACACGGTTGACCATGACACTGATACAAAGACTCTACAAAGCTGGCATAGAGGGGGCATTCTACCTTCACAACAGAACTAATGTCATCCATACCACAGTAGCATGAGTCTTTCAAGTCTCTGTCATCTCATCCATTCTTTTCAACATCTACACGAAGTCATTACCGGCACTGATCAATACATTTCACCTCACCTACTATAATTATGCAGATGTCAAGCAAATACACCTTCAACTAGAATGCCCCAAATACGTTGGAAACTCACCAATTTATAGTTGTCTCTTAGCTGTGAAGCACTGGATGATGTGGAGCCATCTTAAACGGAATAATTCCAAAACAGAAATACTCACATCTGGAGATTAGAAAAAATTATGACCCACTCACCGCCTGGCCTGGTGATCTGGGAACACCGCTTAAAGTATCGAAGGAAGTAAGAAACCTGGGAATGATCATGGACTCCAAGCTATCAATGAATTACCAAGTGAACAAACTAGCAAGATCAAGATTTGTTACTATAAAAACTCTGCTACAAATCTTTCCCCATCTGGGATTTACACACAAGGTCCAAGCTACCATCTCGCTCCTTCTGTCTAAACTTGCTTAAGCCAATAGCCTATACCACGGATCACCTTTAACGACTATGAAAAGACTACAAAGGATTCAGCACTCGTCTGCCAAGCTACTCTTACATATAAAGCAGCAAGCTCACATCTCACATGCCTTGAAAACCCTGCATTAGTTACCGGTTGCCAGAAGATCCATGCTCAAGTTGCTTTGTATCACCCACAAAGCGATACATGGAACAGGACCGCTTTTCATCAGGAATAAAATCACCAAATACAATCAACAAAGAAACCTCCTCTCTGGAGTGGCACCTCGCCTCAAAATCTGAATGTACAAGAAAAAAACAATGGGGGCACATCCTTCTCTGTTCAAAGAGCCAAATTATGTAACTCTTTACCACCCAACATAAGATCCACGGATATCCACCTTATCTTCAGAAAACTACTGAAGAATTAGCTCTTATCCACATAAACACCATACAGAAACGGACATATACAGCACATTCCTCTGCATATAAACATTTCTTTGGGCTATAGCTATGTACCTACATATGTGTATTGTTTTGTATAAACGTGTATAATAATTATGTTTTTAAAAAATATAGATATTTGTTAGTTCTGCTAAAGAAATGTACATATTACTTATAGTTACATTATTCTATGTTTTTAACATGCACATAAGTGACTGCATAAATAAGTACATCTTTTATCATAACTATTCATCTACAATTGCTTCACTATTGAATTACAAAAAAAAATAATAATAATTTTAAGTACACCAACACTTGAAAGCCGGAGTTTATTAAAAACATCTTTAATCTACATATACTACTTTCCTTATGCATGTATATATATATATTCCTCAACTCACTCTCAGCTTCCACTTTTATCCAGGAAAACGAGCGTGGACCCAGGTATCTTGTGCAGTATTGTTTTATTTTCTTGCCAGCACTGCCATTAAGCGTTTCGGGCAATCCCGCCCTTGATCACATGACAACTCCTTAACATTTTGTTTTGCCTTTTAAAGTGCAAGTGCAATTGACAATCCCATGGACATGGAAAAAAAATACTCACAATTTCACATATAAATTGTTCACATAATAAAAACATAATGTTGTAAAGTAGCCAATAAATACCATAATAAGACGGATTCATAGATATAAAAATATATATATATTAATATCAGCATAAAATGCATGATCTACGTCCTACAAGTAAAACCATGTCCAGCTTGTGAAATCATGTAAAGTGCATACCTAATGAGTGCAAAAATCAAAATGTATGTGTAAAACATAAAACAAAATATCAAAAAAACACTTAACAGTTTCTGGATTCCAGTTCCAGCATAGCATTAACCCTGAAGCAGATTCTTTGAAGGGCCCCTTGTATAAACATATTTGCAAAAATCCGCTTTTCAAAAATATATTCTTGAACCATACTTATACACCCATAGAAAACGGATAATGTTGTGCAAAAAACATCAATATTAAAGTGCATCTGTGCTAAGGACAGTTATGTATACTTCCTGAATAATAAACACTTGATGCCTCAGAAAATCACTTTAAATAATTAGAAGTATAAAATATGCTTTCTAAATATGATTTCTAAAATCCAACCATGAATATCATAAATGCATAAATATCCTAAAATGCAACATAAAAATATCATGCTTTTAAGAGTAAATTCAAATCGTAGCTTGAGAAGGTATAAAACTTTCTGTACCTCATGCCAGAGTATTCCATTTTATCTTATTATCTACAAGGCAGTCAACCAACATTTTCATAAAAATGTGTTTAAATCTTCGCTGGTATTAAGGCCCCTCGGTTGCTTGAATCGAATTGTAAAATATAAGTTGCTTCTAACCTCCTTAATTTCGATTCTCTATCTCCTCCTCTTTTCTGGGGGCTAAATATATAAATATATATATATATATAAATATATTTATATATATATATATATTCCACGAAATTCTCCTGTGTATCAACCGCTGCCTGCCATGCGAGTCGCGTCGTCTTTCGGGCCCCGCAGGAGCAGGTCCGTAATATATGCACCACACCATCTCTGTTGCTGCCAAAGATAACAAAGACGCCTTGTGTAGCTGCCTGAAAATTAGTTTATTTCGGCCTCAATCGAACGCGTTTCAGCAGTCCTTGCTGCCTTGTTCACCAGAGAATATATATATATATATATATATATATATATATATATATATATATATATACATACATATCATGTATTTATGTATCTATATATTCATTACTGTTCTACTAATTCAGTATATCCAATGTACTACCCTATTTCTCGCCCTATGCCGCTCTCAATATATCATCTACCTGAACTCTGACACATCTCAAACCTCATTCTACTTTTCTTTCCAATGCACTGCCCTATATTTCCCCCTATACCTCTATCAATATAACCTTTACTCTCTCATTAATCCCAACCCCCATACCACTACTATGATCCACAAAATACCCCTTTCTAGACCTTTCCCTCTTTACATAATCTCATACCTCTTTTACTATTCAGATCTCCCAAACTAGCCTTTCTAAACCCTTCCCTCTGACTCATCCCCCTCCACCTCCCCTTTACTCATCCCCAAACCCCCTCCTACTGCTACAAACTCCAAAACAAATGAAAAAGAGAAAATAAATATAGACCCTTCCCTCATCTATCCCTCCTTCTCTCTTCCATCCCTTCAATATTCCTTTTCAATCCAAATAACAGACTAACATGTTCACCACTCAAATTAATGTCATATTTCCCTATAATAAGGCCCCTCCACCTCCCCTTTACTCATCCTAAACCCACTCCTACGGCTATAAAATAAAAATTCTAGGCCCTTCCCTCTTTTATTTCTCCACTATTCCTTTACAATCTAAATAACAGACTAGCATGTCCACCATTTAATTAATTGCATATCTCCCTATACTAAGTGCTACTCGCAAAAAATGCACTTCAACATCTCATCAGGGGTAGCAAGCGCTACGTAAATACAAACGTTTCTACTTCACCACTAATCCTTTATGGGTTCCAGAGAAGATGGCTACTCACCGAAAAAGTGATTCAACACCTTGTCAGCTGTAGTAAGCGCATTTTAAATGAAATTACAATACAATGCAATACATGCCAGTGTCGCTCATGAGTCAATTGAGTTATTAGATTTATCAAGCGTAGGTAGGTGAGCAGAGATTTTTGCAGGGGTGAAATTATATTTGTTAATCGCATTTCGGTTGTTAACCCTAAGACTCCCAGTATTTGTGGTAAGAATCCTTAAAGTCAGACTCTGGGCATGTTCAAATTTCTCCTGTTAACCCAGCTACCACTGACAGTTTCTCTTTTAGCATCAGGGCGCCCCATGATTTGGATTTTCCTTTTCATTCTGCAGCGGAGCGACAAGTGGCAAGGAACAAGAAAGAGAAAGACCCCAACAACTGGGGTAGCTTCGAGCAGTCCTTCACCTATCATGGTAATCTGCTGAAAAAGCTCAGGCTGCCGACAGAGGACAAACCCTATGCCTGCAAGAAGTGCGAGAGGAGCTTCAGTCAGAAAGAACACCTTGCCTTCCACACACGAATCCACGAAGGGAGCAGGCACTATTCTTGCAGTGAATGTGAGAAGAACTTTAGTGGAAAGGCAAGTGTCTATAGTCTCTGAGAAGCTGGTAATGATGCACAACAAGCTCATCTTAATCAACAAGATTATATTTACTTGACACGTTATCCCAATTGGGACCAATATAAATAAGCAAATTAGTCCACTTACCATTAATGTCAATTGTAATCTGGCATTCGCAGATGGTGGAATGCCCAAATTGGTAGTGGGGAAACACTGAAATCAGCTTACACCTAAATCGCTTAATAGTAGATGCAATACATTCTGTTTTAGAATCTGTTTGGCTTCGATTTGGAATCAAGACTCTGAATGGCTGGGAGTACACTACGTGGCAAGTTAACATTTTAAAAACACTAGAATTACATCACCAGAGCACAAGATGAAGTAAATGTGGGATCCTCAATGGCCGATTAGAACGCTGAACGAGAACACAAATTCCTGGGAAATGGCCCTCTGCCTAATTGCATGCAAATTATGGGATCTTAAATGTAGCAAAAGCCAACATAGACAACTCAGACAGAGGAAAGCCCAGAATTTTCATGATTCATCAATTACAGATTACATTCCAATTGAATAAAGTGCTAGAAAGTGCACTTTCTTTCACTGTATCCACTGAAAATATCGACGTTGCATCTGCATTAGGGGTGTGAGAGCCATCCCGACCACTGAACCCTACTCCTATCTCAATCAAGGAATTTCAATAAAGGTTTTGAAAATGGGGTGTGCAACGATTGACTTCCATGGGATATCCCCTGATACAGAAACATGGATCCAAGTCAATATCCCTAAGTGTTTGACTTGTGATATTTGCGGTTCTGTTGACTATGCACTATCAACAATTAGGATTATTGCAGAGCTTGTACTTGTAACTTTGTATGTGTTGCTTATTGGACCCAGGAAACAAAGATCATTGTGGAGCTTTACTCCTAAGCCTAGTATAAGGTCTGTGCCACTACTATTTATGAGGGCCTTTAAACCAAGCTCTTTCTTTGATCATTTAATATAGTAAAGTCACGACTTGATCCTAATACCGTGTTCTCTACAATTTGGCTTGGCTTGTCATCCTAGTGTCTCTTAATACTGTATCTACGAGCCCTGGTTCCCTAAAGAGCCTTTTGAAGCACAGCACACATTAGAGGCCATCTGGAACTTGGGCTAAATCAATCATTTTCTTAACCACTTCGATGCTGATGACGAGCTGAGCTCGTCATGTAACGCGGTCATTTTAAAAATGCCGCACACAGCGGGAAAAGCCGCCGCAGCGATGCGGTTAAAACGTGTGTCTACATGCAAAAGCTGGCCCAAAAGTCCATAATCTAAAGGTTTTAATTGTCCATTTATGCACAGTTACTGATTACCCAATACACATCCTTATTTAGATTCTAGGCAGATAGTTTTCTTGCGTTAAATCCCATTGTCTGCACTGCAAAAGGGCTGACATGGAACCGATTTAAACTCAAGCCAACATTTAGGGCCGAGCCTCTGTGAAGAATGAACAAGTATTAAAACGGCTACAGTATTATTCATCTCTTAATGCAAAGCAACTTGTTTTTATAAGGATGTATTTGAAACAAACTGCAAATCAACTTCTTCCTATTTACTTTCGATTTCAAATTCCTGGTTTTGCTAGCTTGAAGCCATTTCAGGCTGACATACTTTGCAAAAGAGATTTTAGACTGAAGACGA
This sequence comes from Lissotriton vulgaris, assembly GCF_964263255.1. NCBI lineage: Eukaryota > Metazoa > Chordata > Amphibia > Caudata > Salamandridae > Lissotriton > Lissotriton vulgaris. The sequence continues at coordinate 1,099,510,952 of NC_141685.1, read as the reverse complement.
AATTTGTAATTGTTTCTTTTAAACCAAATATAAAAAGACATAATTGGAGTAAGTGAATCAAGGAGGGAGTAGATTACAGAATGTTCTAACAATTTATATATAATTTAGAATGAATGAGCACTGAAGATTCTGAATGTATGGAAAGACCACCTAAGACATTTTTTTTTAAAACGACCTTTCTTGTTATAAACGAATTGTTTTTTTAAATGTGTGATCCTCCTTGCTATGAAGATATGCTTTGAAGAATTTTGAGTGGTGTCTGTGTTTTTTGTGGTTTTTTTTAGCCCCAAGAACAATTAGACTTTGTTTGTGCATTTTTATTTAGTTCTTACAATGGGATAAGGAATGAGAAGGATGTGTTTACAATGCTGATTCATTTTGACCCAGTTATCTGGGGCTTTACCTCTCTTCTTTGATTCATAGCGAAGTGAAATTCGATGCAGGATCTTCACTTGATATGTTTTTAATTGCTGTGTTATTGTAAAGATGTCTTCTGTATGATGGACTTTATTTTAGTCAGTAGAGGGGTGCTGGGGGGGGTTACATAAAATTGTGTGCAAAATGAATGCAATCATACAATTTGAAGTGACTTGTGTTTACATTCAACTGTATTTTTTGTACTGCAAAGAAATCACAATAAACCCAAACCTGAGTTGCATGGACTGCTTTGACTCCAGAGGTATTGTCATGTGGTGCATATTAACATGAACATTGTGAAGCGGTTGCACATTAGAGTTACCAGATATACAAGAAAAACAAGCATTAGCAAAGCAAATGGGTCTTACTTTTGGAAACTATTGTCTTTGCCATTGGCTTTTAGTGGCACTGTGTGATACGACTAAAGAGGAAACCACAAAAAAAAGAAATGTGGTATGTTGCAGCAGCAGTGTCGTTTTGTAGGTGTGTGTATTACACTTGCACTGGATTTTTTTCCTTTCTATTTACTGTTCCAAGTTGTTTTGGAGTTCTTAACCAAAAATAAACAAGTAGTGGCAAAGCCAATAGCTCTCGCCTATAATAGTCAAATTAGGGGAGTTGCTAAAATTGAAAAGGCCCTGGGAGAGGCGCACAGCTCTTGTCAGTCTGGCTGTCCCCTTCTATGCTCTTGGTGGGCTGGAGGAGAGAATGTGCCCATCAGAGCTAGCCCTCAGTTCACAACTGAATGTAATTCTGTAGGGTGCGCAGCATCACGCTACTGCCTCCTGCCATTTATCAGCTACAGTGTGGTTCACATATTCATGAACAAGCATTGACAAAGTCAATAACTCTTGGCTATGCCAGAGGTATAGGCTTTGCCAATGTCTTTTAGCCATGTTTCTGTGCAGCATGGCTAAAAGTTATACAAGTGTTATATTGTGGGTACCGCTGTATAGGTGCTAAGGTTTCAGATTGCTTATGCATGACATTTTCATTGTTTCAGTGTACTCATGAGTGACATTCAATGACTAAATCTATGACACTTAGGGGTCTCATTGAAAAGTGTGACTGTTACATTTCAGCAAGACTCTACATGTTTGCAGTTCCTGTAAAAGTTTTCTAGGTTAAGTTTATATGTTTTTTTTTTCAATTTGAAAGAGAACAGCTGTTATTTTATTTATGGTAATATATTTGATTTTATTTATTTTAATGTATTTAAGTTAATACATTTTCAAAATAAATACACTTGTCATATACTTTAATTCTCATTTGTTTGTGCATGTTAACACCAAATGCAGACTGACTTTACATGTTTTTTTTATAATGCAGTTATAGTGCCTTCACTGCCTTGATCATGTGTGTATGAATAATGTGGTGTATTCAATAGTGGTGACATAAAAACAGATTAGAAATTGCTAATCAGACAATGGCAGCTTGATCCTTCCATAATTATTTTGCATCAGGTTTCTAAACCCTTTGCATGCCTGTGCTTTTTCATGTTTGGCCAAGAGCCGCTCCTGTCAGCAGCTGAGCTCTGCTTTTTTCTTTGCCAACTGCTAGAAGATGTGAATGATAGCTTCCAAAGTCCACAAAAGAAAGAGATGGCTGTGGCACAACAACCCTATGGTGTATAAGATCATATGCAGCCTGCTTCCTGTCCCCCATGGCTCCTCCTGCGCCCCAGTGTTTCTTGTGCCCCACCTGGCACACATCATGTCGGAGGATGGTGATGACGTTAACATTCCCCCCCCCCCCCTGGAAAAATTTCTGCGGATGCCCATGCTCGCAATGTAATTTGCACAAAGGTCCTTACAACCCATGTGGCTTAGCCACGTATATACCTTTACCACTCATCCCTTTACAATGCATGCTTTTAACATGCATAAAGGTAAATATAGGTAAGTAGTGGGAACTATGTTAAATGGTTTATACGCTTTTATAAGAATTTGTAAATGTAATTATATATAATTTGTAGAGATATAAATATAGAAATATAAATTGTATTACTGCATATCATCTAAAATATTACGTTTAGGAGCATTATGTAAGGGATATAGGGGTTAATAGTGGGGAAGTGTATTAATACTCCGGTACTCTTTGAAATAATATGAGTATTAATATATAAAAAATAATATATATGTAGAGTTGTTAAAATAGTTTAGAATATATATTACAAGTATGCAAAGTTATTTTTATGGGGCAAGATTTTAGGATTATGTGGGCTTTGGGTGGGGAAGTGTATTAATACTCATTAATGAAAATGAGTTTTAAAATTACAAATGAATTACAATTTCTATTTAAACATTGGTTTCAATAATATTTAACAATGTGCAAATTAACTTTTAGGAGCAGGATGTTAGGGAAATATGGGCTATGGGTAGGAAGTATATAAATACTCCAGTAATAAAATAAATACTCATTTGATACTTTATATTTATGGCACTAAACCATGCCATAAAAATCTATTCATTTTATAATTTAAAATTTCAAAATATTATTTTAATACAAACATACATATATTCATATTGGAAAAATTAATAAATCTGGAAATATATTAGTTAGATAAATAAGATTTAAAAATATTTTTTTATTTATTTGATTCAAAATCAAAATATCTATTGAACACTAATAATTTTCATTTTTTTTACATTATATAGACATTTTTAGAAATTATTAAACGCAATGGTAATATTTTCACAAACTGTTTCACACACTTATCTATTGATTTCATTGGGAGAAAAAGTAATTTTTTTAGGTCAAGCCTAACGCAGAGCGCAAGTGCTGCTTAGGATGACCTCTTGGAATCACTCAGGAATTTTTCAGAAACTCGTGCATGTACTGCACTGTTTCCAATGAGCACTCATACATGTACGGCGTTTACCTTGCGGGAGTGAGCAACGGCGCCATCTGTTTGCAATTATCGCGCCCTTGCTTGTCCAATTAGCTATCACTGTCGTGCTTACTGGAGCAGCAGTGTGCGCAGGGGCCATCTGTTTTCTCAGGCGACGATTTGCAAGGTTTTCTCCGCAAAACACGTTCAAAGGCGTGGTAAAGCCCACATTTTTAGGCGGTCACATGATCACCTCTGCTGTCTTGCTTCCGGTGGAAAAGCAAAAATAAAATGAAATCCTCGGCTATGCGTAGTCAGATAACTTGCTCACAAAACGCTTGCAAAGGATGCGCAGCAGCCAACAGAGCTCTGTGAGCTCTGCTAATTCTCAAGGGGTCGGGGATCCCTTTTATGCCATTAACCCTCTATTCACAGCGAGGCCATGTCCACTTGCCACGTTTGAGGAACCGTGTCAACATGTGTAGAACGTGTACAGTTCAAGGAGCTCGGTCTGGCTGCAGCATTGCCCCAAGTGCCAGTTTCTTCAAATATCGTCTGCAGGTGCCCTGGGAGCGATTTAATTGCGCCTAATGTCACCTTCGATCAGGTGTTACAACTGTCAACATGCTTTAAGTAATAATAGTTCCTAGGCAACTAGATACCTGTCTGAAATCAGGTTTAACACACACTAAATGATAAACAAAAATTCAGTGTGCTGACAAACAAAAAGAGTTAAAAGATTTGTTTAATTTTATTATTGCATATAAAAATCTGAAATGTAAAACAATCTGTGTCACACACATATCATAAAATGACAATATATAAAAAATAGTTATTTCAAATAAATCATCAAAGAACAAGAATGTTAACATAAAATGATAGAAAGTTACAAGGGTTACAAAAAATGAGGAGATAAAATGGCAATCTCTAGACACGCCTTCTTCAGGAGAACCACTTGGTTTTCTATGTACAAGAAAAACATATTCATAAATTGGCATAATATATATAACAATATAGTACACTGAGTCTGTAAAATATAACACATGGTGCATGAAACGTTTGTAATATGAAGTTGTGTTACTCCAAAGCACTCAAAAAAAGACAAGCTATAGGGATGTAGACCAGAGAATGAATAGAAGAAATGATAAAACATAGCATACCACAGAGACTAAAGAAAGGGCCCAGAATGGATCCCCGAAATGGTGATGAAATTAATAAACTATGGAAAATAGAAAGTGTGTCAAGGGAAGCTGAATAGTATCCTGTGATGGAGACAAGAGAAATATGACCAGAAAACCTGATATAAAGTGCCCCCATATTTGAAAATTGCTGAACCATACCTAAAGATGTTGTATATTAAAAAGCCACAGGAAGTTGGCCAACGTTCTTTAAATAATAGGAGCAACTGTTGGATGAAATGGACAGAAAACATGGGAATTAGGTCAACCTATTAAATGAAGCATCTTGGTGAGAATGCTGTCTAATTAATAGCGAGTTACCTATCAGATGCATTAAAAATACGAAGTCGAGGATATACGACAAGGCGGCAAAATAGAATCAGGACTCCAGAAAGGAAAATCTAAAATGATATATGTAATTCATTCAGACACATTACAATAAATTGAATTTATAGGATAAACCGTGTGGTTAGAACTACCTGATCGTGTCCAGTATAGCAACCAGGAAGGAAGATGGACCGCCAAGGATAAGGGGCTAGGTCTGTCCAGTGGAAAATATTTTGTCCTATAGTTCGGGGGAATATTTAGTGAAACATTTTTAAGGCTTTTTGGATGTTCTAGAAAATCAGTTACTGAAAGTTAGAAACATTCTTAGAGTTTAAGGAATTTTTGTATTTGTTCCTAAAGTTTTAAACATCTCTAATAATGTTCGTACAACCTTGTAATTCTTGGTGAAAAAAGCTGAAACCAGATTATATTGCTTTTAATAAATTGAGACCTGTTAGCTAAAGAGTTATTGATGTTTTAAAATATTTAAGACATTTGGATGTAGTGTTGAAACTAATATTTAAATGTTGCTCTTCTTGATAGTAGCGAAAAAACCCTTATAGCATTTAAAACAATCTTACTTGAGTGTTATGTATAAGTCTTGTTAGGTTTAAATAAGTTACATTTATTTGCTTATTAAATGGCTATCAATACCTGTAACAGATTTTTCATTCGATTTTTCAATTAGGTATACATAGCATTTATAACTTATTATTTTCATGTATTAGCTCATTTTATATATGTTAAATATTTAACATTTTGGAAATTTAGTGCTCAGTTGTCAAAAGGGTGATTTCAGTTTGTAACTTTTAAATAACGTGTTACAGCCTGGTAAAGAATTTCAAATAACTATTATAACTTTTGAAAAAGATGGCTGTGCTTATTAAAATATAAAAGCAAAGTCCTTGCTCTTAGAATCTGCTTCGAAATAGAAATTGTAATTTGGAGTTTATACAAGTGAAAATTTAAACCCATGGTACAGTTTAAGCAAATCTATAAAATCTGACTTATATGTTTTTTTAATTTGAGCTATAGTGGAAACAAATCAGATTTGCTTAAGATTGGCTAACTTTGATAGTACTCAAAATAATCATTAGATTATCTTGTTTTAATTAGAATTTCTTTTTGCTTGAGTTATGAAGTACTTATTTCTTATATGCACAAACTTTGGGTTGTTATTTACTTGTAAATGTGGTTATGCCCACAGCATGCCTTCGGATGATAGTGGGCAATCATTGGGAGGGTTATATTTGTTAATCAATGTTCTGGTTTGGAACCACATTTTATAAAGAGTTCTCTTTGGATGAATATTTTGATGTTGTTTGTGCAAAGGTTATACAAAGTTGGGGGCCTCTTAACCAGCTATTTTTTAACCCCTTGTGTGTGGAGACAACTCATTGACATCCTCTCAGCTACCTAAGTAGTGCAGAGGATGTCAACAGATCATCCTTCAAGGAAATGCAAAGGAACCTCCGGTGCTTGAACTAGAGTCTTCCCCACATGTGGGCACATGTGGGGTTGGCCTGGAATCGCTTCTGTGTCCGCCCCACTTTTCCCCCTCCCATTAGTGACATGACCTTACTGCATGGGGTACTGATGTCCCATATCCCACCAGAAACCACAAGAAGCAGATATGGGTAGCTCTGCACACGTATGGTGACATATTGCCACCCCCCCCCCCCTCAATTGACACTTCTCCATTTCAAGGAGGCAATGTTAGAAAGAGGAGATTCTCTCCTTTCCAGTTTTGTCTCTTTAAAACATATTCCTGATCGGGGATCACAAGTGCACCGCGATCCAAGAGCAGGGATCCCCCTAGACCCAAGGGATTCTATGCAGTGATGGGTGGAAGCAAAAAATGAATGTCTGAATGAGGGATCAGTGGCTGAAGTGGGTACACCCACTGCCCCATGTTCTATGCTGTGTTGGGTTAAAGTAAAATGTGCATGGAATAATAACTGATCAGTGGCTGAAGTGGGCTCGCCCATTGTCTCATGGTTTATACTGCAGTGGGTGGAAGTAAACTGGGAATGTTTCAATAACCGAGAAATGGCTAAAGTGGGTGAACACATTGCCCTAGGCTGTGCTGGGTGGGGGTAAGATCTGAATGGCACAGTTACTGATCAGTGGCTAAAGTAGGCTGACACACACAATTCAGAAGAAAATTTCTCCTTGCATCAGGGACACATTTGGCATAATATGCTTTTGTCTTAAATGGTGTATTGCAACTTTAACCCATCTTTTTTGTTCTTTTACTTTTAGCTTCTTTGGAGAAGTTATTTGTGTTGTGGAGGCAGAATAGTGATGTTCCCCTTTTTGGAACTGTTGCTGTGATCATACTTTAATACACTCACAGCGGATGTATGATGATACAATGCGATCATTTAGATCGCGGTACATTACATCGACTTGTGCTGGAGGGCGCTGGACTTAGGAATAGTGCGATTTACTATTCCAACTCCAGTCTACGTACAGTGGAGAAGATGTTTGAATAGTAAATCACACTATTCCTTAGTCTAGAGCGCCCTACAGTGCAAGTCGTTGTAACGACTTGCATTGTAAAAACAGCGATGTAAATGTATTGCAGTGTTTTGACTGCGTTGTAAAGTTGTTTTCCCTCATAGCATTGCATACCATTCTTTCAGTTCATAGAGCACACACTGCATTCATTTCTACGAGTACCTCTGCATTCTACCTAGTCAGGAAGCTTTAGATAGAAAAGAGAGATGGCATGCCATTGGATGACTCGCTCGAGTAATGGAGGAGAGCTTCGAGGTACAGTCTGATACTGAGACAGCATCTGAGAAAGAGGGTCAGGGAGCAAAATCTGGAAGTGATTTTTCAGTTGGAGTTCATTCTGATGATGACTCCTCCTCCATTGTTTTCGCGTAACAGGCCCTTGGCAGTCGTGATTTCCCTTGATAAGTGCAATTTGTGCAGTGGAGAGCCAGTGATAAGGTAGACCAATGAATAGTGCAGGCAGGCACCACACCATGTGCAAGAATGCTCTGTTGGCAGCCCCCTAATTTAGTTCAGCCACAAATTCTCCCATTCACTGCAGATGCTGGATGCAAGGCCAATACTTAAATGTTTTACCCATTGACTATTTCAACTTTTTTTCTGGATGTGGACTTCCTTGAGGACATTTTGCACCAAACCTGTTTGCATGCTGAACCGTTTCTGAGGTAGCATGGAGACACTCTGCTGCTTCACTCAAGGGCACACCAGTGGCCTCCCACTTCACTTGGCGAGTTCAAAAAATATCTGGGACTAATGTTCTGCATGAGCATTTTGCACAAACCACCCATGTAGTCCTACTGGTCTACTTGAATAGCTTGCACTAGTCATGAGTAGAGATATGTTTTTGATTTTGCCCCATATGCTGCATTTCGATTATCATTGTACTGAATTGTCCCGGGACCACCCAGACAATGAAAGTTGTTCAAAATGTAGCCTGTCATGGAACATTTGTCTGGTAAGTTTCCAGAGATTTATCCTCCTGGAAAGAAGATATTGTTTGAGAGTCCTTGAACTTATACAAAGTGGGACTGCTCTTCAGGCTGTATTTATCAACCAAAAGAGCTATTACGCATCAAGATGTACATGTTGTGTGAGAGCTCCACTAGTTACTTGTACAACCTGAGTGAATGTAGTGGGAACGACTGCAAAAGAAATCCTGGGGGTTGCCCTTGCATGATAGTTGTTAGTAAGAAGCTTGTTTGGGAGTTTACCCAACCTCTTCTTCGTAAAGGTTGTAATTTGTATGTAGCTAACTTCCATACAGCAGTCCAGCTGATAAGTAAATTGTGCAAACCTGTCACTGTCACTTGCGATACAATTCAAAAGCACTGAAAGGATTCCCTCAAGAGCATGTTTGGAAGAAGCTCTAAAAATGCCAGAGCAGTGTGTTGCATTGCAACAAACTGCTCCCTGTCAACTTTGGACAAGCAAGAAGTGCATGTGCTCACTACACTTCACGAGGAAAGTACTTCTCCAGTCACTGTTTGAGGTTAATTGGCAGAAATCTACAAGCCAACCTGTATACTTGATTACAACAAGTACTTGTGAGAAGTGGATACACGTTACCAGGTTCCTTAACCATATAATGCTACTTGTAAAAAACTTGCACATGATATAAGAAGTTGCTCCTCAAATGATTCAGTTGGAAACATATAATGTTTTTGTTGTCTATCTGCAGACCACCACAGGAAGACTAATTTCCTAACTTGACTTTCAATTTGCTGTTCTTGAAACCTTACTGCTGTTGAAGCAGTAGCCTCTACTTGATCTGTTGTAGAGGATGTTGCAAGGTTGCAGGATCAGCCCTTTGCTGACCACATTCCTGTCACAGAGCAAAGGAGTTGCTGATATTGCTGATGCAGAGTGCTAGGCAAGAAAAGCGGCAGGACAGTAGATATTACTGTCCCCAATGTCCATCTCCAGCAACATGTGTTTTCCAACTTGCTTCGCTTTGCACCAAACAAAGTGACTTTCAGGGAAACTGACTGAAATGTGCCAACAGATTAAGCGTTAGTATCTGCCCTAAATTAATGTTCATAGAGACTTACCTTTCATTGCCCATTATTTTAGTAGATATGCAGCTTTTTTAATTCTTCCATCTAATTTGGAAAGAAGGATAGTAATCTAAGACTTTTTATTCCTAAATTAGATTAGAGTCACTGTGTCTTTACTCACTCCAGTAAAGTGGCATACATTGGTCTTGCTTTTGGCAGACTGCCACCATCATCTCCTGTGGCGGTTCTGTCTGTGGTATTATAAGTGCATTATCGTCCATGCACTTCACATAATGGTGGACAGGACATTCACCATGGTTTGACTGAGTACTCTGTGCACCAAACCCTAAGGCCCTTAAGGGCATATTTACAAAGAAGTGACAGAGCTTGGTGTAAGCCTTCTTGGCTTAAACCTGCACTCTACCTCTCCTGAAACCCAGGGCGGCACCGTATTTACAACAATGCGGTGAAGTCCTGCGTTTCCCCCATGTGCTGGCGCTAATTTCAGCTGCCTAGCACCAATGCAGGTACCCTTGCACTATGGTGCAAGGGTGATTGCGTTGGTGGGGGGAATGATTGTTTATGTGCAGGAAGGTGTCTCTTCCTCCGCATAAACAATCTTAAATAGCGATTGGCAACTTCTATGTGTGCTGCATTGTGCAGCATTCACAGACGTTGCAACTCGTTCTTTGTAAAATGATTGTTTATGTGCAGGAAGGGACACCTTCATGCACATAAAAAATCATGCATGGTGTTTTTACTGTTTCTATTGTGCTGCACAATGAAGCACACATTGAAACAGAAAAAACAAGGAGAAATAAAGCATTTCTCCTCGTTTCATCATGTTTTTTTTTTGGTCTTACTTTTGGCGCTACCTCCTATTAACACGACCCTTTAAATAGAGGGCAGCTTCAAAATCAATGGGTGTGTGTAGTGTGAAAGAATGCCTTATTTACAAGGCAAACAAAACAGGTGATGGACCGAATGTGGATCAATGTCACACATTCATCCCAGTCCAAAGATCTGGGCCCAAATCCATCGTTTTTTTGCACTCCACACCACCCTGGATTAGACAATGGCGATATGCAAACCAGCTCTGACCCTGTGCCCCATGGGAACAGTCCAGTCCAAACTACAAAAGCCATGTCCTTCCCAGAACGGAATCAAGCATCCGAGGACCGGACCGGTTTCGAGGTAACACCTCTCATCAGCCCGGCTAGCTTGACTCCAGTGGTGTGGAGTGCCTGGGACCCACGTCTGGGCATCCCCAGCGCACTTATGGCGGCAATTGCAAACAAAACAGGTGATGGACCGAATGTGGATCAATGTCACACATTCATCCCAGTCCAAAGATCTGGACCCAAATCCATCGTTTTTTTGCACTCCACACCTCCCTGGGTTAGACAATGGTGATATGCAAATCAGCTCTGACCCTGTGCCCCATGGGAACAGTCCAGTCCAAACTACAAAAGCCATGTCCTTCCCATAACGGAATCAAGCATCCGAGGACCGGACCGGTTTCGAGGTAACACCTCTCATCAGCCCGGCTAGCTTGACTCCAGTGGTGTGGAGTGCCTGGGACCCACGTCTGGGCATCCCCAGCGCACTTATGGCGGCAATTGGAAACAAAACAGGTGATGGACCGAATGTGGATCAATGTCACACATTCATCCCAGTCCAAAGATCTGGGCCCAAATCCATCGTTTTTTTGCACTCCACACCACCCTGGGTTAGACAATGGCGATATGCAAATCAGTTCTGACCCTGTGCCCCATGGGAACAGTCCAGTCCAAACTACAAAAGCCATGTCCTTCCCAGAACGGAATCAAGCATCCGAGGACCGGACCGGTTTCGAGGTAACACCTCTCATCAGCCCAGCTAGCTTGACTCCAGTGGTGTGGAGTGCCTGGGACCCACGTCTGGGCATCCCCAGCCCACTTATGGCGGCAATTGCAAACAAAACAGGTGATGGACCGAATGTGGATCCATGTCACACATTCATCCCAGTCCAAAGATCTGGGCCCAAATCCATCGTTTTTTTGCACTCTACACCACCCTGGGTTAGACAATGGCGATATGCAAATCAGCTCTGACCCTGTGCCCCATGGGAACAGTCCAGTCCGAACTACAAAAGCCATGTCCTTCCCAGAACGGAATCAAGCATCCGAGGACCGGACCGGTTTCGAGGTAACACCTCTCATCAGCCTGGCTAGCTTGACTCCAGTGGTGTGGAGTGCCTGGGACCCACGTCTGGGCATCCCCAGCGCACTTATGGCGGCAATTGCAAACAAAACAGGTGATGGACCGAATGTGGATCAATGTCACACATTCATCCCAGTCCAAAGATCTGGGCCCAAATCCATCGTTTTTTTGCACTCCACACCTCCCTGGGTTAGACAATGGCGATATGCAAATCAGCTCTGACCCTGTGCCCATGGGAACAGTCCAGTCCAAACTACAAAAGCCATGTCCTTCCCAGAACGGAATCAAGCATCCGAGGACCGGACCGGTTTCGAGGTAACACCTCTCATCAGCCCGGCTAGCTTGACTCCAGTGGTGTGGAGTGCCTGGGACCCACGTCTGGGCATCCCCAGCGCACTTATGGCGGCAATTGCAAACAAAACAGGTGATGGACCGAATGTGGATCAATGTCACACATTCATCCCAGTCCAAAGATCTGGGCCCAAATCCATCGTTTTTTTGCACTCCACACCACCCTGGGTTAGACAATGGCGATATGCAAATCAGCTCTGACCCTGTGCCCCATGGGAACAGTCCAGTACAAACTACAAAAGCCATGTCCTTCCCAGAACGGAATCAAGCATCCGAGGACCGGACCGGTTTCGAGGTAACACCTCTCATCAGCCCAGCTAGCTTGACTCCAGTGGTGTGGAGTGCCTGGGACCCACGTCTGGGCATCCCCAGCGCACTTATGGCGGCAATTGCAAACAAAACAGGTGATGGACCGAATGTGGATCCATGTCACACATTCATCCCAGTCCAAAGATCTGGGCCCAAATCCATCGTTTTTTTGCACTCTACACCACCCTGGGTTAGACAATGGCGATATGCAAATCAGCTCTGACCCTGTGCCCCATGGGAACAGTCCAGTCCGAACTACAAAAGCCATGTCCTTCCCAGAACGGAATCAAGCATCCGAGGACCGGACCGGTTTCGAGGCAACACCTCTCATCAGCCCGGTTAGCTTGACTCCAGTGGTGTGGAGTGCCTGGGACCCACGTCTGGGCATCCCCAGCGCATTTATGGCGGCAATTGCAAACAAAACAGGTGATGGACCGAATGTGGATCAATGTCACACATTCATCCCAGTCCAAAGATCTGGGCCCAAATACATCGTTTTTTTGCACTCCACATCACCCTGGGTTAGACAATGGCTATATGCAAATCAGCTCTGACCCTGTGCCCCATGGGAACAGTCCAGTCCGAACTACAAAAGCCATGTCCTTCCCAGAACGGAATCAAGCATCCGAGGACCGGACCGGTTTCGAGGTAACACCTCTCATCAGCCCGGCTAGCTTGACTCCAGTGGTGTGGAGTGCCTGGGACCCACGTCTGGGCATCCCCAGCGCACTTATGGCGGCAATTGCACACAAAACAGGTGATGGACCGAAAGTGGATCAATGTCACACATTCATCCCAGTCCAAAGATCTGGGCCCAAATCCATCGTTTTTTTGCACTCCACACCACCCTGGGTTAGACAATGGCGATATGCAAATCAGCTCTGACCCTGTGCCCCATGGGAACAGTCCAGTCCGAACTACAAAAGCCATGTCCTTCCCAGAACGGAATCAAGCATCCGAGGACCGGACCGGTTTCGAGGTAACACCTCTCATTATCCCGGCTAGCTTGACTCCAGTGGAGTGGAGTGCCTGGGACCCACGTCTGGGCATCCCCAGCGCACTTATGGCGGCAATTGGAAACAAAACAGGTGATGGACCGAATGTGGATCAATGTCACACATTCATCCCAGTCCAAAGATCTGGGCCCAAATCCATCGTTTTTTTGCACTCCACACCACCCTGGGTTAGACAATGGCGATATGCAAATCAGTTCTGACCCTGTGCCCCATGGGAACAGTCCAGTCCAAACTACAAAAGCCATGTCCTTCCCAGAACGGAATCAAGCATCCGAGGACCGGACCGGTTTCGAGGTAACACCTCTCATCAGCCCAGCTAGCTTGACTCCAGTGGTGTGGAGTGCCTGGGACCCACGCACGTCTGGGCATCCCCAGCCCACTTATGGCGGCAATTGCAAACAAAACAGGTGATGGACCGAATGTGGATCCATGTCACACATTCATCCCAGTCCAAAGATCTGGGCCCAAATCCATCGTTTTTTTGCACTCTACACCACCCTGGGTTAGACAATGGCGATATGCAAATCAGCTCTGACCCTGTGCCCCATGGGAACAGTCCAGTCCGAACTACAAAAGCCATGTCCTTCCCAGAACGGAATCAAGCATCCGAGGACCGGACCGGTTTCGAGGTAACACCTCTCATCAGCCTGGCTAGCTTGACTCCAGTGGTGTGGAGTGCCTGGGACCCACGTCTGGGCATCCCCAGCGCACTTATGGCGGCAATTGCAAACAAAACAGGTGATGGACCGAATGTGGATCAATGTCACACATTCATCCCAGTCCAAAGATCTGGGCCCAAATCCATCGTTTTTTTGCACTCCACACCTCCCTGGGTTAGACAATGGCGATATGCAAATCAGCTCTGACCCTGTGCCCCATGGGAACAGTCCAGTCCAAACTACAAAAGCCATGTCCTTCCCAGAACGGAATCAAGCATCCGAGGACCGGACCGGTTTCGAGGTAACACCTCTCATCAGCCCGGCTAGCTTGACTCCAGTGGTGTGGAGTGCCTGGGACCCACGTCTGGGCATCCCCAGCGCACTTATGGCGGCAATTGCAAACAAAACAGGTGATGGACCGAATGTGGATCAATGTCACACATTCATCCCAGTCCAAAGATCTGGGCCCAAATCCATCGTTTTTTTGCACTCCACACCACCCTGGGTTAGACAATGGCGATATGCAAATCAGCTCTGACCCTGTGCCCCATGGGAACAGTCCAGTCCAAACTACAAAAGCCATGTCCTTCCCAGAACGGAATCAAGCATCCGAGGACCGGACCGGTTTCGAGGTAACACCTCTCATCAGCCCAGCTAGCTTGACTCCAGTGGTGTGGAGTGCCTGGGACCCACGTCTGGGCATCCCCAGCGCACTTATGGCGGCAATTGCAAACAAAACAGGTGATGGACCGAATGTGGATCCATGTCACACATTCATCCCAGTCCAAAGATCTGGGCCCAAATCCATCGTTTTTTTGCACTCTACACCACCCTGGGTTAGACAATGGCGATATGCAAATCAGCTCTGACCCTGTGCCCCATGGGAACAGTCCAGTCCGAACTACAAAAGCCATGTCCTTCCCAGAACGGAATCAAGCATCCGAGGACCGGACCGGTTTCGAGGCAACACCTCTCATCAGCCCGGTTAGCTTGACTCCAGTGGTGTGGAGTGCCTGGGACCCACGTCTGGGCATCCCCAGCGCACTTATGGCGGCAATTGCAAACAAAACAGGTGATGGACCGAATGTGGATCAATGTCACACATTCATCCCAGTCCAAAGATCTGGGCCCAAATACATCGTTTTTTTGCACTCCACATCACCCTGGGTTAGACAATGGCTATATGCAAATCAGCTCTGACCCTGTGCCCCATGGGAACAGTCCAGTCCGAACTACAAAAGCCATGTCCTTCCCAGAACGGAATCAAGCATCCGAGGACCGGACCGGTTTCGAGGTAACACCTCTCATCAGCCCGGCTAGCTTGACTCCAGTGGTGTGGAGTGCCTGGGACCCACGTCTGGGCATCCCCAGCGCACTTATGGCGGCAATTGCACACAAAACAGGTGATGGACCGAAAGTGGATCAATGTCACACATTCATCCCAGTCCAAAGATCTGGGCCCAAATCCATCGTTTTTTTGCACTCCACACCACCCTGGGTTAGACAATGGCGATATGCAAATCAGCTCTGACCCTGTGCCCCATGGGAACAGTCCAGTCCGAACTACAAAAGCCATGTCCTTCCCAGAACGGAATCAAGCATCCGAGGACCGGACCGGTTTCGAGGTAACACCTCTCATCAGCCCAGCTAGCTTGACTCCAGTGGTGTGGAGTGCCTGGGACCCACGTCTGGGCATCCCCAGCCCACTTATGGCGGCAATTGCAAACAAAACAGGTGATGGACCGAATGTGGATCCATGTCACACATTCATCCCAGTCCAAAGATCTGGGCCCAAATCCATCATTTTTTTGCACTCTACACCACCCTGGGTTAGACAATGGCGATATGCAAATCAGCTCTGACCCTGTGCCCCATGGGAACAGTCCAGTCCGAACTACAAAAGCCATGTCCTTCCCAGAACGGAATCAAGCATCCGAGGACCGGACCGGTTTCGAGGTAACACCTCTCATCAGCCTGGCTAGCTTGACTCCAGTGGTGTGGAGTGCCTGGGACCCACGTCTGGGCATCCCCAGCGCACTTATGGCGGCAATTGCAAACAAAACAGGTGATGGACCGAATGTGGATCAATGTCACACATTCATCCCAGTCCAAAGATCTGGGCCCAAATCCATCGTTTTTTTGCACTCCACACCTCCCTGGGTTAGACAATGGCGATATGCAAATCAGCTCTGACCCTGTGCCCCATGGGAACAGTCCAGTCCAAACTACAAAAGCCATGTCCTTCCCAGAACGGAATCAAGCATCCGAGGACCGGACCGGTTTCGAGGTAACACCTCTCATCAGCCCGGCTAGCTTGACTCCAGTGGTGTGGAGTGCCTGGGACCCACGTCTGGGCATCCCCAGCGCACTTATGGCGGCAATTGCAAACAAAACAGGTGATGGACCGAATGTGGATCAATGTCACACATTCATCCCAGTCCAAAGATCTGGGCCCAAATCCATCGTTTTTTTGCACTCCACACCACCCTGGGTTAGACAATGGCGATATGCAAATCAGCTCTGACCCTGTGCCCCATGGGAACAGTCCAGTCCAAACTACAAAAGCCATGTCCTTCCCAGAACGGAATCAAGCATCCGAGGACCGGACCGGTTTCGAGGTAACACCTCTCATCAGCCCAGCTAGCTTGACTCCAGTGGTGTGGAGTGCCTGGGACCCACGTCTGGGCATCCCCAGCGCACTTATGGCGGCAATTGCAAACAAAACAGGTGATGGACCGAATGTGGATCCATGTCACACATTCATCCCAGTCCAAAGATCTGGGCCCAAATCCATCGTTTTTTTGCACTCTACACCACCCTGGGTTAGACAATGGCGATATGCAAATCAGCTCTGACCCTGTGCCCCATGGGAACAGTCCAGTCCGAACTACAAAAGCCATGTCCTTCCCAGAACGGAATCAAGCATCCGAGGACCGGACCGGTTTCGAGGCAACACCTCTCATCAGCCCGGTTAGCTTGACTCCAGTGGTGTGGAGTGCCTGGGACCCACGTCTGGGCATCCCCAGCGCACTTATGGCGGCAATTGCAAACAAAACAGGTGATGGACCGAATGTGGATCAATGTCACACATTCATCCCAGTCCAAAGATCTGGGCCCAAATACATCGTTTTTTTGCACTCCACATCACCCTGGGTTAGACAATGGCTATATGCAAATCAGCTCTGACCCTGTGCCCCATGGGAACAGTCCAGTCCGAACTACAAAAGCCATGTCCTTCCCAGAACGGAATCAAGCATCCGAGGACCGGACCGGTTTCGAGGTAACACCTCTCATCAGCCCGGCTAGCTTGACTCCAGTGGTGTGGAGTGCCTGGGACCCACGTCTGGGCATCCCCAGCGCACTTATGGCGGCAATTGCACACAAAACAGGTGATGGACCGAAAGTGGATCAATGTCACACATTCATCCCAGTCCAAAGATCTGGGCCCAAATCCATCGTTTTTTTGCACTCCACACCACCCTGGGTTAGACAATGGCGATATGCAAATCAGCTCTGACCCTGTGCCCCATGGGAACAGTCCAGTCCGAACTACAAAAGCCATGTCCTTCCCAGAACGGAATCAAGCATCCGAGGACCGGACCGGTTTCGAGGTAACACCTCTCATTATCCCGGCTAGCTTGACTCCAGTGGAGTGGAGTGCCTGGGACCCACGTCTGGGCATCCCCAGCGCACTTATGGCGGCAATTGCAAACAAAACAGGTGATGGACCGAATGTGGATCAATGTCACACATTCATCCCAGTCCAAAGATCTGGGCCCAAATCCATCATTTTTTTGCACTCCACACCACCCTGGGTTAGACAATGTCGATATGCAAATCAGCTCTGACCCTTTGCCCCATGGGAACAGTCCAGTCCGAACTACAAAAGCCATGTCCTTCCCAGAACGGAATCAACCATCCGAGGACCGGACCGGTTTCGAGGTAACACCTCTCATCAGCCCGGCTAGCTTTACTCCAGTGTTGTGGAGTGTCTGGGACCCACGTCTGGGCATCCCCAGCGCACTTATGGCTGCCTTGTAAGTAAGGCGAAGCCCGTATCACAACAGGAACGTCTTTAAAAGTGACGTTCCTGTGGCGTTAGCGGCTTGTAAATATACCCCTTAGTCTTTCTAGATGTGCTCTTTAGGGAACTTAGTAGCATCTGCCCAGCATGTTTACTTACCTCAGTTTTTAATGGTAGATTTGCTCACACTGTCCGAGCAATGGTAGCCAAGTATATGCTCAGACACTCCCAACTTATTTTGACACATTGATAGGAGTTGAATTTAGTGCCATCAGTAGACTGGTTGTGCATTAAAGTCACATCTTCTTATACCTAAGCAGACTTCCATAGGGTGATGGTAGTAAAGGTGCACATGTTCGTATTTGGATGATGGGTGAGACAGACATGAACATGCAGTCAGGGCTTAGCTTAGGTTCTTCATAGGGATCTTGTATAGGTAGAAGGCAGATGGTCAAGGTAGGATTAATCCCGGTACCCACCATTAGTCACATGTTATACTGACACCTTCATAGTTTGTCAGAACATGGCAGATATTCCGCCAGCCATATTACTAGTGCATTACAGTCAATGACCGGCACATAACAGTGGAAAGGACATGCCTACTTATTCCAGAACATTCTCACACAGAAATGCAAGTAAAATGTGTGTTTTTAGACTAGGTTTGAGGTTTGCAAGGCATACTGGGCAAAGCAACATTCTAGGATCCAAGTAAGTACCCTCACACTGGACTCTCTGGGTGTCTAGTTATCAGATATGTTTTCATTTGGTAAATTTCCCTGGATGGAGGCGGAGATTAGGCCCAAATTCCGCAGCTATTCACATTGTCAAACCAGGCTGTTTTTCCTCTTCCACTTTTTGATATCTCAATGTTGTGTTTTGGGGCATTGTGTGTTGTGGAAGCTAGGCCAAGGCACACAAGTGGGCTACCATTTTATCGAGAAATTTGTATAATGGCTGGGTGGTAAGAATTTTGTGGATCCCAGCAGCTTCAGGAACTTTCTATACCATAAACATGAGAAAAATGCATGTTTTAGCCAAAGTTTGAGGTTTGCAAGGCCTTATGGGTATGACAACATGAACGAATTTACAAGTGTCATGCTGTCTTTGCCTCCTCTAGATGTCGAGCTTTCAGAGATGTTCGAAATTGGTAGGATTCCTTAGGTGGCGGCCGAGCCTAGATCCAAAATTCACAGCTACTCTAATTGCAAATAAAAGTTTGGTTTTAAATACAAAATGTGATTTATTTAAGTCGCATTTTAGGTTCTTTTCTATCACAAACGATGACCCTGTCCACAAAAGTGGGATTCTCTTTTTATCCGGAGAAGGGTTGAACAATAGGCGGTAGGAATTTTTGTGGAATCTGGCTGTTTCCTGAACATTCACTCTCAGAAATGTTTGTTTTCAGCCAAAGTTCGAAGTTTGCAAGGTCTTAGGGGTAATAAAACATCGACAGGTCCACCACCTTGGACTCTCCTCTGTGTCTAGTTTTCAGAAATGCCTTGATTTGGTAGATTTCTCTACGGGTGGCAACTAATCTTGGGCCCAGATTCCGTATATACCCACGCTGTAAAACCAGCATTGATTTTGCTGGGTGAAATGTGATGTCTCCAGGTAACATTTTGGGTGTTTTGTTTCATGGGCTCTATGACCAGTTATAGAAGGGGGCGTTTTTATCAGGAGACTTCTGGGAACACAACTTAGAAGAACATTTGTTATTGTGTTATTGCGTGTTGGATTTTTAAGCATTTTCTGCTGCATGGTTGTTTCACTATGGAAAATCATTATAAGCTGCAGCTCAGTTAATGGCACTGGGTATGGCGAGTTTTTGGAAAACCTTCAAACCCGGTATATCTTTGTGACCAGAAGAGGTTGACAGACCTAACAGTATATTGCTTTTGTAAATCAGTCATAGTGACAAAAAATGTCAGATGAAAATGTTGTCACTATTTGCTGATTTCTCTAATTATTATATTTTAAAAAATTTTTATTTCAATGATTCATTCATTTGGAAAACATTGAGGGACCCTTTGCTGAAAATGTTTTCCTCTTGTCAAAAATGTATAGCTTTCTGAAATCACTCTTGGGTTTTACTACCTCTTATAAAAAAATGCAAAATCTATGCTTGTCCCTGAAAACTAGGAAGGTGGTGATCCTAGCACGGTAAACCTTTTTGTTAATGACATTTTTAGAAAAAACAAATATGCTTATTTGTGCAGCACTTTTTCCCATTTCCCCCAAAAATCCAACATTTAGCAATATTTTGACTATTTTATCGGTCCCTCCAGTGAAATCCTCACACATGGATACATTTAGAATCCTCAGGATGTTGCAAAAAAGATCACACATTTGCTTTGGGTGCCATATGTGGAGAAAACGTATGAAGGTGTATGTGCGTAGAACCTCATCTATAAAAAGTTTTAAAAACAGGCTCAGCACTGGGAGTGGAAAAGCCTCAGCAGCTATGGGGTTAAATATGTATACAATTTACCATTGTATTTAATAAAAAATTGTAATTACTTGTATAAATGGACAGCAAAGTATACCTGTTTGTAGACATGTTAAAATTATTTTTCAATGTGTTCAGCTCTGAAAACAGGTTTTGCTTTCTGACAATAACTCATGTTAACACAAAGCACAACACACAACATACCAAAGGATTTACAAAGAGGGGCTTTGAAGCATTCCTCCTGTCAGTGGCTCTTGCACAACATTTTGGTGGATGCGTACATTGTCCTACCAGTAGAGCTTTAAACCAGACAGAACATTTTATTTTGTATTATGTATTTTGACTTTTGAATTTTCATTGAATATTTTCAGAAGCTTAAGCTGGTGTTGATTCATGGCTTTATGTCAGCATCTTAAAAATAATTTTAATTCTTCATCTTGTATGCTTTCAATGCCTTAATAAAGTGCTTGCTGCTGACGTTGCAAAAGTTGGGGCCTTGCAGTAGGCTTTGCTGTGAATATTCCATTTGCCCAGGGAAAGGGTGGGATCGGCATCTCTTGATGTACACGTACTGTCCACCCCTGCAATGGAGGGATCCATTAAGCATGAGGAATTGAACTAAACTGCTTCTGTAAACAGTGCCGTCATCTTTATGTATTGCCATGAAAAGATCAGAGGAGTTAACGACTGAGAAAAATGCATTTTCCTGATGTAAGAGCACGTTCGGCATTTTAAAAATATTCTGGGGCGATTTCACGGTTTTCAGAAATATGTTCTGCAATATTTAACTAAATCAAAGTAGACTTAAGATGGGCCTAAACACTGACAGCAAGAGCAGGGGCGGCCTTAGGCATGTGCAAGCTGTGCACCTGCACAGGGCCACCAAACACCAGGGGGCTCCAGGCCAATATATATCCTTAATATAATAATCCTCTGAGGATGGATACAAGTTTGTGTGGCGGCCCCTGGCAGGGATTTGGCAGCCTCCGGCTCTGATCCACTTCCAAACACCCTGACCCCACCCCCCCTCTTCACTGGCCTTTGCGCTCCGCCCCGCCCAGACCCCCTCTTTTGGGGCCTCCTACCTACGCTCCCTGCCCAGGGCCGCCATGAGCCTAGAGCCGCTCCTGGTAAGAGAGTGAGCTGGACATTGTTGTTGATGGTTGTAGTCCTCTTGTAACGAGAGCAGCTCATACCAATGTACATGGTAATAAAATAAGACTTTCTTCGGCATCGATGGTAGCATATTTCTTTCAGCCTCCCAGATTGGACCACAGTCCTTACTCCATGTCCATATTTGCTCCGTTTGAAAAGGTTAAATACTTTTAAGGACAAAGGTGTAGAAGACTGAGTTTTCATTTTGATTGCTTTTGATGTGCATGGGTATTCAGATATTATGGCTAAGGAGTTTTTTGCGTCTCCCTTGAACAGAAGTACCTCTTTCTTTGTGCCGGTGACACCGCAGCCCCACCTGTGTGCCACCTTTGTTGGTACAGTCGAAGGTGAAACCAGGAGCCCCTGTGCAGAACGTTTTTCCTTTTTGTGCATTACCAGAATAACCAGAGAGAAGTAAGGACGAACAGCTGATATTTGAAAATGTAACTTGACAAAGAACCGTAAGATGTGCTTGCAGGAACTATAGAAATGTTCACAGTTGGGAGTAGATTAGCCAAAGCTGGCACAAATGATGTTTAAGGATCTGAAACTGTGATCATTAGAAAGATGTGAATGTCTTATTATAAGGCCCGTGGGCCTCTTCATCTTTGATATACAATACAGTCTATAAATCATAACTATTTCAGAAGCCTTTTAAAACAAAATTTGAAACCCACAGCTTTGGTTACCTAACTATATTAAACAAATAATCTCCTGGTACATTAAGTAACAAAATCATCTTTGTATGCTTTGCTCGGAGTGAGTCATGTTAGATAGTCTGCATGCATCATGCAGTGCAGTGCCAGGTATTGAAAAGTTGAAAATGGTAACAACCTCATATAATTTTGTTTGACTAGATAGCAAATGCTATCCATGGGACAGCCCTCTTCCTCAGAGGGACTCAATAAAGTTACAATATTGGAGAACATACGATGTTTTACAGGCACCAGTCATGGTGCCTGTTTATTTATTTATAAAGTTTTATATAGTGTGAACTTGACCCAAGAGGGTATCAGAGCGCCTTATATTTAGGATCGTTGCGTTCAAATTTACATCACATACAAGAGCATAGTAAGATACAGTACACATAAACAATGTTTCAAGACTTCGTAGGAGGGAGGGGGGGAATGAGTAATAGAGGGGAGACGAGGAGGAACTGTGCCCAAAGTCCAGCTGGGTAGGTGACAGTCAAGGAGCTCCGCCGGTCATCAGCCTTGTTGCTCAGGTCTCATCGTTCAGGAAAACCAATTTTTAGTTTATTTGATTTGCGGAGGTTATATAGCGCTGTCTAGACCCGGAGGTATCAGAACACTTAACCAGAGGATTGTTGCATTACAGAGTACATCAAAAAGGATTATGTAGCGCTGGCTAGACCCAGAGGTATCATAGCTCTATAACAGAGGAACATTGTGTTACCAATTACAACAGTTACAATAGCGTAGTGAGGTACAGTAAATAAACAACTAGGTTGAGAGAATTTGTGGGAAAGGAGGGGAAGAAGAAGCCATAACAGGGAGACGAGGAAGAACTGTGTCCAATGCCCGGCTAGGTAGGTGATGGTCGAGGGGGAAAACCAGGGCCAATCTTGTCATTAGTTGTCTAGCAACTCCACCGGGCATAAGCCATGTTGCTCAGGTCTCAACGTTTGGTAAAAACAGATTTTAATAGATGGGTTGATGTAAAAGAAGTCCCACTGGGGGTGACATGGTAAGGTAGGGAGCAGCAAGGCCTCTAGTTGGAAAGGGGGAGCACAGGAGCAAGCGCAGCTACACTCACTGGATGAGCCGTACTCTGTGCAGTCGCCGGTTCTGTTGCATTCCTAGGGGAGCTGGTCCGTGAGGCCTCAAGGGTGGCAGACAGTCCAGAGAGGCAGGTCGGGCATAACTAGCACTGCAAGGCATCGATCTCGCCACTCAGAGTTTCCAGTTTTCCTTAGGTTTTCTCCCTCTTCCTTACTGTTTTCTGTATTGTAGA
Source organism: Lissotriton vulgaris (assembly GCF_964263255.1). Lineage (NCBI taxonomy): Eukaryota > Metazoa > Chordata > Amphibia > Caudata > Salamandridae > Lissotriton > Lissotriton vulgaris. The sequence continues at coordinate 1,099,487,550 of NC_141685.1, read as the reverse complement.
CTGTGATACCTCTGGAATTCCGTTGCTTGCTGATTCCTCAGCTACTGTACGGTTGAGGTGGCAGCAATGGACCTCCTGCTGGTTCCCTGGTCTAGAGGGGGGTTCTTCGTAATAACATCCGCCACCAAAACTGGCAAGACTGATTCTTGGTTCGCTGGTGAAACTTTGGTGTTATATCACCTAGAAAGGGTAACACTGAAGGAGTAGCAGGTTCTTCTAAGCTTGAGTGAAAGGTAAGCGGAAGGGATTTACCTGTAGTGTTTGAAGAGTAAACAGAAGTTCTTACTTTGTGAAGAGTAAGCGTAATGTGTTACTCGCAGTGAAAATAAATCTATCCTTTATTTAGCACAACAGACAGAGTAGTGAATGTTTTTATGTTGTTACTAACAGAATGACTGATTAGGAAAAAGTCAGAAAATATTGCAGCAAGATTTTGTGGTGGGTCAGTGGTAGGAGTAAAACTGACTAAAATTGAGACTGACAGCATTGGAGAAAATAATTTGCATTGAACTATTGCAAAAATGAAAATGTTTGAATTTTTAAAGAAGCTGTTGGGAGGTAAATTAAAAAATTTGTTTTTTATTGGTGATGCTCCCGAAGGAACACCTGTGCATTTTATGTCTACCAATTTGGGACAAAATACATGTATGTGGGTTCACCAATGGTGCAAGGTTACTGAAGAAAGGGTGCTTTGAGATTTCCAAAAGATGGTACTTTTGAATTGCAAATCATTGACAAATTAAGGGAAGTGTTATGTGAAATAAAGACACCCTCTAAAGCTGCACAATTTGAGGCCTTAAGCATGTGGTAAAAAGCAGCAAGAGAGAAAGCAAGTGGGGATAAAAAGGTAAAGCACCAGATGCAGGAGAAGGGAATTAATGATGATAAAAAGCTTCAAATAAATAATGATTCTGGGAATGAAATAATGAATGAATTGTTAACTGAGTGTCCACCACTTTATGTGGTTCCCATTAAACATACTGAAAATAGTGTACCAGCAAGTACTACAGGGGCTACTGCTTCTGTTGAACAGGCAAAACAACAGATTGAGAGAATGATGCAGACATTTTATATTGACCCATTACCTGTTGATTCAGCACTGACAGTGATACCTCCAAGTGTTACTGCTTCAAATGTGCCTGATTCAGTCTAATAATTGCAAACTGCAGATGTACAGATAATGTCTAGAAAAATTATGACTGTACCAATTAATATGGTCCCTACTCAAAAGGTTCGAATAGCTGCAGAAGGAGTGATTATGGCAGGGTTTATTTCAGAAACTCAGAATATACACATTATTGAACAGAAATTACCCCAATCACTGAAAGGTGAGGGAAAATGGCATTTACAGCATCTGCAGTCCAGGATAAAATAAATATATTTGAAAATGGGATTTTTCAAACTTGCTTTGAGGAAGCAGCAGTAATTAAAAAGATAGAGAGCATGAGAGAACATAATAACATAGGACCTGAAAAAGAGAAACAGCTTAGTGTTTTAAATTCAGCATTTGAACATGAAGAAAGTAACAGTCCCTGCTGTTTAAATTATGAAAATGTGAACCAGTGTCAGGAAGAATAATTAATTTCCCTGAGTATGGAAACAGCTGCATGTGCATTAACTACACATAATGGACTGGCAGATTTGGCTCAAAAATATGAAACTGATGTTTCAGGAAGTCTTCCATTACAGAAAGGTTTTAGGGTACACATGGATGATGAAGCAAATGAGAAAATGTGTTCTTCAGGAATACATTTGCACATTTCAGAAATAATAAAATATATTTTCAAATGCAATGGGTTTGAGAAATTAGGAGACAAGTGGGCAAGAAAACATGAGAAGAAAAAGAAACCACCAGACCTAGCAAGGAAACTGGATAAGGAAAAGAAGCAACCAGATCTAGTTGAGAACAATAATAAACAGAATGAGGGAGAAGCTTTTGCTTACTCGTTGAGAGAAAAGGTGGAAGAAATGAATGTGCTTATGCCACAAAATAAAAGTGAACTTGCACCATTTCTGAACATAATACCACAATTGAGAGCCAAACTTATTTGGGTGGTACCCACAAGTTGATGGATTTGTTGAAATTTTAAGAGTTGTGCATTAATTTGGAAATATTCTTTTACATTGCCATGCAGACTAAATTGTGGTTTGAATCTAAAGTTGTGCAAAGGCCAAGTGAAGAGACAAGGAAAAATGGTTTGCATGAATGCACCATCATTTTCTGTTGTTATGAAGGAAAATATAGCAGTGGTTACTTTCCTGAAGGGCAGAGTGCCAGCAAAGGATGTTGACTGGGTACAGATTAACCCCTCCCCTGCTGGTGACGGAACCACTCCGTCATTAGCTGCGGTCGCGCTGTGCTGATGACGGAGCGGTTCCGTCACCGCACGCCTGCGCGGCGCGTATTCCGCGCCTGTGCTGAGCGTTCCATTGAGTGGGCGGGGCCATGACAGAACCGCTCCGTCATGAGCAACCGCGGCTGGTGACGGAGCGGTTCCGTCACCAGCATGAGCCCACCGCGCGGCCGCCCGGCCACCTTAGCACTGCGGCGGAATAGCCGCCGCAGTGAAGGGGTTAAATTAACACAGGATGGAAGTGAAGGTGTTTTGGTTTGTGCAAATACAGGTATGAATGTTGTAATGCTGGAAAATATGTCCTTCTGCCATCTTTAATAACAGATTTGAGCATTGGAAGAAGAAAAATAACTTTACAAATGATGCACAAAAACATAGAGAAATGCAGATGCAAAATATGCAAGCTAAGCAAATGAAAATGTCTGTTTAGAAAGAGGTATGATGGCAGGAATTGTTTAAGCACATATGGCCCCACAAAATATAGAAAATGCTAAAATTAATTTAAATAAGTTGTCCAGAGCAAATGGGAATTATTTCCAGAGACAAAATCAGAAACCCAGTTCAACAAGTTACTGTGTTTGCAAAAGAGAGTTTTAACCCTCACATTTCAGAATTTACCAAGTCCATTGTAAAGGCAGTGGAAAGTCCAGATTTAGTTGCAGGAGTTTTAAACAAAGAAATTACAAACCCAGTTTTAGAAAATTTTGCACCAAAATTAGGCCCATTTGAGGAAAACTGCAAAACTGTTGTCTGTGACTCAGGCCTAGTAGAAAAACACTTATTTTGCAAATAAAACAGCACAAATTACTGTACACCTGATGAGGTCAAATATCTGATTCCTGATGAGAATGTACATTTTAAAATGGCCCAACAAGAGACAGCTGTAGCATTATTTTCAGAAAAGACGGTTGAAAAATTTCCTTCTGATTTTGAAAAATAATAAACACAGAAATAAGAGAGTTCACAAAGGATGCCAGATTAATAACATGTGCAGAACATGTCTTATTAAAATTAGAACCAAATGACATGTATTCAGGAACACAATGGGTTGCAGGAATTTTACCAATAAAAGGATTTTTGATGGAATTGATTGGAAGTTTGTGTAACTTTCTGATCACAGGTTCACAGAAAATAAATGAAAAGAACAGAATAGTGCAGGAGATTAAAAGCCTATTTTTTATTTTTTCCATGTTGTCCTGTGGTACCAAATGCAGCCAATATATTTTTTCACATTCCATGTGCTGAAGAATGGCTTACCTTTATTGATTTTTGCAAAGTTCATGTCACAGTGCCATTGGATGAGAATAGTCAGGAGTACTATCAAAAAGAAGATGAATACCTGGGACATAAAATTGGAAAGGGAGGTAGAAAGGTGTCACCAGAGAAGGTGGAAATAATTCACCAGATGAATCCACCTCAAATTCAGAAAGAAGTCAGGAAATGTTTGGGAATGGTTAGCTGCTGTAGAGAGTGGTTGCTAAACTTTTCCCTAGTGGCTAAGCCTTTACTGAGGCTGACACATAGGGATGTGTCTGATCCGCTTCCATTGGACAACAATTGCACAAAAGCATTCCTAGAGTTGAAAGAGAAAAAAGTGTTGCGCCCCAGCTCTAGGAATTAAAGTTTATTTGAAAGAAAATACACCAATTTGCAGTGAGAGTGAGGGGTGTGCTCTCTCATTGCCTATACAAAAAGATGAATGTTTTCAAGGGTCTTTGATGTATTTCCCAATGATGTTTGACCCTAACTTCACAGAAATGTCAGCAAAAGAATTGGTTTGTGATGAAAATGAATATGAGTGTCTAAATATCATGAAAATATGCATAAAGCCAAATTCGGACTTTAAGGATGAACGTCTGAGTCAGCCCAACAATGTCCATTTATTTGATGGCCCATATTTGAAAGGCAACAATGACACATTAAAAGCAGCATTATGCATTATGTTGTCAAAGCTTCATGCCATTTAGTAGTTACCTCAGCCCAAAATTCGAAATTGATTGCCCTTACCATAGCATGCAGTATATCAATTAGAAGTCACTGTTGTCATGGGAGAGAGACATGCTAATTCAGTTGCACAAAATTATGTTCTGTTAGCATATACATTCTAGGGAATCTTTACAGTTGAATTAAAAGAGGCTCAAGAAAATGTTTCAGAAGCAGAACAACAAGGTTGTATCAGGACTGTTTTTGAGAAAAGTGACAACTGCAAAGTGGCAAATGTGTTATTGCAAAAACTGATGCCCAGGTATAGATTGCCAGTTTCTCTGAAATCAGATCATAATGAGGTCTTAAAGATAACGAGTGCAGAACAACAGATTGGACAAGGAATGGATTGTAGCTATCTGCCTGAAGTGTCAAGCATAATAAAGCAACACAATGGCAGCACAGTGTCACCTTTTGCAAAAGACTTGTTTCAGCATCACCAAAGTGGCTTGAAAATGCATATGCAAATGCACTTGTGGAAAACACTGATGAGAACACTAGCCATTGCTGTGTAGGTCTAGTTGATGTACAGTTTGCAGTTTCTCACCAGATTGCAGCTGCTACACAAGATCTGCATGATGGATGGTGCAACGACTTTGATCTGAGAGATGCTGTGGTGAAACGTCTGAATCTGATCAAAGTGAAAATAAGAGTGAAAGGCCTAATTTGAAAAAGTGCAAAGGATTGATGGTGCTCTGTCAGAGTTTCTCAGCACCTAAGTAGTCCAATTTGCATGCTAAGTATGAGCCATACTGATGGCAAGCTGATGACAAAGAGCAAAGAAATGCTGAAACTGTCCTGTTGAATTCTCCTTTTATTATTTTAGTTACTTATTTTAAAGAAGACTAACTGCTCCAAGAAGCTACTTACAGAACTCTGCACTAAAACATTTGAGCTTAGCTATATATGATCTAATTACAGACCAGACTTGTGTTTGCCTTAGAAGTAGAAGTAAAATTGTTATATGCTCAGCTTTTTCAATAAAAATGTCACCTGTGAAATTAAATATGTGTGATTATGTATACATCATTTTATTATGATTTGAATTATCAGAAGGGTGGATATATGGAGCAGATTTAATCTTGAGTCAGGCATTGTTTATTTTTGTGCTTCAGACAGACTGCATTTAAAATTGACACGCACATTTTGGTGCAAGTTAAAAACATGGCACATGAAAAATGTGAAAGTGAGGCCTAGTCAGTCTGAAATGCTTGTGCTGAATTAACATGTGTTATTGCAGTGTAGAGAAAAGTGGCATTTTTAGCTTTTGAAGATTAATAGAATGTGTTTCTCTCTTCCCAGTTCATCCTTGTAATCTAAATTCACTATTTCTGTCTTAAGAGACTTTGGCTTGTTGCATATTTGAAAAAAAAAAAAAAAAAAATATATATATATATATATATATATATATATATATATATATATATATATATATATATATATATATATATATATGCCGCTCCAGGTTGTCCACCTTTTGAGTAGCACACGAACAGCGGCTTGATATATGTGTAGGTGAGGACGGGGATCCGCTTGTCGTCTGTGAGCAAGGGCGGATGCCCGAAACGCGTCAGATTGTTTGGTTCAGCTCGTAAATAAACTTGTGCCTGTAAAAAAGCTGTATTGGATCTGCGTGATTTCCTGGGTCGCTGCGGTTGGAGCCTGGGAGGTTGCACTTGTTGGATATATATATATATATAATTACCTACTGGCTATCGCCAGTAGGTATATATAGTTAGGATTTTTTCCCTATGGGATTTTTGAAAATTCTATGTCTAATAACTTTGGCGTTTGTGGACGGAATCGGCTGAAATTTTCAGGAAAATGGCACATTTTGTTTCTGAGCAGCCCTTGAAAATTTGGGGGGGTTTTGTCGAGGGGGGGCCGAGAAAAAAGGGGGGTCCCAAAACGCGTTTTTCCCATGTTAATTTCCATAGGGCGGTTGGACTCACTTTTAGCTCGAACGGCTGAATGGATTTGCACGAAACTTGGCAAAATTGTAGGGACTGTTAGCCCGATGTGCCTTTGCTAGGTCTCAATATATGTGCTCCAGTAGTTTTTGAGAAATTAACGTTCAAAACAAGATATATATCTGTAACAGCGCTCCGGGCAGCGATCTGGTCCGCTTACTTTTCGCGAAACGGAACTTTGCGCGCAGAAAGCTGATTGGCTCTCCGGTGTCTGTCAACATTCTAAACAGTCCGGAGCGGCCGCCATCTTATCTCTCGGTAGGATCGAGAGAGAAGAAGAGGTGAAAAACGAAGGGGTAATTTATTGAAAGGGGGCAAGGTATACCCCTCTTGACCCCCTAGGAATGCTGTTGGGGTTATTAAAGGGTCCCGTGGGGAAAATAAAAAAAAAATGATTTTTCACGGTAGAAGCGCTTCACGGGCCGCGAACTGGGCCGCAAACTGGTGGCGAAACGGGAATTCGCCATTTTGTGCTTCGTTTTAATTGTTTAGAGACAAAAATTATCGCCGCACATCGGCCACAATGCATGAATATCGCTGAAAAGTCAGCGATATTCATGCATTATCCAGCAAATGCTCTTAGCCATGTTATCCACCTTCCATTGGATAACATGGCTAAAAACTGCTCTGTGCGTGAGCTTTTTTTTTTTTTTTTTGCTGCGTGACGTTTGTTAACGTTCGATTCGATGGAAATCAGGAAGTGTTGACCACCATTTTGTCACTGCGAGTAAATATTTTGTTATAAATGAATCCTTATTGATAAACATTGTCTGCGCCATCTTGCGTTTTTGTCCAATGCCACAATTTTGTCGTGCACGGCAGCCATTTTAGATGCCTTGACCAGGGCCACTCTCTGCACGCCGCCGATCCTCAGCATGGCTCCCCACTCTCGCAAGCATCTCCCCCACGCACTGGTCACCCCCGCTCTTTCTCTCATGCATGGGCCATATACTTCCCCCCATCTGCGCTGCTCTTCTCTGAGAATCACACCCTGTGCCCGCCCGACACCTCCCTTTCACCCTATTCACTACCGCACCCTCTGACACTCCTCTTCCTCTGTGTCCGATTGTCCAGGCCGGACCTAGGCTATCACCTAGCCCTGCGGATGTAGTTTATGGCCCCAGCTGTAGAGTATCCAGACATGCCAACCCTCCCGATTCAGGCGTGAGACTACTGATTTCAGTGCTAGTCTCCCGCCTCCCGATTCCTGCAAGCAAAAACCCGGGGGCATATTACCAACAACTAGCGATAATTTTTGTCTCTAACTTGTTTAGAGACAAAAATTATCGCCGCACATCGGCGAATTTTATCGCACATAAACCTTGCTATTAGCAAGGTTTATCGCAAATGCGATAAAAAACGGCCGCAATGCATGAATATCGTTGAAAAGTCAGCGATATTCATGCATTATCCAGCAAATGCTCTTAGCCATGTTATCCACTTCCCATTGGATAACATGGCTAAAACTGCTCAGGGCAGGTGTTAGGTTTTGGAGATATTCGCGCTTAGCGCGAATATCTCCAAAAGTTGGTAATAGGAGATAGCGATGGTTAGGGACTGTTTCCAGTCGCTAAAATCTTGGCACGCCCACTTTGCATGTCATTAGTGATAAATATCACTGATATGCAAAGCGGGGCCCAAGATGGTCGCTATCTCCTTTTAGCTGTCACTAACTGGTGTTAGCGACAGCTTGGTAATAGGGAGATAATTTTATCTCTTTTTTTTTTGGCTTTTAAAGCCAAAAAAGCGGAAATAAACCCCCTTGATAATATGCCCCATGATTTCTCGGGGGTTTCAGCTGACAGGGCTTGGTATTGTGTTACGTGCTAATTCTTCCAGGAAACGTCAGAGGGTCGATGCAGGGGTTCTAGAAGGGGTGATAAACCATTTAAGCCTCATGAACAAGCGCATGGTCTTTTAAAGATTTGTGAAGTACTCGGGGCGGCGGTGTGTGTGTGCCCTCTTTCAGGAGCGGGCGGGGGGGGCACTGCCAGCAACTTGCCAGGCCAGGCAGTGTTCAACACGTGCATCACCCTTTCTCTGCCTGCTATTGCGCTCCATGCTTCGGAAAGGTAAGAAAAAGAACGTGCATTTGAGTTTGAAATGTCCGATCTTGTAGCAGTACACTTGCAAAGCCCACACATGACAATAACCCGATTCAAGGCCCCATTCACCCGATTTTTTAAACATATATAGCACTCCAACAAAGTTAGATTTTAAAACTTTATTAACTTTTAACTATAATGAACGGAACAAAAACTGTAAAAACATTTAAACATTTTTCACCCAAAACAGCAACAATGGTCAGAAGCTGTCTTTTGTGCGAATAGTCCCAAGGCAGCACAACGTGCAGAGTTCTGGACGGCACCCAGGTGATGTCGCCTGGGTGCCGCACTGGTTTTGGGATCCTACAATGCTGCTCCGAAAATTGGCGTGGGGCGTCCCGGGTGGGGCGGGGGGAGGCCTCGTCAGTAGCGGTCTGTTGTGCGAATAGTCCCAAGGCAGCAGAACGCGCTGAGATGTTGATGGCACCCAGGTGATGTCCAGTAAACTGCCGCACTGGTTTTGGTATCCTACAATGCTGCTACGAAAATTTGCGTGCGGCGGCCCGGGGGGGGGTGGCGTGGGGGAGGCGGCGTGAACGGGCCTCCCCAGGTGGCGGCCATCCAGCTGAGTTGCGCCCGCTCTTGCGGCTACAGCGTCTCGCTCACCATGTTGTTGAGTTGCTCCCACTCTTGCAGTGCAGCGATAGGCGCCTGCCACATGACTCTTAAAATGGCGGACGGCTCTTCGGTTTTGGGCCTGGTCCACTGAAATGGCCCTGGGACACCTTGGAACTCGGACGCTTGCCTGCTAGGGCTTGGGCTCCATTCTCGAAAAGCGTCCCCTCAGCCGTGAAGATTCTACAAAAGTCTTGGGGGCCCCCGACTCCCGCAGGCTTCCGGTGGGGAGCGGCTGCCATGATTGCTCGCGGAATGACCACGACGGAGCCACGAGATGGTGGTGCTCTCATGCTGACGCCAGCTTCAGTCTGAATGATCCAGAAACAAGGTGGGGCTTTCATCGTTTGGGAAAAAAAAATGTTCTAAACCAATGAAAAGTGTTATTTTTAGGTCATATGACCAAGCCTTCCATCTTTAGGAAACCAAAAGTAAAATGATCCAATAAAAAGTTTTATAAACAAGTCACATGACCTGTTATGCGGCATAGGGCTACAAAAAGCGTAGAAAATCCGTTGGCACGTGAGGCGGCGTCAGTAGCGGACCGATGTGCGAATAGGCCGAAGGCAGCACAACGCGTCGAGATCCGGATGGCACCGAGGTGGTGTCCAGCAAATTGCCTCACTGGTGTGGCCATCCTACAATGCTGCGCCGAAAGACGGCGTGTCCAGCTGAGTTGCGTTCACTCTTGCGGTACAGTGACTCGAACGCGCCGAGATCCGGATGGCACCGAGGTGGTGTCCAGCAAATTGCCGCACTGGTGTGGCCATCCTACAATGCTGCGCCGAAAGACGGCGTGTCCAGCTGAGTTGCGGTCACTCTTGCGGTACAGTGAGTCGAACGCGCCGAGATCCGGATGGCACCGAGGTTGTGTCCAGCAAGTTGCCGCACTGGTGTGGCCATCCTACAATGCTGCGCCGAAAGTCGGCGTGGGGTGCCCCGTTGGCTTATGAGGTGATGTCAGTAGTGGACCGATGTGTGAATAGGTCGGAACCAGCACAAGGCGCCAAGATCCGAATGGCAAGTCCTGGATGTTGAGTGCCTCAGTTGAGAGTTCTGAGCAGTGCTTGTAAGACTGTCTGAAGCTTATTTGCACCTGCTGCAGCTTCACTATTGCCCTGGTGTGGCCAAAGGTCGCACATGACATAGGCGGCCGGCTCCCGAGGTCCGGCGGAACTTTTTTCCTTTTCCTTTCTGCTTTTTTTCCTACAATCCGTTTCATCTGAAGACACGACCAGGTCCCTGAATGTGTGCAGGGGGACGCTATTGATTGAATGAAAATGGCGGCTTGACACAAAGCTGACTCAAGCGTTGCTGTTGATGCTATACAGACAAAAATTGGTTTTCAGTTTGTACATTCTTCAGGATTTTTTTTTCCATCCAAGTCTGATTGAGAGTTTGTAGAAAAATGGCTTCAGATTTTCCACATACTACTCTTCAACATTCTTCCTAAATGTAACAATGTGAAACTCACTAGGAGAACGGCTGTTTCTGTTTCCTTTCAAAATGCTGCCAACAATATTTTCTGAATGGAAGACACCATCTTGTAGCATAAAGGGCCGAAAGGGGTTCTGGTCTGGCCGATGGTTGGTGGAGACATTTTGACTATATCTTGGACCTGCCCGGCCTCGCCCAAAATGGCGCCGGTATAAATGGGACTCGTAACTCCTTGCCCGCAAATGTATATCTAGAAAATGTTATTGTAAGTGGCCCTGTCGTATTTTAATTACAAAATGTACGTCCACCGATTCCGCAACTGTTAGACACCTTTGTTCTTGCAACCTAATGGCCCGCTCGTTACGTTCCTCTACAGTGTAAATGTCTCCTCATCATATACGATTTCAGTTTGCTCCGTGGCCGGCCCACGTGGTTATAGGCCCGTATTTGTATACTGACATTTTCACAATAAAGGTTTTTAAAACAAAACACGGTAGTAGTATTTACATTGGTAAAGTTTTTACTTTTAGTCACTGTTTTCGAATCAGTAAAAGGCAAGTGAAATAAAGCAGTCCAATTACATGACGGATAAAAGGTATAATATGTAGGAACGCAGTAAAGATAAATGGTCAAGGGCAGTTGTGTTTTTCATTTCTGCAACATAAAGTGATCGATAAGAATCTGATAATCAGGCGTATCGGCGACTAAGACAGCAGGCCGAATCTCTTTTACTCAACGGCTCCGTCATGGAAGGAAGAAACGCCCTTTTTCTCGAAAAAGGAATATATTTTACTTGCAGGACAGTTGTACATTTTCCGGGAAAGTACATTAGCCTGGAATATTATAACATATGTTTAAAAAAAATAATGTTCGAAAACAAAAAAAAGCGTAATTTTTAGGTCATATGACCAAGCTTTTCATCATTAAAATAACAAAAGTAAAATGAACCAATGAAAAGTTTTATTAACAAGTCACATGACCTGTTATGCTTACGTTACGCGCTGCGCGCCGCGCCTCGAATCACTTCCGGGTGCGCTAACGCGGCGTGTCATATAACGCATTACGCGACAACGTAGGTCAAGAATATAGTCAAAATGTCTCCACCAACCAGCGTTCGGAACACAACCCCTTTCAGCAGTCCAAAAAGTTCTGTTAAATGACAACAGAGGGGACAGGCAACAAGAACCATCAGTCAAAGAGGGTAGGGCAAGTTCTTCTCTTCCGGGTCATGTTGGGGCGCTACCGGAACTGATCGAATTGGTAGTCTACAGTGTTTCTGGATGTTTCAGACTAAAGCTGGCGTCAGCATGAGAGCACTACCATCTCGTAGCTCCGTCGTGGCCATTCCACGAGCAATCATGGCAGCCGCTCCCCACCAGAAGCCTGCGGGAGTCGGAGGCCCCCAAGACTTTTGTAGAATCTTCACGGCTGAGGGGACGCTTTCGAGAATGGGACCCAAGCCCTATCAGGGAAGCGTCCGAGTTCAAAGGTGTCCCAGGGCCATTTTAGTGGACCAGGCCCAAAACCGAAGAGCCGGCCGCCATTTTGAGAGTCCTGTGGCAGCCGCCTATCGCTGCACCGCAAGAGCGGGAGCAACTCAACTACATGATAAGCGAGACGCTGTAGTCGCAAGAGCGGGCGGTAAACAGCTGAATGGCGGAAGAGGCACAGTGTAGCAAAAGCGGGCGGAATGGCAACTGAAACGGTAAAGGGGCGCCCCACTACAGCGTGTCTTCAGGTCAAACGGATTGTGGGACAAGGTCCAGAATTGAAGAGTCATCAAAAGGCAAAAAGTTCCGCCGGACCCCGGGAGCCGGCCGCCTATGTCGGGGGCGATCTCAGGCTACACCAGTGCTATAAGACTTGGGGAGGGTGTCGGAGCCAAGCGTCTTCTCCGAGTCCATGGCCATCACACCGCCCCTCAGGGGCCTCCGTCAAGCTGTTTAGGAAGGTAACATATCACATTGTTTTCTAATGCAGTCAGGTCCACAAACGACACTCACTTACTTTGAGAATAGTGAAGCTGCAGTAGGTGGAAATAAGCTTCAGACAGTGTTACAAGCACTGCTCAGAACTCTTAACTATGGCACCCAACATCCAGAACTTATGCCATTTGAGAATGGCAGTGACATTGAAGCAACTCAGGGACCAAAACCATTAACGTACTTTCACGTATGAAAATCTTACTTGGGGAGGGGGCAGGAGCGAAGCGCCCCCTCCCAATCCGCGCCACCACACCGTATGTTGAAAATCTGAAGCCATCGTTCTACAAAGTCAACCAACCTTGGATTGAAAAATCTAGAAAAATGTACAAACTGAAAACCAGTTTTGGTCTGCATAGCATCAGTAGCAACGATTGCTATCAGAGTGCATGAGTTTCATGCTCGATCGATTGAGCTAGCCGGATCGGGCAATAAAAAGTATAAAATAGTTATGTAAATAGTTATTTAATAAAATGTTTTACCCTGTTTCTTTGCTGGTGTGTTGTCTATATTTTTAATATTTGCATAGGGTTTGTCGTTATTTTGGGCGGGGTGGGTGACGGAGTCGAGCTGTCTTGCAGCCCTCATGGTGTGGAGCTCAGTTCATCTCACTATTTTCGTATTTCTCATGAAGGGTTGTTCCTAATATTTCTATTTTAGCGAGGTCAAAAAGAGATCCAATTAGTGGCCTACTGATTTTGCTCGATTACTTTTATTTTTTTACACGATTTTTCACTATCTACAAAGACTAAACAGAGTATTGCGACTTTGTGCTTGTTTGTAAATAGAGAATGATCCAAAGAGAACCAATTCTAAAACAGTAAATGCTTGGATAACAATCAATCAAATGGAGAGACAAGCAGGCACGACGGATTACAACGGGGGCAAAGGCCTGCGTTAACTACCGTTCACTATCTGCAAAGAGAGAGTACTACTAAGAGAAAAGAGGGGAGGGGGGGTGCAGCGTTCAAAGCACATCAGCGTGCATGAATACGAAAATGTTTTTATCTATCACGTACTTGACATTTTAAAGCTTTTCATATTTGCTATTAAAAAACCAATGAAATTCACAGAAAAAACCATAGGTTATAGTGGATATATAGTTAGGAATTTGCATTTACAAAACCTTGAAAATTCAATGAAAAAACCATTGGTTTTAGGCCATATATAGTTAGGGATTTGCATTTACAAAACCTTATTTTACTCGCATAAAACCATTGAAATTCCATATATAGTTAGATGCGCTAACTATATATCGCGCACCCGCAATCCACTGCTGATGATGTCACATATTACATCATTCATGACATGGTCAGTGACATCACTGATGACATCACTGATGACAACTCAAATGACATCACTGATGACATCTCAAATGACATCACTGATGACATCACTGATGACAACTCAAATGACATCACTGACAACATCACAGATGACATCATTCATGTGTTAATACGATGAACCTCTACAGACTCTGATATATCCTTAGATACACTCAGTGAAAACAGACACTCACAGATTGTCACTCATCCATGGAGTTACTCATACACCTAGACAGTCATGCAAAGAATCAATCACACCTCCAATTCCTCAACTATACAGTTATACACACCTTACTTATTGAAACATATTCTAACACATATTTACTCTCTTATATAATCCCTAATAAAAGTTCACAATGATCCATACAGCCACTCACACATTCACTGGCTCTAATGCACAGTTATTTATATATGTCAACTCTCACATGGAGTGTGTTTTACATATGTACTTACTTTGACATGTAGCACTGAGATATCCATTCACTCACCAATACACTCATGCACACAGTCAACCGCCCATACAGCTGTTTCCACATGCACTTTTGAAACCATACATCTAGTGAATCAACTGCTCACACATCTATGCACAGAGTCACACACCTCCCAGCCACCCCCACACACACACTTACTCTCCCATAGAAATACTTAGGCAACCAATCAATAACCCATATAGTTACTCATATAGCTACTGATTAACACATGCAGCACTTCATAGAACAACAGATATAATGATGCACAAATTAATACAGTTTAATCACTAACCCATGCACTCAGTGAGACACATTTAATCACTCCCTCATACAATCAGTCATGCACCTACTAAATCCTTCATCCAGACATTTATACATCCACTCATTCTTCAATATGTAAGACATATTTTAACTTTACAGAAACATACAGTCACTGGATGTTGTGATCAGTGATGTCATCAGTGATGTCACTGACCATGTCATGAATGATGTAATATGTGACATCATCAGCAGTGGATTGCGGGTGCGCGATATATAGTTAGCGCATCTAACTATATATGGAATTTCAATGGTTTTATGCGAGTAAAATAAGGTTTTGTAAATGCAAATCCCTAACTATATATGGCCTAAAACCAATGGTTTTTTCATTGAATATATATATACATATATATATATATATATATATATATATATATATATATATATATATATATATATATATATATATATATATATATATATATACCGCTCCAGGTTGTCCACCTTTTGAGTAGCACACGAACAGCGGCTTGATATATGTGTAGGTGAGGACGGGGATCCGCTTGTAGATGCCCTCCGTAATGGATCTGCCCGACGCGTTTCGAAACTCCATCTGCTTCTCTTCAGGGGCTTTAACGGAAGCGGTGTGCGCACCCGCTGACACACTTCTCCAATTTCATATGACTCTCCCACCGATGGGAGGCTCCAATGAGACTGTGCATTCTGGGAAGTGTGGTGCGGAAAGCACACAATCAAGTCCTGTATGGACCCCACAAGTGGGCCCGTCCTCGATCCCATGTACGGCTGCTGTTTCACTTCCGTGACCCCCAAGGGTAACGAGTGGTGCATACTCCGTGGCTGGACTGCTGCCTGTAAATTGTCGCTCCAGGTTGTCCACCTCTTGAGTAGCACACGAGCAGCTGCTTAATTTATGTGTAGGTGAGGACGGGTATCCGCTTGTAGATGCCGCTCCGTAATGGATCTGCCCGACGCGTTTCGAAGCTCCATCTGCTTCTCTTCAGGGGCTTTAACGGAAGCGGTGTGTGCACCCGCTGACACACTTCTCCAATTTCCATATGACACACCCGCCGATGGGAGGCTTCGATGAGACTGTGCATTATGGGAAGTGTGGTGCGGAAAGCACACAATCAAGTCCTGTATGGACCCCACAAGTCGGCCCGTCCTCAAGTTAAGCAAAATCTCAGAAAGAGGTGGTGATCAAACTGTACAACTGAGAAGACTTGAATCAAAAATGATATGGAGTATGGGAACTGAGGTGCCTTTTGGGCACAATCTGGATGCCGAACTACATGTACATCTATAGATAGAAGTTGAGGTGGTGTAATCATGAGACTGAATTTTTTCACAACAGAGGAGTTTAACTAATGTACATAATGAATATGTTGAATCATGTAAATAGATGTGGATAACACTGGATACAGTATATAAACCGAAACCCAAACCACAATATCATTCAACCCCATTGCCGCTCTGTACAGGATATAACAAGGGTAGCTAAACAAAGAAAAACATAGAACTCAAAAAGGGATTTTTGGGACGTGGATTTAATTGATATAAGGTACTTTACAGCATGAAATTGCCATAGAATCTAGAACCAACTGAATATGTACATACTTGTAGATACATGATTTTGATATTGGTTATGATTTGTGAAAAAGTGTATATATATCCGTGGGACTTTAGTATGGCTATATAAAAACTTGACAATATGTTTAGAAATAAGCAAACCCTTGAAATGAGAATAGTACTTTACTGGAAATAGTAAAAAGCAAAAGGTAAAAATAATATATAATCAAATGATTACTATATCATTAGAACTGTACAGGGGAAAAGGGTATTATGATTAGAAAAGTATAGAAATGTAAATATTACATTGTGGTTTGTAAAGGTTTGATTGAATATGAGTACTTCACGGTAATTTAAAAGTGCAAAATAGCCACAAGTATGTGCCGGCCTAGAAACACTGTGCAGGGTTGCTGGTCTAGATGACCATGGAAAGGGAAGAGGGTACTTACACATAGCACTACTTTAAAATGAGGTCTAGACTCGAGGACTCTAAGGTCCAGTTGAAGGCAAGGAGCCGAAACGCGTAGACAGTCCGTTTTTGATGCACTTTATTTTGCACAAGGTGTGTAATTAAATCTGTGAAAACTAACCTGTTGCTGTGCCGTGTCTTCATCTGCGGGAATCGTGGGAAGAAGAAACAAAAGTAATATATATATAGTGATATCACTGACCATGTCATGAGTGATGTAATATGTGACATCATCAGCAGTGCATTGCAGGCGCGCAAGTTATAGTGAGTCCAACTAACTATAACTTGGGAATTTCAATGGTTTTATGTCAGTAAAATTTCCAGGTAACTATGGTTTTTTCGGTGAATTTAATAGGTTTTTTAAATGCTAATTCCTAACTATAACTGGTGTGAAACCTATGGTTTTTTCAGTGAATATATATATATATATATATAGTGACATCAGTTTATAGATAAATTGTCGAAAGTTGCCATATGCTATTATAGCAGCAATATTTTGCACATTTACATGATGTTTTTATATATGATATTTTAATATATTTATCGCATGTATTTATTTGGGGAAGTGTTTTTAACCTTATTTTAAAAACAGTATATTTAGTGCTGCTTTTTCAAAAAATAAGTATATGAACTTATGACGCTTGTATAGTATTTTGTCTATATCGATGATGACGTATATTTTCCTTTGTGCACTGCCACTTTAAATTTTGAATCATCACTCCAAAGCGCTGTCATGTGATCAAGGGTCGAGGAAGACCCAAAACGCGTCATGGCTATGGTGCGGGGACGCTCTTGCACTAAATAAAATTTGCACCTGAAATTCCTGGGTCCGCTGTCGTCCTTCTGCACGCTGTAAGGCTGACTTCTGAGTAATCTACTACCGAGTGGCTTTCTCGGCTTTAAGCGGGACCCTTCCTTTGCTGCTGGGCGGAACATCTTTCAAGCCGTGCAACCGGGGCTTGACCTCGGAAGCAGTTCCAAGATTCCTACACGGGAGTTCCTGTTGTTCCAGCCCCCGAATCAAGAGCATTGTGTGAGCAGAAGGAGTGGAGCTGACGCCGAAGTCGGGGACCTTGGGGGAACAGACCAGCCTTGCTAAGCTCATCAGCATTAAAGTATTCGGTATAAGGAAAGTGCGGGTAAGACAACGAAGGACAGCTGTCCATTAAGTAGTTGCACCGGTGCGTTTATTTCATTTGCCCCCCGAGTGCACCATGGCCGGCACGCTAAGGAGTCGGGAAGAAGCCGCAATGGACATGTTCAGGGATGAACCGTCGGCGGCAGCACCCGTTAATCAACCCACAGCCACAGCAAATGTGGTTGATGCTACATATCGTGACAAGATTAAAAAACTTGAAAAATTAAAAAGAGGTGAACAAGCAAAGTGGTGGGAGCATCGATCGTTGTCCCGCTATTTGGAAGTTGATAGAGTGCCACGAGGTTTGCGTATTATGTTAGTTCCCACGTACGAAAATCCCAACCCTGATTTATTGAATGAGTGGGCACACTGCAATTTACGTTCTTCCAAGAACTTAATAACTCTACTGGTAAAATACGCAGAAATAGACCGTTTAAAACTGGAAGAACAAATAGTAGCGCTTGAAGGGGAATTGAGTAAAGAACCTCAAAATGCTACAAACACTAAACTAAAAGAAGACATGCTTGCACGGATATGCAAAGAAGAGGAGGCTATTCGGAAAAGAAAGGCTTTCAAGTTTCAAAGGGACAAACAGGACTATGAGAGGGGGCAAGTATTTACCTTTGCCAGGCGATTTCAAGCGGCAAAGAAGAGCAGTAACAAGCCGCCCCCCCAAAATGGTATTCCACAACAGGTCCTCACTAACAGAGCTGAATCATCCACGTCCCTTTCTGACTATAGCTCAGTGGCAGAGAGTGGGTCAGAAAATGAACAAGCAGGCACTAGCAATGATTTGGGGTTTCGCAAACTCACCTTGGGCCAAGAAGTCGATTGCATGAGACAGGATCGTCTCGACACGCTAAGACCAAGGACAAAGAAACCCGTAAATACCGTAACTTCAAGCGCCACCAACGCAGGAAACACAAATGGGGGGGAAGAAAGAAAAGAAACAACAATTACTGGAAACGCAAACAAATTCAGGGGCAATAGCTACAACTGAGGCTTTATCAGTGGTTAATTTATCCAATATTGTACTGAGTGATGTTGATACACGCATTTTATCTTTAGGCCTATAGTATAGTCCTGCCAATAACTTCAAGTACGCACAAACAAGAGTGGAGGTGTTTCAATTTGTGCGAAAACTAAAATTAAAGAAGTTCTTTGCTACGAAGCAAATTAAGGATAAACCAGTCACGACTGACACTATGGCCATAGATGATGGACCAGGTGCCTTAGTTGCAGGAGACATGGCCCTCAGGATGGACCTTGTGGATCTACAGGGTGAAAGCACTCAGTTGGCCGCCAGTGATGTGTTGCAACCAACTTTGGGAGCTGGCCTTACAAACTTTAAAGCCAAATCAACATTTTGCCCGATTATGATAAAAGACAATATTGATTACTACCATGACTTGATAACCACTGATATTAAGAAGTTGCAACATAAGGTGGCACGAAATAGAAACTTCTATACTAATAAGGATCGCCAATACTATGATCTTGTTAAAAAACTACAAAATGATAAGACTGTGATTATTCGCCAGGCGGATAAGGGAGGTAACGTTGTTATCTGGCCCAGAGAGAAATATATGGAGGAAGCTGGGAGGCATCTGAAGGATAAGGAATGTTACAAACGAGTAGATATTGCAACTATTAAAACATTTTGCAACATTTTCTACATAATATTAGTAGCATGGAAAGGACTGGGATTGTTAAACTCGGACGAGCTTAAATTTCTAAAAAACAATCACCCGACAATACCTTGTATATATTTTATTCCTAAGATCCATAAAGATGCCCAGAACCCACCAGCAAGACCAATCATTTCTGCGTGTGGTGGTATTCTGGAAAATACTTCAAAATATATTGACTTTTTTCTGCAGGACCACATGAAAGGCTTGCCCACATTTATCCAAGATACTGGCCACTTTCTAAGGAAGTTGGAATTGATACAGTGGAGGGAGGACTATTTGCTTATGACGCTAGACGTCACCTCCCTGTATACCAGCATCAATCATCATGATGGCTTGAAAGCAGTGAAACATTTATTTTTTGAACAATAGACCCCTACACTGCTATGCCCACAATAACATGCTGGTGGCGATGATTGAAATGTGCCTATATAACAACTACTTTATGTTTGATAAATTGTGTTTTCAGCAGACTAGGGGGGTGACGATGGGTTCCTGCTTCTCCCCCAGCTACGCATGTTTGCACATGGGGCTGTGGGAGAAGCAGGTGCTCGGACAGCAGTTTGCTGAGAACCTCAATAATAACATCATATGCATATATCGGTACATTGATGATTTATTTCTGATTTGGAGGGGAGAGGTAACATCAGCAGCTACATTTGTTGAGGAAATTAATGTAAATTGTTTAAACTTGAAATTTACCTCTCAAATCAGTAAAACTTCAGTTAACTTCCTGGACGTAGAAGTATTCACTCATGAACAGACACTCCACACTAGATTGCACAGGAAGGCTACAGCAGGCAATACCTTGCTGCATGCCACTAGCAATCATCCACGACATTTAATTCGGAGCATCCCCTACGGGGAGATGCTTCGAATTAAACGGATTTGTAGCAGGCAGGAAGATGTGATAAAAGCTCAATCTGCCTGTCGGGAACGTTTTTTAGCTAGAGTATACTCGGATAAAAATATTATGGCAGCTATAAGACGCACACAGCTACTGCCTAGAGAAGAGGCCCTAGTTACTAAAGCGATGAGACAGCACAATGTGGAGATCCCTGTTGAGGATACTATAAGACTTATCATTACATATAGTAAACAACATCATGATATCAGGAAAATTATGACTAAACACTGGGATCTCATTAAGAACGACCCGGTGTTGAAAATGGGAATGACCATGGCTCCAACCATTACATTTAAGAAAGCAGGCTCCATGCAGACTAGCTTGACTAGTAGCAGCCCTGAAATCCTAGTGAAGACAGATTGGTTAAGTAGCAGGAAAGGGTTTGTTAAATGTTCTAATTGCAAAGCCTGTCAGAATGGGGTTAATAAGAAAACCTATACCTCTCCATTTTTCAAGAAAGAGATTTGCATCTCAAAGTATCTAACCTGTAAAACTGAGTTCCCTGTGGACTCAGATATATTGGTAGCACGAGACTCCCAGTCCATAAGAGAGTAGTTCAACATCTAAGAGCTATCATGCATTGTGATGAGAGTTACCCTGTTGCCAGACACTTTAAGGAGTATCATAAACAAAACTCCAACCTATTGAAATATTACGCAATAGACGCTGTTAGGCCCCTAAGAAGGGGAGGCGACAGGGACGAGGCTCTCCGCAAACTTGAAACTTATTACATCTTGAACTTAGATAGCAAGCACCCTAATGGATTGAATGCAGGGGAAGACCTTTATACATGTTTGTAATGGGAAACATTCATGGGCATTCAACTCATTGAAATCTAATGTTCTTTATATGGTATTGATTACAGGTTAATGGATAATTCTTTAATCCAGGTTGCAAAAACTCTCAATTATAATGAACTTGTAGTAGCTATCGGATATAACATCTTAATCTTTTTTATCAATATATTTTGGAACTTGATTTTAGCATTTATTGTTTTAAATGTTATCAATTCATGTTTTGCACTATTGCACACATACACGGGTTGTATTCTATATTGTTTACATTGCACTGCTTTGCACATTGGAATATATTCCAACATTTATACATTATGCAATACTTTTTAATCAGCGTTTCATGTAGGGATTATATTCTATACTGAAAGACATTTGGGTCTTTGGTTAGAAAACCTGTATTTCACAGTTAGTATCCCTAAAAGTTTTTCCCCAGTGTGACATCAGTTTATAGATAAATTGTCGAAAGTTGCCATATGCTATTATAGCAGCAATATTTTGCACATTTACATGATGTTTTTATATATGATATTTTAATATATTTATCGTATGTATTTATTTGGGGAAGTGTTTTTAACCTTATTTTAAAAACAGTATATTTATTGCTGCTTTTTCAAAAAATAAGTATATGAACTTATGACGCTTGTATAGTATTTTGTCTATATCGATGATGACGTATATTTTCCTTTGTGCACTGCCACTTTAAATTTTGAATCATCACTCCAAAGCGCTGTCATGTGATCAAGGGTCAAGGAAGACCCGAAACGCGTCATGGCTATGGTGCGGGGGCGCTCTTGCACTAAATAAAATTTGCACCTGAAATTCCTGGGTCCGCTGTCGTCCTTCTGCACGCTGCAAGGCTGACTTCTGAGTAATATATATATATATATATATATATATATATATATATATATATATATATATATATATATACACGCAGGAAAGTCGACACTTGAAGGCAATGGAAGGACGACAGTGGACCCAGGAGTTGAAGGTGCAATTTTCTTTATTTGTGCATAAAACCCCGCACCAGCCATGACGCGTTTCGAGCCTAACTTGGCCCTTGATCACATATATACTTTAGTTTATAACACCTCTTTTTATAATGTATGTGAATTAACAAATGCACCAAACACTACACATGGGGATAAATGCTTTTTTGCATGAAAAGCTATCTAAAACATTAATGGGCACATGCATCATTGTCATTTGCATTCGCAAACGGTGCGAATCGCAAATTTCGGCCGTTTGCGAATGCAATTGACAAAATTGGGATGCATCTTGTTTTTCGCAATTTTAGAAATCGCAATCATGTTGCGATTTCTAAAATTGCGATTGCATTTAAGAAATCGCAATTTGCAATTTCTTAAATGCAATGCAAGAACATTTTAAATTTGCGAATTCGCAAATAGGGAGAGGTAAATTACCATAAAGTTGACCTTCATGGTAATTTGCGAAAACTTTCAAAAATGCTTGCATTTTTGAAAGTTTCTTTTTACACACACATGCCCTTGGGGCATGTGTGTGTGAAAAATGCACTTAAAGTTATATTTCAGGGTTGCAGGAGGGGGTCCTTTGAACCCCCCTGCACCCTTGAAATTGCACTCTCAATTTGCGATTTGCAAATTGCTAATCGCAAATTGATAATGACTTCCCATTCATTCGTATGGGCCTCTAGGCCTATAGGAATCAATGGGAAGGGATTCCTTAATTGCGATTCGCAAATTGTGAATCGCAATTAAGGAATTTTAAGAAATCGCAAAAAAATTGATTTCTTGGTGCATAACCGTTTGCGATTTCTTAATTGCGATTCCTTAATTTTCGCAATTAAGAAATCGCAAACGGCAACAATGATGCATGTGGCCGTAAATGTTGCTGTGTGCGCTGTATTAACTGTGAGCACTTTTAAAATTTACACTAAAGCATAATAATGCTATGTTGCAGGTTTGTTTTGCATGTTGTACACAAATAATAGAAAAAGCTGCTTTAAACTAATATCTTGGCTAGGTAAACATTTATAAGGGGTATTAGTATATGGGAGGGAAACATAATGGGCTGACTTACATGAAATTAATACAGTCAGTCAGTCAGTCAGAATATCTTTATTCGGCTTATTAAAAACCATACAAAGAAATGAACAATAAAATACATTTCATACAAGATTTATCATAATACACATGATACAGAAATTTAGCAACAGTTTTAAGATTTAATAATAAACAGTTTTAAAAAATGTGTTTAACATTAATAACTAATCTTGGCAGGCAGCTTTCGCCCTTGAGGCGGCTACCAGGAATTTAGCAACGCAAAAAGTAATGTGAGGGTTAGGTAGTAGTTGTAAGTAGAGCAAAGCCGGTCTCACCTGTGTGAAGCCGGCCTTCTTGAGAATTGGCAACAAGAATTTTTTCCTAGGCTCTAAATACAAACCACAAAACATAACAAAATGCATTGTGTCTTGCACTGAGAACTGGTCACAGCTGCAGGGCGGGGCTAATTCTGGTTTCTGCCAGTTATTAAAAGAGCCTAAATAATAGTGCAGCAAATTAAATCTAAATTTGGTTAAAAGAAACCTGTGGAAAGGAAGTGTAACATAACCAAGGTATGGTGCAAGTGAAGGTGAAGTAAGCAGCAGGTAATGATCCCTCACTGCCGGCTTTGCTAGTTCACTCTCTTCACGGCACATCTCCTTCCTTCCCATAAAAGACTTTTTGACTGAGTCAAGATCTTGGATCCTAATGGACTCCAGAGAGGTAAAAAGCTCCGGGCGACCTAGAAAAGCCTTTGCCAGATAGGCCAGCCAAGGAATTCTGTTAGATTTATCAAGGGACAGGACATCAGTCAGGATCTTGTGGTTTAATGGGAGTTCTTCGTTCATCCATATTTTTAACCAAAGAATCAGAGGGGCCATGCTCAACTTATCTGAGAGAAACTGGAGGCCAACTTCTCCATGTATGGAATACGTTGGAGTGGACTGAGGTACAGAGAGCAGGGCTCTGATGAATCCATTCTCTGCTCTCTGTATTGGCTCCACATTTGCGTATCCCCACAGTGCGGAGCCATATAGTGCGATGGCCACAGATTTGCTACTGTAGACTTTCAAGATGGCCTCCATAGGCCTGGCTCCTAGCCTGCCAGCAAAACTCAAGATTGCTGAGGATGATTGTGTGACGGCCAATCTCTTAGCTCTGACCTGTGGTCCCCAGGTCCCTTTCTGATCGAACAATATGCCTAGATAGGGAAATGTGGATACCCTAGAGACCAAGTCTCCCTACAAGTGAATGTTTTGGTTCTCTTCCTACGACACTCTAGGCCCACCACCATAGTGTGTGACTTGGCTACGTTTATTTTAAGGTCTAGTTGGTCCATAAACATGCCAAAAGCATTCAATAGGCGCTGGAGGCCAACTCCCGTGCGGGCTATCAGCACGGCATCATCCGCGTATAGGAGTGCCGGGATCTTTGTTGCTCCTACACGCGGGACGTCGGCTTCCTGCCCTTCTAGGTGCGCACCCAGGCCATTGATGTAGATGGTAAAGAGTAAGGGGGCCAAAATGCAGCCCTGCCGCACGCCTCTTAAGGATCTAAAGAGAGCGGTACACCTGCCCTCGTTAGTCACGCGTACACTCGAGAAGAGTTCTTGGTGCAGGGAGGACATAAAGGTGACCAATGCCAGCAGATGTAAATTAATGCACTGTTCGATAGTACCCTTTTTTTCCCTAAATCTATATTGGATTTCGGACAATCCACCACAGCCCTCAACATTCTCCCTCAGCCTAGATAGGAGGACTCTGCCTAAAATTTTTACCGAGGAATCCAGAAGGGATATAGGCCTATAACAGCCTGGATCGTCCCGCTGGCCTTTTTTAAAAATGGGGACAATGGTAGAGATGTTCCACGATGCAGGTACAAGATTACCATTCACTGCATTAAACACATTTGCCAAGACTTCAGCCCACAGTTTTGGGGAGTACATAAAAAAGTCGGCAGGCACGCCGTCAGGGCCAGGTGCCTTGTGCTTTGTGGTGGACATAATGGCTTTCTCCACCTCATCTTGGTTAAAGATAATGGAGCAGGTGGCTGATCTTGTCAACAGGGCGTCAGTAGTTACGTCAGCAATATCCCCGTAAACGTTTTTAAAGTGAGATAACCATTTTTCATCAGGAATAACGCAGTCCATGATATCATTATCATCATCTGAGAAGAAGGGCTGTTTAATAATCTCCCAGAATTTTTTGCTATTCTTCAGGACTGCCGCCGAAAGGAGGTCCTCCCATGCTTCTTGTTTAATGGTGTCCTTTCATTTTTTTATTGCTAATTTGTAAATTTTCCTGAGTCTGGTAATCTCAACATTTGCCCTGGGGATACTTTTTAAAGCTACCAGTAATGATCTATGTGCTTTTGAACATGCTGAATCGAACCAGCGCTTATTTCCTGGAATTACGTTTTTAGTCTTTACCAAGAGGTCCTGTGACACCTGCACACATATGGCTTCAAAAGCCTCTACGATTTCTTGACCCTGTGCGCAAGGATTTTTACAAACCTCCACCTGCCCCTTAATCTTTGAGAAGTTTTCGGCATAAAATTTTTCTGGAACCACCTTTGCCCATTTCATGCGTCTTCCTTGGCCAGTTGTCCTTAAGGGATGGGTGGTTACTTTCAGTGGGGATGGTCCTATATTGCCTCCCCAAGCCACTTCTAACTCTACAGGGTTATGGTCACTAAAGTGTGATTGTGTGGTGCGGTAGGCATTGACCCGAGTAAGAGTGCTTAGGGATACAAATATATAGTCAATAATAGTACCATGAGGGATACCAGTGAAGGTTGGCTGTCTAATGCCACCATCTGGTTCATAGCGGTCAAAATTGGCAAGAAAATCCTCCAGCTCCTCTCCCTCAATGGAATGTTCAAAGTGGGGTCCCTCAGGCCCATCATCCCCATCAGGACTGCTTCTCCTGCAATTTAGATTGCACGGATGAATGTTAAAATCGCCTAATAAAATATAATCTGTATCAAGCGTATTATTCTGACTGACCGTGTTTAAAATACTATCCAAATCAATAATATTACGGCCTCTGTAATCACTGTTCCCTGAGTTATAGAAATTTATAAAAATAGTCCTACTAGTGTTTTTGATCACTCTTTCGACCAAGAGGATATTGGGGGAGTCAGTGTCGATCTGCCTGCAGCTACCCTTTAAATCTAGAGAAAACAGAAATAAAAGGCCTCCCTTGGCCCTCCCCGTGCGACTATGGACAGCAGCTTTGGTAAAGCTGATAAAACCGTCCCACCACAAATTGTCAGAAGTGTCCCACGTTTCCTGAAGGGCAATAATGTGGTGGCCTAGGACAAAGCTTGAAATTAATACTCTTTTGTGTTTGTTTGTTTAGGGGCCTAAGAAAACATGGCTGCTTGTGAATCCATCAAGGCTGTGAATTGCATTAAAGAGAAAAGAGAATACGCAGACTGTGTCAGCTTGCATCAAAACCATGAAGGAGTCAAAGCCAATTTGATCTGTACAGTCTTGTGATTGTGCCAATGTACAAGTGTTAGTTAAAATATCCATCCTGCTGTGATGTGACAGGAAGGAAGAATTAGAATGAATCATTTTTCCTAGCAAATGTTGCAAACTTATAACATGTATTTACTCATTTATGCTTCTTTTGTTAAAACTGTTATAGTCAGGATTTTAGAATGAGTCAGGATAGTGAGAGCTCATGCCATCATGGCTGACCAATCACATACAAGTTTTCCTGAAGATGCAACATTTTTGTGTAAGTCTGCCAAGAATTAGAGTATAAATAATTACCTCTTTGGAGGCGTGGTTGGCTTCTAGGCTCATTAGGCTTTAGGGGGGCGTGTGAGATATTGAGAGAAGGAACAGATTAGACCAGACATTCTATGGGTTAGGTACGAGAAACGTCACGGGAGGAAATTGCTGCAGCCTGGCTGAGATTGCGTCCGTGGAGAAGGAAGGGGTTTCCCTTGCTCATGTTTTTCTCAGAAAGTCCTGGCACGTCATATTTGGCACGGCAGGCCATATTCCTTTAAGGTCTGGTGAAGGAGGGGGTGCTTTCAAGGAGCAGCTCCTATCAGAGTAGCAGAGATAAAGAGAGCAACAACAGATAGAAAGGCTTTTTAGATTTAGATGCTAAAATTCTAAGTTTATGCTTTGACGAATTAGCTAGGTCTGAAAAGATTTATTTTTCATATGCATTTATTTTTCATAATGGGAGATTTTTGCAAACTATTTAATTATTAATTAGTCTTTCAAGACTACTTTTTCTTAGAAACTCTTTAAGAGTTTTGACTGATATTTTGCGCCACATTTTCTTTTCTACATGTGATGCTTATATGCAGACTGTAATATGTTCTGTATTAATGCTATTTTTCCTGTTTTCCAAATTCTGTAATCTGATTGATATTTTACTAATGAATAAAGGGTCAGAGAAAAATGTAACTTTTGACTTGAAAATAAAAATACTCAACAACTCTCTTCATTGGCTTAAATAATAATTGCATTTTTGACTGTTCATGATCATTTAAAGTCCCCTGAAGGTAATACATGGTTTCAAGGGCCTAGAACCTTTTCAGCTGTAAATTAGAGGTAGCATGAGGGTTTTGCATTGAGAAATTACCAGAAGAAATTACCGCTGCATCACTTCTAAGGCATGCAAGTGTCCAGCTTAACTTTAGCATGAGGACCATTTTACGGTTGCTTTTAGTTCACCAAAATAATGAGTGTCTTGCTGTAGCCCTCAGATGTATCAACCCTGCCCAGTGCAAGGCATATTAATGCTCTGAATACTTGTCAGTAATCCCTAGTGCTGTGCTTCCAGCTACCTCAACCAAATTCTGGCCAATCGAATAACTAAAGCAGAACACTTCTTCATCCATAGAAAATGTTGTCAAACACAGAGGGCTGTATGAAACCTTTGCTATTCTCCACGGCTTCCATGACTTGCTCAGATAAAAAAAGGAAGGCTCAAAGTGTGGATTGGCATTTCCATTCGGTACTGTGGAATCACTGTGCTGCTAGGTCCAAATAATTGACTGACTGACTGACCCTCTTCCTCATCTTCATTTTCTTTTTTTACTCGAACAGCAGTTTCATATGGCTTTAACATGCATTCAAAAATCAGCATATTCACTTACTCTTTTGAAGTGAGCTTGCGCCTCACTTCGGATGAATTGCATGCCGGACACACCACTGTCTGCATTAAATATGAAAAAATACGCTCTATGGTCCCACAAAGCTCCATGATGGTGGTCATCAAGAAGGCTTTGCTCCATCACTACTGTTTCTGTGTAAAACCCTACACCAGCAGAAAACTAAAGTGGTCAAAACCTTTGGACAGGAGTTTGTATGTACTGTCTCAAAGAAGAGTGAAGTGCAGAATTTCTTCTTTGCCCTGTGCCTCACCCCAGCTCTTTGGTTATCTCTAGATGTACCAAACCGACTTGTTCCTGCACAGTCAAAAACAACACAAAATATGTCAAACTAGTACTTTTATTAGTTGTGTATGCCTTTCATGAACATTAACACAGACAAATTCAAGACTAATTCATGAGAAAAAAACATGAACACAAAAGTGTATGATCCCAGAATATTCGCCTCTAGCTTGTAAAGTTAGAAGGTGGTCTGATGTCTGTCAGAAAAGTGCTATGTGCTTTATCATAGAAGTCAGACACTCCTCTGGTGTACTTTCATTTTTAGGTCTCGCCTAAGCAGCGCATACATGCTGTCTTTTCAGACATGCTGTATCTACAATATGTGTAACTGCAATAAATGATGGACGGAATGCTGAATGAGTCAAACATTCTCCCCCTTTTAAGGGATCTGGGTTAAATCCATTGTTCTTTTGCCCACTCCGCCACCCCAGTTTGGACCCAGCCATATTTAAATCAGTCTTGACCCTGTGCATCATGGGAACAGTCCAGACCGAACTGCCAAGCCAGGTCCTCCCTGGACTGGAAACAAGCATGCTGGGACCGGTTTTGGGGTATGTCACCCTTCAACAGCCAGGCTAGCTTGAATCCAGTGGCACAGTGAGCAAGGGACCCACGTCTGGGCATACCGGTCCCACTTAAGGCAAAAAGTGTAGCTGCAACAAATGATGAGCGAAATGCTGAATGAACCTGACATGGCAGTTCGGGCTGGACTGGGCGCAGGGTCAAGACTGATTTGCATATGGCTGAGTTCAAACTGGAATGGCATGGGGAGCAAAAAAACGATGGATTTAGGCCCAGATCTCTGTACTGGGATGAATGTATGACATTTTTCTGCATTCCGTCCATCAATTGCTGTTGTTGCATTTGTCCCCCCAAGTGGGACGGGTATACCCAGATGTGGATCCCGTGCTCCCCATGCCACTGGAGTCAAGCTATCCTGGCGGATGAGGGGTGAAACCCCAAAACCAGTCCTAGGTGCTTGTTTCCAGGCCAGGGAAGACCTGGCCTGGCAGTTCGGGCTGGACTGTTCCCATTGAGCGCAGGGTCAAGACTGATTTTCATATAGCTGGGTTCAAACTGGAATGGCATGTCGAGCAAAAAAATGATGGATTTAGGCCCAGATCTCAGTACTGGGATGAATGTATGACATTGTTCTGCATTCTGCCCATCAATTGTTTTTTTTGCATTTGTCACCCCGAGTGGGATGGGTATGCCCAGACGTGGGTCCTGTGCTCTCCATGCCACCGGAGTCAAGCTATCTTGGCTGATGAGGGTTGAAACCCCGAACCCGGTCCTTAGGATGATTGTTTCCAGTCCAGGGAAGACCTGGCATGGCACTTCGGGCTGGACTGTTCCCATTGGGTGCAACTGATTTGCATAAGACTGGGTTCAAACTGGAATGGCATGGGGAGCAAAAAAACAATGGATTTAGGCCCAGATCTCTGTACTGGGATGCATGTATGACATTGTTCTGCGTTCTGTCCTTCAATTGTTGTTTTTGTATCTACAATATGGGTTTCAAGCACAGCCCATCTTTTTCATTGGTTCCTCTTACTGTCCTTTGTAAATGCCAGCTTTTGTTTGGTGAATACGCTGTTGGACTTCCGATGATGCCTGCCCCTGTTACATGAGTTCTTACTCTTCAGGTTATTTAGGATACTTTGACAGAACTCTTTTTTGTTGGCCTGCGGCCGTGCCCATTTCCAGCATGACTGAAACCAGGCCTGTAAATCTTGTAACGGTACAACTTTCATGTTTCATTTTATTTGTTTCCTGCTCGTGGCAGCCTAAATACATGGTTCTAATGTGAGCGTGTGTTTGAGAGCCCTTTTAAAAAAATACTTTTTTTTTTTTTTTTTAAATAAAAAGAAGGAAGCATGTTTGTGCTTTCCAAACAACATAATTTTTTGATGCTGCGTTGCTTTTATTTTATCAACACAGCACCCTCTTCAGGGGCGCTGCGCTTTAGGGCGTCATTCCCTTTACTCACCAGCACGTGGGAAGGGCATGGCTGCTTAGTTTATATCCCTTATCCTCACTGCAAGGAGCAGCCTCAGGGAACATCACCTTCTCTGCCTTTCGTAGGGTAGCAGTGCTTCACCCCAGGAAACTGCAGAGAAGGCTCAGGCAGGACAGCACAGAGAAAGACACAACATGGGAATTTGTTTCCTGGTATTATCTGCCTCTGTAGAGCTTGTTCTTTATTTCCATCACTGAGTTGTGTTGTTGGACTGAGAAGTCAAACTAAAATGGGGCATTTTGCAGAAACCTAAAAGTTTTATGCGTAGAATCGACTGCATAGTTCGCTTTTATATAACGGGAAAAGGTATTTGGTCTTTGGGTTTTCTGCATTGAGTATATTTGTTACCAGGGTGTTGCCGTGTGATTATTGTTTACCGAACTGTGGGCTTGTGTCAGCAGGCCACTGCCTTTTCCTTAATGAGTGGTAGGCCTGTACCATGTACTGAGTTATAGACCAATTCCAGTCAGTTATAATGGGCCTGTACAAGTCCATTATAATTGGGTTTTCTCTAACAGATTGCCTACTGAATTCCTCTTAGGGCAGCCTGAATTGCAACGTATCCCTTGTTAATTTGTTTATGAAGCAGAACAGTCAATCTACTGTGCCTCCCAGTCCATTGTTTGCATTTGGGTTGCAGAGAGTATACTCTTTCTCTTTGCTCCATAACCCTGTATAACAGCACAATATGATGTGTGCCTGCATGCATGGTAAATCCATAGTTGGCAGACCAATGTTAATGTAGTTGTGGCCTAGAGCAGTAAATATCGCCAAGAGGCAAGCACTTTGTTTTCACATTGCTGTCTGCTTTGGAGGAATGGTTTCTTATTGCTGTTCTTGTTATATTTTTTAATGGGGGAAGGTGGTCTGATCCAAGGGGTTGGGGAGGCTGTTTGACGGCCTATGAATAAGTACATTTTTTGGGCATTCTTCGGTTCACCCTCTACCCTGTCCTTGCTTGCCTATACCTTCTCTTCCCATCCACACTTGTTTTAACAGCCCCGGGCGCTTGTTTTTTATTTAACGATTTAGAAAAGGGGGTGGTGATGAACAGAGTGTCTGAGTTAAACAGACCACTCTTACCCAGTCCAAAGATCATGGCTTGATCCATCACCGTTATTTATCTCACTGCCCCATCCCAGCTCAGAACCTGGCTATATGCAAATCAGTCTGTCCCTGGCCCAGTGCATCATGGGAACAGGGCAGACTAAACTACCAAGCCAATTCTTCACCAGAAAGGAGACAAGCTACCGGGGACCGGTTTCTGGCATTTCAGCCTTCTTCGGCCCGGCTTGCTTGAATCCTGATGGAGCAGTGAGAAAGGGACTCATGTCTGAGTATACCCTGCCACACCTATAGTGGCCAAAAACGATTTAGAAAAGGGGGTGGTGATGAACAGAGTGTCTGAGTTAAACAGACCACTCTTACCCAGTCCAAAGATCATGGCTTGATCCATCACCGTTATTTATCTCACTGCCCCATCCCAGCTCAGAACCTGGCTATATGCAAATCAGTCTGTCCCTGGCCCAGTGCATCATGGGAACAGGGCAGACTAAACTACCAAGCCAGGTTCTGAAACTGGGATGGTGCAGTGAGCTAAAAAACGGTGTTGGATCTAGCCCTGATCTCTTGACTGGGTGAGAGCTTTCTGCTTAATTCAGAGACTCTGTCCCTCACCACCCCTTGTTGTAAATGTTTTTTATTTAAGGCACTTGATTTAGTGTTGATCTAGCTTCATGGAGCAGTTATGTTCTTTAGAGGGAAGATTTTTATTGCAACAGAAACATCGCAACCATAAGATTGCGAGTCATTGGTATTTATTCAGCTGCAGTGGTGGAAAGCTCCTTCGAGGAGGACATTTTGCAAGGTAAAAAGAACAAAGGTGGCAGATGTTCTCCAAAAAGCGAGTGGTAATTCTCACTTTTTACAACTCTCCCTAGAGTAGCAGAGTTTGCCGGCACATCCCGTTTATTTGTTCTGATTTCATGGTGCTTCTGGCACTAAGTCTAAATCAGGCTCTTCCACTCCGGTGGGCACTGTGAACAAATAGGTACAAAAATAATTTTACTCTGACATTTGCACTGACGGATTGATGCAATAATTGTGTTTTTGTTCCAAACAGTTAATGCACACCTTGCTGTTCTTTGTACGGGTTGATTGGTGTAAACTGGATCTTGCCTCATGTTGAATAACAACTTTTTAAACCCCCACAGTGACCAAAATTGCCATTTTTACAGAGTTTTGCTTACTCAAAAGCTTCAATTTTGACCAATTTCAGGCACAGAAATGACTTTAAACACACTTATTTTAGTTGAAAAAGTCATCTAACAGTCATTTGCAGTCAAAAGATTAAATGTTGAAATTTCATCCATATTGACCATTTTGGGAACGTTCGACAGGTCCGGAGTCATCGTTTTTCATCAGAAAATTGATTTTTTGGACTGTACCAATAATGATTCAAAATGTCAATTGGATTGTGTCTCATGTTGTATAACCACTTTTTAAACCTTGACAGTGACCAAAATTGCCATTTTTACAGAATTGTGCTTACTCAAAATTGTGATGCAGTCTGTGCTGAATCAAATTAATATATGTTCATGTCCAGTCCTTGCTACAGGTGTCAATTTAAATGCAAGCTGACTCCCTACAGAGCCCACAGATCCCTTTGTGCAAGTTTGTGCTATTTAAAACTGCAAATAAAAGTCACTTATGCATCAGTGTCAGCAGCTTATGCTGCCCACTAGTGCTCATCCCACATAGTGTCCACCCGTGTTCTATAGTGCAATATCACATGTCAGTAAATCTGTTCCCAGAACGTGGAGTGACCTTTCCAGGTGCTGCATACATTGGAAGACTGGTGAGCATCAACAAGCAAGCGAGATTGAGGCAATCACAAACTTTGCAAGGCGCATTTCCACCCTGGATCTGACCTAACATTTAGCCTTATCAAGGTCAGGAGCAAATTTGTTCTTAAGGTAGAAGCAGGCGAGTACACTGTTAATATTACTTGCACTGCTCAGAGAATGGATTTCTGAGTTTGCAAGTGCAACTACACATTTTATAGGTATTTAGACACGTGGAGCTGTTCCCACTTACTTTTACATGTTTGTAAATATCTGCAAATGTGAGTACACTTTGAAAGCTATTAGTATCACAGCACATTAGATCTCTTTTGGAGCACTGCTTAGCTAAATAGCTAAATTTTATGTTTGTGGTCTTTTGTCCTCCTACTCTCTATTACAACAAATATTGCCTAATTTATGGGTTTTCATCTGCACTGCCTGCTCGTTTCTTTCTCCGCGATACATTCATCAGTAAAGCTGATTGTCATCTTAATATACTAAGCATAACTTGCCCCTGATGCTTATTCTTCAGGAGATTCAATACTCTAGTCATGCAGTCGTTCACAAAATATTATAGTGCTGTTGACTTGTTTTTCTGTGCAATCCATAGTTGAATACATCAGGTAATTGCACGATGCTGTTTCCTGGTTTGGTAGGGCATTGGAAATGTACACACAGTTTAGGCTACACTGAAACAAACAGATGTGCCTGTATTGCTACTGCTGTAGACTTTAATCTTGGGAACCAGGGTTCTTGTCTCAGTGGCTGGATTCACATTCAGTATCAATGTAAGTTGTGTGTTTGTGTAGAGTAACTCTCACTGCAACCACCGTGTTGCTCTCACTTGCATGAGCATAACTTGCAACACATACTTTCGATTGTTTAAAAGCTCATTATGTGCTCCAGGCTTTCTCAAGAAGATAGTTCAGGATCCAGCCATTTTCATGTAATTTTAGGTTTTGTGTGGGGTGTGGCCATGCAGCATGGCCGTCAGGACGTTAGCTCCTTCGGCTCCAGAAACCCCAGCCACTGAATTCTGCATAATCTTGTCCACCGATGCCCATGATAGCTCCCCCTGTGCAGCGGAGCTTCTGTATGCTGCGGGGGTCTCCCGGGGGAAACGGGAAAGGGAGGAGCTAGTAATCATCTGCGGCGACTGTCTGCCTGGTGGACTCCCTGGCTGGAATCACGCGAGGTCGGGGACGAGGCCTGCGACTGCTGGAGATCTCTGCGGGCCTTGAGAGTGGCGATTCCGTCCCTGCTTGCCCGGCTACAGTGGAGGCGCCCTCAGCCATTGGGGACCTCCCGGACTCTATGGACCCCGGCCTTCACAGTTGGGCGGTGAGGAGTCGAGCGAGCCTTGAGGGGCCTCGCGAGGCCCGGTGATCGGCCTGGGGTGCGCCTGGAGGCCGGGCATACCATCAATTAGCCCGGAGACACGGGCGACTGATGCGGGGTGCTTGCTGACACTTCAATCTAGGACAGGGGGTTCCTTGATTGAAGTGTGGGTGCATGGCCCCCTTCCCCTCACCAGTGGGCCCCGGAGTGTCCTGTGAGGTGCACGCTGGGCCACGATACAACCCCGGGGGCGCCCAGGAGGTGCGGTGATTGGCGGCGGCCCCCTGGACATGGTGGATAATTCTGACCTCTCTCCCTGACCGGCAAGGAAGCTGCTGGGGCTCCAGGGCCACGATCAGCCTGGCCAGACTGGTGGGCCTGCACTCCTGGGGCATGGAGCCTGCTTCACCCTCCTTGGTGGGGCATTCTTGGATACTCTTTCTGGTGCCTGAGGACCCCTGAGATATTTCCTTTTGTTGTTTGTGGTCCTGCAAGGGGGTGGTTGCCTGGACGTGCGGCTCTTCCCCTGGCTTCGAGTGGGGTCCCCAGCCCCCCTTAGACATCCTCCAAAAGACTGACGGATTGGGGGCCAGCACAGGGGAGATTTGGGTGTTCTGGAGCCCTTTGGGGGCCCTTGATGGCGCATGACTGCATGGGCCCCATCGCACTGGAGGCAGCCCTGAGGTGAGAAGTTATACGGCCGCTGCTGGGCTGCTTGCTCAGGGACCCCCTTTGGGACCCAGCCCCCAGGGCCCGCTCATGCTTACCTGGCCTCCGCGCTATTGGTGTCAACTGCAGGAGAGAAATAAGTATGCCACCGCTAGCCCTGTACAGGGGACCTTAGTTTGGGGATTGTGATACTTGCGGAACCTGGTGCTCTTTACTGAGGCTTCCACCATGGGTAAGGACAGGCTGCCTCACATATCCAACCCCAACACCATCACGCAGTATACCACGCAGCGACTAGCCACGCAACAAATTACTCATCAAACGGGCCAGGATGGCGAGGGAGATGCCACTAAGAGCCATCCTGGATTGAGCTCCTA
The DNA here is from genome assembly GCF_964263255.1 of Lissotriton vulgaris. Classification (NCBI taxonomy): domain Eukaryota; kingdom Metazoa; phylum Chordata; class Amphibia; order Caudata; family Salamandridae; genus Lissotriton; species Lissotriton vulgaris. The sequence continues at coordinate 1,099,451,776 of NC_141685.1, read as the reverse complement.
GAGGCGATCCAGGGATCCCGCACTGCTCTGGAGAAACAATTCTAGACAGTCTCCACTGATGTGAATTTACTGCAGGCAGACCTGCGGAAGGTGGAGGATAAGGTCTCCATGGCCGAGGGTGTCATCGTCCAACTCCAGGGAGAAGTGGCCTCTCTGAAGCAACAGGTCTCACAGCTCACCAACACCACCGGAGCGCTAGAACGACGGGCGGAGGAAGCGGAGGGGTGGGATCGTTAAGGGTCCTGGGCATTCCGGAGCGCTCAGAACAGGTTAATGCGGAGCGCTTTCTGGAAAACTGGATACGTACTAAACTATGTCCCATAGGCCTGTCAGAGGTCTTTGTGGTGGAGAAGGCCCACAGGGCTCTGGTTCCGCTGCTGCCGCCGGGGGCACCTCCTATGGCCACCATAGCCAAAATCTAGAACTATCAGGACAGAGACTGTATTTTGAAAGCAGCAAGAGACATGGCGGAGCTCGCTTTCGATAATGCCATGGTATCCATTTATCGGGACTACGCCCTCAAGGTGAAGGAACAAAGGAAATCCTTTCTCAGCATCAAGCAGAAACTACATGAACTCTACCTACAGTACATGTTACTGTACCCTGTGAAACTCAAGGTGATCACAAATGGAAAGGCCCATTTTTTCCCGGCTCTCCGGACGAGGTATGGGAATGGCTCGAGATCAGGGGGGAGGCCCTCCCCCAGCATGAGTAGCGGGGATCCCGGAGTACCTGGGGGACAAGACCATCCGGTGGCCGCAAGGGGTCTGCTGGTGGATGAAGCCCAGGCGGAGAGATCGCAAATCAGGGTGGGAGACGACGCCTTATGCGTAGAGTCATCGGATTCAGATGACCCTGTGACAGACTCCTGAAGAGAATCTAGTGCCAGAGACTATCCTCTCGTCCACTCATGTGGTCCCAGAAACGATCATGGACCCATTTACTCCTCATACAGCGCCACCCTGAAGATGATATCCTTTTTTCTCTCTTTCTGTTGCTAGGGTGGTGGGGGTAGGTTCTCAGAGGCCTAGTGACTGCTGTTTGGCAGTGTCTTGGGAGAGTTAATGTCAAATTAGAGCGGAAATTCGATACATTTGATGGGATTAGCTATGCAATACCCTATGTGTGTCTCATAGGTTCACAATGTGGCAGTTTGGGACATTGTATTGTGCCAAGAGATGGCTGGGTGCATCAGGAGCTGGACTTGGGGGAGTAGGGTTTTCCTATTCCTTTGTGAATTAGTTCTAGCCCCGTTTGGACTAATGAGACAGCTGTGCACGTCCTGGCACCAGCATAGGAAGGGTATTTCTGCATGTTTTGTGGTCAGTAAATTGCTTGTGGAAGGGTGTTTCCTGAGGGGTGTTGTTGGTTTTCCTTAGGCATTGTATGTATCGCTTTTAGAGCACAGGTCTTAGGTAGCTATATGGTACATGGAACACATGGGGATTGGATATTTAATCGTACATGAGGTTTACATTTCTAAGCTGAAATGTGAGGGGGCTGGGCACATGCACCAAGAATACAGGGTCCTGTCTTCTCTCCGCAGACATCCGGTCTCAGTAGCATGCCTCCAAGAAACTCACCTCACAGAAGAAGGGGCACAGAAATTGGCAAAGAAGGGGTGGGGACAAATCTTCCACTCTTCATTCTCTACCTATGCTAGGGGAGTCCTTGTGTGGGTGGCCCCCGGGGTCCCGTTCGCCATCCAATATGTGGAAGCTGACATTAATGGGAGATACTTGCTTTTTAGAGCTAAGCTAGATGGTAGGGATGTTGCTATAATGAACAATTATGCCCCAAATACAGATGACCCGGACTTCTTTCAGGCTCTGCAAGCGGTGCTGGTATCTGAGCTAGAGGTCCTGCTACTTTGGATGGGGGATTTTAATTGTGTCCTAGACCCCATACTTGACAGGTTCCCACCCAGAATTGGCACGAAACACAGGATGACTATGAAACTCCAGGAGGTTATGGGAAATATAGGAGTCTAAGATGATGGCGCCAGAGACACCCGACCGAGAAAGTGTACACTTGTTATTCATCCACTCATAATACATACAGTCGTTTGGATAGGGTTTTACTCGCTAACCCTGATGTAGCTATGTCAGTTAAGGTGACCTAACACACGTGATATCTCTCTGATCATTCCCCGGTGGCATGTGTGGTCAACTGGTGGGGTTTGATATATCGCCCACGGAACTGGAGATTGTCAGTGGAGATCCTTGAGGATCAGGTAAGGAGGCAACACCTATAAATGGCCATGACCAACTACGTCGACCTAAACTGGGCCGGGTCAGGCCTATCACGGGCCACGAAATGGGACGCACTGAAGGCGGTAATGAGGGGGGCATGCATAAGCTTTACATGTGGGGTTCGGAAGCAGCTTCAACAAGAGTTGCAGGAGGAGAAACATCACCTCTTGGAAGTTCAGATCTCTGAGACCCCTGATTCGTCAGGGAGGGATGGGGATCGTGGCCTCTGGGAACGCATCCATGATATTCGGGACAGACTAGACAAATATACTCTTGCACAGTACAGGCAAAGCCTTCATAGGGAAGGGGATAAATCAGGCCATCTTCTGGGAACCTAGTGCACTCTGAGATGGGATTGTTGCGGGTACTCAAATTGCATCTTGAATTAGTATACAGTGCAGACCCAATGATCAGTGAGGCCTCCTACCTCCCTTATCTCCAGGATCTGCCCGCACGTTATATCCCTAAACAAGCGCAGAAGGAACTAGACAAACCCCTTACACTGGGCAAGATACAATCCACCCTGCAGCGTCTGCCACGAGCCAAATCCCCGGGTAGTTACGCGTTCCCACCCGAGTTCTATCAAGCATTCAGGGGCACCATGCCCGGACTCCTGTTGCAGGTTTATACCGAGGCATTCGAAAGCAGAGTTCTCCCACTGAGCATGACACACGGGGAAATTTGCATGATGCTGAAGCCGGAAGGGGATGCCCATGAGCCTTCATAATACCGCCAGATCACTATGATCAACACAGATGTTAAAATCCTATGTAAGCTCCTGGCCTCCCGCTTACATGACTCACCTGGTCCATGAGGGACAGTGTAGGTTTATACTGGGATGAAACACAGCTATGAATCTGCGACAGCTGAATAACATTCTCCATGAGGTGCGGGATCTGGAGGAACAAATGGTGTTGGTGTCCATTGACCTCGTCAAGGCGTTCAACACAGTGGACTGGGGATACATTATTGAGGTCTTGCGCGCTGTGGGGCTGGGTCCCAAATCTTGTCGTTGGATTTGCATGCTGTTTACCGCTCCTCGCGCTAGAGTTAAACTTGAAGGTACAAGATCCGAAAAGTAACAACTGGGTAGGGGAACACGCCAGGGATGCCCCCTCTCACCCTTATTGTTCGCCCTTGCCATAGAGTCCTTTGGACCCCATGTCAGGACTGAAATGGAACGATGGGGAATTAGAGTGGGGGACACGACCCATATAGTTTCCCTTTATGACGATGCCTGTTTTATTTGGCTGCACCCTGGGACACCCTACTAGAACTGCTACGCCAGATGGACTGGTTTGGTGAGGACTCAGGACTACGACTTCATCGTGGTAAATCCATGATCTTTCCATTAGCGGGTTTGGCTTCAGTGCCCCTGGAGGGCTTACCAGAACTTCGGCTGCGCTGGGAACAGACAGGGTTCCGTCACCTTGGGATACAGGTGACTCCCACGGATACACAGGCGTTAGCCTGGAATGTGGACCACATAATTGCCTTGTTACAACATTTCAGTGTTCTTTTGGAACACTCTGCTGCATTCTTTGAAGGTCAGGCTGGCCATCTCTAAGATGGTGATGCTCCCTAGGACATTATACGTGCTTCAGAATTCATTATGCCCGCTACCGTCAAAGATTTTTAAAACTCTCACCAAGTTACTCACGTCTCTGCTCTGGGTAGGCCGACGCAGCTGGGTAGCTCTTCCCACTATCATTTGCAGTTATGAGGAGGGTGGTCTGGAAGCTCCACGCTTTGACTTATATTATGCACCCCATTTACATCACGCGGCAACCTGGCTCACAGATGCAGACAATTGGAAGAAATGCCTTCTCTCTGTGACAGAGTAGATACCCAGATGCTGCAGGAAGCATTGATGCAGGGTAGGGGGTCGGACACATCTCTTCTCTATATTGTGTGACACACAGCTGGTGTATGACAGCGCGTTGTTGAGAGGGTCTTGCGGAGGGCACCCTTTCACAGGGATCTCCAGATTTGGATACTGGCCCTGAATATCCCACCATTGATGCACACTTTGGATATCCTTCTTTCATGCGTTACAGGTCGCAAACTAATTTATCTCCTGTACTAGGCTATGAAACAGGATTCCTCCCCCCCGGTACCGCCGGCCCAGTCGGCCTGGGAAGAGGATATCGATATCCAGGTGCAGGAGAAACAATGGGCATGCATAGGCTCCCTCACATGCACAGTCTTATGCACCGCCAGGTTTAAGCTGATTCACTTCAACTAGCTGCACCGCACTTATTTAGCTCCGGTATCCCTGAAATGCATCTCTAGTGACAGAGGAAATAGATGCCCTAGATGTGCAGAGGAGAGAGTGGCCTTTCTGCATGGGATTATCCAATGGTCTGACAGTTTTAGGTGGAGGTGGTAGGAAGGAATGTTACAGTCACAGGTCTCCGGACACATTCTAGTACTCTTCTACTGTGCGCTGTGGTAGTAACATGCACATACCAGAGCCAACAGTCTACAGCAGATTATTTAACGCTACCCTTTGTTGTAACTCTCATATGGCTGGGTACCCGCAAGAGCGCAGGCGCAGTTGAAAATCTGTACACACTATGATATTTAGTGCACATACCAGAGCCAGTGGTTCTACAAAATTAAGAGAAATATCACTTATCTTTTGTTTTAATGCAGATTGAGCCAGGTACAGGTGAGCGCGCATGCACAATTGACAACTGGCACACACATTCGTATTCAGTAATTTAGCAGTACACTCCTCTTACAACATCGGTACGCTTACAGAGGCGTATGCACACTGACGCGATAACATGCTGACATCAGCAGAGATACCGCTCTCTAACAGCGCCAGTTACAAAAACACCCGTTGGCGGCCCTCCTTTACCTTCGGGGTCCTTAAGATGGGCACGACCTAGGAGCAACACAGAGGCAAACTTTGGAGTACGTGTGACTATAAGTCACTGCCCCCTGCCAGGACCCATGAAGTAAAACTTCGCCACAGTGAATGTAAGACTTTTTGTCCTTACCCTTGTTTTAAATGTCAGCCCCCCTTTTTCAAAGGTAGCACCACAGCATTTCACGCAAAACTTGTAAAATGTTTGAGCAGGCACGTATATATTATAGGTGCTGCTCCAGGTATACTTCACATACCCTACTTGATTACGATCAAGTATAAGTTTACTCTGATCTTTAGTAATCACATAATGGCATTAGACTTAAACAAGCCACCAACACCAACTGCATAGTAATGCCCACTGGGTCACATTTGGTTACTATTTCGGAAATACCTAAAGTCATGTTTTTAAATTTAAGGTACTGAAATAGGGACTTGTGTGCAGCCCAGAAGGGGGGTTGGGGCCCCGGAGCGACAATCTTTTCCACTGGGGACTACAGTTATTAATCTTTCTAACCCCCCTAATGACACCGTAAAGGGTTTAAACTGCTTAAATATAGACAAAGCTCCCTCTGACCCCTCGTGGGGAGTCTCTAGCCTGGGTAGTGTCCTGAAGATCTGATCTTGGAACATAGCTGGCATAAAGGGCAAACTTTCTTTGCCTGAGTGGGGACTTTTTGTGGACTAGTTTGATGTGTGCCTGTTCCAGGAGACATGGGCAAGAGATGATTGTGCAAGGGTGGGCTTTGCAACATTTAACGCCCCAGCTACCACCAGAGAGAGGGGCAGACCGTCCGGTGGATTATCTATTTGGGTAGCCTCTCATGTGGGCTGTACACCTACTTCCCTGAATACCTCCTCTAATGGCATTCAATCTGTAATGCTCGGCTTTCCCTCTAAACTGAGGTTTGTCATTATTAATGTCTACTTGCGCCTGTAAGTTTGTCCCAGGTATCAAAAACCCTTGAGGAATTACATTCTTTTAACCCTACTCGAGGCTGATAGTCGGGGGAGATTTAAATTGCCACTTTGAACCTCTTTTAGGTACTCATGATGTGATTATTAATGAGGAGGACCTGCAGTGGGCTCTACACCTTCTGACAGGCCGGGTAAACCTACATTTAATTGAATTGGCCAAGCTTCTCTTATAGATTACATCTTAGTAGAGTACAGATCAAGGTACAGGGTTTTGGATTTTGTTGTCATCTCACGTGATGACAGTGACCATAATGTCTTGACACTAACACTGAAGGTTCCGGACTCAGGTATTCTCCCTGCTATCAATTCCCCCCTGGATGACAGGTTAACCCTCCCCAGTAATAGGAGAAGAATCAAGTGGGAGGTAATAAAACAAACCCCCGAGAAGCTGGGAACTTTATACAAAATGGTAATACCAACCCTGCAGGAACTTGGCAGCGTTATTGCTAATTGGGATAATCCAGCCCATATTGAGCTGGTCGCAGCATTCCACAAGAACCTGACAGTTAAACTAGCCGATATTCTAAACCCGAAAGCATGCCCCAAAAAAACAAAAATGGTAACCTACACGTGGTTCAATGATAGCTACCGTAAGGCCAAACGCGCCCTGTTAGCGGCCATTAAAGGGAAAAATTAGCCTCTACCTAAAATTAGGAGGGCTCAATATAAAGAAGCCGTTTGTAGTGCCAAACAGTCCTGGGAAGAAAACAAATAGATGGACATTAAAACCGCCCTGTTGACCCGGGACATGAAAAAATGTTGGGCCATATTTAGAAGTGGTAGTAGCGAGGGTAATTTGGCATGTGAACTAAACATACCAGCAGAACTGTGGGCTGATCATTTTCGGGCTTTGTATGGGCTAGACCTTGATCAGGACCCACACCCTATTAACCATAGAGATCCTCTAGGCAACTTGCGTCCAGAGAGCAGTTGCATAGAGGATTTACCTGCCGTAGCCCCCAGACAGGTCGTTGAGGTGGCTGATGGGATAACACTACGTGAGGTCATCTCGGCAATAGAAAAGCTACCAGCGGGAAAAGCACCTGGTTTAGATAAGTTGCCAGGGGATTTGTTTCGGGAGGCACCAACCATCTGGGGTCCCTATTTGTGGGTGCTATTTAGCGCCATTATGAATGGCATGCCTCTCCCTTTAACCTGGGCTGGGGCAGAAATTGTCCCAGTTTTCTAAAAGGGCTCTTCTCCCTGCAAACAGTAGACCGATCAGTTTGATCGATGTCACACAAAAACAGTTTGCACGGGTATTACTAGACCGGATTCAGGGCTGGCTGGAAGAGAATGATATAATCAGCCCTTATCAAGGCTGATTCATGAAAAACACCTCCACCGTGGACCAAATATATAGATTTGAACTCATTACTTGGAAGACGGTATCAATAGAGGGTGGCAGCCTCTATTTGATTTTTGTAGACCTGACAACGGCTTTTGATTTGGTGCCCAGAATTAAACTTGTGGGGGTCCTAAGAGAACTGGGGATTCCCACTTACTTACTCAACCTGCTTATTAAGCTGCATGATGCCACCTATGCCCAAGTAAGATGTGGCAGGGGGGAGAATTAACCAACAGGCTCCCAGTTGCAGAGGAGTAAGACAGGGTTGTGTGCTTGCACCGGCCCTGCTTTGCCTCTTTGTCAACAAACTCATTGCACAACTTACAGAGGTTGAGGACAATGATGCCCCTAAGCTAGCAAACTCATAGGTTCCAGCATTGATTTTTGCTGACAACACTCTTTTGTTGTCTAAGTCGCCGATGGGTATCCAGAGGATACTGGATAGGTTTGCTTTATTCTGTAACAATAGGGGCCTGGTGATTAATACCATCAAAACTAAGTTCATGATAATCAACCCGCCTAAGAAAACACGCCCTAATCCTCAACTAAATGGTATTGCATTGGAAAGGGTTTCTGTGTTCGACTATTTTGGCGTCACCCTTACTGAAGACATGAGTGGGCGTCCCAAATAGCCAAAGCCAAGCTTAAGTTAGCCCAGACCGCCGGGGGTATAGCTAAAATGGTAAGGGAATCGATAACTAAACCTATTGGCCCAGCCATTGAGATCTATAGGGCGCAAGCGAGGGGAGCCACGTTGTATGGGGCGGAACTCTGGGGGCACTGCTCTCCCGCTTCCTTAACTGCAGTGGAGAACAGCTTCCTTAGACAAATTTTGGGCCTCCCACCTAGCACCCCGCTAATCCCCTTGCGGTTAGATCTAGGCATAGCCCCGATCGAAGATGAGGTTGCTCCAAGACCCCTAAACTTCTGGCGTAGGCTGTGGGTGACCCCTGAACTGGCAGAGTATCAAGCAGAAGCCAAAGTGTTAATATCTTACCCAGGGGTACTGAAAAAAGTTCCTTGGTTTGCGCATGTAAAGCACAAATGTGTAAGGATAGGCAAATCAACCCTCTGGAGTAATCCAGCGGAAATCAGCCCTCTGGTTCCTTGAGCTGAATTTTTAAGAATCTATTGAACCCACAAGCTTGAGGCCACCAAGATAAGCTCGAAATTAGGTGTTTTAACAATTCAGTTCCTCAATGTTAAGGAGGACTATGAACTAGAACCCTTTCTGGATGAGATTTTACCATATGCAGCAAGGAAGTTATATGTGCAGTTCAGATATGGCACTTTATCCCTCCGAGCCTTCACAGCAAAATGAGCTGGGCTGCCCGAACGTGGGTGCCCTGCGTGCAATAATAAGAAGGAGTCTGAACTGCATGTTTTATTCTTTTGCCCCGGGTATAAGGTAGCAAGGCGGTGTTGGCTTACACAACTCTGTCGGATCTTGGGATTTGTGCATTGTAGGCAGGCTTTTAGAGTTTTAAAGTATGACACCTCCAAGCGCATTGTTTTCTCTGTCTCTTGATTTTTAAATGCAATGTGGTGGAGGAGATTGGCTTTTTTAGAAAAGGTAAAACAAATAAAAATCGTTAACCAGTTTGCAGTATCAACATAAGTCCCCATCATATGATTATTTTACTGCCTGCTAACGGGAAACAGCTCTTTTAATGTTTTTTTATTAAATGTAGCTTTTTAACTGAATTTTGTAGTTTTACTATTTATTGAAATATCTCTGTTATCTTGTGTGCTTTGAGTTTATTCACACCAAATGAATTGATCTGCTACCTGGTATCCCTGCCCACGCACTGTGTATTTCTCCTTCCTCTCTGCTTCGACAGCATTGTACTGTCTCGATGGAATTGCTATGTTCTCATGTTCTGGAAACTCTTCTCCCTTGGAATAGATGTCTTTATATTGTTTGGCATGTTTTAAATTCATAATGTCAGTTCTCTTATTTTTGTATACTTTTATGGTCCGAGTGACCAAAATAACGATTTTTGAACTGAACTGAACATTTAAGGGCACATGCGACTGCATGGCAAGGATCGCTCTTCCTTTTGGGCAGATAACCAGGCAAACTACAAGTGCATTGTCATGTCTTGTGTCTGTGTTTCCCCTTTTTTCTTTACAGATTCGTAATATGCGTTCAGAAATCCTGAAGGTATGAGACTTGGAACTGTGAGTAATCCGGTTCTTTCTGAGGCCATAGGTTAGGGTGCACCTTAGCGCGTGCATATCGCCATGGTCCCTGGTCCTGACGAAAATCTTGCAACTAGCACTGAGAGGCTGAAACATGTAGACCCAACATTTTAACTTTGGATGTGATTGATCAATCTACTCAACCATAACATCCACCACATATTTTTAACCTGGTCTTACTTTCCACCTAATAAAATTTCTTTAGGCGTAGTAAGTGCTATTTTATCTTCACTTCATGCACCAGCACTTCTCACCGAGAAAATCCTGCTCCGCTGTAATCAGGTGTTGTAGCACACCAGAGAGGCTGAGTACCTCTCTGGTGGGGCCACAATGATGAAACAGGTCACCAACTAGTTTGGTGAGTGAGGGCTCTTTTAAAACATGAGTGACTCCTGTTGAAAACCCTTGACTTTCTAGCTTCACTCTTTTGTTTTTTATTAAACATCCATTTTTCAACGGATGCTTGTGCTGTGGGTCTTTTCCACACGCCGTACAAGTTTCCATTGAAAAATTGATGTTTTCGACCGCCCTATGGGTGGTCGCATTCAAATATTGAAGTCGGAACCACTGACCTAATATCCGGGGGTTCTCAATCCGCAACGGTGTTAGGCAGATTTGTATATGCCCTGTATCGTAATTAGGCCCACTGTGCTATATACAAATATATATTCACTTAAAAGTGAAATTATAATTAGGAATTGCAATTATATCTTACTTTACTATTTTATTTTTAAACTAAGAAGTTCACTGAAAAAACAAAGGATAAAGTGATGTTACAGTTAAGTGAAAATGTCAGTTAAAAAATACCATTTTAAATTAACAAAACCATTAAAATTCACCAGTTATAGTTATCTTAAGTAACTATAACCCATGCACGTAAGTAACTATTAATCATGCACCGGCAATGCACAGGGATGATTTCAATGAAGTACTTTCAGATATTGCATTGAGGTTATCAATGGTGTCATAAAATATGCTATGAGTGATGTAATATGTGAGGTAGTGAGCAGGGCATGGCGAGTGCGCGAGCTATAGTTACCTTAGGGCATGCCTTATAGTTACTTAATATAACTATACTTGGTAAATTTCAGTGGTTTCGCTCATTTAAAATGGTATGTTTTAACTGACATTTTCACCTAACTATACCATCCATTTTTCCCAGAGAATTTCTAATGTTTTTTAAATTTAAAGTTAGCTGTTGTTACAACTCCTAACTATAACTTCACTTTAACCTTAGACTTTTTCAGTGAATTTATATATTACTTTAACATAAGGTATGATATCCATTGTCATGTATAGTGTGGGGTTAGGCTGGGAGCATGGCCTGGCAGGGCAGGAGCGACCAACCCCTGCAGGCATGCTCAGCTGACTAAGCGATGATACAATGTAAAGGATATAATTTTAAGTGGGGCAGATCTAGTGACTCAGAAAAGTGTCAAAACACCAAAGTATAAAAAGTGGGCCAATTGGCTTTAATAGTTTTATGCCACAAAGTGCAATCATACAAGCCACCACAAGGTGTCCCTGCACCCCAGCTGAAAAGCATGCCGCTCCAGCTAGAAAAGGTTCTAAATAATATGGTACGGTCTCCTGGGTTCATGGATTCAGTAACCCAGGAGATTTACTTTTTTTTAATGTTGTTGGGGGGGTCTACTGCACTCTCTGCAGCCCCTATAGCATTAAAAAATGGCTGGTGGTCCCCCTTCTAGAAGCACCACCATGCTACAAACCCAATAAGTGAAAGGCCCTTACAGGGCATTATAGGGTGCTCCTCCGCTAGCACCAGTGCCAGCAGGAGCAGGCATTTTTTGCAATTTTTTAGTTAATTGTATTAAAGTGGGTGCCCCGGTGCACTCCTGGGGCAACCACACCACATTGAAAATAGTTAGGGGCTGCGGAGGGAACTTTGTGGCGCCTACGAGCTCCCCAGCCACCTCTGTTGTGGGAGCCAGTCTTTATTTATTTTTTATACTTTTTTGTGACTACTCCTGTGCCCACTCTGAGCACCCACAATTTCTTCCTTGTTGGTGCCTGCAAGCAGAGCCCCAAGACCCTCACAGCCTCTGCCAGCTCCCCAACCAGCACCATACTGCTTCCTGGCGGGAGCCAGCTCCATTACTTTGCTCCCCACCACCCCTGCCGGGAGCAGTATTTTTCCCTGACACACTGCAACAATATCATGCCCTGGGGGGATGGATTTTCTGGGCTGGATCAACAGCTTTTGGAGGGGTGGGGGTGGAGACATGCCCTCCACTCCAAAAATCAACTGGATAATGGATCCCCAGGGCCCTACTGTGGCTCAGGGAGAGGGGTTCTTGCCTCTCTCCCCTTTATTTTTAAATAGGGCTAGGGGAGATTGGATCCATGGGCCTCGTGCAGGCTCAGGGATGTGGCTTTATGCCCCCTCCCCCTTACTATAGATTTGGCCCCAGAAGATGGTCCCCAGGGCCTCTTAGAGGCTCGGGGAAGATAGCCACATGCCCCTCCCCAAAAATATGTGCTGCCTGGGTTCCCTGGCCCACCCCAGAGCGGAGGAGTTAATGAAAGGCGGCAGACTGATTTTTAATTTTTTTTTATCAGAACTACAGATCCTCCGTGGATCCATGGGCCAGAGTTAAAAAAAAATGCTGTTTCTGTTCCATGGGGTACATCTGGGGAAACACCCCCTCCCCCACCAGGCTTACTAGGGCAGGGTATCCCTACCCTATTTTTTTTAACGTTTATCTAGTACAGTGGACTGTCTCCCTGAGTCCTAAGATGACAGCAGCCAGATCTTTCTTTAAGTGGTGGTAAACAATCCGATCTTAACTAATGATCTGTCATCTCTACTAATCCTCCACAAAATGATAAATACATACATTTTAAAATGTATTTAAACCAAATTACAAAAAGCACGCTTTTTGGGCTAAGATTTAGCTTTCTGCCAAAGTTGGTGTAATTCCATTCAGCTTCAAATGAAAGGGGGAAAGCACATTTGGGACCCCCCTTTTTCTCAGCCCCCACTTGAGGGAGCACCATTAATGAACGTTTGCTATCAAATGTTTGGTGAAGATTCATCAAACGGGCCAAGTTATTAGCAAACCAAAAATTGCTTTTCCTATGGAAAGAAGGTCCTAACTATAACTAGCCAGTGTGCCCGCCACTAGGTAATATGCATACTAACGGAGAGAAAACGGTAAGAAAGCGTGATATAGATAGTTTATAGGTATATGTATTTATGTGTGTGTGTGTGTGTGATTAGAAATGGATATGTAAATGGAAACTGATACACTGCCAAAAGAAGGAGATTAAATAAAAAGTTATTTAAGGAAGTTCGAAATGTATGAAAATATGTTCGGGTCAAAATAACACTACAGAGAAAAAACCCTGTAGTTCAGTTTTCTAAACCACCCTCCTCCAAAGTAATATCATCTTTAAAGTGTTAATCTGCTCTTTAGGTCATTCCTTTCCTGGCCTGACAATGAAGTCCTGTCTCTCAAGTTACCTGTAAATATGTATGTGATGTATCCTTTAAAAATATTTCTGCTCCTAGATATTTATATAATTTTACAAGACAATTTTCCCCTACCTCACATCATTCCATCATCTCCATTAGGATAAAAAAATATGATCACTGTGGAATATCCTTACTTTCCAGAGCAACCAGACTTGTGTTTAGGTAAATGTTTATAAGCTTATGAATTGATAACCGATACTCTGATCACCTCATATTACACTCAATTACGAACTTCCTCCAGAAAACCTCATGCCCTATTAAGCTTTGGCAGAAGGATACCCTTCGGAGTGATAGTCGAGCTTTACAAATAATATATACAAACATAAATACAAATGTTTGAGCCTTTCACACTAAGGGCCTGATTACGATGTTCGTGATAATATGCTCCGAACGGCATTTGGAGTTTCCTAAACTGTGTCGGAACCTATGTTTCCGACAGAGTGGGAAAAATTTCCCCCTGACCGATTATGATTGAAAGGTAACCATTTGCTCATTCCGACTCAGTTCTGAACGGCATTCGAAAACTCCAAGTCTGTCGTCGGTGATTCGTACAGCTCAATGGACAGACTTTCCGACCGACCGATTACGAGGTTGGATTCGGACATCCTTTCCGACTCGGTCTGTTGGACATGAAAAGGCTGTTGGAAGCCAAATTTGTGGGCCCCTAGCCAGTCCCCCTTCATCCTGAGGTCTCCATTTGGTGGCCGAGGGGTACCCAAGGGCCCCCCCCCCTGTAGAACCATGCACAGTATGACAGGCACCACAGGGTACAATGTTTTTGAAAAACACCCCTTTTTTTCAATGAGAGCCTGTGTTGTTGGTCGGAACACAGGCTCCTATTGAAGTCAGAAGTACACTTTCAGAACGATGTTCGGAAGCATCATAATCGGTCGGTCCGAACCTCCAACCACCAGACGATCAGAACCATTTCCAACAAGCAGTCAGTCAGAAAGCTTTCCGACTGACATCGTAATCATGCCCTGAGTATTTTGAGGCCCAGTCAACTAGCGGGTGCTATTGCTTTCAATGCGTTATGAGCATAGGCCAACCTTGAGGAAATTCTCAGATCAGAGGACAGGACTAATGACACTTATTTGCAAGCTTTTTGTTACAAACAAGTTTCTAGTGCTTCTTTGATTGTTGCAAACATGCTTTAACTATAATAGGAGACTCTCACCTTGCCATTAATGCCAGTTTTCCTAACTTGCTGTGTCAGAAAGTCCTGTTTTTATTAAAGACACTGAGCCAAGTATTATTTCTCCGCAAGAATTGTAATAATGTTGTCCTATTCTTTTCAGCTCCTGCTGCCACTTCAAGAAAATTTAAAATGATTTGCGGATACTTCCCAGGAGATTCAGGACTTTCTACTGGCCTAATTGATTCTTTTATTCATCCTTCCTGTTTCATCGTTCCTAATTTTCTCACTAATACAAGAGAAAAGTACATACTGCTCACAATCAAGAGTATTGCAGTGGTCTATGACCTTTAATGGGGAGTTTTCTCAATTATTTGTCATAACACTTCCCCGAGGCTGTTGAGAAGTGGAGTTTTTATAGTTTACATGACTGCTATTTGATTAAACACCGGAAAAGACTGCAAGATATTCACCTCAGTCTTTAATAAAATTAAGACTATTTATCACTACTAGATTGGAAGATCTGCATTTACATTATACCTAGTCTTTCCTGTTTTCAGTTTCTATTTTTGGTAAATTCTGGTGTTTTTTTTCCATTGTTTTAAAGTGTTTTCACTACCTTAAAAAACAGTGATTATCAGCGGTTACACATTTTCGTGCCATTAAAAACAACAGAAACAGTGTTTTTCCGGTGTTTATGGAATGTTTTGCTTTTATTATTGCTTGCTTTCTGACTGATGGTGCATGGTATAAAGGCAGTGTACATACAGCATATATTAGACCCAAATACATTTTTGCAATTAAACTTATCGTGGTACACCATACAATACTTCTTCAGTGAGTCTTTGGTCATGCACGCTCGCTCTTTCCTTTCCATGTAAACTTTTATCTGTGAAAAGGTCCTCTCAACATTGGCACTTGAGACAGGCAACGACAAAATAGCCAGTAAAAAATGTTCTAACTCTGGCCACGGACTTAGCTTTCCATGCCAATACTGGTGCACCTGAAGATTGTGATTCTCTGTAACAAGTTCTACGACATATGCATTGAACTGGGAGTATATGCCCTCAGAGTTTTTGAAGCCTTCAAAAATGAGGAAGCACTTTTGAAACTCCGGAGAATATTTCCCTTTACAGAATGAATCTATAACTTGTGTAGAGTTCCACAGTGAGGCTTCATTGACTTGAAATGCCATGGTTGGTGAAGGATTATTTCTCATATATAGCAAAACAAAAGTTCCTGATTTGCTCCTCAACATTACCAATTGGCACACGATCTAACATGGAACATGTTGCAATGCCAAAGTCACTAAAAGTGTTGCCCAGCCTACTCCCAAGGAGATTTTTCACATCTACACCTATTATGCTGAACACTTAGTAGACAAGGGTGTTTTTATTATCTCCACTACAGAAGTCATGCTTTCCTGTAAAAATCTAAGAATGGGATAGTGTACTTTTTTTTCAAATCACTATCAATATGTGACCAAAGATCCTCACATTTCTTGCCTTTGGCATCATCACTCAGCAAAAGTTCTGTAAACGGTTGCCACATGGATAATATAGCAATCATTGCCTCTAGGACTGAGAACCATCAGCTAAGTGACACAGTTGGAATGACTGTTTCTTTGATGTCACACAAAGCACAAAATGAGAAACATTTGGATTTTAGTTTCTGCACATAACAAAACAGTGCACCAGAATGGACTAAAAAGTCAATAGCATTCTTAATTAACTCTGAAGATTGGACAAGTGGCAAGGATCTCTTACAGGGAAGGATTTCAGCTCTGGTATTAATTTGGACAGGTCATCACACAACTTTTTCATATACGTTGCTGAATCCCTGTAAATACAAACTATATCACTCTAAACTTTGTTGAACTTGGCAAGAGCTTTTCCAAAAGTCTGGTGTCATGTTTTCACCAGTATCCCAGGTGTTTTGTGACTGCACTCTTTTCACATATACCTGTCACTATACCTTGCATTGAATGTTTAAAGCCCAGGGTGTTTTGCAATTCACCTATCATCAATACTGACCCACTATAAAAGGGGGATGATGTATCAAGGGTTTTTACCTGTTCTCTGTGGGTAAATGTGATGGTATATATTGGGAAAGATTCTTATGAAATCTACAGTTTTCCTAGCAGTGGAAGACTCAAACATAGCCAAAAAATCAAACATGATTTTCCTATTTTCTGATTCTCTACAGTTTATAAAATAAATAAACAACACCTAAAACATGCTTCTAACCCCCGTATCTTTAGACCAAAGACCACAAAACTGAAAAAAGGAAGAAGAAACAATGTTTTAGTGACATGCCTAAACAACAAAACTCAAGCAGAATAATGTTAGGCCAGTCTTTCTTACTGCTAGTTTATATAACAAGGTTACATTGTATTGGCCTCTTTAGGAAGTCATAAAAATGACTCTTTCACTCTCCTTTTTCTTTCTTTGAATGGCATTTAGTTTGTGGTTGTGCAGGTTTTTTTTCAGTGTTTATATGTTTACACTGGTAAGGGCTATTTCCCTTCTGGTGGGGTTTTATCAGTTATAATAGGTTTAAACCTAAAACTAGACAGCCTAATTATACCCCACATATAAACCTATCTGTAAATCTGAGTACTTTGGACAGAAACCACAATATGTCACGACAGAAAATCAGACCAGTAAAAGAAGTGCTGCATAAATTAAAAATCACAGAAGTCAGAACTGTCCTCAAAGGATAATTCATGTTGTAAAACGTATTTCTCAAACTAGGATTGATCAGCTTTGTGCAAAAAAGGCACCGATTTAAGTGTTAACAAAAGTAGGACAAGGTTTGAATTATAAAAATGAAATGTGTAATCTTGATTAAGTGGAAGTGCTTTATAGATAGCTACTGTCACATCCAGACCTGTGAGATCTATGTGTATCTTTTATTTCTATGTATTGCCTCCTTAAAGGCCTTTTTGACTTCTTCATTCCTGAGACTATAGATGATTGGATTTAACATTGGGGCAAATACCGTGTAGAATAGAGAAGCAAGTTTATCTAGCCTCATTGATGCACTCGAAGGTTTCAAGTGTGTAAAAGCACCTGTTCCAAAAAACAGGAAGACGACCATCAGATGTGCTGAGCAGGTAGAAAAGACCTTCTTCTTTCCCTCTGAAGAAGGGATCTTTAGGATGATCCTAATAATGTGCACATAGGACAAGCAAATAATCACAAAGGTCACCAAAGTCACACCCCCAGCCAATGTGAAAAGCACAATTTCATTGGGCAGAGTATTGGCACATGATAGCTTCAGCAATGCTGGAAATTCACACAGTAGATTGTCAATAACGTTTGCTCCACAAAACGATAATTGAGATAGAAGGAGGGTGTTTACAAAAGAAAACACAACACCGCCTATCCATGAAAAGGAAACAACTTGGATACAAAATCTCCTGTTCATGAGTAGGGTGTAATTTAAAGGGTGGCAGATGGCGACATAGCGATCATAACACATGGCAGTGAGGATTAAGACATCTGTGAATGGAAGCAAGAGAATGACAAAAACCTGGATGAGGCATTCACTAAATGCAATGTGTTTCTTCTGAACCAAAAGGTCTTTGAGCATCCTGGGGACAGTCACTGTAACGGAGACAATGTCAAGACAGGATAGGACCAGAAGGAAGAAGTACATGGGTGTGTGTAGCTTTGTAGTGACTATGATGAGTGCAACTACCATGATATTTCCCAGCAGTGCAGTGAAATAGACAAGCAGGAAGCAAGCGAATAGCACATCTTGAATATCTCCATTGTAGGTAAATCCCAGAAGTATGAAACTCAAGATTGTGGTCCGATTCCTCATGTCCTTAATACCTGAGAATTAAAACAGTGAAAATAAAGGGTACACAGGATTTTATTACAGCAACACAGAAAATTCTTGTTCATCTGATCTCTACAAATGACCTCTCTCTACTGACTCGTGGAAACTGTTGAATACCAGCTTTACTCTCCATTTCTCTATAAGCTTGCCCCTTGCTTTTAAAGAAATAAACTGCCTATACCTTCCCTCTTAAAGAAGCCATCTAGTGCAGAGATAATTAACAGTACTGTTTGTGCAGACCTGCATTGTTGGCAATCACCAATGATAAGCATTCTAGAATGTTGCTTTGATGAATGATGTTTGCTTCAGTTTTGAGATCTACTGTGACATCATTCACCGGATGAGTCCTGTAATGACTTTGTCCTGGTTTCCTCCGTTTTTGCTATGTCTGTGTTTTTGATTCGGAAAAATCATCAGATCTTCTTTATGTATAAGCATTAAACAGTTGTCCATCTATATTCACATATACCATTATTGATTAGGAATGACTAGATCTGAATAAGCCACAGAGAATTTCTACAGAAAGTGAACTTAAATTATTATTTTAAACAAGAGAAACTTCTCAATTTTCTTGAAACCTGTAGAGCATAATTAAGAACAATCAGAAGAGAAAAACATAGCAAGTGTCTTGCATGGCCAAAACAATTGATTACAAATGCCAACATTGAAATGTTAAAAATAGTAAATGATCTGATAAGGGACGAGGGGGCCTACAATCTCTCAATGGATCAGGGCCAGAAAGCCAACATCACTCTGAACCAAGAGCCCCACGTAAGTCTCAAGGAATCAACAAAATGGCTAACAGCTAGGGGTGGATGACGTTTTAAATTTGGATGAAGTTGAGTATCCTCAATCTTTGAGAACGTGGGTAAAGTTTCCAAGACTTTGCCTCTAGCCCATCCCTGGTCATTCAATTAGTGCACAGCTCCTGCCATGTATGGACCACTTCCCTGCAGCTGGATAACTCCTCAATCACCCCTCAGGAAGGGGGGAACATTATCAGGCTGCAAGAAATCATGCAGTGCATGGCTTTAGCTGTGGGCTAAATCATCTTTTCAGCAAAGGCATTTTGCAAACCATCCAGGACTGCACTATACAGTAGTAATTAACTGTGTCTGCCTGGCAGTGCCCTGCAGCTCCAAGTTCAAAACCTTAGAGCATAGACCTTCCAACGGCACTGAAAAGTACTGAACAGTAAGAGCTCTGTAATGTAGTAGGAAAGCAATATTTCCTCTCGTTTTGAAGGTCAAAGTCTACCAGACCACACAGCTGTCTGGTTGCAAAAAGATTTTTTTTGTTGCTTACTTTTTCTTGCTTTTGAGTTGCTGGCTTTATTTGTTTTAGGCTGTCCAGCATGTCATCATCCCTCCCGTGGAGCAAACATTGTACACCATTGCTCCTTGTATTCTTACACAAGTCCTCATTTTCTCTAAACAGGCCTTTATTTTTTGTTCTTATCTTGTCACATTTGCTGTGCATTCAAATGCAGAGGTCAAATGTTAGTCTCTAACCTCAGAGGGAGCTTGGTGTCTACTCTTCTTTCTCTGACATCAAATTGAGAGGATTTATATGACAATCTTGCTAATACTGGGAAAGAAAAGGATTTTTCTAGTAAACAACATTTTAATGTATGTAAATGACTTGTGCAAATATTTAAGAATATCAGAATTAGGATAGCAACAATGAAGGCCATTTTTTGTAATTCAGACATGTGGTGGAAACAAATATTTGAATATGATCAAAATGAAGTAGTAGACTAGACAATTGTATTTCCACACTATCATTTGTGCACTGAATAGTTTTTATCAGTAAAACTGTATGTGCAAATGTAACAGTCATTTCAACTGAAAATGTGTTGTCTGTGATGGCAATTCACTAATACACCATGCATGCTCCACTCTAAACAATGCAATTCTGCACCACTCCACTGTATGCCACCGCACTCTGACACTCCACTCAACCACACTCCACTCCACGCCATTCTATGCCAAATCACTCAGTTACTCTACTCCACGTTATTTTATGCCACTCAATGCCACTACTGTCTATGCCACTCTACTCCACCTTACTCCACGCCACTTTACTCCACTGTGCACCACTCTGCCACTCAACGCTACGCCACTCCACCCTACATGACTGCACTCCAATCTGCAGCACTCCACCCTATGCCACTCCACTCTGATTCTACTCCACTCTCCATGATACTCTACGCCACTCTACCACACAACAGTGTGACACTCCACTCTATGACACTGTATTACACTTTACACCCCTCCATTCCTTTCCATACTATGCCCCTCTACATTGCTACACTCCACGACACTCCATTCCTTGTCACTCTACTGTTCGCTAACCTGCTCCGCTCTTCACCACTTTACTCCACCCTTCGCCACTCTACTGCACTCTTCGCCACTCTACGCCACTCTTCAACACTCTACTCCATTTTTTGCCACTCTACTCCATTGTTCTTCGCCACTCCATTCTAGTCTATGCCTCTCTTCGCCACTACGATCTACTCCATGCCACTCTCCAATATTCCACTAACTTTAAGCCATGCTGAACACCAGCCTCACTGGTGTGCAACATGGCTAAAGCACATTGGACAGCCACTAGCTCTTGCATAGATTAGCCCTATTGGCTTTGCCAATGCTTATTTTCTTTAGCTCGGCCTTTTCATGAGGCTGGCAACATTCATAAAAAAATATCATGAAGTATATAAAGTAATGAGATGCATGACTTTGCAACAATGTAAAACCTGGATGAGAGAAATTATTTTCTTAATGTAATAGTGGGTTCTTTTCATAATAGACCGACTGTTAAGATGAGATAAAACAAGAGGAAGAAGCATCATAAGAAATGTATGATTAACATTCTTGCTACTTGGCAGATGATTCCATAAAAGCATGCGCTCAAAAAACGATTGACAACTCCACTACCTGATTCAGTTAGCCACATCTTCCTCCCCTTTTTCACCCATATGTCTTTAATCCAGGCTACCATCTAAATGTTGCCTGGATCATGTCCTCATAAACGTTTTTATTCCTTATGAACATTACACCAAGAGGGCCCTCTCCACCACACACCTGATGTTTCCTGAGTCCGATACCTCAATAACATCACTAATGTTTCTCTTATGCATCGCCACAAAACCATGCCCTACTAATCCCAATATTGAAGAAGCAAAACTCTGATCTGATCTTTGTGCAAGCTGATGACTGTTTAGCCTCCCCTGCAGAGAAAAGGTTTAGTAGACTGCCCATGCCTCAGCTCATCTGTAACAGAAAACCTTGAGTATCTTCTAGTTATGGCTCTGACCTTAATGAAAACCTGGTACATCATTCATGGGACAATGGAATATGACACAGTCAACCAAAGAGTACTCCTGAACAAGTCTATACAACTAAGTGTGGCATCAGAGGTACTGCCTTAAAAGGAATAATTTATGTCTATTTCCAAGGGGGCCTCAACAGCTGAAATTGATTTCTTCCATGACCACCTTGAAGGACATCACCTTCAATTTTCAAAAACACCCCGTCCTATCTCCTTCACTGTTCAAAGTCCACATGATGCTCACAGCAAACGTTTTCAACAACACCAAAATATTCAATGGCCAATTCGAAATTTGTAGCTTATGCCATAAACACCAATAAAGTTCCTTGTATGCATTTAATATTGTACATTAAAAAAAAATTAAGTACATGAACCCTAAAAGGTGCCAACACAGCAAAAGTCACCACTGATATTCAGTATTTCAATAGATAGGCAAAAAAGATAACCCACATTTTGCGAATCTTGGCTGCACTCTATTCTTTTATTATATGAAATAGCAAACAACTATTTTCAAATTATATTGTAGGCAAGTGCTGTATTTATCCAAAAGTAGATAAGTGTATTCCTTTGTCCTTTTTTACAAATGTCAATGGTATCCCAGGTTTCAGGGAGGCTTCGTTTGAAAGGTGATGGAGCAAGGATTTGCAGGTAAGCAACTTGATGGGTGAATCCTCTCATTAAAGCATAATAAAGTACTAATAAATGTTTGTGATATTAATTTACACTAATTTCGTACAAAATGTAGAAGAAGGTCAAGCTGCCTATGCTTCTACTAACAAGTAACCTGAATGAGACTAAACTGGCCGCTAAAAACGCGGGAATTTAATTGCACATGCGCCAACTGCATGATGTCATAACGCTTAGAGGGAAAGTTTTGCTTCTGCGCACTAACACCGAAAATGGCTGCTACAGAACTCACATGCTAAGCATTTGCTCTGCTTGAAACTAAACGGTATTTTATACTAAATACTAATGGATAAAAATAATTATTATTAAATGGGATTAGAGTAGAAATAAGTGGTATACAGTGAAACCATTTTATTTGAATCTAACGTCTTTTCTTTTTTGATTTCTCTGTTCATTCGTAATTGGGCTTAAAATAAGAAATGAAGTTAATAACCATGTGGGTCGTGCGTGCAGGCACATTAGAAACACACTCCGGAATTGTGATCTCAAGTCTTGGAACTCGATCAAGGATGTCCTTTTCTCATAGTCTGAAAGATGACGGAACATCCTGAAGACTAAATGAACAAATGTATAAAAGTTATACAATGTTAACAAGTAATATAAAAATGGGTGGGACTAAAGCTTGGGTGAAATAAATTAAATGGGCGGGAAGATAAGACAATATTTTCAAGAAAAAGTAATAAACTTAGGGCCATATGTAGGTAAATCCCAAATACTGATTCTTAAATACCGATTTTGAACAAATGTTACCAAATCGGTAATTAGAAATCGGTATTTGGGATGTAGCTAAAAATAAAATTGGTAAAAATTACCGATTCAGTATAATTCGGTAAATAAATACCGAAAACCCAATACGATCGGTAAATACAGAATCAATAAATACCGAATCGGTAATTGAAAAACAGAAACAATTAAGGAATCAGCCAATCCGGTGCAACCACCCCTCCTTCCAACCAGGAAGTGGCCACACCCATGCAGGTGCACTCAATCTGAGGCTGCTGGAGAGGCTGGGAGAGCAGAGCAGAGTCCTTGAGCCCTTGAGAAACTTTTACTCCTGGAAAACTGCAAAATGGCAAGCAAAGACACTGACAGGGAAGGTGCAGAGAGAAAGAGGAAGGTTACATTCAGCACCATGGAGCTGCAGGTCCTTGTGGAGGAGGTAGTCAAGGAACACCACAAGTTGTTTGGGAAGGAGTCCCTGCAGGTGGCAGAATCTGCCAACAGCAAGATTTGGCTGGCAATACAGACAAAGGTCAGTGCAATTGGAGTGACCCCACAGGACACTGACGACCTGAAAAAGAGGTGGTAGGACCTCAGGAGCGTGACAAAGCGAAAGATGGCTGAGCTCCACAAACAAGCAAACCTGACGGGAGGAGGGAGGAACAGGGCACCGGCCCTGACTGAGCTTGAGGAGCTGGTGGAATCCACCATTGAACCAGACAGCGTCTGTGGTATTGGGGATGCAGACAGCTCAGCCCGAGCTGCCACCAGAAAAGGTAAGAAGCATGCACAGCAATCACCCCCACCTCTTCCCCTTCCCCTTCCCCAATGTGGTAG
Source organism: Lissotriton vulgaris (assembly GCF_964263255.1). Taxonomy (NCBI): domain Eukaryota; kingdom Metazoa; phylum Chordata; class Amphibia; order Caudata; family Salamandridae; genus Lissotriton; species Lissotriton vulgaris. Next base: position 1,099,428,073 of record NC_141685.1, on the reverse strand, counting down.
CGTAAACCCCACTCCAGTACAGGTTTTAGTATACACTAGCAATGCATTATGGGAGATGTAGTCATTGAAACACCTACCATGTCAGACAGCACACCAAACAACAAGGCATGCGACACACATCAGTGATGAGCAAGCTGAGGCAATAGCGACAGTGTTTCAGTGATGAGAATTTAATTGTATAAGCAGGGCTACAGGACCACAGAGCTAATGTACGATTTACTGTCCACAGGCGAGACATCTCGCAAGCGTCCCAAGGACAAGGAAGGGAGTGCACCACGGAGGGAAGATGCACAGGAGGCGAGTACCAGTGCAGGGCAAACCACACAGGAAACTGCTGCATCAACAGCACAGATAGCCTCCCAAGACATTCCAGCATCACCACATCTGCAGGCCGCCCCAGAGCGGTTTGGCTCACCACTACTCCTGTCCTCACCTAAACTGGTAGCGTCACCGGCTGCAACAACACCTGTAGTGCAAAAAACCAAGAGGCATGTTGTAGCAACAGTCAGGGAGATGGAGTTTTCTGCAGGAGGCGCGTGGGGGTGAATGGTCAACCGTGGCAGTTGAGGACAACAATGCCAATCAGCAGTCCACCACCGAGGGGTCCACCGCCGCAGGGCCAGAGACAGCAGTCAATACCAACATGGCGAGGGTCCTGGTGTCTTCTGCGGACTGGAGGCCAGTATGGTTAAGGTGCAGCGGATGCAGGGGAAGGCCATCTAGTTGGTCCAATGATATATGAGGCACCTAAATGTAAATGTTGAAAGCATAAATAAGGGCATCAGCCCAATGGCAGAGGGAATGAGAGAGATGGCTGTGGGCATGCGGGACATGTCCCAGTCTGTGCTGCTCTTGTGCAGCAAGCTGGACAAGGACAGGTCAACAAGGCGGAAGGAAAGGCAGAGGTCAGAACAACACACAAGGGCAGTCAACCGCCTAGCCACTGCCACTTCCCTGCTTTGCAAGTACTGGGTTAACATGCAGGAGGGACTGGCACACAGCAGCAGTGAAGTATCCAGTGGCCAGTGAGGGTGACAAGTGCAGTTGAGGTGCTGCTGACTGCTCAGTCAGCTAATACTGTTGCTCTGGATGTGGGGAAGAGCAAGGAGAGCACCAGTAGGAGCAGCATAACCCCCCTATTACAGACACCCGGAGGAGCAGCAGGCTCCATGGGGCTGGCACTACACAAAGACAGTGAGGACAGCCAGCCATTAGCATCCAGCACCGGTAGGCGTGCCCACAAACACTGATGATGCCCACACTCCCTAACCTGGAATGGGTGAAGTAACCCAGGACTTCCATAATGGATGGCTTCAATTGGACTGGCACATTTGGGCCATTGTGTACTGGCGTAGTGCCAAAAAATAAAACTTGGTCGTGTGCATACTACAACTGGCTTTGTCTCCTTACTTACTTAGAAATAGTTGTGTGTGATCTCTGCCCGTCTCTGTCTCCCATCTGTTGCTTGCGCCACTCCTGCTGTGTTGGGCTCAGGATGTGCAAATTCATCATCGTCATCCTCAATGTCTGTTGATGCTACTGCTGTTCCTTTCTTAGTGGCAAGGTTGTGCAGCATTGCTCAAGTTGCAATGATTTTACAGCATCTGAGGTGTGAGTACTGACGTGCGCCTCCGCTTTTGTGGAGGCAGCGGAACCTGCTTTTTAACAGCCCAAAGGTGCGCTCCACAACATTGTGAGTTGATTTGTGTGCCACATTGTACAGTCTCTCACTCTGGGTTGATGGGTTCAGGTAGGGTGTCAGGATGAACAAGCGGATGGCATATGTGCTATCGCCTATGTGGAAAAGAGAGAGCCATTAATCACATGCACAACAACACCTACATCTGCAGTACCTATCAGGGTGGGTCACAGCGTTTTACCTAGCAGGTATCCTTCTCTGAATTCCCCCCGCTGTCAGGCGTGTGTAGATCCCACTGAAAGATGTAGGAGTCCTGGGTGCTTCCTGTGAATTTGGCCACAATGTCAGTGATTATGTTGGCAGCATCACAGATTACCTGCACATTTAGTGAGTGTGTGGACTTTCTGTTCCTGTAGATGTACTCAGTGGCTGCAGGTGGGCAGATAGGGATGTGTGCCTTCAATGCAGCCGATCACATGTGGAAACTGTGCTATTTGGTAAAAGTCAGTCTTGGTCTTCAGCAGTTCCGCATGTGTGTCAGGGAAGCTGATGTAATGATGCATTCTCTGCATCATGGCCTCCAGGAACTTCCTGAAGAAATGGTAAAGGCAGCTCTGGGACACCCCACCTATCGCAGCCATCACCCCCTGGTAACTGCCAGATGCAAGCAGGTGTAGGCCGTGCTTGAATCCCTGCCCCCTGGCTGTGCTTGCTTCCCTGCCAACTGGCTGTGCTTGCTTCCCTGCCCCCTGGCTGTGCTTGCTTCCCTGCCCCCTGGCTGTGCTTGCTTCCCTGCCCCCCTTGCTGTGCTTGCTTCCCTGGCTGTGCTTGCTTCCCTGCCCCCCTGGCTGTGCTTGCTTCCCTGCTTCCCTGCCCCCCTGGCTAAGCTTGCTTCCCTGCCCCCCTGGCTGTGCTTGCTTCCCTGCCCCCCGGCTGTGCTTGCTTCCCTTCCACCTGGCTGTGCTTGCTTCCCTGCCCCCTGGCTGTGCTTGCTCTCCAGCCCCCTGGCTGTGCTTACTCTCCTGCCCCCTGGCTGTGCTTGCTTCCCTGGCTGTGCTTGCTTCCCAGCCCCCTGGCTGTGCTTGCTTCCCTGCCCCCTGGCTGTGCTTGCTTCCCTGCCCCCTGGCTGTGCTTGCTTCCCTGCTTCCCTGCCCCCCTGGCTGTGCTTGCTTTACTGCCCCCCTGGCCGTGCTTGCTTCCCTGCCCCCCTGGCTGTGCTTGCTTCCCTGCCCCCCTAGCTGTGCTTGCTCTCCTGCCCCCTGGCTGTGCTTGCTCTCCTGCCCCCTGGCTGTGCTTGCTTCCCTGGCTATGCTTGCTTCCCAGCCCCCTGGCTGTGCTTGCTTCCCTGCCCCCTGGCTGTGCTTGCTTCCCTGCCCCCTGGCTGTGCTTGCTTCCCTGCCCCCTGGCTGTGCTTGCTTCCCTGTCCCCTGGCTGTGCTTGCTCCCCTGCTCCCTGGCTGTGCTTGCTCCCCTGCCCCCTGGCTGTGCTTGCTCCCCTGCCCCCTGGTTCCCCTGCCCCCTCGCTGTGCTTGCTTTCATGCCCCCTCGCTGTGCTTGCTCTCCTGTGTGTGGCTCTGGGTGTGTGTGTGTGTGGCTCTGGGTGTGTGTGTTTGGGTGGCTCTGGGTGTGTGTGTGTGTTTGTGTGTGGCTCTGGGTGTGTGCATGGGGGGGCTGTGTGTGTGGGGGGGGCTCTGTGTGTGTGTGGGGGGGCTCTCTGTGTGTGTGTGGGGGGGGCTCTGTGTGTGTGGCTCTGTATGTGTGTGTGGCTTTGTGTGTGGGGCTCTGTGTGGGTGTAAATGCAATAGGTCATGCATTTGCGAGCTATTAAGCTATTGGCATTGTAAATGACAATGTCATTTATTTAACGATTAAGCTATTGGCAATGTAAATGACAAAGCCATTTATTTAACGATTAAGCTATTGGCAATGTAAATGACAATACCATTTATTTATGATTAAAAAAAAAGTCATGAGCAATGCCAATAGCTCTACCTTAAATAATGCCGAGACCATTGCATTGTAAATGCTTGTTTCGTTTTTAAATTCAGCCCGTTTTCTTAAAGGAAAATGGTTTGCGTTTGAAGACAAAAAATGAAAAGTTATCTTTTATTTTTTAAGAGTAGGCAGGGGTCTGTGTGACCACTGCCTGCTTTTAAAACTGTTTTACAAACATTCACAAAGATGAAGGGGTCCTTCATGGATCCCTTCCTATTTGCGAATGGGTTACCACCTAAAACATTTACACATGGCACTGCGTTTCAATAATAGGAAGGAATGCCCTACAACACACCCCTTTCTCATACCGAATCACAAACATCATTTGTGATCCGTAATAGGTTACCGAAACGCAAATATGGCTTGGTACATTTAAAAAAATACTTTTTTTGTTTGCAAATGGCCCAATTGTGGTAATTGGGCTGTTTGCGACTGAAATATAGCTTTGTACATCTGGCCCTTAATTTCCCCGTGCCTAGAAAAAAAACGAGAAATGAACGTGACCTTGTGGTGGAGTGAGCGCTATATCAAACTGCAAAAAAAGGATATATAATAATTCGAGATATAATAATCTGGGCAGGATTATCATTACCAATACCCTCTAAGTGGGTAAAATGTCGCTCAACTAGTAATGGGTTAAAATTGCAAAATCTTGAAATACTGCCACAGAGATGGCACGTTATTCTGCATTAAGGTCAGTTTGCTGCATTCCCTCTTTGAGCACCGATTCGCAGCCTAAGATTACAGTGAACTCAAAGGTAATATTCATTACTCCAAGTCCTGGTTTTCCCGTCCCATTCCTTAACAGTGAGCAGCTAGTCTGCTCCACAGAAACCTACTACCTAGCTGAGCTTTTCGCACCTCCCCCTATATTGCGCCACCATCAGGTGACCATAAAGGGGGAAGTGTGTCATAGGAACATCCTGAGAATACGAAAGGAAACCCAGAAAGAAAAACAATCACCCAAAAACCCAAAAAAGGGAGGGAGGGAAGGGAACAGGAATGGGACAGGAAGACAAGGACTCGGAGTAATGAATATTACAGGTGAGTAACCGGGCATTACCTCCTCGTCCTGTCTTCCCGTCCCATTCCTTAACAGTGAGCCCATACCCAAGCACACAGTGATTGAAAGAAAACAGACCAGAAAATGCAATAAACAGGTCCATTTAAACGACACAAAGCTGTACAAATCATAAACCATGTACAGCAGACAAAATATGAGTGCCAAAGGCAGCCGAGGCCGCCATCCCTAACTGAAGGCGATAATGGAAAACAAACGTATGGGGAGAAGCCCATGTGGCAGCATTACAAATGTCCCGCAAGGAGGCCCCCTTGAACTTGGCCCAGGAGGAGGAGACACCCCTGGTCGCCCGACCCTGAACCAAAGAAGGAAGAGGACAGTGGGCAGACTCGTAGGCCGAAACAACAGCACACTTGACCCAACGAGTCAAGGTGGACAAGGAAGGACGAAGACGCCTCCCAGAGAGGCCGTAGGTGACAAATAAGGAATCAACCTTCCAGAAACCACAAGTGTGCTCCAAATAGATGCGGAGAGCCCTTAGCATATTCAAAGAATGGAGGACCAACTCCTCTGGGGAGGCAGGGTCTGGAAAAAAACAGGGAGAACAATATCCTCTTGACAGTGAAAAGAGGCCAAATCCTTGGGCAGAAAAAACTTACTGGGACAGAGAATGATTGTCAGCGCAAAAACGCAAAAAAGGGGGCGAAGCCATCATAGCACCAAGCTCACCAACCCTCCGCCCAGAAGTAATGCCCATCAGGAAAAGAACCTTAGCAGAAAGGAACTTAAGGTCCACCGAGACCAAAGGTTTGAAAGGGGAACCCGTCAAGGCCTGGAGCACCAGGGGAAGATCCCAGGCTGGCACAGGAGAGTGAGAGACAGGCCGCTGAAACAAAAAACTCTGCAAAAGGCGAACAACCAAAGGGGAGACAGAAGACACATAGGAACCCCGAAATGCAATAATGGCAGCCCACTGCGCACGGAGGGAAGAGACAGCGAGCCCCAGGATGAACCCATCCCGCAAGAAGTCCAACACCCTCATAGCCTCACAGGAAGAAGAAGAGAGACCCCTCCGAAGACACCAGGAGGAGAAGTTCTTCCAACGACGGCCATAGTACTTCAAGGTGGAAGGGCGCCAAGACAAATGGATGCACTGGGGAACCTCAACCGATCATCCCTGACCCAACAAACTCAACCTTTTAAGTACCAAAACCCCAGCCGGAGGCAGTGCAGGAAGGCAGCCCTGAGAAGAGGAGCCTGCAGAGGGGAGGGACACAGGGGAACCCCTAATGGGGCACAGACAAGGTCAGAAGCAGGGGAAACCAAAGCTGACAAGACCATTCCGGCACAACTAGAGGAACCTCCGCTCAGTCCAACCGATTCTTCCGGAGGACCCGTGGAATCAGAGTAAACAGAGGGAAGGCAAACAGGAGCCCCAGCAACCATGGGACGGAGAAAGTGTTGATTGCCCATGCCAACCGGGAGGGAATGAGGCTGCAAAAACAAGGAAGAAGGGCAGAATCCTCTGAGGCCAAAAGATCCAGCAACGGAAGGCAGAACCGTAGGAGAACAAGATCGAACAAATCCGGGGACAGACACATAGTCACTGAGGAAGGGAACACCCTGCTCATAGAATCCGCAGGCCCATTCTCCTTCCCCGGAAGATAGACCGCCGTCAGAGACAAGAGATTCTGCTCGGCCCACAGCCCGATCACCCTGGAAAGAAGAAACAGAGACTGGCACATGCCCCATTGACGGTTGACATAAGCCAGAACAACCTGGTTGTCAGTCTGCACCAAGACGGCATGTCCAGAAGGAGAGGTGCAAACCACCGAAAAAGCCAATCAAACCGCCCTCAACTCCTTCCAGTTCGAGGACTGGAGAGACTTGAAACGGGACCACCGACCCTTGGAGGCACCCATCACAGCCCCCCAACCCACAGCACTGGCATCCGTAAATAACACAACCACATGCAGAGGAGGAAAAAGATTGAACCCCTGGGAAAGAGACTGAGGGGACATCCACCACTGGAGATCCACCCGAATCCCAGGAGAGACGGGAATCAAGGCCTCGTAGTCCAGGGAGGTAGAATCCCAGTGCGACAGGACATGATGCAAGAGGGGATACAAATGCAGCCTGCCCAAGGGCGGAGTTGCAAAGTGGACGCCATCTCCCCTTGACTTCTAAAACAGAGATGGGCGGACACTCAGGACTGGGACAGAACCCAAGAAAGGTGACGGAATAAAATCAACTGACGCTCCTGGGAGAGAAACACCATCCTGAGATCCATGCAGAAGAGAGCTCCCAGGAACTTCAGTGTCTGGGAGGGCACCAGGGAGGACTTCCGGCGATTGATGAGGAACCCAAAGGACCCCAGCAGATGACACACTTGGTCCACATACGACAGAGCCTGAGAAAAAGAAGGAGAAACAATCAACCAATCATCTAGATAGGGAAAAACTTGCAGACCGCGGGAATGAAGAATACCCACTAGAGGGGCAAAGAGCTTTGTGAAAACTCATGGCACCGATAAAAGGCCGAAGGGAAGCACCCAGAATTGGAAGTGGCGGGAACCCACAGCACACCGGAGAAACTTCTGATCCTCCAGATGGATCAGGACATACAGATAAGCATCCATCAGATCCAGTGACGCCAGGAAGCACCCAGGAAGCACCAGGTGTAGGATGGACAACAGAGTCACCATCTTGAATGGACGATGGGTAATGAAGCAATTGACCTGTTTCAGATCCAAGACAGGACGCAGATCCGAAATATCCTTTTTGGAGACCAGAAAAAGGATCGAATAACAACCCTCTCCCCTTTCCAGTGGAGGAACCTCTAAGATAGCCGCCTTGTCCAAGAGAAGGCGTACACCTTCCAGCAGGGCCGCATGACGCAGAGGAAGATGGGGCAGGGGAGTCACAAGGAAGACCGGAGGGGGAGGAGAGGAGAATTCGATCCGATAACCCTCCGACACGGTCTGAATCGCCCAGGCATCCGGAACTGACAACCACTGGTGCAGAAAAGATTGAACGCAACCCCCAACCGGCAAAGGCAGACAGTCATTGCGAAGAGGAAGAAGCGACTGCAGCAACACCGGCAGGGGCCCGGGGCTTGGCACCTCCAGAGGCCCCCCGGCCATGACCCCTGCCACAAAAGGGCTGTGACGCACCCCAAGCAGAAGGCCCAAAGGCACATCGGTAGCCAAAGCCACGCCCCAGAGAAGGAGGGCGGACCGGAGCCACCAGCTTGCGGTTCTCGGCCGACTGTTTCACCATCTCTTCCAGCTGAGGTCCGAACACTTTGGAACCTACAAAAGGCAGCTTAAGCAGAACTGACTTCTGAGAAGACTCCGTTTTCCAGGAACTCATCCAGATATGACGCCTCGCAGCAATTGAAGCACCAGAGGCAGCCGCAGCAGCGCTCAAATTGTCAAATGAAATATCCGACAAGTACCGCACTTTGCAAATCCATGAGGGCCAAAAGAGAGGATGCATCCTCCCCATTCTGTAAAAGAAGAGACGAGGCCTGAAAATCCTTGAGGAGGGACTGGAGCATGTAATTAGAATAGGCTGTTGCCCTGACAGAAAAATTGGAAGCAGCATAGGAACGCTTCACTGCCCCTTCAACACGCTTATCCACAGCGTCCAAAGGAAGGGCGTCATCCAACAGGACCAGACCTTGAGAGGAAAGCCTCACCATCAAATTGTCAACCTTGACATCCTGTGGAAATTCCGTAGCAAAACCCTCCAAAGGATAACGCTTGGACAAAAAGCGAGGGAAGGCAGATTTATCCACCTCCTTCCACTCATGATCCAGCACCAAGCAACTGGGAGGACTGGTGATATTGCATAAAGAAGTCATCCTCCAGGACATCGACACGGGAGAAGTGAACCCCAAATCATCACGAACATGGGTGAACAAGTCAGAGAGCTCCGCACCCTGAACAAAGCACCCCCGGACACATTCCTCCTCATCAGGACCCAAATTGCCATCAGGAGCATCCTGCGGATCTACAGACCCACGAGGCACCTTGGCAGGAGGTCCAGCAGCCTCCTGAGTCTGGAAGGAAGCAGCCACTGCCTCATTGATCAAGAGGCGGAGGGCATCCAGAGGAGGAGTGGAGGAAGAGGCACCCGAATCCATCACAGACCAAGGAAACACACAGGGGACAGCCAGCAACAAACAGTCCAGTGAACAGGCACTCACAGAGGATGGGCACCAGCAGAAAATTACCCCATTGAAATACCGACGAAGTCCTGAGCGCCCGAGCTCACGCAAGACCAGGAAAAAGGGGCAGGCATTAGAAAAGGCAGCCATCCACCGCAATTTTGCCACAGGGAACCGGAAAACATCCTGGACCACATGCGCTGCCAAATATCACCGCCACAGCCCCCACCCGCTAAAGCATTGAGCCGCAGGATCGAAAGAAAGAAAAACGGCCACTAAGGCAGGCCGAGAAGTCACCTGACAGCAGGTGAGCAGGAACTGCACAAGCGGCCGCTAGAGCGGTCTGCGTCACAAATACAGGCACAGCAGGCAGCAAAACAGGGCAAATGTGCGCATACAAAAAAGGCGGCTGCTACAGCAGGCTGCCCAACAAAATATCAGTAGATAACAAAAGAAAGGGAAAACTTACCCCATTGCTCAGCTAGGCAAGAACGAATACTGCATTCAGAAAAAAAAAGAAGAACAGGATGTTCCTATGACGCACTTTCCCCTTTATGGTCACCTGATGGTGGCGCCATATTGGGCGAGGTGCGAAAAGCTCGGCTAGGTAGTAGGTTTCTGTGGAGCAAACTAGCTGCTCACTGTTCAGGAATGGGACAGAAAGACAGGACGAGGAGGTAATACAGTGTGTGTCCTCTCTAACGATTGATTAGAGGAGGCAGCTTCACAAGCTTTTCATCATCTCGAGTTTGTGACGTAACTGAAAATAAAATGCACATGTGGTTGAAGGCTTAAGAATCCCCTAGAGCAGTGTTTGCCAAACTGTAGTCCGCTGACCCCCAGGGGTCCATGACACATTCCCAGGGGGTCCTCAGGCAGTAATTTTAAAAGCACTACAAAGTTCCTTGTAGAATTAGCAGTTTTCTAGCAACAATAAAAGTGTCAAGATAACCTCAGTGATTAATGTACCAGCTGGAGAGAGAGATGAGTTTTGTCAAGTGGCAGCTTTGAATGTAGCACAGAAGGTTAATATGCCTGCTGAAAAGAACATGTACCATGCATTTAAAAAAACTGTTTTTGTGTGCATAGGTTAGTGGAATACTGCTTTTGTCACTGAGATTCTTTTTTTACCGTGCAGTTCATAAGTGATCATCATAATTTAGCACAGTGACCTATAAACTGTCATCAAAGAGCTGCTTGCAAACTGCATGGTACTCATCAGAAACATGTTTTTCCAAGTCTTTTTATTATCCTGATGCTGCTAAAAAAGTTTATTTGGGTGGAAATTTTTTTTATTGTTCAGGTCAATGCAACCACTGTGTTATGTTCTGAATCTTGAGTTTGCGCTTCTCCAGACCAAGCACTCTTTAAAAATGCCTACAAGTATGAATGACATGTGAATGCTACACCTTGTAGTCGAATTTGCCTTATGTAACATTTGCTATATACTGATTTACATATATGAATCATTATCTCTAGGGTGCAGATTTACAAGGAAAGTGACTCAGTGTGTGTCGCAAGCCATTTGGCTATGCCGCACTGAGTCACTTTCAAAGCGCAGGGATGCGACATATTTACAAGAATATGTTGCATCTCTGTGCTTCCCCCTGCGCTGGCGCCCAAACTGCTCCCACGGGCCTGCACAGGCACATTTGCACCATGGCGCAAGGATGCCTTCGTCATGAGGAGATTGTTTATGTGCAGGAGGGGAACCCTTCCTGCATATAAACAATCAGAAATGACCTTTTTCAACTTCTAAGTGAGCTGCATTAGCACACATAGAACTTGCAAAACGTCATTGTTTTACTGATTGTTTATGTGCGGAAAGTACACCTTCCTGTACCTAAACAATCACCATGATATTCTCTTTCTATGCGTGCTGCAGAATGCAACGCGCATAGAAAGAGGAAAAAACGAGAAGAAATGAATACATTTCTCCTCGTTGCGCCTCCCCTGGGAGGCATAGCTATCAGACACATTTCCAGATTTACGAATTAAAGTAAATCTGGAAATGTGTCTGGTTTCATGGGTGTTGCGTGGGAACACCCACAGCAACACCCATGGAACGCCCCTTTCACGCAAAGTGCTGTGTGCAAATGGGCCTTATTTACAAGACCAGGAAAAGTCACGCAGGGTGGCTTTTCCTGCCTTGGAAATTTGGGGTACTAAACTGCGTGACCAGTGCGTCACTTTTTGTGACGCACCCGTCGCGCAAGGGGCTTGTAAATCTGCCCCTATATGTGTATGATGTTAAGGGCTCTGACATCCTTCAATGGTTTGAGAGATGCCATAAAACAAATGAAATACATGTCAGAGGAGCTATGGAGAGATGAGTCAATTTTGGAGGTTGATAACAAGGGAATAATTGAAGAATCCCAACAAATATTGATGTATCCTGGTGCATTGTAAGGTCACCATTTACTATTCTTTAAAAGCTGATACAATTCAATATATAATGATAAAGTTGTTGTGGAATGCACCATTGTTTCCTAAATTTTCTTGGAGGGGGGGAGCTTCCAAAAAGCCTCCTTTATAGTGGTCAGCCTCACTCACTGCACTTGGTGTGCACTGTATGAGGAATGCTCTGAAAACATTTGCCAGGGCTGCTTTGGGTTTCCAGTCAGGCCCGGGCAGGAGCCTTGTACTGCGAAATAAAACCAACCATTTAAAAGTTAGTCAGGGAGATGAAGCACTAACTTTCCTGTTTTTTGCAAATTCTTTCAATATAAAATACTAAAATCCTTAGTAATTTGAGTATTTGTTTTGTGTGTACATGTGTTTTTATTGTTTTCAAATTACTGTTTTAATGTTTTAAATTTAAATCATACAAATTGCTTGGGGGTCCCCGGCTTCCAGAGTTGACTCAATGGGGTCCTCAGGAGTCAAAAGTTAGGGAACCACTCACTGCCCTAGAGAATGTAGTGTAAATCTTAGGGTTGAAGCAATCAAGGCAGCTCCTTGAGTGTGCCACAAGAGGGCGCTAGATTGTAACAAATGACAGCAACTATGGATGCAAGGGGGGGGAGAAGTACACAGCAGGCTGCTATTAGGGATGCCACATTTTTAGAAGCTAACTGAACTGATTTTATATTTTTGATTTTTATTTATTGCACTAACTCACAATCAGTACCTCTTTGAACAGAGAGCTGACGCAAATAACATAATGGTACTTGGAAAGCATATGTTCACCAACAAAGTGGTCTTTTGTCACTGATAGTGGCGGGCGCTCCTTCTCTTACATCGAAGCCAAGACCTGGAAAGACCTCCCCCTCCAGCTCCATACAGCGCCCTGGCTGGCAGACTTCAGAAACAGCCTCAAGACGTAGCTCTTTGAAGGAGTCGCAGCGCCCAGATACCGGTAGGGGTGACAGAGTGTGCTCTACAAATGCTGTCTGATTGATGAAGCAAAGTAGCAGCTCAGCGCCAGTGTTGGAAAGGAGACCAATGGGGTAAACATTAAAAAGCTCCCCAGTAACTGATTGCAAGCTCTCTGAATTATAACATCGTCTGCTGTGTTGAAATTCAACTGGGGGGAGGGGGAGAGAGATACAAGATAAGACACGTACATCAACACTGAAATGGAGGATAAAGTGCTATTTATCTTCTGTATATTACTTTACTGGTGAGGGTGGAATTCTTTGCTATGTAAGAAGAGACATCACTCAAGAAACACTCACTTAATATCAGTTACAGTAAAGACTGACTTTCACTGTAATGTTTGCTTGCTAGGATCTGTGAGCATGATTTACATGCTGGCAGAGAGGGAACTCAGTCACAGGGGTATTCTTTTTTGAAAATAAAAAAAGAAAACTTTTTTGGGTCAGGGCTCCGTCATATTGACAGAGCTCTGACCGAACAGCAAAATGCATTGTCAGGAACCGCCATAACGGGGGATTTCTCCCAGTGCTTTATAAATGACCGCTGGCTTAGGAGTCATTATAAATCTGGCAGTCCCTCCACCACGGGACGGAGTTATAATCCTGGTGGAACAACTGACTGTAAGCCGGAGCATCGAGAGAAGGAGGGGGAAACACAAGATTAAACAATGTCTTTTGTGGTCAGTGCTCTAGTCCACTGAACCATAGGTCACCCTCTCAGATTTGCTTTTGATCTGGCATGTAGATGTGCAAAGATACTTTGACTGGACCAGTGGTGGTTGGCACCGGTTAAGGTGGTGGGAGGCGGGGCAGGGTGGGGTACGTCGACAGACAGAATAAGTCTAATTAAATAAATAAATAATACCTATTCTGTCTTCTGTCGGCTTCCCCCTGTTCTGCGCCCTGCCCTGCCCCACCGCTCTTACCTGTGCCAGCCATCGCTGAACTGGACTTATACCACTTTTTAGCCTTCCTTTGAATAAGTGTTTGACAACCTTTGTACTGCATGAATGGGACATTCTAGGCCGAAGTCTTACGCCCTAAAAATGTTTTTTAGGTCCAGCCTGCAGACAGCATGCATGCACTGTTGCTTGGTAAACCTATTGTGTAAAAAAAAATCATTCTCTAAAAAGCGTTTTTTAATCCACCCATTACTTTCCGTTCATTGACAACAGTGTCACTTTTCTTTGACTCGTTCTTCTTTGGCAGAGCTTGCAAGGTGGTACTTCATGCGTCACTTCCTTTGTCTTGTGTGGCTCATGTACTGGGTACAGATTGAATTCCATTAAACACTTTCCATCCGCTGCGCCATAGATTGAGATGCAAAATGTTTATTTTATTTTTACTATTTTTATATAGAGTGAACTTGACCCGACCCAAAGACTAAGCTATTCACTTACGCTGCTTAAGATGTAGCCCTTCTACTGTAGCATGGCTTTATCTAATGCAGTAAACGTTTCATGCAAAGGTGGCCGTGAAATATGCTTCTTGGGACATGTGTGAAAGCAGCACTGTTGTTAAGCAGTGGAGATTCTCTGTAAACTATTCAAAGTTCATCTCGTCCCAACCGAAAAACAACTAAACAGAGGTGCTTCTCACGGGAGCGGAGCATTGACCGCTTGGCACAAGTAAAACACGGAAACAAACTTGTTTTGTTCAAAACACAAACTTGGCAGACCCAGCTCTCTCTGCTGTGGTTTTGTGTGTGTTAGACCTGGCATTTCCTGGCGTGAACACCCCTGACTTTTGCCTCTACATTCTCTATTTTTGATGCTGTGATGGATTGTGTTTGACTGGCTTAGATGCTTTGGGCACTTTGGCACTGCTGATCAGTGTCAAAGTGTAAGTGCTCCCTGTGTAAAGTGTAATGGTAATTGGTTGTCCATGATTGGTATGTTTGCTTTACTAGTAAAGTCCCTAGTAAAGTGCACTATGTGTGCCAGGGCTGGTAATGCAAATGCTACTAGTGGGCCTGCAGCACTAATTGTGCCACCCACACAAGTAGCTCTAAAGAGCGAACTCAGGCCTGCCACTGCAGTGTCTGCTCGCAATTTGTTAAACTGCCTTGTTATCCTGACAAGTGCACCCACTTGCCAGGCCTTACCCTTCCCTTTTTATGCACATCAGACACCTCTGTGGTAGGCCCAAGGTACCCCCTTGGCCGGGTGCAGTGTATGTGAAAGGTAGGGCATGTACTAATGTGTGTACCATGTCCTGACAGGGAACAACTCCCAAATTCGTTCTTCACTGTTGCAAGGCCATCTTGCCCATAGGACAGAATGGGGGAGGCTGTGTAATATGCTTCCAGCCTATCTTCCCATAGGCTTAAGATGGAGAAGTGAAGTTTAGTGTGCTTGAATTCACAATTTAATGACATCTTATTGGGAAGGTGCTTTTTGAATTGCGTGTTTAGAAACCATGCTTTTAGAAGTGGCTGGTTTCTTTGTTCTAACAATTCTGTGTGTCTCTGCCTGGTTGTGGATTGACTGTCTGGATTTTAATGTGATAGGAACTGGGAAATGTCTTGACCCAGGGGAGGAGGCGAGACAGCAGCAGGCTGAACTGCATCTGGAGTGAAGAAGGGAGGAGTAGCCCCGGGAGGTGAAGAAGCCTGGGTTGCTGCCTTAAAACAATGATCCCATCCAATGTTCCCTCTAGTTTTTTTCCTCTGTGTGCGGCCCTGGAGGGTCTCTGTGCGCTGCAACCATGGGTACGTCCACCATGAACCAAACTGCGCATGTGCGCAGCGCAAAATGTCACTAAATGTTTACCTAAAAAAGTGAAATGATGGTGTATATCCACACATTCAGCCCCACATCAAGGGTCTTAAAGCAGGTTTGCAAATTGGAAAAACGCACCATGACATGAATTGGTTATACAGACATGTACACTTCAGGTTTAGAAAAGCACAAGACGCCAACGGTGGTACCATCATAAGATTTTACTAAGTCAGAAACACCACCTTTCTCTTCTCCATTCTGCCATAACCCAGATTGTTCACTGCTGATATTCATGTTAATCACAGCTCCTTCATGAGCTGTGATTAACATGAATACTTAGACAAAAGCACATAATGTGACCCGCACTGCACTTTACTAACAAAACAAACGAGTAAAGCAACTTTAAAAACACAGCGTGTACTTTCAGAATAAATTGAAAGTACACTCTGAGTTTTTTAAACATGCTGTACTCTTTTGAGTAAAGCGCAGTGCGGGGCAGGTTGTGTGCTTTTATTTAAGTATTCATGTTAATCACAGCTTGTGAAGGGCCTGTGATTAACATGAATACTTAAACTAAAGCTCACAATATGCCCTGCACTGCACTTTACTCAAAAGAGTACAGCAAGTTTAAAAACACAGCGGGGGCGCTAGAGAGCGTGCAAGCAGAATGGCCACACTCCTGTGAGACTCCTGCAGCCTGGATACAAAATCCGGTATTTATCCTTCTTTTCCACCACCTTTGCCCGTCCTGACCACTCTCGGACGAAATCAAGTCAAGTCAAGTCAATTAATTTATATAGCGCGCTACATACCCAGAGGGTCTCAAGGCGCTTGATGAATGGTGGGGAATTACATGTCGAATATCCAGGTTTTAAGTTGCTTTCTGAATGCTAGGTGGTTCTGAGTGAGGCGAAGGTGAATGGGGAGTGAGTTCCAGGTTTTAGCCGCCAGGTAGGAGAAGGATCTTCCTCCCATGGTGGTTTTGTTGATGCGAGGTACAGCAGCAAGGGCTTGGTTGGAAGAGCGAAGCTGGCGGGAGGGGGTGTAGAAGGAAAGTCGTGTGTTGAGGCATTCGGGTCCAAGTTCGTAAAGTGCTTTGTGTGCGTGGGTTAGGAGGCGGAATGTTATCCTCTTATTGACGGGGAGCCAGTGGAGGTTTTTGAGGTGATCAGAAATGTGGTCTTTACGCGGGATGTCTAGTATGAGTCTGGCTGATGCGTTCTGGATGCGTTGGAGTTTTTTCTGAAGTTTTGCGGTGGTACCGGCGTATAGGGTGTTTCCGTAGTCCAGGCGGCTTGTAACTAGTGCGTGGGTGACCGTTTGTCTAGTTTCGGTGGGTATCCAGCGAAATGTCTTTTCGAGCATGCGAAGAATGTTGAAGCAAGATGATGAAACGGCGTTGACTTGTCTGGTCATCAAGAGTGAGAAGTCCAGGATGACGCCCAGGTTCCGTGCGTGGTCCGTCGGGATGGGTGCTTTTCCAAGGGCCTCTGGCCACCAGGAGTCGTCCCAGGTGGAGGGGGAGGTGCCTAAGATAAGGGCTTCTGTTTTGTCTGAATTCAGTTTCAGACGGCTGTGCTTCATCCACTCGGCTACTTCTTTCATTCCTTCATGCAGGTTAGTTTTGGCGGTGTTTGGGTCTTTGGTGAGTGAGAGGATCAGTTGAGTGTCGTCAGCGTAGGAGATGATGTTGAGGTTGTGTTGGCGTGCGATGGCCGCGAGGGGGCTCATGTATACGTTGAAGAGGGTGGGGCTGAGTGAAGATCCTTGTGGTACGCCGCAAATGACTTCAGTGGCCTCTGACTTGAAAGGTGGGAGGCGGACTCTCTGAGTTCTTCCGGCAAGGAACGAGGTGATCCATTCCAGTGCTTTTCCTTGGATTCCAATGTTTCTGAGGCGTTGTAACAGGGTGCTATGACATACTGTGTCGAAGGCTGCAGAGAGGTCGAGGAGGATGAGGGCGACTGTGTCCCCATTGTCCAGTAGAGTTCGAATGTCGTCTGTTGCTGCTATGAGTGCGGTCTCAGTGCTGTGTTTGGCTCGGAAGCCGGACTGTGAGGAGTCGAGGGATTTGTTGGTTTCGAGGAAGGCGTCGAGCTGGTTGTTGACAGCTTTCTCGATGACTTTGGCCGGGAATGGAAGGAGCGAGATGGGGCGGTAGTTTTTTAGTTCGGTGGGGTCAGCTGTGGGTTTTTTCAGAAGGGCGCTGAGTTCGGCGTGTTTCCAGCTTTCCGGGAAGGTGGCGGAGTTGAGTGAGCAGTTGATGACGTCTCGGAGGTGTGGTGCTATGATGGAGTCTGCTTTGTTGAAGATGTGGTGAGGGCATGGGTCTGTTGGTGATCCTGAGTGGATTGAGTTCATCAGGCGGATGGTGTCCTCAGTGGAGATTGGGTTCCAGTCATTAAGGATGTTCAAGGGGGGTGAAGGTACGGCAGAAGGTTTGGTGGATTGGTCTCCGGATTGGTCCTCGAAGCTGTTGTGGATGTCTGCGATTTTGTTGTAGAAGAACGAAGCTAGGGAGTCGCAAAGGGTTTGAGAGGGAGTGATGTTGTTGGAGTTGGCAGTGGGGTTGGTAAACTCTTTGACGATGTTGAATAGTTCCTTGCTGTTGTGGGCGTTGTTGTCTATTCGGTCTTTGAATGCGGCTTTCTTGGCAGTCCGGATCAGTTGGTGGTGTATGCGGGTGGCGTTTTTGAAGGCGTCCCTGGTGCTGGAATTTGGGTCTTTTTTCCAGGCCTTCTCAAGGGAGCGACAGAGTTCTTGGATTTCTTAAGATCATCGTTGAACCAGGGGGCGTTTTTGCTGCCTAGTTTGATTTGACGTTTTTTCAGAGGTGCTAGGTTGTCGGCGCTGTTGGTTAGCCATTGAGTGAGGTTAATGGCTGCTTGGTTGGGGTTCGAAGAGTGGGCAGGGGGGTTTTGAAGAAGCGATGAGGAGATCTGGTCGATGGTGATTTTGTTCCAGTTTCTTCGCAGAGTGGGTTGAGGATGGTTGTGGGTTGTGGTCTTTTTGTAGACAAAGTGAACGCAGCTGTGGTCTGTCCAATGGAGAGCTGTGGTGTGACTGAAGGAGATATGTTTGCTGGAGGTGAAGATAGGGTCGAGTGTGTGACCTGCGTAGTGAGTGGGGGTATTAACAAGTTGTTTGAGTCCGAGGTTGGCGAGATTGTCCAGAAGGGTGGTGGCATTGCTGTCGTTGCTCTTTTCCAGGTGAAAATTGAGGTCTCCCAGTAGAATGTAGTCCTCGGAGGGGAGGGCGTGTGGGGTGATAAAGTCAGTGATGTCTTCGTTGAATTGTGCACGGGGTCCTGGTGGCCTGTAGAGGAGGGTGCCTCTGAGTGTGGTCTTGGGGTGGGTGTGGATCTGGAAGTGAAGGTGTTCGGTGCTAGTGAGGTTGACGTCAGAGCTGGTTGAGATGCGGATGGAATTCTTATGGACGATAGCAATGCCTCCTCCTGTTTGGATGGTGCGGTCCTTACGGATGTAGTTATGCAGCCTCGGTGAAACTTTCAGCACCTTACGACTTGCCGATTTGAAGTTACAGCGTCCGGAATTTTAGACCGGAGCTGAGCCCGAGATCGTCTGGAGGGGCCGACGGGATCGGCGGCCTACGATAGACCGCGGCGCACCACGAAACGAACAGGCCCCAAAGAGTCTACTCTAAAGGAGCGGCTTCCTGAAAGCACGGAGCCCGAATAGGAGACTCTGGACCTATCGGGGAGACTTAGTGCCGATACTACTTCCGAAAGCTGCATGCTTGTTGCCCGGACTCGAAAACACTATTGCCAGAAAGAGGACGCTGTGTGTAGCAGAAGATGAACGGACTCGGAGCATAGCGGCCATATTCCGAGAACTTTGGTACGGGACTTTTCAATGAAGTCACGTTTGACCTAATCTTTGGCTGTTGACTCCCGGCGTTGGCCTGCTCTGTGCCCGGGCATTGCAGATTGGTGCACAGACTTTTGAGGCCGTGTCGCCCTCCCTCCCGTTCCACAGTGAGGCCCGGCAACTGCACACCCCGGAGGCACTTGGGGGCGGAGTGGGGCCCTTGGAAGGTCGAGACGGCGGCTTGCCTTGATACGATCGGCTGCCATCCCCCCCCCTTCTACAGAAGAGACTGCAACTCATAGACACATGTTGAAATATCACCGCTTCCCCACGCCTAGGAGGCCACGGCTTGAGAAGATATGGGCTTCTGATTTACCGGCTGAGTATTGGAGATCACCCGCCCTTCTGTAGGGTTCTGGTGAATTTATCACCTTCGACCAGTCTGCTGCCCGGCCGGAACTACCTGTGCTGTGGCCACTCTACCGCTTCAAAATATTGACTGTGTGCTCACTACTGTTGCAGGGTTGCTCTCACGCCCCACAAGCCACGGTGTATTAACAAAAGGGGCTACGTGACGAGTGGCTCTTATTAATGAATACGGACTCTAGCCTGCTCCGCGACGCCCGTGAAAAACGTTTCTCGCCATCTGCGTCAAGTCCCTACAAAAGGCCTACAATGGGCAAACCAGACAATCGGCAACCCAAACTATCGTTTGACTCCGTCACATCCAAGAAAGGACTACGAAGCACACAAGATGCGGAATATTCCCAGGCCGTCTCGGCGTCCGAAAATGGCGCCAACTCCGTTACAACCGAACTGCAACAGATGATGCAAGAAATGAGGCAAGGCTTCGCCACTATAGTGGACAAAGTTGGCAGGATGTCCTCAAGAATGGATGTCATGGTACAAAAAACAGATGTTCTTGAAGAGCGCATCGTTGCAACTGAACTGCGCATTTCTGGCAATGACGACACCACGGCCTCCCACACGACGCAACTTTCGAGAATGGACAATGTTCTCAGAGTTATAGCGGCTAAGAATGAGGAGTAGGAAGCCCGCAATCGCCGAAATAACATCCATGTTATAGGTGTGCCGGAGTCCACCAACACGGGTCGTATGGAGGAATATGTGGAGAAGATACTCGTAGCTGCGATTGGACCTGATGCATTCTCCAAACAGTTTATTGTCGAAAGAGCACATCGATCACTGGGGCCGCGGCCCAATCCTGGAGCCCTGCCGAGACCCATCATCGCAAGACTCCTTAATTATCGAGATTGTGACACTGTATTGAGGGCAGCACGCGCCAAACGCACCCTTACATGCGAAAGGGTCAACTTCTCCATTTATCCAGACTTCACCCCTGTGGTGCAGGAACAGCGTCGGAAATTCCTGGACGTGAAGAAAAAACTCCGAGCGCTACAAGTGGATTATGCACTACTGTACCCTGCTAAATTGAGAGTGACACATCAAGCTAAAAAGCACTTCTTTACAAACCCACAACAGGTGGAAGAATTTATGACAAAACTGAAACGTGACCGCGCTGGGGACAGGCGTAATGGTGATGAAAGACAAGATGATTTCCACTCAGCAAAGGAAGATGAGTAACATTAGACACTTCCTGCCTGAGTGCTGTTCCATTCCATGAGATCCCTCTCAGGTCCGCTCGAGGACTAATGTAAAAGATGTTTCGCTGGCCGATTTGAGGTCACCGGATGGACACTGGACTATTGGTGGTAAAGTATTCCAGGCACCCCCTCCCCACTACCATGCTTGTGCCCCAATGTGGCCGTACAGGAAGATGGGCGAGGTGTGGGAGGTGGCTATGTGCACGACTAGGTCGCACCCCGAGGGGAATACCCCATTGCACTTGTTGACGTTGATCCAAATGTTGGGTTGGTTTGGAATTGTTGAGGGTGGGGGGAGGGTTAGGGCTACTGGTAAGTTGGGGTTGCTTCAGTGGGAGGGTGGATGCGCATTTCTTGGAGCGAATTGGAACTTTGGTGCTCTATTCCTTGCCTATTTTGGACTACTTGTGGCAATGCATGCTGTTGTTTGTTTGAAATGCGTGTCTCAGCACTTTCATTCCACTGCACCTACTGTATGCTATAATTCTACCTTACATGCTGATATGTCTTACATTTGGATAGTTGCCCGTACATACTATGAGGTGTGGCGATGCTGGGAGGGTGGGAGGTATTACCTTGCACAACATTATATCGGACTTATTGCACTGCATATTATTGTGTTTTCTGGGGTTCTGAGATGTAAGGAGGTTGGAGGGTGGTACCCCGCGCATTGTTTGATGCGAACTATCGAATCGACTGTAATTGTTTTTTTGCCTGCTTCTGGAGCGGGATTTTTGGGGTTGTTGCTCAATGGGGAAGGGGGGATTGTTTGGTTTCCTAGTTACGTAATAATGTTAGACACGAAACCTACCGAAGAGTTGCTAAATCTTGACACATCAGGACTTTATGGTCGCACACGAGACAGCAGTCTTACAGTGCAAGTTACACACACAAGCACCAGGCTATTATTTGACACCGGAGTACATAATCTACCAAGATTCAGAGTGATTGATCACTGCCATCGGCACGTGCTTCTTCGTGAGATGAGACCTTACACCACTCATGGGTGACACTGACCTAAATATTTTGACATGGAATGTACGTGGCCTAGGTGATCCCAGGAAACGTAGGCAGGTGCTGGCGTACCTGGATCTCCACTCAATACACATAGCCTTTCTCCAGGAAACTCACTTCAGGACGCAGACAGCTCACACCTTTGCCAGCAGATGGGCGATCCATGCTGTGTTCTCGTCTTTCTCGACCTACGCTAGAGGCACAGCAATCTTGGTAAAAAGGGGTACACCCTTTGCCATGGCTGGGTCCAAGATAGACTCTCAAGGGCGATACTGCATGATGTGGGGCAGACTAGGGCACATAGCGGTCAAGTTGATATGTCGCAATGGTCCCAACATTGATGACCCAGGGTTCTTCACTGAGCTGTGGGCGGCAATTGTGGGGACGGGGCCACACCACCTCATTTGGGGAGGAGACTTTAATACCACACTAGACGCTACCTTGGACAGGTCACACCCAGCCCCGCAACACTACACTAAGGCGCGTACGGAACTGCGAACTGCAGTCATAGACCATAGCTTAATTGACGCCTGGAGACGCCTTCACGTTGATACAAAGGAGGGCACACACTTTACAGCTCAGGCGCGCTCATGGGCCAGGCTTGATTATATCTTCCTAACACCGCAGCTCTATACCTCCCTTGTTCGATCACAGCACCTCCCCAGAACATATTCAGATCACTCACCTGTGAAAATTACACTGTGCTCAGCGGACATAGGCCCCCCCCACGACTGCTTGGCGGATGCAGCCCACGATGTTACTGGACATCACCTTTCAAGAAGAACTGAGAGAGGAATGTCTAGATTTTTTCAGAAGGAATAAAGATTCAGTTAGAGATGTGGAAACTATTTGGGATGCATTCAAGGTAACGTTAAGGGGAATTTGCATCGCTAAAGGAGCCGGGGTCTTTAAGGCTATTGTTGCCCGAATAAGGGCATTGGAAAGGGACCTTAAGACCCTGGAAGCGACATTGGCTTCTGCTCGCACCGATGCTGCCCTCTTGCAGGTGCGAGAAAAAATTTCTGAATACACTGCTGAAGCTGCAAGGGAATCGAAATTTAGAGGCAAATACTGGACCGCTCGCCGTTATGGCGAAGGCGAGAGACCAGGGAAGGCCTTGGCCTCCACGATTAAACTGGCACGCACACCCAATATCTTACTAGAACTCAAAGACCCAGATGGTCTGGTGGTTCGGGACACTACACAAATCCTCAATTCCTTTATGTCACATTACAGCACATTATACGATTCCTCTAGAGTGGGTGCACTTCGACTGCAAGACTACCTAGCTGACGTCTCCCTAGGCTGGCTTAGTGATGCACAAAGGGCATTTCTTAGTGCGCCCTTTGAATTGGATGAAGTCCGGGAGGCAATTATGGGCATGAGGTCAGGGAAAGCCACAGGATTAGACGGTATCCCAATAGAATTTTATAAAACTTACATTGACTTTATGGCCCCAGTGTTGAGTGAGGTTTATGAGGACGCCCTTGAAGTAGGCCATCTGCCACCATCTATGAGAGTCGCACTTATCACATCACTACTCAAACCCGGCAAACCTGCGAATAAATCTGACTCTTATCGCCCGCTCTCATTACTTAATTGTGATGTTAAGGTGCTTGCCAAGCATATCGCTAACCGTATCAGTCTCCTCCTCCCTACCATGATACTACCTGACCAATCCGGATTTGGGCCTGGCAGGGCAACCTCACACAATTTGCGTACTTTTTTTCAGTCCTTAACTCAGTGCACGAAGACCAACCAATGGCGGCTGTATTCCTCGATGCCACTAAGGCGTTTGATTCCCTTGAGTGGGATTATGTATTTCGAGTCCTGGAGAGAACGGGCTTTCCAGTAATTTTCATCTCCTGGATCCGGCTCGTTTACGAGCGCCCAGTGGCCAGAGTACTCATTAATGGCAAACTATCTGAGGAATTCCCCATCACCAGGGGAACCAGGCAGGGGTGTCCCCTCTCACCTCTCCTATTCGCGATAGCTACGGAACCTTTAGCAGCCATACTGTGCCAACATCATAATGACAGGGCACTAGGGTGTTTCCAAAGGCAAATATTGATATCAATGTATGCAGATGACATCACTTTGTATATACGGGATCCTAGTGAAAACCTAAACCCCATTCTTAGAGAATTCATACAATTTGGTAGGCTCTCAGGCGTTCAGATTAATTGGGGTAAATCTTGCATATTCCCGCTCACACCTTCCATAACACACTTTGACTTAGATTATCCTATTTCCTGGAGTGACGGAGATTTCAAATACCTAGGCATACACATAGAAAAAGATAGAGATAAGCTGCTTCGAGCCAACTATGGCACTACTATGAATCGCATTATTGATAGCGCCGCACGTTGGATTACCTTGCCTCTTTCTATGGCGGGTAGAACATCCTTGATCAAAATGGTGATCCTTCCGCAACTTCTCTACCTTTTTTTTAAATATCACGTTTTACCCGGGCAAGTCTTTTTTCCAGCAGCTTCGGTCAGAACTCATTAAACTCGTATGGGGCGTAAAATCCCCTCGTTTAAGATGGGACACCCTAATTCGGCCTTATACTCAGGGCGGTTTTGGTGTACCAGATTTTGAACTATATTATCAGGCAGCTCAAGCTCATTATGCCTATTTTTGGGTGCAGCAGCCTAGATATATGCCTCAGCTCGCCGCTGAGCACTGGCTGGCCCATCCTATCCCTATAGAAGGCGCACTCTACTCTGTAGTGCCTGGCAGGGATAAAACCCCCACAACAGTGATGAGCACAGTCACGACTTGGACCCGACTGGCTACTAGACTTGAGGCTACAATGCTCTATGCACCGCTGTTACCGCTGGCCTACCATCCAAATATGCCCTTATTGCAAGAAACGGGGTTTCGCAAATTGCTCCACAAAATTCATGTGATAACTTGGGGAGACCTCTACCACAATGGTGCGTTTCGCTCCATGGAACATTTGTGCAAAGGCATACAACCATCTCCGCTTGAAATCATTCTATACATTAGGCTCTGACAAGGACTTAAAGCACTAACGCCTGACTTTCCTAATGAGCCTGTTGACTTAGTCCCTTTGCAGCTTATACTCCAAACTGACAACCCTTGCAAGCTGGTGTCGACTATATACAGGACAGTGCCTACACAAATAGACTACCAGTCTTTGGCAGCCATACAGAAATGGGACCTAGAGCCGGGAAGACCCCTCATAGACAAGCAATGGGCGTTCTGCCTCTAGCAAACTGAACGCATCTCTGCTAGCTGTCGACATAGAATCATACACTATAAGTTCTTACATCGCTTGTATTACACCCTGGCCCGTATGTGTAGACTCCAATTCCGCACTACTGACAATTGTGATAGATGCCATGCTCCAGGGGCTGACTTCCTACATCTTGCGTGGACATGCGAAGCGGTCCAACTCTACTGGGTCCAGGTACTCGTGGCACTGTCCAAAATGATTCATACTGTGATAACTCCCTGCCCCGTTCTAACACTATTGGGGTACGTGAAACCCCTACAGGCGGCACACCGCAAATTTGTTGCTCTGGCATTCAAGGAATGGCTACATGACCTAACTTATTGCCAGGAACAGTTAAACACATATTCTGACTTGTTTCCTACTACTTCACGGCCCAGTGATATATGGGCCCCTTTGCGATGTTACCTATCCCAAGAAAATGCCGATAGCGGGGAGGGACCTCTGGGCTGAACCCCCCCCCCCACCCTACCATCTCATCTGGATACTCCCCACCATATGAACAGCTATCAGATATCATAATGTGGCCCGAGATGACGTGAAAGCCACCATGGGCATACCCCTAGGAGGGAGGAGGGAGATGCTACAGGCGGTCACTAAACCTTCCTACTAAGTGGCCTCTTTGTCAGACCTTGCGTACAAAGAACATTCTCTCTTGCAGCGCATTGATGTTGTTATGACTTTATCTCTCATGGGATGCGATTAAATAGTTTACGCCTCATTGGGTCACATGCCCTAACTTATTGCACTATTGAAATAATTACCAATGCTATTGTATTGCCATATTGTGATGTATATTCCGGTGTTCTATATTTATATATGTATTGTAAACATGACTGAATGTGTAACTGTAATGCATTCTTTGATAAAGGTTATCGATGTAAAACCCAAAAATAAAGTTTTTAAAAACACAGCGCGCTGGAGGTTACACGAAGATCTCAGTAACAGGAGCATCACTTTGAACATAGCTCCATGGGCACTTCGCAGCGCTAAGGAGCAACCGACGGGCTCAGCAGTCAATCACAGTGCGATAGACACCGGCATTAACAGCATAATTTTTGTGCAATGCTGCCAAGTGCCACGCATCACCACAATGTCCTGCAATGCATTTCTAGGGCTGGGGGGTACCCGGGTTCATTCCCTAACAGCACCAGGCCTGTGGGCCTGCAACCACAAAGACATGATCATCAAACAGGAAGCATACAGGCCTGTAAGGCTGGGGAGAAATCATGACATGCTACGTGAAAATGCACCAAAAAATAGGTATAACCGCCTGATGAGCCCGCTTGAGATACGTGGGACCTGGGAGTACTGAAGCTGATGAGGTGCTCACTTACTGAGGCCAGCAGCTCTGACAACCACTAGAGGAGTGGGTGGGCCAGTAGGAGCGCTGCTTCTGTACAATAACAGCCTCTCGCAGAGCCAGCTGCAGATGGAATTTCCAAGCATCACTGGTGCTTTGCAGCAGTTTGAGAGCTTAGAGTTTCTGGCTGCTCAAATAGGTGTAATTTCTAATATTTATATGTCTCCCTCATCTTCATTGCTAGATTTTTGCTCACGAGATGGTGTTCCTCATAGTTGTTGAATGTCACTCAAATTTGCACAGAATGTATGAAAATGTCACAAAATGTGCAAACTTGCCGATAGAAACGTACTGAAACTGACGTGACTCGTCAGTTTCAGCACGTTTCTATCCGCAAGTTTGCAGCGTCTCCACGTTGGGTACGCCATTTGCATGTCACAAATTGGCCTAAATAAATGAAGGTCCATTGTTCAACAGAACAAATTAGTTTGTGTTGGAAAGAATCAATCAAAGTATCCATCGAACTTTGAAATATCGATTACTCAGGTTATTGAGTTCATAATTAAGAAGTTTATCCACACCTTCTTCCCTGAAGTTAAAAAGGAAGATTTTGAATACGCGGTCACAGCTACAAATGAATTGTTTTGTCCTGAAGAAGGTCTGAAAGAGTTGCACCATAATAGCCCGAAACATCAAAGCCAAAGTCCATTACCTCACCTGCTTTTCATTATAACAAGTGATCTTTATTTTATTTAAATAGGAGTCATTTGTTTTTTATCTGCATTGGTTTGGACTTTCTATTAAAATGATTTATAGGAATAAGCTTGTATCTTTCTTGTTCATTTGAATCATGATTAATGCTCTTTGTTTACATGTACCCTACAAAAATTAATATAAAAATTCAATATTTTGATAAATAACTTTCCCGTGTTGCTTTTTCTCATGTCTCCAATGTTTATTCCAGTAGCTTTAGAATTTATATTTCAGCTATCAATTAAGTTGACACAGACGTACAAGGGTATTCAAAAACGGTCTGTTTTTTGCGATAATTCATCTATAAACTAAATCCCTTGCTGGCATTCTTCCAAATTTACTTAATGTGCCCAAGCATGCAGGGTATACTGGGTTACCCACCCTCCCCTTTTCCTATATTATTATTTTCAGCATAAAACTTTATCAAAAAATACAAACTTTTCATCAGAGATCTATAATGCATAAATTATTTTCCACACTGCAATCCATTCATTCCTAGGTAGAGAACCAACACAGCCAAACCACTCACTCATACCTCATACACATTCCAATCATAAAACAATCTATCTGAACAAGTTGACACGTTTAGTTGATTTTCATCTATTGCCCAATACAGGGTTACTACATTCACTACAAAAGACTTGGTCATGCGTTTCGGTGGCATACAACGACAATCGGAGCCACCTTCTTCAGGACCCGTCAGATATATTGCACCTTGTTCTCCACACCCAGGGATCTCAGATGTGTTGACGCGTTTCGATGGAGGAACTTATAGTTCCATCTTTATCAAGACAAGTATTTGGGTTTTCTCAAATGGCATTTCTGGTTTACTCGTCTCAATCATGAAATTGTGATCCACTGTGTATTCTTCGTATTTCTATACCTATGGGCTCCTCTATTACATATCCTTCAATTTGTGTAATTGTATTCGTCTTTACGGCGTTCGTCTTGTGTCTGTCTTTAGCCTTCTCAGTCGATTGTGGCTTAATCGCTATTGTGGTTCTAATTTCAACGCTGCATGCCCTTCGGGTCTTATTTCCCGACTTTCTTAAACCACATTGTATAATTGTCCCGTTTTCTTACTACGGTCGATAGAAGAGGTTAGCATATTCCTCTTGTTGCTTGCAGCGCCTTGATTGCAGCGTTCTGCCGTGGATTCGATTTATCTTCTTAGCAGTATATTATGGCAATACACCGCATCAAAGATGCGTGCACTGTTGCCTCGCTGCAATTGGTGCTCGCGGCGGCTGCTTCAAAAGCAGAAAGGATTGCGTTGACCTGGTACCCAGTCCTCCCAATTATCACGCATCATATGTAACACTAACGCATTTCAATGTGGTGTTGCGCATCACCGCACTGAAATGCTGTGTCACACATTTTTAATGCCACTGAAACTGGCTACCGCGCTGGTGCTAGCTCGCCGGCTCTGCTGCTCCAGACTTGCCGCCAGCAGCTCTGGCAGTGTGACTGATAGGCTGCCCCAGGACACCAAAGGTGGCCACCTACGAGGGCGGCCACCCTTAATGCCAAAGGATGGCACGGACCCTGAGCGGTCTAGTGGTTGGGGGGACCAGTGGTCCCCTTGCGATGTCACTCCCTGGCACAGTGGGAGGAGTTAAGGGCTATATAGCCCAGGGGGCGAGGGTCAAGCGCCCTCTTTGTTCCTGGCTGCCACTGCTCACGTGACCCTCGCCCTCCCCTGCCTGGACCCCGAGTGGGTGACTGCCCATTGCTGTTTTTCCCTCCCATCCGCTTACCCTACTTTTGGGCAGTAAGTGGGGGGGGGGGTTGCTATTAATATTACTGTTTTTTGTGTTGCAGGCGGAGTTACAGGGCGATCCAATGCAGAAAGGTACAGAGGGGTACCCTCTACAGGAGCACCGGAAGGGTGCAAGAGCAGAATTATCCCCAGGGAGATCCACGCTGTGATGGATCCTGGAGGACCGACGGCGCCCCGTTAGTCCTTCGGGCGGTTGTAGACCTGAGCAACCAGGGGTTGCCACAACGCTCCGCCCCCCCTGTGGGGAGGGGCGTGAGCAAGGGGCGGATTAGGGATCCGCCAATGGGAGGGGTTAGACCTTCCCTCGAAACTGACAACGCCCCTGCGGTTAACACCCCGGGGGGTTATGGCTCATCAGGTGGGCGGGTCGCGAGAGGCGGCCTGCTCTTGGATCGCCCATAAGATAACCTAACATGTTGGCATAATTGATGTGCTAATAAAGCTGCAACAACTTTCTCCATCAACTTGTGTTGTGTCGGTTATTGGTGGAGGGGTGTGTTGTATGAAGAAAGGTCTGGGTTTGGTCCGATATTGGCACTATGATAGGCTGCCCCGGGACACCAAAGGTGGCCACCTACGAGGGCGGCCACACTTAGTGCCAAAGGATGGCACGGACCCTGAGCGGTCTAGTGGTTGGGGGGACCAGTGGTCCCCTTGCGATGTCACTTCCTTGCACAGTGGGAGGGGTTAAGGGCTATATAGCCCAGGGGGCGAGGGTCAAGCGCCCTCTTTGTTCCTGGCTGCCACTGCTCGCGTGACCCTCGCCCTCCCCTGCCCGGACCCCGAGCGGGTAACTGCCCGTTGCTGTTTTTCCCTCCCATCCGCTTACCCTGCTTTCGGGCAGTAAGTGGGGGGGGGGTTGCTATTAATATTACTGTCTTTTGTGTTGCAGGCGGAGTTACAGGGCGATCCAATGCAGAAAGGTACAGAGGGGTACCCTCTACAGGAGCACTGGAAGGGTGCGAGAGCAGAATTATCCCCAGGGAGATCCACGCTGTGATGGATCCTGGAGGACCGACGGCGCCCCGTTAGTCCTTCGGGCGGTTGTAGACCTGAGCAACCGGGGGTTGCCACAACGCTCCGCCCCCCAAGGGGGAGGGGCGTGAGCAAGGGGCGGATTAGGGATCCGCCGAGGGGAGGGGTTAGACCTTCCCTCGAAACTGACAACGCCCCCGCGGTTAACACCCCGGGGGGTTATGGCTCATCAGGTGGGCAGGTCGCGAGAGGCGGCCTGCTCTTGGATCGCCCATAAGATAACCCAACATGTTGGCATAATGTATGTGCTAATAAAGCTGCAACAACTTTCTCCATCAACTTGTGTTGTGTCGGTTATTGGTGGAGGGGTGTGTTGTATGAAGAAAGGTCTGGGTTTGGGCCGATATTGGCACTATCATAAACAGTTAAATTAATGTGCTCTCCTCAGCTCTGGTTGAGAGAGTCACTAAGAGGGCTGGCTGCAGTACTAGAATGTTACATTTGGGGCTTCAGCCGCATGCCAGCCTGGCTGCATTAATTAATTGATTAATTTCCGGGCTGCCCGCAGCGCCGCGTGCCAGGCTGTCTTCCAGCCTGGCTCTTTCTGCCGGAGCGCACCGCTGCTCGCACTGCCCGCCTGTATGATGCATGCTGCAGCCTCGACTCATCAAGATGCTGTGGTCAGTGGAGTCTGGACCAGAAAGTTAATTCTGCTGTCGCTGCAGTCCTGGAGAGAGAGTTAACAGCCAGTGCTTGCAAGCAGCCCCGCTTAATGAGTTTGTCCAGGCCGTAGCTGACGGAGTCGAGTTTGGGGACTGCAGCCTCTCATAAGCTTGTCTGCCATACTGTGGCTCACTCTGCCAGTCTACTCACAGGTAAGGTAAATCTAATTTTAAAGCGTCATGAGCATACGTGCCGAGAGCCTGTTACAGCTCTGCTCATGGCCTGTCTCAGTGTCCGGTGCCCTGTGTGCCACCAGTTCGATCCCAACTGGGACTTGTGCCTGGCGGCCTTTCATTTTGGTCCTGACCGTGACTCCCAGGCAGAAAGGGCCACATTGGGATAGTATCGGGTAGCAGTGGTGGTGCCAGCTGATCCTGCCCCCCCCCCACAGCAAATCTGGGGTGACACAGGCCAGAGCACCGTTAGGTTACCCGGTGTAGGACAGAGTTGGCAGCTGTATGGTGATTGCGCACTACACAATTGCAGCAGACATTCAAATATTGAGAGCAGCAAATCGCTCTTCCTGACCCCAGAACTGCAGAGCGAGGAAGCCTATGCCCTGGAGGGTGAAAGGGGTTGTGTCTTTGACCGGCCACAATGAGAGAATCTATAGCTAACTTGGCGCTGGACAGGTGGGCTGCCCGGAGCTTCAATGAAGCCTACACTGGCCTCAAGCTTTTTGTCACGCACGAAGGGTAGAGCTGAGACCATGACAATTTGCCCCCTGAGATGAGGTTGCAGCTATCTCTTTAGTTGCTGTTCTGCCACTAGTGCTATCCGATCTTGAGGTGGCAGGTCAGGTCAGTATTTTGTCTGTTTGTGGGCTTGTCGTGCTTTGGCTGGACTGCAGATTATTCTGAAGAAAAAAAATCCTCTGCAGTAAGCTTAAATGAACGGAATCTGACACGCAAAACATGTACATAGCCATGAGGAAACCCTGAAACCGTGTTTGCTATGGTCCTGATCTCCTACTGTTGCACTGCCTTGCTATGCTAGATAAAATTGCTTTTGATGTCACAGTCACGGTGCTCAAATGGGTGTAGCTTCTGATATTTATGTTTCCCGTGTTTTTATTGCTTGGTTTTTCTTGCAAAGAAAGTGCCACTCATAGTTGTTGAAATGTCACTCATAATTTCACTAAAATTATAAAAATGTCACACATAGCGATCTGAAACCTTGGCAAATATGGGTACCTTAAGTTTAAACTTGCCTCCCTTTTAGGACATAGCGCTTTACTCAAAAGAGTACAGCAAGTTTAAAAACACAGCGTGTACTTTCAATTTATTCTGAAAGTACACGCTGTGTTTTTGAACTTGCTGTACTTGTTTGTTAGAAAAGAGCTGTGCAGGGCATATTGTGCGCTTTAGTTTAAGTATTCATGTTAATCACAGCCCCATACGAGCTGTGATTAACATGAATTCTTAGACAAAGGCACATAATGTGCCCCGCACCGCACTTTACTTACAAGAGTATCACAAGTTTAAAAACACAGTGTGTAGTTTCAGTAAGTACACACTGTGTTTTTTAACTTGCTGTACTCTTGTAAGTAAAGCCCGATGCAGGGCAGATTGTGTGCTTTTATTAAAGTATTCATGTTAATCACAGCTCTTGAAGGGGCTGTGATTAACATGAATACTTAAACTAAAGCGCACAATATGCCCCACACCACACTTTCCTAACAGCTCCAAGCCAGCCAGACAGCCAGCCTTACCTGCACTCCAGAGTCCAAATGATTCCTCTGTCCACAGTCCACGCCACATCCAGGAAGTGTCAGTTTTTCGCGCCGCTCACTTTTTTAAAGCGGTGGTGCGAAATCTCCTGGGATGTCCGGTGTGTGCACGTGCTCCACACGGCAGTGCGCGCTCGCAGGAAGAGAGGTTCACGCGCACCTTAAAGGGAACAGTGGTCCCATCTCCTGCTGAGTGATGGAGAATTCAGAACCCCTCTAATCGAAGGAAGAAGGTGTCACCGGCAGGGAGGCATCGAGTACTGGTTTGAACAGGGGTCAGTGCCCCTCTGAACACAAAGACTTCAAAGACATTTAGAGGTATAACTATGAGAGCTGAAGCCCCTGAACTTTGGAGAAAGGGATTGATCAAGACTGAGACGGACTGAACCTCTTTCGTGGTCAAGAGGAACCTCTGCCAAGGAAGAAACAGCTGAAGAGACTGAAGGAAAGGATAGATCCTTGCTGTGTGTTCTAGGGCTGGCCTGCAGTTTGCTGTTTTAATCAAGGAGAGGCTAAAAGGGACTTTGCTGGGTGCTGTGTCCCCCTGCTTGAAAGGACTTTGCTGTGGCTGTGTCCGGAAGTAACTTATCCCCAAGGGCCCGAGGTGAGCTGGCTCCCTGTTGTGGAAACTCAGGAACACAAAGGTTTCCTGGGGAGTCTCAGCGATGCTGTGGGCGTGTGTTTTTTGGCAGCCTGGGATCCACGTAAGAATTGCCCTGTGATTGTGTGCATAGGAGTCCAAGTGAGTCTCAGCGACGCTGTGTGCGTGTGCTTCGTGCAGCCATAGACCTTCGTGAGGATTGCCCTGTGATCGTATGAACCCGGAGCTCAAGTGAGACTCAGCGACGCTTTGTGCATGTGCCGTGTTGCAGCCCTAGACCTTCATGAGAGATTGCCCTGTGACTGTGTGTCCCGGAGCAGTCTTGTTCTCTGCTTCAATCGACAGCGTGACCAGAAGTGCTGTGATCATCATTGCGATCAGCCCGGACCGGCATCCCCCGAGGATTAGTGGGAATTCACCGCCTCTAACCCGAGCCTGCCTTTGCCAAACAGATACCTCGAACCATCACCGTCGGGGTCCGAGTTCCACTGCCCAAGATCAACAAAGTTGCATCGGTGGCCCAAGCAGCGAGGCGAGGAGAGTGAGATCATACCCCTCAAGTAACACTCAGCTGCGTGTGTAGCCACCTGAGGAGGGGTGCGGGATACGAGAGAAACGGTTTAGGTCTTTCCCGTCTCTGCAGCGCGAGCCTCTGCTCAAGTCCATATCGCGGCCCGAACTTGCCGAGGAGTGGCAGTACCAGGGCCGGAGTGTGGAGCTGTACTTTGTTTTCCATCATAACAGTGCTGGGGGTATATTTTGGCAGTAGCTGACCGTGAGTCAGTAAGAGTGGCACAGAGACCGTCAAGAGCACAGCGATCGGTGCTGGAGTACATTATTCTTGCATTACGAGTTGCATTATTTTTGCAAAATGAACTGCCTGATTGCCGCACTATGAATTGCATTATTTTTTAACCGCATGCGCGCTAGCGGAATTCCGCTAGCGCGCTGGGTTTTTCAAAATCGCACTTTGCGTGACGAGCTGGGCTCGTCATCAGTGTGCGAGCGGGCTACACCATGACGAGCCCAGCTCGTCATGAGTGTCGAAGGGGTTAATTACGAATTGCCTGATTATTGCATTATGAATTGCATTATTTTGGCATTACGAACTGTATTATTTTTACAATACGAAGTGCCTGATTCCTGCATTATGAACTGCATAGCATTGCATCAGGACTGCATTGGATCATCAAGAATTGCTCATTAATACTGCAAGAACCTCCAAGGGCTTGCTGGCCTAATAACCGGCAAGGTGTAATATTACAAATAGGGGCTATCTGAGAAGGTGTCCTTCCTTTCCCTGACTTAGAAGCAAGGGTCCCTATTTGGACTAAGGTACCTACGTCAGCCAACTAGACACCTCCTGCTCTAACAGTGTGTATATGTTTTAAGACCAGCAGTTACGAGGTCCCCTCCTTGCCCTGCACCCACGAGCACACATACTTGCCAGAGACAAACGGAAGCGGCAGTGTGACTTTTTTTTTGTTGCAGATTTAAATAGCGCAAACTGTCCCGAAGGTATTTTGGTAGGCACTGGGAAATTGAGTGATTTGACCAGCGGTCGAAGTGGGGGCAAAAAAGTAGGGGGAACTTTGGGCCTAGAATCAGAGGGCATGAATAACCCGTGGATTGGGTCAGTGGGCAGAGTCAGAAAATTGGCAGAAAGATCAAAATATCCCAATTTTTAGTATTTGTTTCCCATTTCATGAACCAGTTACAGCTTATTACATTATTTAATTTAACCAATGGATACACATGTTTATTTAAAGTTTAATATGAGTTATTGACATTTAAATACACTTACAAAGTGGGATACGTTTCCAATCACAGAATGTCCCAAATAGCCTTACAAGTGGAATCACAAGCAATTTGTCTTCCTAGCCATGGCGTTTCTGTCATTAGCACTTCTCCTCCCTTTTTTCACAAGAGCAGCTCAAACATGAATTGCAAAATATCCTAGTTTGCAAATGTTTTCCAGATAATTATTGCTCTGCCATATTTGCCACATAAGACATCTGCTGCATAATCTGACAATTTTAACTAATATATTGTTTATAGATCAAACAGATCAAAAATTACTACAAAATGTGACTTGTGCTGCTGTGAAGTGGAGGGCCCTTTGCAAAGGTTGACTGGTCACCTTTATCACTGCTGCAGTTGTATGTTCCACTGGTACTAATAAGGAAAATTCTTTGCAGAGACTGTTAGTCAGACCCCCCAGGTTATAGCGGCATGGATTAGCAAATTTAGCGGCACAAATATGGAAATTTTGCGGCACAAATATGGAAATTTAGCGGCATTTTTGCTGCACTTTATTTAACTCCTAATCATTCATTTTCAACATAAAACAATGGAAACTGTTTTAGCAGAGTATTCCACTTTGAAATAGGCCCTAATGTGAAGTCATTTCCTTTGATGTCCCTTCCACTACCCCTAGCAAAATAAGTAGATTTAAAGGAAAGGATGTGAACAATAAGTGAGCAATGCATTTAGTGGAAAGAAAATCACATTGAATATAGTATGATTCTGTAACGTTTTATTGACTAGGGAAAATAAAAAAAGCTAAACAACTATAAACTAGTGCTAAAGAAAAATCACAAAGCATTCGAGTTAGCAGCCAAGCGTGGGATGGGGACATAAGATGTGCCTTAGAGGTATTTGTGCATTGAATGAAGATTTTTGATAGGTGAATGCGGTAGGAAGAGATGTTGGGAGGCAGATTGTCGTTTAAGGGCTAGGAGAATTGTATGGTGGAACAGACAGTGTGCCCAATTTTGCATTAAATAGAGTATACCTTTTTTGAGGACTGTAGAAGAATAAGATGTGTTGTTGGGCAGCAGGGGAACAGGGGGTTTCTCCTTTAAAATTCAATATATATTTTTTAATGGAAGTTAGATGTCGCCAATGATAGGGGCCAGTAATAGGAAGCACTTTACATTACAATAGGATGGCAACCACTGGAACATCTCTTGAAAACATGTCTATGCATACAAATTAATAAAATATACTAATTTTAGGTGTTTAACTTTAGGCATTGAGCATTGAAAATAAATATATTGTTTCTCATATTATCACTTTCTGACAAAAGCATGCTTTTCAGGTGGATTCATTTGTTCAAAGTTATTCATTCAAACTTATTAATTTTTCTCGCTTTTGTATTTAAATGATTACCCTAGGCCCATTTCTATTGGTCTCATCTTCTGTCAAAACTCTGATTTGCCCAGATGCTAGCTAGCTCTGTGAGGGCCACATAACTTTTGACCTGGAAGTTCTGAGGGCTGGTGTTAATTTAGAGAAAGGCAGTCGGACGTGCATGCAAACTACTGTTTATTTACTACTTAAAGACGCTAAATTGGCTGTATTGGCATATAGCGACCGAAGGTTACCTCAACGGTTCAAATTTCGCTTTCTAGAAAATGAATGAATAATTTGTCTGGAATCTCACCTGGTAACTACAGGTTAAATAATACAAATAACGATGTTATATTAGTGTCTTTACCAACCAACAGGAAATGACTTTTCAGAGAGAAAAGTGTCAGTGCTACTAAGCAGGAAATGGCCAAATGTGTAGATAAGAAGCTATGCCCTCCTGTTTCTTAACATTTAGCTAGGTTTAGCTTTGTCAATTCAAAGCAAAACCTTACCTTAAATCACACCACTTCTTAACTTAATCTAATGTTATCTCGTTTGGGAAAGTGGTACAGCCTTTTTCAATAAAAAAAGATATGGAACAATTGGTTTTGATGGTATCTACATTTAATCTGGTTGAAAAACCGAGATAGTAAGCATTTATCATTGTCAATGATTTACAATTCAGACTTTGAATCTCGCTGAAGGGACCATATAATCATACCCTGGCAGGGTAGTTCTCTCCTTCTATTACATCAGACTGCTACCTGAGTCATTAGCTTCCAGGGTTAAGGAGTGTTTGTCCATGAGTGTAACTTCCCTCTGACCAAGGGTATTTTTTAAGATATTCTTTATTTCTACTGCACTATGAAATATTGTAAAGTAAGACTCATATGCCACTGCGTTGTGCAGTTCCTGGCATGTAGATTATCCACATCGCTGCGGCGGCTTTTCCCGCTGTGTGCTGCAATTTTGAAAAAGCTGCGTTACATGACGAGCTCAGCTCGTCATCAGCAGCAAAGAGGTTATAAGAGGCTTGTTGGCACAGGAGTTGTGCTGACAAACCATAATCTGCAAATGAGGCCACACTCCCCACCTCCTACATTTTCACAGGCACTTATGTAAAAATGGGGGCATTTTTACAAAAGTGCCGATTTTGCGGCAAACCGCAAAATCGCAAAATCCTGGACGGTCTGGTTAGTATGTGTAAAAATGTCAAAATAATAAGGTATCAGAAAATTTACTGCACCACTAATACCAGTGTAGGGTGTCAGAGCACTTTACATCACACATATTACACAGAGACAATCAATCATACGTGTGTAAATCATTGTATAGGAAATGTTACATAAGACAAAGGACTACAAGCTGTAGGAGTCACATGACAACCATACTAGTAGGCAGCATAGTTTAATAATGATTGGTCTGGAGAAACAAAAACTCAGAATTTAAAACGTAATACCATGGTTAGAGGTTCTCTTTAATAATCAGAATTGATGTCTACCCAAATGAACACTTTTTTGCAATATTAGGATAATCAAAGACTGGGGGGAAAAAATAACCCTCTAATTTATACCTCGCAGTTTGTATGCAGCTCTTACATGACAGTTAATAACTCACTGTTCTATGTTAGGATTTTAATTTATTAACTCCAAATAACAATAGAGTCTCTCTTACAAAAGCAGTAACCCACTAACCTATTTACATTATGTGTACTTTGTGATCTGCATGGTACATGTTCTTAGCAGCAGGCACATTAACCCTCTGTGCTTCCTTTTTATGAGTCAAAACGTCCACTAGGCAAAACACCATCTCTCTCTAATAAGAACATTAATCACTGGAGTTATTACGAGATTTTTATTGTTGCTAAAAATTGTTGGAGGCCAGGAAGGAGGCAGCAAGTGCTTTTAAAACCATATTATACTTGCAAACATGACCCCCCACCTGAAGTCAGCACCAGCCGCGATCCGTGCAGGTAACAGCGGTGGGGCTGGGTAAGGGGAGATTTCGAGTGACGATACAGAGGAAAAATTAATTATTTGTTTAATTTTCCCTCTGCATCGTCCCTCGAAATCCCCCCTTACCTGGCCCCTCTGCCCCGTCACTGTTACCTGCACGGACCACAGCTGGTCAGCGCCTGGTGTGGTCGCACTGCCCTAGAGCCACCCTGCTCAAGGGTCCTGTGACCTCAGTGACAGAGTCACTGTCACACTATAGTGTTCTGCTTCATAGGCCTGTCTGCAAGACTAGAGGTGAACTTGAGAATGAATTGTGGTGGACAGGCCTTCATGGTTAACCAACACTTGCCACTGCTAGGGTTCACCTGCTGGTGCTAAGACACCAGGGCTTTTAAGATCTTGCAGGCCTTCTAAGGTCTAGCATGGGAATGTGCACCCTCAGGGGGAGTGGTCTGGTAGGCTGGTCATGAAGACTGAACCTGGTTCCCCAGTTCCAAATTCAGCAGCTCTGACCATAGTGCTGCATCCTCTCCCCACTGAACACCATACTGCCCACTCAGAAAACCTGCACTGCACTGACCCGCTATAAACACCTGGATGTGACTACATTTAAATTATGCACTAGACAAGAGCAATATGCAGCGTAAAAAAATGTAACAGCCTAGAAAAAGCAAACACTTATAGGGAATGCAAGATTAAGTAAAGCATGTGAAATGTAAGCAGGAACAAAATGGTTACCTTTTTTTTTTTACATGCATTCAGAAATTATTGAGTGCTTTTGCCTGAAAGGGTAAGGCCTTGACTTCAAGGCCCAGAAGTGACCCGTTTCATGCCCATTGCTTATAGCCTTACAAAACGTAAGCAGTATGGTTTAAAAAGACCACGTTCGTGAACACACAGCCGCTGTACACATTTTGTTTTCCAATTCACCCATCAAGCAGGCACTTTCCCCCCCAGGGAAAACAATGTTGTTCAAAGAGAGACGAGAAAACAGAAGTAGCGCTCAACTGGCAAACACTGTAAAGTTGTGCTAATGGGTTTAGGTGTGAATAAGTCATCTGGCCACATTGCAACCACTCTGTCTTGCTTTAGTTAGTTATTTTTCATATTTTTTATGTTTTATTTCTCTCCACCCCGAGGCTGCACTTAGAAATTGGAAAATGTCAGAGAAAAAGGAAGTTTCCAGCAAAAGTGTTTTTTGTTTTTGGATCCATTTCACAGGGGAGCAAATAAATGAAAGGGGGAAAAGAGAAGGCAATACCCATATCTTGAAGTCTTGGTTTTCACTAAATGAGAAGGAGCGAGGCAGAAAGGGAGGGAAGAGGCGGAACAAAGAGAGGGGGGCAGCTGCCAGAGGTAGGAGAACTGGACACTGTCCTTATCTTTTCCGGCCACGAAGAAAAAGACAGAGTCCTTTTCCTTCTCTGCCCCTTTCGCCCGTCCTCAAAAGCCAAGCCTTAACCATCGACCTTGGCGATTTATGCTGTCAGAGAGGCATGTTTAAAATAAGAAAGATGGGGAACAGACTAGGAAATTAAAGAAGTAGGGCACACCATGCCCTGCTAATCCCACCCATTTCGACCACTGGATTTGACCAGAATGACAGGATGCGGAGGTGACCCGAAGCTCGAGTGTGGTTTCCCAGCACCGAAGTCAGCCGCTCTGGTCGTTAGGCCACATCCTCTCCCCAGACTCTTGCAAATTACAAGCGCTCCTCGGAAGAGCTAGAAGCCTTTGCCGGGGAGCGCTGTTGTTTTTATTTTTAAGTTCAACCTATGATCGTGCTGGTACACATTGTCAGGCTAGGGTTTGAAATCTGCAATTTAAACATCTAATTGTTTGATCTTGTAAACTGCCTAGCAACAGCAGAAAATAGTGTACGTAACTTTCAGGGGTTGGGTTGGGAGTGGCTAGATCAAACTGCAGTCTAAGTACAGAGGTCCATTTTTAGAGGCCCACTCCACCATCCACAGTTTGGACACTTGACACACGCAAACGCCTCCCAATAACTTTGCTAAAACATAACAGCCTGCAACGGGTAATGGATGAGGTCTAACGGCTAGAGCGGTCAACCTCAAACCTGGAGAATTGGGTTGTGTCTTGGCGGGGGCGCTCAACATCCTGTGATTCTGGGCAAATCACTTAATCTCCCCGCAACTGCCAAAAATGAATGTCCCCCTGGGTAACGTAACTGGTGCTCATGTAAAGCGCTCTGATACCTTCGGGTGAAGTTCCCGCTATATAATACTCCAAATAAAAAAAATTATGTATTTGCGCGTATAAGACCATGGGGCAGATTTACAAGCCCCTTGTGTCACTTTTGCGTCATTTTTCTCATGTTACAAATGACGCAAAAGTGGAGCAAGGGGCTTGTAAACCTGCCCCCATGTCCTCAAAAATGTGCACTGACGAGTTAGGAACAGGGGGCCTCATTTATGAGGCTGTGCGTCACTTTTACGCCGCCGGTGCGTCACTTATTGTGACGCACCAGTGGCGTAAAAAAATGCGCCTTGTTGCGCCATATTTACAAAGTGACGCATCTAGGTAGATGCGTCACTTTGTAAACCCCTGCGCCACATTATTACTGTGCCAGGTATAATTTATGCAAAGGGGGCGTGTTGACGCAAGGAAGGGTCGTAGAAGTGACGCAGTGAAATCTATGAGATTTCACTGCATCACTTTTAGGACGCCGATGCGTCAAAATCTTGCGCCTGCCTCACAGCAGGTGTAAGACTGACGCAGGCCCTTTCACATGGGGCTTGCCCCGTGTGAAAGGACGCATTTCTGGAGTTGCGTCACTTTTGTGACACACTCCAGCAATGCGTCACTTTGGCGCTTACAGATACGTCAGAAATACTGACGTATCTGTAACTCCTTGCGACATGATGCGTCATACATTAAATATGACGCATCAGGAATGTCGCAAGGTGTGCGCACTGAGAAGTGACACATCGCTGCTTTCACGCAGCAATGCGTCATTTCTCATAAATGAGGCCCCTAGGTATGGTTCAAGACCCGGCGTCGGCTCCACATTGTGGGATTCTGTCGGGGCAAATCACTTATTTGCCCCGTGCCTCCACATATGAATTTGACCTCGTGTGAGTAGTTTGGTGCTCATCGCTGCCTGTTGGATGTACATTGTCTGCTTATAAACCTGGCCGTCCCCTGGCTGGTAAACAGCGACACGCAGCAATGCACCAATAATCATGAAAGTCCAGACCACAAAGAGGATCTACAGGCAGCCCTCTCGCAGACGCACAGACACAAAATGGTGCCTGACTTGCCTTTTAAAAAGTGCTGGGTGAGCTGAAACATTGTTTTTCGAAAAGTCTACTTAGTAGCATTATGCTGTGAGTGACTGATACCCTGCATGTGTTCACTCTTAATGAACGGAAAATGTATTCTAGGACATGCAGTTCTACATTTCTCATTGTAAGTAAAAGCAAAAAAGCACTGGCAAAGGTCTCGCTTATGCGAGTTCAACTGCCTTTGTCGATGTCTTTGAGCCACGATGTACAGCTGCGCAGTTGCCGTACAGCATTGCTGAAAGTAAAGGAAATAAAAGGGGAAATAACGCAATCATCGTTTGCTTCTTTAAAGCGCTTTTCCCTTTTATTTTAGCCATGCTGCACCACAGTAACACTGATCAGCTTCGCTAAACAAACCCTGACAAAGCCAATAGTTGTCACATAGGCGAGACCTATTGGCTCCGCCAATGCTTGTTTGCTTTTGGGATCTATGCAAGCAATATCATCATTACTTAACGGGCCTTATTTAGACCGCGCCCGTAAGGCTGCACGGTTGCTTTATTACACTCTGCAGCCTTCCAACCCGTGCTGGATGAATCCCGGGGCGGCGCTACCATCACACCTGGCAGAACTTCCATCCACTCCGGCCGCCCCCACCTGCCGGAAGGATGAGCAAATGAGCCACGGTCACGCTACGATTTCATTGGTCCCTTCAGATGAGCGACGTGTGTCCTAGAACGAGCAATCCTGCCATGTAGGCGGGTGTGTACTAAATCGAGGGTCATTTGTTTGCCCAGAAATCAGTTTGTTTGTGAAATGTAAACTACAGCATCAAATCTATAAAACGAAAGACGCGCACACCAGTTCCAGGCACTGTGCATGCCTGACGGCAATCATATTGTCATTCGAGTTCCCACGTTTAGGTTTGAAGTTAAAACTACAGCATTTATTGCAATCTACGAAGAGGCTTTAGCTGTGGGTAAATTGTGTACTGGTAAACGAGGAGGCTCAAGATCTAATCCCAGCTTCTCAATTTGGATTTTTTTAGGAATACATTGTTTTGCCTGTGGTTCAAGAACTACTTGTCGGAAATTGGAAAATTATGTTTCCAGAAATTTTAACCAAACTACGCAAATTTACGTGAAAGTACTAAATTTAATTTATCGATATGTGATGCGCCACGACATATCGCGGGTTCAAAGGTCACACGACATACCGGCAGGTGGACATGTTTCAGGCGAAAAGTTTATATTTAGAATATGAGGAAAAGTTTATATTTAGAATATGATTACCGGATCGGAAAAAACGCTTTTTATTCCAAACATAAAGGGGACATCGCTTTAACTTGTGCGCTTAACCGTGTGAAGAAGACTGTGTACAATAGTTATTGTCATTCAAGTTCACACGTTTAGGTTTGAAGTTAAAACTACAGCATTTATTGCAATCTACGACGAGGCTTTAGCTGTGGGTAAATTGTGCACTGGTAAACGAGGAGGCTCAAGATCTAATCCCAGCTTCTCAATTTGGATTTTTTTAGGAATACATTTTTTTTGCCTGTGGTTTAAGAACTACTTGTCGGAAATTGGAAAATTTTGTTTCCAGAAATTTTAACCAAACTACGCAAATTTACGTGAAAGTACTAAATTTAATTTATCGATATGTGATGCGCCACGACATATCGCGGGTTCAAAGGTCACACGACATACCGGCAGGTGGACATGTTTCAGGCGAAAAGTTTATATTTAAAATAACTATTGTACACAGTCTTCTTCACACGGTTATGCGCACAAGTTAAAGCAATGTCCCCTTTATGTTTAGAATAAAAAGCGTTTTTTCCGATCTGATAACTGACTGGAAAAGGGACGCTTTTGCTCTCGAGTGGCTACCAACCAAACTACCAGAGTCCGTGTGAGCCCCATCTTTACATTACTGCGGTAAAAAAAAAGGTGTTTAGCTTGTATCAAACTACCAGTAATCCTTAATGTAATATGGTTTAAATCCATCGTCATTTGAAAAAAACTGCAGTGGGAGATTTTGCAGAGTGGATGCGAAAGAGGGTCTTCAGTCAGTGAGAAAGTTATTCTGGCAGAGATTAGTTCAGCTCGGTGCTTTAAATGGGCTGACACTTTTCGGTACTGCGTAACAGCACTTTTTTTATTTTGAGAGGGAGGGTACCTGCACTTCTCCGAAACAAAAGAAGCAGGTACTTAACTCTGGTACAGGCCCTGTCGTAAACCAAGCCTATGCACAAGTATAAAAACATAAAGAACCGGCTGTATAGGTTTCTAAAGATCTACTGTGGTTAAAAATCGAACTAGTCTTGAAATGGAAAAGTCGAAGTGCTGGTACCAGGTTGTTCCCAGTTATGTCCGCGGTGCAGCGCCAATACATTCGCTTGGATGTAGACAGGCTGTAAAAAGACCCTGT
The DNA here is from genome assembly GCF_964263255.1 of Lissotriton vulgaris. Taxonomy (NCBI): domain Eukaryota; kingdom Metazoa; phylum Chordata; class Amphibia; order Caudata; family Salamandridae; genus Lissotriton; species Lissotriton vulgaris. Next base: position 1,099,384,801 of record NC_141685.1, on the reverse strand, counting down.
GTAACCTGTGGGTACGTGGCCCTCCTATTCTGGTCTGCGTCAACGCGCCCACCCCGACGCTTACCTCCACTGCAGGCGGTGCTTGGAATAAAGGCAGCCAAAGAATGAACGTCAGACATGACTGCCCGGCTGCCCCCGCGTCTCTGCCACGAAGCCTCGGCCGATGTCCCGCATAAATAGGCGGTGTCATCCGTGGGGAGCGCGGTACTGGCGTCCCCGATGAGAGAATCCGCAGCAGTGCAAAGTTTTCAGCAGAAAAGTTTTGGCAATTTACTAAATTGAGAAACGTATCAGTCTTCTTGGAGGCAGGCCATATATTAATTACAGTGGATCAGTTTGTGATCATCAAATATGCCCGCATTGATTTCCCCAACCACAGCACTGGCTGTCAACATGTATGTTTCGGGCAAAGTGCTAACATTGTGCATTTATAAGTAGTGAAACCTGTAATATTGCTTCCGCAATCCTGTAATAGTGACCTTTATCAAGAAAATTACCAATTGAGTTAGAATCTGGCCACTGATATCTCCTATTATCAGCAGGTCAGACCTCTGAATCCTAACAAGGTCAAGTCTTTCTTTAATCCTGGAGATTTCAGTAAACAGAGTACGGTGAAAAGGCAGCCACGCACAGACTGGTTCTCTTGATCACAGTCCTGGGTGTTATGTTATAGTTATAGTTTCCTCGGCGCTGTCGAAACACACCCAAGACAGAATGCTGAGATTAAATAGGACTGTTTGACGCAGCTTCCCGAATGTAGCATAATCAGAACAGATGCGGATATGAGAAGGTTTTAGAAGCAAACCAAGATGGGGTTGTGACTTTGTTAGATTGTGAGGTCCCACACCACACTACATAGTAAACAGAATTTCTTCACATTGGTTAACATAATATTTAATTGGACCAGTAGGGGGGACAGAGGTGAGCTGAGCACGGGAAATATGACAATTGTTCAAGTGCCATTAGGAATACACATCACTAAAGTGACTGGATCTGCGCTTGGGGTACATTTTTACTCTAAGATTGGTACCCGACTGCTATCCCATGGCCAACGTTTGGCAAAATTGTGCTGTTGTGTAGATGTAGCCCATAGTGTGTAAGTCAGTAAAGCAAGCAGATTTTTCAATTATCATTACATATTTGTGCTTTGAATGCCCATTCACATTATAAGGCCTAGACACGATCAGCCGATAAAACAAGAGAGATTCCCTTGAGCAGAACTGAATTAATTGAGCTAGAAGGTCAAAAACAATAACAAGATTCACGTATGTAAAAATAATTCTTACAATTTATTGGTAATACAAACATTAAAAGAGTGGACAATTGGGGAACCACTCGACACAAATTAAAACAAAAGAGGGACAGTAAAAAATGATCGACATTCAATATTGGCCAGCAAAATTGAGACACAGAGACAGAAAACAGTAAGACATTGAACTCGTACAATACTGGGTGTATAATCGAACTCTATTTCTGACACCTGAGTTATGCACACCACAATACAGTATATCGACAGAGATGTCCGATCACGATCAGCACCAATCCCTGAAAGATCTGTTCTGCGTCAGGCTATCTGAGTTCGATGGTAGCATCACTCTGTCAGCCCGTGCACACATTTGTGCTCATGTGTTCGATTGTAATCATCCCAGAACCCCATACCCTAGCTGTGCAGAGATGGCCTTTCCTTAAAAGGCAGATCTCGTTGATTTGTTGTCTCAGTCCATTTTCACAGAATTTACAGTGAGTGTCAGTGAGACACAGTAAAAAGTCCGAAACAGGGTAATCAAAATCCAGGGGGGTTAAGTGGGCAGCACACATTTGCTATAGCGTCAGTCCTTTTAATCCACTCCTTCAAATCACGCAACACACCATTAAAACAGATTAGAAATGGAACACAATCTGTTCTCTTGCTGGCTTCAGGTGCAGCAATTCTGAAAGCAATAGGAATCAGCCACAGTTGCAGATGTGGTGCCACCCAAATCAAATATGCAATGAATTCATGCCTGCTGCATGTTTTAGCCCTCGTTGTGTTGGAAGCTAGTGTCAAAGTCTCTTGCTCTTGAATAGCGTGGATTGTCAGCTTAGCCTACCCCAACAGGCGAAGGCTGTGGTATTTGGAGAAAGTATTTGGAAGTCCTTTGAAGTCGCTGAGCAGACATTGCTGAATTTCATATAATCTGATCACCCAGGTTGATTCCAGTCCAACGCCAGCTGGCAGCCCGGTTGCCTCCATACATTTCTGGACCCTATTGCTGCTGCCCTATCTGGGCTGTGAGATGGATGCAGACCTCTGGGGCTGATAGCCAATGCAGAAGCAGGTATGAGTCAGACTGGGCCACTACAATCACCAGGGCAGTTGCATCAGCAAGTGGGCTTACACAAACACCAAGGTGGCTGCAGTCATGACTGGGCCAATATAAAGGCAATTGCCACACCAAGTGGGCAGACATAATCGATAAAACAGTCGCACCCTGACTGGGAGGATACAATCACATAGTCAGTTGCAGCCCGACTGGGCCACTGTGTTCATATAGGCTTTTTGTGGTTCCCGCAAGGATTTTCTGAGAGAGCGGTGGACCCTCTGCAAAAGAGGTTGCTCCTAGCTTCACTGTTAGGGTATCAGCTTTCTCTGGATGTCCCTCCATACATTGACATGCTGGGCTTTTCCTTCATCAGCGATTTAAATTCCTGAGGGTCCAGGCAGGCTTCTTCACTCTCTCAGCAGGTAAGCTTCGCCGCAGTAAGCGGACAAACATCTTCTCCAGCAAACACAAGTGCTAGTCACACAGCAGTCTTTTGAGTAGCCTATAGAACACACCATACCTTTTTCAGGAAGATCTTTAACGTGAAGCAAAGTAGAACGATTTGGATCCTACTTTTATAGACCTTTTCCAGACAGGGAAAGTGGATCCCCTGTCTCAACCTTGAGAACTGGTTTACAGTCGTCTGCTTTCAAGTGTCCTTCTCAAGCCACTCTCTAGACACAGGCTTTGTGTAAAGTGATGCTTCTCGCAGCAGGAAGCACTAGGGCTGTCTCAAATGGAGCACCCATAACATGGGTACAATAAAGTGTGAAGAGTCGGCATCTGGCTATCATCAACCTCTATGCATCATTAATCAGGGATAGCTTACCTGTTATGTATATGCTCTTGCCTGACCATGCTTTGTAACTACTGCATCTCTTATGTTTAACCTTAGCCCATGATTGACTTTTTGTTATTGACTTTACAGCAATGTTTTACCTGGCAGTTATTATTCTGCCTTTCCCTTTCCCTCAATTATCTTTTCAGAGCCCATGTAATATGTATTGACACCTTGTTTTTTTCTTCTTTTTTCTTGATCAATAAAATTCTTTTCAAACAAAAAAAAAATAAGGGATAGATGAAAGAGTGGGCCTCAATTATAAATTACCCCACCTTCCACAACATAAATTGCAAACCCACTCCTCACGTCTACCATATACCAAATGGCAGAACTAATGAACAGTTCATTGCTAACAAAAATCTTCCTAGAAATTCTAAATGTCTCCATCCTCCTCACTTCAGCATCTGATCTCCAGCCACAGGAATGTAGGCAATAGTGTTCTGCAGTCTAGGAAAGCTGTCCTCATCCTTCATTCTATGCCATGCGAAACCATGGGCATCTAAAATGGATCCTACAAGTTTCAGTACTCAGACTCACTCACACAGAGTCTTACTATTGCACATGTACTACATGCACATTACACATGCACTCAAGATACACACAGGACTCATCACAAAGGTTCTGGGCATTACGATACCTGCAGAAATGTACAAAAGAGGGGCCTACAGGCCACAGCTCTGTGAAGCAAATACAATGGACTGGTCACATTATCAATCTCAAAACACGGTATGCTGACACAGCTACTTGATGTGCTATACTCAAGACAGGTACAGTAGTTCTCTGGCCTGTATGCTTGGTTCACCCCGTCAGGTCACAGGACAGGTCCATGACCTTGCATGATCATGGACCGGGCTAGGCCTCTGCACTTACACATAGATTAGGGTGATGCTAGGACCAAAATAATAGGCAGAATACCAGCTGCACACATAGTTTGGCACTGTAGACAAGGGGACATGCCCGTATATCATGCAGAGGGCATCCTGGTCACAACAATGGAAGTTAGAATCGCATATCAAATCAAACAATATGAACAGTAAGCACCAGAACAATATGATCTGCTCTAGAAAATTACTGGGACAGTATAACTGTTCCTATGGACAGAAAATTGTTTTTCCAATTAAGATCTGGTTCCCTCCCGTTGAGAGATCTAACAGGCAGGTGGAAGAGTTTGAACACCCAGTGCTGCCCAGCATGCGGCGCAACTAAGGAAAGTGTGGGACACTTCCTATTTGCTTGTAAGGCTTATGCCTCCCCAAGAAGGGTCTGGTTAACCCCTATCTGCAAGAACCTTGGGACATCCAGTGCGGCTGAGGCGCAGAGAATTATTTGCACTACTTCTGAGGAGCCTATTGTTATGGGAATAGCAAAGTACCTGGGGTGGGCTTGGTCCATTAGGCGGAGAGCCCTTTCTGTTTCTCCTAATGTTTCTTGATTATGTTTTACTTGTATAATGTTTTGTTTTACAATGATTAAGCTTGCGCAACTGTTTTAATGTACTGAATGAAATGTCCTGATTAAGTGTGATGTTTTTATAATATGCATGTTGTGCTTTTATGAGTCTATAACTCGAATAAAGCTTTTCTATAACTATAACGATATAGTAATAGAAGTTGAGCCATGGAGCTTGAAGCGGTCATCAACCGAAGAATCTTTGGAAAAGGAGGACTTTGAATTTCATTGTTAAGGCAGCAAAACTTGGCCTTGTGCGTAAAGAGAGAGGAAGAGAGACCCAGATCATTGCTGCACTGCCACAAAAGGAATGCTTGAATATTATAGGCTCAAAGTGAAGGAATTCATCATTCGTCGACTCCGTTGGGATTGAGGGATTTCAGTTTCCTAGCCAGATAGGGGTTGTGTAGGTCTTTGTCGGTGATGCAGGCAGTCACAAAACATGCTTTTGCTTCAAGGGGTACCATTGAAGGGTTAGATGTGGTTTAATTTCTTGTATCGAGAAACAAAGTGGGTGGCCATGTTCAGCATAGCTCTAAGGGAGGGCAGTGATATTTGTGAAGTGCAGAGAAAAGTGATCTCCTATAGTCTAATCTAGAGATAACCAGTCCCTGGACTATAGACTTTAAGTCATGATCAGGGATGAACTGCTTGATGCCCCAAAGTAGCCTTAGTTTTTTGAACATCCTCTTGGCCACGCAGAGATTTGGTTTTGGCGGTTGTAGAGGATGAATAACCGGGATTTGGCATTGTCCATAATACTATGTAACCCAGGCGAAAAGATGAGATAATCCATGCTTAGACTGAAAGACGTCCTCTTTGTTTTTGGTAAGGCTAAAAGGAATTCTTATTGTTGGGTTTATTTTTAGGTGGTGGGTAGCGAGCAAGTAAATGTTTTTGGGGAGGAAATCATAAGATAGCTCTGGGAATAAAATGCATATTCTTTATTTAGCATTCCAGAGTTTCTGAGGATCTCACCACATGATTCCAGATTGAGGTTAAAAAGAGCTGGCACAAGCCCTGTGGAACCCATTGTAGAAGGTTAACTTTGCTAGAAAGAAAGTTCCCTATTTTAACTGTTTGGAAGCAGTTCGACAGATAAAACGCAAGCCTATATTCAGAACTGTTCAGTCGATGCACATTTATTCTTTTGAGATGGTAATCAACAAGTTATGGTTGACTGTATCGAAGCCTGTTGAAAGGTTGCGAAATACGAAAAGGTAGGAGTTACCCGAGTCCATGAAGCGGAGTGCGTTCTCAACCATTTGTTAGAGGGCAGACTCTGGCGCAACCCTGTCTAAGTCCAAATTTGAAGTCATCCTGGAAGTTGTTGGCCTTAATGTGGAGAGTTGGGAGACTATGCTACTTACTGTGACCTTACATAGAAAGAATAATGTTGAGGTTGCTGGCATGAGCTGGGGATTTTATTCAGGTGTGGGGGATGGTCAATTTTCAAGCAGTCTGCTGGGAAAATGGCCTACATTAGTGATGCATTATTCCAGCTGAAAATCTTTAGAATACCACTGAAAGCCTTACTTTTGAGTTGCACCCAATTGGACAATATTTGCACAGGACAGCCTTAAAAATGAGTCTTATATAATTTGAAGAGGATAGCAAAGAGTGAAAACCCAATGGCATGGAGAGGCTTCAAATCTGCTTGTTAACACGCCTGTTGTTGCTCATGCAGCTGAGGACTGTTCCGAGTGAGTGAGTAATGTTGAGGTAATAACCTGATTCTGTCGTGAAGAGGGGAAGTGCGAGTGAAAGTACAAGACAATATGGCCAAAAGCTTATCCGTAAGAGTGGATGAGTGGCAGTGCGTGACCCTCTTCTGTGAAGGACATTTCAGATAGAAACAGCTAGGACTTAGTGCTCGAATGTGAAAGGAAGCACTAAAATAATCAATTACCTACTCTCCGAAGCCCATAACAAACAAATTGCAATTTGATAGTTTCAAGGTTGAAGGGTGCTTAACGTTTGGGGCACGATGGTGCAAAGTTACTGAAGATCACTCCTGCCGAGTTCAAAACACATTTTTAAAACTTAGCTGCTTTTGGAAAGTTTTGTTTTTAGAAAAAAAAATTTGCAGAAATGTAGGATTTGCAAGAGAAAAAAACTGCAAAACCACATTGCTTTGCAGGAGACTTGTCCCCTTGATTGACATTCGAGTCTTCAAACAAGTGATGGTATTGCTCATTGGTGAGCAAGCAGTAATAAGAGGATTTCAGATGTATATCTGTATTCAACATACGGTCCCAATACCTCGAATACAATAACATGGCTGCCTCTGGAATCCCAGGCAGGTTAAATGTGTCGGACTAACCCTTTCTCAGATGCTACAATTTCTTCATGCACAATGATCTATTGAAGAATTATTCAAGACGGCAGAGGGGGTGGCATTGCCATCGCTACTAAAGCCCCTCTAGTATGTACCTTATCTCCCATCTTGGTCGACCATAGTGAAGCTGGCTCTTTTACTATTAACACCGGTCCCACCCACTCCGTCTCTGGCATCCTGATATATCGGCCTCCTGGAAGGCTATATGACTTTAATCCCACTCTCATGGAAGCCATTACCCACCTAGCACTAAGAAAATCTCGCTTATTAGTGCTAGGAGACTTAAATGCCCACTTCGAAGACCCCTTAGACAAGGATGCGACTGATATTAAATCTGAGCTACTCTCTGTACAGATGGAAATAAAAAATAATGAGCCGTCACATCAACTGGGACATCTATTAGACCCTGTTTTTGGTAACTGGAAGGGAGTTCAAACCTTATCTCCCCTGCCCATACCCTGGTCTGATCATTATATCATCCCGATAATAATTCAACTTGATAGAACTGAGCACTATCATCATCAATCTCTACGCTACAAACGCAGGAAATGGAAGAATTTCTCAGTAGAGTCTTTTATCAAAATTGTTCAGGATGCAGGTCCTCCTAGCGGTACTGATTGTGAGACAGCACATAAGCATTTACAGAACTGCATCACTAAGGCCCTTGACATTACAGCCCCTATTCGCACCATGACCAATGCCATGAGAACAAAAAAAACTGCTCCCTGGTTTAGTCAAGAACTTCAAACCATGAAGACGGCTTGTAAAAAACTTGAAAGGGCATGGCGCCAAAAATTTTGCCCAGAAATCAAAGCCCAGTATAAAGTAGCGCAAAGAGAATATAACAAAAAAATACGCCTGTCCAAGGCAGCTCACTACAACAACCGTATTTTGGAAGCGGAAAACTCCTCTAAGGAGCTTTATCAAATCTATAAAGAAATATCTATAATTGATTCTAACCCCTCCTCTCAAAGTGATTCTGTGGAAACTTGTAATAACATTGCCAAATATTTCTCAGGAAAGATCACTAATATCTATGCCAGCTTTTCCACCAATATAAAGTCGGGAACTGAATTTACTGAAAATGAAGACCTCATAAGTGCTCCAGTATGTTTAGGCTCATTCTCTGTTCCTCCCTCTGAAACACTGGCTAAAATGTGCAAAAGCGTCAAATCGGGTTCTCCTCGAGATCCTGCGCCACCTAAAATTCTAGCTGAAGCGTTCTCTGTACTAGAACCCCATTTTAGACACATGCTTCAAGTCTCTTTCTCCACGGCCTGCTTACCCACTGAATGGAAACAAGCTATAGTGCTACCAATTAAAAAAAAGCCGAATATGAGTCAGGACATATTGGAGAATCTTCGCCCAATCTCTTTGCTACCCTACCTTGCAAAATTAGCCGAGAAAGTTGCGAATGTCCAACTTATGGCCCATCTAGAAGCCCAAAATGCTTTTCATAAATCTCAATCTGGTTTCAGATCAAGCTTTTCTACAGAGACAGCTCTCTTGAGGGCAACTGAAACCCTACGGGAGGGAGCTGATGAGGGTAAGACCATGGCTCTCATCATGCTGGACCTCAGTGCCGCGTTTGACACTGTAGCGCATTCCATCCTGCTACAGTGTCTAAACAGAGCGGGGGTCACCAAAAAGGCACTGGGATGGTTGAAAGCCTTTCTTGTCAACAGGAGCTTTCAAGTCCAAAGAGGGACTTTTCTCTCTGACAGTGTGATGCTAGAACAGGGGGTGCCCCAGGGCTCTGCCCTGAGTCCCACCCTGTTTAACTTGTACATGGCTCCCCTGGCAGAAGTAGTGCAATCGTTCGGCGTAGAGCTTGTCTCTTACGCCGACGACACTCAACTTCTAATATCACTGTCACAAGCCCCCTCCCTGGAAGCTGACAATTTCAATGCTTGCATGTGCAAGCTTGCCACATGGATGACAGAGCACTGTCTCAAACTAAATGGCACAAAAACGGAGGTACTTATAATAGGGGGAAATGAGACAAAATGGACGAAAGAATGGTGGCCCAGTTGTCTGGGTCCCTTACCTACTCCCAACCTGGAAGCAAAAAACTTAGGTGTCTGGGTTGACAATAAGCTATCTTTTGACAGCCATATCAAGAAAACAGTCGGTAAATGCTTTGGAGTAATGAAAACGCTCAATCGTACCCTGGATTTGCTTCCTCTGAATTCCAGGCGTACCATGACGCAGGCACTCATCACATCCCGTATTGATTATGGGAATGTGTTGCTCCTGGCCACATCTGCAAAAAACATCAGGAGGCTACAAGTTCTGCAAAATTCTGCAGCACGCCTGGTGTTAAGACTCCCCCCGTAGAGCCCCCTCCAGACCCTCTCTGGCCTCCCTCCACTGGTTACCTATTAGCAAGAGGATTTTATTCAAACAACTCCTCTGGTGCCATAGGATCATTCACCAAAAAGCTCCGTCCTATCTGTCGGATATGGCATCTTTGTATGAACCGAATAGATCCCTTAGATCCAAAGGAATGGGCTTGCTCAGAACATCGCGCCCCAAAAAAGCCAGAATGGGAGGCAAGTCCTTCCGCTCGCTGGCAGCCAAGAATTGGAATCTCCTCCCCACGAACATTAGGCTAGAAACGAATGAGGCCTCTTTTAGAAAGATGCTGAAAACCCTTTTATTTACTTCGTAGTGGTCCTGTTCTTTCCTCCTAACATTCTCTCTCCACAGCGCGGGGACACGCCGGGAGGCGTCACCAGGCGCTTTACAAACCCCTTTAATAATAATTCAAGGTCCATTGTGCCTACACACAATATGCTTCTTGAGCTTCACACGAGGGCCTGGACGTGTTTTGTCCCACATAAGTATATACATGCCACACTTACTCAAGGGTAAGTCAGAGACATCATTTATATTGGACTGAATAGATCATAGGGAGATTGTCAGTAGCCATCTGTTTCTTGCGTGCCGGTAAGGCTTGTGCCCTTGAATACAGAATCCGTGCCACCTGTGATCTCCTTTTAGCGTGTTGAGGAGACTTAACGCTCAGCATTCATTGGGAGAGTCCAGAGACTAGCGAAGTCAAGGAATCCACTAGGGACGGAGATCAAGGGGCAACCAAAAAATATGGGCAGATTGATCCAGTGGTCTTGAATGTGAATGGCCATTGGGGGGAGAAATACAGAAGTGTATCTAGAAAGGATAACATAGGACAACGGTGGTTAAGCAAACAGGACTAGGGACATATGTCCCCACTTCATGGCATCACATCATTGCCTCCTTATGACCCCTGTTTGCCCTCCTGACAGTTGTACCTTACTGTCCCTCCAAATGTTCTGTTCTACTGCTTCACATCTTCAAATGTACCTCCCCATTTGTACCTTCTCAATGTCTCCCTTTATTTGTGCTTCTGAGTTGGACATCACAGTAACCTGTGTTTCTCACTCACCAGTTGCATCACATGTGCTGATTGCCATGGCTTGAAGTGCTTATCAAACCGTACAGTCCCAGTCAGCAAAACTCACCTCCTCTACTTCAGTGGATATACCCAATATTAGACATCCAGTCTTCTCAGGCATTCACTATGTTGATCACATCCCAGACGGTCATAAGTCACATGGGCAATATAAACTCTTTCCAGATCACTGGGCAACGGCTTATTTGCATATCACCCTTGTTTTATGAGCCCAGCATCACAGATTGCCCCAGGATCCCCCTCCCTGCCTCACTTGTATACTCTCCCTACACCTCCCATTTCCTAATGCTTAGAGCACGAGTGTCCATCCACAAACTCTTCTCCCATTACCCTCCCTCAGATAGCTGCCACTCAATGCCCCCAAGAGGCCGTCCTTCTGTGCCCCAAATGATCCTATCATTAGCAGTACCACTACCATTGTCCTATTCATGTGCAGAGGAGCCCCTTTCTCCAGTCATTGCCTAATTTGTGCTGGTAGCTTCAGGTGGTAGACACCGTCACTCATTTTGAGAACCAGGATTATTTTTCAGCAGAACAAAAGAGAGAAAGGCAAAAATGGCAGAAAAGGGGGGGGACAAACTAGAAAAAACTGTGATAAAGGAAAAAGAACCAGCAAGACTAGCATAAAGATATATGTGATGAAAGAAATAAGCATGACATGTAATTAAGACTAGCCAGTCTTGATATTAGGTAACCCCAACATTTGACAACCAGGACAGTGTTCTCCTAAGGAAAACTTTGGACCTCTGCAATTTACCAAACTAAACACTGCTTCTTAATTTTCAAGTTCGACTCAAAATGAGTTCTGCTGTGCAGCCTGGAGAAAGAAACCCAAGGTGCTGCTGTTCTCTGTAAAACCAATTCCACTTGAATTGGGATTCCGCTGTAGTAAAGACAATGCAGTAATTGTTTTGCTTAATGGCTATGTATATTCTATGTGTGATATTCTCCTTTCAAGTTGCCCTATAGCTGGGACTCTGGTCCTTACCATTGTTGTCTTTGATATAGGAATGTGCTGTAGAGTGATTTTTGAGATTGGGGCACAGTGAGGGTTGTAGGTGACCACCCCTGCATAGGGGGGTTTCAAGTGCATCGTCACAGCTGGTACCTCATCCTTTTCCTAGGACTGTGATCTGAAAAGTTCAAAGCAAACAATGTGGTCGGATGCACGGCTGCTGTCCAACTATGGAACAGAAGGTTATGCGCTGAATCTGAACGAATTTCATGCTTTGGGGCATTTTCTTGACTCCCTTTCCTGGATGTTCAGGGTTTCTGGATGGGACTAAAGAATAATAAATAAGTAGATAAATTATGACTTGCTGGAGTAGGAAGCTTTGCTCATTCTCATCCAATAATTCTCAAGGCAAATGGGCAAACTGCTCCCCGTTGGCTACAAAAACAGACAGATATCTTTAGCACAAGATTAAAAGTTTTGAATCTTGCTGGAAGTCACAAATGAGTTTGCGTCTCAATAGTCAGCTTTTCACCTGGCTGTAATTAAACACTAGGGATGAAAACATGTTTAACTGAACTGTGCCCTGATATTTTTCTCCAGAGGTCTATGTACTATCCCTAGGCTTGAAATTCATGCACAAAAGAAACTTTTAATAAAGGTTGCAGCACAGGCTGGAATAGGGTTCATGGATAAGGGATTTGCTTGAGTGCTAACGTTGAGCATTCCTGGACTGCTTCCAGCAAAACAAAGTTTACTCTGATCTCAAATGACCGATTATTCCACCTGAGCACATCCTGCAGGAGGTGGCTGTCTGAGAGTCGCTCTGTAGCAAAAGTTATTATGTTTTTTAGCTCTTGGCTTTAGCTGACTTCTAGTCTGTGAATTTGGTCCTGCTTACTTATTGTTACCTCAAATAAGTATAACTTGCACCCCCCACCAGGCACAGTGTTTTCATCAATGATGTCATGTCAAATGTTGCAGTCATGTTATCAATGATGTCATAGAACATGTCATGTGTGACGTTTAAGACAGTATGTTTTAACTGCCATTTTCTCCTAACTATAACATCTCTTTAACCTTTGTTTTCTCAATTAATTTCTGAGGTTTTTAAATTTAAAGAAGCATATTATTAACATTCCTAACTATAGTGTCACTGTCACCCTTTGTAATTCTAGTGAATTTCTATATTTTTTTGCGTAAAGTAAGATCTCCATCACTGTGTGCGACTTGGGATTCGGCGCAGAGCCTGGCCTGTGGTCAGGACCTGCATCCAACTCCATGCGGACACCCACCCTCCAGCCGTGGACAGCCTTCGGTAATGCACCCAGTGGGTTTGGGCGCAGGGCCTGACCAATGGTGCACGGCATGGACAACTTACTTTACGGTAAGCTACCACAGAAATTTACTAAAAAGCAAAGGCTTTGTCAAAAGTTGAGTAGGCTTATTGGGGTCAGTGTATCAACATATATAAAAACAGACCTATTTGCTATGTCAAAAAGTCAACAATAACTATAATCAAATATATATTTTATAAATTGACACTTTGCAATGTTTAATAATATTGATTATATTTTCAGTACTGCTTTGTTTAAAGTAAGCACACAACAACACACATGCCAGTACTAATATTTAGTTACTCATCATTTCATAAGACCACACATGACACTTGGGGTATGATTCTGATGTGGTTAGGAAAACATTCCCACCTAGGGCCTGAATACGATGCGGTTAGGAAAGCTTCCTAACGGCATTTGCTCCTTCCGAATAAAATCGGGAACGTGTCTTCCCAACCGCGGGCCCAATTACGATGCAGTTAGGAACATATGCTCCCATTGAAGTCAATGGGAGTCCAACCAAATCGTATCTGGAAGCATCTGGATGCATTGTACTCGGTCAGTTGGACTCTCCCAATCCGAGTGGGTCGGAAACCGTTTCCAAACCGATTCGGTCGGGAAGCTTTCCAACCCGCATCAGAATTGGGCCCTAGATGTTACCAAAAAAATGTATGTTTTTTATTTCATTTCTTTCAGTTTGAAGAATTTGTTTCCTCATAAGAAAATAAAACGTTTAAAGGTTTCATTGGTTTTCACAAGGACAACATATCAAAAAAATTTCAACAGACCACAAACGAAGGGGCCGATTAGGATGGCGGTGAATCCGCATCCTCCGGGCCGGCGGAAGCCACCGCCGGCCTGGCGTATGTGGATTCACCGCTGTGGCCACAGTAAACACCCACCGCCAGATTAGGATGGCGGTGGGATTGTGGTGGGACCAGCGGCGGACGGCAGGTCCATCCGCCGCTGATCCGCGGGGTGTGGAGGGCTATTTGGTGGCGGTGTCTGCAAGACACCGTCAGCCAAATTAGGATGTGCATTTAAACATGCTTTTCCACGGCTGCTTTTCCGCCGTGGAAAAGCATATGGTCTTTGGTGTTTGGGGATCCGTTGCGGGCGCCCAGGGTGTCGGGGGTGCACATGGGGGGTACCTATGGTACCCCCAGCATTTACATGCACAAAGCGGCAGGTACTGCGCGGTGCCTGCCGCTTTGTGCATGTAAATGTAAAACATGCATTTTTAACCTTGCGGCGGGTGCTGCTTCAAGCAGCACCCGCCGCAAGGTTAAAGATACAGGATGTCACCGCCAGGGTGGCGGTCACATCTCAATTGCACCAGAGGGACCGCCGCTGCCCCTGCGGACGGTCCCTCCACCTCGGGGGTGGCAGACGGACGCAGGTCCGTCCGCCATCCTAATAGGCCCCTTGATTTACAAATATTACATATATTTAACATCATAATTATAATGTTGGACAAAACCTGGATATTGCATAGACAACAAATTCAAGATTACAAATATATAAGCTCAAGTTCAGTACTTCAAAAAGAGTAAACACATAGAAAAACAGAAAAAATGATAAATAAATAAATAGGTGAAACAGAAAGATAGAGCCCAAACAGGTCAAGACTTTTCTGACTGGATTTTTTAACAACCTTGACATAGGCAGCGACCCTACAGTGTACTATTCAGGGTACCCAACAACATTTTTTAGGCTATTTAAAAGTCCTTCACAAAATTTCTAAAAAATAGGAGTGACAACGGAATGGTTCTGAGCGCCACAGCTAAACAAAAGTAGCTTAAGGGATAACGCAAAATTGAAACGTTGCGCCCATGATTTAAAAAAGTTAGCTCATAAAGTCATCATAAAATTAACATACAAGCGGCTCCTCTCGCATTGGCGTAATACTATTAGAGGAACAACCAACACAATTGCCCAAGACTAAGATGGCACTCTGCCCAGAAAAGATTACACAAAATCGCTTCTTATCATACAATATGTAGACTAGAATACTAAGACTGGCTTAGGAGTCTTTTAACGAAAGAGATTGGCTCATCTCAAGAAAGAGCTCTTTATGAGTTCTAGGTCCTGAGGAGAACCCTATTAATTTATATTTGGGTTCGAAACGAGTGACCAAACAAGTGTGTGGAAATACACTATCAGGCTAACCCCCACTTTTTGAAACTTTTGTTAAAGACTGTTAAATATGCCTAAAAATGTTGTTGGGTACCCTGAATAGTACACTGTCTGGCTGCTGCCCATATCAAGGTTATTAAAAAATCCAGTTAAAAAAAAGTCTCAACCTGTTTGGGCTCTCTTTTTCTGTTTCACCTAGTTATTTAGAATTGTTTTCTGTTTTTCAATGTGTTTACTCTTTTTGAAGTACTGAACTCGAGCTTATACATTTGTAATGTTGAATTTGTTGTCCATGTCATGTACAGGTTTTGTCCAACCCTCAAGAAATAGATTTTTTATGAGAAAATGAATTCTTCCAACTGAAATAAATGAAATAAAAAAACAAACGTTTTTCGTCACATCAAGTGTCACACGTGATGTGATGAAATGATGAGTAACTAAGGGCCATATGTATCATCAAACTATTTTGTATTTCCTAAATAGCGAATTTTAAGGAATCGCTATTTAGGAAATGCAAAATGGTATGTATGAACAAAATAGCTTTTTATTTGCGATTTCTTAAGCTTCGTTATTTGCGAATTCGCATTTTGCGAATTCGCAATTAAGGAATAATTTCCAATGCATTCCTATGGGCCAGGAGGCCCATAGGAATGAATGCAAAAGAATTCGCAATTTGCTAATCGCAATTTGAGAATTATTGCAAGGGTGCAGGGGTGTCTCAAAGACACCCTGCTGCACCCCTGAAAAGAACATGTGTGTGTGCATATGGCGCACATAGTTGCCCTATGGGCATGTGTGTGCATCATATGCCACCTTTAAAAATGCCAATTTGTGCAATTCTGGAAGAATTCGCAAGTTACCATCAACTGAAAGTTGCTGGTAATTTGCGAATTCTTAAACAAAATTCGCTAGCTAAAATTGCTACATACATAGCATTTAAGGAATCGCAAATTTGCGATTCCCTAAATGCTATGGAAAAATAAGAAATCGCACAAGTTTGCAATTCCTTATTTTGGGAATGTTTCATACATTCCAAAACGTGCAAAACGGCCGTTTGCGAGTCGCAAAGGCCGAAATTTGCAGAATTTCGGCCTTTGCGATTCAAAAACGGCTTGATACATATGGGCCTAAATATCAGTACTGGCTTGTGTGTTGTTGTGTGATTGTAATATTGGCCTAGCCTTACTGATTATGGGCCAAACCCTCTTTACTTTATTTGTTTACAGTAAAACATTAAACAGCCATTGGGTCTTTTTTAAAACATTTTTCAGGCCACAAAGTGCAACCATCCAACCCACAACAAGAGGTCCGTGCACTCCAGCTGACGTGCATACAGCTCCAGCTTGGAATGCTTTAAAAAATATGGTAAACTCTCCTAGGGTCATGGATTATTAATCTTTGCATATTATTTTCTTATTTATTTTTGTGTGCATCGTGCCCACCCATAACATTACCAGATGATGTTGGCCGCAGGGCGAGCCCGAAGGTCTGTGCAACCCCAGCCTGCTCCTCAGCCAGCACTCATACCAGCTGCTAGAGGGAGCTGACAAATTAGATTTTTTGTTTTTTAAATAGTTTGGCCCGGTGTCCACCCACAATATATGGCAATGGTGGGGGCTGCGGTGAGAGCCCTAAGTCCCCGGCTGGCTCCCCATCCAAACACCCATTGCGATACTGGCAGGAGACAGCCTTTTTTCATTTTTTTTAAGTGGTTCCCACCCAGGACGCCCACAGCACAGCTTTTGGAGCCAGGCATTTTTTGTTTTGCTAACAACTTTTGATGAATCTTCACAAAATTTTCAAAACTAGTGTGCCAATCACTTTAGCTGCTATCTGTAAAGATTTTGGGTGATCCGTCAAGCAGGGACCAAGAAAAAGTGGGGTTCCAAAACGTGTTTTTCCCATGCAATTTCCTATAAGGACTTTAGACACGACTACAGCCCGAATGTCAGAACCGAATGACACCAAATTTAATAGAAATCTAGATCATGGCCCAGAATGAGTGCTTTTCATAATTTCGTGCAAATCTGTTCAGTAGTTTTGGAGATATTAAAGTAAAAAGATTTATGTATATCATGTAGCGTAGATCCATGCGCCATCAGCAGTGGCATGGTTGGTTGGCTGCAACCTGAGAGGACAGTCACTATTTTTTTCAGTAGGGAAGAAGAAATGTAAGTGATCAAAGGTGTCATGGTTGAGGTACCCTGACCCCATGAGAATAATGGAGGGGACTATGAGGGACCCCTCATGGGCAAGACATTTTCCAAAAACGTTTTTGTTGAGAGCTCATTTACACACCCACAAAACCAGTCACACACCCACTCACAGAGCCACACACCTACTCTTACACCCAACAGCCACTCCAGCACCCACTCACAGATCTTCACAGTCACACACACTCACAACCAATCACACTCCCACTCACAAACCCTGATTACAGGCACGTTATAGTTAATAAATAACATAAAAAAATAGAAACTCACTGAAAAAAAACAAAGGTTACAGGGACGTTATAGTTAGCTTCAGATTTCACACACACAAAACCAGAGAAATTCAGCAGTTATAGTTATTTCAAGTAACTATAACTCATGCCCTCCTCATGAATTGCTAATTACCCAACATAATACATCACTCATGACCTTTTCTATTAGCTCATTGATATCACTGCAACATTTGCAGTGAAATTATTGATGAGAAAACTGTGCCTGGCAGGGGCGCGAGTATAGTTACCTTTTTGTTTTTTCAGGGTGTGTATGTGTGTGTATATATTACCTACTGGCAGACGCCAGTAGGTAGTTATAGTTAGGATTATTTTCAATACAAAATCTCAACATTCTATTGTGAATAACTTTGGCGCCGAAAATTTCCTCAAATTTGCCTCGCGGCGCCCTGGTCCTTCCCTGAAAGTTTGGGGGGATTTGTCAAGCGGGGGCCGAGATAAAAGGGGGGTCCCAAAACGTGTTTTCCCCATGTTAATTTCCATAGGGCGGTCAACCTCACTTTTAGCCCGAACGGCTGAATGAATTTCCACCAAACTTGGCAAAATTGTAGGGACTGGTAGCCCGATGTGCCTTTGCCTTGTCTCAAGATATGTGCTCCAGTGGATTTTGAGTAATTTAGGTTCAAAAAAATATATATATCTATAAGCGCTCCCCGGTACGCGCACCGGGGCGCTAACCAGCGCGCTACGCGAGTTCGCGCGCAGAAAGCTGATTGGCTCTCGGGTGTCTGTCAACATTCCAAACAGTCTGGAGCGGCCGCCATCTTGTGTCTTGGTAGGATCGAGACACAAGAGGTGGCAAAAACAAAGGGGGAAATGACCATAAGGGAGCAGAGTAGACCCCCCCTGACCCCCTAGGTTTGATGTGGGGGCTATGAAAGGGCCCCGCAGGGCAAAACAACATTTTTTTGGGGGGGATTTGCGCGGGGGGAGCGCCCGGTACGCGCACCGCGGAGCGTACCGGGGAGCGTTCCATGGGGAAAAAAGAATGATAGAGTTTTTAAAAAATGTAGCCTTTTTTTATAATTGGAGGTAGTTCTAAAAAGAACTGGTTTTTTTCTTCTTTTTGTTGTTTTATATTTTTTTAATGTTTTTTGAACATTTTGTACTTTTTTTGGCTTTTATGAACTATTTTATATATTTTTTGTTATTTTTATGGGGAGAAACAAAAAACAGGGAATTGAAAATGGCTCAACTGGAGCAAAAAAAAATCAGGAAAAAATTAGGGTTTTTTGGGGCAATTGTGGTTGTCACCAGCAAGGAGGATGAGCTTTATGCTCTGCTCACCATAGGAGAAGGTCTTACCACAAAAAATACATGTGATCCTGAATTCACCAAACCGTGGTTGTATGCAAGGGATCGTCTCCTTTGTCTCTGGTCCCGATGGAGTGGGTTGCTTTCTTTTGGAGGTGCTGGTTGAAGATTGGGGAGGGTTACTGGCCAGTTCTCTCACCTCTGCGGCAGCATAGTTGTTCGGATGCTTGCGCTGCATGTGCCTAATCATGGTGTTATTACCAAATGAATATTTTTTGTTAGGGTTCCCCCTTGAAAGTTCAATGCCACAGATTTTGCAAGTCACCTTTGGCGCATTGACTTTCTTCTTGCCCTCTGGGATAGAAAAAAACTCCCATACAATGTGCTGCCTTGGCCTGTATGGGGTATTGTCTTCTGGCAGCCACCTTCTCCCCTCCTCCTCCTCCTCCTCCTCTTCTTGACCACCAATGTGATGTTGTGGTGGTCCTCTTGGTGGTGGTGGTGGTGGTGCAGATGCTCCAGCTGCTGCTGCTACTGTAGCCATTTTAAAGTACAAAATATTTCTCTTATATCTCCAAACAGGTCTTCCTTAGTCAAAGGACAAAGTCAGAATAAGGAAAAAAGGTGGGGGCTTTCATCATTTGGAAAAAAAAAACTGTCCTGAACCAATTAAAAGTGTTATTTTCAGGTCACATGACCCGGGCTTTCATCATTTGGAAACCAAAACTGTTCTGCACCAATAAAAAGTGTTATTTTCAGGTCACAGGACCCGACGCGTTACGCGACGCGCCCCCAGGCGTGCCCGGGGCGCACCACGGGGCGCGTCGCATAAGCGCGTCAGATGCTTACGTTGCGCGATCGTATTCGCTCGAGTACTTCCGGGTGCGCTTACGCCGTGCGTATCACGCGGACGCGGCTACGTGATACGTCACAATGCTTTTGTTCGCGGCAATAGCGCTAATGGGACGCTCACCGGTGCGCGACCCGGGGCGCTCCGAAAAACTGCGCTTTCCAGTGCGCACACCAGGGCGCGCACCGGGAGCGCACCAGGGCAAAAAAATAAAAAAAATTAAAATAAAAAAAGTATTATATAAATATACAATATAGAATTCATTATAAAAAATATTACATTTCATAGGTTTGAGGCCTTATATATAGTTAGGAATTAGCATTTAAAAAACCTATGAAATTCACTGAAAAAACCATAGGTTTCACACCAGTTATAGTTATGAATTAGCATTTAAAAAACTATTAAATTCACTGAAAAAACCATAGGTTTCACACCAGTTATAGTTAGCTGGAAATTTTAATGACATAAAACCATAGAAATTCCAACGTTATAGTTAGTTGGACTCACTATAACAAGCGCGCCTGCAATGCACTGCTGATGACGTCACATATTACATCACTTATGACATCGTCAGTGACATCACTCATGACATCACTTATGACACCATCCTTGTGACAGAGTGACAGACCTCCTTTTAGTGTAATGTAACCCTTGAAATAGATATTCAAAAATAGAAACTAACATTTTCAAAAAAATTGAGATACCCATACCAGTTACAAGAACCAATTCAGTAATTCCACCATCTATATACACATCCACTCATTTACCAACAGTTCTATATAGTCACTCATACATATACTCACTCATCATATGTAGTGATACATCTATACCTCCTGTTATACACCGACAGTCATCCAAAAGTTACTCACACACATACTAACACATGCAAATAAATTATTGAACATCAATTTATTTGCATATAAAACTATACACACACTACCTCTTTACTTCTAAGGAAACTTACACATACTCTCTTAAACAATCATTTATATAAACATATACTTATTTAAACAGGAACTCTTACAATCTCTTACTCTCACATATACTCACTTATATACATCAAAACTCACATACACTAGAATAAAATATATGTCGTTACTAAAAAACACAATAGTGAGACAGTCATTCACTCACTAACACACACATATACACACTCATCCACCCATACAGTCCTGCACATATGCTGTCTTCAAAACACATACAAACAGTGAGTCAGTCACCAACCCATGCAGCTACTTATACACAAAGTGAAACACTGATACATATATTTCAATATTTAAAAGTTACTCGCTAATATATGTATTCAATAAAATACACTTAATAAAGCAGTTGACCAATCATTTTTTTAAAAAACCATCCATTTACACACTTATTTAACCATTTATTCTTCCATCAACCTTTACAAATACAAATATTAAACTTATTAATTTTAAAGAAAGACACACATTCACTGGCTGGTGTCATCAGTGATGTCATGAGTGATGTCACTGACGATGTCATGAGTGATGTAATATGTGACGTCATCAGCAGTGCATTGCAGGCGCGCTTGTTATAGTGAGTCCAACTAACTATAACGTTGGAATTTCTATGGTTTTATGTCAGTAAAATTTCCAGCTAACTATAACTGGTGTGAAACCTATGGTTTTTTCAGTGAATTTAATAGGGTTTTTAAATGCTAATTCCTAACTATAACTGGTGTGAAATCTATGGTTTTTTCAGTGAATATATATATATTTACAAGTTGGAAGGGCGCCAAGGGGACTTCGTATCACATTGGCCCCAAGATATGATAATCCTGACCCAGAAATGCTGGCAGAGTGGGCAGAATCGAATCTTGAGTCTTAAAGCAGGCTAATGGCCATCTTGGTCTAATATGCCGTGGGCGACCATCCTAAAATTCAAATCCAGATTGAGTTGTTGGAAGCGGAAATTGAAAAATTGGATAAAATTGAACAAATTAAAAAAAATGAGAGAGGACATGATGGTTAGTTTGGGCAAGGATGAGGAGGTGATTAAAAAAAGGAAAGCCTTCAAATTCGAAAGGGACAGAGCGGATTACCAAAATGGGCAGTTCTTTACGTTTGCCCACAGATAAGATGCCGTGAAAGCGCGTGCAGGCAGACCACCACCAAGAAACAGTGAAGCAACTTCAATGTCAGCTTCATCCACCGATTTAAGTTCCGCCGCAGAAAGCGATCCTGAAGGAGATTCCACGAGAATACAAAATTTGGGGTTTACAAAGCTGTCCCTTGCGCAGGAGGTAAACTGCCTATGCCAAGATCGACGGGACACACTAAGGCCGCGAGGACCAACTGGCAGCAAAATCAAAGGGCCAATTACAAACGAGACCAGAGACGAAAATGCAACAAAAGAAAGCAAAGGCGCAGGAAAGAAAGCGGCAAGGGGAAGATAGAATCGATTTCGAAACCAAGTTCCTGCCCAAGCAACAACCCCAATGCATTAATAAATCTAACCACCATGAAACTGACACCGGGAGATGTAGCAGTCCTAGGATTAGGATTAACGTATTGTCCACAGTGCAATTTCAACTACGCTGACACACGCATGGATACTTATAGATTCGTAAGGAAACTTAAGTTGAGCAAATTCCATCATTTGCAACCCAATAAAAAAGCACAAACTGAGACCTTGATGAGCCCTTCTTTGTTAACTGCAGGTTACCGTACATTTTTTGAAGATATTTGGTCTCTACAAAATGAGCAGGTGGAACAAGTAAGCATGTCAGAATCAATATCGACGGAGGACATAAGGGAATGCAGCACCCCTTTTAAACCAAAATCAGTATTCCAACCTGTCATGCTTCGTGATAATTTGGACGTCTATCAGAAATTGGTCATACAAGACTTAAAAAATCTATAAACCACTACCAACAAAATACACTATGTAATTAGCAAACAAAATCGATGCTACAAGCAGCTAATTTATAAGTTGGAATCTGACCGTAACATCATAGTCAGACAAGCAGATAAAGGCAGCAATGTTGTCTTATGGCCTCGCCAATTGTATTTGGAGGAAGCAGAATCACAGTTAGATGATTTGTCTTGCTATAGAAAGAGCAATATCGAGACAATAATATCAGCCTGGAATGACCAACATCTGAAACTCTTGGCTTGGAGAAGTGGTGGTTTAATTTCTGAGGAAGAATATCGTTTCCTAAAGAAAGAACATCCTGTTATCCCCACGTTTTACTTGATACCTAAAGTCCATAAATGTATTGAGAAACCACCCGGAAGGCCCATTATCTCGGCCATAAATAGTCCAACGGAAAACATCTCTAAATATATTGACTATTTTTTGCAAGACTGGGTAAAAGGGCTAACTTCTTATGTACAGGATACTTCAGATTTTATACGTAAAATTGAACATGTTATTTGGAGCTCAGACTTGTTTTTAATGACTTTGGAAGTCACTTCACTTTATACATCAATTAGGCATTGTGATGGACTGAAAGCAATAGAGTACTATTTGAATAAGGGTCCAATAAACTTTTCGTCACACAACAAAATGGTGTTAACTATGGTAGAAACAGGTTTGGAATAGAATTTTTTCCTCTTTAATAATCAAATATACCACCAGATTAGGGGAGTCGCAAAGGGGGTCTGCTTCTCCCCCAGCTACGCATGTTTACACATGGGGCTGTGGGAGGAGCAGGTCCTAGCTGGGCAACACAGAGCGACCATGAGTCAGGATCTGTCAAGCTCTGTCAAGTTTCACTGACCTTTTCCTAGTACCTCCCCTGGCCTTGGTGTGCCTTGCTGATTCATACTGAGAACAATGCATTCAATCCTATTTATGCCGTTTTTCATGTGTTGACCAATGCTTGTTTTGTATCTTGTTTTACTGGTTATTTCATTAGGGTCAATGCTTGTTTGGAATTAGATGCTGCTAAGAACTTTTTGTTCCTTCGCAGCCACCGTAGTTGCTCTTGGGGCCTATAAAAGGAGCCACACCCTTGGAACCTTTGCGGATTATTCTGGAGTGTTTCGAGGAGGTGACTTCTTCCTGCGCTGCTCTCCGAGGCTTCGAGCGTCTTCTGTGGGCTTCGATTCCTGATCCCTGCTGTTTGGTGGTTTCCTACCACAGAGTTTCGTTGAAGGAAGTCACAGGTAGGATCCATCCTGTTTTCCTTAGTCCGCAACGTGGAACATGGAAGAAACCTTTAACCTGCGTGTTTTGGTGCAGGCTTGACTTTCGAAGACCTTCATTTAGCGTGTTTTGGTGCAAGGATTCAGTCCTTGCTGGCTCTTGGTTGTAAACGGATGTCTTTCGGCTGAAAGCTCCGAGTTTGTTCATTTGTCATGTGATTGACTGACAAAGAATTACGGGGCACATTTTAAATGCCAATGTTTAGAGAATACTGCAACATTGTAATTGTGAACTTTACTTATAGAGATTTTGTCTGCCAAAAGCTAAGTTCTAGGTTTACAGATATTCATTACCTACGAATAATCCTGCTCTCAGAGTTTGAGCAGAGGTTTTTATATATGAGAAGTACTTTTTGTGACTAAAGAACCTAACAAAGAACAAACAATCTTTTAGGTTCTTTCGACATTTAGTGCCATTAGCATACTTACGACTAAGTTATGTGATATATTTTAGTTGTATTAACCCATACAGTACTTCTGAATTGCAAGAGGTTTTTCTGAATACTTTTTCTTTAAAATTCTGAATAGAAGAATAACACTAAGGAGAAGAACTTATATTCTTATGTTTAACCTAAACTTTTATTTCAGGAATTCAGAGCTTAAGTGTCAAGAATCCCAAGCTTAGTCATAACAGAGGATCTACGCTTCTGAGTTCCAGTTTTTTGTGTTTATCTCATTCCAGATCTCCCTCCCCGCAGTACCCTCCCTTACCTCCCCTCGTCTAGCCACTTCAATCCCCTGCGGAACCTTAAGTGCAGGGTCGGAGCTGCTGGAAGGTGGGCTTTTTGGGTACTGCTTCTGAGGAACAAAAAAACTGCGAACCTTAAGATTAGGTTCCTGACAGAATAATCCGCCCAAGAATTCAGTTCCTCCCGAGCAGTATTCAAAATGGCCGCCATAAACGATCTCTGTGCTATGATGACTAATCTCCAGAAAGAGCTTACGGCTAGCCGTCAAGAAACTGCAGCCTTAGCTGGTAAAGTTGTCCAATTACAAACACGATTGGATTCTGGTCATACCACAAATCCTTCTCAAACTAAAGTAACAGGTTCCTCTCCGTCAATTTCTGTGTCTGTACCTACACCTGTTCCTCTAGCCCCACCTGAGAGATTTGCTGGGGAACCAAATAAATTTCAGACCTTTTTGACTCAAGTGCAATTACATTTCATGGTTAAACCAGCTTCTTTTCCAGATGCTCAATCTCGTATAGCTTTCCTAATTTCCTATCTTAGTGGGGATGCAGCAATGTGGGCAGTTCCTTTGTTACAAGCTGATGATCCTTTGCTCTATAATTGGACCAATTTTAAACGTGAATTTGAGAAGATTTTTGACAGAAGGACCAATACTGGATCTGCTGATAGAGAGTTACTTGAGCTGAAACAGGGGAATAAAGATCTCGTTCATTACCTCACTCAGTTCAATCGTCTGGTATCAGAAACCGAGTGGCCTGAGGAAAAAAGGGCAGCATTATATTATCAAGGTCTTAGGGATGAATTAAAAGATCTCATCGCTCCTATAGATCCTCAACCCCGGTCTTGCGCAGATTTAATAGCCCTTAGTTTACGATTGGATCACCGGGTTGCGGATCACAAGGGTGATAAAAGAAAAACTGGTGTTAGGATTTTTACATGAGCAAAAGAAAAATCACACCAAGACAGTGGAGAACCTATGGAAGTTGGTAGTTTAAGAAAACCATTAACCACAGAGGAAAAAGACAATAGAAGAAAAAGCGGTCTATGCCTTTAATGTGGGAAAAAAGGACACTTTGTCAGAGACTGTCCTTTAAAACCAAAAGGTTCCTGGCCCCGCGATAAAGCTGTTAATAAATCGGAAAACTAGGAAACTCGAGATTGGATCAGGAGGCTTTTTCGAGTTCGTTTTCCTCTCCTGCACAGTCAATTGCTAACACACTACAGTTAACTGTACCTCATTTAATTCTCAACGTCCAGATTAAGTTAACTGAACAGAAAAGTCTGCTGGTAGCGGCCATGATTTATTCAGGGGCTACTGGGAATTTTATTGATACCCTGTTTGCTAAAGAAAGAGACATACCGGTACTAGAAAAAGCTAAACCAGAACTGGTGTATGCTGTTGATGGGACTCAATTAACATCTGGAATGATAACCCACTGCACTAGTACTCTTCTTATGACTTGTGATACGAATGGCAAACAGCATCAAGAAAGTATTTCTTTTGAAATGATTGACGCACCACAATTTGGAATAATTTTGGGTATACCCTGGTTAACCCTACACAGCCCGACAATAGACTGGGTAAACCGAGCTGTTGATTTCTCTTCTCTGTGGTGCCAACAGGAGTGCTTTTGTTCAAATAAAAAATCTAGAGATACTCGAAGTGCCTTATTTCGTAGTGCTTCAACTCTCTTTGTATCCACTGCTGCTGAAAAGGATATCGAGTTACCATATATTTATGAATCCTTTGCTGATGTCTTCAGCGAGCAAAGTGCTGAAAGTCTACCCCCTCATAGGGATTATGACTGTGCTATTGATCTAGAACCTGGGGCTAAGATTCCTTGCAGCAGGATTTACGCTTTAACCAACCAAGAAAATCAACATCTCCGAGAATTTTCGGATAAGTTTTTAAAAAATGGTTTTATTAGACCCTCCAAGTCTCCAGCTGCCTCGCCTCTTTTTTTTGTGCCAAAAAGTAGTGGAGAATTACGCACTTGCATAGACTACCAAGCACTCAATAATATCACCATTACGAACCGGTATCCACTACCGTTGATAACAAGTCATCTTGGACCAAGTGAGATCAGCTACTATTTATACCAAACTTGACTTGCGAGGAGCCTACCACTTAGTCCGCATAAGATCTGGCGATGAGTGGAAGACGGCCTTTCGAACTCATTTTGGCTTGTTCGAATACTGTGTTATGCCCTTTGGCTTATGCAATGCCCCAGCCGCATTTCAATTTTTTATTAATGATGTCCTCAGAGATTATCTAGATAGATTTGTCATTGCTTATATTGATAATCTTCTAATTTTTTCATCTTCTACTGAAGAACATGTACAACATGTAAAAACCATTCTATCCACTTTACGAACACATGGTTTGTTTTGTAAACTGTCGAAATGTGAGTTTCATACAAAAAAGGTGGAATTTTTGGGTTTCATTCTTTCACCATCTGGTAAGACTATGGCTCATAGAAAGATCCAAGCAGTAATGGAGTGGCCCACTCCATCTTCTGTGAAGGACATCCAACGATTTCTAGGATTTGCTAATTTTTACCGCCGATTCATAAAAAACTTTTCTACCTTGGCTACTCCTTTAACCCATCTTTTGAGGAAGAATGTGAAATTCACTTGGACTCCAGAAGCAGAACAATCGTTTCAAAATCTCAAAAGAACTTTTACACAAGCACCGGTCCTACGACACCCTGACACTGAAGGACCTTTCATAGTTGAAGCCGATGCTTCTGATTATGCTATTGGAGCAATTTTGTCTCAGAAGGACGTAGAAAGCAATGAGTTACACCTGATTGCTTTTCTTTCAAAGAAATTTCTACCAGCAAAAGTCAACTATACAGTAGCAGAAAAAGAACTCCTAGCTATCCGACACGCTTACAAAGAATGGCATCAGTATTTACCTGGGGCTAAGCATACCATAACTCTTTATATGGGCCATCGGAATCTACAATTTCTGCGCTGTGCAAAAGCTCTGACTCCCAGACAACTTCGCTGGACTATGTTTTTTGCAGAATTTGATTTTGTAATTACCTTTAGACCAGGGATCAAGAACAATAAAACTGACTCATTATCACGGTGCGACATAAAACCTGATGAAACGCCTTTCACTCATAGGCCTACGAACATGCTATCTAGTAACCAAGTTGTTGGGGCCACTATGTCTGATATTTTCTTTGAACAAATAAGAAAAGCAATGCCACTACCAAAATTGTTGTGATGGGTCCAAGAAGACCCTAATAGATCCATCCACCAACATTTGCCCTTTCACTCAAACTTACTATATGTACCAACTAAATATCTACAAACGCATGTTCTGCAATGGTGTCATACAAGGCAATTAGCTGGCCATCCAGGAATTGCAAAAACCAAAGAATTAGTACGAAGAAATTTCTGGTGGCCAACTTGGAGTAAAGATGTAATTTCATTTATTCAACTGTGTGACATTTGTGCTCAAGCTCCCAGAATCCCGATATTATATCTTTTACCCAAGATCCATAAGAGCTTAGTCGAACCCCACAGGGAGGCCAATAGTATCTTGTGTTGACTCGTGCCTTGAGCCAATATCTAAATACGTTGAATTTTTTCTCAAGCCCTTCCTCAAAAATGTCAAGTCTTACCTCAAAGATACTACAGATTTTCTTACGAAGGTGGAAGGTACAACATTCGATCCTCTCACACAGATAATGGTGACTATGGACGTTACGTCCCTTTATACGCATATCCCCCAGGAAGAGGCCCTTGAAGTAATCGAACTGTATTTAGAGATGAGAGAAAAGCCACATAGGGTCCCCACGTGCTTCATCTTGCGACTCGCAGAAATAGCTCTCAAAAAGAACTATTTTGCATTCAATGATCAGTTCTACATGCAAGTGAAGGGCACTGCCATGGGATGTCCTTATGCCCCAGAAATGGCAGTGCTCTACATGGCACAATGTGAAATGAAATGTGTGGACAATAACAATCCATATAATGGGAACATCGTCCAGTGGTGGCGCTATATAGACGACATCTGGCTCCTGTGGCAGGGGAGCCAGACCGATCTATTGGCGTTGCACGAGTGGATTAATGCTAGACATAATGACATCAAGTTCTCTATGGAAGCAAGTACGACTAAAATGACGTTTTTGGATGTGGAATTGACTTGTATGGATGGTTTCCTAAAAACTTCACTAAACAAGAAAGCAACCGATAAAAACACCATCCTGCACCATAGAAGCACCACCCCAGGAATCTAAAATCTAATTTGCCCTATGGGCAATTGCTGCGGATACACAGAAATTGTATGGAGACTAGTGATTTTGACCACCATGCCCAGACATTCTGTCAAGAGATGATACATAGGGGCTACCCCAAAAAACTTCTAAAACACACCTACAAAAGAGCCCGCTTCACGCCACATGAGTGTTTGCTACAAACAAAAGAAAAGAAAGAGCTAGATCGTCTGGTATGTGTGACCACGTTTGGTCCCGACACGCATAAAATGAAACAAACAGCACTAAAAAATTGGCACCTTTTAGAAGGATTGGAATGTCCTCTTCCCCGCCCCATTTTTGCGTACAAAAAGAACAGAAGTATAGGACAACAAATTGTGAGGGCTAACCTGGTACAGCTTAAACCTAAACATGACCTTTTGTCACTCTGGAACATGAAACCGATTGATGGCCACCACAGATGCAGCAATTGTGTCGCATGTCCAAACACAATTGAAGGAAATGAATTTGAACATCAGGGAGTTAAGTGGAAACATTTTGGTTTCTCGAACTACAGGACCAAAAATGTTATATACGTGATAATCTGTCCATGTAAAAGGATCTATATTGGCAAAACAAACCAGCAGGTTAATTTGCGTATCAGCCAGCACAGGTCATGAATTAAAAAGAAGGTGTTAACTGCTCCCATGGTTGAACACTTTATAGAGAAGTCCCATACCGAGAATGATTTCAAATGGTCAGTACTTTTTACAATGGGTACCCTACAGCCCCCGCTGATGTTGACAAGGTGTTGCTGCAAAAGGAAGCATACCTTATTCTTAAATTCAATAGTACATTGACAGGCCTCAATAGCATGTCTGAACTATCAAGGGTTTAAATTGATGCGCAAGTCACAATGGCCACTATATGATATATTGTCAAAAGGAATTCAAAAAGCCCCACAACAGGCAGATCACCTGTCCCATTATACCATTCTATGAATTATACCATTGTATGAATTATACCAGCTGTGTGAGAATGTTGGCAACTTACACAACAATAATAGGTAGCGAAATGAGGACCACCCCAGTAAACACACATGCCGTGTAACACCAAAAATTCAATGCAGTGTTCGATTATTGAAGGACACCTCAGGCACTTCCCTTTAGCGCCGTAAAATAAAACAATACCTTGAAATGCACCTGCACAATTACGAATCAGGAGTGGGATACATTCTTCCACAAGATGGCTTCAACTTTTAAAACTTCTGTTGATCCAAGCACCGATCCCACGCACACTAAACTACATGTCCCATAATACACTGGGACGCCAACTTGTGTTTTTATAACCATCCAAGATGGCCGCCTCAGTCAGTGAGGCGATCCAGAGGGAGCCTGACAGTTGAGGTTGAGAGTGAGCGCATTAAGGTAGGAAGTCTTGGCTTTTTCATCGCCCCCCCTGCACTCCCTCATAACTTTTAACGTCTGTAAACGGCTCCGATAATGATTGAGCGCACGCGATTATTATTATTTTTCCACACAGTGCGTGACGAACAGCGAGGGATTCAACCGGCCCCCACGGGGTCCTTGGAAAAGTGAGCAGAACTTCATTTTGAATACAGGTACGCTATAGTTAACTAAAACGACATGTAAATGTAGTTGCTGGTCATTCTAAGTATTCCGGTCTCAATGTAATTGGTCCGCCATTCCCGATAGGTCCTGCTCACAACGAACTGGTATTGCGATAAAGAGAATCGAATCTTGCATACAACCCAGGGACACACACATAAGTTATGGAACAATTGGTGACTTAAATGCATATAGACTCGATACTCAGAAAGAGGTAAAAAGATTACATACAAATCTTTTCTTCAAATTAGGATCATTGACACAGTGACCACGACCTCTCCCTCTCCTCCAAGAGGTGCCGGATGGTGCATATGAAGGTATGTAGACCCAAGATACGCGTCATTGAACGCTAAAAAATGTTGCGTTGTTGTCAAAATTTGTTACATAGTTTGCGCCTTATCCATTTTAGAAACAAAACTTGAAGTACAGTACCTCGTCCCCGGTGATACTTATGGAAATACTTCCCGCCTGATTGAAATATACAGGTACATTTTGATGATTCTATAAATAAAGATTGGCAGTCTCGAGGCGTACAGGTTGTCAATAAAACTTTATTGTTTTTTGCACCCTATACAGAAAAATAACAAAGCCCTGATGAGGGTTTGAGAACTGGGTACTCGAACCTGAAACGCGTCGGCACACCTACAAGAGCTAATTATGTCATTAGGTGATCTAGCAAAATAGATACATACTTTGTTACTCTTGTGATTTAACGTTGCTTTGTTGTTTCTAATAAGAAATGGATTTACAAACAGTGATGAAATTAATGGAATTTTAATGTTTAATGTTCTTTGTTAGGTGGATGTATTCTTGATTTATGTGTTTTTGTCAAATTGACTGAATTTGTAATGTTATGTCATATATGTATATCTTCTTTTGCCAAAAAAGAATAAGTCCTGAAAAAAAGTATAAAATATAAGTGATTGGTATAAATAAAAGTACCTCACCAGGTTTAATGAATTTTCACTTGGTCCGTGCTTAAATAGTTGCATCAAAAAAATACGAGGGTTTGGCCACTTTCTTGCTCTTTTTCTAGTATAACGGTCCAGCCCACCCTCAGTCCCGACAAGGACCTAACTCCTTTGTGTACCACTGTTTGGAATAGAGCACTTTAATTAGTGGACATCATCTAGCAGGCCAACCTCTCACACCAGGCATTATTCTTACAGGGATGGTTTAACTCAGGCACTACCTATGCATTGATGTAATCACGTAGACATTATTCTTCATGTCACAAACTCAGTCAGGCAATACTTATACACTCATCTAATCACCTAGCCAGTACTTCTCTACTCATAAATTCACTTGGGCACTACCCCTCTATTCATATAATAACTCAGGCAGTATTCTTAAACTCACCCATACACTCTGACACTATCTATGCACTCTTTCAATGACCCAAGCATTAGCCTTGTACTCATGCAATCATTAAAACACAGTCTTGCTTCTTTCTGCACTTCTCTTGTATCTTTCTATACCTTTGGTACTCCTTTCTGTACTTCTGTTACCTCTTTCTACATTTCTGTTGCTTCTTTCTGCACTTCCCTTGACTCTTTTTCCATTCCTCTAGTCTCCTTCTGCACTTCTTGTCTCTTTCAGTGAATCTGTTGCTTCTTTCAGCACTTCTCTTCCTTCGTTCTGTACCTCTCTTACTTCTTTTTCAACTCCTCTTGCCTCTTTCTACACTCCTTTTACTCATTTCTGTACCTTACTTGCCTCTTTCTACACATTTCATCTGCTTTCTGCACTTATTGTGCTTCTTTCTGGACCTTTCTTGCCCCTTTCTCCACATCTTTTGTTTCTTTTCTGCATTTCTTACATTTTTCAGTAGCTGTGTTCTTTGAATATTTCATTTTGCTGTTTCTAACCTTTCCTTTTTTCCTGTCTCTTTTTTTCTGTATTCACCTTTTCTTCTGTTTTTGCAGTTATTTTGCGTGTTTTTACACTTTCTCTTTTTATGTGTTATAAATGCAATAGGAAACTAATTGTAATTTTGTGCTTAGTTGTTATTTTCAAAATTGAAATGTTATTAATATTTAATGTTTAATCCATGTAACAAACTAATCAAACTAATATTTGTTTTTTAGAAAGATATTTTGATTGGATTCTAAATAGAAGATGGCAAGAAAGCAAGGAAAAGAGAAGAGAACATAGGAAACATAAGTACTTAATGAAAGCTAAAAAGAGTGGAGTAGAAAAACACCAAAAGGTTGCTGAGGATAAAGTGTCTTTCGGTAAGAGAACTAAACAATTTATCTAAAAGGTTGTGGAGAGATTAAACAAACAAAATACTAATCAAAGGAGAAAAGACAGTTTTACAACAAAGCACAAGTAAATATAGAGATACAGTGGAAAAGAAACGCATGTCACAAAAAGTCAGAAACAATTTAAAGACATGCATGTACGTATGTTTCGGAATAGAGTAATTCAAACTTTATTAAAAGATTGTAAAAAGTATAAAAAACATCAGCAACATATAAGATGAAGCAACAGATTGAAAGTATAGTAGATACTACTTTTCAATTGAAACAAAAATGGTTTATATTGGTGTTGAAGAGAAGGAAAACATTGAATAAAACAATGCACTTTATGAAGGATAAAAGCAAAAGAAAAAGACTGGCTATTAGAAGTAACTTTTGCAAAACTTTTTCTGGTGAATGGAAGCACACTTCTAGTACTGAGCCTTTCTTTAATGAAGAAAGCTATTTTCAACAAAATACATTACTTCATGCAGTTGATACCAGTGACCGATGTTATGAGATAAAAGATGGTTGTCCAATTGAAAAAGAAAAGATGGTTACTAGAAATGTGGAAGATGTGATAGCTGAAGAAGTTCAAGGGAGACGTACACAAGCACTAGTGTATAAGTGGGATTGTAGTAGTATTTGTAGTATTTAACAGGAATCTATTGATATAATATGAGTTTTCTTACAAGACTATGCCAGAAAAACGTGTTAAACAGAAGATTAAGATGCTGCAAGGACTAGATCCTTATAAAGTGAGAAAATATACTTAGTTGCAGGATTATTCTCTGGCTTGTCTTTCTAAAAAAGTGTGTCAATGTACTTTTCATCATTTAAGAGTGTTAGCAGTACATCACTCAGAAATGCGGAAGTTAGTAAGGAGATTGTCCTACGTAAAAAGTTCTGCATTATCTTTAAGTGCAAAGAACACCACTCTTTTGCATGGTTCAGTATCGGAAGTAAAATACGTTTGTGATGATATAGAGTTTAATTTCTTTGGTTTACAGGAAGAGTGCAGAGAAAGTGATAGCTTGATAAATGTAGATGTTGAAGAACAGGTGGAAGATATTAGTACTAACAAGTTTGCAGAAGAAATTAGAAAGTTTTAAGATAGTTTCATCTGAAAAACCAAATTATGGGGGACATTACGATGGCGGGCGGACTCCAGTCTGCCCGCATCATAGTGGGGATCGGGACCACCCACAATGCATGCGGTGGTCCCACACTACAAATTAGAATGCGACCGCTACCATGGTGGTTGCATCTTGCCATTTAACATTGCGGCGGGTGCTGCTGACTGCAGCACCCGCCGCAATGCAAAAAAAGCAGGTTGTTCGTTTCACTGCACTACATGGCATGTACCACACAGTGCTGCCGCTTAGTGCTGTAAAATGTTGGGGGGTACCCTGGGTAAACCTCCAGTGTACCCACACCTCCCCTCAACCCAAGGGGGGCCCACAACAGACCCCCAAATTTGGTGAACGGGCCTACTAGGCACCACCACCATTTTAGCCTATCTGTACCATCCGCCAGGCAATTGTAACAATTGCCTGTGGTGGTTCTGTGGCAGACAGTCTTTGTTTCCACCACGGTCGCAGTCTGGATCCCCCCACCATCGTAATGTGGTGGGGGAAAATCACGGTCCAATGGTGGAAAGCCTGCCACCGCACGGCTGGCAGTGGCGGGCCTTCCACCATCATATTGACCCTCTATGTTTGTATTTGTTGTTGACGTACTCACTATAGAAGTCAAACTAGGAATGTTGATGTATATTTAAAAAGAGATGAGGAAAACAATGATAATTTGGTGCTTGTTTGGTGGTGGAAGGTTATTTTGAGTTGGGTACTGATCTACGTATTTCTAAATATTGTTACAGCAAGTTAGAAGAGAACAAAATACCAGCTAGAGCTGTATATAACAACTTAGAGTTGGTAGCTTTACCTCTGGAACTATCAGATTTAAATACATATGAGTCCATTCTTATTCAATCTGTGCACCCATTTCAGGCCATAGTTCGTATGGAGCCTATAACAGGTAAGCTTCCTCCAGCAGATTTACAAAGAGGTCTGAAAGAAAGAGTTGTATGCTTACCTTTAGATTTTAAGAAAAATATTGAAACTGTTGGGTTGGAGAGGGAGAGGAAAGTGAGCCTGTAGTTATTCTAGTTAATGGTGTACCAACAAAGAGTCGAAAAATATGGCAAGAGTTAGAAGATGTTACCAAACTTCAAAAGGCTACATTATATCTTGTACAGAACAATATTTATTATCACCTTGGTTGCTGAAGATATTCCCCTGCTGTGCTGGGACATAATGTTAATGGGTGTGGTCATGACGAGCTCAGCTTGTCATGAGCACACGAGCACTGTGCCTCCTGACGAGCTGAGCTCGTCATGAGCACCGAAGGGGTTAAAAAACTGTAAATGTATAAGAACAGGAAATATGTTTAGAAGACAAATAGAAAAAGTGGACAAGTCCAGGAGTGAAGAGATTTACAAAGAAAGCAAAGGGAACATCCATGAGTGTATGGGAAAAAAACGTTTAGACGCTCGTTGTTTTCCTTAGCTGTTTTCCACTGGAGAAGGTGGACGATATGATGAACAAACAGTACAGATCCCAGCTTCAGAACACTGCTCGACAAGAGCGTACTCTGAAGATCCAAGATTTGGACAGTGCATTCCATATATATTTCATCTTCAGTTTGAAAGTTGCTTATCTGCACTTTCATATGCAGTGAACCACATATTAAAAACAGGAGTTCATCTTACACATGTTTCTGCAAAGGAATTCATGGACAAAGATCAACAAAGAGATGATCATTTAGAAAACAGTTAATTAATTTGATGGCATGGCAACGAGGTACAAATGAGTATTTGTATTGTCATCATGGAGAACTTCAATGTATGTTAAGAAACGTAGGTGCCCCTACGTGGTTTGTAACACTTAGCTGTGCTGAATATGCATGGGTTGATTTACTTGAATTTCTACAAGAAGTAAATTCAAATGTAAAAAATATTGAATTGAAGGCAGCTGGAGAAGTCTGTTCTTTGGATCCTGTAAATGTTTGCAGATCTTTTAATCATAGGTTTCAACCTATGATGCATTTTATCTGTAATGAAAATAATCCACCTCTTGGAGAAGTTACTGATTTCTTTTGGAGAAAGGAGTACCAAGTCAGAGGTGCTCCTCATATTCACATGCTATTATGGATCAAGAATGCACCAACATTTGAAACTGATACTGATGAATATTGTTTTGCCTTTCATCGAACTCTATGCTACCTGTGCCCATTCCAAAAGGTGGAGAAAACAGCTTGAGACAACAAGTTTTACAGTTCAAAGTCTTCGATGTGGAAAATATTGTCAACAAAAATACAAGCCAAAGGGAAAATATTATACAAAATGTTGTTTTGGATTCCCACATCCAATAATTTTTAAAGGGAGAGTAACTAGTTTTATGTCAGCAGTAAGGCATACAATAACTCAGAAATCTCAGAAGAATACATACAACTTAAAAAGAACCAAAGATTCAAAGTATATTAAATACTACAATCCAGTGATTTTGACAATGTAGAATGCAAATATGGATATTCAATATGTTGCGGATAATTCATTAGTTGTTGCTCACAATGTTACGTCATTTATAACCAAATTTGAAAAGACAGAGTTGAAAGAAACGTGGGAACAAATTTCACAGGTAAAGAGTCTTAGCAAGAAATTATACCGCTTTAGCTTGAAAATGCTTCCCACCGAGAGATTGGATCCTATGAATGTTCGGATCGGTTGAGCTCTCCCAGTTTTATTCAAAGTCAAGAAGCGTCATTTGGGTAAGTCTAGGTCTTGCTGCCGCACGAAATAGAGTATTGAAATCTCTACAAGAAATTGAATACTTGGCATTGAATGAACCAGAAAGTAAAGATACTGTTAAAAATAATATATTGGATACGTACTATCCCAAAAGGAGTCCACTTCTGGAAAACTTATGTCTCTATTAAATACTTCAACATTACAGCTTTAAAAGCAACAAAAAACATAAATGAAGAAAAATATGTAGTAACTGGATATGACGGATGTTTGGTAAAAATGTCAAAGGAAATCATATTAACCACTGAAAACTCAGTTGTGAAAGTCCAGATAAGAGGGAATTTTTCTATTTAGCACTTCTGCAACTGTTCAAGCCTTGGCGCAGTGAAACAGAATTATTTGTAGATTATGACTGCTATGAAGAATATTTTAATGCATGTAAAGATAGCATTCAATGCACAACCGTCCCAACTTGTCTACACATGTTAAATGATGAGATTAAACAACAAACTACCATTGCAGCTGAAATAGCTAGAGACACTTATCAAGATAGTCAAAGTTTGAGTCCACTAAGTCAAGAACCACTAGGACAACCAATTATAGAAAATGTAGCCGCAATAGCCATGAATGAAGTAGAAACTGCAATGCAACAAGCGCAACAGGATAATATTCCGTTGGAAATGTTAGAAGGACAACTAAACATTGAACAAAAACAAATATATCTGCAAGTGACAGAACAGATACAACATGGTTTGCAACATGAAAAAAAAGAATGCCAAAGCTCATCGTTTAAACCTATTCTAATGTACATCAGTGGTCAAGCTGGAACAGGAAACAGTTTCTTAGTTAAAGTTTTGACCAGGTATCTATACAAAACTACAGGATCACATTTATCTTGTGTTGTAACAGCTCCATATTCGATTAGCGGCAGACAACGTTAAAGGGATTACTTTACATCAATTACTCATGCTACCAGTTGAACATGAAAATAAATTGCAATATCACAGGCTATCTGGAGAAGCTTGTTATGAAGTCTCAAGAGTATGAAAGAAAAGGAAACTTCCATTCATTGATGAGGTGAGCATGGTCTCAAACCTAGGGGCCTTTTATGATGGCAGGTGGATTGCCCGCCATCTGTACCTGATTTGCCCACGCCATATTAGTATGGCAGGGGGTACCGCGGCGGACGGAAAGACCGTCCGCCGCTTTTCCCCCATCAAGCAATCGTTACGATTGCCTGTTGTGCGGATCTGGGGCATAGTATGGTGGCGATGCCGAGCAGGCACCACCATCCATAGTATGATGTGCAAATTCAAAGACCTTTCCACGGCGGTGATGCTGCCATGGAAAGGCTGGCGGAAATTGCTTTGGGGGCCTGTTATGGGGCCCGGGGGGATTGGGGGGCTGCACTTGGGGGGTACCTATGGTACCCCCCTACATTGCTATACACATGGTGACAGGCACTGCGCAGTGCCTGTCTCGTTGTGCATGGCAATGCAAACCATGCACTTTTACCATTGCGGATCGAGCTGCACCCTGCAGCACCATCTACAATGTTAAGGACGCATCCTAATTAGCCACGTGGGACCGCCGCACCTCTGGGGGTTGTCCAATTTTCCATTACGGTGGCGGGCGGACTCGTAATGGGGCCCATAATGCTTGCCTTTGTACACTTGAAAATGCAACAGATTTTAAAAACAGATTACAATGTTTAGTTTGGAGGAAAACATGTCATTGTTATGCGACCTACTACAATTTACGCCTGTAAAATAAGCTACTAGAAAATGTTTGGGAGGTATTGGAAATGTGAACATTTGTTCTCATTTTGAATATAAAGCACTTATTAAGAATATGTGACAAGGAAGTGATAAACATTATGGAAATATTCTTCAAGATATAAGAATTGGTGTTTTGACAAAAGATGGTAACAAGCTTTAGAAAGTCGGCTACTGAAGAACTTGTTTGCAACTGGAAACACAGTGGCTGAAATAATGTACAATAAGCTTGAAGAAACGAAGTCTATAGTTTGTCTAATGTCTACACTGCAAGAGTGTTCTACATTAAATCAAGAACTTTTAAAACTGGAAAAACAACAAATAGTGGAAATTGAAGTTATTGATAACATTGAATAACAAGGGGTGGCTATTCTTCTCACAGACAAACTATAGTAACAATTGCAGGCTTAGAAAAGACTTTACATGTACATATAAACTGTCAGGTGATTTGACAGTGTAATTTCAATGCAGGAGAAGGTTTATCAAAAGGAGCAATGGGAAAAGTTGTTGATTTTGTAAAATTTCAGAACAAAAATGGAATAGAATTTTTGAATATAAAATTTGATCACATTAAAGAGGTTAGACAGATTGGGAATTATGTTGTAAAAGACAGAACTTGTATGTTCATAGAAAACAGTTTCCTTTGTCTTTAGCATATACAGTAACTATTCATAAATCTCAAGGTTTAAATATAGACAGTGCTTTTGTAAATATTGGAAGTGCAGTGTTCAAAGATGGAATGGCATACTTTGCATTGTCTCGAGTAAGAACATTACCTGGTTTGTATTTGATTGATTTTGATGAGAAAAAGGTTAGTGCAGATGCAAATTGTGTAAGAGTACAATCGTTTAAGAAGAATTTATACTCCTCATTTATGTGAATATCCCGTACAGAAAAATGTGTAGTGTGTCCAAAACAAAAATATGTCAAGCATTCAATTGAGGTTTTAAAAAAGAAAACCCTTGAAGAGAATCATGAAGGTGTAAAGAAAATGAAAATGGAAACTGTTGATGAGATTGTAGGATACCAGTTGGAAGAGGAAGAGGTGTGGCGCAGAGGGTGCCTGCCTCCATACTACAGGGTTCACGGTTCAATCCCCGGTGCCAGCGGCAGGTTCGCCAGCACAATGTGACTCTGGGCAATAGCTTGCTTTATCTTACCGAGGGCCCCCAGCTCCGGGACACCATTGCGGAGGTAGCTGTGCGCTGTACAAATACCAGTATTTCAGTTGGAAAACAGTTCAGGTATCAACTGCTATGCTAATGTATTTTTGAATGTTTTGTTTTATCTAGAAGAGCTTCATTGTGAATGTATAGGAAATCATGAATAAAGATTTTGTTCTTTATTACGTCATGTATTTAAACAATTGGTAACTGACATAAGTAAAATCCATACTGCTTCTGGTGTTCGACATCTTTTGTATATATGTACTGGTTCTTTGACATTTACTCTTGATGTTCAACAAGATGTACAAGAATTTCTAATGTTTATGCTTGGAGTATTAGAACATGAAGGAATACAGATTGAATACCTAATTGGAGTAAATTACAGATGGGATCATAAATGTGAAGAGAGTTCATTTACTTCCAGCACTGAAATAGGCACAGTGCGATTCATATACTTGAAGATACCAGATTGCAAATCAGTACCTTTTAACAAATTAGTAAAACCACTCAATCAGGATATGAAATGTTTGCATTGTAAATCAGAGAGGTTGTCTACATTACATATAGAAAGATCTGGAAAATGTTTCATTTTAATGTTTCAAATTTGTATAGCAAATGAAAGAAAATTAGAGACCAAAAAAAAATGAGGCAAATCAAATATCTATTTCAGGAAGAACTTTTATAGCAGTGGCATTTATTTTCCATTTTGGACCTACTACAACATCTGGACACTGTACTGTGTATTTGAAGTGTAAAAAGGGATGGACACATTGCAATGATGCCCAATTGGAATTTAAACCGAGATTACCTTATGAATTACCAAATTCATATGTTATTTTTTAAGCCAAAGTTTTGAATACATTATTCTGCCTATTGGGAAGATGTGAACACGAATTAACAAATTTATATTGGATTTTTACTAAACAAAAGTTTTGAATACATTATTCGGCCTATTGGGAATATGTGAACAGAAAGTGGACAGGATTGAAACAATTACTATTTATTATCAGTGTTTAGGTTATTATTTGTGCTAATTGATATTGCATTCCGAAAATTGTCTTTAAAAGCAATAATTTATATATTTGTTGTCTATATTGTATAAATGAGTATACATTTTAGCAAATGTACTTGAGAGTAATAAAAGACTTAATGTACCAGTTGGACGTAATTTAGAAACTGTAGATAGGTAATATATAGGTACAAATATTGGAAATAATGCTTTGCAGTAATTTGTTTTTTTTTCACAATCTCGTTGATTATGTTTTTTCCCCGCTGTTGTATGATGTTACTACGTTGAAATCACTGT
The DNA here is from genome assembly GCF_964263255.1 of Lissotriton vulgaris. NCBI lineage: Eukaryota > Metazoa > Chordata > Amphibia > Caudata > Salamandridae > Lissotriton > Lissotriton vulgaris. Next base: position 1,099,344,401 of record NC_141685.1, on the reverse strand, counting down.
GTATGATGAAGTTCAGTAGAATCTGAGAACAGCAAAAAAGAGAAGCTGAAAATGTTATGTAATTCTAAAATTATATTGTGTTCTTAAAAATGTCATATTTTAATTTCTGTAATACATTACATTATATAAAACATTTTTTCATCTTCTTTACAATAGGTAATGGTGAAGTTTGAAAAGTGTTTTATTTCAGTTTACAGCAATACTATTCTAAAATAGTTCAGCAGAATTATGTATCTAAATTACAAAAAAGGTAAGAACATATAACATAATATGCATGATAACATTTATTTATGTGTTATTTATTTCTAATAAAAATAATATTGAACCTTAACACTATTAAAAAACTTTCCAATATCATCAGACAGGTACTATCCCTGCACTCTTGCAATCAGCCAGGCACTAAACATGCACTCTTCCAATTGCTCTGGCACTTCTATTGCACTCATCCATTCTTTCAAACACTACCCATGTACACATCAATGCACTCAGGCACTACCCATGCACTCCTCCAATCAGCCAAACACTACACATGCACTCATCCATACACTCAGGCTCTACCCATCCATTCATCCAATCATTCAGATAACACTATTGCACTCATCCATTCCCTCAAACACTACCCATACACTTATCCATGCACTCAGGCACTACCCATGCACTGCTCCAATCACCCATACACTACCCCAGCACTCATTCAACAAGCCAGGCACTACATGCACTCATGCAATCACTCAGGCACTACCGCTGCACTCATCCAGTCCCTCAAACACTATCCATGCACTCATCCAATGACTCAGGCAATACTGCTGCACTCATTTATTCACTCAGACAGTACTTATTCACTCATACAATGACTCAGACAATACCCATGTAGTCGTTCATAGAACACATACAAGTTTGTCTATTTTTAACCAATAAGGCGGTTCTAAAAATAACATTTTTTCTCCTTTTTTTGTGTTTTTTTACTCTTGTATAAAAAATCGTGTTTTTAAGTAAAGATTGAAAAAAACAAGGAAATGAACAAAAAAAAACTTTTCAAAAGATTTTGCAATTAATTAAGTCATTGCAAAAACAAATAAAAAAAATAACAATGATGATTCTTTGCAGCAACAACAACAGCTGCAACAGATTGCTCGCCTGCACAAAGAAGTTTCTTTCACTTTATGCAGTGCTGTTCTAGTCCTGCAAACTCTGGAACAATTAGTGTAGTTTGTTTTGGAAGCAGTGGATCCCGCAGAAGTACTAGGTCCTGCGACTTCATCATCTTGTTGTGATTCTTGTATTTGGCACCAATGTTGTTCTCACACAAGACGGTTTGGGTGAATGGTCTGAAGGTGTTTCATCGTAGATGAAGCCCTGCAAGAATACCTTTTTTCAGATCCACAAGATAAAACGTTCTCGCACACAGTGCAGGTGACTTTGCACTCATTCACCTTCTTTTCTTCTGCTGGTATAGAGAAGAAAGCCCACGCAATACTCTCTTTCCTTTTCTTAATGGGTTCTTCCTGCTCCTCTTCATCTTTAGGAATATCCTGTGGTGGATTTTGCGATGCCATTACCTGTCTTGGAAAAATCATCCAAAAAATCAAATAAAGAGCCACAAAAAACAAAAGAGGTGTTTCTTGAAAAGAAGCTCCTGGAAAAATGAAAAAATTGGTTGAGGTCCCGCAAGTACTAGAATAGAGAGCTTCTTAGCTAATTAAATGCTTTCTTTTGAAGTTACATGGGATTCGCGTACCAGACGAGTATTCACCACGCACCGGACGCGGTTCCAAAAACACATATTTAACAATTATCTAAATTTAAATGTAAACCTCTTGATATAATATATATTGTAAAAGTATATATATATATATATATATATATATATATATATATATATATATATATATATATATATATGTATACTTTTAAAACGAAATCATTTGCGCTTCATTCGCGATCCCATCGCTTACCCGGAAATATGTGCCTAAGGGATCGCGGGACCATCACGTTACCCGTAACTCCATTATAAGAATTCAAATATTCAAATTATTTATGTTAAGATCATTTTTATAACTCTTTTAATAAAGCATATACGATTGATTTTAAAAATATACAGTATATATTATGTATTTGCATTTTTGAAAAATGATAAATGGTAACCATGCACCCAGCACGCAACGTATGCGCATCCTTCATGACTTAACAAATATGGTGGCATGATGCTTGGATTCGCACACCCACTGTGAACGGTATGCAATCGGTATGCAAATCTCACAAGTAATTTTAATTAATAATATATTTTATAAAGGATAAAAAATTACATTACCTTTATCAATGCAAACAAGAACAAGTGTTTTTAATATGGAATGTTACTTGTACTCCCTGCAATTGTTCAGAAATTATTGAACATATAGTGCCATTACTTTTCCACTCTAAACATTTCAGAACAAGTTACAAAACCTTACATTTTCATTGAAAAAACACACAAGTTTCAGGGACGTTAGACTTAGGAATTAGCATTTAAAAAACCTTAGAAATTCACTGAAGAAAACATAGGTTTCAGGAAAGTTATAGTTAGTAATTAGCATTTTAAAAACCTTTGAAATTCACTGAAAAAACCGTAGGTTTCAGGGACATTATAGTTATTTGGACATTTCACTCATACAAAACCAGAGAAATTCAGACAATACGGTTTCAGAACTAGTTACAAAACCTTACATTTTCATTGAAAAAAAACACAAGTTTCAGGCACGTTATACTTAGGAATTAGCATTTAAAAAACCTTAGAAATTCACTGAAAAAAACATAGGTTTCAGGGAAGTTATAGTTAGTAATTAGCATTTTAAAAACCTTTTAAATTCACTGAAAAAAACCACAGGTTTCAGGGACATTATAGTTAATTGGACATTTCACTCATACAAAAACAGAGAAATTCGGACATTATGGTTAGATGAGCTAACTATAACTCGTCCCCCGCAATGCACTGCTGTTGACATGACATATTAAATCACTTATGACATGGTCAGTGACATCACTGATAACATCTCAAATGACATCACTGATGACATCATCCAATTAATACCTGATGCACCTCCTCACACCCTAATATATCCTTTGATACAGCCACTTGAAAATACACACTACCATTCTCAGAACCATAAACACACTAATACCAGTTAGTACATACCCACTCACTGATTCATAGGTCTACATACATTTCCACTCACCCATACAGCCACTCATACATGCAGTCACTCATCAATACAAGCACTCACACACCGTCACTCACCCATAGAGTTACTCACACACCTAGTCAGTCACCCACAAAATGAATCACACTACCATTTATTTACCTATACAGTTATATACACACCACCTCACAAATGTATACAGCTAGTAACACATACTTACTCTCTTCTACAATCACTGACACACTTATCCATACAGACACTGTCACAATCACTCACTCACACATACACTCACTTATATACTCCAACACTCACATATACGGTCTTTCAGAATGCAGTTATTCACCATATAGCATTTAAAAATCTATACTCTCACCAACACAGCCATACGCACACACCCAACCATACAGTCTCTTCCAGATGCAGAATACTCAAAATGGAAAAAAGTACTATCAATGTGGACAAATACATTTTTCAGCCATTTCTGAGAGCAATTACAATTCTGGATGGATGAAAACTGGATTTTTCGTATTTAAAAATCTAAAAAGAATAAAGGTTCGTTATTAAACATCTGAAATGTTCAGTCTCAATTACGGATTTTTTTCTTAAAGGGAAACATTTCATGGTGACATTTTTGCTCAAACTGTGACGTGCAGTGGATAACAGAACCACCTTGTTAATTCATACAAACGCCTTTGTAAATGTTTCTCATCTGCAGCAGAGGAATAGCTATAGAGAACAAAGCAAACATTCCAGCGTTCTCAAGGATATATTTCTGTGATATTCCATAGGACAGTGACAGCTCTCTCAGTTCGCAATGCTGGTCAAAAGCTTCATATGCTATTGGAAGCCGAAGAGATTCTGCTGCAGTCCCCTTAATAATGCAGGAATGATACTTTACCATGTGGCACAACCATGTGCTGATGTGGTGCGCCGTGACTAACTAAAGGCTGGCCGCAGAGGCGTTAATAGGGAGAGAATGAGTATGCAAGAAAAATTCTATATATGAAAACATTATTGTGCAGGATACTTTACAACAGGCTTCTCTAATGAGTAGCTTGTGAGCTACTGGTAGCTATCCACCTACAAAGTGAGTAGCTCTCCTGTGTGCAGCTTAGCCTACTAAATTATACACTTGTACTTGATTGCATTAAAATATGTGTACCAAAATTGAGTGTGCGCATTTGGGATGAAATGAGTATTTTCAGAACTCATTAGCAGATGTTTCGAGAAAAATTGTTCAGTTTGCAAAACATATAAAGCTGATATTTGAGTGATAAATCAAGTGGATTTGGGAAAACTCATGACTAATATAAAAGTCAAAGTCAAAAGATACTTTATTTCGGCATCACAAGACCATAAAAGCACATATAAAACATTTTCAAATGCATTGCAATTTATCAATATAGAAATATTTGTATACACATGAATATAAAAACAGCAGAAAAAAGTTTGGTAGGCAATGAGTATCTCATCATAAAAAACAAAGTCAAATGAATTAAGAGGTGGAAGTAAATAAAATGAGGTGTCCGGGGTCTTTGGAAAGTACGGGGAATGGGCACTTTAAGCTTGTACTTTCTTTAGAACTGCACGCCGAGCACACCACATTGAAAAAAGACAACGGGACACAGAGTAAACAATTTGCATGCCAGTGTCGTATTTCAGAATTCTATGGGCCTGTAGGCAGTCAGAGGTTCCAAGGTTTCTGCAAAGCTGTCTTAGCCAACGAGCCCTTATTTCCTTGTAGGTAGGGCAAAAAAACAACACAAGTCAGTCTCTGTACAGTTTTTGCAAGACGGGCAATCTTTCATCTGGCTACCCCCCTCACTTATGGGTGACAGCATGTAAGGGGAGTATGCCATGCCTAATTTGTTATTGTATCATAAATGTCTAATCGAATGTTGTTATTTGTGATTCAATGTGCTCAAGAGTGATAAAAAAACATTACAATATTTATTTCTTTATCCTGAAGATGGTCTCGATTGAATATGTCCACCGAAATGCATCGCTGAGCATGTGCACATCTGCTGCCATACTTGAAATTTGAAAACATTTTAAAAAAGTTTTATAAATTCAAAATTTGATGATGTGTGATGGAAAGTAAGGGGGGAACAATATTTATGCAACAATGTATACGTTTTTAATTGCATTTTATCCTCGATTATGTGTTTTCGTACTGTATGTTTTTTGAAGTTTAAATGATTCAAATTAATAAATATTGTACTTTTGTATTGTTTTCTCTTGCATATATATTTTTGGACATCAGGGTAAGCCAGTCGAAACAATGATGTACCCACCATCCATGTAGCCATAGTCAGGATGGCAGTAGGCACCCAAACATCACTTGGTGAGCTTTTGGAAGAGATACCAGACTGATCCCCAAGCACAAACATAGGCAATGATATCAGATCTCTCTCTGAGCCCACGAGCCCAGATAGAGCCCAGCATAATCTAAGACTGGGCCCAGAATTTCCAAAGTTAGAGGCTGTAAATCGAACAAGATGGCTAGATTACAGCAAACCATTGCCAATTAGCCATACAAGCCACTAGGAGAATTATTCTAATTCCAACCCAGAGATAAAATCAAGAGCGCCCATGATCGTGCCAGGTTGAATTTGTCAATATTAGGATGACAAAACTCATAAGACCAGTAATACAATTATTCTCTATCCAGACAACATGTCCAGAGGAAAATGGAACTGCTAAATAGAGGGAATACCATTAAACTTTGTTCCTCTCTTCCCAGCTTGGATAATTTTATTTTTAGTATACTCTTGGAACATAAGAGGGCTGTCAGAGGCAGACGGGAAGAAAAGATGCCATGTTAACCTTCGAAAGATGGATGTCATCGTACTTCACAAAACCTGGGTACTCTAATCTTTACCTTGAAAGACATTACAGTATTTGAATCTCCGGACAGTTTCTCAAAGATGAGAGTCATCCTTCAGGTGGATTATCAATTTGTGTAAAAAAATTAGTTTGCAGTAGAGGCCACAACAATTCCCAAAGGAATGGGTAATATCCTCATTGTTAAAATCAATCCTAAAAATATAACCAACCATTATAGCCTTCTGATTCGGATTACAGAATCCATATAAGAGAACAGAGTACCATAATAAAACGTATAGGTAAAATGAAGAATGTAACTGAAATAGCAAATTAGCTTACAACCATATCCCGGGTTCTTCTCATCCAACCAGACAACCTGAACTTAAAAGAAAGAAAATAAGAAGTTCAGACCAAGTATCAAAATCGGAGATAAGAGGAAGTGATCAAATACTCTTCTAGACCCCATGAGGTGACCTTAAAAGTTCAAAAACAAGGTATGATGGATTAAGAACCTTACAATTGTCATTTTTTAATCATTACCAGAAGACCATAGCTAATTCACAATTTGGCACATGTGTGTATTTCTGTCTATTTGCAGTATAATTGTATAGAACCTATCAGAACGGTGGTCATCCCTGGTGCAGCAAACCTTTCCAGCATACTCACCTCTGGATTAAGGTATAATAGCTAATAATGTTTTACACAGGAATAACACTATTGGTGGTAAATGAAAGGCGAGAAGTATGATAGATGACTCAATCTGTATTTTTGTAGGTGTAAAATTCCTTTATCATATGGAAAACATACCCCCATGGGATTGAGAAATAGAGGGGAGATTTTATCATAACCTGTCTCACTTGTTCAAGGTATGTATAACGACAGCCTGAGATGTATGCATATCGATAAAGTACATAAATGCTCTATACAACGAGATGAGTAAAGATAATAAATATCCCAGTAATTAAGCAATCCATATGCATAAGAGAGATGCGTTTATAACTGGACAGATGAACTGTGGCCACATGATTCAAATATGAAAGGGAAGAATATAACCTATTAGATAAGTATGGCCTGAAACCTATAAGATGAGTATGGCCTGAATGTGAAAATCTAGAATTACACCAAAGTAAAACCGTAAAATATAGATATAGGCCAAGGGTTGAAGTTAATACCTGTGTTTTTTTAAAAACTAATGTGCATTATGGTATGAAAATCTGAAATTACATTAATGGGAAATTGTAAAGTATGAGTATAGGTAAATTTACTGATGTTGAAACTAGCTTTGTATGAAAATGTTTGATGTTTTTTTTTAAAAAAAATGTTTTTTTGAATAAGGGTACAATGTTTATAGGCATAGCTTGAGGTCTTGTGATAAACAGTGTATAACTGTGGCATTCTCTTTCTAGTGAATTTTAAAAAACCTGTCCTGAAGAAGGTGTGACACACTGGTCAAGACACCGAAACGCTGCGTCGACTCTTTGGTTTTTATTGTAATGTTTTTGTTAAATGATGCAAACTATGATGTACTGTAAAGTGATGAAATTTTAATAAATTATTGTTTTTAACATACACAAACACAGTTAGAACTTTTTTTGAATGCCACATGAATTATATCTGTTTTGTTTAAATTTTATTATGTTTAATTGACCTCGAGTAGTTAAGTCTTTTCTCTCATACTGTCAGTGGGTTCCAGGTCGAATGACAGGGCCAGGTGTGACACAACAATAGTGTTGAGGTTACGCTAGGTCCCTTTGGGGAACAAGGGGCCGTGACAGAGGGTATTCCCAGACAACTAGGGACGTTTTTGTGTTTTACCTTTTGGAAGAGATACCAGACTGATCCCCAAGCACAAACATAGGCAATGATATCAGATCTCTCTCTGAGCCCACGAGCCCAGATAGAGCCCAGCATAATCTGAGACTGGGCCCAGAATTTCCAAAGTTAGAGGCTGTAAATCGAACAAGATGGCTAGATTACAGCAAACCATTGCCAATTAGCCATACAAGCCACTAGGAGAATTATTCTAATTCCAACCCAGAGATAAAATCAAGAGCGCCCATGATCGTGCCAGGTTGAATTTGTCAATATTAGGATGACAAAACTCATAAGACCAGTAATACAATTATTCTCTATCCAGACAACATGTCCAGAGGAAAATGGAACTGCTAAATAGAGGGAATACCATTAAACTTTGTTCCTCTCTTCCCAGCTTGGATAATTTTATTTTTAGTATACTCTTGGAACATAAGAGGGCTGTCAGAGGCAGACGGGAAGAAAAGATGCCATGTTAACCTTCGAAAGATGGATGTCATCGTACTTCACAAAACCTGGGTACTCTAATCTTTACCTTGAAAGACATTACAGTATTTGAATCTCCGGACAGTTTATCAAAGATGAGAGTCATCCTTCAGGAGGATTATCAATTTGTGTAAAAAAATTAGTTTGCAGTAGAGGCCACAACAATTCCCAAAGGAATGGGTAATATCCTCATTGTTAAAATCAATCCTAAAAATATAACCAACCATTATAGCCTTCTGATTCGGATTACAGAATCCATTTATTTACATCCGTCTAAAGGGAAAAGTTCGGAGGCACTGGCTCTCCGGAGGCCAGTCCTAAGAGTGCAAAAACTGAAATTCCCAAATGCAATTTGGTTATTAATGGGAGACTCTAATGCTAATTTAATAGACAATGGCCTTAGTTCAATATGGCAGGAGTCAAATAACAAGCTTTAGAAGGTTCCTCCTATTCAAAGGCAGTTCCTTAAAACAGACAAGCACCAACAGGAATTGAGCATCACGCTCAAAGAGATAGATTTGTGGCTAATGAATGGTAGATTCCCAACAGATTCACTGGCGGCTATATCCAAACTTCGCTCAACAGGCTGGCCACACTTCATTATATATGGATTTCAATAGCAAACTTTAATCAGGTAAGTGCTTTTGAAGTACTACTTACATATGTAAGTGACCACGCCATGTTGAGGTGCACATTGGAGGTCATAAGTACTCGTCGCTCTAAGCTACACCCAGTTGGTGCTCAGAATGAACTAGAACATACTCAACAAATCAGATGGTCATTGATGGACCAGGACGGTCTTACCTATTTGGGGGAGCATTGTTTGGAGGATTTTACAGCTAAATCCTCCAAGGATGGCACTATGGCCAACATTGATTAGTCACCTCCATGAGGCAGCGGATCTTTCAAGTCTTTCTTCAAGCCCCAACATGGCACTGCTCAGTGCATCCAGCTCCAAGAAGATGGAAGTTGTCTAAAAACAAAATTAAACACGTTCCTAGAGCCCAATGCTGCAGTAAAGGAAGCAGTTAGTATGTCAAAAATAAAATTCAGTGGAAGATTCAGGAAGAAAACGTAGTGTCAATGATAGTAAATGACAATAAGAACAAAAGACTCAAAGAGATTCTGGCATAAGAGAAGGAAATCCCATGTCAGTGGCAATCAACATTGCGTCTCCCTGCTGGGTGAAATATATTGAGAAACTATTGAAGCAAGCGGGGTGCTCCAGGTATTGAAGTCCAAAACACTGTTGTAGTTTCAAAAGCTTTATTTCAACTTATTCTTTTCTTTATTTCAATTGCACATACAGCTCAGCCAATGCGTTTCGTTTCCACAAAGAGAACTTCATCAGGGTTGAAAATTGACACACAAAAGAACCAAAATCAAAACACAGACAATAATCACAAAATAAGATACAAACAGCACAGGACTCGGACAAATGCCAAATTATTCAATAAAAAATATATTTCAGAGAACACACAGAAACATTGATAATGACCGAATATGAAAAAAATTAAGAAAAACAACTAAAAAAGACATCACTTGATTGACAACACAGCATGTAGATAATACACCCTATATCTGTAACGCCTTAATGGCCTCCGTGGAATATCCCACACTCAACAAGTGTCAAGTTCCAGTAATTAAAAAGAACCGTAAGGATATTCTTCACTTAATTTTACTAAGAAACAGGGGTTGTTTATTAATGCAATTGTTTTTGTATATTGAGAAACTATATGTTGACGAAAGTCAAATGAATCCCACGCTCCCAATTATTGCCCAAATGAGAAAGGCCCTACCTTTCAAGTGTCTTCAATGTCTGTGTAGAAGGCAATTTGCCTAATGCATCATTGTAGGATTTTGCATTTCCTAAATTGCGAAGATTATGGAATTGCAATTAAGGATAACAAAATCCTATGCATCAAGAAATCTGAAGTGTTTTTACGATTTCTTAATTTTCTGTATTTGCGATTCCTTAATTGCGAATTGCAATTAAGGAATGGCATTACATTGATTCCTATGGGCCTAGAGGCCCATAGGAATCAATGGAAAGGCATTAACTTTTAGCGAATTTTATTTTGCGAATGAAAATCTGTTGATGCATTTCAAGGGTGCTGAGGGGGGTTCAAAGGACCCCCCCTGCACCCTTGAAATGTTTTTTTAAGTGCAAGTTTCACACACACATGTCCAAAGGACATGTGTGTGTGTAACATGACACTTTCAAAAATGCGTTAAAACAAATCATGCATTGCATTTAAGGAATCGCACAAATGCGATTCCTTAAATGCAATTGCATTTTTAGGAATCGCAGAAAATTGCGAGTTTTATGAAATTGTTTAATGCATCCCAAAAAGTGATTTTGGAATCGCAAACGGCCGATTTTTCCGAATCGCACCGTTTGCGACTCCAAAATCACTTGATGCATGTGGGGGCAAGTGTCTATCCTGCTGCATACTAAAGTTGGCCCCTAACAAGTAGGAAAAAATAATATCTTCCTCTTTCAATTCATAACTTGCAAGTAGCCCCATTCCCTGTAGCTGAAAGGAATTTGTGCTAATTCCAATTCACAAAAAGGATATGTTAAGTCACCTGAGTGAGAATTTCGGGTTGGCTGACCTGTTAGACTTGTAGAGCAAATGCTACACTTGAATCTTAATTCAGGAATTTGAAAAATCGGCATGAGACAGTCATCTATTCTCTTTTATACAAACAGGTTTCTAAAGAGAATGCAACATTGATGATGCAACATTGAGGACAACCTCATTGTCATGATCGTCCAAAGGAGGCAGGGGGTGAAGGGGTTAGTCTCGCCCACTCATAGGGCTTCTTTCCCCTGTTTGTATGATGCAGTGACTGGAGAGAGAGTGGTGCCACCTTCATTAGTCAATTGGCGCCTGTTAGGGAACTACAGGTCCCTAGAATCCATTGGGATACAAGGCTGGAATGAAGATCAGGCACTTTCCTGGTTTTGGTGTTCTATAAAGCCCCCCCACCCCTTCCTGGGGTCGGGGCTTGACAATCTTTGTATTTCCTGGCTTAATTTCCTGCTCGCGGTTGGATTGTTCCCCTGCTGCTTCCAAGGCGTTTCAGCGTTTCGCTGAGGCTGGTTTCTTGTTCGTCAACGGGTGAGACGGCTGTTCTGGAGGTCATCGTCTCACGCCGCCATCAGCAGGGGAGACCACAAGGTACTGTCGGGAGCGCATGTACTCATGTACACAAGGTTCTGTCGGGAGCACATGTACACATGTACTCGTCTGCTGTTGTTGTCTACAGTCATTTTTACAGAATCTGCCACCTCCACCAGAGCAGCATCGGTGCTAAATCCGGAATGAAAAGCGGACTGAGTGTCATGCAGGATGTCATGACTTTCTATGAAATTGGCAAGATGGTGTTGCACCAGTTTTTCTAACATCTTTGGGGACACGGAGACCTACCTGATGGGTCACACTTGGCACGGCGCTCACTCCTGGGGCCCTGACGCTGCCTACTTCCCTCGCCGCCGTTGCTTGCCACTCTGCACCGCCGCTGTGGGGGGAAACTACAGCTCCCAGCGAGCCCAGCACACAGCACTGCCTACTTCCTGTTCTGCCACGCCTTGAGGCGCTTAAACCGCGAGAGCTCCCACTGAGGAGCGGGGGACACGGAGACCTACCTGAAGGGTCGCACTTGCCGTGGCGCTTACTCCTGGGGCCCTGACGCTGCCTGTTTCCCTCGCCGCCGTTGCTTGCCACTCTGCACGGCCGCTGTGGAGGGGAAACTACAGCTCCCAGCGAGCCCAGCACACAGCACCGCCCTCTTCCTGTTCTGCCGCGCCCGGAGGCGCTTAAACCGGGAGAGCTTCCACTGAGGAGCGGGGGAAACGGAGACCTACCTGAAGGGTCGCACTTGCCGCGCGCTCACTCCTGGGGCCCTGACGCTGCCTGTTTCCCTCGCCGCCGTTGCTTGCCACTCTGCACGGCCGCTGTGGGGGTAAACTACAGCTCCCAGTGAGCCCAGCACACAGCACCGCCCACTTCCTGTTCTGCCGCGCCCGGAGGCGCTTAAACCGCGAGAGCTCCCACTGAGGAGTGGGGGACACGGAGACCTACCTGAAGGGTCGCACTTGCCGCGACGCTCACTCCTGGGGCCCTGACGCTGCCTGTTTCCCTCTCCGCCGTTGCATGCCACTCTGCACGGCCGCTGTGGGGGGAAACTGCAGCTCCCAGCGAGCCCACACACAGCACCACCCACTTCCTGTTCTGCCGCGCCCAGAGGCGCTTAAACCGCGAGAGCTCCTTCCGCGTCGCGGACGCGCGCGGGCGGCACCGGGCAAAGCCCGGGCAAAGGGCGGGCCATCTGTGGCCGTCCGGGGCAGGAAGAGGCAGGGCAGGGCCACACCTCTGGCATCTGCAGCTAAAAATGGGTAAGAGAAAGAAAACACTGACCATGGAGGAGGGTGAAAGAAATGCTAAAGTTCCAAGACACTCTAACTCTATAATGACTTACCTCTCCTCTGCTGTGGGGGCCTTAACCAAGGAGATTGCTAATGCTGAGCATGAACTGGGCCTGTCATCTTCCTCCCCCTCTAATATTGTACCATCCCAACCCTTGGACGCCGATGCTTTAGGCTCAATTAACTCACCCGCATTACCCTTGGAACCTGTTGTGACTATAGTAAATCCCCCCCTTCCCGGCCTAATGAGTAAGGACATCACCCCTGCCTTGCTTATGAACCCCACAAGACTGAACCCCGAGACGGGACCTCAACAAGCTAGGCTGAAGAAGGGGAAAAGCGTCAATACGACGATCACCTCTAGTGAGTGAACAAGTGGACCTTTTGGACCTTTTAGGAGATAAACTTGAGGAACTCTTTGTGGCCAGGATCGAACCTCTACTAGTAGGAATTGCTAAAGACTTGGTGTATACTTTAAACACATGCCTGGAAGGCCTTTTAAAGAAATGCTCCCTCATAGATAGACTTGAAAACTCCTTACCTCCCAATATTGTTTCACTTAGTAAGGGCCCAAATGGGGATGGTGCAGGGAGCCTGGAGTCACCGGGCAACACGATAATTACACATCCTCCAAGTAGGGTGGTGAATGAGGGTGTTAGTCCACAGTTGATTAAACCTGCTCCCCCCGTTCAATGGCCTGTGCTTCTAACATGGCGGACCAGATATCCTCCCTGCCCCAGATGAGCCCACCTGCCCAAAGGAAGGTTACCCCAAGCACATACATACTCAATCTACCTCCAGAGGCGTCCCCATTGGTAGCAGTGTTTATTGGGGTCCCACCACTTCTGGAGGGGGAGAGGGAATCTACCCGGGATCTTATGGTTAAGGTGAACAGGTGGTGCTCAGAGAAATGTTGCGGGGAAAACATTGCAGACATGATTATCCATGCAAGGAGGGTGGGTTGGATCGGTAAACAACCGAAAACCACGCAAGGGGATTGTGTGGTAATAAACTTTTGTAGGGCGGACCTAGCTGATAGGCTGTTTTGGGACGGCTCGGTGATCTCTAGTAGGGACCACCTGAGTCCCGTTCCCTTGGGTTTTTTCTATCAACCCCCAGCCCGCACCAAACACATAACCAACTGCCAAGCAAGATGGCAGGGCTTGAGGATATCATCAGGGAGGAGCAAGGTTCAAGATACCACACAAACACAATTCGTTATGGAACCTAGTACCCCGCTGATACCTCGCCCCCAGGCTCCACAGGGTTCAGTAGAGGGTGGTGGGTTGGTTACAAGCAACCATTTTGCCCCCTTGTCGGTTTGGACGACACAGATTGACTAACAAACACAGTAACAACACCGATTGAGGGGAGTAGTAAGCTAAATGGGGTTGCAGCATGTAAAATCCTCAGTTGGAATGTCGCAGGAATCAGATCTAAAATTGGCGACAATGATTGGGTTAGATTTGTCTCTGAACACAAAGTTATTGCCCTACAGGAAACCTGGGATACCTTATCCTGCTTTTGGTTGGATGGGTTTGCAGGTTTCGCTGTAGCCGCAACCCCCAGTAATGCAGGCAGAGCTAGGGGAGGCCTTTTGACTCTATTTTCACTTGACCTTAAAGGGCCTTTATGGCAGATTGAATATGATTCCCCCAACTTTTTAATTGTCAAAAGGAAAATTAGTCCCTCAAGAGTACCTTCTTTATAAATTTGTACAATTCAGGAAACAGGGATTGTTGTGGTAATAACATTGCTGCCCTAGATTCCTTCTTAAATTCAGTCAGTCATAATACTCATACAAATTATGAATATGTGCTCATGGGCGATTTTAATATCCATTCTTGTGAATTTAGGTGTGGCTTAACCGACCCTGTGGGGACCACGGGACCGGAGGGACCCCACTTTGAGCATTCTAAATCAGGTGAAGAGTTGGAAGAACTTTTGGCCAACTTTAACCTCTCAGAACCCACGAATACGGAAGGGGAGTCTAGAACACCTACCTTTAAGGGGTCAGTCCCAGTTACAATAATCGATTATATATTTGTGACCCCAGCTATTTTTAACAGGGCCATTTCTTACTGCACAGTCCCCTCTCTCCTTAGTGACCACAATCCTGTTTTCCTGGAGGTTGCCTGGGGGGACTCCATGGGCCCGAAGCCGGGGCAAGTCATTACAGGACCTGCTCTACGCACAATAGACCAGGGAAGAAGGCTTAAGTGGGCAAATGTGGTTCCTAACAATTTTTATGCTGACATTTGCCCGCAAATCGAGGATCAGGTCATGATCTGTCAGAACCCAGTCTCTCAAGGCCATGAGATAATGGACGCCTTCCAAACCATTTGTAGTAAAATTTCTTCTAACCTCACGGTTAAACTGAGGAAGGGGGAAAATATACATTGCCGATGGTTTGATGCCTCATGTTCAAAAGCCCTTAAATCTTTAAAAATGGCGCTCAAAGCTAACCCAAGGGTCAGGACAGATATTGCAATCCTAAGAAACGAATACAATCGAGCTATCAAGGTCAGGCAGGATAAAATTAAAAACAAGGCCTGAGAGAACTTACTCTCTATTGATATCTTGCAGGACAGCAGGCAATTCTGGCCGTAATTAACCAGCCTTTCTTCTCTGACTCGCCTAACCTAGACACGGACTGTGTCATCCCGGATGATAAGTGGTTGGCACATTTTAGATCAGTCTATGGAGATAATGGCATGGATGCTCAGCCGTTTAACACGACTGTCCCCGAGGCCATCCCCATGTGTTTTAACAGGGTTGAGATCAAGAAAGCTATTCTGGCCACCACTAGGAACAAAGCCCCTGGGCCAGACGGGGTACTGGATGATTTCTACATACACTCTCCAGAGTTATGGGCGGGCATCCTAGCTAATGTATTTACAGGTGCAAACAGCAACCCTCTCCCAACCACATGAGTAACCTCCACAATTGTTCCCATATTTAAGAAGGGGCATCGGGACGACCCAGGGTGTTACAGGCCCATATCCCTTTTGGACTCTGCAATCAAGATCCTAGGCAGAGTCCTCTTGGCCAGGTTAAGGGATAGTCTGGAGAGCTGTGGGGGTTTGACCGATATTCAATACGGTTTCAGAGAGAAGAGAGGCACGATTGAGCAGTGCTCCAATTTACATCTGCTAATCTTAAAGTACACGGTGGCCAAGGAGGGGTCTCTGTACCTAGCGTTCATGGACCTCTCCTCGGCCTTCAACCTGGTGAATAGGTCCAAGCTGTGGGACATTCTTCTGAAGATTTGGATTGATGAGGCACTGGTCAGGTTCATGGCTTGACTCCACCAAGAGCTTTTTGCAGTTGTGCGGGTCACAAAAGAAGGTAGATGCACGTCCCGTTTTAACTCTATGTGTGGGGTCAGGCAGGGCTGCATACTGGCTCCCCTGCTTTTTACAATCTATATCAATGGCCTAGGTATCCACCTAGATGGAGCGGCCAGAGATGTTCTGCGTGTAGGTGAAGTTAAGATCCCTGCTCTCCTATACGCGGACGACGCAGTGCTGATAGCTCGCACCGGCGTCTGCCTCCAACAGCTCCTGGACGCATTTGGTTCCTTCATGGACCAACTAGACTTGAAGGTCAACTCAAACAAGTCACACACCATGGTTGTTGGCCACCAGAGGAAAAGGGCCTTGGTAAAAACCTTCATATGTAAGGGTGAAGTTGTTTCTAGTGTTTCCGTTTTTCACTACCTGGGGGTGCTCTTTGACAACAAGGGTACCTGAGCCCGCAGGTAAGGGCCAAAAGCCTGGCGGTGACCAGGACATCAACGGCCCTTTTGGGCTTTGCCAAAAGGTTGGGTCATAGACCAATGGAAGCCCTCTTAAAGGTATGCAATAGCAAATGTTTTTCTGTGGCACTGTATGGCGCGCCTTTATGGGGTTATGTTTGTCTGGATACTATCCAAAAGGCGGAAAACAGATTTTTACGCTCCCTCTTGTCCGTACCCCAGTCGACACCAACCTTTTCCATACATGCAGAAGTGGGTCTGGATTATGTTTATGACAGGTTAAATTTGGCGCCCCTAATTTATTGGCTTAAGACATGGTTAAATACAGAATTAACTCTTAATCATTTGATAATGAAGGATGTCATGTCTTTGGATCATAGCAGCAGAATACCGTGGATGGCCTACCTGAAGAAGTCCTTTACGGATCTGGGCCGCCCGGAACTCTTTACAGACCCCTCTGCCATTACAAAACAAGATGTAGATATCATTAAAAAACAATTTATGTTAAGGGCAAGAATGTGTCAAGAGGAAAGGGAACTGCAAAAGCCTTCAATAAGACGACACTATTTGTTAGTAAACTCCATGGCACTAGAACCCTATTTATGTTTGGTCACCAAGCCATTCCACAGGTTCCTTTTAACTAAATTTAGATTTAATCTCATACATTTTTATTTGGAAAATTTTAACACATGGGTGAAACCAGAGTCAGCACCGCCCTGTACCTGAGATAATTTTTCTGTACAAGACACCATGCACTTTATTATGTTTTGTGATTTCTTTTCTTATCAGAGGAAAAAATACCTGTTACCTGCATTTAAGGGAAGCTGGTTTCTCCCAGGTGAGATCAGCCATGTTTTATCTTCAATCATTGTGTAACATCCGTATCACATTCTGTTTGGCAAATGTTTTAGTGGCGGCGGCTAGATCAAGATCACGCAAGACATTATAAGACTTCCCCGTATGAATTGTTTTTTATACTCCTTTTTAATCCTGTTTTAGCTGATATACTTCGCCTCATGAATTCGATTGATATGAAATTGTTTAATTGTGTTTTACTTGTACATAAATGTTTTTATGCTCTTTATATGATTTTTAACTAAATCGAATAAAGATTCTTTGACTGACAGCATCTTTGCGAGTTGTGGCAGTAGTGAGATTGAGCGGTAATTGCTAAGCTCGTCGGGTCAGCGCTCAGCTTTTTTAATAGAGGCAGTAGCAAAGCATGTTTCCAAATATCAGGGAAAATGCTGGTGGAAAGCGAGGTATTGCAAATGTGTTTTAAAATAGGGTTAATCATGTGAGCCAATGTCCTCCAGAACTAAGGAGGACATGGACCCTCAGGTGAACCAGACTTGCATTTCAGGATTTTAGCCAGTGATTCCTGCAGTGAAATAGGGAGAACATTTGAGAGGGTGCCCTTAGCATTTAAGGTTCCCTGTGATTGTGGCTCAACCATCTCAGCCCCTGCCGTAAATGTGGCATATACCTTCTGTATTTTCTCCTCGAAGAAGTCCGATAACTTCATGCACAGAGAAGGAGAAGGCTGTATATTAACACCTGTTGAATCTTCAGGGTGGGTTTGTACTGCAGTTGTCGCACGCAAAAGTTCAGGGGACATCCGTTTATGTGCGGACTTGAGAGTTCTCAATCGCAATATAGTTGTGGATTGCCATCCTCTCCCTACAATTCATGAGCTGTTGGCTAAACGAGATGGAAGTAAGTATTTTGCCACCATAGATCTATGATCAGTATAACATCAGATTCCTCTATCAGCAGAATCACAGCCCCTGAGAACATTTGTTATTCCATTTGGCGTGTATATGTACAAAAGGATGCCATTTGGGTTTGCATCTGCTGCCAGTGTATTCCAAAGGCTTTTGGACCAGATGTTTGTTGGAGAAAATGGTATCCAAGCCTTTCAAGAGGACATTTTTTATCCATACTGAAACTTTAGACCAGCATTATCATTTGTTGGAAAACGTTTTGAGTAAATCGGGGATGCATGGTATTACTGTAAATATGAACAAGTGTAGGTTCATTACTGAGAAAGTGGATTACCTTGGACATAACATCTCACGTGAGGGTATAAAACAAAACATTGTCCTTACACAATGCTATCAATGATGTACCTATTCCTATGGATAAAGATTGTCTGAGGACATTTCTTTGCCTAAATGAGTATTATGTCAGATTTGTGCAAGTTTACGCTGTAATTGTACAGCCACTAAAGAGTTTATTGATGAATAATGTTAAGTATGTGTGGTCTGAGGGAAGTCAGAATGCTTTTGATTCTGTTAAAAAGTTGATAAAGGGTGCCCCTGATATCAGTTCCTTTACCCATTTGGAAAGAAGTATTGTAACAGTAGATGCCAGTTCAAAAGGTTTGATTGCAGTATTACATCAAATGGTGAACGGACAAGACTGTACAGTACCTTTTGCCTCAAAAACTCTCAGTGGAGCTGAAAAGAATTACAGCACGATAGAACGAGAGGCATTAGCATGTTCATAGACTGCAGAATTGTTTTTAATGTATATTTTGGGAACTAGATTTTAATTGTACATGGACCACAAACCTCTTATTTACATGTTAGAAGATAGTTGCTTCAATAAAGTATCCTCAAGACTTATCAGATTACTGGCGAGGTTGCAAGAATTTAATTTCGACATTAAGTATTTGAGAGAAGTAAGAATGTCAGGGCTGATTGCCTATCCCTTTTACTTGTGAAAATTGGTGACAACGATGATTGGGGAAAGAATTATGATTTTGAATTTGTGCTAATGGTGGATGATGTGATGGAAGAAATTAAAATTACTGAAGAGGCGTGGCTTGAGAGCTGCGGGAAGAATAAATGTTTGAATAGGGTAAAGATATTTTTGATTGATAGTTGGCCTTGTGCCAAGAGTATGTCAGAAGAAGATAAGTGCTTTTCACAAGTAGCATCTAACTTATCATTTGTCAACGATATTTTAGAGAGGATGGACAGGTTTGTATCACCTGCAGGGTTAAGAGGAAAGAATATTTCATTGGACCATGAAGGGCATTTAGGGATTACAGCTACTGTAAGGAAAATTAAACAGGCTTATTGGTGGCCTGGTATTGATGGACAAGTCAAACTTTTTGTTGAAAAATGTGCGGAGTGTTTTTGTTCAGATAAACATGGGAAACAACCTTTACAACACAGTCATTACATTGCACTACCTTTACATAGCAGTCATTACATCGCAACATCCTTTACATACCATGTCATTACAATGCAGCCATTACATTGCATGTCACTACAACGCATGTCATTACAATGCATGTCACTACAATGCAGGCATTACATTGCAAGTCATTACAACGCATACCATTACAACGCATACTACCATTACACTATCCAGCTTGTACCCTACTGTTGCACTCACTGGAGTTAGAATAGTACTTTTTACCCCTACACTATCCAACACTTACCCTACTGTTGCACTCACTAGAGTTAGAATAGTAATTATTACCCGTATACTATCCAACACTTATGCGATGTAATGATATGCATTGTAATGGTATGCGTTGTAAAGGTATAATGCGATGTAATGGAATGCGTTGTAAAGGTAGTTTCTGAAAATGCGATGTAATGGCATGCGATGTAAAAGAAAGCCCTGTAAAGGATTTTGCGATGTAAAAACTGAGTAGTAAAGGCATGCATTGTAGATGTATGCGTTGTAACATCATACATTCGATAAACATTGGGGAACATCTACAGCACCCCTGTGTCCCGTGAAATGGCCTAAAGGTGCATAGGAAAAGTCAGGTTCCTCATAGTTGCGATTGATTATTTTTCAAAATGGTTGTATTTCATGTTTGTTAAAAATGCTGATACTAGTTCAATGATTTCGTTTATAGAACATCTGTGAACATATGGTTAAAGAAGTGGTTACAGACAATGAGACACATTTTGTTTCTGAAGATATGAATACATTTCTTGAAAAGAATGACATCAGGCATATTCTCGTACCGTTGTATAGTCCTGCATCCAATGGACTTGTTGAGAGGGCAAACAGGTTGTTGAAAGAAGATGTACAAACAGCCATTGCCAACAAATTGAATGTAGCAAAATATTTGCATCATAAAGTTTGGAGTTATAATACTACTCCTCAAAGTACTACTAATGTATCTACATATGTGCTCTTCTGAGGGGTATAAAACCTATTTCATTATTGAGTCCTTCTTGGTTAGTGGATATAGTGGGACAATCTTGATGTACAGAAAGTAAGAGAGCATGTGAGAGAAAAACAATCCACTTACAAACGTTATTATAACAGACATGTGCATGTGAAGGAAAAAGTGTTAGCTCCTGGTGACTGGGTTCTAATTTTAAAAAACATTAAGGTTGGGACGGGGTAATCAAAATGTTTGGAGTCTGTTAAGGTGGTCAAAGTTTTAAGGATGGCAGTTTTGTTAGAAGATAGAGGACGGAGGAACAGAAATGCTCTAGTGAAGTTGAGTGAAGAACAGGCTATTTCAATTTGTCAGCGAGTGAAAAGGCAGAACGCTAGTAGGATGAATGGGTTGGAAATTAATTTTTGTTTATTTTTTTTTAAAGACCTTTATTGTGTCATGATCATCACACAGCTTCTGGCCTACACCAACCGCGGTGCGTCCATTGGGGCGTAGGGGCGTAGCCCCACCAGCCCATGGAGCCGCGGCTGCCAATAATAATAATTTAAATAAATGTTCCCAGTGACTCCTTCCTTTTCTCATCATGATATTTTTTTTTCCGAGCACCGCTGGGCAGCACCCGACTGAAACGGGAGTGTGCAGGGGGGGCAGGCTGGTGTGAGTGATTGACAGGCGAGTAGCGACGACGAGTCGAGAGTCGAGAGACGAGTCCTCTCCTTTTAGAACGCGCGCATGTACAGCTTGGGGCAGAAACTTGCCCGAGCATGCGCATATTATGCTGCCCCACATTATAGTGACTAGGGGGTGCAGGTTTATTCGTGCTCGGCAGCCCTGGCCTTAAAAGGGCGACAGGGCGAGCAGTTAGTGTGCCCTCCAAGCCAATCCTGCAGCGCCAGGATTGGCTGGTCACCGCGCCGCAGAGCAGGGGCAATCCATATTGGATGCCGCGCGTGGGTGGCTCAGCCGCAGTGCTCAATGGCCAATCACTGTATCTGACTTCTTGTAGTCATGCAGTGATTGGCCATTGGCGCGCAGCGCTGCTGTCATCGTACGTTGGATCCGAGGTTCACCGTTCACTCTGACTCGCCTCGTGGTTGTGTGTGGATAGTGGAGTGGAGTCGACTCGTGTGGAGTGGAGACAGTGACAGTGTGCGACTGTGCGCATCACCGCCGGCAGCCTGTGCTTGCCTTTTGCTGCCTGTTCCTTTTGCTGCCTGTTCGTCATTGCCTTTATTTACGGCAGCTCGACCCGTCGGCCGTCCAGTAATTATATTGACTGACTTCTTCTTTTAGCTGGTGAGTGTCAGTGACTGCGAGTATATCAGCGGCAGCCCCTACTAAGAGACGGGTCTTGAAAATAAGGTTGTAGTAGGCCCCAAGTCAGATCTTTCGTTCTCGTTCTCATGATGAACTGTGCCACTGCGCGGCCCCAGGCTGAGAACTTCTCGAAGAGAGGGCTGGGCTGCTTGCTTCTCTGCCAATGATTTCATTTAAAGGTGTTAATAAAGTTGTAGGCCCTAAGTCAGATCGTTCATTTTCGTTCTTATGAACTGTGCCACTGCGCGGCCCCAGGCTGAGAACTTCTTGGAGGGCTGGGCTGCTTGCAGTTGCTTCTCTGCCAATGATTTAAAGGTGTTAATAAAGTTGTAGGCCCCAAGTCAGATCGTTCGATCGTTCTCATGAACTGTGCCACTGCGCGGCCCCAGGCTGAGAACTTCTCGGAGGGCTGGCTGGGCTGCTTGCTTCTCTGCCAATGATTTAAAGGTGTTTGTTTTACTTGTCTAATTAGCATCTTACGGTGTTAGATGTATTGTATTTATTTAAAAGAGGACCCACGCAGTCCTTCTGGACCATGGCCTGCTCTTCGGTACGGGTTGGTTTAGGAATCCTTTCACATCCAATCAATGTTCAGGCAGTTCCACCATCTTGACAAAATGTTCGGTTGAGTAAGTCAACCTTTTGTGTGAAAATTCACGCTGTACCTGATTGTGTGAATCAGGAATGTACATTGACACTCGTAAATCATAGTATTTAAACACCACCTACATGAGAATCAAATGGGCAAATATGTCTGTGACTCAAGCCCAATGTAAAGAAATCATATGTAAACCAGAGCTATCTTAATTTTTATGGCCCCGTGCAAAACATATATTGGGGTACCCTTATGGGAGCAACTGTAAATATATTCTATATATTCAGCTAATTCAATCCTCACAATAACAAACAATATTGAATTGTGCGTTAAACCCTTAGAATTGGGGACATGTAAAAGAACAGATGGCTCAACCTGCTCCGCGTCCACAAGCCAAGTGTTAGCAAGAGACAGCTTGAACAAGCATTGAAAATGCCATTCATTGTTTCACTTGGCTAGTTGGCTGTATATTCTTTTGTCTTGCAGTAACAGCATTTTATGTGGAATCTAGTCTCTAACGAGCCTGTTCCTTAAAATGTAGGAAATACATAGTGTGGGTTAGGGAATGGATATTTAATGAGCCAGGGTGTAATATTGAAATAAGGCGTATGCCCATATTGCTTGAAATTGTGTCTTTAATGGCTGCATATTTATCATCGCAAATATATCCCCTTACACATCTGGCGTTCTCAGTGCAACTGGGAAAATAAAAGCACTTCTTTAAGGATTTCACCATTCCATTACATACAATCTGATTATTTTCTTTTAATTCTCTTCTCCTCTCTTGAGCCTTCTCTACTGCTTCTATGAGTTCACCTATCTAGCTCAGCTGATCGCACGTACGGTGCACCATCCGCCATCTGCGCCGTTCTGCAGGGATGGCATTGGCATGGGTAGGTCACAGAAGTGTCACACTCACACAGACACAACCAGCCAGGGAAGGGTTTCGTTCTGTGAGTGTGACGAAACGAAACCAAAGCCACAAACCCACCCCCAGTTATGCATATACCAGGCTGCTGCGTGGAAGGCTCGTCCCTTGGCTCCATCTCAAAAACACGGATCCGTCCAACCCTGGCCTGTACTTAGTCGAGACTCGAGAACAAAGGCCAAGGCCAAGGAGCAAGGTGACTGTGGCGGAGTGCAGATAACTGGCATTTCCTCATCCTCAGCACGTGCTGCCATAATTCCCACATGCATCACACTCACATATCCGCTTTCGGTCCCCAGGGGCTTGGTGACAGTGGAGGATATTCTCAGTGAGTCGGTCTGACAGCCCACGTCTTCCACGCAGCTTCTAAGGGTCGTGTTGTGTGCTGCAGTGACCAAAACAGATAATGCATGCTGGCTAAATTCAGGGATCTTTTAAGGACTTGTGTGCACACATGTCACTTTTTCCTCCTGTAATGCACCGTGTGAAACCTCATGTATTTAGTTTGCTCACAATTGTCACTTTTGCCTCTTGTAACTTAACGTTTGCTTTTGTAATTTGTTCACTTGTAATTTTCTCCTCATGTTTCATTACTGTTCCTATTGTGAAGCGCTCTGACGCCTTTGGGTAAAGTCTGCACTATATAAAAAGGCATAAATAAATAGAAGACCAGAAGACCCTGTCCGGCCCCGCCATTCCAGCCTCCTAGGCTAGTCCTGACCCGGGCGGTGCATTGTGCTTGCAGTTGCACACGGCCGACTGCATGATTCATTGCTCAAGGCAGGGAGCAGGCCAGGCCTTTCCTTGAACTCGTCACTTCACTTGCAGATGGTTCACTTCACAGTTAGTTCACTTCATACGTATACTATGAACTGCTTTGGCTGAAATATGCCTGCTTTGCTGGCCGGTCTTCATCCTGCTGCCTTATTGTCCATCTTGGCAGTGGCAGCTTTTATGTCCCTGTGCTTTTGGCTGTGGATTTGTGTTTCTGCTGACTTGTGATTTGTTATTTTGGTCATTCCCTCGGTTGGGGCCCTGCTTCTCTGGGTACACTGGCTGTGCCATTTCTCTTTTGGGTTTTTGGTCTGTTGGAGGTAAAATCGGCGTTATGGGGTTACCAGTTAGAAAATAGAGCATTCATGCTGCGCCTTTCTAGTCCCCACAAGGGAGTTAGGGCTATGTATCTGGTCACTCTCCAGGCCCTCAAGCAGTGTCTCTTTCAGTGCCTCCAGCAACCAGTATGGCACAGAGAGGCAGGAGGCAGTACGGCTGTATTTTAGCAGTCATTTTGTGGGAAGGGGAGCTGTTGAAGATGTATTTGTATTTGTTCTGAAATTTCATATTATTGCACTGCACCTTATACGTTGTACTTTGATTATTGACAGGTTTATCAGCAAACAACAAGAGGACCCCAACCTCCTTTGCTGCTCTCTCACCCGACCCCGGCTACAACCCAGCAAACACCAGTGTTAAAGGTAAGGAAACTGATGCTATATATTTTTTTACATGGAAGTTAGGGCTATGTATCTGGTCACTCTCCAGGTCCTCAAGCAGTGTCTCTTTCAGTGCCTCCAGCAACCACTATGGCACAGAGAGGCAGGAGGCAGTACGGCTGTATTTTAACAGTCATTTTGTGGGAAGGGGAGCTGTTGGAGATGTATTTGTATTTGTACTGAAATTTCATATAATTGCACTGCACCTTATACGTTGTACTTTGATTATTGACAGGTTTCTTTAATATATATATATATATATATATATATATATTGGTAAGGCCAGCAACACACCATCATGAATACGGTACAAGAGCTGATTGCAAGGTCATTCCAGTCACGGCCACTTGAACAAAAACTACAGATAAAGCAATTAGGACCTCATCAGCCTGAAATAAGCCTACAGCAAACTTCCCAGGACAGAGGAAAAATTTCAAAACGTACATTCTCAAATGCCTGGTACACAAAAGCTGATTGGCTTACAGGGTGCCCTATAAAAAATTCTCTGTTCTGCTTCCCCTGCTTGCTGTTTGGCGGTGACTTTTCTTGGACATGGCAAGGCTTCGTTGACCTGAAGCACATCTCTGAAAAAATAAAGAAGCATGCACTCACAAGAAATCATCTGGAAAACCTGACAAGACTGGGAATGTTGGGGGAAGACGCACCAATTGAGCAGCAGATAAATGATGCATATCGCAAATCCATTCAAAAACACAATTAAGCTGTTGATAAGAACAGACAAAATCTATCCAAGATCATTGATTGCATTTGTTTCTGTGGTGCTTTCGAACTGGCTTTGCGAGGCCATGACGAATCAGAAACTTCCTCAAAACCTGGGATCTTCCTAGGCCTAGTGGATTTAATGTCAACCATAGACCAGGATTTGGAAACACATTTAGCACATGCTACAGTCTTTAAGGGCACCTCTAATACAATACAAAATGAACTCCTTGACTGTATGCTCGAAATTATAAGAAGCCATATTGTGCAAGAGTTGCGAAACACAGACTTTGTGGCTATTCAGGCTGATGACACCACTGATGTGGCCACTAAAACACAGTCCGTGTTAGTGTTTCGGTACCTTGACAGTGACAGAAACGTTGTGGAGAGGTTTTATGGCTTCACGCATTTAAGAGACTCTAGTGCAGCAACCATCACTGAAGCAATACTGTGTCAACTGGACTTAATTTTCCCGGACCTGCCCCAAAAACAAAAACTTATCGCACAAAGCTATGATGGTGCGTCCGTAATGAGTGGAAGCCTTAGTGGAGTACAGAAACGAATTAGAGATGTGTACCCTAATGCTCATTTTGTGCACTGTTACGCCCACCAACTCAATCTTTTTATGCAACAGGCGGTAGCAAAGATCAGAGAGACACGAGTTTTCTTTCAGGATATTGGAGACATAGCAGCATTCTTCACACGTTCCCCCAAAAGAACAGAAGCCCTTCATGAGATTGTGGACAAAAGCGTACCAAGGGGATCCTCAACTTGTTGGAACTTTCACATTCGTACAGTCAACTTAATCTTTGAACAGAGGGAGGGCCTTGAGAAATGTTTTGTCGCCATAGCATCCAGAGAAGACTTTGATCACACAAGTCAGAATGAAGCCCATGGCTTTATTAGAACACTACAAGACAAAGAGTTTCAGTTCTTACTGTTATTATTTCATGACATAATGTTTCATGTTGATGTGTTATACGATCAGTTGCAAAGAAAAGACATAGATACTGTCTCTGTGAAAGCCAATACATCTATATTTGTACAAAAGATTATGAAAGTGAGAGATGGGGTTGACGATTTAGAGAGCAAACTGCCGGAGCATTCTATTTTTGCAAACCGCAGACAAAACATCACCTCTCTGGTTCGAATTGGAAAGGAGATATGTGACATTGTAATTGTGCAGGCACAAGAACATTTTTCATTCACAAAACATTTGGTGAGTGCCACTTTATTGCAAAGTAAAGAGCTTGCACAATATAAAGAATCCTTTCCTGAGCGTGCTCTGAATCAGGCTGTGGAAGCATATCCTATGCTCAAAAAAGAGCAGCTGAGAACTGAGTTAACTGTACTCTACGGAATGCCTGTGTACCGGAAGGCCACAAGCGCCTTGACTTTGCTGAGTTTAATTCATAAACTGCATATGGAAAACTCACTTACAGAGACAGTGACTTTACTAAAAATTGTGATTACGACTCCAATGACAACAGTAGAAGCTGAACGATGTTTTTCAGCCTTAAAGCACATAAAGACACTCCTCAGGAACACCATGCTAGAGGAAAGACTAAATGCTTTGGCGATGCTATCTGTAGAGAGCAAGCTAGTCCAAAAGATACCGGACTTCAACATGAAAGTAATTGACAAGTTTGCTACACTGAAAGACAGACGTGCTGATTTCATTTACAAAAAGTGAATGCTGCTACTTGTTTGTTGAATACAAAAAATTCTGATTGAGGTAAGAAATGCATTGTTATCTCTGTTTTTAAAAGTTTTGTAGTGTTTGTTCTATTTGGAGACTACACAGATTTGCTCACCTTTGTTCACTGGCCGGACCTGTCTCCCGCAGGGTGAACGATTCATTGCTTGTGTTAACTATCAAACTTTTCCCCTTGGCAAATTGCGAAAACCTTTATACCATTTATATTTGGGGTACTTACGTGGACCTATGTGAAGTGTGTCTACAAAGCTCAGCTCAACCAGAATCACGATAACAGCGCGTTGCGCTGCCTCTTTTATATTCAGTATATTGTAAGACTTTCGTGTGACCTTTATGACCACTCTCTCCTGGCAGATTATTCTTTGAACGCATAACCTACAGAAGAGTACGCACTCCTCCTACTCCTCCCTGGGAATAGAGTGGTGAGCCATACATACCTTATCATTTGTCTACTAGAACCAAGACTGAAAGTTGTGTAGGTTGTATATACAAGTGTGTGCTGGTTCATACTCTCTCTGGTATAGAAAAGAATAGAGTGTAACATCTTCCTTTACAGCCTGCCAGTGCCTATTTTTCAAGAATTCACGAAGAGGTTCCCACGCTCAAGACCTGTTTTTCCTCCCCCGCCTTTCCTTGTTTTGTTTCCCTGTTTTTCCCTTGCGTGCCATTCGTTACTCTAGAGTCTAATAGAGTCGGAAGGCCGTAGGGGAAGACTGTGGACTTTTCTTCAAGTTCCTGACGCTCCTGCGGAACGAGCCTGGCAACCATTACACTGCTGTGCAACTTCTTCTATTCTTAGAGCTGAGATTTCCATGAAAGTCTTATAGTCTGAACTCAGCACCTGAGCATAATAGGACGGAATGTATGAAGCTCTGTGGTTATACTGAATAAGCAGCTACCTATGTTATGCCATCTATTAATGTAATAACTGCACTTTCACAATTGCTTGATTAACCTTCCTGCTTTCTCAAATTTGCTTGGTAATGCACGATTTTTCTTATTTTTTTCCCAAATTTTCTTGGGGGGGGGGGGGGTAACCGCCCCAAACCCCCCTTTTGGGGTTCGGGCTCGCTCGCTACGGTGCTGTATGCAAATCAGTTTGCGCCCCACCACTTTCAAATCTCACCCACCGCCCCTGCCTACAACCCCTCGGGCCGGCCGCAACATTTCTTCATGTTATGCAGTAGTTGTAGAGTACACAGCCCCTGTGCCGTCAACCCGGGGATACGGCGGCGTCATAAATCAGCATGTGTATGTGGTTCGCGTTAGAATGCGGATTAATGTAGGTCCGGTTTTTATTTTTTATTTCATAACTTTAGAACAATTTTTGTTGGCTTTTTCAGTGTAACCGTACACACAGAATTCGTTTTCTTACATGCAGATAACATACTCTGGCAACTTCATTGTATACAAATAATACTACATGTGGTGATCTGTAAACGTCGACACTCATAACACCATATACATGTTAATATGAGAGACGTGGGCCTCCGGATGCATCCCTCCCTGGGTATAGCTTATGGGTTATGTGTGTGGAAGACCTCTAGAAACCCAGCCTTTATGTCAAAAACTATTTATTTTGGTTATCAATCTAATGTCTTTGTTCACACCAATTGGCACCTATGTCCATTACAATTGTGCTATGCCCTGGCTCCCTCCTTATGGACATGTTGTCAGTGCAGATACCTCCTGCGGTGATTCGCATAGGTCTCATCGGTATTCATTCCATTTGCCCCAAATAGTGGACCATTTTTGGGACACCCCCTATGTATAAATACGGCCTTTTCTGCCACCATCGCCGCATCCATGTCATCCCCCCAATGTGCCCTTGAGGGTATGGTGCCGGATCCCCATTTTCTAGCTATGTTCCGCTTTGCTAGCGTCATGCCCAGTGTCGCCCAAGTCTGAACCCCCGGTTTAGATCCGTGGGCGGCCAAATATTTAATATACAGCACCGTGGGTCAAGTTGTATTTCTACTCCGCTTGCATTTGAGAGTTCCGACAGCACCCCTGACCAGTATGTTTTTATCCTGGGGCATTCCCACAGTATATGAAAGTATGTTCCTGGAAGTCCACAACCCCTCAGGCAGCCAGGCTCCGGGACGTAACCTAATTTATGTAGTAGAGTGCGGGAATAATAGATTCGGTGTAGTATCTTCAGTTGTATGAGCTTTAGCCGAGACGGTATGGAAGCGTCTCTTGCCGAAGCAAGTGCATATAGCCAGTCTTCATCTTCTATGTCCCCTAATTCCACTTCCCACTTGCTACGGAGGACCACTGTGGGGTCTGGAAGATTGTTTATCAACTTGCGGTACGTTAGTGAAATTGCTTTCTTCTCAAGATGGTCAGTGAGGAGTCTATCCTCCAGTGGGGAGGATTCAACCAGGGTCGTTCCTGATGGGATGGCACCTTTCAAGGCGTGTCTAATTTGCATGTAGCGGTACCGCTTGGTGCTCGCCATTCCGTATTTTTCTTGCAGGGCTTCAAATGTGATAATATCGCCCCTACTCCACAGGTCACCTATCTTCGAGATACCTATGAGGTCCCACTGCCTGAATCCCTTGGTGTTAGCCAGGGTATCGAGGCGGCGTGTGTCCCAGAGTGGGGTGGCCAATGTGAGCACTCCCTCCCAGCCCAAGGCTCTCTGAGCTGTGTGCCAGATTTTCACTGTGTGAGCCTTAGGGCCAGTAAGCGTGTGACGTTGTTTATTAGTGTATAGGGCCTTCATCAGTTGGTCTGTGGGGAGTAGCGTCCTGTCTAAGCTGTAAGCTGGGTCATTGTGAGGGGCGTGAAGCCATTGGTAGTAATGATTGTTTTGATCTGGGAGATTTAACTCACACCCTTCATGGTTTGGAGAGTAGTGCAAATAATGGACGCCCCCTTAGTACTGATAGTGACAGTGGTGATAGCAGTTGCAGAATTTCTAATCCATGCATGCTTAGAGAAATTGGTGCTGACATCTCCAGTGGCATAAGTGAAAACAAGCAAAGTTGTAGTGGTAGAATTAGGACTGCCACTGTTAGTTCAAGAGACTATGTGTATTATTGATTATTACACGTTGGGTTGTAGTGGTCGCATTTGAACTGCTACATCTACCTTTCTAAATTATTTTATTTATTTGGGTTTTTTGTGTATAGTTTTGTTTTTTTTGTTTTATAAAAAAAAGGAGGTGTAGTATGGGGTATCTGTATTACTGTGCAGTTTTAGACATGTGTTTAATAAAGTTACATTGACCTCATTTTAGAATGTAATAGGACATTGTATGAAGGTGTTCTAGAATATTAAGCTTTCCGGCTCATTGACTGCCCTGCTGCTTTGGCGAGCTGTCGTGGGTCTTCCGTATGAAAATAAACCTTATTTGAAACTTCACTACATCTGGGCTGTTTCCTAGGCAGAACCTTACTACAGTGGTGCTCTCGAGAATAAAGCGGGCATGGCTTGGAGACAGGTCCTTTCATTTCACTATTGTTAAACTGTGAAAATAACTTCCAATAAAGCTATGGAAAAAACATGCTGTCCTGAGCTTTCGTAAGGCACTGAAAACTTGGCACTGTATGTGCAATAGCTTCCTTTACTGGTCTATCTTCATCCTCAGCATCAGGGCATTCAGTATAGGTAGCATAGTGCTAAAAAAAAGCAAATGCACCTACTCTTTTAAAAGAAACAGTGTTGACAGGAAAGCTCTGAAAGGGTGATATATGAACATAATACAAAAATCCCCTTAAATAAATACGTATTTGATTGGCAGGTGGGCAGGAGTGACTGGTAAGATATTCATTAGTAGGAAAGTGACCCTCAGGTGCGGCCCTCAGGTTTGGTGCTTCATTGAATCTCCACAGCACTGATTAAGCGCAGGGGTTGATGCTTTCATTTCTGATACACCTCTAGCCACAGTTTCCTCACCTTTTGGATATTTCCCATGCGCACAACTGGATCCATAAACTTTTTCACAGTACCTAGACATGCCAGAAGAGGGTGCAGTGTAGCTCCATACTGACGCCGTTCCTCTCCGGACGTGAGGTGCAGAGCCTATGTAGGCGCCTCTTCCGCGTGCTGATGTTAATTCCTTTCTGTCCATGCCACCAGACATGATTCGTAACTTCTCTGCAAGGGATTATCACCAACTAAAACCACAGGTTTTAAACCCTGTAATCTTCAGAGTGAAAAAAGGGGGGAAAAAGGTCCCAATCCCTTACTGACCTTATTATTGAGTGAAATACAAGAAGAATATTTGCCTTTTACAGTGGGGGACCCCTACCCCACTGGCGACAAGAAAGTTCCAAGAGAGTGTCAGGACAAATTTAAAGAAATCTTGGTTCAACACCGAAAAATTCCAATAAACTAATGTTCATGTGCAGTATTTTTTATGCAGTGTTTTATGAAGGCTACTAATATTATACTTATTGCTAGATACCGCCTGGGTCCATTCCCTCCCATCACCCTACTCTGATCAATAAACTTCTGCTAAAAAATTCCACCATTTTTTATCTCCCTTCTAACCATCACCTTTGGAACCGGACCATTGGACCTGAATTTCTCCTGAAATAAGTAAATATGTAATACCTTGCACTGTAAATACTGCATATTCTCACCTGTAAATGCACAGCCCTGGGGAAGCCCCAGGCCGGATGGCCATGTAAAGGGGGCGAAACACGTGTTGGCTATTACCTTTTTTCTACTCACCGGAGAGGAAGTCTCAGTTTTAAAACACTGCATAAAAAATACTGCACATGAACATTCGTTTATTGGAATGTTTCCGTGTTGAACCAAGATTTTTTTAAATTTAACCTGACACACTCTTGAAACTTTAAACCCTGTAAGGACTGTTGCAAGCAGTTGTCTGTGATGGATCTTCCTTAGGTTTGCCTGTGGTGTTTGTGGTCAAGCCACAACTCCAAGACCTGCAGAGACTGCACGTCTATGAACCCGAAAGGCATCAGGGAATGTTGAGACTAAACTTTATCACCAAGCACAATAAGACACAGCACCAGGACCGCACCAATTCTTATGCTTGATCCCATTTCCGCTCTCATTACCAGAGTTGATGGAGATGCTCTAGAGGCCGGTCTACATTGCGCCCAAAGTCCTCAGGTAAGCAACAAAAAAATAAGAAGTCGAATCGGAGTTCCGCTTTTCCACACCAATTCCAATCACCTGAGGAAGCATTTTGGCGGCGACAACAGTCCCCTTCCCATTCCTGAAGTCAGCCGACTTTGGAACAGATTCTGCAGCTGGTTCCAGCACAACCTGAGACCTTCCACCAATGGGTGAGCTCTTCATGCTCGCTGGTCCCTCAGAGCTACTTCTGCCCTCAGCTCCAGTTATGACCCCTCCCCTGGGACCCAAGCCCGGCCCAAGTACGTTTACACCAAGGCCCTCCTCGCTGCCCAAAGAGGTGGCCCAGATTGACCGCTCCAATGCAGACTCGTTGCCGGTCTGACTTCGACTGATGTTGCAACCGGAAAAGACAGAGGTTTCTGCACACGTTTTACTACAACATTCTTTTACACTCCTCTTTTAGGACAGACTCTAACAACAATTATGACCACTGTGATGTTTGTGTTCAGCCCTAGTTCTATGACAATTGGTATGAGACTTGAAAGAGGCTATAAATGTCCCCTGACAATTCCCTTTTCTCGCCTCCTCGCCCAGCCATGGAAGATTCTACAACCTACACATAACGCGCAGGGCGGCTGGAGTCCTTGACGTCCACCTCCCCACCATGGAGGTTAAAACAAATGTCTTGACTGAAGTCCTGCAGCCTGCCAAGACTGCTTCTAAGTCTCTCCTTCCCTTCAATGAAGCCTTGCCGGATACACTCTGAGGGGATTGGGTTAAGCCTTGTTCTGGCCCATCGTCCTGCTCCAGGGGACCCAGTCTTTTTGTCACAGCACCCCTCTTTAGAGAGTCTTGTGGTGTAAGCATACACTAGATGGACCAATCCTAGCAATTTCCCTACCACTCCCCGACAGGGAATCGAAGAGGGTGGCATCCCCCCACATGGACAATAAGCACAATTGTCCGGATAGTCGAGTTTTGCGGGAAGGGCAATCCGCATGCTCAGTCCAAGACTTTCTGGTTTGAGTCTGTTCAGATCCACCTCCAAATAGGTATTGCCCTGGTATCTATTAAAAAGGTGAGGATTTTATGGTTAGAAGTCTGTATCAGTAGAACAAGTTACTTACCTTTGGTAACACTCTTTCTGGTAGAGACTCTATCTAGCTGTAGATTTCTCACCGACCCTCCCATCCTCCCCGCCCTGTGACTGGACTCTACCCATTAATAAGATACCAAGTCTAGGAATCGGCACACCAGTCTGTCAATTTGCTTTTGGAACTCCACGTCAGTCTATTTAGGCTCTGCACTTCACTACTGGAGTAGAAAGTCGTTAGTGCAGAGCCAGACAGTGCCACCTTTCAGTGTGCAGATTACTGTGGAAAAATCTGATGCCTGGGGAATATTCAAGAGGTGAGAGAGCTGCGATTAAATAGATTCTCTACCAAAAAGAGAATTATCGAATTTAAGTCACTTAATAATCATTGACATGGAAGGGGCAGTGGTGAAGGTGAGGCCCTGTCAGAGGACTCTGAAGTTCGAAAGTAGGCATATGGACATCTGAAAAGTTCAAGTCCAATAATATCTGATGAAGATACCGCTATTCTTTAATATGCTGGGTTACTGTCTGCTTAAGAGATGTTACCTGCTCCAGAAGATGACAACATTTCTTGGCCATAATAGAGGTACAAAGGTACAAGAAATCGAGGATGTTTTACTTAGAAAGAGATTGGAGGCTGCACAATGATTGTATATAAAACCCATAATCTATTTGAAATTCACTAGTCCTAGGAGCAACAAAAGACAAACAGAGAAGAAAATACCTCTAAGAATTGTCAAGATGGAAACGCAACAGTATCTCATTAGAGAGTAACCAGAAACGCTGTTAATTTTCTTTCAATAAACTCATACTTGCCAAGTTACATTGAGAACTACTTCTTTGGCAACCATAAAACAACACTTCAAACAGATATTGATAAAATATAAGCGTACCAATTCTCTGGCCTGTATCTAGCACACATGGCTCATGATTTTATTTTATGCACATTTGGCCACAACACATCATGGGCTTTGTAAAGTGCTCCTCCGGACATGAATTAATGAGCCTCTACGTGTGCAGTGGGCTGCTTACAGACTATACCTATCCAGAATGTATGTGCATGCATGTAGCTACAGTGGCTGGAGAGCTGGGGTGCAAAAATCCAACATTCATAGCCAGACTGCCAATGAAACACCTGATGATGTCTCACTCATTTGAAGATCGATTGCCACAGCGTTGCTTCACAGACTCCTCAGTGCAGAGATCTTCATTGTCTTTGTCTTTTAAAGATAAGGCGATATTGGCAATCAGGGGACGTTAAAGGTGTTAAAGGTTACAGCATGTTGCACTTTGGAGAGCATTGCTCTGTACCATATTTTCCATCATAAGGAATTGCAGTCCTTCAAAGTGGTGCAACTGGAAAATGCACTACTGTCTTAAAAATACTAGCCAGGTTAATGACCGAGTGCTAATAACTTAAAAAAACAGAGGAATCAGAAGCAGCATATTCAAGCATTATCCTATTTTAAAGAGCAATAACCAAATTCACTCTGTGTGTTACAGCAAAACAATGTATCATAATCAGAGATGCCCATAAGCTGGGAGAACAGTCATTATGATGAGAGGTTTACAGATAAAATGGCATTAGACACGGATCCAGAATATAACCTTTGAGCAGGCCCATTCATGTTTCACTGGCCAGCCTCTTACTCACTGGCTTACCCCTGTTTAAGGCAGGCATTCTGACAGATAATTCGGCGGCATGGCAATACCTAAGAACCACCAGTTATTGTTCAAAACCACACTGTGCACGATTTGCAAATGTTTCATAGCTATGCCATTCTATGAACCCCCATAGGGTCCCGTGCTCACCGTGTAACTGGAACCAAACAGTACCGGGCTGATGAGCGCTAACTAGAGCGAAACCGGTCCTGGGTTGCTTGTGTTCTGGTTCAGGGATTACCTGTCTTGGCAGTTCGGTCTGGACTGTTCTCATTGGAGCAGGGTCAAGACTGATTTGCATATGTCTGGGTCCAAACTGAGATGGCATGCTATGCAAAATAATGATTGCACTGGGATGTGGCCCGAGTAATTGCCCGGGATTAATTCAAGCAATCTATCCATCACTTGTTTGTATACTTTAACTAAAAGTACCAGGAACATGTCTTGAAGTTGTCCAGGAAAGAAATGTATCCATTACCTCCAGGGTTGCTAAGTCTGTACTATTTGAGATCAGAGGCAGGACTAGAAGGACCCAATCAAGCTGTGTTTGCAAGGACATACAAGAGTAATATTGTTCAATACCTTTACATTTTTTAAAGGATGTCCTATCAGATATTAAAGATACTGGCAATCAAAGGGATTTAAGATATTTTCGTAGAGTGCATTTTGAACCCCTTTGTAGTAGAAAATATATATATTTTTTAAACAAGTCATAATTATTTTAATACGGTTGTCTAAATTTGTTGAGATGGAGTCTTTTCATAAGTAAAGGCATTTATACTGGACAGGATTTTGCTCAAGGGAAATTGGGATCAATGTTATTGATGTGTCTGACTTCATTACAGCAATGATCAGAGATGAATTTTATTGTTCTTTTATGATGATGGTTGTGTGCCTTTCAAGTGCCTCATTTTAGTTTCTATTCTTGTGAGTATTGAGATTACCTTTTCTGAAATTTTTTTCATAATTGATGTTTGCAATAGTAATTCATGGAATGGAATTTATTCTTAGCAGGTCTAGGTTGTGTGGCAGTGTATTGTGCCCCAGGTTCTGTTGTTGTAAGGATGTGAGATCTCAGAGGATTGTGAAATGATGACTTGTTGGGAGAGTGGAATAAAAGGTTTCAGAGGTCCTTTATTGGAATTGTTTTTCTTTCTTGCATTAAGAGTTTGAAAGGGCTGTATTGCATTTACATAGGTTGTGGAGTGGTCAGATCAATCAGAATAAAGTTGGAAAGAGGGCTGGGTGGTGTTCCCTATGTGAAACCAACAACGATCCTTTTGGCATTTGTCCAGCTTGCTTTCAGTCCTTCTGCCCAGGGGACCCCAACCCTGGGCTGATGCGCCGCGGGAGTCCAGTTCCTGGGCACGTGTGCAGCCAGAGTCTAATCCCTGGGGCTGTGTACAGCCTGGCAATGGTCCCTGGCATCCCTACAAATTTGTTGATGAATCTGTGCTGGTTGGAAATTTGAAATTTGTATTTATATTTTGTTGCTTAGTTTGCTATTAAGGCGGAAAGGTTCATTTAATTAACATCTGCAATGAAAAAATAGTTTTTGTGAAACTTAAAATGTGACTCCGGGGGAAAACTGTGCAATTCAGTTTCAGGTGTTTTTTTATTCCTCTTCTTGTTGACATGGTAAAAGATAAGGTGACACTGGATGTCATCCACCTTGTGTAACTGTAAAGTTAAATTTTAAACACTAAGGGCCAGATGTAGGAGCCCTAATACCGGTCGGTAACGGCCGAATTCGTCCGTTACCGACCGGTATTAGGGTTTCCAGATGTAGGGGGCCTATATTTTACCGATTCTGTAAAGTTACCGAATCGGTAAATTTACAGAGTCGGTACAATACCGAATCGGTATATTTACCAATTCGGAAAAATCACATGTAGGTGGCACTCCTAAGAGTGCCACAGGCCCTTAAAAATCAGTATTTTACCACCCAATTCTATTGGGTGGTAAAATACCGAATTCAGGTGTGCATGCACATCTGTGCCTGCACACCTGTGCAATGTTTTAGAAGTGGTGAGTGTGTACTCCATAGCAGATCACAGAGAATTTTTAAAGATTTTTATATTGTGCATGATTGTGGCTAGTATTCGTGGGACAATCACCACTGACACGTATTTTGTTGTTTGATAGGACTTAGCGGATCAGCATCGTTGAACCACCTAGACTTGAAGGAAACAAAAATTGGACTAATCAGTACTGTAATTGTACTCCATGGGGTAGTATCATCAAAGCCACACTTATATACAAGATAAGGCCTTTATGCTAAAATATTTTCACAAAATATTCCAATAATTTTTCAACTCTAGGTGACTTTCCTTTTCCTCTTGGGGTCAACTGCTATCTTATCTCACATCTAAACAATCTATTCATCTTCCCCTACAGCCTTGAGAAAGCCCCGGCGCAATTCGCCAAGAGGGGGCGAAACACGTGTCGGCTGTCCATGTTCCACATTAAATAATAAAGATGCTATTCTGCAACATGAAATAGTCCTGTCCTCTATATACAGACTTGAAAGAACGGATATTTTTCCTGATAAGAATCTCTGTGATCTGCTATGGAGTACACACTCACCACTTCTAAAACTTGTATTCTTACATGAAGCCCAAGAGGTCCAGAGCTTCGAGTGTGTCTCCATTCCCTTATAAAAAGCTGCTTATTAAAGCGTTGTGCAAGCCTTAGAATACTTGGACCTTTTCAACCTTGCCGGCACACCTGTGCAATGTGACACACAGACATGCCCTTAGGGCATGTCTGTGTGCCACATGGCACACAAGACCGGAATTGGGGTGCTAGAGGGTGTCAAAGTGACACCCCCCTGCACCCTTGCAGGATTTGGTATTTACCGATTCTGTAAATACCGAATCTGTATTTCCCATTGATTCATATGGGTTTCAAGGCCCATAGGAATCAATGGGAAATACAGATTCGGTATTTAAAGAATCGGTAAATACCAACTCTTACAAATTCGGTATTTTTTACCTACATCTGCCTCCTTCCAATTTACCGACTCTTAAATACCGAATTGGTATGAGTCGGTATTTAAGAGTCGGTAAATCGGATTTACCTACATCTGGCCCTAAAACATCTAAATAACTTTAAAAATATTCTATTGACACTTCACTCTTTTGTTGCATAAAAGGAAAATATTTTGTTCTGTAGTTGAGGAATAGTTAGTGAAATGTTGGTACGGTTTTAGGAAGGTCTAGAAAATCAGTTACTGAAAGTTACAAACATTCTTAGAGTTTAAGGAATTGTTTAAACTGTTCCTAAAGTTTTAAACATCTGTAATAATGTTTGAACAACTTTGGAACGCTTGCTGAAAAAAGTTGAAACCAGATTATATTGTGCCTAATAAATTTAGACCTGTTAGCTAAACAATTATTGATGTTTTAAAATATTTAAGACATTTGGATGTAGTTTTGAAACTAACATTTAAAGGTTGAGCTTCGTGCTGGTAGTGAAAAACCCTTTTAACTTTTAAAACCATCTTATTTGAGTGTTATGTATAAGTCTTGTTAGGTTTAAAGAAGTTACATTTATTCGTTTATTAAACGGCTATAAAAACCTGTAACATATTAGATTGTTCATCCGATTTTTCAATTAGGTATATATAGCATTTATAACTTATTTTTTTCATGTATTAGCTCATTTCATATATATTAAATATTCAACATTTTGGAAATGTAGTGCTTAGATGTCAAAAGCATAAATTCAGTTTGTAGCTTTTAAATAAAGTGTTATAGCATAGTAAAGAATTTCAAATAACCATTATATCTTTTGAAAAAGATGGCTCTGCTTATTAAAATATAAAAGCAAATTACTTGCTTTTCGAATCTGCTTCGAAATAGACATTGTAATTTGGAGTTTATAAAAGTGAAAATTAAACCCATTTTACAGTTTAAGCAAAACTGCATGGGCAGTGTTTTTGCCCCTAGTCTCGCGAACGTATACGTACACAGGTTTGAGCAGGATCACATCTTCGCAGACACCAATCCTTTCCTAGGGTGTCTGCGCCTGTGGAAACGTTACATCGATGATGTTCTAGTAGTGTGGCGAGGTACCGTGGACGAGTTAAAGAACTTCCATAAGTGGCTCAACGAGAGAAATCAATTTCTCAAGTTCACGATAGAGTATAACAACAAACAGTTGGCATTCCTGGACTTACTGATTACATCTACACCCACAGGCTTAGAATCTGAACTGTACCGTAAGCCCATGGCTAGAAATTCGTTACTTAGCTATGAACGTTGCCACCCTAAAGCGCTATGGGACAATCTGCCCTACGGACAATTCTTGCGAATACAACGGAATTGCTATATCAAGTCTGCATTCGAATTCCATGCTAGTAGTCTGGAAGCAGATCTTGCGGTTAAACAATATCCTAACCGCTTGATTCGGAAATCAAAGAAAAGGGCTTCAAATAACAATAGGGAGAGTTTGTTAGAAATTTTACCCCCTAAGCCAAAACAAGAACGGATAACATGTGTCAACACGTTTTGCACCCAGTCGAATCAAATTCAAAAAATTGTAAGAAAGCATTGGGGATTTTTTAATACAGGCACAGACACATTGCCTCCCCCATTATTCGCATTTAAGAGAGGACAAAATCTGAGGGACCAATTGGTCCATACTAGACCTAAATGCAACATCCCTCGAGCAGTAGGGACACTGTGGGACATGCCAGCAGTTACGGGCCATCACCCCTGCGGTAACTGTGCAGCTTGCCCTCAGACATCTAAAACACTGAGCATTGACATTGGTACGGATCGACCGTGGCAGCAACGACGGTTCACCAATTGTAATAGTATGAACCTCGTGTATTTGATCACATGTCCCTGCAACAAAAAATACGTAGGGATGACTACCCGCAGAGTCAAAGTGCGCATCTCGGAGCATAAAAGCTCAATCAGATGCTCCAAACAGGCAACAAGACTGACCAATCATTTTATTGAAGTACGTCATATGCCCACAGACTTACGTTGGACAGTACTCGAGCAGCCACTGATTCCATCTCATATAACTGATGTGAGTGCCTTTCGAGAGATGATGGCGACTTGAAGATGTGAGACAGAAACTCTGCTCCAAGGTGAAATCTATAAAACTAGAAAATCAGAAAAATGATGAAAAATTGATGAAGTATCGTTTCTGAATTTAAGGGTGATATTGGAACAACACCTTTAGAGGAGAGAGTTTCGTAAGAAATGATGTGCATTTAACAAAAGGAGAAACCAATATAAAGTCATAAGATACAAAAGATATCATCAAGAAGAATCTCCAATAGGATGAATTGCTTAATCAACTGACGGTTGAAACCCTGCATACAGATCATCTCTCTGAACGTTTGCTAGGATATTCATACAGAGTCCACAAATTGTTGTAACAAGCTTTGTTCTGCCAAAAGGTCCTGAGGAAGGTGGTCTGAACCCACCGAAACGCGTCAACCCAGCGTGACAGTTCACATGAAGATCTGTGACTCCTTAGACACAGAATAAAGAGGGTATTTGGGGTGAATGATAGTGTATGTATGATAAATTGTGTGATTGTTTAGATGTGTCCTCTGTATGGTATATTTTTTGTGTATATTTTTTATTGTTCACAGATGCACTGCTAAATATATATATGTGTTGATTCAAATTTATATGAGATACGAACATAATGTATTTGTATATGAGAAGAAAAGTATAAAAAGTAATTTTGCAAAAAAGTAAAAGAAGAATAAATAATAATAAAAAAGAACAAATATGAAAGAAACAAGTGTGTTTGCCATGTTTTGAAGGACCTTTTTGAAAGTAGAGATGGCATAACATGGAAAGGAATTTAGGCCACGAGGGAATTATTCTTTGCTATGGTACTGTGTTCCTCTCTTTTCCCTGGCACAAAGTACTTATAGAAGGGGTCCCTTATATATGTTGAAATTGGTAGGATACCCTAACTGGCGGCCAAACCCAGATTCAAAATTCACAGTTACACACATTGCAAATAAAAGATTGGTTTTAAATGGAAAACCTGGTCTTTCTGTGTCGCATTTTGGGGCCTATTATATCACAGGTGATTCCCTCATCCACACAAGTGGAATTCTCTTTTTATCTGGAGAAGTGTGGAACAATGGGCGGTAGGATTTTTTGTGGATCCCGGCAGCTTCCTGAACTTCCCATCGCAGAAATGTGTGTTTATAGCCAAAGTTTGAAGTTTGCAAGGCCTTAAGGGTAAGAAAACACCACACAGATCCAGCTAGGGCCCAAATTCCACATCTACCCAGGCTGTAAAACCAGCGTTGATTTTGAAGGGTGAAATTTGATGGCTCCACATCACGTTTTGGTGTTTTGTCTCATGGGCACTATGACCAGTCATGGTGGTGGGGCGTTTTTATCAGTAGATGTCTTGGAACATAAATTAGTAGAACAATTGTTATTACCTGTTGGATTTTTCAGCATTTTCTGCTTCATGGTTGGTTCACGATGAAAGATCATTATAAGCTGCAGCTCAGTTGTTGGCTCCGGGTATGGTTTTTGGAAAACCTTCAAAGCCTGTATATCTTTGTGACCAGAAGGAGCTGACAGACCTAACGGTATATTGGTTTTATAAATCAGTCATCGTGACAAAAAAGTTCAGATAAAAATGTTGTCACTAATTGCCGATTTCTCCACTTATTTTCAATCATTTTTATTTAAGTGATTGATTCGTTGGGAAATCATGCAGGGATCTACACAAATAACCCCTTGCTGAAAATCTGTTCCACTTATAAAAATGTATAGCTTTCTGGAATCATCCTTGGGTTTCACACCTGTTTACCACAGACTGCAAGTAGGTTGAAACCACAAAAAAACGAAAACATGGACTACCTCATAAAAATGCAAAATCTATGCTTGTTACTGAAAACTGGGAAGGTATTGATCCTAGTACGGTAAACCGTTTGTTAATGTCGTTTTTAGAAAAAACAATTATGCTTATTTATTCAGCTCTTTTCCCCATTTTTCAAAAAAATCCAACATTGTGCTATATTTTGGCTATTTTATCGGTGCTCTCCAGGGATATCCTCACACACTAGGCACATTTAGAATCCTCAGGATGTTGCAGAAATGGATACACATTTGCTTTGGATGCCATATGTGGAGAAAATGTATGAAGGCGTAAGTGTGTAGAACCCCATATATATAAAAAAATATTAAACGGTCTCAGCACTGGGAGTGGAAAAGCCTCAGCAGCTAAGGGGTTACATATGTATATAATTGACCATTGTATTTAATAAAAATGTTTAATTACGTGTATACAAGGACAACATAGGCTTGTGTGTAGATATGTGAAAATTAATTTTCAATTTGTTCAGCTCTGGAAACAGATAGGTTTTGCTTTCTGACAATACCTCATGTTAACACAAAGCACAACACACAACATACAACATACCAAAGGATTTACAAAGAGGGGCTTTGAAGCATTCCTCCTCTGCCATTGGCTCTTACATAGCATTTTGGTGGATGCGTACATTGACCTGTCAGTGGAGCTTAAACCCAGAAAGGAAAAAGAAAAAGTTATTTCGTAATATGTATTTTTAATCTTCATTGAATATTTTCAGAAGCTTAAGCTGGTGTGATTCATGACTTTGTGACAGCATTTTGCATTTTATTTTCATTCTTCATCTTGTATGCTTTCAGTGCTTTATTAAAGTGCTTGCTGCTGACTTTGGAGAAGTTGGGGGCTTGCTGCAGGAGGATCTGCAGTGACGGGGAGGATCGGCATCTCTTGATGTACACGTACTGTCCACCCCTGCAATGGAGGGAACCATTAAGCGCGAGGAATGGAGCTAAACTGCTTTTATAAACAGTGTCGTCATCTTTGTGTGATGCCTTGAAAATAACGGAGAAGTTAGTCACGGAGAAAAATGCATTTTCCTCATGTAAGAGAGCGTTCGGCATTTTTTAAATATTCTGGGGCGAGTTCACGGTTTTCAGAAATATGTTCTGCAATATTTAGCTAAATCAGAGTAGACTGAAGATAGGCCTAAACACTGACAGCAAGAGCGTGAGCTGGACATGGTTGTTGATGGTTGTAGTCCTCTTGTAACAAGAGCAGCTCATACCAATATACATGGTAATAAAATAAGACTTTCTCGGGCATCGATGGTCGCACATTTCTATCAGCCTCCCAGATTGGACCATAGTCCTTCCTCCATGTCCATATTTGCTCAGTTTTTAAATGATGAATAAGGGTGAAAGTGCCTAAGAGTTAAATACTTTTATGGACAAGGGTGTAGAAGACTAAGGGGCAGATTTATGAGGCCCTTGCGCCACGTTTACGCCGCTGTTGCGTCACGCAAGGTGGCGTAAACGTGGCGCATCCCTACGAACGATTTACAACGTGACGCATCTAGGCAGATGCGTCACGTTGTAAAGCCCTGCGCCGCTTGTGGGCGTTCTGGTGCAGGGTGGGCGTTCCGGGGCAGGTGCGCCTCGCAAAAGTGGCTGAGTGAAATCTATGAGATTTCACTCAGTCACTTTTAAGCCAATGCTGCGTCAAAAGCCTGCGCCTGCTTGAAGCAGGCGTAGGTCTTGACGCAGCATTGTTAAAATGGGGCACCCCCGAGCCTTGCTGGAGCTGCGTCGCGCTTGCGACGCAACTCCAGCAATGCGCCACATTTCCGGCACAGATGCGTCACGCATCTGTGCCGCTTTTGCACCATGGTGCGCGGCATTATAAATGCGGCGCACCATGGATGGTGTAGCTGTGGCGCACTGTGGCGCATGTTAACTGACGCATCCCTGGGGATGCGCCAGTTAACATAAATCTGCCCCCAAGTTTTCATTTTGATTGCTTTTCATGTGCATGGGTTTTCAGATATTATGGCTAAGGTGTTTTTTTGCATCTCCCTTGAACAGAAGTACCTCTTTCTTTGTGCCGTTGACACCGCAGCCCCACCTGTGTGCCACCTTCCTTGGTACAGTCGAAGGTGAAACCAGGAGTCCCTGTGCAGAACATTTGTCCTCATTGTGCATTACCAGAATAACCAGAGAGAAGTAAGGACGAACAGCTCATATTTGAAAATGTAACTTGACAAAGAACCGTAAGATGTGCATGCAGGAACTACAGAAATGTTCACTGTTGACAGTAAATTAGCCAAAGGAGGCACACATGATGTAAGGATATAAAAATGTGATTATTAGAAAGTTGTGCATTTCTTATTACAAGGCCCGTGGACCTCTTCAGCTTTGATATACCATAAAGTCTATCAACATAACTATTTCAGGAGCCTTTTAAATTACAATTTTAAACCCACAGCTTTTATTACTTAATAAAATTAAACAAATAATCTCGTGGTACAGTAGGTAATAAAATCATCTTAGTATGCCTTGCTCGGGGTGAGACATGCTAGATCATCTGCATATATCATGCAGTGCAGTGTCAGGTAGAGAAAAGTTGAAAATGATAACAACCTCATACAATCCAGTGTTACG
This sequence comes from Lissotriton vulgaris, assembly GCF_964263255.1. Classification (NCBI taxonomy): domain Eukaryota; kingdom Metazoa; phylum Chordata; class Amphibia; order Caudata; family Salamandridae; genus Lissotriton; species Lissotriton vulgaris. The sequence continues at coordinate 1,099,299,706 of NC_141685.1, read as the reverse complement.
ATAAGGCAAATGCTAGCCATGGGACAGTCCTCTGCCTCAGAGGTACCCATAAAAGTTACAGTCTTGGAGAATATACTGTGTTTTACAGGCACCGGTCATGGGTAAACAGTTTACCATGTAGGTAGTACTGAGACGCGCAAGTTTTCAGCTTAGCGTTAGAGTCATGATCATTTTACTGTGGCATTTAGTCCACCAAAATGATGAATGTCTTGCTGCCGCCCTCAAAAGAATCACCCATGCCCAGTGCTAGGCATCATAATGCTTTGATTACTTGTCGATAATTCCTAGTGCTATGCTACCAGCTACCTCGCCCAAATTCTGGCCACTTGGATAACTAAAACAGAACACCTCTCCATCCATAGAAAAGCTTGTCAAACACAGAGCGTTGGATGAAACCTTTGTTATTCTTCACGGTTTCTGTAACTTACTCAGAGAAATACAAGCTATGCTCGAAGGGTGGGCAGTCCTTCTATTTATTTATTTATTTATTTTTGTGTTTTATAGAGCGCGAACTTGACCTGCGAGGGTATCAGAGTGCTTTACATGGTATACAGTGATGAACATACAAAAGGTTTAAAGTGCAGAAATATACAAGATCAACATGTAGGGTTACAATCACGTGATAGTCTGTAACAACAATGACCCATATGATCTTGGCATGAGGAGTTGGTGATCTGGGAAAGCTGTAGTCTTAGATTGGTCAGGCACGATGTGGAGGTTGAGGGCAGGTCTTAGACAAGGAATTTACCCATGAGGAAGATTTTGGCCTCGTTTTTTAAAAGTGCTAGAGAAGGGATTCTTCTGATGGCAGGTGGGAGAGAGTTCCAAATTCTTGGTGCTGCTGCGGTGAACGCCCTGTTGTAGGTTCTTTTTTTCTGAAAGGAGGTGGGTTGGAGTAGGAGGTTTCTAGCAGACCGGGAGTTCCTGCTTCCTTCGGATATCACTAATTTCTGTGCCAGATTAGCAGGGGAGTTTGTTCATAGGGCCTTGTGTATAATGCATGCAAGTTTCAGCTGAATTCTGGCCTCTAAATGGAGCCAGTTCTGCCCTTTTATGTGTGGCGAGATGTGATCGTACTTCCTGGTGCCTGTAAGTAGTCTGGCTGCCATGTTGAGGCAGGCTTTTAGAGGCGCTAAGGAGATCTTGGGTAGTCCTGTGAGGGTGGAACAGCCATATTCCAGTCTAGAGATGACAAGTGCTTGAACTGCCATTTTTAAGTGAGGAGCATCGATGAAAGGTTTCAGCTTCCAAAGGTAGCTCAAGTGGAATCTGGCTGCTTTAGCCATTGAGTTAATGTGGTCTTGCATGTTCAGGTTGCAGTCGAGGATTAGGCCCAGGGATTTGGCAGAGTCCACAATGGTTGGTGGGCAGTTCAGGGCTGTGTTGGCCTCGATCCACCTTTGAATCTCCGGGTTGGCTTTTGAAGGGGTGATTATGAGAAATTCAGTTTTCTTCGCATTAAGTTTGAATTGGTTATTGACTAGCCATTGGACAGTCAGTTTCAGGGTCTCATTCAGGGAGAGGATCTCCTTGAGCGAAGAGATATTGATGTATATTTGGGTATCATCTGCATACATATGGTAGGAGATGTTGGCGGTACGGAGAACTTCGGTGAGTGGTTCTAGGTAAAGATTAAAGAGGGTGGGGGACAGGGTTGAACCTTGGGGGACTCGGACCGAGACCAGGGTGGGAACTGATAGGTTGCCGTTTATGAGGAATCTCTGAGAGCGGTTGTGGAGGAAGGACCTGAACCATTCTAGTACCACGCCATCCAGACCCATCCTGAATTTGCGGCGTTCAACTAGTTTTTCTCCATTCCTTACTGTGGAATCATTGTGTTACAAGGTCAAAAAGATTGACTGACTGCCCCACTTCCTCCTCCTCATCCTCATTTTCTATTTTTTTACTTCAACAGCAGTTTGAAATGGCTTTAACATGCATACAAAAAGCAACAACTTTACTTACTCTTGAGCTGAGCTTGCGCCTCACTTCAGATGAATCTCATGCCGGACACACCAATGTCTGCACAAAATATGAAAATATATGCTCTAAGGGACCACAAAGTTCCCTGATGGTGGTCATCGTGAAGGCTTTGCTCAATCACTACTGCTTCTGTGTAACTCCCTACACCCGCAGAAGACTGAATAGGTCAAAACCCTTGGACAGGAGTCTGTATGTAGAAGAGTGACGTGTAGAATTTCTTCTTTGCCCTGGACCTCACCCCAGCTCTTTGGTTCTCTATTGATGTAGCAAACCAACATGCTCCGGCACTGACAAAAACAACAGAAAACATGTTACACTTGTACTCATATCCACTGTGCGTGCCTTTCATGAACATTAACACTGGCAAATTCAAGAATAGAATAATTCATAGGAAAAAAACATGAACACAAAAGTGTATGATCCCAGATTATTCGCCTCTAGCCTGTAAAGGTAGAAGGTGGTCTGATGTCCCCGGAACCACTGACTGCCCTTAAAAACTAATTTGTTATGCATTTGCAAAGGGGAATAGATCCCCTGGGGACCACTTCCCATTTGCGAATGAATTAGCACTTTGATTTACCACCTTCTTGAAGTAGGTGGTAATTGCGAGTGTTTTAAAACATTAGTATGTGGGTTTGAGACTCGCTATTTGGAAGGAAACACCCCTTCCAAATAGTGAGTCTCTTAACACTTTTTTGCAAGTCGCAATTCATTTGCAACATGCAAAATTGTGTGGTACATGGCCATTACAATTTTAGCATGCACAAACCGATATCTAACCCATTGTTCATACATCTGGCCCATTGTTCCTGACTAGCCAGCTCCAACCCATTCACAAGGTATGTCTATGAAATCGGCATCTATATCTTCCTGCTTAGATGGAGTGAATAGCATAAGGACATTTGTTACGTTGTTGAGAAAGATATTGTCAAAACCCCTAAACGAGGATCCATTTCAATGGCACATCTATCATTCAGCATACAACTGCAATCCGCACAACCACACCTCACCAACCAAATGCCTGAATCATTGGCATTGCCAATACTTGATTCGAAAAGTTGTTCTTAATTTTACTGACTCATGAAAAAAGTGCTTCCTTCATTTAAATGTAAAAAAAATGTTAACAAAAAAGTTCAACCTTTTTATTAACACTAAAAAGTGTTAGAGTTTCCACTAACAAGCATAGATTTTTCTGATGCCAGGACAAATTTTAGATATCATAGTTCCTTTGACAATGAGGCTAGATTGATCGGTTCCTCAGGGGATCCAGAGTCCCTAACTAATTGGGCCCAATAAATAATGCTTATTTGGAAATAAAAATAATGCAATGTCACTTGAGAGAAGGAAAGGCCTTCTACTCAAAATGGACAACAAGATGGATAATATAGCTGCTGTTGAAGCAGAGCCCAATGCTGAGGAGCTATTGTTCAGAGCCATCTTTACAAAAGAAATCAGCAGATAGTCTCTACATTTGGTTTGCTAGATAAAGTGCAATTCTCGCTAAGGTGAGTGGTTGGATATCATGTGTTTTTTTCAAGGCCAAGAGATACAGGAACTACTCTGACGGTCATTTATTCGCTTCAGCAAGTTCCGTTTCAGAGGGCTACTAGTTCTTCCAACAAGACTCCAGGCTTCACTTATTCCCCCAAAGAAGAGGGAGAGGTTTCAGTCACCATGAATTCAGGACACAGTGAGGACCAGTCAGAACAGATAACCATTTATTTGGCTTCTAGTCCTCCTCCTATAAAAGGCAGATTGACAAGGTTTATGCACAGTGGAAAGAAATAGCTTCACATCCTTGTGTTCTTTAAACAATTCAGGGCATTCAGACTGATCTTTATTTCAAACCTTCTAAAATTGTGTTCCTAAGGCCCCTTTAATGTTTTGAAGCAAATGCAAAAATGGTAAGGAACTAAGGGCCAGATGTAGGTAACTTCCATTTAGTGAGTCCTGAATAGCGATTTTTACCGAATCGCTATTAAGGACTTGCTAAATGGAATGTAGGTAGGAATAGCTAAAATATTAGTGATTCCTTAACATTCTTTAATAATGAATCGGTAATTGAGATTTGTTATTAAGGAATACCTAGCCATTCATTCCTATGGGCTAGGAGGCCCATAGGAATGAATGGGAAGAGATTCACTATTAGCGATTCGGTATTACCGAATCGCTAATAGTGGGAGCTATTTCAAGGGTGCGAGGGTGTCCAAAGGATACCCGTTGCACCCCTGAATGGTGCATGTGTACACATATGGTGCACATACATGCCCTAAGGGCATGGATGTGTGCCACATGGCACATTTCAAAAAGCAAAAAAGAGCTTTTTGAAAGGAAATTGCTACTTACCACCAACTTGAAGTTGGTGGTAAATAGCGATTCTTTAAGTCTGAAGTGCACTGTTTTTAGTGCTACGTACATTGCATTTAAGGAATCAGTATTTCCGTTTCCTTAAATGCAAGAGCAAAATAAGGAATCGCTATTTTGCGATTCCTTATTTTGCATGTAGGTTTAAAGTCACCTACATTGCACTCAGCCAAATACCGGTCGGTAACACTGAAATTCTCCAAAGGTTTTTGCTGCTCTAAAAAAAGGTATTTCTCTGCTTCTTCTAGCAAGTCTCTAAAACATAGCTTTTGTTCTTTATTCAGATGGAAAAAAGAAGATGTATGCTCTCTGTTCAGTCTAAAGTATTTTAGGTATTTTGTTGCAGATTGTAATTTGATGATGGGGACCATTTTAAACCTCTGAGACTGTCTTCATCTGGAAGACTAGTTAGCAAAGCTAGACCTTTGAGATGCATATTCTATTGTTCCCTTGCATCACCAAGACAGAAAGTTCCTCCAATTTCAAAGCAAGACACAACTTATCAATTTACTTCTCTAGCTTTCGGAGTGGCATCAGCACCATGGCTGTAACGGGCGCGGGAGTGATGGGCAGGAGGCGTGTCTTTGTTTTAGAAGGCTTTAATGTGGAAAAGAGGTCATCTGTACAAGTCTCTCTGGTATGGACAGTTCGACAGGGTGAGCGGCTTCGAAAGGTTCGTCTGATGTCTTTCGGGGCTCCGTCGGGTCGAGGCTCCGTCGATGTCCGTCTTGCCTCTCGATAGAAACAAACACAGCAAGTCGTGAGGAAGGTGCTCTATATGTACAAGTGCTCAGGGAAAAAGGAGTGAGGAAGCACAAACCTGTGACACACTCTCTAGTTGTCCGGCCGGGGAAAGGGGGGGGTCGGTGCTCAGGGAAAGGGATACCGGGACAAGGGAATACCCAGGACTAATCGGTGGAAGCGCCCTTCCTTCCAACCCAGCCCCTGAGCTTACTCCGTACCTGGGCTAGCCACACACCTCCCCCGGGTGTGTGGCTGGGCGGCTCGTGGGGACGTTGGCCTCCTGGCTTAACCTCGGTCTCAGGCGCTGCTTCTCCACTGCTCTCCGCTTCCTCCGTTCGTCTCCTCGTCTCCTCAACACTCCTCTGCTCTCTCCGCTCCTCTTCCTTCTCCTTCCTCACGTCTCCACTCCGGGTGAACAAGCACACCAGCTTCCCTGCGACTTCCCCATTTGACGTACGAGCGTCCTCGTGTAGCCCTGCCCACTCTTCCTCTGACTGGAAATTAAAGGGCCAGTGCATTTCCATCTCCTCGTCCCGTGAGCCTATTCCACAATCGATATCAGGTAAGTCGTTCTGTGAAGGGCAAGAAAGAAGATTGGTATGTTTTGGAAGTCCCTGCAGGAGCTGGCCTTGCTTTTCCACATGGGGAGCTGCTGGCATGCAGCTCCCCTTGTGAAAAAGCAATTCTGCTTTGCTTCATTGAAGCGAGAGCAGGTCTACCTGCTCTCGCTTCAGTGAAGCAAAGCAGTTTGCAATGACAGGGCGGGAGCCGCATGGCTCCTGCCCTGTCATTGCAAACATCAGCGGCTACCGCCCTGTCATTGCAAACAGCAGTGTCCCAGGGGTGAGCACCCCGGGACACTGCAGGAGCCAGCTCTGGGGATGGCGTTCCCAGGGCCTTAAAGGGCTACAGGAGGGGGGCCGCGGGCTTCCCTCCCAACATGTGCACAGCCCCGGGGAGGTGGTGATCCCCGGGGGTCTTTAAAAGACCCCCCTCCATTTAAATACTTAGTGCCCTGGGGAGGTGGTGGTCCTCGGGGGATGTGGGGGGCTCTAACCCCCCATACAGGTTCTTTATTTTCAAAAAAACAAGCCCCCGCAAATATTTAAGAAAAGCCCTGGGGTGGTGGCAGTCCCCGGTGCTTGGGGGGCCTTGGAGGCCCCCACACATTAAATAAAACAAGCCCTGAGGGTGCCGGTCCCCGGGGCTGCGGGGATCTCCCTGGGCCCCTGCAATTACAATATCTCATGCCCCCGGGACATGGCCCACCCGGGGAACTAAATAATAAGGAACCTTGGAAGCCCGTGCTTCGTTTTATTTTTTTCCGGCCAAAATTTGTGCTGGGTGCGCGAACCTCGACAATTGTTTTTTTTTTTAATGCTTTTTTTTGGCCCTGAGGGTCCTTGTTGGACCCCTTCAGTAGGCCTAGGGGGTCAGGGTTTTTCTACCCAGCCCCCTTTTCTTTTTTTTTGCGTTTGTTTTTCTCTTTTCTTGTGACTTGGTTCTACCGAGTCACAAGATGGCTGCCAACACATCCTGGTTTGGAGTGTTGACAGCCAAATAAAATAAAGCTCGCAGTCGGGAGGGTCCGCGGATCCACCACGCCTCTAGATACCTAAACTTTTATTTTTTGATTTTTTCAGCAACTACTGAACAGATTTACACCATTTAAAAAAAGGGCCGTTTCTGAACCAAGCACTACCCTTTTGGCAAATTTGGTGTAATTCCGTTAAGCAGTTCGAGCTGTAGCCGTGTCTAAATTTTCCTATGGGAAATTCAGTTTCCGACCTCTTTTTAAAAAATTTCTCAGGAACTACTGAACGGATTTACACCATTTAACAAAAAGAGTTCTTTCTGAAAAATTGGCTATCTTTTTGCCAAATTTGGTGTAATTCAGTTTAGCAGTTCGGGCTGTAGCCATGTCTAAAGTTTCCCATGGAAAATAACATGGAGGAAACACGTTTGGGACCCCCTTTTTTTTCTCGGTCCCCGCTTACCGAATCACCCCGAAACTTTCAGGATAGGTGCTGACCAGAACGCCCCACGAATTTTAAAAATCTCACGAAGATTCATCAACAAGCGCCAAAGTTATTGGGATAAGAAAACGCTTTTCCTATGGAAACTAGGTCCTAACTATAACTATATATATATATATATATATATATATATACTAGCAGCCCGTCCCGACGTTGTCCGGGTATGAATTGCTGCCGTCCAGTAGTATATTGTTTTGTAGGATTTCGTTTTGATAGCATTTCTTATGTGTGACAGGCCTGTGAAATGCTCCGATTCACAGTGCACTGCTGATGCACTTAAGAGTGCGCGTTCAGTAGTGTGTGAACTCGAGTTTCCCTACTTTATTTTTCCTTGAAATATTATATAGCCCGAACTCGACAACATGGCATGAGCACAATTTACATTACAGAAGAACAATGGGGCATATTATCAAAAGGGTTTATCTCCGCTTTTTTGGCTTTAAAAGCCAAGAAAGCGGAGATAAAATTATCTCCCTATTACCTAGCAGTCGCTAACACCAGTTAGCGACAGCTAGTAGGAGATAGCGACCATCTTGGGCCCCACTTTGCATGTCAGTGATATTTATCACTAATGATATGCAAAGTGGGTGTGCCAAGATGTTAGCGACTGAAAACAGTCGCTAACATCGCTATCTCCAAAAGCTAACACCTGCCCTGAGCAGTTCTTAGCCATGTTATCCAATGGGAGGTGGATAACATGGCTAAGAGCATTAGCTCAGTAATGCATGAATATCGCTGACTTTTCAGCGATATTCATGCATTGCGGGGATTTTTATCGCATTTGCGATAAACCTTGGTAATACCAAGGTTTGTTTGCGGTAAAAATCGCCGCAGCGCAGCGGTAAATTTTTGTCTCTAACCAAGCAATAGCGATAATTATCGCTATTGCTTGGTAATATGCCCCACATTTATTTGTGGTAGGCACGGGGAGACAAAGCGATTTGCCTGGAATCACAGGATGTTGAGCTGATGCCGAGATTCGAACGTAGCTCCCCAACTCTAAAGTTCGCAATTCTCGAACTTGTGGCGGGAGGTGTGTCTAAAAGTGTATGTCGGTGCTGGCCATCAATGAGAGAGACCTGTGCATTTTTCAAATGGGTGGTGAAAAAATATAAGTATATTGCTGGAGATGTGGGTCGCTGTGCCAACAATGTACTTACCGGGGGAGGGTAAACACCCATTATTTCGCAACTTTCTTTCCGCATACTGTTAGACGGAGACCCAGAGGGTCGGCCGAGTACAGGGGGAGAGGCCTCCGGTGAGGGCCGTCTCCGGCGATCGTACAGACAAGTAACTTCCCCCCCACAAATGGACACCACACAAGGATGAGATCTGCACACTTTATATAGGGTTCTTGAGGCAAGGGTATCAACGATACAGTGGGGGCAGGACACGAGGATCCTCCCGATTCTAGTCTCTGTAGGGTAAGGGGTAGCGGGACAGTCTTGGTATCGGTCCGGTACAGGGGCGGCCAGAAGGAGCTCACAATCCTCAAGCTCAGGGGTCTGCAAGGTCGGGCCGCGGCAGCGCCAGCAGGCTAGGATGATAGTCCTCGGCAAGGAGGGCCGCGGCAGCGCCAGCAGGCTACGATGATAGTTCTCGGCAAGGAGGGCCGCGGCAGCGCCAGCAGGCTACGATGATAGTTCTCGGCAAGGAGGGCCGCGGCAGCGCCAGCAGGCTACGATGATAGTTCTCGGCAAGGAGGGCCGCGGCAGCGCCAGCAGGCTACGATGATAGTTCTCGGCAAGGAGGGCCGCGGCAGCCCCAGCAGGCCAGGATGAAGGCTTTACGACGAGGAGGGCCGCGGCAGCGCCAGCAGGCTAGGATGAGGGTTTCACGTTGCAGAGGGGCCGCGGCAGCGCCAGCAGGCCGGAGCGATGGTTCACAAGGATGGGCCGCGGCAGCGCCAGCAGGCCAAGGCGAAGGTGCACGTTGCAGAGGGCCGCGGCAGCGCCAGCGCCAGCAGGCTTCAGAGGTGGTTCATAAGGCAAGGCTGCGGCAGCGCCAGCAGTCCGTCAGGGATGAGTTCTTCAAGGTGTCTCTCGACTCCAGGATACAACTGCCTTCCTGCTCTGGAGCGGCCCCAGTTATAGGTCTGGTCTCCTTTGATGTCCGGACCCTCGCTCTTGGAGGTCGGGGATGAGGGAGTCCAGACACCCAGCAGGGGGGTGGAGCCAGCGCCCGGGGAGGCCGGGGGCGATCGGCACCTGGCGGGGGAGAGCCATTGACACTCCTTTCTCCCATTGACCTGCCAAGTGGTCTCTTCACCTCCTGGGCGGATGGTGGTGCCTCGATGTCGGGGCCTGGCCAGGCCCAGGGTTGGGGTCGAGCTGAGGCCACGCGGCCTCGTGATGCAGTGTCCAAGATGGCGGCTGGGCCGGGGCAATGGTGCTGATGGAGGCCCGGGCCAGCCGATACTGGGGTGTTCGGGAGTAGGCGTCCCGTTGGGGACGGGTTGCGGGTTGCCTCGGTGGGTTGCCGGGATGGTCCTTTCTGGGGATACAGGAAGAGCCGGCGTCCGGCCTTTATCATGCGGGGAGGGAGCGGGCCCTTCACGAGGCCTGTCCAACATGCGTCCCCCCCAGCTGAAGGCAGGGAGAGTCACCCATCCTCTTGGGTACTCTCCTCGCCGAGGCGGCAAAAGCGTGACAGGCCGTCCGCGTTGGCGTGGTCCTGGCCAGGACGATGCTCCACAGTGAAGTCCATCCCCTGCAAGGAGATGGACCATCGCAACAGTTTTGGGTTCTCCCCCCACATTTGCATCAGCCACTGCAGGGGTCGGTGGTCTGTCTGTACCCTGAAATGGGTACCGAAGAGGTAGGGCCGGAGTTTCTTGAGGGCCCATACCACTGCGAAGGCCTCCCGCTCGATGGTGCTCCAGCGCTGTTCTCGAGCCAGCAGGTGTCGGCTGATGAAGGCCACTGGCTGATCGACTCCCTCGGCATTGAGTTGAGAGAGGACTGCCCCAAGGCCATGATCTGAGGCGTCCGTCTGGACTATGAATTCCCGGCTGTAGTCGGGGACCTGGAGCACGGGGGCGGTGCACATGGCGGACTTCAACTTCTCGAAGGCCGCTTGACAGTCCGGAGTCCATTTGACTGTTTTGGGGTTTTTCTTGGAAGTGAGTTCTGTGAGGGGCCCCACAATGCTGCCATAGTCCTTTACAAACCGCCGGTAGTATCCGGTGAGCCCCAGGAAGGCTCGGACCTCGGTTTGGGTGACAGGTGGTTGCCAGGACTGGATGGCAGCGATCTTGAGCTGAAGGGGGGCCACCAGACCGCTCCCCACTTGGTGTCCGAGGTAGGTCACGGACCCCTGGCCAATCTGGCATTTGCTGGCTTTGTTGGTGAGGCCGGCCTGCTGGAGGGCGTGCAGGACTTCTCGGAGGTGGTGGAGGTGGTCTGCCCAGTGGCGACTGTACACAGCAATATCGTCCAGGTAGGAGGCGCTGAATTCTTCGAGGCCCGCCAGTACCTGGTTCACGAGTCGTTGGAAGGTAGCTGGAGCGTTTTTCATGCCGAATGGCATCACTTTGAAGTGGTAGTGGCCATCCGGGGTAGAGAAGGCGGATCGTTCTTGGGCCCTGGGGGTGAGGCCGATTTGCCAGTAGCCCGCTGTTAGATCGAAGATGCTCAGGTAGCGGGCGGCCCCCATGCGGTCAACTAGCTCATCTGCCCGGGGGATAGGGTGAGCGTCCATTCTGGTAACGGCGTTCAGGCCCCGATAGTCCACACAGAACCGGAGCTCGGGGGCAACGCCAGGGGCGGCAGCCTTGGGGACCAGTACGACTGGGCTGGCCCAGGGGCTGTCGGATGGCTCGATCACTCCTAGAGCCAGCATTTTGGTGACTTCGTTCTGGATGCAGGCGCGCACCCGATCTGGCACCCGGTACGCCCTGTGTCGAATAGGTGGACTACCCCCGGTGTCCACGTCGTGAAGGCACCAGGGGGTGACCCCGGGGGTGAGGGAGAACAGGTTTGCAAATTGTAGCAGGAGAGCTCGACAGTCTTGGCGTTGCTCCGGGGACAAAGCGTCGGAGAGTCTGACCCCTTCCACTGAGCCATCCTGTTCACGGGTCCTCAGTAGGTCAGGGAGGGGCTCGGAGTCTTCCTCCGTCCCACTATCTGTCGCCATCAGTAGGCTGAGTTCCGAGCGTACAAAGTGGGGTTTGAGTCTGTTGGCGTGGAGGACTCATAGGGGGTTCCGGGAGGACTCCATGTCGATTAGGTAGGTGACGGGGCCCTTGCGCTCTACCACCTTGAAGGGTCCTGTCCATTTGTCCTGCAGGGCACAGGGTTCGACCGGAGACATCACCCAGACTTGTTGTCCCGGTTCGAACTCGATGGAGGAGGCATGCTGATCATACCATTTCTTCATGTCCTCCTGGCTGGCCTCAAGGTTGGCTTTGGCGAGCTCCCGGAATCGCCGGGTCTGGTTGCGGAGGGTCAGGAGATACTTATACACATCTGGAGGAGTCTTCTGGGGGGCCATCTCCCATCCTTCCTTGACCAGGCTGAGGGGACCCCGGACGGGGTGTCCGTACAGGAGCTCAAAGGGGCTGAAGCCAAGGGATTTCTGGGGGACTTCTCGATAGGCGAATAGGAGGCACGGGAGCAGCACGTCCCATTGGCGACGTTGGGGTTCTTCTAGGCCCATGATCATTCCCTTGAGAGTGCGGTTAAACCGCTCGACCAGTCCATTTCCTTGCGGGTGATAAGGGGTCGTGAATCTGTAGGTGACCCCGCACTGTTGCCAGAGAGACCTCATGTACTTCGAGATAAAGTTCGTGCCCCTGTCGCTGACGACTTCCCGGGGGAAGCCCACTCGAGAGAAGATCCCCATCAGGGCTCGGCCTACCACGGACGCTGTCACGGTCCAAAGAGGAATGGCCTCGGGATAGCGGGTGGCGTGGTCCACCAGGACCAGGATGAACCGGTGCCCCTGTGCCGTTCGGGGGTCCAGGGGCCCCACAATGTCTATTCCCACCCGTTCGAACGGGGTGGTGACGACGGGAAAGGGTTGCAAGGGTGCTTTGATCTTTCGGCCGCTCTTCCCGCTGGCCTGGCAGGTGGGGCAGGCCCGGCAGTGGTTGGAGACATCATTTCGCATTTTGGGCCAGTAGAAGTGGGTTACCAGGCGGTTGTACGCTTTGTCTTGCCCCAGGTGCCCAGCGAGGGGGACATTGTGTGCCAAGTTCAAAAGGAAGTCTCTGAAGCGGAGGGGTAAAACCAGCACCCGACTGGCCCCCAGCTCAGCAATTCTTTGCTCACTGTAGAGCAGGTCATTGTCCCAATAAATCCAGTGGGCCCCCGAGGTGTCTCCTGCACTCTGGGCGAGGGCTTGCTGCCGGAGTCCCTCGAAGGAGGGACATGTTCTCTGCTCCTGTCGGAATTGTTCCTGGGTGGGACCACCCTCTTGACGCCACTGGGCCAGTTCGGGAAGGTCCTGGAGCCGAACGGGCCCTTCTTCGTTTTGTTCTGGAGGACTGGCTCTTAGGGCGGCTCCCTCTGGTACGATCGGGGGAGGAGGCTCTGGCCCTTCGGGTTCTTCGGGACTGGGGATGGCGCGGGCGGCCTTGGACCGGGTCGTTACGCAGGCCCATTCAGGGAGGCCCAACATCCCCAGGTGCTCTCTTCTTTCGACGGCTGCCCAGGGGGAACTTTCGAGGTCGTTCCCCAGGAGGCAGTCCACGGGTGCATCATCGCGGACAGTCACTTTCAGCATTCCGGATACTCCTCCCCACTCGAAGGGGACGCAGGCCATCCGACACAGGCTTTCTGAGTTGTCGGCTGACCGGACGGGGCAAAGGATGTTTGGCAAGATCTGATCCGGGGTCACCAGATGACAGCGGACTGCGGTCACACTGGCCCCGGTGTCGCGGAGGGCTTCAGCCCGGCGCCCATTAATGTTGACCCACTGGCTGTATTTCTGCGTGTTGGCGGGTAGGGGGGCCCGCGGGATCATGTCTCTTTCCCCTAGGCAGACCAGGGACATGGCAGCTGGTTCCCACTCAGGCTGGTCGGCCTCGTACTCCTCAGGGTCTTCTGGGGTTTGCTCTTCCCCCAGGGCGGCGGCAGCGACCTGGCGGGGCATAGGGTTCTGGTTCTTCGGGCAATTAGGGTCATAGGCGTAGTGGCCGGGTCGCTGGCATCGGTGGCAAGTAACGTTGGCCCGGAAACCTGGACGCATCGAGGGGTTTCCTCTGCCGGCCGGGGGCGGGGCGTTGCTGGCGGGAGCCACCGGGACGGCGTCTCTGCCCCGACCCTGGCCTCCTCCTCCCCCTCGGGGGCGATGGGGTCCTTGGTTGGTTCTGCTCGGTTCACTGGGCCCGTTTCGGGCAACTCGGGTGCTTTCCCATCGGTCAGCTTCGGCGGTGAGTTGCCGAGGTTCAGTCAGTTTACTGTCGAGGAGGTGCTGCCTGAGCTCGACGAAGCAATTGTTAGAAAGGTGCTCCCACACAATAAGGTCAAAGAGTTGCTCGTAAGTGGTCACCTTGCTGCCCTTGATCCACCCCTCAAAGGCTCGGCTGAAGAAGTTCACGTACTCCACCCAAGTTGTACCCGGGATCCGTTTGCAGTCGCGGAACCGCTGGCGGTACATCTCGGGCGTGAGACCGTATCGAGTGAGGAGGGCGGCTTTCATGTGGTCGTAGGATGTCATCTGATGGTCCGGGAGTTGCAGCAGGGCGTCTCGCCCTTCGTTGTCAAACCTCCCCCATAACCCGGCTCCCCAGTCGCTCCGGGGAATCCGGTGGGAGGTCATGGCTACCTCATAGGCTTTGAACCATTGCTGGATATCATCGCTCCGGTAATCCCTTGGGGATGTGGACTTTAGGGTCTGTAGTGGCAGGAGTGTTCGGGCGCTCGGGAACCCCGAGATCTTTGTTCTGTTTCCGAAGCTCTATTTCTTTTAGGTTGCACTCATGTTCGTAGGCTAACTTTTTCTCTTCTAACTCTCTCTGTCTTTGCCGCAAGTGTTCCAACATTATTTTTTGTTCCGCCAATTTCAGTTCTCCATCCAAACGAAGTCGAGCCAGTTCCAATTCATGGAGCCTGCTTTTTTCCCGTTCTCGGATCTCCTCTGGGGAGAGACCCGATCTTCTTTCTTCCGTTGGAGTGGTGCTCGTTTCCGGTGCCTCGAGGCTTTGGTTTTGGGGTACGGCCGTACCCGTCTCTGCCCAAGATTCCAGGGCCTTTTTGAAGTCTTCTTTCGTGCTCAGTCCTGTGGTAGCAATGCCTAGTTCTATGCAGAATTGCTTTAGTTCTCTGTGGTTGTACTCTTCTAGTTTCTCCATCTGGAATTTTTCTGTAGTTCCGCTCTCTTTTGTTGTCATTGTGGTTAAGTCGTGGGGTGAGTTACTCTCTGTACGATTACGCGTTGGTTCGGATCGCGCCGCTGGCCACCAATGTTAGACGGAGACCCAGAGGGTCGGCCGAGTACAGGGGGAGAGGCCTCCGGTGAGGGCCATCTCCGGCGATCGTACAGACAAGTAACTTCCCCCCCACAAATGGACACCACACAAGGATGAGATCTGCACACTTTATATAGGGTTCTTGAGGCAAGGTTATCAACGATACAGTGGGGGCAGGACACGAGGATCCTCCCGATTCTAGTCTCTGTAGGGTAAGGGGTAGCGGGACAGACTTGGTACCGGTCCGGTACAGGGGCGGCCAGAAGGAGCTCACAATCCTCGAGCTCAGGGGTCTGCAAGGTCGGGCCGCGGCAGCGCCAGCAGGCTAGGATGATAGTTCTCGGCAAGGAGGGCCGCGGCAGCGCCAGCAGGCTACGATGATAGTTCTCGGCAAGGAGGGCCGCGGCAGCGCCAGCAGGCTACGATGATAGTTCTCGGCAAGGAGAGCCGCGGCACCGCCAGCAGGCTACGATGATAGTTCTCGGCAAGGAGGGCCGCGGCAGCGCCAGCAGGCCAGGATGAAGGCTTTACGACGAGGAGGGCCGCGGCAGTGCCAGCAGGCTAGGATGAGGGTTTCACGTTGCAGAGGGGCCGCGGCAGCGCCAGCAGGCCGGAGCGATGGTTCACAAGGATGGGCCGCGGCAGCGCCAGCAGGCCAAGGCGAAGGTGCACGTTGCAGAGGGCCGCGGCAGCGCCAGCAGGCTTCAGAGGTGGTTCACAAGGCAAGGCTGCGGCAGCGCCAGCAGTCCGTCAGGGATGAGTTCTTCAAGGTGTCTCTCGACTCCAGGATACAACTGCCTTCCTGCTCTGGAGCGGCCCCAGTTATAGGTCTGGTCTCCTTTGATGTCCGGACCCTCGCTCTTGGAGGTCGGGAGGTCCGGGATGAGGGAGTCCAGACACCCAGCAGGGGGGTGGAGCCAGCGCCCGGGGAGGCCGGGGGCGATTGGCACCTGGCGGGGGAGAGCCATCGACACTCCTTTCTCCCATTGACATGCCAAGTGGTCTCTTCACCTCCTGGGCAGATGGGGGTGCCTCGATGTCGGGGCCTGGCCAGGCCCAGGGTTGGGGTCGAGCTGAGGCCACGCGGCCTCATGATGCAGTGTCCAAGATGGCGGCTGGGCCGGGGCAATGGTGCTGATGAAGGCCCGGGCCAGCCGATACTGGGGTGTTCGGGAGTAGGCGTCCCGTTGGGGACTAGTTGCGGGTTGCCTCAGTGGGTTGCCGGGATGGTCCTTTCTGGGGATACAGGGAGAGCCGGCGTCCGGCCTTTATCATGCGGGGAGGGAGCGGGCCCTTCACGAGGCCTGTCCAACACATACCATCACTCTGCATACTTTCATTACGAAAGTACCATGACTCTGCAATGCCATTATAACGCATGGAATTACATTTTATATGCTTTTACCACACATACATTTACAATGAAATTCGTTGTAAATGTATGAATGGTAAAAGCATGTTTTTTTAATGTTTGGATAAGGTAAGTATGGGTATAGGGATATATGTTTTGGGGTACTGAGGTATATGTTTTGGGGTGTTGGGGTATTTTAAGGGTTCAGATATAGTTTTCGGTTATGGTGTACAGGGGTAGTTTTAGGGTTTAGGTAGGGCTAGGTTTGGGTTTTGGGGTATAGGGGTCTTTTTAGGGTTCAGGGGTAGGTTTGGATTTTGGGGTACATGGGTATTTTAAGGGTTCAGGGCTAGTTTTGGGTTTTGGGGTACAGGGGTATTTTTAGGGTTCAGGGCTAGGTTTGGGTTTTGGGGTACAGGGGTATTTTTAGGGTTCAGGGCTAGGTTTGGGTTTTGGGGTACAGGGGTATTTTAGGATTCAGGGGTAGGTTTGGGTTTTGGGGTACATGGGTGTTTTAAGGGTTCAGGGTTAGGTTTGGGTTTTGGGGTACAGGGGTATTTTAGGGTTCAGGGGTAGGTTTGGGTTTTGGGATTCAGTGGCATTTTTAGGGTTCAGGGCTAGGTTTGGGTTGTGGGGTACAGGGGTATTTTTAGGGTTCAGGGAAAGGTTTGGGTTTTGAGGTACAAGGTTATTTATAGGGTGCATGGCTATGTTTGGGTTTTGGGGTACAGGGGTATTTTTAGGGTTTAGGGATAGGTTTGGGTTTTGGGTTACAGGGTATATTTATAGGGTTAAGATGGGTTAGTGTTTAAAGGTGTTGGGGTATTTTAAGGAGTACGGGTGGGTTATGATTATGGGGTGCAGGGGTATTTAAAGGGAGCAGGGTGGGATTAGCACACGATATGACACATGGCATGAAGGGCGGAACGTACCACATGCCCCCAGCGTTTGTCACGCCCCCAGCACACGCCCACAGCACAACACAGACACGCCCACAAGGGACTACTTTGCTGGCACGGTTCTTTTACCTTTTAAATGTATATGGTGGGCGTCTGCATAGCCTATGTCCTTCTGCTGCAACTGCCCTTTCCAACGCTGTATTGGGTGTTGTGATTGGTGCTGTGGTTCCTGAGATTACCCGCCTCAAAGGTTTGGGCTCTCTCTTTATTATATTAGTATGGATATATATATATATATATATTATTATTTTTTTCACTGAAAAGTGACATTATAGTTAAGAATTGTAATTATATCTTACTTTAAATTTTAAAAAAAGTAGAAGTTCAATGAAAAAATAGGATAAAGTGTTGTTACCGTTAAGTGAAAATGTCAGTTAAACATACCATTTTAAATGAACAAAACCACTAAAATTCACCAGTTATATTTATTTTAAGTAACTATAACCCACGCCCTAAAGTAACTATAACCCATTCCCAGCAATGCTTTCAATCAAGTAATTTCAGATCTTGCATTGATGTCATCAATGGTGTCGTCGAACATGTCATGAGGGATGTAATATGTGAGATAATTATCATTGCATGGCAAGGACATGAGCTATAGTTACTTAAGGGTGTGACTTAGTGGGCCTATTGGCTTTACTAGTTTTAGGTCACAGAGTGCAATCATACAAGCCACCACAAAGTGTCCCTGCACTCCAGCTGAAAAACATGCAGCTCCAGCTTGAAAAACATTAAAATAATACGCTACGGTCTCCTGGGTTCATGGATTCAATAAACCAGGAGACTTAGTATTTTTTTTATATTGCTGGGGGGTCTGCTGCACTTTCTGCAGCCCCCTACAGCATTAAAACTAATGGTTGGTGGTACCCCTGCCCCATCTAGAAGCATCACTATGCTACAAACAAAATAATTAAATGGCCCTCGCAGGTCATTATGGGGTGTTCCTTATCTAGAACCAGTGCCAGCAGGATCAGGTATTTTTGGGGACATTTTACATTTAATTTTCATTAAAGTGGGTGCCCTGGTGCAAACCTGGTATATTTTCAAGAGTCAAGGGAAGCCAATTGATCTGAGAGGGATCTAGGGTACAAGTAATTATAAAGGAACAGTGGTCCATTTCAACACAGGTAAGTAGAACAAATCCACACAAAGATATAATAAAGACTGTCATATGATACTTATCGGAGAGTAACCATTTTAATTTTCATCGTAAAGAACATGGAAAAAACATAAAGAGAAGCGGGGAGTGTCGAGAAATAGGGTTAGAAGAACTCAGGCATAAGCAAACAAACATGGCCAAAAGGCAATCAATAATTAGGCCAAGAAACATAGTGAAAGCACTATTGCACAAGTATACAGTAATTATAATGAACAATTTCCGTGCCAATGTGCTAGAGTCAACGGCATTTCGATCCCACAGAGAATGGTGGGATCGTCATTAGGGAAATATGGGTAATATGTATATTAATAGAGTGAAAATGGTAAGAAAGTGTGATGTAGCTCGTTTACAGGTATGTGTATATGTGTGTGTGATTAGAAATGGATATGTAAATGGAAACTGATACGCTGCCAAAGAAAGACGATTAAATAAAAAGTTATTAAGGGAAGGTCAAAATTTATAAAAAATATGTTTGGGTCAAAATAACACTACACAGAAAAAACCTTGCAGTTCACATTTCTAAACCAAAATCCTCTAAAGTATTATCATCTTTAGGGTGTTCATCTGCTCTTTAAGTTATCCCTTTCCTGACCTGACAATTAAATCCTGTCTCTCATCTGTAAAATTAGCAGTGTTGTTATGCGTTGTATCCTTTAAAACAATGGGGCATATTACCAACAACTAGCGATAATTTTTGTCTCTAACTTGTTTAGAGACAAAATTTATCGCCGCACATCGGCGATTTTTATCGCAGATAAACCTTGCTATTAACAAGGTTTATCGCAAATGCGATAAAAAACGGCCGAAATGCATGAATATCGCTGAAAAGTCAGCAATATTCATGCATTATCAAGCAAATGCTCTTAGCCATGTTATCCACCTCCCATTGGATAACATGGCTAAGAACTGCTCAGGGCAGGTGTTAGCTTTTGGAGATATTCCCGCTTAGCGCGAATATCTCCAAAAGTTGGTAATAGGAGATAGCGATGTTAGCGACTGTGTTCAGTCTCTAACATCTTGGCACGCCCACTTTGCATCTCATTAGTGATAAATATCACTGACATGCAAAGTGGGGCCCAAGATGGTCGCTATCTCCTACTAGCTGTCGCTAACTGGTGTTAGCGACAGCTTGGTAATAGGGAGATAATTTTATCTCCGCTTTGTTGGCTTTTAAAGCCAAAAAAGCGGAGATAAACCCCCTTGATAATATGCCCCCTTATTCTTAGAGATGTATATCATTTTACATGACAATTTTCTCCTACCTCACTTCATTTCATCATCTCAATTAGGATTACAAAAAATGATGACTGTGGAATATCCTCACTTTCCAGATCAACCAGTCTTGTGTAGAGGTAAAGGTTTACAAGCTTATAAATTGATTACCGAAAGTCTGAACACCTCATATTACAGTCAATTGCGAACTTCATTCTGAAAACCTTATGCCCTATTGTCTTATTCAGCTTA
Organism: Lissotriton vulgaris; assembly: GCF_964263255.1. Classification (NCBI taxonomy): domain Eukaryota; kingdom Metazoa; phylum Chordata; class Amphibia; order Caudata; family Salamandridae; genus Lissotriton; species Lissotriton vulgaris. The sequence goes on along the minus strand of NC_141685.1, from coordinate 1,099,280,235 downwards.
GTCTTTCCGTATTTTTACTGAGTATTTTGAAGCCCAATCAACTAGGGGGTGCTTAGGCGTTCAAAGCATTATAAGTCAACCTTGAGGAAATTCTCAGATCAGAGGACAGGACTAATGACACTTTTTTTGCAAACTTTTTATTACAAACGAGTTTCTAGTGCTTCTTTGATTGTTGCAAACATGCTTTAAACAATCCCAATAGGAGCCTCTCACCTTGCCATAAATGCCAGTTTTCCTAACTTGCTGTGTCAGAAAGTCATGTTTTTATCAAAGACACTGAGCCGATTATTATTTCTCTGCAAGGATTTTAATAATTTGGTCCTGCCCTAAAATTTTAGTCATGTCAGCTCCTGCTACCATTTCAAGAAATTTAACACTGCTTTGTGGATACTTCCCAGGAGATTCATGACTTTCCACTGGCTTCATTGATTCTTTTATTTATCCTTCCTGTTTCATCATTCCTAATTGACTCGCTGATACAAGAGAAAAGTACATACTGCAGGGGCTTATGCACTTTAATTGGCAGTGTTTTCTCAATGATTTGTCATAACACTTCCCTGAGGCTGTTGAGAAGTGGAGTTATTGTATTTTACATGACTGCTATTTGATTAAACATCGGAAAAGACAGCAAGATATTCACCTCTATGTCTTTAATAAAATTAAGATGATTCATCAATACTAGACTGGAAGATCTGCATTTACATTATACCCCACATATAAACCTACCTGTAAATCTGAGTACAGTGGACAGAAACCACAATATATCGCGACTGAAAATCCGACCAGTAAAAGAAGTGCTGTATAAATTAAACATCATAGCAGTCATAACTGTTCTAAAAGGATAATCCAAGTTGTAAAACATATTTTTCAAAGTAGGATTGATCACCTTTGTGCAAAAAGGGCACCGATTTTAGTGTTAATGATAGTAGGACAAGGTTTGAAGTCTAAAAATGAAATGTGCAATCTTGATTAAGTGGAAGTGCTTTATAGATAGCCACTATCACATCCAGACCTGTGAGCATTATCGGGCCGATTCCGATGCGGTAGGAAACAGAATGTCCCATTAGGATTCCTTTCGGACCGACCCATTTTGATGGGGTAAGTCAGAAAGAAATCTGAACCGGATTTCCAAATGGCCTCCAGCGGGCTCAGAAAGCCCGGCTGCCATTTGGAAATCCTCCATCAGTCCCTAGGGCAGTTCTTTCCAGCTGAGAGATTTCGATGGGTGATTCCCACAGCCTTCCTGTGCCGGCCTTTCCGACACAGAAAGGCTGTGGGAATCCGACTGTGGGGCCCCCAGCAGGCCCCCCAAGGGTGCAAGGCTTCCGGATGGCACCCCTATGGTGGCCCCTGTTGATCCCTGCACCCGGGATGAACTGTACCTCTGCTCTTTGCAATGAGAGCATGCATTCCATTCAGAATGCATGCTCTCATTGTAAAGAATAGGTTTGCGACCAAACAGTGTTCAATTGAATCCTACTTGTTGGGATGGAACCAGCTACAGGAGTTCGTTCCGTTCAAGCTCCTAAACGATGTCAGACGGACTCCGGTCCATCCGACATCGTATTCGGGCCTTTTGGGTAGCCTTAATTGCTATGTATTGCCTTCTTAAAGGCATCTTTGACTTCTGCATTCCTGAGACTGTAAATGATTGGATTTAACACTGGGGCAAAAACCGTGTAGAACAGTGAAGCAAGTTTATCTAGCCTCATTGATGCACTTGGAGGTTTCAGGTGTGTAAAAGCACCGGTCGCAAAAAACAGGAAGACCACCATCAGATGTGCTGAGCAGGTGGAAAAGACCTTCTTCTTTCCCCCTGAAGAAGGGATCTTCAGGATGATCCTAATAATGTGCACATAGGACAAGCAAATAATCACAAAGGTTGCCAAACCCACGCCCCCAGCCAATGTGAAAAGCACAATTTCATTGGGCACAATATTAGCACATGACAGCTTCAGCAGTGCTGGAACTTCACACAGTATATTTTCAATAATGTTTGCTCCACAAAACGATAATCGAGAGAGAAGAAAGGTGTTTACAAAAGATAGCACAACACCACTTAGCCAAGAAAGGGAAACAACTTGGATACAAAATCTTCTGTTCATGAGTTGGGTGTAATTTAAAGGGTGGCAGATGGCGACATAGCGATCATAACCCATGGCAGTGAGGATTAAGACATCTGTGAATGAAACCAAGAGAACGACAAAGACCTGGACGAGGCATTCACTAAATTCAATGTGTTTCTTCTGGACCAAAAGATCTTTGAGTATCCTGGGGACAGTCACTGTAACAGATACAGTGTCATGAAAGGACAGGACCAGGAGGAAAAAGTACATGGGTGTGTGTAGCTTTGTAGTGACTGTGATGAGAGCGATGACCGTGATGTTTCCCAGCAGGGCAATGATATAGACGAGCAGAAACCAAGCGAATAGTGCAGCTTGAATATCTCCATCGAACGTAAATCCCAGAAGTATGAAACTCAAGTTTGTGGTCCGATTCCTCATGTCCCTTGTGCCTGATGATTAAAACAGTGAAAATAAGGGGTACACAGGATTTTATTACAGCAACACAGTAACATTCTTGTTCATCTCATCTCTCCAAATTACCCCTCTCTACCAACTCAAGGAAATTGTTCAATACCAGCTTTATTCTCCATTTCTCTGTAAGCGTGCCCCTTGCTTTCAAAGAAATAAACTGCCTATACCTTCCCTCTTAAAGAAGCCATCTAGTGCAGAGAAAATTTACAGGCCTGTTTGTGCAGACCTGCATTGTTGGCAATCACCAACAATAGTTGTTCAAGAATGTTGCTTTGTTTAATGATGTCTGCTTCGGTTTTGAGATCTATTGTGACATTCATGGAATGGCCCTTGTAATGACTTTTTCTTGGTCTCCTCTGTTTTCTATGTCTGTGGTTTTGATTTTGAAGGATCATCAGCTCTTCTTTATTTATAAGCATTAAACAGTTGGCCACCTATTTTAACCTATATCGTTATTGATTTGGAATGAATAGATCTGCATGAGCCACAGAGACATTTCTACAGCGAGTGAACTTAAATTATTATTTTCAACAAGAGAAACTTGTCAATTTTCTTGAAACCTGGGAGAGCATAATTAAGAAAAATCAGAAGAGAAAAACATAGCAAGTGTTATGCATGGACAAACAAATGCATTACAAATGCCAACATTGAAATGTTAAAAATAGTAAAGGATCTGATACGTGGCGGCCTACAATCTCTCAATGGTTCAGGGCCAAAAAGCCAACATTACTCTGAACCAAGAGCCCCACTTAAGTCTAAAGGAATCAACAACTAACAGCTAAGGGTGAATATGTTTTAAATTCGAATAAAGTTGACCCTTAGAGCCAGATTTATTAATTCGTCTTAGGCTGTAGCTGTAGCCCACACTTATAGAATTGCTATTGATCATGTATAATTGTGTCTCTGTAAAATTTGCCTGGACTACCAAGGTTATTAGACTAAGGACCATTTTTAACTTTTAATGACTTTCAGTGAAGTATTGTATTTGATTTAAATTGGTCTTTGACCATTTTATATTTCCCTTTTATTATATGAAATGTACATGTATTTTAGAGATTTGTAAACTGTGTTACATGTCTTTTATGATTTAATTATCGAAAAAAAACTTCTTGAAATTGAGTATCTTTGCACTTTGGGAAGGTGGGTGAAGTTTCCAAGACTTTGCATTTAACCCATCCCTGGTCATTCAAATAATGCACAGTTCCTGCCATGTATAGGACACTTCCCTGCAGCTGGATAACCCTCCCACCACCCACCAGGAAGGGAGGGACATTATCAGGGTGCAAGAAATCATGCAGTGCATGGCTTTTGCTGTGGACCAAAGCGCCTTTCCAGCAAGGGCATTGTGCCCACTATCCAGGACTGCACTCTACCGTAGCAATTAACTGTGTCTGCCTGGTAGTGCCCTGCAGCTCCAAGTCCAAACCCTTACAGCGTAGACCTTCCAGCTGCACTGAAAAGTACTGAACAGCAAAAGCTCTGTGCTGTAGTGGGCACGCACTATTTTCTCTCCTTTTTAAGGTCAAAGTCAACCAGACCGCACAGCTGTCTGGTTGCGAAAATACTTCTTGTGGGCATTCTGAAAGCTTCCCTGTGCGCGCATTCCGCCCATTCCATACAATTGGCTTTGTGTTTTGTTGCTCACATTTTCTTGCTCTCTAGTTGCTGGCTTTATTTGCTTTAGGCTGTCCAGCATGTCATCATCCCTCCCACGGAGCAAACTTTATTCACCATTGCTCCTTGTATTTTTACACGAGTCCTCGCTTTCTCTAAACAGGCCTTTATATTTTGTTCTTATTTTGTCACATTTGCTGTGCATTCAAAGACAGAGGTCAAATGCCAGTCTCTGTCTTCTGAGGGAGCTTGGAGTTTACTCTTCTTTCTCTGACATCAAAGTGAGAGGATTTATATGACAATCTTGCTGGTACTGGGAGAGAAAATAATTTTTCTAGCAAACAACGTTTTAATGTCTGTAAATGACTTGTGAAAATATTTCAGAATATATATCAGAATTAGGATATGAAAAATGAAAAAAAAAATTGTAATTCAGACATGTGGTGGAAACAAATATTTGAATACGATCAAAATTAAGTAGTCGGCTAGGTAATTGTATTTCCACACTATCATTTGTGCACTCAATAGTTTTTATCAGTAAAACTGTATGTGCAAATGTAAATGTCATTTCAATTGAAAATGTGTTGTCTGTGATCGCAGTTCACTAACACACCATGCATGCTACATTCTAAGCCATGCAACTCTATACCACACTACTGTATGCCACTTCACTCTATGACACGTCACTCAACCACACTCCACGCCACTCTATGCCAATTCACTCTAGGTCACTCTACTCCACTCCACACTACTCTATGCCACTCCATGCCACTACAATCTATGCCACTCTACTTCACAACACTCAATGATACTTTACTCCACTGTGTAGCATTCTATGCAACTCAACACTACGCCACTCCACCATACACCACTACACTCCAATCTGCAGCACTCCACCCTATGCCACTCCACTCTGATTCCACTCCACTCTCCACGATACTCTACGCCACTCTACCACACAACACGATGACACTCCACTCTATGACACTTTATGACACTTTACACCTCTCCACTCCTTTCCACGCTATGCTCCTCCACGCTACTACACTCCATGACACTCCATTCCTTGCCACTCTACTGATCGCTAATCTACTCCACCCTTCGCCAACTCTACTCCACCCTTCACCAATCTACTCCACCCATCGCCACTCTACTCCATTCTTCTTCGCCACTCTACTGCACTCCACTCTACGCCACTCTTCACCACTACAATCCACCCCATGCGACTCTCCACTATTCCACTAACTTTTAGCCATGTTGAACAGCAGCTTCGTTGGTGTACAACATGGTTGAAGCACATTGGACAGCCGCTAGCTCTTGTTTAGATGAGACCTATTGGCTTTTCCAATGCTTGTTTTTCTTTAGCTTGGCCTTTCGTGAGGTTGGCAGCATTTTTGCATGTGCCCCCACGCACTTTGCCCAACGGGCAAAATCAACCTGTGGTTCTGTTTGGGGCCAATCCCTGACTTTCCGCCAACCTTTTCATGGCGGGTTCCCGATCATGAAAAGGTCGGTCAAAATGCATGTCATGATTGGGATGGCAGTGCTAGCATCGGCACTGCCGCCCATCCCCACTGCTTTTCCCACCACCGCCACGGGATCCAGGATCCTGGCCCTGGAGACGGTCTTGTGGCTGTCCAACCCATCATGGTCATAATTGAGCAGTAGGACCGTCGAGAAGGCGGCAGTCGGACTGCCACCAAGAGTACGGTGGTCTTCGGGCAGCTGTACTCATAATCAGGCCATAAGATAGCAGATACTGAGGCCACCTCTGAGGGAGAGGAATATGGAGCTGACTCCGGAAGTGATTTTTAAGTCGGCTGTGTTCTATCCAATGACTCCTCTTCCAGTGATTCTGAGGGACATGATGATGCCAGTCATGCTGTCCTTTCACAAGCACAGTCTGTGCACCGGAGTGACCGTAGCAGGTTAGACCAACTCAGAGAGCTGGCATGTGCAGCGGAAAGCACAGATTGAGTGTAATCTTGGGAGCCCCCAATTTAGTTTAGCTCCAATGTACACCTTTCACTTGCGACTTTAGATGTAAAGTTGATTACGGCCAATTTTATGCCAATTGACTACATCCATTTCTTTTTGGATGTTGACTTCCTTAAGCAATTTCAGAGCAAACAAATTTGCATGCCGAACAATTTCTGAGGGAGCATGGACACACTCTAGGGCCTCATTCAAGGGTATATCAGTGAACTCCCACTTCACTTGAGGAGTTGAAGATATGTTTGGGCCTTGCACTCAAAATGGGGTTAGTTCACAAACCAAAAATGCAGTCCTGCAGGTCTGCTTGTACAGTTTGAATAACCCCCATTTTAGCACCAAACATGAGCAGAGATCATTTCTTGATATTTCTGCACATGCGGCATTTCAATTCTGCTGCTTGTCCCAGAACCATCCAGACCAAGACAGGTTGTTAAAAATTCAGCCTGTCGTGGAACATTTGTCTGCCAGGTTTCCAGAGATTATTACTCCTGGTTAGAATACAGCAATTGATAAGTCCTTGATCCTCTACAAAGGGCAGGTCTGTTTAGGCAGTACAGTGCAAGCAGAAGAGCTTGCTATGGCATCAGGTTATACATGCTGTGTGAGAGCTCTACTGCATGGCCACATTTAAAGTGTGGTTTGTGGCTAAGGACCTCACCGGCGGGGGAGGGGTCAGTGGGGGAGGAGGGTGTGGCTAGAGCAACAAAAAAAACTGTGACCATGAAGTTGAACACAGGACCCTGCAGTGGACGCCTTCATATATATATATATATATATATATATAGATATATATATATATATATATATATAGATATATATATATATCTCTCTCTCTCTCTCTCTCTCTCTCTCTCTCTCTCTCTCTCTCTCTCTCTCTCTCTCTCTCTCTCTCTCTTTCTCCCTTCCTCTGTCTCCCTCCTCCCTCTGTCTCCCTCCTTCTGTCACCCTCTGTCTCCCTCCCTCGGTCTCCCTCCCTCTGCCTGTCTCCCTCTGTCTCCCTCTAGCCATCTCCCTACATCTGTCTCCCTCTGTCTCCCTCTCTCTGTCCACCTCTCTGTCCCTCTGTCTCCCCCTTGTCTCCCTCTCTCTGTCTCCCTCTCTTTCTCTCCCCTCTCTCTGTCTCCTTTTGTCTGTCTCCCTCCCTCTGTCTCCCTCTGTCTGTCACCCTCTATCTCCCTCTGTCACGTCCCTCTGTCTCCCTCCCTCTGTCCGGCTCCCTTCATCTCCCTCCTTCTCTCTCTCGGTCTTCCTCGCTCTCTCTCTCTCTCTGTCTGTTGCCCTCCTCCCTCGGTCTATCTTCCTCTGTCCCCATCTGCCTGTCTCCCTCCCTCTGTCTGTTTCCCTGTCTCCCTCTGTCTGTCACCCTTTGTCTCCCTCTGTCTCCGTCCCTCCCTCTGTCTCCCTCCCTCTGTCTCCCTCTCTCTGTCTCCCTCTCTCTGTCTCCCTCTCCCTCTGTCTCCCTCCCACTGTCTCCCTCCCTCTGTCTCCTTCTCTTTGTCTCCCTCTGTCTCTCTCTGTCTTCCTCTGTCTCCCTCCCTCTCCCCCTCTGTAACCCTCTGTCTGTCTTCCTCTCCCTCCCTCCCATTCCCTCTCTCCCTCTCCCTTTGTCTCTCTCCCTCTCCCTCCCTCTGGTACCCTCTGTCACCTCACCCAGCGTGTGTGTCAGCCAAAGCTGAGACAGCTTCCCGGGCACACACACAGCCGCACCCGAGTACTTCCCTTCCTCTGTATGTCTCCCTCTGTCTCTCTCTAGCTTTGTCTCCCTCCCTCTGTCTCCCTCCCTCTGTCTCCCTCCCTCTCTCTTTTTCTCTCTCTCCCTCCTCTCTCTCTTTCTCTCTCTCTCTCCCTCTCTCTGTCTCCCTCTGTCTCTCTCACTCACTCTGACTGTCTCCCTCTGTCTCTCTCCCTCTCTCTCTATGTCTCCCTCCCTCTCTGTCTCTCTCTCTCTCTGTCTCTCCCTCTGTCTCCCTCCCTCCCTCTTTCTCCCTCTATCTGTCTCCCTCCCTCTGTAGACCTCCTCGCTCTATCTGCCTCTGTCTGTCTCCCTCCTTCTGTCTGTCTCCCTTTGTCTCCCTCTGTCTGTCATCCTCTGTCTCCGTCCCTCTGTCTCCCTCCCTCTGTCTGTCTCTCTCTGGCTCCCTCCCTCTGTCTGTCTCTCTCTCTCTGTCTCCGTCCCTCGGTCTGTCTTCTCTGTCTGTCTCCCTCTGTCTCCCTCTCTCTGTCTCCCTCTGTCTCCCTTCCTCTGTCTCTGTCCCTCTGTCTCCCTTCCTCTGTCTCTCTCCCTCTGTCTCCCTCCCTCTGTCTCCCTCTTGCTCTGTATCCCTCTTGCTCCGTCTCCCTCCCTCTCACTCTGTCTCCCTCCATCTGTCTCCCTCTCTCTGTCTACCTCTCTGTCCCTCTGTCTCCCTCCCTCTATCTGACTCCCTCCCTCTGTCACCCTCCTCCCTCTGTCTCCCTCCCTCTGCCCGTCTCCCATTGTCTGTCACCCTCTGTCTCCCTCCCTCGGTCTCCCTCCCTCTGTCTGTCTCCCTCTGTCTCCCTCTATCTGTCTCCCTCTGTCTCCCTCCCTCTGTCTCCATCTGTCTGTCTCCCCCTGTCTCCCTCTCCCTCCCTCCCTCTGTCTCCCCCTGCCTCCCTCCTCTGTCTCCCTCTGTCTCTCTCTGTGTCCCTCCCTATGACTACCTCCCTATGACTCCCTCCTCTGTATGTCTCCCTCTGTCTCCCTCTAGCTCTGTCTCCCTCCCTCTGTCTCTGTCTCCCTCCCTCTGTCTCCTTCCGTCTTCCTACATATGTCTCCCTCTGTCTGTCTCTGTCTACCTCTCTGTCCCTCTGGCTCCCCCGGTCTCCCTCTCTCTGTCTCCTCTCTCTCTGTCTCCCTCTCTTTCTCTCCCTCTCTCTCTGTCTCCCTCCCTGTCACCCTCTGTCTCCCCCCTCTGTCTCCCTCTCCCTCTCTCCCTTACCCCCTCTGTCTACCTCTGTCTGTCTCCCTCCCTCTGTCTCCCTCTGTCTGTCACCCTCTATCTCCCTCTGTCACGTCCCTCTGTCTCCCTCCCTCTGTCCGTCTCCCTACATCTTCCTCCTTCTCTCTCTCTCAGTCTCCCTCCCTCTCTCTCCCTCTGTCTCCCTCTATCTGTCTCCCTCCCTCTGTCGCCCTCCTCCCTGGGTCTATCTTCCTCGGTCTCCCTCTGTCCATCTCCCTCCCTCTGTCTGTCTCCCTGTCACCCTCTGTCTGTCACCCTTTGTCTCCTTCTGTCTCCGTCCCTCTGTCTCCCTCTCTCTGTCTCCCTCTCTCTGTCTCCCTCTCCCTCTGTCTCCCTCCCTCTGTCTCCCTCTATCTGTCTCCCTCCCTCTGTAGACCTCCTCCCTCTATCTGCCTCTGTCTGTCTCCCTCCTTCTGTCTGTCTCCCTTTGTCTCCCTCTGTCTGTCACCCTCTGTCTCCCTGTCTCCCTCTGTCTCCGTCCCTCTGTCTCCCTCCCTCTGTCTGTCTCTCTCTGTCTCCATCCCTCTGTCTGTCTTCTCTGTCTGTGTCCCTCTGTCTCCCTCTCTCTGTCTCCCTCTCTCTGTCTCCCTCTCCCTCTGTCTCCCTCCCTCTGTCTCCCTCCCTCTGTCTCCCTCCCTCTGTCTCCTTCTCTTTGTCTCCCTCTCCCTCTGTCTCCCTCTGTCTGTCTCTGTCTCACGCCCTCTGTCTGTCTCCCTCTGTCCTTCTCCCTCTGTCCTTCTCCCTCTGTCTCCCTCTCTCTGTCTCCCTCCCTCTGTCTCCCTCCCTCTGTCTCCCTCCCTCTGTCTCCCTCCCTCTGTTTCCCTCCCTCTCTGTCTCCCTCTCTCTGTCTTCCTCTGTCTCCCTCCCTCTCCCCCTCTGTCTCCCTCCCTCTGACTCCCTCTCCCACCCTCCCCTTCCCTCACTCCCTCTCCCTCTTCCAGTGATTCAGAGGGACATGATGATGCCAGTCATGCTGTCCTTTCACAAGCACAGTCTGTGCACCGGAGTGACCGTAGCAGGTTAGACCAACTCAGAGAGCTGGCATGTGCAGCGGTAAGCACAGATTGAGTGTAATCTTGGCTTCCCCCAATTTAGTTTAGCTCCAATGTGCACCTTTCACTTGTGACTCTGGATGTAAAGTTGATTACGGCCAATTTTATGCCAATTGACTACATCCATTTCTTTTTGGATGTTGACTTCCTTAAGCAATTTCAGAGCAAACAAATTTGCATGCCGAACAATTTCTGAGGGAGCATGGATACACTCTAGGGCCTCATTCAAGGGTATATCAGTGAACTCCCACTTCACTTGAGGAGTTGAAGATATGTTTGGGCCTTGCACTCAAAATGGGGTTAGTTCACAAACCAAAAATGCAGTCCTGCAAGTCTGCTTGCACGGTTTGAATAACCCCCATTTTAGCACCAAACATGAGCAGAGATCATTACTTGATATTGCTGCACATGCGGCATTTCAATTCTGCTGCTTGTCCCAGAACCATCCAGACCAAGACAGGTTGTTAAAAATTCAGCCTGTTGTGGAACATTTGTCTGCCAGGTTTCCAGAGATTATTACTCCTGATTAGAATACAGCAATTGATAAGTCCTTGATCCTCTACAAAGGGCAGGTCTGTTTAGGCAGTACAGTGCAAGCAAAAGAGCTTGCTATGGCATCAGGTTATACATGCTGTGTGAGAGCTCTACTGCATGGCCACATTTATAGTGTGTTTTTGTGGCTAAGGACCGCACCGGCGGGGGTGGGGTCAGTGGGGGAGGAGGGTGTGGCTAGAGCAACAAAAACAACTGTGACCATGAAGTTGAACACAGGACCCTGCAGTGGACGCCTTCATCCACTGAGCCACCAGACCTGGCATATACACATCTCTCTCTCTCTCTCTCTCTATCTCTCTCTCTCTCTCCCTCTGTCTCCCTTACTCTGTCTCCCTCTATCTGACTCCCTCCCTCTGTCACCCTCCTCCCTCTGTCTCCCTCCCTCTGCCTATCTCCCTCTGTCTGTCACCCTCTGTCTCCCTCCCTCGGTCTCCCTCCCTCTGTCTGTCTCCCCCTGTCTCCCTCTCTCTGTCTCCCTCTCCCTCTGTATCCCTTCCTCTGTCTTCCTCTCCCTCTGTCTCTCTCCCTCTGTCTCCCTCCCTCTGTCTCCCTCCCTCTGTCTCCCTCCCTCTGTCTCCATCTGTCTATCTCCCCCTGTCTCCCTCTGTCTCTCTCTGTCTCTCTCTCCCTCTCCCTCCCTCTGTCTCTCTCTGTCTCCCTCCCTATGACTCCCTCCCTCTGTATGTCTCACGCTGTCTCCCTCTCGCTGTCTCCCTCCCTCTGTCTCTGTTTCCCTCCCTCTGTCTCTGTCTCCCGCCCTCTGTCTCCCTCCGTCTCCCTACATCTGTCTCCCTCTGTCTCCCTCTCTCTGTCCACCTCTCTGTCCCTCTCTTTCTCTCCCCTCTCTCTGTCTCCCTCCCTGTCACCCTCTGTCTCCCTCCTCTGTCTCCCTCTCCCTCCCCCCTCTGTCTCCCTCTGTCTCCCTTTGTCTGTCTCCCTCCCTCTGTCTCCCTCTGTCTGTCACCCTCTATCTCCCTCTGTCACGTCCCTCTGTCTCCCTCCCTCTGTCCGTCTCCCTTCATCTCCCTCCTTCTCTCTCTCTCGGTCTTCCTCCCTCTCTCTCTCTCTGTCGACCTCCTCCCTCGGTCTATCTTCCTCTGTCTCCATCTGCTCGTCTCCCTCCCTCTGTCTGTCTCCCTGTCTCCCTCTGTCTGTCACCCTTTGTCTCCCTCTGTCTCCGTCCCTCCCGCTGTCTCCCTCCCTCTGTCTCCCTCTCTCTGTCTCCCTCTCCCTCTGTCTCCCTCTCCCTCTGTCTCCCTACCTCTGTCTCCCTCCCTCTGTCTCCTTCTCTTTGTCTCCCTTTGTCTCTCTCTGTCTTCCTCTGTCTCCCTCCCTCTCCCCCTCTTTCACCCTCTGTCTGTCTTCCTCTCCCTCCCTCCCATTCCCTCTCTCCCTCTCCCTTTGTCTCCCTCCCTCTCCCTCCCTCTGGCACCCTCTGTCACCCTCTGTCACCTCACCCAGCGTGTGTGTCAGCCAAAGCTGAGACAGCTTCCCGGGCACACACACAGCCGCACCTGAGTACTTCCCTTCCTCTGTATGTCTTCCTCTGTCTCCCTCTAGCTCTGTCTCCCTCCCTCTGTTTCCCTCCCTCTCTCTTTTTCTCTCTCTCCCTCCCTCTCTCTCTTTCCCTCTCTCTCCCTCCCTCTCTCTGTCTCCCTCTGTCTCACTCACTCTGACTGTCTCCCTCTGTCTCTCTGTCTCCCTCCCTCTCTCTCTATGTCTCCCTCTCTCTCTGTCTCTCTCTCTCTCTCTCTGTCTCTCCCTCTGTCTCCCTCCCTCCCTCATTCTCCCTCTATCTGTCTCCCTCCCTCTGTAGACCTCCTCCCTCTATCTGCCTCTGTCTGTCTCCCTCCTTCTGTCTGTCTCCCTTTGTCTCCCTCTGTCTGTCACCCTCTGTCTCCCTGTCTCCCTCTGTCTCCGTCCCTCTGTCTCCCTCCCTCTGTCTGTCTCTCTCTGTCTCCATCCCTCTATCTGTCTTCTCTGTCTGTGTCCCTCTGTCTCCCTCTCTCTGTCTCCCTCTGTCTCCCTCTGTCTCCCTTCCTCTGTCTCTCTCCCTCTGTCTCCCTCCCTCTGTCTCCCTCCCTCTGTCTCCCTCTTGCTCTGTATCCCTCTTGCTCCATCTCCCTCCCTCTCACTCTGTCTCCCTCCGTCTGTCTCCCTCTCTCTGTCTACCTCTCTGTCCCTCTGTCTCCCTCCCTCTATCTGACTCCCTCCCTCTGTCACCCTCCTCCCTCTGTCTCCCTCCCTCTGCCCGTCTCCCTCTGTCTGTCACCCTCTGTCTCCCTCCCTCGGTCTCCCTCCCTCTGTCTGTCTCCCTCTGTCTCCCTCTGTCTGTCTCCCTCTGTCTCCCTCCCTCTGTCTCCATCTGTCTGTCTCCCCCTGTCTCCCTCTCCCTCCCTCCCTCTCTCTCCCCCTGACTCCCTCCTCTGTCTCCCTCTGTCTCTCTCTGTGTCCCTCCCTATGACTCCCTCCCTATGACTCCCTCCTCTGTATGTCTCCCTCTGTCTCCCTCTCGCTCTGTCTCCCTCCCTCTGTCTCTGTCTCCCTCCCTCTGTCTCCTTCCGTCTTCCTACATCTGTCTCCCACTGTCTGTCTCTGTCTACCTCTCTGTCCCTCTGGCTCCCCCTGTCTCCCTCTCTCTGTCTCCCTCTCTCTGTCTCCTCTCTCTCTGTCTCCCTCTCTTTCTCTCCCTCTCTCTCTGTCTCCCTCCCTGTCACCCTCTGTCTCCCCCCTCTGTCTCCCTCTCCCTCTCTCCCTTTCCCCCTCTGTCTCCCTCTGTCTGCCTCCCTCCCTCTGTCTCCCTCTGTCTGTCACCCTCTATCTCCCTATGTCACGTCCCTCTGTCTCCCTCCCTCTGTCCGTCTCCCTACATCTTCCTCCTTCTCTCTCTCGGTCTTCCTCCCTCTCTCTCTCTCCCTCTCTCTGTCTCCCTCCCTCTCTCTCCCTCTGTCTCCCTCTATCTGTCTCCCTCCCTCTGTCGCCCTCCTCCCTTGGTCTATCTTCCTCGGTCTCCCTCTGTCCGTCTCCCTCCCTCTGTCTGTCTCCCTGTCACCCTCTGTCTGTCACCCTTTGTCTCCTTCTGTCTCCATCCCTCTGTCTCCCTCTGTCTCCCTCTCTCTATCTCCCTCTCCCTCTGTCTCCTTCCCTCTGTCTCCCTCCCTCTGTCTCCCTCCCTCTGTCTCCTTCTCTTTGTCTCCCTCTCCCTCTGTCTCCCTCTGTCTGTCTCTGTCTCACGCCCTCTGTCTGTCTCCCTCTATCCTTCTCCCTCTGTCTCCCTCTCTCTGTCTCCCTTCCTCAGTCTCCCCCTGACTCCCTCCCTCGGTTTCCCTCCCTCTCTGTCTCCCGCTCTCTGTCTTCCTCTGTCTCCCTCCCTCTCCCCCTCTGTCCCCCTCCCTCTGTCTCCCTCTCCCACCCTCCCCTTCCCTCACTCCCTCTCCCTTTGTCTCCCTCCCTCTCCCTCCCTCTGTCACCCTCTGTTACCCTCTGTCACCTCACCCAGCGTGTGTGTCAGCCAGGACTGATTTAGCTTCCCAGGCTCACACACAGCAGCCCCCGAGTACTTCCCTTCCTCTGTATGTCTCCCTCTGTCTCCCTCTAGCTCTGTCTCCCTCCCTCTGTCTCTGCCTTCATCCCTCTGTCTCCATCCGTCTCCCCAGTCTGTCTCCCTCCCCCTGTCTCCCTCTCTCTGTCTACTTCTCTGTCTCTCTGCCTCCCCCTGTCTCCCTCTCTCTGTCTCCCTCTCTTTCTCTCCCTCTCTTTCTCTCCCTCTCTCTCTGTCTCCCTCCCTGTCACCCTCTGTCTCTCCCTCTGTATCCCTCTCCCTCTCTCCCTCTTCCTCCCTCCCCCTCTGTCTCCATCTGTCTGTCTCCCTCCCTCTGTCTCCCTCCATCTGTCACCCTCTATCTCCCTCTGTCACGTCCCTCTATCTCCCTCCCTTTGTCTGTCTCCTTATGTCTCCCTCCCTCTCGGTCTTCCTCCCTTGCTCTCTCTGTCTCCCTCTCTCTGTCTCCCTCCCTCTCTCTCCCTCTGTCTCCCTCACTCTAACTGTCTCCCTCCCTCTGTCTACCTCCCTCTGTCGCCCTCCTCCCTCTGTCTATCTCCCTCTATCCGTCTCCCTCCATCTGTCTGTCACCCTTTGTCTCCCTCTTTTTCCGTCCCTCTGTCTCCGTCTCTCTGTCTCCCTCTCTCTGTCTCCCTCTCCCTTTGTCTCCCTCCCTCTGTCTCCCTCTGTCTGTATCCCTCTGTCTCCTTCTCTTTGTCTCCCTCTCCTTCTGTCTCCCTCTGCCTGTCTCTGTCTCCCTCCCTCTGTCTGTCTCCCTCTGTCTGTCTCCTTCTGTCTCCCTCTCTCTGTCTCCCTCTCCCTCCCTCTGTCTCCCCCTGACTCCCTCCCTCTGTCTCCCTCCCTCTCTGTCTCCCTCTCTGTCTTCCTCTCTCTGTCTCCCTCTCTCTCTGTCTCCCTCCCTCTCCCCCCTCTGTCACCCTCTGGCTCCTTCCCTCTGGCTCCCTCTCCCTCCATCCCCTTCCCTCACTCCTTCTCCCTTTGTCTCCCTCCCTCTCTCTCCCTCCCTCTGTCACCCTCTGTCACTTCACCCAGCGTGTGTGTCAGCCAGGGCTTACTGGGCACACACACAGCCGCACCCGAGTACTTTGCAGGTCTTTAAAAGACCATTTACTTGTAAATGAGTCTTTGTTGTATTTCACCTCTTCATAGTGCCCCTGCATCTCCTCTCTGACTATCACTGGAATCGCCCGGCCCCCACAGAGCAGAGTCTCTCAGAGTCACGCTGCTGCAACAAGCAGTGTTTGCGCACACTCTTTAAACAAAAATAAAAAACACAGGTACGATGTCTTGAAGGTACGCAGGCCGCCAAGGAAGGCTTGCCAGGCCGCGGGTCGTACTATAAGCACCCGTGCTCTACTGGCTTTGTGAACAGCTTGAGAGTGAATACAGGGAAGGACTCCCCTCTAAATCCAGTAGGTTGCCCTCCCATGCTAGGAGTCACAGGAAGGAATGTATGGGAGCTTGTCCAGCTACTCCTTCACAAAAGTTATAACCTTTATGTGGACAACTTGAAGTAGAGCTGTTTTGTGAGCTGTACAAAGCTGGTAATGTGGCATGTGGGACAGTTCATTGTCGCAGCAAAGGATTACCACAGGAACTTTTTTGTAAGAAGCTCCAAAAAAAACAGAGCACTGCATTGCATTTCAATGAACTACTCACAAATAAATTCTCTGATACGCATGATGTGTATGTGCTCACTACAATTAATTATGAGAACCCTTCCCCCGTCGTGATTTGGGCTCAGATGGCCGAAGTTCACAAGCCCACCTTTATACTTGATTACAACAAGTACATGGGCGGAGTGTATAAGAAAGATCAGGTTCTTCAACCATACAATGAGAGTAGTAAAACTTGCACTTGGTATAAGAAACTGTTTACCTACCTGATCCCGGAGGCAATATTCAATGCATATGTTGTTTATCGTCAGACCAACACAGGAAGACTTATGTGTTTCCTTGACTCTCAGTTGACCGTCATTGAAAGTCTTAATGCTACAGAAGCAGCAGCATCCACTTCATATGCTCTGGAGGACGTGGCAAGGTTGCAGGATAGACATTTTGCTAATCACATTCCTGAGACAAGCTAAAAAGACTCAACCTTGTTGTCGTTTTTTAGTCTGCACTAAGCGAGGAAAGAGACAGGAGAGTCTTATTTACTGTCCCCAGTGCCCATCTTAGCCAACCCTCTGTTTTCCTACTTGCTTTATGCTGTACCTTACAAAAGTGACATATTGCGAAATTGGCCAAAATGCACATATTGGCGGACGGAAGATAAGCCACATTGTTATGAAGTACCCTGTATGGCCAGGCCACCCCCACGCTCCTCCTGCTGCTCATGACAGTATCTGACCTGTGACCTTCCTCCTGTATTTTTCTGCCGCAGCAGGCGACCCAGCCGCAGCTGAGCTGCCCGCACTTGTTCTTCGCGCTTTTCCCGCCGCTGCCTCCCTGCGGCCCCGCCCCCCGCCAGCCGATTGGCCACCCCGCTCCCGCCACCCAGCGGACCCTCCCTCCCAGCTCCCTTCTTATGATGCCCCCTCACACGCACAGCGGTCACGCGCAGCGGGCGCGCCGATTGTGCGCCGAAGGCGCGCCAAAGGTAAGCCCGTCTGCGCCCGTCCGCGCCTGGACCGCGCCCAGTGCCAGGACCCCTGGCCCCTGCCGAAGCAAGACGACCCGATGGACCTACGACGCCGCAACACTCAACGCACTCAACACTGGCCGGAACCCTGCCTGCTACCGAGCCGCCCCGAGACGCACCCACGGACCCTTCGCCTGTCAAGCCTGCCGTTTCTCCTGCTACCGGACCTGCACGGCCCCCGCCAAGCCCGGCACCAGCAGCAACCACCTGAAGTGCATCCTGCTCAACACCTGCTCCATCCACAGGCACGCCGTGGAACTCTGGGACCTGCTCGACACAACAGCACCGGACGTCGCCTTCCTCACCGAAACCTGGATGAACGCCTCCTCAGCGCCCGACATCGCCATAGCCATCCCGGACGGATACAAGATCACCCGGAAGGGCCGCATCAACCAGACGGGAGGAGGCATCGCCATCGTACACAAGAACACCGTCCGCATCTCAACTAACACCGACGACGCCTTCTCCGCCGCTGAACACCTGCACTTCCAGATATACACTGACCCCAAGACCACCCTCAGCGGCACCCTCATCTACAGACCACCGGGACGACGCACACAATTCAGCGAAGACATCGCAGACTTCATCAGCCCGCACGCCCTTCCCTCCGCCGACTACATCCTCCTAGGAGACCTCAACTTTCATCTGGAGAACAACAACGACAGAAACACCACCGCCCTGCTGGACAACCTCGCCAACCTCGGACTCAAGCAACTGGTGAACACCCCCACCCACTACGCCGGCCACCCGCTCGACCCAGTCTTCACATCCAGCAAGCACATCTCCTTCAGCCACACCACCGGACTCCACTGGACCGACCACAGCTGCGTCTACTTCGGCTTAAAAAAAACCACGACTCACCACCACCCGCAACAGGTCCCCCGCCAATGCTGGAGCAAGATCACCGCCGAGCAGCTCACCGCCTCCCTCAGCCAGAACATTCCCACCAGCACAACGGACCCCAACGAAGCAGCCAGCAACCTCACCAAGTGACTGACCGCCTGCGCCGATGACCTCGCTCCACTAAAGAACCCTCCCAGCAGACACGACAGCAAGAAAACCCCCTGGTTCACCGACGAACTCAAGGAATCCAAGAAGAACTGCCGCACCCTCGAGAAAGCCTGGCGGCTCGACAACACCACAGACAACAGGACCGCCCTCAAGCACGCCACCCGCAAACACCATCAGCTAATCCGCGCCACCAAGAAGACGGCGCTCAAAGAACGACTGGACAACAACACCCAGGACAGCAAGGAACTCTTCAGCATCGTCAAAGAGTTCTCCAACCCCAGTGCCGGAAACAACGACATCACTCCCTCGCAAGACCTCTGCAACTCACTCGCCTCATTCTTCCACCGCAAGATCGCCGACATACACAACAGCTTCGACGCACAGACCACGCACCCTACCACCGAACCAACTCCCGCCACCACCACCCTCTGCAACTGGACCCCGATCAGCACTGAAGACACCACCCGCACGATGAACTCCATCCATTCCGGATCACCAACCGACCTGTGCCCACACCACGTCTTCAACAAAGCCGACGCCACCATCGCACCCCATCTCCAAGACACCATCAACTCCTCCTTCCACACAGCCACCTTCCCGGAGAGCTGGAAGCATGCCGAGCTGACCGCCCTCCTGAAGAAACCAACGGCGGACCCCACCGACCTCAAGAACTACCGTCCCATCTCGCTCCTTCCTTTTCGGCCAAAGTCATCGAGAAGACCGTCAACAGACAGCTGGCTGCCTTCCTCAAGACGAACGGATCCCTCGACCCCTCGCAGTCTGGATTTCGGGCCAACCACAGCACAGAGACCGCCCTGATCGCAGCCACCGACAACATCAGAACCCTGATCGACAACGGGGAAAGAGCGGCCCTCATCCTCCTGGACCTCTCTGCGGCATTCGACACCGTCTGCCACCGAACTCTAGTGAGGCGCCTCAGCAACATCGGAATTCGAGAAAAAGCGCTGGAATGGATCACCTCGTTCCTCACCGGAAGAACCCAGAGAGTCCGCCTTCCTCCGTTCAGATCCGAGGCCACCGAAGTCATCTGCGGCGTACCACAAGGATCGTCACTCAGCCCAACCCTCTTCAACGTCTACATGAGCCCGCTCGCAGCCATCGCACGCCAGCACAACCTCAAAATCATCTCCTACACTGACGACACCCAGCTCATCCTCTCCCTCACCAGCGACCCCACCACCGCCAGAGCCAACCTACACGAAGGGAAGAATAACGTCGCCGACTGGATGAGGAACAGCCGCCTCAAACTGAACTCGGACAAGACGGAAGTCCTCATCCTGGGATCATCACCCTCCGCCTGGGACGACTCCTGGTGGCCCCCGGCCCTGGGCACCGCTCCCAAACCAACGGACCATGCACGCAACCTGGGCTTCATCCTGGACTCCTCCCTGTCAATGACCAGACAAGTCAACGCCATCTCATCCTCGTGCTACAACACCCTGCACAAGATCTTCAGATGGATCCCCACGGAAACCAGGAAGACCGTCACCCAGGCACTCGTCACCAGCCGACTGGACTACGGGAACACCCTCTATGCCGGAACCACAGCGAAACTTCAGAAAAGACTCCAACGCATCCAGAACGCCTCCGCCCGACTCATCCTCGACATCCCCCGACACAGCCACATCACCGGACACCTGAGAGACCTGCACTGGCTCCCCGTCAGCAAGAGAATCACGTTCAGACTCCTCACCCAAGCACACAAGGCTCTCCACGACCTGGGCCCCAAGTACCTCAACGACCGCATGACCTTCTACACGCCCACCCGCCAGCTACGTTCGACCAGCCACGCCCTCGCCACCGTACCACGCATCCGCAGAGCCACCGCCGGAGGAAGATCCTTCTCCTACCTGGCAGCCAAGACGTGGAACTCCCTCCCCACCCACCTTCGGTGAACACAAGACCATCTTGCCTTCAAGAAGCAGCTCAAGACCTGGCTGTTCGAGCAGTAACTTTCCCCTCCCCCAGCGCCTTGAGACCCTTCCGGGTGAGTAGTGCGCTATACAAATGACGTGATTGATTGATTGATTGGCGAAAACGTAAAGTCTTGACTAGAATTGAAGTGATCTTTTTAGAGAACATATACATACAACACAAGGACCACCCTGATTGCCCATAAGAACAAGAGTAAATGTAATAAGTTTAAAAAAATGTTCTGTGGGTCTCTTTCACCAACACTTCTACTTGCTTTGAAAGTGTCCAAACTCAATTAGTAACTCAGTGTTATTAAAAAAGGATACGTACCACAATATTTTGTATGATGATAATTTTCATTTTTTTAGTATAAGGACAATATACATCTCAGTATGTATTCAAATTAGTGCAGATGACACAGTGTTCAGATAGTGAACTAATATGAATACAACAACATAGAACAAGACAGTGAACAGATTTCCAAGGTTGTTTATGATTTTTTACCAAACAAGCGTAAGTGGAAATCGTGTCTATTCATGTATGGTATGAACAAGAACAAAACAAGTGTGCTGTTCCGAAGACAGTTATGTCAGAAAAATCCCTACAGGTGGATTTATCATTTTATTACAAAGTTTAAAAAAAGGGGATTAACTTTCTCACTTTTGTGTATATGTTTTGTTATTGGGTATTTACAGATCACTCAAGAGAAGCATACTTTATTGGTTACACAAGCCCTCACCCACCAAAGTAGCATGCTTCCTCATCGTGCTGTGCTCCATGCTGGGCAGGCGCCGCATTGCCCAGTGGGCCCCTACAATTGGGCTCTTTGCCAGAGTTCTTTTAATACTCGGGAAGCTGAGTAATGCCTGCACTAGATTGGAGTGAGGGATTAAAGGGTGGAAGATTGGAGAAATATGTTGTTTAAAATGTGTTATGGGTTAAAAAAAAGGGTGACTTTTAATGGGAACCAATTAGAGCTCATGCCAAGAATAAAAACAAGTATCAAATCCAAAACGACACCAATAAATCCTGGATTCTTATAAGAGGCCTATGTTTTTCTTGACATAACCTGCTCATGAAGGAGTAAAAAGCAATTTATCAGGACTGGAAAAATAGACCTAAATTGTTATATTAGACTAATGTGTCAAAGGGGTCTCACAATTCTGAACCTTTTATTGTGACCTGCTTTTTAGAGTGAATCTGTCAGAGCACCCCATTCAGATTGGCAAGTAGATATTTTAATGAATATTTCATGTTAATTATTTGAATAATATTCAAATTAGTATTGTATAGCAAAACAATTTTTGTTACAGTAGTCATTTTTATCAACAATTTATAATTAAATATAGATAAATACAAAAGAAAAATATATAAAAATGTAATGTTATAAGGTAATTTATTTTTTAATTTAATATAAAATCTAAACTTTATAATAAAAACAATTTTAAATACTGTACATATTTTGTATGTAGAAAATTGTCATTGTAGAAATATATTTTAACTTTTTATTGTAGAAATTGTTTTATGTTTTTTATTTATTAATGTTAGATTATGATTTGTTTTTTATTTTATGGTTCACAGTTCAGAAATGGTAGGACACATTTTCAAATATATATTTAATAATAGTGATACAAATATTCTTTTATATGTTAATGTTTATATATGAATATATAGGTTTGTTATTTTGATTAGTGTCTTCTTTATGTAAATGCTCAGTTATTTTATAGACGCAAAATTGTGTGACTGTGGAGTAATGATTGTATGTATAAGATGTTTAGCTTGTAGCACCTTGCATTACGTATTTTAGATTGTAGTGAAAATATGAATGTTCACCCCTTGAGTGTCCAATACCTTACCCAAATTGGTTTAAAGTGGAGTGGGAATAGTAAATGTTACTCTTTTAGTGTCCAACACCTTCCTCAAATGGGTATAGATCAGATTGGGAGTAGTAAATGTTACCCCTTTAGTGTCAAAACACCTTAACCAAATTGGTATAGATTGGAAAGGGGTTAGTAAATGTCACCCTTTCAGTATCCAACACTTTCCCCAACTTGGTATAGATTGGAGTGGGAATAGTAAATGTTGACCCTTTAGTATCCAACACTTTCCCCAAATGGGTATAGATTGGAGTGGGAACAGCAAATGTCATCCCTTTTAGTGTCCAAGACTTTCCTAAAAATGGTTTATGATGGAGTGTGATTATTTAATTTTAACATTTTTATATGAAATCCTTTATTTAAATTATATTTCTATGTAGTAGAAATAGTTTATTTAATGTGTATTGTTGGTGATTATAAATATCACAAAAATAGTTATATTTTAGTAATACATATTAATTACATATTTTAATGTAACAAAGACATGCAACATTCCTCTAAATTTATTTGTTTTCAAAGTTTATTTAATTCATGTTAAAAATGTTAAACATATATATATATCAATTTAAAGATTAGCATTTATTTATGAATGCTAATTTAACTTTTATTAATGCTTGATATGTAGATTGATAGTTGTTTATATTGTATATACATATGTGTGTGTATGTATGTGTGTGTGTATATATATATTAGCATCTAAATTGTTTAAAAGTTTGTAGTTGATGGAAATTATTTGTTATGAACTTAGTTATATATTTTATTTGGGTGAATTGTAAATATTTGGTGATGTAATATATTTATTTTTAATTTAAGCATGAGTATAAAATGTTTTATGTTTATTTGAAATAAATATTTTATGTAAAAAGATGTTTTTATATTTATTAATGTTGGATTATGATTTGTTTTTTATTTTATGGTTCACAGTTCAGAAATGGTAGGACATATTTTCAAACATATATTTAATAATAGTGATACAAATATTCTTTTATATGTTAATGTTTATATATGAATATATAGGTTTGTTATTTTGATTAGTGTCTTCTTTATGTAAATGCTCAGTTATTTTATAGACGCAAAATTGTGTGACTGTGGAGTAATGATTGTATGTATAAGATGTTTAGCTTGTAGCACCTTGCATTACGTATTTTAGATTGTAGGGAAAATATGAATGTTCACCCCTTGAGTGTCCAATACCTTTCCCAAATTGGTTTAAAGTGGAGTGGGAATAGTAAATGTTACTCTTTTAGTGTCCAACACCTTCCTCAAATGGGTATAGATCAGATTGGGAGTAGTAAATGTTACCCCTTTAGTGTCAAAACACCTTAACCAAATTGGTAGAGATTGGAAAGGGGTTAGTAAATGTCACTCTTTCAGTATCCAACACTTTCCCCAACTTGGTATAGATTGGAGTGGGAATAGTAAATGTTGACCCTTTAGTGTCCAACACTTTCCCCAAATGGGTATAGATTGGAGTGGGAACAGCAAATGTCATCCCTTTTAGTGTCCAAGACTTTCTTAAAAATGGTTTATGATGGAGTGTGATTATTTAATTTTAACATTTTTATGTGAAATCCTTTATTTAAATTATATTTCTATGTAGTACAAATAGTTTATTTAATGTGTGCTGTTGGTGATTATAAATATCACAAAAATAGTTATATTTTAGTAATACATATTAATTACATATTTTTATGTAACAAAGACATGCAACATTTCTCTAAATTTATTTGTTTTCAAAGTTTATTTAATTCATGTTAAAAATGTTAAACATATATATATCAATTTAAAGATTAGCATTTATCTATGAATGCTAATTTAACTTTTATTAATGCTTGATATGTAGATTGATAGTTGTTTATATTGTATATACATATGTGTGTATGTATGTGTGTGTGTATATATATATATTAGTATTTAAATTGTTTAAAAGTTTGTAGTTGATGGAAATTATTTGTTATGAACTTAGTTATATATTTTATTTGGGTGAATTGTAAATATTTTGGTGATATAATATATTTATTTTTAATTTAAGCATGTGTATAAAAGGTTTTATGTTTATTTGAAATAAATATTTTATGTAAAAGGATTTTTTTATATTTATTAATGATGATGCAATTATTTTGGCGATATTATTGTAGGCAATATTGTGTGAATCAATATTTTTGAGATATATTTTATTTGAAGTTGACAATATTTGTGTTTTCGTTATAAGTAAAAATTGATCTTCTTAACTGGTCTTTGTATTCTCGATATTTGTGGTTTTATTAGTTAAGTATAGGAATCAATATTTTTTTAACAATATTTCTTTTCCGATATTTTTGTATTTTGATGTATGCATTGATATATCAGGTCCAAGATTCCATGGTTTCTATGGAATTTTAGTCAGATGGCTTTGGTCGGGATGAGACCCAAAGACTAACTAGAGGTCAAAACACTGACATTCCATCCCTAAGTTGCTTTCAAAACATGTTATGGTTCGCCAGGAGATACCATATATGAATAGACAGGATCCCCACTCATGTTTGTTTGCTATACAATCATATGCAACCTTGGAATCTGTTTACTGTTCTATATTGTTATATGCATATTAGTTCACTGTCTGAGCACTCCATTGTCTGCACTGATTTGGATACATACGGAAATGTATATTGCCTAATATTAAAAGTGAAAATCGTCATCATGCAAGACACTATGCGCCTTGTATCCTTTTTCAATAGCATTGATTATGATGCAAGTTACCAATTGAGTTTGCAAACTTCCAAAGCAAGTAGAAGGGTTGGTGAAAGAGTCCCGCTGGACATTTGTTTGGCTTATTACTTTAGGGAACTTAGGCAGTATTCCCCATCATGTTGGCCTTAGTTTCAAAGGTAGATATGCTTACTCAGTTTGAGGAGTGTTGGCCTCAAAACCACTCTCAGACACCCCCGTCTTGCATCCACAAATTGGAAGGAGGTGTATTTAACACAGTGAGTGCACTGAAGGCAGATGAAAGGCATGTTTTCTTCCACTTCAATCAGTGAGCCACGAAAGGCATTACTTGGCAAGTATACGAGATTAGTCAGGACTTTGATGAAGACAGAGACATGAACAGGTAGAAAAAGGTTAGGCTAGGTGTGCGTTCACAGGGATATTGCATAGGTTGAAGGCAGATAGGATAGTAAAGATACACATGCCATCCCTTCATCTTCACCTACTAACTCAAATCCATTAGTGCCTTATTCACCCCGATACTGAATCACTCCTTCTTTAAACTAAGCAGATGACTCCAAACCATACAGACCATAGCAGGCAGCCTCCTCCCTTTGTAGTGTAGTTCCTGTATCCCTGATAGGATCTGCGCATTGGAATAATAAACACTATAGATTTGGAAAGGGGCGACCATTCGGTCCCCCCGAACGTATGGTGGAGTACCACGATCCCCCCGGGAAGCCATCTTGGGCGGGAGGCGAGTCTCGGCTGGTATGCCCGAAGCGGCGTAGCCGGGGCGCGCCTTTTTCCCGCCCTGGAGTGGGCTGGCCTAGACACTGACGCGGCCGGCCACGCCCTTGGGGCAGGCAGGGGCGGGTTTACGCCCGCCCTGAAGACGGATAAAAGGAGCGACAAGCCAAGAAAGCATCCTCTTGTTCCTGTGCTCTGAAGCTGCACCTCCTCGCTGCACGCGAGCTCGAGACGGAACGAAGAGCCAATTTTGAGCGTGGTAATCTTTCTTTTTGTCTTACAGATACTCTGTCTGAGAATGCCCAAGAAAGTCGGAAAGCGAGTCAGTACCGGCCAGATGCTCCGCATGCTCATGAAAGAAGTAACCGATCTGAAGAAGCAGATGGCAGCTAAAGACGGGGAAGGGGGACCGAAACGACCTTTGTCGGGAGCAGCCCCCGGAGGGAAAGGCAAGAGGTCCAGAAGGGGGGCAGCTGGGGGGGAAACCCCGGTTCCCGATATCCCCCTTGAAGAGCCAACTCCGGTGCCGAAGGAAGGGAATCCGATTCCCGTGGTGGTCACTCCCGTATCCGGGGAGGATATGCCTCCCGAGTTGGCAGCACAATTGGCAGCGTGGTTGGGGAAAGATAGCGAGGGCGCCACGGCTGACGATGCACGGGTGTTAATGAGACAACTGCGTGAAACTAGGGAGGCGGTGAAGGCACCATCGTCAGTTACCCCGCTGTCTCCGGCGGCAGGAAAGGCAACAGGCCCAGGTCCGGCGGCAGATGCAGCTTCTGGTTCAGGTAAGCGGCCATTGCCGATTGTGAGGGAGGGGTCTGCACCTTCACGAAGGGAAAAGGTGGCTCAGCATGTTCCTCTGGCAATTAAAGAAAAGATTTGGGCGGATGAGTATGTAAACATTTTTTCTTTGCTTACCGACCATTATGAGATGGAGCATGTTAAGAGCCAAAAGGAGCTCATGCATCTGAGTGTTTGGCGCGCAAAAATGGCCGCCTTTAAAGTCGACGAAAACATTGGCACTTGGGGAAGGGCATGGGGAATCTTTACCTCCATCATGGGCGAACGTAGGCCCGAGTTGCTGACCGAATTGCCTATTTATCAGTCACGGATCATGGAGTATTACGTATCATATGGGGGCAATCAGTGGTTCTGCTACGATAATATTTTTAGAAAGGCGAAAGAACATGACAAAAACTTGACTTGGGATTGTTACGACTCCGTTTCATGGTCAAAAATGGAGAGTACAGGAATGTTAAAAGTGCCATTGGTAGGAAGTAGTGGGGGCGAATCCTCCCGCCAATCCGCTGGGACACCCTTTCGGTCGGGTGCAGGTAACGACTATCACTCAAAGCCGAATGGCAATGCAGGTAAAAGGGGGATTTGTTGGAATTTCAACAGGGGTAAATGTACGAGGCCCCAGGGGTCATGCAAGTTTAGACACGAATGTGGAGGGTGTGGGCAGCCATCCCATCCTGAGTCCATGTGCCGAGCCAAAACGGGTGATAACGGTGGTAGGGGAAGCGCCAAACAGGTCTGAAATAGTCCGAGGGGCGCCTTTACCTACTCCGATTGATACCATGGCAATGATTCCTTGGCTCAGCGAATACCCAGATCATGCTTCCGCTGGGGTGTTGCGGAACGGGTTTTCATATGGTTTCCGCATCCCAGTGGGGGATTTTCAGGGTGTAGCAAAATGTAAGAACCAACTGTCGGTCTTGCAACATACGACCGTGGTACAGGAAAAGATTGGGAAGGAGGTTACTCGAGGTCGAGTCGCCGGTCCATTTGATGTGCCACCGATGGCTAACTTTGTTTGTTCCCCTTTAGGGGTGGTCCCCAAGAAGGACCCGGGTGAGTTTCGGCTGATACATAATTTGTCAGCCCCACGTGGTCTTTCCGTGAATGATGCGATAGACCCGGAAGTGTGTTCGGTGCGGTACGCGTCTTTCGATGAGGCCGTGGCCATTTTGAATCGCCTAGGGCCCGGTGCGCTGATGGCAAAATCAGATATTGAGTCAGCGTTCCGGTTGCTCCCGGTACATCCAGACGATCAGCGTCTCCTTGGTTTTATGTTTCAGGGTCACTATTACATGGATAGATGTATGCCAATGGGATGCTCTATATCTTGTGCCTATTTCGAAAAGTTCAGTTGTTTTCTGCAATGGGTCTTCACAAAGAAGACGGGTTTTCAACATGTTATGCATTATCTCGATGACTTTTTGTTTCTGGGGGCGGCCGGGGATCCAGAATGTGGACAGGCTTTGAACGAATTTTGTGTCTTAATGAATCATTTTGGTGTGCCATTGGCACCAGGTAAGACTGTGGGTCCCTCGACTTGCCTCGAGTTTCTGGGGATCGAGCTCGACTCAGAGGAAGGCTGTTTTCGATTACCAAGAGAAAAAGTGTTAAAATTCAGGGCATCCCTTGAAACGTGTATTAGTGGATCTAAGGTTAAACTGCATCAATTACAACAATTGGTGGGCCAGTTGAATTTTGCCCTGAGAGTAATACCGATGGCCCGCCCCTTTTCCCGCTCGATCGCTCAAGCCATGGTCGGCCTGAAGGAGGGTCATCATCGCACAAGGCTATCGGCAGAGGTTCGCCAGGACATGCGCATTTGGTTGGCATTTCTGGCGGATTTCAATGGTCGAATTGTCTGGATCAAACCGGCGGTGTCCTCCGAGGAGCTGGGGCTGTGGACAGATTCGGCTGGGAGCATTGGGTTTGGTGCCATATTCGGCAAACAATGGTCGGCTCAAAAATGGCCGTCATGGTGGCATGAGTGTGGGCTGACGAGTAACATTGCTTTTCTTGAACTTTTCCCCATTCTGGTGGCCCTGAAAACTTGGCCCGAGGGATTCAGAGATCACTCTGTGGTGTTCTGGTCTGATAACATGACCGTGGTTGAGTGTATCAATAGCCAGGCAGCACGATGCAAATGGATTCTGAGATTGCTCAAAGAAATTGTGTTATTGTGTATGCAATTGAATGTGCTATTTAAGGCAAGACATGTGCCGGGGGTAATGAACAAAGCGGCTGATGCGCTTTCTCGTTTTCGTATGCAGGCCTTCTCGGGTTTTCTGCCCACAGCGGACCCGGTGGCGGCACCCTTTCCCGAAGCTCTCTGGTCTCTCGGTGCCCCGAATTACGAAACCTCGTGGGAGAGAGTTTAGGACCCAGGACGAGGAAGGCATATGAAGGGGCGTTCCGTTCCTATTGGGCCTTTTTGGGGGTGGCTAGGGGGGAGCTTTGGGGCCAGGAGGAGATGGTAGTAAAATTTTTGCTGTCTTTACATCGGGCAGGCAAATCAGTGGCTACGGCCCAGAGGCATCGGGCCGCCATTTCCTTTATGGCAAGGGCTCATGGGATCCAGGACCCGACTGCGTCTTTCGTTGTGCAAAAAGCGCTACGTGGGTGGCAACGCCTTGAGGGTCGCAGAGTAGATGAAAGGCGCCCGATAGGTCTGGATAGGTTGGCCCTGTTATTATCTGTACTTCCTGCAACGTGTTCATCCCAGTATGAAACAGTGTTATTCCGAGCCGCTTTTGCGCTAGCATTCCATGGGGCTATGCGGGTGAGCGAACTAGTGGCGAAGAACAAGCAGGATGCCATGGGGGGACTGTGCTGAGAGCACGTTCAGGTCAGGGGGGAGACAATGACTGTCTCGTTTGTCAGGTCCAAGACCGATCAGGGTGCGATTGGGGACTGCATAATCATACAAAGGATTCCCGGGTCCTCCATGTGCCCTGTAGTGTGCGTAGAGGAATATTTAGCGCAAAGGGTGGCATCATGGGGGGGGACCTTGTTGAGACACGCTGACGCCACCCCACTGACGAGGTTTCAGTTCCAGCGGGTGCTTGCGATGTCGATTTCGGCCGCGGGCTTGAACCCCGGCGAGTTTGGGACCCATTCCTTTCGGATAGGGGCTGCTACAGAAGCTACAGCCAGGGGTCTGAATGTAGAACAAGTAAAACGTGTGGGGCGTTGGTCCTCGAACTGTTATAAGAGGTATGTGCGGTTGCATATGTTGTGAAGCTGTAATGATGTACTCACGCTTCTTGTTTTTGTTTGGTTTTCAGTTGCGCAAGCCTACGAGGCGGGGCGAACTGTGCAGTCGACCCGACACCGGGGGGCCAGCGGTCAGACATCACCGGCTGTGGAAAAGGAGGTGTGGGTCGTGGGCCACTCATACGTGAGGCGTGCCGCGGACGTATTCAAAGCAGGTGACATGATTCACGTGGCTGGGGAATACGGGTACAGGGTGTCCTTCTACGGAAAGGGCGGGCTCTGTATTGACCAGTTTCAATCATTTTTCGAGGGTTTGTTAGGGCGGACAAGGTCACCGCCGTCTGCAGTCATAGTACATCTTGGGGGCAACGATTTGGTGACCACTGGTAGACGACTTCTTCTTGAGGCAATGCTTTCCACTGTAAGTTGGTTAGCGAGAAGAGTTCCAGGGTGCACAATTGCATGGTCCCATATGATCCCACGGAAAGTGTGGCGGGGGGCTATTTCGGTTTCTGCTCTGAATCATTCAGTAAGAAAAATTAATAATAAAGTGAGTAGATTGTTCCGTTCAAGTACACTGCATTCTGTTTCGCATGGTTGTATTAAAGGGGACAGTATGTATTTGGGGGATGGTGTTCATTTATCCCGGATGGGGAACGAGTTACTCATAGGAGACCTGATAGCTTGGCTAAAGACTTTATGACATGACCTTTAGACAGGAGTGTTGTGGGGGGGTCCGGATAGCCGGTCAACTATCCGGCCTGTGGCGGTTAAGTCATGATCGGTGAGCAGTAATTGGAAGATCCCTATGGGTGGGCGTCACCCATTACGGATGGGAGCGCTCGGGGGAGGTGGCCATTGGCCCCTCAACGGGGAGGCGGTCCCTTCTAAGGATGGGCGGCCGAAAGGAAAGGAACGGCGGTCAAGGCCCCTTCCTGGGTAGGAGGGGCTACAGCCCCCTCCTGGGTAATTTCCCGGGGCCAGGACATCTGCGACGGCAGATGTGGTAAGTTGTGTGGGGTTTGGGAGGGGGTTTACGCTACCTTCTAGACACCTCACACGAGTCCTCGGACGACCTTTAAATGGCGTCGAGTTTATTGGGGCCCCCGTCAAGTCAAGGGAAATTGGTAGATGCACTTGAGGTACGCCTCTGTGCGGTCGCCCCTCACAAGTGAGGGGGATATTTCTGGTTTAGGGATCTGACATCGGTTACGACCTTGCCGTTGGCCCTTAAACGTTAGGATGTACAATTTCAAGTTAAATGTTTTGTAGGATGTTAGTTCGGCTAGGTGAACCTTTGTATTAGAGAATATGTTAAGGGTAGCCAAACATCGCAATGTGGAAATGAAATTGTACATAATATGAAACTGTTATTTTAATGTTTTATTTTGTTTCATATTTTAATAAATACGGCCGGGAGGGTCACTCCCTCCCGTCTTCCAAAAGTTCAGAATCGTTTCCGGTTTCCCATCCTTGGGGATTGTGTTGAGAGGGGGTGGCGGGTATCTCAGCCATATGGAAAGGGGCGACCATTCGGTCCCCCCGAACGTATGGTGGAGTACCACGATCCCCCCGGGAAGCCATCTTGGGCGGGAGGCGAGTCTCGGCTGGTATGCCCGAAGCGGCGTAGCCGGGGCGCGCCTTTTTCCCGCCCTGGAGTGGGCTGGCCTAGACACTGACGCGGCCGGCCACGCCCTTGGGGCAGGCAGGGGCGGGTTTACGCCCGCACTGAAGACGGATAAAAGGAGCGACAAGCAAAGAAAGCATCCTCTTGTTCCTGTGCTCTGAAGCTGCACCTCCTCGCTGCACGTGAGCTCGAGACGGAACGAAGAGCCAATTTTGACCCACCCACCAGCCCCTGAGGACAGCAAGTGGTTTTTGAATAAAGTTTTGATGTGGTAACTCTATTTTTTACAGGTTGTGATGATTATCGTGATAACTTTGAATATGCAATAAAGAATGGTCAATTTTTGGTATGTTTTGCAAATAAAGGAATTCTGCACTAGTGTTGATCAGTAATCATGCTTTTTGGTAACTGTTACTGTCATATAATGATGTTGTCATTTTTGTGATTTAGTTAGAATTGTCGTATTTATTTTGGTCGGGCGGTAAGGTCATGATCGGTGAGCAGTAATTGGAAGATCCCTATGGGTGGGCGTCACCCATTACGGATGGGAGCGCTCGGGGGAGGTGGCCATTGGCCCCTCAACGGGGAGGCGGTCCCTTCTAAGGATGGGCCGCCGAAAGGAAAGGAAAGGCGGTCAAGGCCCCTTCCTGGGTAGGAGGGGCTACAGCCCCCTCCTGGGGAATTTCCCGGGGCCAGGACATCTGCGACGGCAGATGTGGTAAGTTGTGTGGGGTTTGGGAGGGGGTTTACGCTACCTTCTAGACACCTCACACGAGTCCTCTGACGACCTTTAAATGGCGTCGAGTTTATTGGGGCCCCCGTCAAGTCAAGGGAAATTGGTAGATGCACTTGAGGTACGCCTCTGTGCGGTCGCCCCTCACAAATGAGGGGGATATTTCTGGTTTAGGGATCTGACACCGGTTACGACCTTGCCGTTGGCCCTTAAACGTTAGGATGTACAATTTCAAGTTAAATGTTTTGTAGGATGTTAGTTCGGCTAGGTGAACCTTTGTATTAGAGAATATGTTGAGGGTAGCCAAACATCGCAATGTGGAAATGAAATTGTACATAATATGAAACTGTTATTTTAATGTTTTATTTTGTTTCATATTTTAATAAATACGGCCGGGAGGGTCACTCCCTCCCGTCTTCCAAAAGTTCAGAATCGTTTCCGGTTTCCCATCCTTGGGGATTGTGTTGAGAGGGGGTGGCGGGTATCTCAGCCATATGACATAGGACTGAGGTCAGTATGCCGCTATCGGGTACATTAAACTTAATTACTTGTGTGTGTCAGCTAACTCAAAGGTCACTAGAAACTTCTCGAATGAACAAGAAGGGATTAGTTTCTGACAACCGCATAAACATGACAAATTTGTTTCCCTTAGAGTCGGAACAATATCATCAGAGTTGTGGAAATAATAGATAACTGTGTCACTCAGTAAATCGTGCATGCTTTGTTTCTACAGAGTTGCACAGAAATAGAGAGACAGGCGTTTCAATAAAAAGGGTGCATTAAACAGTCTTATTTCTCGTGCAAGAGATATGAACTGCTACAATCGTAAGACAGAATGCGAAGTATATTACGTTCAGCGCTAGCAATAAGATAAAATAATACTGTAATAGCATGTCGTGTAGCTATGACATATTCGTTAAAATACATACATAAATAACACAGGCAAAAATACTCATCTGGTGCTTCTAAAATAATCCTACCCCAGTGTACCTAATCTAAGTCTAGTACGAGGGAAGAAGTAGGTGCTGTCTTAGTCTGGTTTAGTTATGCCAAGAGTTGCCAAAAGTTTCTCTAGGTTCTGATCAGCTCCATACCTTTGAATGAGAGAGGTTGGTATCTCTTTCCCGGGACTCGATCTCTAACACCCCGCAAGGGGAGTCAAAAACACTGGAGCTGGATTCTTGGCGAGGAGGATGACAGCGGCAGTGCGTCAGTTGGGGACTTGACGTCCTCCTGGACTTGCTGTGGCGAGCCGCTTCTGAACCAAATAGTGCCTTGCCATAGCAAGTGAAGACATATTTATACCTTGAAGGTGTTTAGGAATGCCAGTATTGACGTAAAAGTCGGGCATAAAAACGTCATGAAGGAACCCCTAAGGAATAGATGTTCATGCATAATAAATTAGTTCTTGGAGAAATCAATATCCAAGCAAGGTAAAGTCCTAACGGCTTAAGAGTCTGGTTTTCCAAGGACTCGTTGTGATGTAGATGAACGGATGTAAGCAGCCTTGCCTGTATTTGGTTAGCATGAGCAATACCTAAATAAGGCTGGATTTCTATGCGTATATAAGGGCAATGTGAATTGTACCTATATAAGGGCATGAATCTGGAAATTCATACGGAATCTAAAACGAAACACAACACCTTAACATCCCAACATGCACACAACCTGCACCTCAAACAGCTAGACTGAGTCCCCATCCACAGCTGTTTTCAAAAATCCGGACACACACCTTCAAAGCCCTACGCAGCACGGGCCCAGCATACCTCAATACTGCCTCCGATTTTAGAAACCTTCCAGACACCGTTGCTCAGCCGCAGTCTTACTCGCACACATTCCATGCATACGCAGCACCAGAACAAGGAGAAGTGACTTCTCCTGATTGGTTCCAAAAATTTGCAATGACCTGCCCCTACACCTATGCGTTGTCTCTAAAATTATTGCATTCCACACAAACCTGAACACTTGGCTCTTGAACTAGGTCAATCCATGGATCAGGCCTGCCGGCTCTAGCGTCAAAGACCGGATACCCTCCCAGGCTTTACAAAAATATCATAACAATACAGAGAACCTTGCCCCCAAAGCTACACGTTTGGGAAACATGTTTGCCCTGATTGCCATGTTCATCCTCAGTCAGAACTTAGTAGATGTTCAGTTTGTTGTATGACAAGTGCATTACAGTCGCAGGACTACACATAATGGTGGGCGGGACATATGCTACATTCTCACTGACCTGTGTGTCAAACATGAATGTTTTCTCAGTTTATGACGTGCTCTTCAGGGAACTTAGGGGCTTATTACGATGGCGGGTGGACCTGAGTCCGCCCGCCAACGTTGCTGTGTTCGGGACCTCCTGCCACACATGCGGCAGTCCCACCACTGCAATTAGGATGCAGGGCAGTTAACATTGTGGACGGTGCTGCTGGCTGCAGCACCGTACGCAATATTATATTGGCATGTACTGCATTTCCCTGAACTGCTTGGCAGGCACCATGCGGTGCCTGCCACTTAGTGCTTCGAAATGCAGGGTGTACCGTGGGTACCCCCCCAGTGCACCCCCCAACGCAGAGAGGGCCTGCAACGGGCCCCCAAATCCAGCCTCCGCCCGCCTTTCCATGGCAGTTCCACCGCCATGGAAAGGCTGGGTAACGCCAGCATTGTAATCTGGCGGACGGTGCCTCCTAGGCACCGCCGCCATTTCATGCCCCCTTGTCCATCTGCCAAGCAATCAGACTGATTGCTTCTGCTGGAGGGGTGGGGGACGCCGTGGACAGATTGTGATTCCCACCGCCATCCTAATTCGGCGGTGGGAATGTCACTGTGTGATGGCGGAAAGACCGCCGGCCTGGTGGTGGTGGTCCTTCCGCCATCATAATCGGCTCCTTAGGCACTATTCATCTGCATGTTTGCCTTCGTTTCAAAGGTAGATATGCTCACTCAGTTTGAGGAGTGTAGGCATCAAAGGCCTCACAAGTCGTACACTCACAACTTGCATCCACAAACAGGAAGGAGTTGTATTTACTACAGTGAGTGCTCTAAAGACACATATAAGAGATGTCTTGCTGGGCCTTGTGTGGCTGTCATGGAAGCCATTAGTAAAGGTTCAATAGGCATGCATTTGTTAATATCTAGAATGGAGGCAGTGTTAGACAGGTGGTAAAAATGTAGTTAAAGTGTTTATTCATTTATTGAGGCTGATGATGCACCAGCAGTCAAACCATCTGAACATATGTATTTGTAAAGGTTTGTTTGTGGTGTGTTTGTGTCCAATTTGGTTAATGACTAGTTGTGTGGTTGGCTTGAATGGGAAATCCATCCTGTGGTGTATGAATGTGATGGGTCCTTGAATAGTGGTGGTATGTTGATGTAAGTGCACTGAATTGTTGGATTGGACTTGTCCTGGCATCACGTGTGAATGACGTGTGAATGGACCATAAAACGGTTGATGCCTTGATGTGGATTTATGGCTCACCTTCAGTAGTATTGGTTTTAACATTCAGATACTGTGATAAATATTGTTGCTTTGAAGCTAGCATTTCTGTAGGTGCTA
Organism: Lissotriton vulgaris; assembly: GCF_964263255.1. Lineage (NCBI taxonomy): Eukaryota > Metazoa > Chordata > Amphibia > Caudata > Salamandridae > Lissotriton > Lissotriton vulgaris. Next base: position 1,099,245,117 of record NC_141685.1, on the reverse strand, counting down.
AAGCAACCAGTGAGAGCGGAGGATTTAACTAAAAATAAAATTGGTACCAGATTTATATCTATGGCGGTAAGAATACACCATCACAGCAGAGTATCCTTACTCCAAAGATAATGCTCTGCCTGCCCGGTATATATGTGGATGTATCATTGGTGTAATCATGGAGAAGACTACTCCATCTCTGGCATGGCTGCACCCCTCCCACGTCCCGACTGAGTAAGGGCCATCTCCGGCTGACCTCTGATTCTCCCCACCTAATTTAGATGTGTGTAAATACAGAAGAGTTTTCACTGCCCATTACCAAATGGAAAACCATGGTGGTAAGGGACAGTGAAAACTGTCTAATGTCTCACTGCCATTAGAGATCACTCCCATGGTGAGAGGGGTACTTTTGTTTCCAAAAACAAAATCCAGCTTTGAGATTTTGTGTTTCAAAAATGTTTTTCAAAATTGATGAACTGTTCCAACATGTTGATGGAACAGCGAGTTGAATGTACAATTAACCACTGCTTCTAAACTTCATATCTTGTTCCCAATTCAGAAATATATAGGTTTTCATGATACCCATTTTTCACTTTACATATTTCACCATGTGAATTGGTATATACTCGGGACACAATGAAAAACCATTGTGTGATGCAGCTTAGTTGTTGACTCTGGGTATCTTGGGTACTTGGAGAACCTACAAACCACATATAACCCAGCAACTATAAGGGCCTAAAGGACATAATGCTATATTGCTCTTGTATCAGCCATCATGACAAAAAGTTACAGGTGAAAATGTTGTCACCAATGGCCGTATTTTCCTACTCATTTTCAATATACATTTATTTCAACAGTTAGTTTCTTTGGGTAACCTTGAGGGATCTACACAGGACCCCTTGCTGAATTTGGAATGTTGTCTACTTTTTAGAAATGTATATCTTTCCTGGATCACCCATGGGTTTTACACTGATTTCCACCACAAAGTGGAAGTATGTTGAGAGCACAAAAAAATAGGGAAATGGGCTACCTCTGTGAAAAATGTGCAAACTGTGATAAAAAAATAGGTTTCTTTATTCAGCTCTGCATTTTCATGAAAGCTGGAAAGATGGGGACTTTGGCACAGCAAACTGTTCATTGTTGCCATTTTTAAAAGAAGAAAAACGCATACTTTAACATGGAAAACTTTTTTCCTATTTTTCTCAAAAAACTCAAAATGTAGCAATATTTTGCCTACTTTTTCTGTCCTCTCCAGCGTAATCCTAAACCCAGGGTACCTTTAAAATTCACAGGATGTTGGAATAAAAGAACGCCAATTTGATATGGATACCTTATGTGGTGTTGCAAAGTCATCCTGTGCCCTAGCCACCCCCATTCTTTGCTGACTGGTACTGATGGTAACTGATTCTGACTGTCCCTGGGCTCTGTTTAACCAGGCCCAGTGCCAGTGCTATGCTGATAATGCACTTAGAATATAGTGAAAAACCCCTACATACACTAGGTACCCCTATGATTGGCATGACCTCCCCTATAATGCCCTAGCACATAATAGGGCAAGGGTACCAAACTACCTTTAACTCTCTATCATATATTAGGGCATGGTGGTTTAGAGACCACAACCCGGATGTATGACAATACATCGCAAACTAAAACAACACATGCTTTTACAACATGGTTTTTAGTTCGCATGTACCATCACAATGCATGTTTTTACAACGGATGGCATGAGTTTGCATTTCCTTTGAAATGCATACTAAATGCCTTTACAACGGACCCCATTTCCCCGCATGTATTTACAACGCAAAATAGCCCCCAAACACTAACACTCTACCCTACATAACACAAACTCCACAGCACTACCCTACAGTACAAAACAGTACACTACTCTAAAACAGTACTCCAAACACGATCCTACCTAAGCACAGTCTGTCCCCTTTACATGAAACACTACCGTACCGGACCCGCTGACACAACCCTAAACCCTAAAGCATAAACCCCCTGACACTACCCTACACTATGTGCCCCTGACACGACCCTAAAGCCTAAACCCTAAAACACTAACATAAACTAAAACCCCCTGACACTACCCTAAGCCCTAAAGCCTAAAACACTAGCATACATTACAACCCCCTGACACAACCCTAAGCCCTAAAGCCTAAAACACTAGCATACACTACAAACCCCTGACACTACCCTAAGCTCAAGCCCTAAAGCCTAAAACACTATCCAACATTACGACCACCTGAGACTACCCTAAACCCTAAGCCCTAAACCCTAATCCCCCTTACCTCTCTCTCCTCGTGGTCTCTGCTCCGGTTTCCTGGGATCACTGACACAATATCGGTGTCAAAAATATCGATATACAAAAATATCGAGTTAAAAATATAGGCCCTTATTTATGAGGCCTTGCGTCAGTTTTGCGCCACCGGTGCGTCACTTTTTGTGACGCACCAGCGGCGTAAAATATGCGCCTTGTTGCGCCATATTTAAAAAGTGACGCATCTAGGTAGATGCGTCACTTTTTAAACCCCTGCGCCACATTATACCTGCGTCAGGTATAATGTATGCAGAGGGGGCGTTCCCCCGCAAAAAGCCTCGTAATAGTGACGCAGTGAAATCTATGAGATTTCACTGCGTCACTTTTAGGATGCTGTTGCTTCAAAATCTTGCGCCTGCCTCACAGCAGGCATAAGACTGACGCAAGCCCTTTCACATGGGGCTTACCCCATGTGAAAGGACGCATTGCTGGAGTTGCGTCACTTTTGTGACACACTCCAGCAATGCGTCACTGTTGCGCTTACAGACGCGTCAGAAATACTGATGTATCTGTAAGTCCTTGCGACATGATGCGTCATACATTAAATATGACGCATCATTGGTGTCGCAAGGAGTGCGCAGTGAAAAGTGACGCATCGCTTTTTTCACGCAGCGATGCGTCACTTTTCATAAATGAGGCCCCTAGAATGCCAAAATACCGACTTCCTATCTCCAAACAGGTAAGTACAAAAATTATTGAATCAAAAATATCGATGTAAAAAATATAGATAGTCAAAATATCTACTTTTTTAAATAGTTAAAAGTAATTTAAAATTAACAAAATAATAAATATAACTAACTTAAAAATACTTTAAAAAACTTAAATAACATTAAAACTAATAGATAATCAATATAATTAAAAAATATATATATATATATATATATATATATATATATATATATATATATATATATATATATATATATATATATATATAGTATTAATAATACAATATACAATATATTTACCATAGGATAGCGAGAGGGTTAAATTTACTATTACCACTCCAGTGAGTGCAACAGTAGAAAAAACATTGGATAGCGTAGCAGTAAACATTACTATTCCCACTCCAGTGAGCGCAACAGTAGGAAAAGTGTTGGATAGAGGGAGGGTAAGAATTACTATTCCCACTCCAGGGAGTGCAACAGTAGGGAAAGCATTGGATAGCGTAGGGGTAAAAATGACTATTCCCACTCCAGAGAGTGCAACAGTAGGGAAAGCGTTGGATAGCGTAGGGGTAAAAATGACTATTCCTACTCCAGGGAGTGCAACAATAGGGAAAGCGTTGGATAGCGTAGGGATAACAATTACTATTCCCACTCCAGTGAGTGCAACAGTAGGGAAAGTGTTGGATAGAGAGGGGGTAAGAATTACTATTCCCACTCCAGGGAGTGCAACAGTAGGGAAAGCATTGGATAGCGTAGGGGTAAAAATGACTATTCCCACTCCAGGGGGTGCAACAGTAGGGAAAGCGTTGGATAGCGTAGGGGTAAAAATTACTATTCCCACTCCAGGGAGTGCAACAATAGGGAAAGCGTTGGATAGCGTAGGCATAGGAATTACTATTCCCACTCCATAAATGCAACAGTAGGGAAAGTGTTGGATAGCGGGAGGGTAAAAATTACTATTCCCACTCCAGAGAGTGCAACAGTAGGGAAAGTGTTGGATAGCGGGAGGGTAAAAATTACTATTCCCACTTCAGTGAGTGCAACAGCAGAGAAAGCGTTGGATAGCGTACAGGTTAACATTACTATTCCCACTCCAATGAGTGCAACAGTAGGGAAAGCGTTGGATAGCGGGAGAGTACAAATTACTATTCCCACTCCAATGAGTGCAACAGTAGGGAAAGCGTTGGATAGCGTAGGGGTGAAAATTACTATTCCCAATCCAGTAAGAGCAACAGTAGGGAAAACGTTGGATAGCGTAGGGGTAAAAATTACTATTCCCACTCCAGTGAATGCAACAGTAGGGAAAGCGCTGGATAGCGTAGGGGTTAAAATTACTATTCCCACTCCAGAGAGTGCAACAGTATGGACAGCATTGGATAGCGTAGGGATAAAAATTCCTATTCCCACTCCAATGAGAGCAACAGTAGGGAAAGCGTTGGATAGCGTAGGGGTAAAAATTACTATTCCCACTCCAGAGAGTGCAACAGTAGGGAACGTAAATACCTCATATATGAATGAAAATTAATTAATTATTAATACCAATTAACTTTTTTTTAAATAAATATTCGTTGTTTATAATAAATTAATTAAAAATAACCAATAAATAAATTTTAAAAAAATCATTATTTATAATTAAATTACTTCCCATCCTATTCCCCTATAAACCCACAACCCACTACTGAAAAGAAATTAATACAATTAACATAATTAACATTTAATCAATTAAACTTAATTACCAATTATATTTTAATTACTTACCAATTATTAATTAATTAACAATGAATTACCAATTTTATTTTAATTACCAATTAATTAAAATTAATTACCAATTACATTTTAATGAATTACCAATTAATAATTAATTAAAAATTAATTCTAAATAAATACCAATAAATAAATTAACATATTTAATTAATTTTAATTAAATTACTTCCCACCCTATTTCCCTATAAACTCACAACCCGCAACAGAAAACAAATTAATATAATTAACATAATTATCAATTAAATAATTAATTAAATCAAAAAAAAGTCAAAAAGTACTTTATTCGGCTAAAAAGGTATAACCATAAAAGCAACAGCAATCATATTTCATTTACATTGCACAGTATTACATCAATGTAGGAGGATATTAAAAACAATACATAGTGTTTACACTATTACAGTTCATTCAAGCGAAGCGACTTCCTGAATTTAAAAACCAGTTTAAAATACTCAATTAATGAAGCCACAGTAAAAACATTGTCCATTTTTTGCAGTACTAAATATGCTAGGCGACATCTGTTCACATTCATTTCCTTTAAAATGGGGACAATCAGTTTTCTACGAGGCAGCGTATAGAATTTACAAAAAAATAGAACATGTATATTCGATTGTATAGATATTTCATCACAGGGACATAAAGGGAGTTCTTTGGACCATGAATTCATTACAAGGAAAGTAAATAATCTAAAAACAATGTTAGCTCTAAAACGTGTTAAAAGTAGTCTATCAAAATTACACATATATAAACTTAAGTATGGCTGTAATTTGTCACTTATTAAAATTAATTGATGAGAAGTGACAGTATTTTTATTCGATTCATCAAGCTGTCTTCTATTTCTGAGGAATTCCATACATAGTGTCTTCAGGTCTTTTCTAGGAATATTTGCCATGGAAGGCGGATCATTGTAATAGAGTGAACGGTCTATTTCATTAAGGAACGTTTTAATGTAATTTAGCCATTCAACAACATTTGCTCTCCCCATTTTTAAGACATCCTGTATTATGGCTCGATTTAATACACATTCGTTCACTGTCCATACTCTGTGCCATAGCAAGATGGGTTGTACTCTAATTGTGTCCGTTATATAGGGAATCCCCAACTCATCATGGCATATAGAGTTCGCTGTACTCTCTGGAAGTGATAGGATGTTCTTTAAAAATTTATTTTCGACTATCTGAAGTGACTTTATATTGGTATAACCCCAGAGGCCAGCTCCATACAGTGCCACAGATACACACGTTGCATTGTACACAGTTAAAATTTCCCTGATTGGTTTCATTCCCAATTTACGTGTAAAACTTTTTAATGCCATGATTGTCTTAGAGAACAAGAGCGTTCGTACCTTCACCGCACTTGACCAAGTACCAGTTTCGTGAAACAAAATTCCAAGATATGGGAAGGTAGATGTTCTTTCTAAGGGGGCATTATTTATGTACATTGTTTTCATTTGTTTTTTGGTGCGCGTGCCACAATTCATTGAAAAAGTCTTACTACAGTTTATTTTTAAATTAAGATCGAGCATAAACTGGTTAAAAGATGTTAACATTTTTTGTAGGGCAATGGGGGTGCGCGCCATCAAAACGGCATCATCTGCATACAGGAGTGTGGGAATAAATCTCTTTCCGATCTTAGGCATATCCACACACTCTTGCAGCAGGCACTTTTCCAGACCATTTATATAAATAAGAAATAGGAAGGGCGCCAGTTCGCACCCCTGGCGCACTCCACGGCCTATTCCGAAAGATCTGGTACATTCCCCCTTCTTGCCAAAACGTACAACAGCTGATGCTCCTGCATATAGGTCCCTTAAGAATTGGATTATCGGCTTTTCCACGCCCAATTGTGACATCACGTCCCATAATTTACTATGGGACACACAATCGAAAGCTGATGTAAGATCAACAAATGCACAGTATAGGCGCTCCCTTTTTATCACATTATGTTTCTGCTGAATCAGGAACAAATTTAATCCCTGCTCTATTGTTCCTATGCCTTTTTGGAATCCAAATTGTAAATCACTAATTACCCCCGCCTCCTCCGCCCAGTTTTGCAGTTTAACTAAAATCACTCTACCAAGGATCTTTATTGACGAATCCAGAAGGGAAATTGGCCTATAGCAGGCACAATCTTGTCTGTTTCCCTTCTTGTAAACGGGTACAATAATTGATGTGAACCAGGAAGGGTTCAATCCCCTTACAAGAGCTGCATTAAAGAGTTGTACAAGTATCGGGCCCCATAGTTCGATATTTGACTTGTACAAATCCGCTGGGATTCCATCTGGGCCCGCCGCTTTTCCGCCCTTGGTAGCTCCCAGGCTTTCAACAATCTCTGGTAGTGTTACTTTAAGTTCACTTTCCCCCTCAACTGATTCGCCTTCTGTGTTTACCCCAGTATTTCTTAACTCATCTACTGACGTATACAAGGTGGAAAAATGCGTGACCCAACTATCCTCATTAATCGCAATTTCCAACCGTGCTTTGGTATTTTCGTATGGTAGGGGGGCGTTTACCACCCTCCAGAAGGCGGATGCATCCCTTGTTTGTGAGGCTGTGCAAAGTTCTTCCCATACTCCTTTTTTAATTGCTTCTCTTCTGTTTTTTAGGGCCTCATTATAAGCCTTCCTTAAGGTTCTTATCTCTACAGCATCACGCGGATCCTTATGTAATGCATGTTTAAGCTCTGTTAGAGCCTTAGTACAGGTTTTATCAAACCATCTTGTACCCTTCGTTAAACCATTTTTTGATACTAAAAGTAGGTTCTCTTTGATAGTGGAAGCAATAATATTAAAATTAACCAATATACTTTCACTATCGGAATCCTCATCTAAACAGATCTCAAAATTTTCTGGGCAGCTAATTAACAATTTTTTAAGAAAGTCTTCAGGTACCACCTTACTCCACTTGAGGGTGTACCCATTCTGTCTACCTAATGTAATGTCTGGGACAACCTGTATTTGCTCATTATAGGAGGCCAAGAAAAGGTTCTCCATCTCAATTTTTTGCGGTAGGTGTTCACTGAGTGGTGCATCCATTATTTTATAACTAACTAATTTATGACCATAACCATTAGACCATAGGCTAAAGTCTATCGTGGTGGATGCTCCCCTACCAATAAAAGTTGGGTGAAATGGTATTGACTGCTCAGTTAATTCATTAGCAAAGCCCAGATCATGATCAAATAATAATTCGTTCAACAGATCCCCGGTCTCTGTGTGCTTAAAATGTGGTAGATTAACATCCTGCTCCAACATTATACCACAAATTCCTTTAGAGCCTTTTGTGCATAATGGACAATTAAAATCACCCCCCCACAAAATCATTACCTCCTTTCCATTGCTATCAGACTCACACTGTAGGTCGATCGCTAACATTTTCAAAATATCACGTGAAATATTAACTGGAATATTATTATAAAAATTTATAATTACAAAACGCAATCCAGTTTTGGTGTCTATTGCTAATTTGTGGTAGAATTCACACTTAGAATAAAAGCGTACCCTCTCATATACTAAGCTATTCGACAAGTACGTTATCAGGCCACCCTTTGGTCTCCCATGTCTAGCCCCAATCGCAGGTGTACAAAACGTTCTATAACCATTCAAATGTATCTGGTCAGTGGCCCATGTTTCCTGGAGGGCCATGATTTCTATGTCTTTTATCACTCCCTCCCAGTCCGGATTGGTGATTTTTGTTTTAAGTCCTGCCACATTCCAGAACATTAAGGAACACGTATCTTTTTTCCGATGCGTACTTTCAACACTTCTGGTGTCCATTTCTTTGGAATTTTCAACCTCATTTCCCAAGATATTGGCCACATTTAATACATCAATTGCAGGTATTAAGTTATTTCCAGATTCCTGCCTTGGGGTCACAGCACGCGGAAGAGTCAGCCCGGGACTATCCAATGGCTTACTTTGGGTGGGTAAAAACACAGGGGATTTTACTACCTGGATATCAAACTGTCAATCTACAGCCTCCAAGTTGCTGAATCGATTGAAACAAGGAGTTGGGAACGGAGCTTGTTGGAAGTCCCTCCATTCATTATGTCGGTATTGGTCTGAATAGTTTATTCCCCCTCTCCTTCGTTTAACTATAGACCAACCATCATTTACCTCTTCTCCCCAAGCATTACGAACTGAGTCATGTCGTGTTTTGTTTCCCCATCCTCCATGTGCAGAGTTTGAGCCCCTCATCCAGCTCCATCTATTATCCACATGCTGCACAGGCATGTAAAAGAAAGAAAGCGGCCTTGCCACAATTGTTGCCCCATTTTGACCCTTAGACCTTTCACAAATATATTCCACTGATCTCGGGTTATCAAAAGTTATCACCACACAGTCCCCTTGTAGTCTTTTTGTACTTTTCCCCACCCAGGGGACACGCTCCACCATCTTTAAGTTACTATGCAAGTTAGGTGGGAGGGGGTGGTTTGAGTTCAACCAATAAAACACTTTATTTTTGAGTGCCCAGAATGATTCTTTCATTTGGGTAGCTAGTTCTGGGACACCCGTTAAAATGACTACATATGGGCATGCATCTGGTGGTAAATCAATCACTCTACGTTTCTCCTGTCTTTCTTGGATGGGTTTTTCGACAGAACTAATTGGAATAGTTGATTTATTTACCTCTACAGCTGGAGTAGGTTTAATTAATTTTTTACTAATCACTGAAGTACGCGGTTTTGGTGCAGGTGCTTTTACAGCAGGATTAGTTACTTCTGCTATAGTTATTGTTGTTAATGGTAAATTATTTTGAGGAAGGGTTGGCTGTATGGGATTTTTGGTTGTAGTCGAACGCAGGGCTGTTATATCCGTGTGTATTGCTTTTAATTGTAATTCCATAGCCTGGAGCTTAATTTCCAAAGGGCACAACAGGGCTTTAATTAAGTTTTTTAGTGTTATTATGAAGGGGTCCTCCCTCTCTTTGTTGGAATCTTCCCTGTCTAAATTTGCAACAGTGCCATTAGAAGACGAACTGTTATTAAATATATCCGCCAGTGTGTCATCTAGGGTAGAATCCATGATGGTCATAGGCATTATTAGTGGGCCAACTGCTCCTTCCCCAGCGACCTCTCCAGAAATACCACTTAATCGTTCTGTACTTTGTACAGGTCCTATTCTATGTACAGATGTCACAGTTGTCTTATTTTGATTAGGAATTTGTTGAGTATGCCTTTTTTTTGGGATTGCTCCCTCCCTTGCCCCTTGTGAGTCAACAATCGAATTTTCTGCCTGGGTATCTATTTGTGGGGAAATCAAAGTATTACCAGAAGGTGCCAATTTCTGAGAATCAATTTGAACAGAGTCCCGAAGCTCGGGTTGAGTGATCATATTATTGTGGACCTCAACAAGAGTCAGCTCAGAAGTAGTCTGGGCCGCGGGACCTCCTGGAGTATGTGCCTGCGCAATGTGGCCCATAGAGGACCTCTTTGCTAACGCCAGATCCTGGGACACCCTCCTCTCCATTAGGACTATTCCCTGGTCTATCAACGTATGTGTACGGACAATGAAATCGTCAAGTGTGCCAATCAACTTGGCCCCGCCCGCAGCTGCCTTACTTCTAGTTTCACTAGGCATGATTGTGACAGACCAGTAGCAATAATCCAATATTCAGGCACTTGCTTAACAGTCAAAGGTAGTAGAAAAAATCAAGGTCCCTACCAGTCCGTAAAACCACATGGGAGACAGCAAAAGAGACCAAAGTTTTGGGCCCAGCCCGGCCTCCTCCGACCTCGGACAGCCTCAGACGGCCCGCCCTTGTCCCGGGCTTCTCCCGGCGCTGCCCGCGCGCTCCCGCGACGCGGGGGCTGCCTGCTCCTTTTCAAGCGCCTCCGGGCGCGCTGGCAGGCGGAAGTGCTCGCCGAGCAGCCTGGGAGCTGTAGTTCCCCCCGCGGCGTCCTCAGGTGTACTGGACGACTTCGGCGAGGGAGAACAACAGCGTGGGCTCCCCAGGGATGTTTCCTGTGTTGGCGGTGAGTAGCGCTGCCCCCAAGGTCCGTTCGGCGCTTTACCAAACTCTCCCCCTTATCAATTAAATAATTAATTAAATCGAATTACCAATTAAATTTTAATTCATTACCAATTCATAATGAATTAACAATTAATTAAAAATAAATACCAATAAATAAACATATTTATTTATTTATAATTAAATTACTTCCCACCCTATTCCCCTATAAACCCGCAACCCACTACAGAAAATAAATTATAATTAACATAATTATCAATCAATTAAAATGAATTACCAATTACATTTTAATTAACTACCAATTAATAATTAATTACCAATAATTCAAAATAAATACCAATAAATTAACATATTTAATTAATTATAATTAAATTACTTCCCACCCTATTCCCCTATAAACCCACAACTTGCTACTGATTTATATTACGCAAAAATAAAATACCATAAAATTAATTAATTAAAATAAATTATAAAATAAATATACACTTTTCACACATATAGTAACATAAAAAACACTTTAAAAAATCGATATTAACTTACTTACCTCTAATTCGATATTTTTGTGGTCTATATTCTGTCCATTCGATATTTTGTCTATTCTGTATTTCGGAATCGATATTAATGCCATTCTAGTCGATATTTTTGAAGTCTATATTCCTTCCAGTCGATATTGTGTCCATTCTATATTTTTGAATCTATATTAATGTAATTCGAAATAAAAAACTCGATATTTTGATGTATACCGGTTTCCTGTGTCCCGGTCCTGTTCCCACCGTTGCCGTCTCTGTTCCGGCGCCATTACATCACATGCATTTTAAAAGCGCATGCGATGTAATGGTCCGCGTCGTAATGTGTACGCGTTGTTACGTTGCATGCGTTGCAACGCATGCGACGTAACGGCATGGGTAGTAACAGCCGCTTTGAAATGGCTGCAGCCCCCAGCAGCCCTTTCTGCACTTGCATGTGTGCACTGCTGACTACTGAGGTCAGTTTAAAAGCAGCTTTGTGTGGCAGGACCACTTTTAACAAGTAATTTGTTCTCAAAGTCAACTTTGGTGTTGAGGGCACCTAAAAATAATACACTACAATATTTTGGTATATTACGTACACACAGGGTCTCCTCTAGGTGTCCCAGTAGTGGGGGGAGGGGTTCAGGTACTTAGGAGAACCCTTGTAAAATAAGTTGTATATTCTTTGGGTTTAGTGAAATTGCACGTTTCACTTCCCACATTGTAGTAAAGTGCTTCCCCAAATCATCTTTTGTGCTAGGAGCACTGCGGAGTGAGGATCTGCAATAGTTTTACATATTCAGAACCCCTAATGTCTCCTCTAGGTGTTCCAGTGGTGGGGGTCCTGTAGATATAGGCAGGGTCCTTATAAAATCTGTTTTATAAGCCCTGGTGTTGGAGAAATAGCCCAGTTCATTTTCCCAATTGCTGATTGAAGTTGTCAATTAATAATTCCCGACTGGAAAACCTGAAACATATCATTCAAGGAGTCACTAGAATGGTATTGATAAAACCAACAACATGTTATTGTTGAATTCATTTTAAAGTGCAGAGACAAGAACTTATACTTTCTTGTCTGTAAGCCAAAATTCAGCCTTCCAGTGATCTGCCCTGATTGGTCTGATTACCGTGGATTAGCCAGGCTGCTTTGATGAGGTGATAAGTAGCCCCTGGGGTAAAAGAGCCATTCTGGAAGGAGATGGTTCTGCTGTATAGGAATGCCGGAGCGAGGGGGAGTGGTCATAAACAACGATATTCAAATGAAGGAGGAGACAGGCAGGAGAAGCCAGTTTCATTTACACTCTACTCTTTGAACCCAGCCAGATGGCAGGCTTAATGGAGGAATGAGCTGAGGCCATGGGGGAGGGGGGTGGAGTCTATGGAGATGAGCCGTCTTGGAGGTTGGTTTAGCCAGCCCTTATCTCTCTGCTAAGACTTTGGCCATATTGAATTTTGGAGAAATAGTGCTCTCTGGGAGACCATTGTGCCACACTTTTGAGAAATCAGGTCAAGGGGTATTGTCCTCCACCTCATTGGACAGGAGTACCATCCTGTGTGACCCCAGAGACCACTGAATAAGTATATGAGAGGGGTATTGCCTCTCAGATCTGCTGCTTGAAACTACAGAAAAATAAGGGTCCATGCTGGAAGGTTGATTTACACCAACCAGGCCCTGCACTCTGACTGACTGCGCCTGCAGCACAAACTGAAACTACAGCCCTGTGGATTAAACCTGCTTTAAAAGAATTAGAGTGGAGTCCCTGCAAGCTACAGGATACCAGAGCTCACCTGGATCATTACAACCAAGAATCCCCAGCCTGGAGTACTACCAGTGGATTTGTAAGGGCTTTGTCCAAGTGGATAGTGGGAATTGAAGTCCCAAACTTTCAAGGACCATCTTGGAGCTTCCAGTCGCTTGGAGTACGTTTTGGACACTTTGGGACTCTCAAAGGAACCTTCAGGAAGAAGATCCAGACGTTTAAAGAAGTTTGGAGCAACTATGGAAAAAAGCTCCATAAGTGGACTGGCTCGTCCTGGCCAGCCAAGCCGGCAACCCTCAACCACAAGCTGGCCTGCCCTCTAGGTCTGTCCCGCTGAAAAGCCTGTTGAGGTCCGGTTTCCAGAGTTTGACCGGGAGTTGGTTCAAAACCAAGCTGGGGAACCTTCACCGAATCCAGCCTGGTGAAGAGCATCAAGGGCCCTCAGGAGAAAAAGCTCTGTAAAAGTTTCCAAGTCCAAACGTGGAAAAGATAATCGGGGCCAACCACAAGAGTGAAGCCGCCCACCTTCAACTACGAGCTGACCTGGAATTCTGGATCATCCCGTTGGAAAGCTCGGGAGGTCCGACTTCCATAGATGTTTGACCGGATGCTTGATGCTAGGCAAGCCGATCAACCCTTACCAAATCCGGACTGGCTGAGAGCTTCGAGGGACCCAGGGAAGAAAAGCTCCAGAAAAGTTTTTAAATGAGATGGTAAAAACTTTGACCGAAGCCAACCGCGAGGGTTAGCCGCACAGGGCTCCATCGAAGTTAGCCAGGAAACTTTTACTTTTTCCCAGTCTAGCATGATCAGCTGTCCCAATAGACGCTATAGGTTTCTATGTGCTATATAGTGCTAAATCTTTAACCCCTTCACTGCTAGGCCTCCCCTTTCCCTTGCTGTCTTTTTTTGGCTATTTGGAGTAGTTCTTGCTTAGGAGCCTGTAACTTTTTGTCCACATAAGGTATTCACTCCACATTTCTGTCCTTTTCTTCCAACATCTTAAGGATTCTAAAGCTACCCAGGTTATGTGGATTCCCCCAGAGGGGACCTAGAAATTAGCCAAAATACAGCTAAAGTTTGGGGTACAAAATTGGTGAAAAAGTGCTGCAGAAATAAGCATCTTTTTTCCCTACAAACTGTATCAACGAAGGGTTTAGAGTACTAAAATCATCAGCTTTCAGGAACAGTCAGACTTTTGTTAGAAAAACAAAATGTTCTAGACAGTTTGGGCATTTTATTGGGACATAGCCTATTTTTTTTTTAATTGTTTGTGCTTTCAACCTCCTTTCAGTTAGTGGCAGAAAAGGATGTGAAACCAATAATGGATCCTGAAAAGGTACACATTTCTGAAATGTAGAGTACATTCTAAATTCAGCAAGCTGTCATATGTATATATCCTTTAAGATTTTCCTATAGAAACTAACAGCTGAATAAAATAATATATTGAAATTCAGTTGGTGAAAACAGACATTTGTGCATATGTTTTCACCTGTAACTTCTCCTAAGTATGGCAGATGTTTAAAGGAATATATTGGTACATCTGCAGGACCATTCTGGTTGCGGGGATATATAGGACTTATACGTTCACCAAGAACCCGAGGTGCGTCAATAACTGAGCTGCGCCTTGCAATGTGTTTTTTGCTTTAAAAAACTCTTTTTATTAAGTCAGCTGATAAAGTGTTTGTAAGTAGTACAAATCAATGAAAACATAAATTCATCCATATATTGAATATCGAGCAGGTGACTATTATATAGTCATTATAAAATAAGAAAATAAACCATTCGGGACGTGAACGACAGCCCCATCATTTTAACACACTGTGTCGTATACTGTAAAACAAAACCTTGCTTATGCCCTGCACGCCCATTGATATATCTCAAATCCAGCGGAAGAGCCACATGACCCCATGCTACATTTCTATATGGTTTTGACGTCCGCAGGGTGAGGAGGAAGTGGCTCCAGTACAAGGCCCCTAAAATCTGCCCACTGTTTCCTTATTTTAATAATGTTTCTGAGGGCACCCTCTCGCTTTAAAAATAGGTTGCCCCTGACCCAATACACCAGTCTAACCCAGCCCTCCAATCGCTCAATTTGGGTAGAGATGGATATTTCCATGCCTTTGCAATATCCCTTTTAACTAGGGTGAGACCCAAGAACCGTAGATGCCTTTTGTATATATTACCCCCTATCTCATCTGTGATATGCAAAAGAACAAGCCTAGGAGAATAAGGTACAACCCACCCTAATACTTCAGATAGACAGCGAATGACCCCTCTCCAGAACCGGCACAAGGCTGCACAGCTCCAGGTTGTGTGCAGTAGTGTACCCTCCTCTCTATCACGTCTAAGGTACATAGGGGAGTGTATCATCCCTGCCCTCCAAAGCCGATACCTGCAATGTTTTTTTTATTGAGTAATGGGTATACAGCAATTCATTTGGTAAAATATAAAGAGTGAAAAAAGGTATCAAGGAAATATATGAATTTCTGGAAGGGGAACACACCATGGAGTTTAAAAGCAGTGGTTATTTGCACATATCCGAATTTGTGAGTACCCATACAAGCATGTGAATTAGAGGGCATTTTTCAAAATGACTTCTTTTTTACACATTATCTTAAATTCGGAAGGCAGAAATGCATAGAAAGTCAAGTGGTGTTAACACGTGTTCTACTTTTCTGTGTTCCCCTAAGTCTCTTGATATAAATGGTATCTCATATATGTGGGTTGGTCAAGTGCCCTCATCAGGAAATGGCCCAAAACGTAACAAGGACACATCACATTTTTCCAGTGAAAACTGACCCTTTTTTGCAATGTGCCTAGCTGTGGATTTGGACCCTAGCTCAGCCAGCACCTAAAGAAACCCAGCAAACCTCTACATCTTCTAAAACTAGACACCCAGGGGAAACCAGGATGGGGGGACTTTTGTGGCTCTCACCTGGTTCTGTTACCCAGAATCCCTTGCAATCCTCAAACTTTGTAAAAAAGCAAACACATTTTCCTCGGATTTCTGTAATGGAAAGTTCTGGAATCTGTGGGGAGCCACAAATGTCCACCCACCCAGCATTCCCCCAAGTCTCCTGATATAAATAGGTTCCTCACTTGTGTAGGGAGGCCTAGTGCCCGTGACAGGAAACGGCCAAAAATTCAAGGTGGACACATCACATTATTCCTGAGAAAACTGACCCTTTTTTTGCAATGTGCCTAGCTGTGGATTTTGGGCCCTCGCTCAGCCGGCACCTAAGGAAACAATAAATCAATCAATCAAGGAATTTTTAGAGCATGCTACTCACCCATTGAGTTGTTTCCTGAAGGCAGGATGGTCCTGGGTCAGCCAAAGGTGGCTGGGGAGGGAGTTCCATGTCTTGGCTGCCGTATAGGAGAAGGATCTTCCTCCGGCGTTGGCTCTACGAATTCATGGGACGGTGGCGAGGGCTAGAGCGAGACTAGCGGAGCGGAGCTGGTGGGTTGGTGTGTAGAATGCGAGGCGGTTGTTGAGGTGCCTGGGGCCTGCGTCATGGAGAGCCTTGTGTGCGTGGGTGAGGAGTCGGAAAGTGATCCTCTTGCTGATGGGGAGCCAATGCAGGTGTTTCAGATGGGCAGAGATGTGGCTGTGGCGAGGGATGTCCAGGATGAGTCTTGCTGAGGCGTTCTGTATGCGCTGTAGTCTTTTCTGGAGGTTGGCTGTGGTTCCGGCGTAGAGGGTGTTTCCATAGTCCAGGCGGCTGGTGACAAGGCCCGCTCTGATCTCGACAGTACAAGACAGCACAAGACTCACATACACCTTGAACGGACAAAAAATGTGTGAATAGCGAGATGGCACCACTCGAATGATGAGAAGACGCCGAACGAGTATTCTCCACGGCAACCTTATTGAAGGGAGATAGGACTTCGCCCACCGAAGGGGGCACAGTTCCTTTGGTTTTACTCTCGGCTGGTAGGAGAGGTTAAACCACGCAAAGGCATTGGCAGCACAGCGTCTTTAGCAGTGGCTTTCAAATTGAGTGGCCCTGAGGAAATTGCCTGATTTATACCACGGCAATGAAACATGTCGGCTGTAAGTGGGGTGTGAAGTGATAGGTAGTCTTCACACTCTCCTTTTTTAATTTAAGTGTTTTACTGTTTGCAACAGAGAAAGGAACAGAAGTAAAGTTTGAAGTCCTAGTTGCACAGTATCTTATATGTTTAAATGTTTAATGTTGTTAGTTTTTGTTACATATAAGTTGTGTCCACTGCATCACGCACTGTCTTTACACTTTGGGTTTGAGGCACGTTTCCGTTAAAGCTTGATGGCACCAATGATGATAACAGGGCCATCCTGGTGAGTACCAACCAGGGGTCCCATTGGTGGTGCGCCCGTGAGGTGCCATCTCGCTATTCACACATTTTTTGTCCGTTCAAGGTGTATGTGAGTCTTGTGCTGTCTTGTACTGTCGAGATCAGAGCGAGGCTGCTTTTTATTCAAGCAATAGATTAAGAGATCATGAGTATCCCTAGATGAAGGAACTCCCTGGTGTGATCTACAAACAACCAGTGATCTCTAGATATCTTTAAAAATATTGCAGTGAGAACTAGGACTTGTTTTGTTTGATGACTTATTGAGTGGGGGGCGTCCTAGTTCTGTCTTTCCCTCTAGACTCCAGTTTTTGTGCACGGCTGGTGACAAGGGCCTGGGTGACCGTCTTCCTGGTCGTGGTGGGGATCCATCGGAAGATTTTTCGGAGCATGCGCAGAGTGTTGAATCAGGATGCTGAGACGGCGTTGAATTGCTTGGTCATCGTGAGGGCGGAGTTCAGGATGAAGCCCAGGTTGCGAGCGTGGTCTGTGGGTTTGGGGGCGGTGCCCAGGGCAGGTGGCCACCAGGAGTCATCCCAGGCAGAGGGGGATGGTCCCAGGATGAGGACTTCCGTCTTGCCTGAGTTCAGTTTCAGGCAGCTGAACTTCATCCAATCCGCGACATCTCTCATTCCTTCCTGGAGGCTGGCTCTGGTGGTGTCCGGGTCGTTGGTGAGGGAGAGGATCAGCTGTGTGTCGTCGGCATAGGAGATGATGTTGAGGTTGTGTTTGCGTGCGATGGCTGTGAGGGGGCTCATGTAGACGTTGAAGAGGGTGGGGCTGAGCGAGGATCCTTGTGGGACGCCGCAGATGACTTTGGTAGCTGCGGACCGGAACGGGGGGAGGCGTGCTCTCTGGGTTCTTCCGGCGAGGAACGAGATGATCCATTCCAGGGCCGTGCCTTGGATTCCGGTGTAACTGAGGCGTTGTATCAGGGTATGGTGGCATACCGTGTCGAAGGCTGCTGAGAGATCCAGGAGGATGAAGGCGGTCGTTTCCCCGTTGTCGAGCATTGACCTGATGTCATCGGTGGCTGCGATGAGGGCGGTCTCGGTGCTGTGGTTTGCTCGGAAACCGGACTGTGACGGGTCGAGGGATCCGTTTGTCTCGAGGAAGGCGGAGAGTTGTTTTTTGACCGTCTTCTCGATGACCTTGGCAGGAAAAGGGAGGAGCGAGATGGGTCGGACGTTCTTGAGGTCCGTGGGGTCCGCGGTGGGTTTTTTCAGGAGGGCGCTGATCTCGGCATGTTTCCAGCTCTCCGGGAAGGTGGCGGAAGCCTAACAAACCTGTACATTTTGGGAAACTAGATACCCAGAGAAATCCAGGATGGTGTGGCTTGTGCTGCACTTACCAGGTCCTGTTACCCAGAATCCCTAGCAAATCTCAAACTTTGTCAAAAAAAACATATTTCTGTCACTTTTCTGTAATGGAAAGCTCCGGAATTTGTGGAGACCTACAAACTTCCACCCACCCAGCATTCCCTGAAGTCTCTTGATAAAAATGGTACCTCACTACTATGTGTAGGCCCTGTGCCCCCGACAGGAAATGACCCAAAACACAATGTGAACTGATCATATTTTTCCAGTGAAAACTGACCTTTTTTCGAAATGTGCATAGCTGTGGATTTTGGACCCTAGCTCAGCCGGCACCCATGGAAACCTAGCAAACCTGTACATTTTATTAAACAAGACACCCTGGGAGTTCCAGGATGGGGTGACTTATGTGACTCTCACAAGGTTTTGTTACCCAGAATCCCTTGCAAACTTCAAACTTTGCAAACAAAAACACATTTTCCTCACATTTCTGTGATGGAAAGTTCTGCAATCTGTGGTGAACCATAAACTCCCACCCACCCAGCATTCCCCCAAGTCTCTCGATACAAATGGTACATCTCTTGAGTGGGTAGGCCTTGTGCCCGCAACAGGAAACAGCCCAAAACACATCGTGGACACATCACATTTTTCCAGTGAAAACTGTCCCTATTTTTGCAATGTGCCTAGCTGTGGATTTGTAACCCTAGCTCAGCCGGCACCTAGGGACACCTAGCAAACTTGTACATTTTTTTAACTAGACACCCAGGGGAATCTAGGATGGGGTGACTTCTGTGGCTCTCACCAAGTTCTGTTTCCCAGAATCCCTTTCAAACCTCAAACTTCCTCACATTTCTGTGATAGAAAGTTCTGCAATCTGCAGGCAGTGGCAAACTCCATACACCCAGCATTCGCCCAAGTCTACCAATCAAAACGGCACTTCACTTGTGTGGGTAGGCCTAGTGCCTGAGACAGGAAACAGTCCAAATCGCAACATAAACACATCACATTTTTCCACTGAAAACGGACTCTTTTTTCAAAATGTGCCTAGCTGTGGATTTTGGACCTTAGCTCAACTGGCAACTAGGGAAACCTACCAAACCCAGACATTTCTGAAACTAGACACCCGGGGAAGTCCAGGGAGGTGTGGCTTGCATGGATCTCCAAAGGTTTTCCTACCCAGAATACCCTGCAAACCTCAAATGTAGCTAAAAAAAAAATTTTCCTAACATTTCTGCATGGGATCACCATAGCGGCACAAATGTCTTACCACCCAGCATTTCCCACAGTCTCCCGAGTAAAATGATACCTCACTTATGTAGGTAGGCCAAGGGCCTGCGACTGGGAAGGACCAAAAACATATGGATTGAGCGAACAGCACAGTGAGCTCTAATCGCTATATATTTTTTATATGTGCTTGTAGGCTGACTCTACATTGGACACCCACACTAGTGAGGTATCATTTTAATTGGAAGAACAAGGGGAACGCTGGGTAGTAAGACATTTGTGCCGGTGTAGTAATCCCACACAGAAATATACGGTTAATGTGATTGTCCATGATGCGTTTTGGGCCGTTTTCTGTCACAGACCTGGGGGACTGCTGTGTGGGTGGAAGTTTGTGGCTCACTGCAGATTCCAGATCTTTCCAACACAGTAATGTGAGGATAATGTGTTTTTTTATTTACAAAGATAGAGGTTTGCAAGAGATTCTGGGTAACAGAACCTGGCGAGAACCACACAAGTCACCCCATCCTGGATTCCCCTGGGTGTCTAGGTTTAAAAAAAAAACTGGTTTGCTAAGTTTCCCTAGGTGCCAGCTGAGCTAGGGCCCAAAATCCACATCTAGGCACATTGAAAAAAAGGTCAGTCCCTAAAAACCTTTCTGCCCCCTGAGGGGGTCATATCGGGGACTATTGTCCTGATATGCCCCCAAGCCCTCGCAGAAAAACTGTGGCCATTTTTGGGGGGGAGGGGTGGCATTGGCATGCCCAATTTGTGCAGCCCCCTCCCCTACACTAAGAAAAAAATTGTCCCGGGTGGCTAGTAGACTTTCTACTCTTGCCCCCCCCCCCTCCCCGGGGGGACAGATCTGGAGCTATTGCCTCACCTACCCCCTAGGGTAAACAGAAAGACTTCAGTCCCCATTTATGTTAGATGGAGGAATGGCCAAGCCCATTGTGGGCAGCTCCTACTCCTCTTTTATAAAAACAAAAAAAATCTCTATTGTCTAGTGGCCTGTCTGCCCTCTCTGGGGGGTCGATCGGGGTGATAAACCCCATCTGCCTCCCAGGGGGGGGCAGAAAGATGGTCCCATTTATGTTTGGGGCCATTCGCACGCCCATTTTGGGCAGCCCCCACCCCCATATATTCAAATAAAAGAATCCCTGGTGCCTAGTGGGCTTTCTGCCCCCCCTCCCTGGGGGGCATATTGAAGCTAGTGCCCCCATCTGCCCACCTGGGGGCTAGAAAGACTGTTTGGAATTTAATTTAGGTGGGTGCATGACTTGCCTATTGTGGTCAGCACCCACCCCTCTTTTATTTAAAAGAAAATCCCTGTTGTCTAGTGGGCTTTCTGCCGACCCGGGCAGCATATCATGGGTAATAACATCCATCTGCCCCCCAGAGGGAGCATAAAGACTATCCAGTTTGTTTGGGGGGGGTGGGGGCATTGGTAGGCCCATTGTTGGCAGCCCCCACACCTAAATTTCCTTTTTTTAACTCCCTGGCGTCCAATGTGCTTTCTGCCCCATTGGGTGGGGGCTGACTGGGGCCACTGCCCCATCTGTCTCCCGGGGGGGACAGAAAGACTGTTTTCAATTGCATCTGGGTGGGGAAATGGTCTTACCCGTTGTGGGCAGCCCCCACCCCTCTTTTATTTAAAAAATAAATCACTGGGTCTAGTGGGCTTTCTGCCCCACCTGGTATGTATGCCATGGGTAATAACGCACAACTACTCACCAAGGTGGGGGGCAAAAAGACTGTCAAGTTTGTTTGGGGAGGTGGGGACATTGGCATGCCCATTTTGAGCAACCCCACTCCTAAATTTACATTTTTAAAAATCCCTGGTGCATAGTGAGCTTTCTGCCCACCCCGGGGGCAGAAAGAATGAATATGCCCAAAACCTTTGGGGGGAACAAAGGCCCTTGCCCAAGGGCCTCCCCTCCGTGGTGTGTAGTGATGGATCCCTGCTTGGGTATCGCCCTCCTGCGCACACGAGCATCGGATGGCTATGGCGCCTCTGACACATTGAACGGGTTAAATAATCATATCTCCAGTTCCCTACATTGGATTTTTTTCTTTTTGGTGTCATTTTAAAAGTAAAAATATTTCCTATCTTTATAAATTGGTGTTGGATTTTTATTGTGTGTTGTGTCTTAATTATTTACAGATTTGGGGCCAGATATAGGTCGCCAATTACCGGTCGGTAGCGGCCGATTTTGGCCGTTACCGACCGGTAATTGGTTTCTGAGATGTAGGGGGCCCGAATTTTACCAAATCTGTAAATTTACCGATTCGGTATTTCCAGATGTAGGTAGCACTTAAAAGAATGCACAGGCCCTTAAGAATTCGTTATTTACCATGAAATACTATCTGATGGTAAATAAAGAATTCCTGTGTACATGCACATCTGTGCATGTACACCTGTGCCATGTGGCACACATACATGCTCTAAGGGCATGTATGTGTGTCACATTGCACACAAGCCAGAATCAGGGGTGCAACAGGGACACCCTGTCCCCCTTGTAAATTCGGTAATTTACCCGAATCTGTATTTACCGATTCGGTAATTGACATTGATTCCTATGGACCTCAAGGCCCATAGGAATCAATGGCAATTACCAAATCGGTAAATACCGATTCGGTAATTGATTCGGTAAATATACCTACATCCCGATTGCCAGTTCTTAAATACCGAATCGGTATGATTCGGTATTTAAGAATCAGTAATCGGGGATTACCTACATCTGGCCCTTGGTGTTTTCAAATTTGTTGCATACCTGTCCTTGAAGTTAAGCCTGCCTGCTTGTAGCCAACCTACCAAGGGTTGAGCATGGGAATAATTTTCTAACACCTATTCTGAGCCCTATATTACTTTTGGGGTTTTATTGCCAGTGGTTGATGCATATTTACCACTACTAAGAACCCACTTTCCAACAAGTGGAAAAAAAGTTATGGAGCCCTAAGAGTGAACTACCCCAAATAGCCAAAAAAGGGCTCCGCACTTGGGGAAGGCCCAGTACTCAGGGGGTTAACCGTGGATAGTTATTACACTATCCTAAAGGCTTTAGGCAGGTATTCTGTTACAATGAACCTCACAGACTACACTAGTGGGCAAGGTTTTTGATGTTGGTAACACACCTGAAAAAACCATGGGTATAGAAGGTGTGCCCTATGACAATTCTTATTAGCCTCTCTTACAAGGGATTTTATATTGTTCCGACACCAGAAATGAGGATGACAACCCAATGGTTAAGGTTGTAGGCCTGATTGCTTGTTATATTGTTATTGTTACAGGTGGATTTGTAATTCTCTGTATTAAATCTAAAGATATGTATTTTGTTATGTGCAATCTCATAGATTACTGTAGTAGGCAAGGGTTTTTGGTGTTGGTTACTCCCCTTAAAATCTGTGAGGAGAAGATTTGCCATTTGAGAATCCTTGATGGGTCCTCTTAGGGGAGGAAGTATTTTGCTTTGCTAACTGTAATATTTTGACTGTATGTCTATTGGTTGCGTTGTGGAAAAGGTTATACAGTAGGCCTGTGTTTGATTATGTTGATTATCGTGACAAGCCAACAATAACAGCTCAAGGGCTGTTTGGTTCACTAAGAGCAGTTATTTGAGATACAAAAGGTCTGATCTGTTTATTATGAAACGTTATGACAAAGCCAGTAGGCCTGACTTATTTATTTTGAAAAGCATTTGCTAAAGCCAATAGGCCTCTAATGGTGAACTGTTCTAACAGTATGTTACAGGCTATTAATAGCTATTTTGTTACATGTAATCATAAAGGCAAAGGTGTTGGTGTTGACAGCCTGCTCTAAGAAACCCTAGAGCATAATAATTTCACTGTGATGACTCTTGTTAGACCCTATTGAGTAGTGTTGTATATTGTTTTACCAGTTGCAATTCTGTACATATTTGTCTTTTATAAGTGCATGTATGACAGTTGCCATCTTATGCACACTTTTGTAGGCCTGTATTAGCTATAGTTTCAAGCCAATGAAGAAGGAGGCTGTAGCATCCTGCTACAATAACCACAGACACCATGGATTGCTATCACTGGAGCTTTATTATTACACATCCATCCTCGTCCCTGTCCCTACTCTAACTGTCCCCTTCCTGTGTACGCTCCTCCTCTTCCCCTGGCTCCCCTGGCTCCACCCACTCCCAACTACTAGTATGCTAACATCATGACAGAGGCTAAAAGCCTTTTCGGTTTACTGGAAGCAGTCATGCCAGATTTCTTAGGTGTAATTTGTGTAGAAAGAAAAGTTATGGCAGAGCAAGCATGCCTGACTTGCTTATTGTGAAAAGCCTGTTAAAGGCAATAGGCTTTGTTATTAGGCGGAAGTAAAGTCTGTAGGTTTTTGGTGTAGGTTACTCCCTTTAACAACCATGAGGATAGAAGATTTGGATTGTAAGAATCCTTGCTAGGACCCCTTAGAGGAGGAATTGAGTTGAGTTTATTGTACAGTTAATTAAAACCTTTACAATCATGCATTTCATTTGACATTTGTAGCAACATAAAATAGATCGTTGTCAAAACACAATCAAATTTAGATCAAATGTGACTTGAGAATAGATTTGAACAGCAAAAACAGAGTACCGGGAAGGCTAGGCATGTAGAAAAAAGTGCAAAATGCAAAGGCGACAGTTGTTACATCTACAGGATTCTAACAAAGGTCGTAAGTGTTCTGCTTATCTTACGACAGAAAGAAATACTGAATACGGAGCATATATTTGCGCAGGTTTTACCACGTAGTAAAACGATACATTCATAGAGCTATGGGGTGCTTGGGAGAGCTAAGAGCTGGCCAGCTATAGCCATAATCTTACTGTATTGTAAAACAGTGCATACATTAAGAAGCAACGTAAGATGCCTGGCTGCATTGGTCTAGTACCTAGCAAAAATGTTAAGTGGAGGGGCAGAGCTGGAGAGGATGCCTCATGTGGATAAAAGGTGCAAAGTGCTAGAGCTACGGGTGTTACATTTGCAAGATATTAATGAGAGGCTTGGGTGTTAAGCCTAACTTGCAACAGAGTAAAGTGCTAAGAGCAAAAAAGTGCTGTTTTGCGAAGATCTTACTGTAGGGTAAAAAAGAATGCATTCATTAGAGATCGTTGGATTCTGAGTGCAAAGCTATATGCAGAGTCTTGCTATAGAATTAAAACAATGCATGCGTTATAAATCATTGGGTATTTTAGAAGGAAAGATTGGTCAGGATAAAAGGGAATTAGAGAGGGCAGTCTGCCTAGTGCAAGTCCTTATAAAGTGCATGGTGTGCCAATCTTTAACATGACTAAGGTTCCCATTTAAGGCAGCAGCAAAGGCAGCGTCTTATGAGGATTGGATCAAAAAGTACCATGGACCGTTCAGCTATGGTGCAGTCTGCAAACTGGTTGACCTGCCTTTTTATGGTCATTTCAGCAATAGGTATTTTACCATTCGACAACTTAGTTGGACATCTTCGTTAGAACACCATGCTAACACTGCTTGTCTGCATGTTCGAATGTGTTTCTTGTTGAAGAGCGGTCTTAGCAAGATCCGTCGTTCCAATATTAAGGCCTTTCATATAGTTAGCAGATGCGCTATATCGTCCTCCCCCTCCCCGCAGAGTTGCCAGATTGCTGGCTTCGGGGGCGTAGCTAGGGCGGCATGTGGTATGCGGATGGTAGTATGCCTAGGTGACTTTATTAGGAATTTCTCTTTTGTTGCTCTGGAAAAGCTGGTGTGAAGATAGGCTTGTGGTGATGCCTTGCTGTAGGACTGCAAGGTGAACCAGCCATGAGCGAGCTCTGTCAGGGCAGTTTTGTCATGTATAAGTGATTCCTTTTTAACCACGTTATTTACTATTTTTTAAAGGCTAATAAAGGTCTCTAGTAGCTCCTAAAGTTCCTGCAGTCTCAGTGGGTTAAGTGAGTTATCCAAATAACGTTGGACTGGGCATGTCTCCTTGGTATTCAGTTCTTTCTGCAGATGAGTGTTTAGTGACTCAGCCGACCCCTTTTAATTTTAAACCAACTTTTGATGAATGCCCCTTTGCGGGCGAGCTGGTGTCTTTGTATCCCAAACTCCAGCCTTACTTGTGCTGGAGATGTATATCCTGGTAGCCCAAAAATCATTTATATTACTCTTGCTATTATACGGTCCAGGTTTTTGGCATCTCTCCCTCTCATGGTTTCACTTCCGCAGCTGATTGATGGGATGAGTTTCGCCTGGATCACTCTGATTAAGGGGAGATGTTTTGGTCCAGAGATGTTATTCTTGAGGTTTCTTAGTACCACAGCAGTCATTATTCCCCTTTTTTTATGGCCTCGAGTTGAGTAGTGTAATTCCCTTTATCATCAATGATGACTCCCAGGTACTTGTAGTTTTGTACAGCTTCCAGTTTGCATGACACCAAGTGCCAGTGAGGTCTTGACTTTTTTTGCGCAGATTCACGCAAAGAATTTAGTTTTTTTCTCTATTGATGCTGAGTTTATTCTCCTCCGAGTACCAAGATGTGATGTCAAGCAGGCGCTGTAAACCCACTGGTGTCTGGCTTATGAGCACCAAGCTGTCCACATAAAATGGGTTAGGCAGCTGAAGGACACATAATTTGGGAGCGTGCAAATTGCTTCCATTGAGGGAAATCGAAAGCTCAGCCATAAAAAGATTAAAAAGTAATGGGGCGAGCACGCAGCCTTGTTTTAATCCGGTGGTGGTTGGGATCTTCTTTGTTAGGTGGTCTCCTGTGCCCAATTTTACTTGCACCCAGGTGTTACTGTGCAAGAGGACTAGCTGTTTTAGAAGTGGTGGTGAAATATTTATCCTTTTTAGTTTTTGCCACAGTAAGTTCCTATTTATGTGGTCGAACGCTGAGCTATAGTCAATGAAACACAGGTACAAGTGCTGTTTTATGACAAGTGCGGCGTCTATCAATAGTGAAAGGGTGGGAGGGCCCGTGTTCTTGCAAAAGCCTATTTGGTTTAACGGGATTGCTGAAATTTCCGCTGCCTAGGATGTTAATTCTTGTAGGAGCAATCCTGCGTAATGTTTGGCTTCATTATCAAGTAGAGCTACCAGCCAATAGTTTTTTGGGTTCTTCCAATTGCCTTTTTTGTAAATGGGGGAGATGATTGAGCCACTCCATGAAGATGGTATCGTTGATGTAAGCAATATTGATTCAAAGGTCGGTTTTAATACGGCTGCCCAGTATTCCAGGTCTTGTTTGAATAGTATGGGCGGGATCCTGTTTGGTCCTGAAGCCCCCTTGTGCCTACATTTTGATGTTCTTTTGCAAATTTGTTGAGTCGTAATTATAAAAGGCTGTTCTGAAGTTATATTAGAAGACAATTGAGATGTTGATGCTTCACTTTCGGACAAAAGGCTTCCTCTTAGGGGAGGAAGCATTTTGCTTTGCTAACTGTAATATTGTGACAGTATGTTGATTGGTTGCCTAGTGGAAAAGGTTATACTCAATACAGCGGGCCTTTGCTTGGTTATGTTGGTTATCGTGAGAAGCCAATAATAACAGCTATAAGGCTGATTGGTTCACTGAGAAAAGTTATTGAAGATACAATAGGTCTGGTCTGTTTATTATGAAACGTTATGACAAAGGCAGTAGGCCTTACTTATTTATTGTGAAAATCATTTGTTAAAATCAATAGGCCTCAAAGGTGAATTGGTATAACACTGTTATAGGCTACAAATCGGTATTTTGTTACATGTAATCACACAGGCAGACGTTTTGGTATTGACCATGCACTCTAACAACACCTAGGAGCAGAATAACGTCACTCTGATGATTCCTGTTAGGCCCTGTTGAACGGCGTTGTATATTATTTTACCAATTGCAATTTTTTTTACCAATTGAAATTTTGTACATATTTGTCATTTCATAACTGCATGTATGATGATGCCATCTTATGCACACTTTTGTAGGCCTGTATTAGTTGTAGTGCCAAGCCAATGATAAAGGCTTTAAACCTTATCGGTTTACTCGAAGCGGTTATGCCAGATTTCTTAGGTGTAATCTGTTCAGAATGAAAAGTTATGACAGGAAGCAGGCCTGACTTACTTATTGTGAAAAGCAAATGTTAAAGGCAATAGGCTTATACAGGATTGTTATTAAGCTGCAATAAAACCTGTAGGCAGGTATTTGTGTTTTGTTACACAGAAACTAGCAGATTACCATAATAGGCAAGGATTTTGGTGTTGTTGACCTATCCCAACAAGCCATGGACATAGAAGATTTGCACTGTAGTAATCCTTATTTTGTTTTTCTCTTACCTTAGTTGGCACAGTAGATTAGGCAACGGGGGTAGTGTACCTCTATCAATTATAATGTTAGACGCCGCAAAAGCCTTCAACCTGGTTAATTGGTATTAACTTTCTAGAGTACTGAAGGCTTTTGGTTTTGGTGAGATCTTTAGGGAAGTCCTTAAAAAAAGTACAAAAACCCTCAAGCTCAAATTGTAGTGAATGTTAACCACTCAGCTCCTATATCATTAGGGGGGCACCAGACAAGGGTGCCCACTGTCTCCTTTTCTTTTGATGTATATATCAAGCCCTTAGCTCAAAGCCTAATGCTAAACAAAGAAATGTTCCCCTTCACTGCAAACAGGTTTTCAAGGAAATTAGCATTGTATGCTGATGAGTTGATACTTTTTACATCTAATGTTAATCAAGCCCTACCTACACTAGTTAGGGAAGAGCAGGTTTTTGGGAAAATGTCAGGGTAGGAGATTAACAGCAGTAAGACCGAAATCATGACTTGGAATTCAGAAGTGCAGGGGTTCAGGGTCTCAAATGAATTAATATATTTAGGAATAATTATTACACAGGAGTTAAAAGAACTGACCAAAATAAATATAGCTAGAGTCCCTAAGGAGGTCAATATTCTTTTGAAGAGATGGCAGAATCTTCCACTTACACATTATGGGAATTCTAACCTGGTTAAAATGTGTGTGTTTGCCTAAGTTCGCTTATCTTTTTAATAATCTTCCCCTGACTTTTGATAAAAATCTCTTGAGTAAAATCCAGGGAAGGGTCTATACTTTTATCTAGGCTCGTAATGGTATCAGACTATTGTGGAAAAAGCTTAGACTGAAGTTTGCACACGGTGGCCTGGATCTACCAGATCTACAATTATATTCCTGGGTATACCAAGTAAAGAATTGCAGGATGCTCCTTCTTAGACCAGATGATAATTTGATTGGTTGTATGTTTAAGGCCATGCTGCTGGATAGCCCAGACGGGGGTTTCATGTACAAATTCCGTGCCCCCAATTTATTTTTTAAAGTCCGCCTGAAGGTTCTAAATGCTGCTGCCAAATTATGGTTCGACTGCAGCGTAATTATAGGTATTCCCTACTATAGCGAGTGGGAACCTGTATGGGACTCATTGTGCACCCCTGAGTGCCTGAATGATGCTCTATCTCAACCTTTGAAAGCGGCGGGTGTTCTGCGTTGGGGCGATATAGTTGAAGGAAGCAATTGTCTGCTCTGGGACACTTTGAAGAACTTAACGAATGGCAGGCTGTCTAGATTCAAATATTACCACATTTCAACGTCGTTCAAGAACCAACATTGGCATTTCCCTTGAGACAATGCAATGGAGAACGACCTCCAAGATCTAAACCCAAGGAAAAAGGAAATATCTCTCTGGTATAACCATCTCCTAACTGCTGCAGACAGGAAGCTTGATCCTCCTCATTTGGTCTTGGAGACGCGCTTGCCGGATGAAGAGCTGCAAAATCTATGGCAAGTATCTTTAGATATACTATACCCTTTAATCAAATCGGCTGCACTAAGGAAAAACTACTTTTTTACCATTCACTGGATATACTGGTCTCCGCTTAAGATATCCAAAATAAGGGGAGGTGGAGATGCCAGATGTACAAGATGCCATATCCAAGAGGCGGACGACATCCACATGTTTTCTACCTGCCCATTGTTGAAGGAATATTGGGACAATGTGGATAAGACCATGTCAGAAGCACTGGGTAAAGGTGTGGAGGTAAGCCCTACTTTAATTTTCTTTGGCATTGCACAGCCTTCAGAGGGTGAGGTGGACTTCATGGGTGAGCAGTGTAAACTTGTGTTCTACTTAATCCTTTTAGAAAGACGAGAAATCTGCAAAAGATGGCGCCAGGCAGACCCTCCAACTTTGAGAGGATGGTGGAACTCAGTAAGATTTTTTAGAGACCTAGATCAAAAGGTTCATTCCTACAATAAAGAAATGAGCTCGGGCTATTTTGGAAACTACTAGATCCAGAGTAGATGGTTCTGGCTGGTATAGAGTGTCCAATGATTACACCTCTTGGTCAGCTTATGATGTGCAGTAAAAGCTGGTCTCCATAGAACATCAGCTGAGATCAGACCCCAAGATATAAGCAATTAATTGGGTGGCTAGGACAGAGAGGACGCTTATACTATGGAGGTTATATGAGGACAAAAAAATCCTTTTTTTTTTATTAGGAGAAATTGTATATTGTTTTTTAACAACTGTAATCTTGTACATATTTGTAATTTTATAATGATATTCCTGCCTGTTCTGTAAGAAAGTTTATGCACAACACAGTAGATATTTAGTGTCAGAGCTAGTTGACCAATACTTCAGATTTCAATTGCCTCATTTTATAGCTTCCACTTAACTTCCTTCCAGCTCTTTTATTTTAATTTTTTTAGAGGATACTACATCTCCCCAAGCAGTGCTAATGGGCTGCTTTCTTGCTGCTCATTTTATCTGCAGTGTGCCGTATCCCGCTTGGCCACTTCCTCAAAACCGACCGGCTCCAAAAGCGCAGAGATACTCCACTGGGAGTCGATTCAAGCGCTATATAAACCAGCAAATAAATAAATAAATAAAACCAGGCAACCATTATCAAAAGCTGTTGTGCATAAAGTATCATTGTTTTTTCTTTCCAAGAGGATCAACATGTTGGTTCTAATCACTGCTTGATTGATGAACAGATGCATGAGTACAAAGTTTAGTGACGGAGTACATGTGTGATGATTTATTGAGTGCCTAATCCTATCAATGAGACAAAAGTAAACTTCCAGTCATACACCAGTCCTCTTGGTATTGCCAATGCTTGTTGGGATATACTGCTACGCCCTTTAAAATATGCAGAAAAGTTGTTACTATAGCTTTGATCCTGCCTACATGGTGAGTTGCAGATGCCTACTTTAGAGGTTCTACACATGAAGTAATAATACAAGATCTGCAGCAACATGACAGATGCCTTTCCTGCCTTTAACCCGGATGTATGACATCACAACGCATGCTTTTACATCGCATGCTTTTACATCGCAACTTTTACAACGCATGCCTTTACAACGCATAGTGTTGAGGGGTGCTGGATAGTGAATAGTTTAATTTACTATTCCAACTCCAGTCCCCGTGGATAGTAGGGAAGGTGTTGGATAGTAAATCAAATCTATTCCCTATCCTAGAGCGCCCCCCAGCGCAATGCGTTGTAATGGTTTGTGTTGTAAAAGTTGCGATGTAAAAGGACTGCGTGGTAAAAGTTGCATTGTAAAGGATGTTTCCCCTTTAACCCAGTTGCAAACAGGCCAAAGGAAATACGTGGCCTGTTCCATGCTTACCTGTTGGCGACCAAGTTAGATGTTTTGCTGTGACTGGCATTTTCTTGGCCTATTTTACCTAAATGTGTGTCACCCCAGTTCTGAATGGTACTCGTAGTTTTATATGGCTCGTGCACAGTTAATGTTTGATGTGTCATCTCCTTCTATACTGTTGTTCAAGTATGGTGGGAGCATTGTTCTGACATGGCATCTGGTTGTATTAAGTATTAAGGGGGTAACCCACAAAAACTACCCGACCTGGGTCAGTAATGCAGTACAAGTAGATGAGTGGTCGCGGTAGCAACACATTTGATTGACAATAAAATAGCATTCACCAGTTTTTCTTATAAAGCAACCTCTAAGTTTCTAGCTGTTTTGTATGGTGAGTACCTAGTCCTTTTCACTATTAGAACATGACGCCATATGAGCTGCTGCTCTCGGGCACTGCGTCATGTATACATACAGTGAAAGTGATTCAGATAAGAGCGCTTATGTTTAATCCTGCAAATGAGTGTCATGTTACTTTGGATTAAGACCACGTTTCCCGACAATATCACCCACACCCTATCTACTTTTCACCGGCGCTAGCTTACTGACACTGCAACCGGTAGGGGGCACGCACCTCCTTTTACTCTTCATGTTAACAGGCATGCGTTAAAATCTTTCCAGGTCCAGTTGGACGGACATTATGCACAGATAAGTCATATACAGACACCCGCATGACTGTTTTTGGCTGGTTTTGTAGTATCTGTATAGGTTTGTAAATTTGTATTCAAGAATTTTTAAACTTGGTTACATTCGTTCCTTTTGCAGATATTGTGGATTTGTTCAGACCTACTGCAAGAGATAGAGATACCGCTGTAGTAGACTCTTCATTAATTGATGATTAAGTAAGTTAAAGAGTTGGCACTACTTTAATTAGAGTGTTATCTGATCCAGATAGCAGATATTTGACTGTTCTTCCCTCCACCCCTAGGAGCCATTCCAAGCCCATACCTTCTAACCACGTGGCGGAGTAGTCCCGCGTTTTTACCTAGTAGGTATTATTTACCAGACACACCAGCAGCATTCATGTGATTTTATATGTTCCCCCCTCAGACACTTGTTTGTTTATTTACAGGTGCTCTTCTCAGTTCAGTCCTGATGAAGACCCCACTGTGAGGACATTAACCCAGCCTGCACCTTAGGGGTCGAAACGTCGACAATACACAGACAACATACAACACAAACTCTGACGCTAAATTAAAAAGTGGATGTTCACCAGAGTTATGTGTAAAACCAGGAACATTTGACCTGTTCTAGGCCGGAAAGGTTCATATAATGTATAACTGATGTATAAATGTCAGAACCACCTCTTTCCTATCTTTCTCCCACACGCTACCACTTGACCCCCATACCTTTTCCTTTTCCTACTCACATCAAGAGCACTGTATAAAATATATTGCACTGTGATATAATTGAACAACTGTGTTGCCATCATCTATTAATGCTTTGAATTTAATTACATTAGATGCTCCTATTCCAATTGAATAAATTGGACTTATGCTTTATAAGAAAAACTGTTGAATGTTGTTATTTTTTATTGTCAATAAAATATGTTGCTACCGCGACCACTCATCTGTTTGTGTGGCATCTGGTTGTAGCATGGGTATCCTTACATCATTTGTTCCTTTACTCTGTACTGCATTGTTTATGATTGATGCTAGTTGTACTCTTTTTCCATCGCGTGCCTGGTTTGTTCTGTGTGATCTGATGCGTTGCAACTTAGAAAATTAAAATACAAAGTGAATAAAAACCAATATCTGTATATTATTACTTCTACAGTCTACAATGTGCTCTCTGTAGACAATGCTGTGTGCTCTGTGTGACGTAGAGTAGGCCTGGCCCTCGTTGTCATGCGGTGACGGGCTCATATAATGCAGGCGAGGCCCAACTGACTCCAGTTCCTCATTGTGTACCTGTTTAGCTGCTATTTTTTTATAAATCTACAACCAATGTATTCAATCGCTCATACTGGGGGCCACTGGCATAACCAACCCTGTGACCCATGAATTTGGGGCATAACAATTGATTTACCAATCTCTGCGAATAACCCAGCAGCTGGTTCATAGTTCATAGATTTCAACAAAAAAATCGTGTTTCTAACTCAAATGTATCAGAAAGTAGTACGAAAAAGTGTCCCACAACGGCCGGCACTTGTAAAGCTTAACTGCTCACCGTTCAGTCGTAGATGGATTAGTTATAAAAAAAAATATTGTATTATATGTCTGTAAAAAACCCAATAAAAAGTATTGTAAATTTTTTTATATAATATTTATTATTTAGACCAAAAGTTCAGCAATCGTAAACCAAAAAAAAGGAGATATCGCCGAATCGATGGATATACAAGTTCTGAATGCTTGAACTCTCGGGGCAGGTCACAGTAATCCACCCCAGTTGTCCATTACCGTGTTCCCACATATCAGATTACATATATATATTTTCGAGGCTTTATCTAAAGGTTTTTATTTCGCAGTAATGTAACTGTTGCTAGTGTAAAGCGCCCTAATACCTTGGGGTGGATGGAGCGCTATATCAAACTGCAAAAAAAAAGGATATATCAGAATTTGAGATCTAATAATCTAGGGAGGATATCATTCCATATGTCGACCGTCAAAGTGGGTATAAATGTTGCTCAACTAGAATGTGCTCAAATTGCAAAATCGTGCAACGTGGCATACTCGGTGACCGAGTATGCCACGTTGGTGCATTAGGTCCAGTTCGCTGCCTTCCGTCACTGAGATCCGATTCACAGCCTAAGATAACAGTTTGCCCTCTCCAACGATTGACTTCGGGGGGTTCTGCTTCACAAGCGTTCACCCTCTCGAAGTTTCTGAGACCTGCTCCTGAAGTAACTGAAAATAACATGCACAGGGGTTGAACGTTTAAGAAGATGGTTAGGGTTGCTGCAATCAAGGCAGCTCCTTGAGGGTGCCGCAAGAGGGCGCTACATTGCAACAAATGAACGCAACTATGGCTCCTAGCGGGAGAGAAGTCTACACCAAGGTGCTATTAGGCATGGGGTTCGAAATATCCCTACTCTGGGTGTAGTTATTGCCGCATTTTCTAAGCAAATTAAACTGGTTTGATATTTTTGATTCGTATTTATTCTATACTCCTGCACTTCGAATAATTACTTCTTTGAAAAGTGAGCTGATGCAAATAACATATTGTCGTTCACCAACACATTTGTCTTTTGTCACGGTTACCCAAAACATTGTTATCAACTTCAGCAGGAAAACGAAAAGTGGTAAAGCCAAGAGGTCCGGCTACTGCTGAAATTATAATTTGGGCTCCCATATTTCCGTTTTTACTGATTTTTACAGATAAATACAGACAGAAAGTTATGTATTTTCCTGTCTGTATTCATTTTTAAATACAGAAAACAGGCCTTCTTGTATGATTTTTTCCTATTGTCAATCATCAGTGCCAAGTCCGTAGGTGTATAGATTGAGAGGTAGGGGAGATGAAAAAAGACAATAGATTTCCTAATTAAGCGTAACTAAGTGCAGATCTACAGTTATTTATGCCACTTTACAATGCAAGTGTTTTAAGATAATGCTATTGCACTGTATACTGCTGAAACCTTTTGGACATTTAAATGCAAGAATACATTTATCAGTTAAATACATTTTGAAAAGTACCCATTGTAGCTTCAATTATACAGAAAACACAAAATAAAAATATATAAATACAGAAAAAAAGAGCAAAAAATAAATATGGATTAATACAGACGGAAATGTCGAAAAAATAAATACAATAAGCCCTAATTATAATGTTATACGTGGTGTTTTTCAATCTGTGTTTTGGTTGATGAACGGGCGATTGTGAGAATAAGTGATCCTTTGCATTGACTAAAAGTGAATTCATATTTTTTTTTAAACGTAAACGTAAAATAATTTGTGTTTTGAGTGACGCCACGCATGGTAGTTTGAATATACAATTCTTTCATGGGTGATTGCGGTATGGCTCGGTTAGGATTGTGAGAATTTATAAATTAATGAAGATACATGTTTTGTTTTGGGATGTACGTTGTTACAACGCATGCTTTTACCACGCATGCTGTAACAACCCAAGTTTTAAAACGCATTCCATTACAACGCATTACACTGGGGGGTGCTGGATAGTGAAAAGTTTAATTTACTATTCCAAGACCAGTACCCGTGGACACTAGGGAAGGTGTTGGATAGTAAATTAAAACTATTCCCTATCCTAGAGCGCCCCCCAGTGTAATGCGTTGTAATTGTTTTTGTTTTAAAGTCTGCGTTGTAATAGCTGCGTTATAAAGGTTGTTCCCCTTTGTTTTGTGGTGTATTAAAAGGCTGTTTTATTAGGAAAACATTACGGGGTCTTGCAAAAATTGACTTTAACCTCATCGAAGTGTGAGCCCTGCGGGCGGCAAACACAGAGCCTGCCAAGGGCATACGGCCTAGCTGCGCCACTGGGCGCGTGGCACCGTGGCGTGGTCCCTGGTGGGCCACTAGACTCCAGAAATGCTCTTATTCCCTACGCTACCAGCAGTAAAAGAGGTCAAAGTGAACATTTTCCTTGCTTGCAACAGGGCCCACAGCGTCCTTGCTACGCTACTGCTGCTATGAATCGGGGTCACGGACGTCTCCCTGCTGCCTACATTGTTACTGTAAACAAATTCACACCCCAATCAAAGACCATGGATAGTCTGAAGAGGTACTCCTTAAACCTCATACAAGGACATATTCAGCTCCTATGCCATACCGCACAGTAGCAGCTCGGCGCCAGGGTTGGAAAGGAACCCAATGGGGTAAATATTAAAAAGCCCCCCACCCCCTCCCGGTAATATAGTTGAAACATCGGCTCCTGTGTTGAAATTAAACTGGGGTTGAGGGGAGGGAGCAGCACAGACCTGAAAACTAACATTTGAAATGGAGGATAAAGTGTTGTTTATCTTCTGTAAATTACCTCACTGAAGTGGGTGGAGTGCTTTGCTGTTTAGAGACATCTCTTAAGTAACACTCACTTAATATCAGTTACAGGAAACACTGACTTTCACTGTAATGTTTGCTTGCTAGGAACTGTGGGCCTGGTTTACATGTTGGCAGAGAGGGCACTCGGTCACAACGGGATTCTGTTTTAGAGAAAACTGTTTGGGTCAGGGCTCCCTCATATTGACAGAACCCTGACCGAACAGCAAAATGCATTGACAGGACAGTGATTCCTACCAATTGGGGGAAACTGCTCCATTATGGCAGAGGAGCGTCGCCCCCCCCCATCCCCCCAACCAGCAGGCGCATGTAAACTAAAATAATAAAGCAGTTAATAAAAATGCTTTATTATCATTGTATTTTACTCATAAGCTGCGGCCAGTCTTGAGGGTGAGGCCATTAGGAGCAGGAGGAGTGGTGGGGTCAGGGCACTGCCAGTGCGCATGTCGGTTTGGCCGGCCATCTTAGGGTGACCAAACGGACATGCATTTATGGATATCTCCAGGATATTGTCTGGAGATATCGGCAAGCTCAGGAGCACAGTCTCCCAGTACCTGCTGGCAGTGGCGGTTTCTCTTCAAGGGCATTTGGGCTCTGCCCCCGTTACTTTCAACAATGAGCAATGGCCATGCTCATATTTGTTTTAAATTAAAAAAAAATCCCCTTTAAGTAGTGTAAGTAATTCTGAACCCCACATTTAAGTAGAACCACAAAGGCACTTACAATCTATACATTAATCAAAACATTGCCAAGGCGAGATACACGCCTTGGCAATGTTTTGATTAATGTATAGATTGTAAGTGCTTTTGTGGTTCTACTTAAATGTGGGGTTCAGAAAAATATGGTGAATGGTAGTTGTGAGTTCCGACTAGTAGTAAACTGAAGCAAGCAGAATAATAGCAATAGATTATCTTTTAGATAAAAATCCAATTTAGGTATCATCAAGGGAATTTTTTTGTTTTACTTGTGGACTTACCCTGTTCCCTTGGAATCAAAGGGTTACTCTCTTCATTTTGAAACTTTAACATGAAGACACCAATGATTTTAACTGAGGCTTTTAGTGTGATAGGAGTGTCGGTGCTTAGAGGTGAGTCTTTCTTGCACAGCTTTGAAAACGTCATTAGTTTGTTTTGGGAAACTTTATCATACTAGAAGTTTGTTGTGTGCATATTTTTTTAGTGTGCTATCTTTCTTCCATTTAAGTATAACACAAGCATCAGCTTGATCTATGACATTTAAGAGCAGTCACTCACCAACATGTGCTAGGTGCCAGGGACTGTCCCCCGCATTTGGTTACCCACTAGGTGTCTATAGCATCCCTCCACCTTCAGAACCCCACATAGCTTATTTTAGGCGGTGCAGCCTGTCCCTTGTTTGTAACTTGGATGTGTACCTGCTTCCGCAGCCCGCCACCTCCTTTATTTTTGTACAGGTAGTTCCCTTTGGCCTGCAGTTTGTTTTTATTCTTCATAGGGGTGATCCACTGTACTCTCGGTTACCCGGGTGCCCCCCACAACCCATTGTTTTCTCCCCTTTTTTTATTTCCCTTTCTGCACTACCTGTTGGTTGTTATCCCTTTGTGCGCAACACACAAAGAAAAGTCTGCTGGCCACAAACCATTTCAACTAGACCACTTACCTCATCAGCAGCAGGACTGCCTTCCTTCAGGTGGAGCACAAAGGTAGTATGGCTACAGGTGGAAACATATACCCTACCAAAAGCCAGTAGTAACATAATTTCCTCCTAAAGTGCCATTCCCTCTGGAGGATTCACCACCACATAAATCCCCTCTCCCATGCGTTGGCGTAGTGCAGCCTCTCTCAGAAAGTACAGTTATGGTAGAAATGTCATTCCTTCAAGACAGTTACCAGCCTTCACTAAATCAGAAACAAATACTCTCAAGCACACAGATCACACATAACACAGTCATCAGCAGCAGAAGTATGTTTTCCACACACATGTATCAGACAAAGCACAATCAGCAGCAGCTGTACAAGTTTTGTTTGCACACAGGACAGTTACAACATGGACAGCATATAAGCTACACAGACCTACCCAGCACTCTTTTTTTATTTTTACTTTTATTGGGCCATTTAGGGCCTTGTACAATGGATGGATGCCGTGGTGGGGAGGGAGCAGACACAGTGCTTTCTAGGCGTGAAGCGCTTATATTCAAGGTGTGATGAGAGAGCATGTCTTGGGCAGTGTTACTTTTAATGTGGATGCGAGGGAGAACAGACACACCTGGGATGGGGTTTAGTTGAGAACACATGGCCGACCGGAACGTGCTGGTTCATATCTCACTGTTGCACATTAGTTATTTGTTAGCTAGGCAGCTTCGGCCCCATGTAAAACTGAAATTGTCACAGAGATTATTTGCAGTTACATTAGTAAGCATTGTTGATGTCAAAACAAAAGTAAAACAGTGGCTTTATTAACCTTCTTGCTTTCTCAAATATGCTTGCAAATTCACCATTTGCCTGCTCTTTATTCAAAATTTTCTCGGGGGTGAACCCCCCAAACCCCCTTTATGGGTGTCAGGCTCGCACACTCCGCTCGCTTGCCACATGCCACTCATCAGAAATTTTACGCTGCACCACATTCAAGTCTCACCAGCCGCCACTGCCTGCTGGAGCGTGGAACCTGCCCACTCGGCCCAATCCCTACGCTTCTCTCATTCTGGATAATACCAGCATGAGAGTAGCATCTGGTTAGGCGCAGGCGACTTTGGGAGCCTGTGTGACCATTGTCTGAAGAGGCAACGAGGCAGCGGACGTCAGGCTGCAGGTAAGAGTTTTTAAATATTTGTATTCTTCGCGCACCACCCTGCACTGACCCACTCATTTGCCCACCTAGCGGATGCCACTGCTGCCAATGCTTTATAATTGACCCAGCGTCATGAGGAAGATGTGATTTACGCCGTCACCCTAGCGGAACAACTGGCCGTCCGCATTTTTTTTTCTCCAAAAGTCTACTTAGTAGACTTATTCTATGTGTGGTACCCTGCATCTCTTCACTTGTTAACAAACAAAAAATTGCATTCTGGGACATGTAGTTCTACATTTCTCATTGTAAGTAAAAGCAAACAAGCATTTTCAAAGACAATAGGGCTTGCCTATGCGAGAACAATTGTCTTTGTCGATGTCTTTGAGCCACGCTGTACAGCTGCGCATTTGCCGTGCAGCATTGCTGAATTCATGGTTTGCTTCTTTGAAGCGTTTTTCCCTTTTATTTTTTAGCCATGCTGCACCACAGTCACACTGATCAGCATGGGTAAACAAACCCTGACAAAGCCAATAGTTGTCACATAGGAGAGACCTATTGGCTCCGCCAATGCTTGTTAGCTTTTGGGA
This sequence comes from Lissotriton vulgaris, assembly GCF_964263255.1. Lineage (NCBI taxonomy): Eukaryota > Metazoa > Chordata > Amphibia > Caudata > Salamandridae > Lissotriton > Lissotriton vulgaris. The sequence continues at coordinate 1,099,205,362 of NC_141685.1, read as the reverse complement.
TCTATGCAAACAATATCATCATTACTTAACGGGCCTTATTTAAACCGCGCCCGTAAGGCTGCCCGGTTGCTTTGTTAAACTCTGCAGCCTTCCAAACCGTGCTGGAAGAATCCAGGGGCTGCGCTACCATCACACCTGGCAGAACTTACATCCACTCCGGCCGCCCTCACCTGCCGGAAGGATGTGCAAATGAGCCACGGTCACTCTTCGATTTCATTGGTCCCTAGTTCTCTCTCTCTTCCTCTTTGTCCCAATATAGAGAGAGATTACAATACGCTGTAGGGAGATGTTAACTTCAGTGTATACAACGAGACCTTGAATACTTGAACGTATAGCGTTTGCAGGATGCGTCAGTATTTTGTAATCATATGCGACATGGAAATATTTATGAAGTTCTCAGGCAAACGTGGTTGGGAATGCGGCAGTACATCCCGCACGTAGTGGAGAGAAACTTCGAAAAGAGAGAATTCGTTAGTTTTTCAAAGTAGGCAATATTTGACAGTTTACATTACAGAGAAGGCAGGGTTTCTTTTTTTTTTTTAAGAATAAAACTCCTTTTTGGTTGTGGCTCAAGGACTACTTGTGGGAAATTGGAAAATTATGTTTCCCGAAATTTTACCAAGAACTGCGCAAAATTGCGTGAAAATTCCGAGTTTAATTTCTCGATATGTGGTGTGAAAATTGAAAGCTGCGGCACATCGCGGGTTCAAATATCACATGGCATACCGGTAAGTGGACACGTTTGAGCCGAAAAGTTTATATTTAAAATACCTATTTTACACAAGCCTAATTACTTCCTCACACATTTAAGCGTGCAACTTAAAGCAAGGCCCCCTTTATGTTTAGAATAAAAGGTTTGTTTTAATCTGATAACTGACTCGAAATGGGACGCTATTGTTCTCGAGGGGCTACCAACCAAAATACCTGAGTCCGTGTGAGCCCCTTTAAAGTCCTCGTCTTTATAAATACTACGTTAACAAGGTGTTTAGCTTGTATCAAACTACCAGTCATCCTTAATGTAATATGGTTTAAAGCCTCCGTTAGTTGAAAAAAACTGCAGTGGAAGATTTTGCAGAGTGGATGTGAAAGAGGGTCTTCAGTTAGTGAGAAAGTTGTTCTGGCAGAGATTAGTTCAGCTCGGTGCTTTAAATGGATCGGTACTGAGTACCTGCACTTTTTTTTATTTTGAGAGGACTTCTCCGAAACAAAACAAGCAGGTACTTAACTCTGGTACGGGGTACCAGCACTTCAGCTTTTCCATTTCAAGACTGGTTCAATTATTAACAATAGTAGATCCTTAGAAACCTATACAGCCGGTTCTTTATGTTTTTATACTTGTGCATAGGCTTTCAGCGCCAACAACCTCGCCTGGATGTAGACAGCGCTGTAAAAAGACCCTGTGTAACCTGTGGGTACGTGGCCCTCCTATTCTGGTCTGCGTCAGCGCGCCCACCCCGACGCTTACCTCCACTGCAGGCGGTGCTTGGAATAAAGGCAGCCAAAGAATGAACGTCAGACATGACAGCCCGGCTGCCCCCGCGTCTCTGCCACGAAGCCTCGGCCAATGTCCCGCATAAATAGGCGGTGCCATCCGTGGGGAGCGCGGTACTGGCGTCCCCGATGAGAGAATCCGCAGCAGTGCAAAGTTTTCAGCAGAAACGTTTTCAAAGTTTTCGCAATTTACTAAGTAGAGAAAAGTATCAGTCTTCTTGGAGGCATTCCATATAGTAATTACAGTGGATCAGTTTGTGATAGTCAAATGTGCCCGCATTGATTTCCCCAACCACAGCACTGGCTGTCAACATGTATGTTTCGGGCAAAGTGCTAACATTGTGCATTTGTAAGTAGTGAAACCTGCAATATTGCTTCCGCAATCGTGTCATAGTGACCAATCACCAATTGAGTTAGAATCTGGTCACTGATATCTCCTATTATCAGCAGGTCAGATTTTTGAATCCCAACAAGGTCAAGTCTTTCTTTAATCCTGGAGATTTCTGTAAACAGAGTACGGTGAAAATGCAGCCACGCACAGACTGGTTCTCTTGACCTGGATGTTATGTTAATAAAGCTTACTAAAGGCCGTGAATCACCCCATAAGAGGTATCTCGGCGCTGTCGATAGACACATGCAAGACAGAATGCTGAGATTAAAATAGGACTGTTTTAAGCAGCTTCCTGAATTTAGCATAATCAGAACAGATGTGGATATGATAAGGCAAGTTATTCCAATAGTACAGCGCCAGGTACGTAAAAGGCCTGCCACCGCAGCTTGTCTTTTGAGGAATTGTAAGCAAGGCTCTATCCTTGCAGCACAAATTCCTAATTTGGATGGGCCCGGGCAATCTTGGTACTCATTTCCAGTGCACTTTCCAGGCTGCTGTGCAGACACAGCCTTTGTGTCTGGTGATGCTCCTCACAGCAGTACAAAAGGGGGTGGTGGCAGGGTATGCTCAGACTTGAGCCCCTTGCACACTTTACCACTGGATTCAAGCAAGCCTGGCTGAAGACGGCTGGAATGCCAGAAACCGGTCCTAGGAAGCTTGTTTCTGGTACAGGGAAGGCATGGCTTGGCAGTTCGGGCTGGACTGTTCCCATGAGGCACAGGGTCAGACTGATTTGCATATGGCCATGTCTGAACTGGGGTGGCAGAGTGGACTAAAGAACGGTGATGGATTAAACCCAGATCTGTTGACTGGGTGTGAGTGTTTGATTAGTTCAGATGCTCCGTCCATCACCACCCCCTTTTTGTACCGCTTTGTTCGCCATAAGTTGGCAGGGTATGCTCAGACGTGAGTACCTTGCTCACTTTGCCACTGGATTCAAGCACGCCTGGCTGAAGATGGCTGTAATGCCAGAAACCGGTCCTAGGAAGCTTGTTTCCGGTCCAGGGAAGGCAAGGCTTGGCAGTTCGGGCTGGACTGTTCCCATGAGGCACAGGGTCAGACTGATTTGCATATGTCCATGTGGACTAAAGAACGGTGATGGCTTAAACCCAGATCTGTTGACTGGGTGTGAGTGTTTGATTGGTTCAGATGCTCCGTCCATCACCACCCCCTTTTGTACCCCCCTTTTGTACCGCTCCTCACAGCAGAGCTGTGTCCAGCTCGGAGCACCCACAACAGAAGCACAAAGAGGTGTGAGGTTTCTGAAGCTGGCTGTCATCAGCCAACTGGAAGTGTAATCAGGGAAAATGCTGGGCCTCACCTAAAAGTTCATCTTAAACAACAAGAAAAAGGAGAAACCTCTCTCAGATAGGAATAAGCGGAATAAATTGCTATAAAACGGGGACTACTCACAACTATAATCAAGCCATGGGTTTCAAAAAACCTTCAAAAATTAGAACAATAATCTTGTTTACATTGGAAAATCCTCAATTTTTGAACACACAATAAATCACAGTAAAAATGAATGTACAGAATTACTATAAATAATAAAATAACGGCACTTTGGTAGATAACCGAAAATATTTTTCTTCAGTCCCCTACAGTCACTAAGGGGCACATGCATCAACCTATTTAGGAAGTGCAAACGGTACGAATCGGTAAATTCGGCCGTTTGCTCTTCCTAAATACGTTTTTGGGATGCATCATGCATTTTTGTGAAAATCGCTATTTTTAGCGATTACCAAAAATGCGATTGCTTTTAAGGAATCGCAATTTTACGATTCCTTAAAAGCAATGCATCATTGTTTTGAAATTTGCGAATTTCAAAATAGGGGGTGCAAATTACCACGAGGTTGAACCTCGTGGTAATTTGCGAAAATGTTTAAATATGCACAAAAATGCATTTTTTAAAGTGTAATGTTACAGACACACATGTCCTTAGGACATGTGTGTGTGAAACATGCACTTAAAAATACATTACAGGGGTGCAGGGGGGGTCCTTTGGACCCCCCCCTGCACCCATGTAATGCATGAACAAATTGCAATTCTAAAAAAGAAAATCGCAATTTGAAAATGCCTTCCCATTGATTCCTATGGGCCTTTTGGCCCATCGGAATGAATGGGAATTGCGAAATCGCAATTTAGTATTCCCATAATATTAGCGATTCGGTAAAAATTGCGATTTTTACCGATTCTCAAATATTATGGGAAAAAAATCATGCATCCCATTTTGCAATTCCTAATTTGCGATTCACTAAAAATCGCAAATTAGGAATTGCAAAATCACACAATGATGCATGTGGCCCTAAATCTTATTAGCCACACCTACAGTCATAGCATACACACCACACACATCCATTTTCTGCGAACATGCATTATATCTCGATAGAGGTCTACAAAAACAGGAGTAGAGACAATGTAGCAGGACCTAATATGGAACTGCCTTCACTTAAGATGTTCAGATATAATAACTAGGTAAGAGCATCTTATAACTCTTTGATATAGATCCTAAGTTCATCTACATTTCAAATGTATCTATATTGATATATGCAACTCCATCAAGTGTAATGGTCCGGGAAACATCATTTACAACGATGTCTTTTCCACGCTTGACGTTTTTAACGATCCACTTACCCCGCAAACGTCTCTTCAACGAGGGAGCCTTCAACGACCGTCTTGACCACGAAAGTACATTCAGCGTGGGTTGGGGGAGACGTGGTATTCCGTCCAGTCGGGCTGGGGGAGGGTTGGGAGGGGGGCTGGGGGGGCTGGGGGGGTCTCCCCCCCAAAAAATAACAACAATTAAGGAGCGAGTTAGATAAATAAAAAAAACGCTCTGTGGTATTAATGAAGTAAAAGGAATGACCCTCCCCCAAAGACGTGCAGTGTACGTAAAAAAAACAGTCCTTTTTTTATTTTAGAAGACGTGTTTTGACGCTTGTTTCCAAGGTAGATGGAAGTAAGGGGCTGCTGGAGAAAGACGTGCAGGTAAGACGTTTCTACTGTGGAACAATCCTTCGTTGTAAATTCCAGCGTGGTAAAGCCACTTGCGATGTAAAATTCGCGTGGTAATGCCATGCGTGGAACTTGTAATAGTTGAAAAATCATATATTCTAATGGTCCTAGTACTCCTGTTTAAGCATGCCCGACGCGCATTTCGGTGAGGTCCACGAAAGTGGGCACACCTTCCTCAAGGCGCTCAACTATAAAGACACTTTTTTCAGAAGCAACACATTTCCTGTTTTTGTGCAAGCACGTGAACAGAGGCGGAGCAGCATTCCAGTTCGCGTTCGCAGGTGTTCCGAGGCTCCGAGGCAGGAGCGGAGCTGCGGTGGAGTGGCGCTGCAGAGCGGGCGGGCGTGAAAGCGAGGAACCGCTTGAGCGAGAGTTGGCGTGGGAAGGTCCGGGGCCGAGTGGAGGCGTCCAGGACAGGGTCGAGCAGGTTGGTGTGGCCCCCTGTTTCCCCTGCTCCCCCCGGCAGTGAACCTTGCACAGTTTGCTTGTGATTCCGTGCCGTGTTTTTAACGCCAACCGAGCAAGACCAGAGAAAGCAAGTGAGGACGCTGAACAAGAACGCCAAGATCGTTACTTGCTTTGCCTGCCTGCCTGCCTGCCTGCTTCTTCCCCGGCTCTCACTCTCTGCTCCCAGCCCCCAGCCTCTGTCCTAATAGCAGTGGTGCAGGGAGGGCAAAGCCAGAGCCGCACACCTAAGGACAGTGTGCGGCGGCGTATAGTGAGCAGAGCGGGAGCGTGAAGGGGGGTGAGCTGCCCCGCAGATTCGGCCCCTCAACCAAGCTCGGTTCAAGCCCGCTGGTCCCTTTACTGCACCGGCCAGTGGGCGGATTGCACGGGCTGACCTGGCTGGTCGGGCCCGAGGGACGGGAGTGAGCCGCGCCTTGCATTGAACAATCCTCTTGCAGGCACCTGAGCGGGGGCTGAGGCGGCTGAAGTGTGTGGCCCCAAAGCAGCTGGAGGGTCAGAGCGGCGTGACCCTTGCAGAGCTGGACAGAAGACCAACAGCCCTCCGTGAGTACTTGCAGGGGGCCGAAGGGGCAGGTTTGACAGCCCATTAGCCTAAAAAGAAGCACCCCAGTGAACACCAAGCACTTAAGGAATCCCAAGGGGGCTCCAAAAGACCACATAGGATACTGCAGGACCCAAAAGCACGCTACCTGCACAACCATTAGAGGGGCCTTGCAGCTATGCTTATCTGCCTCCAACATTACTACAGCTTCTTCGGCGACTGCTGCGCTGCAGGGCGGCGAGTGCATTGAAGTAGTGGCACCTGGAGTAGGAATCATTTGAGTTATGAACAACAACCCGCACTACGGGTGCCTTGGTTATCCTTAGCAGCAGCAGCAAGACAGTAGGCGATAGTATCCGGGCCAATTGACACTAGTCATCAATTGCCACCAACTGCCCGATATACAAGCCAAGAATTTGTCAGCAGTGTGCTACCAAGCTCACACCGTAGGGGTAGAACTCTATTAAAACTCCATTAAATCCCTAGCGAAAATAAAACCAAGTACTTTTCAACCTTTTAACTAACTTTTCAACGCCAGAGTGAGTAGTCATCACGCCACGCCAAATACGCAATAACCATGCTGCTCCTCCCTGACGGCAGCTGTTCCAACTTAGAGGGGGCAGACAGGCTTGGGAGGAGGAGGGGTAAATAGAGCAGAGGTGGTGAGGTTTTGTGCTTACAGAGTCTTACAGAGACTAGGAAGAACCTGGTTGTTAGTGAGAGTACGCAAGAGAGCAGCAAGAGAGCTGCAAAACCCTATGCAAACTCACAAACTCAAAAGATCTCAAAGAGAAGAGGAGGTGTTGAGCGGTCCTTGTGTGATCTTGTGCGTTTTATGATGAGGTCTGGTCTCTAGCGTGGAGCCCCGCAAAGCTCTAAATGAATGAAATCGACTGAGGTGAAACCAGAAGTGATGGTAGGGATTGGAGAAAACCCAGCTGGGCTTAGCTGGGACAAGGGAAACGGAGAACAGGAGGGAGACGTGTTAATTAACGGAAGAGGTGCCTGTTCAGAGGAGAATCTGTTTATCCCAGCTGAGGAAAGGGCTTTATCCGCTCCTCTAAGTAAAGACTATGTTCATATGAAGTCTCCATGTGTGGCGCAGTCGTCTATAAAGAACTACTTCTTTAAGTATCATCAAATGCAGTCAGATAAAGATATTCACAAAGAAAACCATAAAAGAAAGTTCTCTGAGAGGGACAAACCTAGTGGGGGGCTTAGTGAGTGCACATTGTCCTCTCCCCTGTCCTCCCCATTTTGTAAAAAAGAAAAAGAAAGTTGCCTTGCTAATGATCTGACCAAAACTAAGCTGCCCGTAGAAGTGGATGCTGTGTTGGTTAAGCAGGACAGGAAGATTCTAGTCGAAGAGGTTGTGACAGAAAAAGCGTTGACACCCGCACTCGCACCCTCACCCCATCCCTTAATTGTAGCAGGGCGGTTACAAGCTCAGGCGCAAATTCATGTCTGTGACTCTACAGCGCAGGTGGAGCCTCGGTCGGCTAATGATTCTCAAATGGCCAGTCGAGAGTTGGGTTTTGAGGGGCTGGATGTAGGGTGTGATTTGTCTCCGCTGAAGGCACTGAATGAAAATAAATATGAAAGTGTGCTTGATAATACGTATGTACAAGGAGCTGAAGCTGGAGATGGAGTTGAAGTTGGAATTCCAGCTTTCTAAGATGGTTCCAGAGAATCCATTCTAGTTACAGAGGACTTACAGTCTGTCTCAAATAGTTGTTTAATTAAAGATGGTAATGTCAGCTTGATTAATCTGGATCAATCAAGTATAGAAATGGAGAATAGCTTTAATAGCCTCACTATTAATAAATCATTGTTCAATCAAGATGTTGGTAGCTCTGAGAAGAATATTAGTACAAACAATCAATGTAGCTCAGACCTTAAAGAGAATATATCGTCATCATCTAAAGTTGAGGCCAATCAAAAAAAAAGTGAGGTTAGCACAGAGCACGGTTATGGGATTGTTTAATACATAGCATGGGCTCAATTACTAATGCGCTAAATTTCCACTCAGACAAATTGGATGTTCAGGTGGATATATTAAACACTCTAGCAAACCACGTGGCGGGTATTGACACAAAACTCCTGCACTTAACCAATCTTGTTACGAAAGTTCAAGCAGATAAGAATATGTCATATATAACCTGCACATGTGCACAGTTGATTGATAAGATCTCGGATCTGCCTTCAGTAGTTAGTTCCATGGTGCAAGAAGTAAAATCGATGTCGGGTAGAAATGGGCAAGGTAGGGATGAAATGACTGCACCTTCTAATATTTTAGGCAGACTGAGTGATGATGTTAAACCTCAATCTGTAAAAGATGTTAGCAATACACAAGTGTGAGAAGTTGGCCCGATATGCAGTGTTCACTATTCTAGTGACCACTATGCATCGGTCCAAACGACCCTTATGGTGATTGGTTGTAAGTCAACCTTAGACCAGCTATCCTAGTAGCGTGGATACAAGCAGTCTTCGGGCTAAACTCTAGAGGGCGTGTTAAGCCAGCTGTTATACCATCACATACCCCTTGAACACCAAGTGAAAGGACACCACACAAGTGTTATGAAAATAAACAGTATATTTATTAGAATCACAACAGCCCTGTACTCTTTATGAGGACAGGGTACTAAGCACAGAACAAAACTCTTAGGAAAATACTTCAAGTGCACAATCAATACAAGTGCCCGAGGGCACGGAAAGTTTAGTGGTCTCGGGCGGACCCGATAAGGCAAGTCGGAAGCGAGGGACTCAGGACCCTTAAGTAAGGAGGCTATGCGGGCACCGAAATGCCGGAGTTACCTAGCCACAAGGGCTGCGGCTGCACAAGTCTTACAGGCGTCGGGGGTCTTTGCTGACGAGCCAGGAGCCGGAAGGAAGGAGTTGCTGGCCGGCGACCAGTGAAGAATAGTTCGTAGAGATCCAAGCCTGGATCAGAGATCGATGATACCTGAAAGCAGAGGGGACCAAGTTCGTACTACTAGCCAGTAGTCAGAGGGTACCAGGAAGGCACCGGATGGCCGTCACCTCGACTAGGTGAGTGGGCGACGCTAGGCTCTGCAGTCTCACGGACCAGGAGGCGTTGTCGGCGACCAGGATGGAGGTGCGAGCTGTCCCACGAAGGTTGATGCTGTCGGCGTCGCTGGGCCCAGGATTGGGGCAACAAGCCTTGGCAGATTTCAGGGCCATGTGGTGGGCCTAAAATGGCGTCTTGAGTGGACCAGGAGGGTCCGTGGTGCTCCTCTCGGAAAAGGGAGCAAGGGCCGGTCTGGAGCAACCAGACCAGCAGCGTTGGTTGTCGGATGTCGTCAAGGAGATCACAAGCCAGCGGCTAGTGATCGGACAACGTGCTGAGCAGCGAGCAGAAGGGCCCCACGCAGATCGTGGAGATGCTGGGAGGCTGCACTTCTGTGCTGGAGCTGCTCAGGATCGGGGCTTCTCGGACCCCAGAGCACTCACCAGAGGATTCCTTCGGTGGTCGTGCTGGATTAAGAAAGCGTGCAGGTTTTGATGATGGCCGGTCCCTCGAGGTCTCGTCGCACCCACAGATCTCAGCTGAGCTGACGATGTGGGTAGAGGTCAGAGGTGCCAGGGAAGCCGGTTCTCGTCGAGCTGGGTCGTCGGATTCCTGAGGAAGGACTTGCAGCAAACCGCAGAGTTCTTAGATGGTGCCTGCGGATGCAGGGTGACTACTCCTTAGCCACAAGGGAGAAATCTTGAGAAGAGTCTCGAATGTCCTTAAGTAGAAAGTAGTTCTTGATTCAAAGATGATCTAATTTGGAAGGGTCCCCGCTCCGGCCTTTATCCTAAAGAAAGGGGTGGGTACATGACTAGGTCCTGCCCTAGGGGTGGGACCAGGAAGGGGGGTAGTTACACCCCTCTCCCCCTGCTGGACTTTCCCCAGGTCAGGGGCTGCGCGCCCCTGGAACTGGTTCTAGCCGGCAGATGCGTAGTGAGCACCGGGGTGCCACTCCGCAGTCACCTTCTTGCAAAGCCCTACCTACCCAGAATACACAAACCCTGTCTGGGACGGTGCGAACACCGCCCTTGACAGGAAACCCTTTGTCCAAGCTCTCCTCGCTGGAAGGACTCCCAGCAGCAGGAGGTCAGACTCGTGTCTGTGGTGGCAGCGTCCATTTTGTGGAGCTGAGGCTTCAGTTAACTTTAACCGGGGTTCACAGTTACGTACATGTTGTGTCCCTCTAGAAGGGCGGAATGCTAACCTCGTCGCCAGACTTGGTGAGGGGGCAGCATCCCGATTCGTATGACACCTTACTCGACATGTCTTGATAACGCGCTACCGAAGTTACCGATATGATACGCGTTATCATGGAACAGCCATTGGGTCTTGGTCCTGCAAGCTGCAACCGGGCTCGGCTCGTGCCAGAGCACAATTCACACGGTTCCATGCACTCTGCCTTCAGGATTGTCAAGGCCTGCCATAGGATTGACTGATAGGAACTCGGGTGTCCATTTTAAGGTTAGGTATAGGGATACTATACCTACAGCAACGGGCGAGTACGCCACGTTGCCCCAGCTGTCGTGCAGCCAGTTGTGTCAGATTTTAGTTGGCCATCCAGGGGTGGCATAATACATGCTTAAGCCCCTGGTAGGCCCTGGGTACACCGATGCCCTGAGTTACAGGGTCTGACAGGGTGGCCCAGTTCCAATTGGGTAATGCACCTAGGGTACACACAGCAATTTAGCGAGAGAACAGCTAGGCTGTGGGTCTGATTGGCAGGCCCACAGCCCGAGAAAGTCGTAAACCAGTGAAACAAAAGCAAAAAGTCCGGGTGATCATAGGATTGCAGACCCTACTCTCCTACATGACCCCCCCCCCAAACGTTGGGACAATAAGCTAACCTTGACCAGGTGAGTCTTCTTGTTCTAAGTGGAAATACCTGGAGAGCCCATCTGCATTGCCATGATCAGTGCCAGGTCTATGCTCCACTGTGAAGTCCATCCCCTGTAGGGAAATGGACCACCTAAGCAGTTTGGGGTTTTCACCCTTCATCTGATTTAGCCATAGGAGGGGCTTATGGTCGGTCTGAATCTTGAAATGAGTGCCAAACAAGTATGGCCTCAGTTTCTTCAGGGCCCACACCACAGCGAAGGCCTCTCTCTCTATAGCTGACCAATTTTTCTCTCTGGGGGTCAGCCGTCTGCTTATAAAAGCAACGGGCTGGTCATTACCATCAAAATTCAGTTGAGATAGAACAGCTCCCACACCCAACTCAGAAGCATCTGTTTGGACAATGAATGGTTTGGAGTAGTCTGGACTCTTGAGGATAGGTGCCGTGCACATGGCCTGTTTTAGGTCATCGAATGCTTTTTGACAGCTCGCTGTCCACGGAACCTTTTTTGGCATTTTCTTACTCGTCAGTTCATTGAGCGGAGTCACAATCGATCCGTAATTCCTGACGAACTTCCGGTAGTAACCAGTCAGGCCCAAGAAAGCTCGAACCTGAGTCTGGGTGGTTGGAGGAGCCCAGTCCCTGATTGACTGTATCTTGCTCTCCAGTGGTTGAACTTGGCCTCCACCCACAGGGTGGCCCAAGTATACAACCTGTGTCTGCCCTATCTGGCACTTGGTAGCCTTGATAGTGAGACCTGCTGCTTGCAGAGCCTCTAACACTTTCCGCAGGTGGACCAGGTGATCCTCCCAGGTGGAGCTAAAGACAGCAATATCGTCAAGATACGCCGCACAGAAGTCATCCAGCCCAGTGAGAACGTGATTCACCAACCGTTGGAAGGTGGCAGGTGCATTTTTCAAACCAAAGGGCATCACCACAAACTGATAATGCCCACCAGGGGTAGAAAATGCGGTCTTAGGCTTGGCGTCCTCAGCTAACCTGATTTGCCAATACCCAGCTGTCAGGTCAAACGTACTTAAGTAGTTGGCCGAAGCCAATCTATCGATAAGCTCGTCTGCCCTTGGTATTGGGTGGGCATCAGTCTTAGTGACTGCATTGAGACCCCTGTAGTCTACACAGAACCTCATCTCTTTCTTACCGCCCGGGGTGTGAGGTTTCGGCACTAGAACTACGGGACTAGCCCAAGGGCTATCCGAGGGTTCAATGACTCCCAGCTCCAACATTTTCTGCACTTCACTCTTGATGCAGTCTCTAACGTGATCGGGCTGCCTGTAGATTTTACTCTTGACGGGCAAGCTGTCACCAGTGTCAACCTCATGGGTGCACCAATTGGTCTGACTGGGTGTTAGAGAGAACATATGCCGGAAGGATTGAAGAACTTGTTTGCAATCCTCCTGTTGATGTTCGGAGAGGCTGCCACAAAAGACAACACCGTCTACCGATCCATCGTCAGGATTCTGAGTGAGCAGGTCGGGGAGAGGGTCACTCTCCTCCTCCTGTCCCTCATCTGTGGCCATGAGCAAACTCATGTCCTTCCTGTCGACATACGCTTTGAGCCTGTTGACATGGAGCACCCTGTGGGGGCTCCGGGGAGTTCCAAGGTCTACCAGGTAGGTGACCTCTCCCTTTTTCTCCAGGATGGTGTAGGGCCCGGACCATTTGTCCTTGAGTGCTGCTGGGGCCACTGGCTCCAACACCCACACCTTCTGTCCGGGCTGGTAAACAGTCAAGACAGCCTTTTGGTCATGCCAAGTTTTTTGGAGTTCTTGGCTGGCCTTAAGGTTTTCGGATGCCTTCTCCATGTATTCAGCCATCCGCGAGCGGAGGCCAAGCACATAGTCCACTATGCTGGTTGCAGGCTTTTTGAGAGGTCTCTCCCATCCTTCCTTCACCAAACACAGGGGTCCTCTTACAGGATGCCCGTACAAAAGTTCAAAAGGGCTGTAGCCAACCCCCTTCTGTGGGACTTCTCTGTAAGCGAATAAAAGGCAGGGGATCAGGACGTCCCATCTGCGCCGAAGCTTTTCAGGTAGTCCATGAATCATCCCTTTCAGGGTCCTGTTGAATCTCTCAACAAGCCCATTGCATTGTGGATGATAGGGTGTAGTGAACTTGTAGTTGACACCACATTCCTTCCACATAGCAGTTAAGTAGCTCGACATGAAGTTTGCACCTCTGTCGGAGACGACCTCCTTAGGGAAGCCCACTCTGGAGAATTCTCCAACTAGGGCTCTGGCCACCACAGGGGCTGTAGTGGTCCTAAGGGGAATAGCTTCAGGATACCTGGTGGCATGATCCACTACCACCAGTATAAACTTGTGCCCTGAGGCTGTTGGTGGTTCCATGGGACCGACGATGTCAATCCCCACCCGTTCAAAGGGCACCCCCACCACAGGCATTGGTATAAGGGGAGCCTTTGTTGTGGCACCTGACTTACCACTGGCTTGGCAAGTGACACAGGAGCGGCAAAACTCCTTGGTATCTTCGTTCATGTGAGGCCAGTGAAAGTGCGAGACAAGCCTGTCCCATGTCTTCGTCTGGCCTAAGTGTCCTGCTAAGGGAATCTTGTGGGTCAAGGTAAGGAGGAAACCACGCTGAGACAAGGGGATAACCAGCCTCCTGGTCATGCCAGGCTTGGGGTCTCTTGCCTCAGTGTACAGGAGTCCATCTTCCCAGTATACCTTGTGGGTACCTGTGGCGTTCCCAGCAGCCTCAGCAGCAGCCTGCTGTCTGAGGGGTTCAAGGGAAGGGCAGTCTAACTGGTCCTTCCCCAGGTCTTCTCGTGTGGGTCCCCCTGAGCCCAGAAACTCAACTTGATCAAGTTCGAGTTCTTTAGGTTCAGTTTCCCGCAATTCCTGGAGGTCAGCCTCCTCTGAGACTTGATCCTCGACCTGGGGCAAGGGGGAAGACGAGGCCTTAACCCGACTGCTCTTCTTCTTGGGAGGTGTCTGGTCCGTTGTTCCAGGATCCAGCACCTGTTCAGTGGGGCATCGTCTGACCTGTGACCTGGTCACAGCAAACACGTGTGCTGGCAAGCCTAACATCTCCATGTGAGTCCGTTGCTCCACTTCTGACCATTGCGATGACTCCAAATCATTGCCCAACAAACAATCCACTGGGAGGTCTGAACTACCAACAACCTTTTTCTGGCCATTTACCCCTCCCCAGGAGAAAGCAACAATCGCCATACTATGACTGGTAGTGACGTTGCTGGCATTGGTCACCAGGAAATCTGTACCTGGCATGATCTGTCCAGGGTCCACGAAGTTAGGCGTCACCATGGTGACGCTGACACAAGTGTCCCTATAGGCCTGAGTCATTCTTCCATTTATTAAAGGCGTCTGTTGGTATTTGCCCAAAGTATTGGGACTGACATCAGGGGATATATCCACATCCCCTGTACAGACAAGGACAGCCTGAGTGAGTGTACCAACTAAGTTGTCACACCCCTCAGAACCCAAGGTTAACCCAACAAGTCCCTTGGGAGGCGCACTACTACTGCTGGCTGTACTAGGGGGCACAGGTGCCTTAGGGGCTGCAGTAGCAGGAGTCTGCCCTCCTTTCTTGGTGCACTCACTAAACCAGTGAGTTTTACTTTTACAGTATTGGCACCACCTTTTTCATTGGCCTTCTTGATTCTTCTTTTTCTGGGAAACCTGACCCCCCCCTCTTTGGGTTGTTGGGGACCTGTCGAAGACTTCTGGTCATTTTGTTCCCCTTTCAAATCTTTACCCTTCTGGTCTGCTTTCTTCTGACCACCCTGGTTCTGGCCCTGGTTTTGCTTAACCCTTGTTCTGACCCATCTGTCTGCCTTCTTTCCCAATTCTTGGGGAGAGGTCAGATCCGAGTCGACAAGGTGCTGATGCAACAACTGGTTCTGACAATTGTTTAAAATCTGTTCTCGCATGATCAAATTATACAATCCTGTGTAATAAGTAACCTTACTGCCCAGCAACCAGCCCTCCAAAGCCTTAGTGGCACAATCAACGAAATCAGACCAGTCCTGAGACTGAGTTTTCTGGGTATCCCTGAACAGCAACCTGTACTGCTCAGTGGTTAGGCCGAACCCATCAATCAGTGTGTTCTTCAGGACCTGGTAATTGTTAGCGTCCTCTACTCTAGTAGTGAGGAGCTTATCTCTACCTTTACCTTCAAAGGAGAGCCACAAGATAGCTGCCCACTGACTCTGGGGGATGCACTGTACAGTGCAGGCCCGCTCCAAAGCAGTAATCCATTTGTGGATGTCGTCCCCTTGCTATTCAGGTGCTTAGTGTCTAAACTCCTGGGTTCCCGTGGGGGAATGCTGCCACCAGTGGGAATTGTCCCACTCAATTCTTGCTCTCGAGCAAAGGCGAGTCTTTCTTTGGCTAGGGCAAGTTCTTCCCTCTCGATCCGCAGATTGACTTCCCGCTCCTTCGCTTCGTACACTCTCCTCTGAGGGGATGTCATCCCTCTTCGAGCAGAGCCTCGAGAGCCATTGGTTCGAACGGATCTATTAGAGCCTCTCGACAGAGACCTAACTCGTCCGTTCCCAATGTTAAGCTGGCCCGAGAGAGGCCCCAGGGGTCTCCTAGTACCATTCTCGTGCCGGCTTAAGTTGTCCTGGGTTAGCTGACTAACTATGACTGGACCTTTGTCTGCCTCGTCCCCAGATGTCTCTGGCTCCTCGTCCTCCTCTTCACCTTCTGCGGAGAGATGGATAAGGTCAGGGTCACCTGCGGTTCTCTCGAGGGGGGGCATATCCACTTCTGGATGAGAAGGGTCGGTGTTACCCGCCCTCCTTGCATCATAAGTCTCTAAGAGACCAATCAGAAACGGGATGGTAGGGTTTGCACCCTGTTTTAACTTCCGAGATGTACAGATCTGTCGCATCTCTTGGAAGCTAAGCGCAGCATATCTGGAGGTGACCTGTGGAAGGTCGACTGACACAAGGGGAGACTCAGAGTTTCCTCCTTTGTCTGACATGCTGCTTCTAGTGTGGTGTAAGTGATGCACCTACCTACACTATATGTTTACCTACTGATCCCTTGCTAAGAGTTGTAGCCAAGGTGTGCTAAGCCTTGAGGAGCTACAACAGCTGGTTCAGTAGAACTCAGAGTATTCTGAGCTAAGTTATATGTACCTGGAGTACTTATGCGATCTTTCACAAGATATTCTTAGGATACGCGTGGTAAAACAACAGCAAGCTCAAATCCCAACCGCTGCTCACCAATGTGAGAAGTTGGCCCGATATGCAGTGTTCACTATTCTAGTGACCACTATGCATCGGTCCAAACGACCCTTATGGTGATTGGTTGTAAGTCAACCTTAGACCAGCTATCCTAGTAGCGTGGATACGAGCAGTCTTCGGGCTAAACTCTAGAGGGCGTGTTAAGCCAGCTGTTATACCATCACATACCCCTTGAACACCAAGTGAAAGTACACCACACAAGTGTTATGAAAATAAACAGTATATTTATTAGAATCACAACAGCCCTGTACTCTTTATGAGGACAGGGTACTAAGCACCGAACAAAACTCTTAGGAAAATACTTCAAGTGCACAATCAATACAAGTGCCCGAGGGCACGGAAAGTTTAGTGGTCTCGGGCGGACCCGATAAGGCAAGTCAGAAGCGAGGGACTCAGGACCCTTAAGTAAGGAGGCTATGCGGGCACCGAAATGCCGGAGTTACCTAGCCACAAGGGCTGCGGCTGCACAAGTCTTACAGGCGTCGGGGGTCTTTGCTGACGAGCCGGAAGGAAGGAGTTGCTGGCCGGCGACCAGTGAAGAATAGTTCGTAGAGATCCAAGCCTGGATCAGAGATCGATGATACCTGAAAGCAGAGGGGACCAAGTTCGTACTACTAGCCAGTAGTCAGAGGGTACCAGGAAGGCACCGGATGGCCGTCACCTCGACTAGGTGAGTGGGCGACGCTAGGCTCTGCAGTCTCACGGACCAGGAGGCGTTGTCGGCGACCAGGATGGAGGTGCGAGCTGTCCCACGAAGGTTGATGCTGTCGGCGTCGCTGGGCCCAGGATTGGGGCAACAAGCCTTGGCAGATTTCAGGGCCACGTGGTGGGCCTAAAATGGCGTCTTGAGTGGACCAGGAGGGTCCGGGGTGCTCCTCTCGGAAAAGGGAGCAAGGGCCGGTCTGGAGCAACCAGACCAGCAGCGTTGGTTGTCGGATGTCGTCAAGGAGATCACATGCCAGCGGCTAGTGATCGGACAACGTGCTGAGTGGCGAGCAGAAGGGCCCCACGCAGATCGTGGAGATGCTGGGAGGCTGCACTTCTGTGCTGGAGCTGCTCAGGATCGGGGCTTCTCGGACCCCAGAGCACTCACCAGAGGATTCCTTCGGTGGTCGTGCTGTATTAAGAAAGCGTGCAGGTTTTGATGATGGCCGGTCCCTCGAGGTCTCGTCGCACCCACAGATCTCAGCTGAGCTGACGATGTGGGTAGAGGTCAGAGGTGCCAGGGAAGCCGGTTCTCGTCGAGCTGGGTCGTCGGATTCCTGAGGAAGGACTTGCAGCAAACCGCAGAGTTCTTAGATGGTGCCTGCGGATGCAGGGTGACTACTCCTTAGCCACAAGGGAGAAATCTTGAGAAGAGTCTCGAATGTCCTTTCGTAGAAAGTAGTTCTTGATTCAAAGATGATCTAATTTGGAAGGGTCCCCGCTCCGGCCTTTATCCTAAAGAAAGGGGTGGGTACATGACTAGGTCCTGCCCTAGGGGTGGGACCAGGAAGGGGGGGTAGTTACACCCCTCTCCCCCTGCTGGACTTTCCCCAGGTCAGGGGCTGCGCGCCCCTGGAACTGGTTCTAGCCGGCAGATGCGTAGTGAGCACCGGGGTGCCACTCCGCAGTCACCTTCTTGCAAAGCCCTACCTACCCAGAATACACAAACCCTGTCTGGGACGGTGCGAACACCGCCCTTGACAGGAAACCCTTTGTCCAAGCTCTCCTCGCTGAAAGGACTCCCAGCAGCAGGAGGTCAGACTCGTGTCTGTGGTGGCAGCGTCCATTTTGTGGAGCTGAGGCTTCAGTTAACTTTAACCGGGGTTCACAGTTACGTACATGTCGTGTCCCTCTAGAAGGGAGGAATGCTAACCTCGTCGCCAGACTTGGTGAGGGGGCAGCATCCCGATTCGTATGACACCTTACTCGACATGTCTTGATAACGCGATACCGAAGTTACCGATATGATACGCGTTATCATGGAACAGCCATTGGGTCTTGGTTCCACAAGCTGCAACCGGGCTCGGCTCGTGCCAGAGCCCAATTCACACGGTTCCATGCACTCTGCCTTCAGGATTGTCCAGGCCTGCCATAGGAGTGACTGATAGGAACTCGGGTGTCCATTTTAAGGTTAGGTATAGGGATACTATACCTACAGCAACGGGCGAGTACGCCACGTTGCCCCAGCTGTCGTGCAGCCAGTTGTGTCAGATTTTAGTTGGCCATCCAGGGGTGGCATAATACATGCCTCAGCCCCTGGTAGGCCCTGGGTACACCGATGCCCTGAGTTACAGGGTCTGACAGGGTGGCCCCGTTCCAATTGGGTAATGCACCTAGGGTACACACAGCAATTTAGCGAGAGAACAGCTAGGCTGTGGGTCTGATTGGCAGGCCCACAGCCAGAGAAAGTTGTAAACCAGTGAAACAAAAGCAAAAAGTCCGGGTGATCATAGGATTGCAGACCCTACTCTCCTACAAGCTCACACTGAAGTCCCTCAATTATATTCTTTAGAAGATAGCTTGGCAATAAAAGGGGGGAGCTGTGATGTCTCTGGTGGAATCAATGACTCAAGTAATCTGGAAAAAGCATGTTCGAAACAAAGCAATGAAACAAGGGTTCCACCAAAACTGACAAATCTGTCAAAAAGGGCTAGGAAAAGGCTAAGGAAAACTCACAATAAAAAAGCATATGAACTACAAACGCTTAGTAAAAAAGTGAGTGTAGATCCTAATTCATTGAAAGTAAAGGGATCTGATATAACTTCATACTTTCCAATCTTTGGCCCCAAAAAAAAATCAGGACTAATTGTAAATGTAAACCAATTATTGGAGTGTTGTACAAAAAATCAGGGGAGGTAGAGGGCACATCCGGTTCATTCCCCATAGGTGATGAACCAATAATAATAAAGGAACAAGTATCCGATTAAATGATAAGTGAAAGGGCAGAAGTCCATAATTTGCAATCTGGGCAAATTAAGAATCCAGCTAAGTCTAACAGTCATTTAACAAGCCTGAGTAATGATCTAGGGATTGAATTAAGTCGTAAATCAAGTAATGAACTAGTGGTCGACCAAGGAGCTCAAAACAACATTGTTAATCAGATACTAGCAAATCACACTGTCCAGCAAGGTGATAATAGAACTAATCAAGGGGCCCATTTAGGGACACAAGAGTGATTAATCAAGGAAGTCGAAGAAGGGAATTTGCTGACGGAACGAGATGGGTCGCCAGTTATGGAAAATATATGCCCCCCTGTTATTATGGAGAAAGAGAATACTGAGTATTTAAACCTGTCGCCCGAAACAAGGAAAGTAGCCTTCAGCCCCCAATATATATCTAAAGGCCCGCACGATATTTTAAACCGTGGTAATATTTTGAAATTACTACGTGTTATTACAGATCTTAAAGATGTGGTAACTACGGATCTGGAAGCAGTGGAATTTAAGAAAGAAGATGCACTCTCCGATAAGGAGATAACAATTACAACTTGGCTAAACAGGGACATCGCGGTCAAAATAATGGCGAATGTTAGCGTATTTGAGAAATGGGGTATTAAAGTTTGGCGACCACAAGCATCTTGTTATCCAATGGTGTTGATTCCAAATGTGCCCCTTGATACAATGCAGCAAAAAAGTGATGAGAATAAAATATGTATGGCTTGTCAAAAACGAGATGATAGAAAAACAGCCAGAATAGAACAGGTTAGAGTTTTAAAAAAATGCATCAGGCGCATCTAAGGAATTAAACATAGCATACAGCATTAAGATAAGGAGTAGCCAATCTGGTTTGCGAACCTGTGAAGCATTGAAGAAAGTCCCAGAGTTACAAGACGATTGGAGTTGGCTCCCAGGAATATTAACTAAGCAAAATCTTGAAAAGAAGGATTGATGCAGTTCAAATCCTCTGACTCTTTGTTCCTGGAACACCAATGGCTTAAAATCGCCAATTGAAGAACAAGGGGTAATGGATTTCCTGAAAGCTTCCAGTATAATAATGTTGCAGGAAACCTGGTTGACGTCTAATGAACCCCTTATCGGCTATATTGAATACTGTAATAATGCAACACATGAGGCCAACTCAGGTCGCCCACGTGGTGGTCTTTCTATATATATTTCTACAAATCTTAAAGCATCTCACTTTGAAATTGACCTCCATGTAAAAGGGCTCCAGTGTGTTAAACTAATAGCCAGTCACTCAATTATCTTACTAAATGTGTATTTAAGTTGTAAAAAGAAAGTTAGATCTTCTCAAATAATCCTGCTATGGAGAATGGTAAAAACTTTATATTATGAGCATTTGGATTCAGTATTTATTATTTCAGGTGATTTTAATATGCACTTTGATCCTTTTAATGGGCAGACTCTTGACTTAAAACGGTTAGCTCAATGGACAGAATATGAGTTTAAAAAATACAACCTAAAGATTTTGCATGATTCAGATAATATTCCCACATTTAGCAAAGCTGAATGCTCGTCTGTAATAGACTATACTATACTGTCTGAGAAATTATATAATTTAGTAAAGAATTACGAGATTGTCCCAAGGATTGAAAGCGATCACAATCCACAAGTCATTCTCCTTGACATTGATCCGGAGTATCTGCCAGAAACTAGGACTATGATATAAGCTCCAACAGCCTTTAATCTTAAAAGGTTAATTTGGAATGGAAAAACTGAGGATAAAATCTCAGGCGTTCTTGGCTGTTTAATTCAGGATACGCATTCTGCTTATGCTGAAGGGCAGTCTATGGTTGAGCTTTGGTCCCATTTGTGTGATAAATTAGTAGCTAAATTTGAGAGAGACGAGCCCTGTAAGGGTATACCACGAAACCCCAGGAGACCAGGATGGTATTCTTTCCACTTAGTTTATCAAAAAAGAAAACTTAATAAAGAAATAAGATTACTCCACAGGAATAATAACAGGCTACAGCTTCTCAATATATCATGTAAAATTAGAGAGTTAAAACAGAGATACAAGAAGGAAATATGGATAGCAAAACAAGCCTATTATGAATCAACTTGGGCAAAAGTCCATCACGCATGTAAATCCAAAGACCTTCGGTTATTCTGGAGCATCATTAATGACATTGAGAATGGTAATAATAGAGGTAGCAGTGCTAATGTTGATGAAGTGAGTTGGGTGAGCTTTTTTAATGAAAAAATTGATACAGAATATTTAGAAAATGATAAATATCGTAATAATAGTTTAGTTGACATGCATAAAGTAAAAGATAGGGGTAGTGGGGGTGCCATCTCTCCTCCTCATTATAGAGTGGATATGGAACCCTGGTCGCTCAACAAAGTAAAAAAGGCGATAAAAAGGATCAAATCCAACGGAGCACCGGGTCCAAACGGTATCCCGAATGCAATATTTAAGACTGAAGTGACTAATTGGCCGGAGTTATTAATGCTTTTATTTAATGAAATTCTTAAATCAGGTCTTCTTCCGTTATCCTGGCACGGGAGTATTATACAGCCGATTTACAAATGTGGCGCGCAAGATAATCCGGCTAATTACCGTTTAATTACACTCACTGATGTAAAGGGAAAAATATTTGCTAGTTGCTTGCTAGATGAGTTAGAGACTTGGGCCTCACAGGAGGAGCTGATTCCTAAATTTCAAACTGGGTTTAGAAGGGGCGAATCAACCCATACGAATTTGATTTTATTAACGTTATTAGGTGAGAGAGCCAAAAGTAGGAAGCAAAGATTATATGTTTTTTTATTGATTTAAAAGCCGCTTTCGATTCAGTACCACGAAATATTCTTTGGAGGAAGCTACGGAATTGGGGTATTCCAGAGTCTCTCTTAAAAATGATTATACTGTTATACTCCAACACCTGGGTGCAAATCAAAATAGGCGATGGTAAACATATGACCCAACGTTTAGCTACAAATGTGGGACTAAAACAGGGGTGTGTTTTGGCTCCTTGCCTTTTTAATCTTTTTATGGCTGATTTACCAGCCCATTTTAAAAATATAAATTCACATTCGCCTTTTATTCATGGTCAGGAAATCAAATATATGCAATATGCAGATGACACGATTTTAATGAGTCAAACAGAAATAGGATTAAAAAGGTTAATTAATTCTTTTAATGGTTATGTTACACAAAATGGTCTGACAATTAATATAAAAAAGACAAAGATAATGACTATGGGAAAAGGGAAGCCTAGGATTAAAGAGTGGAATATTAACGGTATGGTAATTGAAAATGTGAAATTATATAAATACCTTGGAATCACGTTTGACGATGGTTTGATTTTTAGACAGCATTTTAACAATCTTGAAGCCAGGGGTTGCTCACTTGCATTTGCTTTTAAAAAATTAAGAGACAAACTATTATTCCCCAATTACGACCATCTGATAAAGGTGATGCGAGCAAAATTAATGCCATCTTTGGAATATTGCTCATTCATCTTCAGGGGCAAAGACGCGAAAGTGCTCGACGATATAGAGATTAGAATATATAAAACTGTTTTTAAAATCCCCAAATATATTAGTCGAGCAAACATAAGACTGGAATTTGGTTTGAAAAACCAATCTCTGGCGCGTCAATCTACATTCTTGAAGTCTCTTTTAACATTAGTGCGTTCAGAGGAAGGTTCACTGGCAAAGTTAAGCTAGCTTGAAATCTCAGAAGGGGAATATTCAAAAAATTGGCAGCTGTATTTTAATGAATGCATAAGTAATTTTGATTGCTCTAATTTGGCTGATGAAATGAGGAGCAGGATAGTTTAAAAAAAAGAAATGAATCAAATGGCCACATTATTAACGACTATAGCGGACAAGGAGGAATTAAGGAAAAGAAGTCATTTCTGGACAGTTGCTAACTCTTTCGGTAGGCTGTCACCTCAATCTTACTTGTCTTATCATTTAAAACCTAGGCTCAAGAATAAATTTATGTATTTAAGGCTGGGAAGATATCCGACAAAGGATGGTATACCAAAATGGGAAAATCAATGGGTATCGAGCATTTGCAGGCTTTGTAGTCAAAGGGAGGAAACACTAACACACATTGTAACCTTATGTCCAGCTTTGGCAGAGGCTCGGAAGTTGATCCTAAAACCAATTTTTAATGAACTAGGAATTAGAACATGCAGGGAAGCAATTATTACCTGTTTGAGTGGGGCCAATATAAAACTTATTTATCACTTTGTTAAGTTCATTATTATTGCTGAGAAGAAACTTAAAGACGAAGAACAAGTAAATAACTATTTATCGTGATCCAAAATAATTAAAGAAACCTATTTTAAGAATTGTTTAAATCAAAATGTATGCCAGTTGAAGGGTCTATTAGTATAATTTACTATAGTTATGCACATTGCACTTTACTATAGCTTGCAAATGGAAAACAGCAAAAAATGTATTTATACTAGTATTTCCTACTGCTAACACTTGTCACCTTAGTTAAATGCTGCTATAACAGTGATTGCTGCTAATATATTGTACTCTAGCTAATACCTGTAATTTAATCAGTGTGTAAACATTTAAATATTAATATGGAATTGACTGTATTAATGCAATTTTAGATGATCAGTTTAAGATGACAATAACTTTGTGCATAGTATATGTTTGTTTATGTAGGTTGCTTTTATCTATTCTTGTTTGTAATGATTTTAATTAATCAACAAATAAATACTTACTACTAGTAAAAAAAAAAACTATAAAGTTACAAGATTCGATATGGGGTGGGGGGAAGGGGTAAAGAACAGCAAATCCCAGAGAAGGATCCTGAAAAAACAAGGGATATATCAGGATCACAAAAATGGCTCGATAAATAAATCCATTAGCCATATTTACATGTTTCAGAGGTGGAGTGGGGTACTCATTTCATTTCACCCCAAAGAGTATAGAGACCAATAAGTGTGATAGGTATAACACATGCAAGATGTACGTGTATTTGTCACAAAGTGAGAGACCCCGTTGACTAGGCCTATTGTGATCAAGCTTATTAGTTTATAGAGGTAGTCAATCAGCCAGACAGCCAAAGAAATGCCGTCACGTGGAAAGACCGGACAAAAACGCAATGTGAAGGCAGATAGGAGTAGCAGCTTGGGAACAATCTTGTGTCTCAGGTCATAAAATAATGTCTGAGTGTAAGGGCAACGGCTCACAAAGTCAGAGCCCTTACATAAATCTGCATGTAACTGTCCAGTTCCCAGAAGGGAGAAACAAGACAATAATGAAATAATGAGTGGTCTAGCTGGACCGTACACTTCCCATATGAAACTAGAGGTAACCAGTTAATATCCTACCTTAAGAGGGTAAACTAGATCCTTAATTGGATACACAAAATCCGCAGAATATTTGGTGGCTAATGTCCATACCTGTTCTCAGTGTACCAACATGAGGAATACATAGTTCTTGGAAAAGGGTATAATTGCGCTTAAAATGAAGTCCTGAGTATATCTAGGAAGGAATGAAACAAGAGATCGTAAATCTCAGCATTGAAATCAGAATTTGGTTTGAAGACGCATAGCATATTGTTAATAGCCAAAAAGTATTCTGTGAAAAAAACCTGCATGTAAGGTGGACACTACCTCTGCATTGATATTTAACAGGTGTCATTGTGAGTTAACAACCTGCCTGATTTTCTGATCCAGGTTTGAATGACGTGTGACACAGACCGGTTTGTTCTCTGTCTGTCTCAGCCTGGTCTCAAACATGGTTTCTCTGTTAAAGTAGTTGGACATTTTGAAGGAGTCCCGGAATAGTCGTTTGTGATTGCCCCTACAAAGCAGTTTATTTTGAAGTATTTCTGAATATTAAAAAAATTCTGCAAGGCTCGTACCATTTCTACGGAGACATAAGAAATTGCCTACAGGGGATATCCTTTTTATGGCAGCGTGGATAGAAGATGCTACCATGAAGGAGGGTGTTCTTTGCAGTGGGTTTGGTGTAAAGAGACACTACGAGTTGTTGGTTCTTGTGCTCGATCCAAACGTCCAAGAATTCCACTCTTTCCCTACTGGTTTTCAAGGGTGAATTTGAGATTGCTATCACATAAATTAATCCATTGACAAAACTGGTCAAGATCTTTGTCTTCTCCATGCCAGATGAAGAAAATATCACCTATAAAACAGTTCCAGTATAGTATGTTCTCAAAGAATAGAGCAATCTCGTTGTAGATTAATCTAGCCTCAAAATTTCCCATATGGAGATTGGCTATACTGCGTGCACAGGGTGCTCCATATGCCCACTCCTTTAGTTTGTGGTATAATACGCCAATGAAATTTGAAATTTTCATTCAGGATAATCTCTAGGCATTGTAATACTCATGGTCATTGTTAGAAATGGGGATCTCTGGTTGGCTAAGGCTTGCGCCAAAGCCAGGCAGTAACAACATACTAGGCACACCACAAAAGGAACTCAGCACAAGGTTATATAAAAATAGCCTTTGTATTATAATGAAAAAACCATCAGATAGTAATCACACAATATACACTGTGCCAACTGGCACGGGCAAGATTTACAAGGGATTATTTACACATGACTGGGCCACTGTCAGAATTAGCACTTGGTAAAGCACAGTAAAAGTAAGAATATATATGAACTTAGAACACAGCCAGTAGTCACTGGCAGGCACTATACTCAGCGTCAACCGGTAACATAAACCATAACAGGCACAGTAACTCATAAGGCGAGAACTCTATTCTACGCCAACCTCATAAGCTAAAATAGGATAAACCATAATCTCCTAAACATAACTTGCATCAGGAAATAAACTTTGTAACATAACCTGCAGTAGGGAATAAATCAAACCTAGACCACAGTAGAGAGATAAAACAGTAGGTAAAACCTGGTAATCATAAAAGCACATCTATGAGCATAAATCAAGGTGCATAAATCATCTACAAACATTACCTTTCCTAGCACCTATAAAAATTACACAAGGGCCTTGCACCCCACAACACCTAATAGTCCGCTGGGCCAACTGGCCATCTATAAAGAGCTCAAATGTCCTCTGTCCACAAAGTCAAGGCTGCTGCCTAAGCAGCGACCGTCACGGGGTGAACCTGGCGAAACCTAAATGTGGCAGCTGCCCACTACTTGCTGGGCAGCTGGGAATCTTCAATGAAGGTCTAAACATTGCAGCTGGCACTAAGTGCTGCGCAGCTGTGCAGGCCAAGGTAGGGATGAAGGAGTGCATCTCACTCCTGGGTTCAGAAGCACATTTCCCCGTAAAAGAATGCAATACCTTAACGGTGCAGCTGCCCACTACTTGCTGGGCATCTGTAAATAAGAAAAAGGCAGCCTGGGCTCTCACTGGTCCTTAGGACAAAAATGCGCCAAACGTGGGAGCCACACAGGGCTCTGAAAGTAAATGAAGCACTCCAAACACTGTGGAGCACACTGGCGCTGTAAATAAAGAGTAGGCTAGGGCTGGAACCATCTATGCTCTGAAAACAAATATGCCCCCCAAATAAAGTGAGGGCCCCTCTGGGCCTGGGCAAGGACTGATCACCAAATGTTGGGAGCCATCTAGGCTCTGGGATATACTTTTAGGCAACGTTGGAGCCATATGGCTCTTAAAATAAACATGCCATCACGAGGTTGGAGCGGCCTGCTGCCATCCGGGGCCGCTCTAAATGCAAAGCTGCCACGTGCCATTATCAGGCATCAACATTAGTTCCCACGGAGCCCCCCCAGCCATTCTCAACTCACCGGGTTGCTCGTCTCGGGTGGGGCTCCTCCTCACGCTTGGTCTGCCCTGCGGGGCTTCCCTCCTCTCACGGGAGCCCCGCGCAGACAGGGACGGCACCTGTCTTCCGGGTCGCGCTAGTCGGGCCGGAGGAAAAGTCAATAAACGCGGGGTGGGTTCCCACTACTGGCAGCAAAATACCCACGGCTAATGAGGGGTAGGCTACCTCTGATTAAACATATAAAAGTGGCCATAATGCAGGGTGGGCACCTGTAGTTCAATACAAACATAAGCGGGGTAGGCACCCGCCGTAAAGGCACAACAGGAGGGGGGAATCCCCAGACAGGGAGAATCCCTTACACACGCTGCAGCCCAGCGCTACAGGGTTAAAATAAAGCGCTCCCAGAGGGGAAAATCAAGCGCTCACCAGGCCAGCATTTTAAAAGTACAGCCAAGCTCTTCCATGCCGCCAAAGGTCCTGGGGGCTGGGAAGAAAGGTGAAAGGGTGTTAAGAATCATTCCAGTAAAGCAGGAGGGTCCCCAAGAAGTCCTCCAGGCATTCAGGGGCAGGGGAGGGCTCAGGGAGGCAAGCCTTCCCCTGAGCCCCAGCAGCAGCACACCCTTGGCAGATTCCAGTCCAAGACAAGAACATTTTCATGGGGTCACAGCCCCTTCTTTTATACACAGAAATCTTTGTCTCAAAGGTGCAGGCAAGGGGAGAACCAGATGCAACTGGTTCTGGAGCACTTTGTTTTGCTCAGCCCCTCTCCCTATTCACAAGACAGGCCAGGGACATCAGACGCACCACAGGGGATGGAGCCAGCATTGTGGAGGAAAGGCACAGCCCTATTCAGGTCCCAGGTGCAACTCCTCCCTCCCATTTAGATGCAGATCTCTCTATTCACCACCGGGCAGACTCACCCTGGCTCCTGGAACCAAGCACACCAGCCAGCCCCTGTCACTCACAAGCCAGACAGGCAATTCACATCTCACAGCACACAGAAATGCCAACTTCTAAAAATGGCACTTCTCCCTTAGGCACAATAAATCTGAGCACGCCATCGAGCAGCATTTATCCTCACGAGTTCGCAAATACCAAACTCAACCCTGCACTCCCCACCTATCAGGAACTACCATGGACACACATATCCCCCATGCATTCCTATGGGAGGGCACGCCACTCTCAGCACACGCACTCAGAGTGTGCACGCACTTTAAACTGGGCCACAGTGCTAAAGTGCGCACCGGCCTAAAATCACTACCACCAGGCCAGAGGCGAGAGGCGAGAGGCTAAAAGTCTGGGGGTGAACCTGCAAAAAAGGCCCAAGTCCAAAAGTCGTGATGGTCTTCAGTCCTTGATAAAATGTCTTGAACAACTTCTAAGGCCTGTTGTTAAGGCACGTTTGTATAGAGGGCCTCAATGTCCATAGTCACAAAAATCTCTCTTTTGGCATTGATGAAGCACCCTCTATTTTAGAGAGAAGGTGGGCCGTATCTTTGATGTAGAAAGGTAAATGGCTAACTTGGTTTCAGGAACAGATCAATGTTTTTGAACAGAGGTTCAGTTACTGCACCTATTGTAGACACCATAGGGTGCAAAGGTGGATCAAATGTGTTTTTGTATGCTTTGAGGACCCCACAGATAACCAGCATGAGGCTATTTGATGGCGAAAGGATGTCAAATTATTTTTTAAACATAAAAGTTCCTCTCACCTTGCAGAGCAGAGTCTGCTGTATCACCGCTCACTCCCACCAGCTGCCAAATTACAGTGTTCAGGAAGACTAATCAGCAGTTCTTTGTCAAGCAGCACAACACGCCCAGTCTCCATTCCCTTCCTTTCAATGTATGGGTCTTCTTCCTCAAGGTTCAAAAATGTCAGCAATACACTTCCACTCTCTGGGAAAATAACCCCAGCCCCATCTTCTAAGAAAGGCCAGCCCTGGGTATTTAGAATAGATCCCACAGGGAACGTACACACACCCTCACACTCTCACTTTCTCTCTACTATGCAGACTTCAAGCACCAACATGCAAAAAATACACTTCGAATGGTAGCGATAGGAGTTGGATAAATGCATAGAAACTGACAGTCAAAAGTTGCACCTGAGTCTGCTGAACCCGGGAAAGTCATCAAAGTGCAGTTTGGTTGCTCAAGACGGACACTAGCCACCGTTTAAGCGAACCACTAGTTTTGCTGTGACCAGAGATCAGTAGCATTTGGTTTTTGACTGGCCTTTAACCACCTCTGTGACCATATTCACCCCACTGTGGTGTGGTGCCAGGGAGACCCCTGTCGACCAGATCAGCATCTTCAGCATCCTATATGCCTAGCATCAGGACCACTCTCCATTGAGTCAATGAGTATTTGCCCATAGAGCCTGGAACTGCACTGGAGAGTGCTTTGACTGCAAGGTAACTTTCCTGCTAAGCTGTATTGCCCCCCTGACTCTGTCCCTGCGGGAACTGGTCACCCAAGAGGGCCCGAGTACCTGAACATAACTTTATAAAAAGTTTTCGAAGTAACCGATAACTGCAGTAGTTGCCAATTCCTGTTTGCATTTTGACTGAAAAGCTGCGATTTACCATTTACTTAAAAATTCATGCCTGGCACCGTCTGATGGATTTGAGATCTATTTTTAAAAATTTGTGTCTGATTACTTTTGCATTGTGTTTCTTTCTTATTCCATTGCTTTGGTATTTCTAAATGTTTTGCACTAGTTCCCTCGTTACAGCCTGACTACCTGAAGCCACAGTTCCCCAGGATTGAGCTATGGTTTTACATGTGAACCAAGACAGGTTAGTGACTTTATTAGATGGTGAGGTGGTAATGTCACACACATCACCATACGGATTGCACGCCCTCCACGAAGGACACTGGTCTCAGAATCGCTGAGAGGTCAGATCTATCTCAGGGACCTTCGGGAACCCACCTCATGTGTTGCTGAAATCTTCAGAGTCTGGAGAAGCAAGCCGGACAGATGCGTTTAGGTGCCTGCTGCTGCAGGGGTGTAACTCCTTTACTCCAAGGGAGATTCTTCAGTTGTGCAATCGTAGTGCAGGCAGTCAAAGTACTTGGTTTCTTTTTAGCAGAATCTTGTCCAGGTAAAATCTAAAGTCCTGTAGTCAGGTAACCCACGTTATACTCATGCGAAGAAGTTGGACGGATTCTGTGGACCCTCCTAGGGGACGGGCAGGACAGAGGGGTGGCTACACCCATGTCCTTTGTCCAGTTTCACGCAGGAGTCAATGGCTCCAAGAACTGGTTTGAGCTGGACTATGCACAGGGAAACCAAATGGGCCCCCAGTGCAGACTTTCTGGCACTCTCAGAGTGCACCCACCCAGCCCCAATACACTAAATCCTGTCTGGGAGGTAGTCACTCCTCCCTGTGACAGGATGCCTATTGTCATGCCTTCCTCTGCTCGAGCTTGGCTCAGCAGCAGGACAACAGAATCGTGTCTGTGGCTGGCAGCATCCATTTTGTGCTGCCCAGGTCAAGAAAGCTGGTACCGGGTAGACTGGTGACCCACAGTAGTGGTTCTAGAAGGGTGGAATCATACCTCCCACAGCAGTTACTGGAGTGGAGGTATGATTCCAAGGTGTTTGACACCAAATACGACATGTTTCTAAGCAGCCGTTTTAAAGTTAGCATTTACCGCAAGGTTATAATGCACTTAAACATATATGTCTGGCTGCATCACAGACAACCCTGGAGAATGGTCTCCGAAGGCTGCAGAGGGGCTCTGCTCATGCAGGGGCACCCTCTCACGTAAAACCCAGCACCCTGCCTTCAGGATTGATAAGGCCTGCCATAGGAGTGACTGACAGGTTTTTAAGTGTAGTGATTTAGATAGATATAGTGAACCTATATCTCAGTAAGTGGTGCAAGCACCATCTTACACAGACTGCAGTAGCAGGCCTGTCGTGCCATTTTCAATGGCCTCTCAGGGGTGGCATAATACATGCTGCAGCCCATGGGAGGCCTCTGGGGTACCTATCCCCTGGGTACATGGTGTACCATATACTAGGGGCTGATAAGGATACCTAAGTATCCAATCGGTAGTATAACTAAAGTACACACATAAAAATGTAAGGGAGAAAGCAGATAGACTGGAATCCTGATTAGCAGGATCCCAGTCAGACTAGTCAAAAACCAGCAAAACACCAGGAAAAAAGTGGAGGTAATCATGTAGTGATATCCTACCTTCCTACATATACTCCCTCCCCCCAACGAAAGGAGATAAGGCTAATCTAACCTTATCCAGTTGAAACTTTATTGACTAAGTGGCCATATAAGGAAGATCCTGCACTAGCATGGATACCCCCTGTCTTATGGTTCAATAAGGAGTCCCTACCCTTAAGGGTATTGGATTTTCTCCAAAATGTGGGATTACTACCTGTAGGGTGTTTTTGCAAAGAGTAAGGCTGGTGGGGCGCCTGAGTAGGGATGTGAGTCCCTAATAAAGTTTGGTCACTGGATCCTCAGAGCACTGGTCACCATGGAGGCCTTTCTTTCCTTTTTTTCTTTTAAAATATTTTTTATTGACAAACTGATGCGGAAGACATATCAATGTACATATAATAAGAAAACCATTGTTTACAAAATAAATGTAACTCGTTCCCTAACGGGAACTTGTTTCAATTTCCACTTGGAACACATTGCAGCATAATTCATTTTGTTCATACAGAAAGCAAAAACAGCAAAAAGAATATAGTTGTATACAACATTAAAGTATCTATACAACAGACAACGTTAGGTAGCCACGTAGCCTTCATATAAAATTACCCCAAATTTTCTCAAATTCTTTTAGTGAGCGAACTCCTCTAAGTTTTGCTAGCCCAAACTCCATGGAGTGAATTTCGTTGATTAGTGACCACCATTCCCAGATGTTAGGGGGTTTGGGACAGATCCAAGCTCTAGCCAATATAAGTTTAGCACAAGATATGAGAATCGTTACCAGAGCAGACTGGGGGCGGGAGACAGGATGTATATCAAGTAGTACTATTGAAACAGTAAGAGAGGATAGAAAGATCTTCTTGATTTCCAAAACTTTATGTATTTCCCCCCAAAAATCCTTCAGAGTTGGGCAGGAGAACAACATGTGTTCCAAATCTGCTGCGTAAGCGAGGCATTTGGGACATTTGGTACGATCGCCTTGGATATTATTAAGGGACCACTTGGAAATCTTTTCTGGTGTATAATATAACATGCAAGTTGTTCGAAACTGTTGCAACCTTAGGCTAGATGATCGTACGGAATTATTGATATTGGATAGAGAGCATGTTATTTGTTTGGGAGTTATATTTAGGCCCATTTTGCTACTCCATTTTTCGGCTAATTTTGGACAATCATCAGTTTTGAAAGCGCAGAAGTGCTTGTAAGCCTCACTTATCACTGATTTATTTTTAGTAGAGTATAAACAGTTCCAGATATCACAATCTAGGATATTGTATATTTGATTCTTCCTTATAAATAAAGTCATGTATTTGTAAGTATTTAAATCTCATTGTTTCCGACAAGTCATACAGAGTTTGGAGTGTGTGAAAATCTAAAAACCCTTGTGCGCCATATAAGTCTCCCAAAACATTAATTCCCTGAGCAGACCATCTGAGGGCCATACCATCGTTAAAAATCCCCGGAAGACCCGGGTTGCCCCATAACTGCAATTTCGGATGGTAAAAAGAAGTATTACAGTAGGCTAGAATATTAACCCATATCCTAACAATATCTTTGGCGGTCTTAAATTTCACCCTCTTATAGTAGTTAGGGTCGTTAACTCAGAGTAAAAACATGTTTGAATCAGATTTTAACAAGGAGACCTTTCTTTCCATGACTGAGTTATATCTGGCTCTAGGGGTCAACCTCTGGCTACCTACAGCTGGGGGTTGAGTCCATTTGGTTGTAACACTGGAGGGCCAGGGTAGGCTTGGAACCATCTGGCCCCAGGTTTGCCTTTGACCAACAGAGTCCAGCTGGGGGGTGTCCCTACCTAAGGGTAAGAGGGATCCCTCAGTGTGTTGAGGAATCTTCACCTGGCTAGTGCTACTAGACTGCGTGTCCCTAATCTGTAGATGAGGGGGTTCCTCTGGACAGTGGGCCCTTAGGGGTCCACTGGCATCCCTGACCTCTGCAGCCCTAGGCTGACCGAGGCAAGGTAGACAGGGGCAGGATACCTGCTCCAGACTGGGTATCATCTTGGAAGGGTTCCCTGTCATCAGTGGTGCTGCCAGGACAGGCCTGACCACATCTGGGGCAGTTCCTTCACAAGGGGTCGGATCAATTGTACAATCCTTTAAACTCATTCATTTTACTGCCAAGTATCCAACCTTCCAGAGCTTTAGTAGCACACTCTACAAAGTCTACCCAATCCTGAGTCTGTATCTTCTGAGTGTCTCTGAACTTAATCCTGTACTGTTCAGTGGTTAAGCCAAACCCATCAATGAGAGCACTATTTAGGACTGAATAATTGTTAGCACCCTCTTCTCTAACAGTGAGGAACTTATCTCTACATTTGGCAGCAAAGGAGAGCCACAAGATAGCTGCCCACTGCTCCTGATGGACCCATTGTACGCAGGCTATCTCTAGTGCGGTTATCCATTTGTGGATGTCAACCCCACTCTGGTAGGGAGGGACTATCTTGTTAAGGTTCCTATGATCATGAATATACTCCCTAAATCTAGGGACACTGTTGCTGCCACCATGGGACTCCAGTCCCAATTCTTTACTAGCTCTTTGGAGCTCTTAAGCGTCTTCATACAATGTCAATTGCTCTCTTTTGAGTCTAAGCTTGACTTTCTCAAGCTCTAGGAATTGGCACTGTCTATCATAAGAGTTTTCTCTCATATTAGATATGGAAGTTCCTACAGTGGTTCCTGGGTGTCTAGATTCTTCAGAGGGAGACTTAAAGAGAGGGCCCTCAGGTACTTCTCCAGTCTCTCCCTGATCCTGATTTGCCAGGTGAGAATAATCTTGATTCTCCTGGGGTTTGATTCTAGGTCAAAGAAGGCGAGACTTCCTAGCCTATCCTCATTCCCTGCCCCACCCAATCTACCTAACTCATCAGACGCTGCGGTCTTTCGAAGGTCATCTAAAAGTAAAGTTGGTAATGCAGCGACAATTCCCCTGGGCCATGCATGCTGTGGCTCTTGTTTCTGGGTGGTTGCTGGTTTTCCCGTAGCTCCAGGTGTGAACGTGGTGGCAGTGAGTATGGGCACTACTGCGGGCCAGTGAGTTCTGCTGCTACAGCCCCCTTGACTGTGCATATGCGGCTGCTCCTTTAGGGTGGGCGGCCTTGTTTCCTCTGTTGCTCAGTGTTGATCGTGGCAGCCGCGATTGCTAACACAGCTTTGAGCCTGTGAGGTCTGTTAAGCTCCCAGGCCAGTGTTCTTGCGACCGCCTTTCTTCCTCTGAGCCCACGTTGCCGCTGGTGTCTTGGGGTTTGTCTGCAGGGCTGGTCTACCCTCGACTTTTCCTGGCTCCTGCTGGCGTAGTGGACCGGGCGTCGGAGGAGAACTTGGATGCCTTATCTCCTTCAGTAACGACGAGCCCTCCCCTAGGCTGTGTGCCTTTCCCTGGGACCCTCAGCTGAGTTGTGGTCGGGTGAGTGATAGTGGCCTGCTCACTTTGCCGGTGAGGATGCGCCAACCTTGCCTCTTTCTGCTGTAGCTACATTTGGGTTGCTCGCAGTCGCTGGCTCGCCCCTCCCAAAGGCAGACCTGGAGCCTCGCTCTGTTCGGAGCCCTGGCCCACCTGCCTGTGTGAAGTGCCGGTCCTTTCCTGCCTGAGCCCTCTCTGTTGTTCACATGCTCACGGTCTAGGAGTTGGGCCTGGAGTCCGATTTTCCCCTTGCCTCCACTGGCTTTGGCCCTGTTTCTGGGTCCTTTGGCCTGTCGATCACTAACGCAGACTCCGAGTGGGTCCCTCTACTTCTTATTCCCCCTCCTTGATGCCTTGTCCTTGCGCCCTTTGGCCTGCACAGGGAGGGTGTCCTGGGTCTTTCTTGGCCGCCTACCCCCCGATGTGCACCTGCTTTATCTCTGATGGATTGCTCTATTCCTGCACATGTTGGTGCCGGCCTCAGCTTTTATGCAGCACATTTTTATTTTCATATTTTAGGTCTCGCCTAGGCAGCGAGCATGTGCTGCTCTAGGAGGGTCTTTAGCCATCGGTCTGCTCCTTTTCCCCACACTCGTGCTTGTGCTGGCATCCACCTTGCAGGAGCGCGCAGCGGAACGCGTGGTAATTAACACATGTCTCTCATGTCGCCGCTGCTCGCTCCCTCTAGCCGGATGGCAGCATGAGTGCTTGTCCCTCACGCTTGTTTTAATGAACTTTCACACGTGTGCTTGTTTCTAGCCGGCTCAGGCGTTTGGAAACAATGGCGCGCGCAGGGGCCATTCATTTTTCAAAGTACTTGTTTCCCTTTATGTCCTATGTCAAGTCGCAGGTTTTCTGCACCTTTGCAACATGTTTTACAGACCATTTATAAATGTATGCACCGATGTGCTTCATGCCCACTGAATGCTTTCCCGCGATTTTTAAACATTTCACGTTATATCCAGTGTGCCTGTCCTTCTGTGCTTCATGATGTCTTTCTCTCTATCGGCTGCTTGTTTCCTGCCACCCACTCCTGTCCATCACTGCTCCCTCACTCACACCCTCCGCTTTACATAATCCCTCGACCTGCATCCCCAGCCAGTAGCATTTTTTCCAATAATTTACAGCCTGCTTTGGTTGCTGTAATTTTGCATTTCTCTCAGTCCAATTTCCATTTTTTATCTACTAAAACATGAGCCCTGAACGTTAATTGCACACACACGTTATCCTGATTTGAACCCTCATAATAACTTTTTAACGTTGTTATTCCTTCCACGTGCATGCTTAATCATGGTCTGGGATACTGCTGACTTTCACCATTATTTTCTGTCAATCTGGTCGACATTCACCCTTTATGTTAAAGCTTTGCTGAAGTACGATTGCCATTAGCACTTCTTACTCTCAAGGCATCGGTTTTCTTCACCAGTGTTATATAGCCATCCTTTGATGTACAGACTTCACCTTCCTGGCGCTACAAAGATGTGAAGTTGTACTGGTGCTCAGCTATGTTTCCAATGAGTCACTGCGCCATTGTGTCTTCACATTTACACTCAGTTGATTTGCTAAACAAAATTATATATGTTACTGTATGTCTCACTTAGTCTCCAAAACTGCAAGACGGCACAAAGAGGGGGGGGGGGAGTGTGTGTGTGTGTGTGTGTGTGTGTGTGTGTGTGTGTGTGTGTTTCACTTCTTATCCCCATGCCGTACATACACTACTTGGCAGATACTACACTGCTGTTGCCTATGCTGTATCATTTCTGTGGGCGAAGAATAATTTCTGCTGTTGTATGTTTGTGTTGTTCTGCTGCTGCTGTCTAAGCAGTACATGTTCTTTGTATACGAGGGGAGTTTGCGCAAGACGGATGAATGTTCTACATGCTTTCCATAAAATTCTCTCTTGCCACCTTTAATGAGTAATAATGTCACACCTAAAGTGTTTCTATCTTAATTAGAAATATTTGTGCAGTACATACATGCCACTGTCCCAGCACAACTACCTTTCACCCATAAGAACTGCCTTGGAGTCCATGTGACGACAAGGTGAGGTATGTCACACTGCCATGGAGAACTTTGGCTTCCAGCACACTCATGTCAATATCTCTCATGGGCGGGATCAACAGTGTATAGACACAACAGCCAGTTTATACAGGGTAACTAATGTGTGTACAGTAACGCAATTGTCAATGGTCATTAAAATTGTGTGTGTGAGTAGATGGCAGAAAAGAGCACATGTTTCTGTACAGTACCAGCTCTGTGCACAGTAGCAATTCTCTGTATAGTAACGAAGGCTTATAGAGTGTCAAACATGCACACTAACAAATGTTAAAAAAAACAACACAAGCCTGGATGCATAAATATGGACAGTGGAACAATAGAATACTATGCATTGTTGGTAAAGTACAACGTATATGTATGTGTAGAGTAAAAATTACATTTATTTATAAACTTTAAAATTAGCTACAACGAAGTGCAGGCTGGGACTGATTTGTGGGAAATCCCAATACATGCAGTATTTAAATAACAAGGTTACTTTAATCAGGAATTCAATCTACACAACAGACATATCAACACAGGAAATTCGTCTGATCTCACTGTATTCCAAAGTGCTGGTCAATTTTCGCACTTCTCTCTGAGAAATAATTTGCCAAAACAATTAAATAACTAAACACAACTTTCTAGCACTAAGATATTATACCAGTCTCCATGGTTAAACATTATCTTGAACTATTATGTTGTTTGTGGTGCCAACTAATAAATGCCTCTTTAAAAAGGTATCTTCCTGGATTCCCTAAGGACAGGTCAAGTGAGCCCCTGATAAAGTATCTGCTGGCAACTAAGCATCGGCCGCAGTCGACCACCCTAGCTGGGCAAAGTATTTTGAATGTGCGGCTGATACACTTGCTACTCTTGCGAAATATAACTTATTAGCACCTCCTAATCAGGCATATACAGAGGATGCAGCACAGAAACTGCAACACTAAAATCGTATATGATCCCAGTATGGACCTTTGATTGAAATAATTGATTTAAATATAGTGTGGGATTTATTTACAGAATTTACTAATGTATTATTGTGTATTGAAACATTTTTGTTGCCGAGATTTTTTATCAAGCTGTGCAATGTTGATAGAGGAGTCAACTGTTGCATAACACGATATCTCTTCAATTCCAGGTGGCACAGTACCCAAGAAAATGTGCTGCATGGCTAAACACTTATAAGTTCCCAAAGGCTAGACCTATTGGCTATGCCAGTACTTGTTATTTTTATGTTTGTCGGTGGGCCACCCTCCATTTTGTGTACCTGTCTATTTTCACCTATCACTGGTGGTTTTTTCAAAAATGGCCTTGGAAATCCCATAGTAGGCATATTCACAAAACTCGACTTAATACTAATCTCTCTGAATCGGAGCTAGGATTGGCTCTGTCGCTTTCTGTTTGACCGTGGACCCCCCACCATTTTGTGTACTCCTCTTCTTTCCACTTTCACTGGTGGTTCCACAAGATGGCCCCCGTATTCTCACTGTAGTTCATAGACACAAGGCACTCCTAACAACCACTTCTCAGGAAACTGAAGTTGGACTGCCTTTTTGCTACTAAAATAAATGGTCTACCATTTGGGACAAGAAAAAAAAATCTTTTCGCAAATTGCTCTTGAAGCTGTGTACCTGATGTTTTTATGTGTTAATTGTTTTTGAGCATTAGCCATTACCTATTTTATGCTCCGTACATCAGATATTTTTTTTAAATTATTTTATTTATAAAGGTTCAGTACATAACACTTCAGTACTCATTCGCCATGTAGCAAATTTCGCAATCCCTCCTTTAAAAACCTTCCCATGAATCTCTTGGTTACACAGCTGTTAAGCCAACAACTCAACATGGGCAGGCAGCGACTTCCACCATTTACAATTTAGTCCAGTCCAGATGACCATGATTTCCCACTTCCATCGTATGCACTTCCCGGAGCTGATGCTCCCTGTTCCTATTGTAGGGTGTCATGTCACAACGTCCATTGGCCTAGCCCTATGCCATTTCACCAGCACTCGTACCTGCCTCCCCTGTGTGCACCTCCGTGACTTCACTTGCTTCCCCAGATTCCCCCTGTTTATATGTCCTATACAATCCCCAAAAATTCTTAGGTCTGCTACATGGTGGGAGCAGTTCACTAAAATTCTCTGTCTGTGTACAGCAGTACAGCATATCATGTGACCATCTTTTCCATCTTTTCACTGTTGGTACCGGGCCCTTCATCCAACGCAGCGCCACTACCCTTTTTGCTAGTAGCAGTCCCATATCTACAAGTCTGCGTATCGCCTTGGGCAGTGTTTTGGAGTATCCCAATAAACCTATTGCGGGATCCGGAGCCAGTTCCACCTCCACTATCCTTTCTAACTGCTCTAGCATCGCCCGCCGCACCCGGTAAAACTGTAATCGGTGTAGTTGTGTGGCCACCTCTGCCCCCTCCTCCACTTGTTCCCAGGTTTTTGCTACCCCATCTTGAAAGAGATCTCCCGCAACCCTAATGTTCGGTGCTTGCAGAGCTCTGATGACTCCTCTGTCCCTGCACGGGTCAGCTGGCGAGCCCACTCTATAGGCATAATTGGCGTGTATAGTAACGCTCCTGCCTGTTGCTGCAATAAGCAGTGCCATGCATGTTTGGTAGCGTTCATTGAGTCAAGGAAGCTGGTTCTACGGTCTGGCTCTTCAAAGATTGTCGCCGGAAGTGAGTGTGGGGTAGCGAACAGCGATCCATATGCAGGAATGATATACCTGCCTCGCCGTGGATCCATGTATGTAAGTGTGCACACTGCGCCACCCGATAGTGGAGTTCAAAATCCGGGGCTCCTAGGCCTCCAATACTATAGGGTAATATAAGGACCCTTCATTTTACCCTTGCTTGCTTACCCGCCCACGCCAGCTTTAGCATCAATTGGGTAAGTCTTTGGAAAAAGGTTTGTGATAGTACTATTGGTATATTAGTGCATTGGAACAGCATCCTAGGCAAAACCACCATCTTCATGATTGATATTCTTCCCAACAGGGACAGGGGGAGCTTGCACCATGCCCCTACAACAGGGGTCTCCAAAGTTTTCTGTAGTGAGAGCTACTTCTGCTCAAGCAACATTCTCCCAAGCTAGTAGCACATTTTATCACTGTACAATAGTGACAATGTATGTAATCATTACACTATGACTTCCCTAAGCAGGATTATCAGTAGTGACCACACAAACATTCTGGGCAAGACTACCAGCAAAAATGTCAGGAAAAACTTTACAGTAGTAAATGTCTTCACCAGACTAATAAAGTAACATTCAAATCATCACATTCTCTGTGGCAAAATGGACATAAACACAGTAATAAATCTAAATGTGTTCCTCAATTGCTGTCTGTTCAGCATATCAGTTTCTGAGATTATACATATTTTTTTCAATCAAATGGAGCTTTCCATTTTGGACAAGCAAACTAAATTTTTCAGAAAGAAAGCCTTTTGAGAAAAAAAAACCCATAACTATTGGCTTTAAAATATTTGTAATCATTCTTATGACATACAGCCAGCTTGTCATTTTTATCAACAACTCACATGTACAAATACCTCAAATGGGCAGATACTGCTTCAAATGCCCATATATTAGAATCACAGGCCATGCATAGTTACCATAATGTCATCGATGTCTGCATCATGCCAATAATGCCCACCATTAGACCATGGCCACTATTGTGCAGAGGCTTAACAAAATGACTGCTAGGATAGTCACCATTTTGTCAGAGATAGTTCAAGGTAGACCAGTCATGCTCTTACTATGTCGCTGATAGATGCCAGTCATGTAATTGTAATTTTTAAGTGCATGGCTATTCTAAAAAATAGTTTTCCTGCGCTAGCCTCCTCACAACAACATCAATACAATGCAATACCAATCAAAATTGATAGAAGAACTTGACTGGTGGGAACAACCAGGTTTTAAGGAGCTTATGCTAAGCTGTAAATGATTTACAGGCTCTCAGAATCCGTGGCAAGGTGTTCCAGAGTTTAGTTCCTAAAAACACAACAGCCCTACCACCTTGATGAGTTTTCTTGACTCTCATAACCACTGCCAAGTCAGGTTGACTTGAAAGGCAGGAACGTTTGGGTATATACCACGACACAAGATGTCTCAGATACAAGGGCTCTGTTTGAAAGAGGCACTTATGCATATAGCATAAGGCCTTACATTTGACTTGATGATCTATTGGCAGCCAATGGAGCATCTATAACAAGCTGCCTGAAGAAGTGAATTCGGGATTGTGGAGAAGGCGTGCGGCCAGTATGCAACATCTACACCAAGAATGTCCAAAATAGTCAAGAATGGCCATTATTATGTCATTGGCACTATTATGCCCATGAATAGACACAATTGTACCAGACATAAAATCCTTAAGAAGGGGGCGAGTATATACATTTGGCTGTCCTTGACACCAGGTGTAGCTTCCGGGAAGCAACACTGTTTATTAGGGTGGGACACAATGTCAGACAGACCACACATAAATGACTGCAAATGAGGTTTTTGTCTTGACTTCACTGTAGATCATACCCTGTTCTCCCCAGTTCTTGAACTGATCATGCACACCTTTTCTAACGCATTTTAACTCATGCTCCTACAGTTCCACACTTGGGTGGGACAGCCTTGGTGACTGCTTAGGCTACTGCTGCATAGTAATTTGGTGGTCCATTGTTCACACACCTGGTGCGCCTAGGAGAGTAGGGCCTATAACATGGCCAAGCTCTGCGTGACTTAGTTAGATTGATATTGGATACAGATGGTCATATGGCAGGCCCCATAGACTGATACAATGAGTGTGTGAGTGTTAGCATGAGGCCCTATCATTAGTTTGGCTGGCAGTCACTGTAAGGGTCTTGAGATGAGCAGTGCTGCCTTATTTAATATGCAGAGACTATCTCAGTGAGACACTGGGTTTGGCTTCACCTCTAAGAGCTACTTTGAGGATATTGGCGAGCTACCAGTAGCTCCTGAGCTACTCATTGGAGACCCCTGCTTTACATCATTCTCCAGTCTATCCATGGCTGAGCCATAATTCTCCCGCAATACCGTCTCTGAGTCTGTATGCAGTCTAATCCCTAAGTATCTGACTAAGTGGGTGGTCCATTGCAGCGGGTATTCCATTTCAAATTCTTCCGTGACCGGGGTCAGCGCGAAAACTATGGACTTTGCCCAGTTGACTTTTAGTCCCGATAGAGCCCCAAAATGCACCACTTCACTAAGCATCGCCGTCAGATTCTGTTCAGGCTGCCGCACATACAGGAGCGTGTCATCGGCGTAGGTGGATATAACTATGTTATACATCGGGAAGCCAATGCCTTCATGACCATGATACTCCCTAAGGGCGCATGCCAAGGGCTCCGTGACCAGGCGTACAGCAGTGGCGATAGCGGGCAGCCCTGTCTTGTGCCTCTAGTGATGGCAAACTGGTCTGTGACTAAGTTACCTATGCATACTCTAGCTGTGGGTTTGTGGTATAGTGTGCTGATTAGTTGTAAAAAGACCGACCCCAATCCCATCCTTGTCAGCACCCTACTCATGAACGCCCACTCCACCGAGTCAAATGCCTTTTCCATATCTAGGAATACTGCCACCACTTTAACATCTTGCCTCACATGCTGCATAGTGCCAAAAACTGTGCTAATATTGTATGTGAGATTTCTATTAGGTATAAATCCTGCCTGTTCTGGTGCCACCAATATCGAAGACAAGAGGGATAGGCGATTGGCCAGAATCTTTGCAAATAATTTAGTGTCCACGTTTAAGAGCGACAATGGGCGGTATGAGCTGCACTCCTCCGGCGATTTCCCAGGTTTAGGGATCGCTACCAGTATCGCTTCCCTCATGGATCTCCGCATGGCGCCCTCTACACACAGATCGTCGAAGAGCATGACTAAGTGGTGCAGCAAGATTTCTATGAAGGTTTTATAAAAGTTGGCAGTGAGGCCATCCGCCCCCGGTGCACTGCTCGATTTCATACCCTCCAGGGTTTCTAGTATTTCGTCTTTTTCTATTGGGAGCATTAAGAATTCTCTGTGCACATCCGAGAGGGAGGGTAGTGCTATATGCACTAGGTAGTCCTGCATTTCCTCTTCCATATCCTCTGTCTGAGTTGTATAAAGATCTGCGTAGTACTGTTGGATTCTCTCCGCAATATCTACTTCTTCCGTGAGCAAGTCTCCCTCTGCAGATCTCACCTGCATTATCACTGTCTTTCTGTGTTTTGCCTTCAGGATCTGGGCCAGTATGGAGCCCGGTCTTTCCCCCTCCCCATAGGTGCGAGCTGTTGCGTATTTGCCTAAATGTTTAATCTCACTATCTGCCGCTTCATGATATTCCTCTAGTAGGCCTTTTAGTTCGCCCTCCTGCCCCTCTTCCCCGTCTGTCTCCTGTTGGTCCTCTATTTGTTTCAGCTTCCGGTCTAAGTCCTTCAGTGTCTGCCTTATGGCTTTCAATACCCCAGAGTGTTTGGTCATTGCTAAACCGCGTATATAAACCTTGAAGGCATCCCAAACTGTTTGGAAACTATCTACCGAGCCTATATTGGCCTCGAAGAAAGTTTCTATTGCTTCCGCTAGTTCCCCCTTAAAGACAGGATCCAGCAGTGAGTACAGCGGGAAGCGCCAGGTAAATGGAGGTATAGTTTTCTTGGGGGTAGCAAATGTTAGTTGTACTGGTGAGTGGTCCGAGAGTGTATGCGACAGGACTTTACAGGCTCAAATATTATCTAACACTGAAGATGAGGCCAACCAATAATCTATACGTCTATGAATATTGTGGTAAGCCGAGTAGTGTGTGAAGCCCCCTAAATTCTGATTATGTGCCCTCCATACATCTTCTAGGTCCATGCATGTCATCACCTACATCAGATGTAGGCATGAGCGAATTTTGCGGATCTCGCGTTCGCGAATTTTGCGGATTTGCGGATTCGCAATCCGCAAAATCCGCGAATTCCCGCGAATTTGCGGATTTTTTTTTTTTTTGTGTTCGCCCGTGTTTCTGCCAGTTCGCGAGGGTTTTTACAATTTCGCAATGTGCGAACTTACCTGTCGGGTCGCAAGTTTTGCGAACTTGTTGTTTCTACGTGTCCAGCCTGTTTGGGACACTCTTCTTCATCACTGCCACTCTCTGTCACCACTGCCACTCTCTGACTACTCATGCCACCCTCTGGCCCACCCATGCCACCCTCTGTTTCATCATCACACCCTCTGGTTGTCCAGTGTACATTATTTTCGGCAAAGCAAAGCACACCTTCCCTGCCTCAAGTGACCTGAATTAATTTGGGGCTGATTAATGTGTCACAGAATATTTTTTTAGCTGGCACCTGCTTCCTGCCCTGATTAGTGATCTTTTGCACTTGCTAAGTGCTTTCATTGTTGCAAAATTAGTTACAACACCTGCCCTGCCCCAACTGACAATAATGAATTAGGGGCTGATTAATGGATTTTAACTTCCAGCCTGGCTCCTGCTTGTCTCCCTTAGCTGTAATTCAGGACCTTTGTGGCATATGTGTAACTATTCTGAGGTTCAGAGCAGGGTCACATAATAGTTTCAACTGGCAACTGAACTCTGGAGGGGCCCCTCAGGAAGCACTACAGGAAATGGCTACTAATGATGTGCCTGAACTTTTGAACCTGGTAAGTAGTTACTTTCAGTTTTGCTAAAATCGTATTTCTGCAATTTTGCACTTATTCGCGGGGCGCGAACTCACGCGAACAGTGCGAGCAGTGCGAGCAAAATCCGCTGCTCGCGGATTTGCTGATTTTGCGGGAAATTCGCAAATCTCGCGGATTGCGGATTTCCCGAAAATCCGCAAAATCCGCGAGCGGAACGGATTTTCCGCCCACACCTAATCAGATGTTTTTAAAACTCTGATATTACCTATGATGTTACATTGGCTGTTCTTTATAATCTGATGTTGTATACTCAATGTTGATGTTATTATTTGTTAACTGTCTTTTCAGCATTAGCCCAGTACCTAATATGTGTTCCTTACATTGGATGTTTTTATACTCTGACATTACCTTTGATCTTACATTGGTTGTTTTATAATCTGACGCTAATCTCGTTTAACACTGTAACT
This sequence comes from Lissotriton vulgaris, assembly GCF_964263255.1. Classification (NCBI taxonomy): domain Eukaryota; kingdom Metazoa; phylum Chordata; class Amphibia; order Caudata; family Salamandridae; genus Lissotriton; species Lissotriton vulgaris. The sequence goes on along the minus strand of NC_141685.1, from coordinate 1,099,160,993 downwards.
TTCTGTCTCTATACTGAATACCGTTTCACCGTTAATGACCCACTAGGCCCTTTAATGTAATTTCATTTTTATACATGCATGCAATCTCAACTATTACCTTTACCTATGAATACTTTTGAAATATATAGCCCCATACTCACACATACTGCTAGTTCCCTTTCTTTATACACTCCCTTACCCAGCACATTCCCCCCTCTACTCTTCCTCCATCGACTGCCCCTCTTTCTCTGATGTCCATGAGAATTGTTAATTTTTCTCCAACACCTAACAAACTCGCCGTCCTGTCCCCTCTCTCGACCCCATTTTATTGACCCCCTCTGTTCCTCCGCCCTCTGTGACTGCGAACTCCCGCCTGGTCCATTCCTAACTCTCCCACCTGCCACCCCTCTAGCAGTGACTTTGCACTTATCCTCCTACTCATTTCCAGGATTCCCCCTCCCCTCACCCAGCCTCTTTATTTACCTCCGCATGGTCCTGCCCCTCCCTCCCCTGGAGTCTTCATCCCCCCTTTCCTTACACCCAATTTCCCTCATTGCTTCGTCCAACTCTCTCAATCCCATTACTGACCCAACATGCTCCCCCTCAACCACGCCCACATTCCCAGTGACTCTACTCTCTCCAAACATGGCCCCAACTCTTGGACAATTCTTTACCCCCCCAATCTTTCTAAAAACGCAAAAAAAAAACTTTAAACACAAACTTCTCATCCGAAACCCTGAAACAATAATTGTTGATAACTACCTTAGCCTCACTTCCCCCATTAAAACCAACTACATCTTCTATTCCAAACACAATCTCTCTAAGTTGAGGATTGAACTCTCTCGACTTAGAGATGATTTTAATTCCGTTAGCACCAGAACCTCCCTCAACCTTGCAATCTCTCCCTACTCCAGCTGAAAAACCCCACTAGCTATAACCATTGGAGAACTACCCCTCCCCATTGCCGTATTCATAGTCCCTAAAGCACCTTGAGCCATCTCTCCAAGTCAGACACTTACGACCTATGCAACTCCTACCATGCTAGTTCATCAATCAACAATCCTCCACTCCCCTATTCTAATATCCCTGTTATATTGGGAACTAACAGAATCCCCTCCTCTCCCATCTCCCCCAGACTCCCTCCTCAACTCACCACTAAACATTCCTGTCCTTCACCCAAAAGCAACTCTTACCATCCCAGTTCATCAATCAACTTTCCTCTACTCCCCCACCCTAACATCCCTGTGACTCTGGGGACTAACCGCATCCCCTACTCTCCAGTCTTCCACAGACCTCCTTCTCAACTCACCACTATCCACTCCTGCCCTCCCCCAATGGCAAATCTCACCATCCCAGTTTATCAATCAACTTTCCTCTACTCCCCTACTCTAACATCCCCGTTACCCTGGGGACTAACAGAATCCCCTCCTCTCCCGTCTCCTCCAGACCATCCCCGCAACTCACCACTGTCCACTCCTGCACACCCACCACAATCAACCCCAAACCCCTCGTTTGCATGCTTGTGAACTGTAGATCTGCCGTCCTACACGCCACTGAAAGTTCTGAAACTATCTAAGCGAATCTATTGACTTGCGTTCCTCGCGGAAACATGGCTCAATTGCCACTCAACAAGCATACTAAAAAAAAAAAAAAAAGTAAAAGTTTTTATTAATTTAGTAATCAAGGTAGTCATACATACATCAAAAGTCAATACAATCTGCGGCCACATCCAAATCCCAGAATAACAAGACATGGTCGTAGTTACATGTATCATAATAACAGTCCCCCATCCATAACCCCGTCCTCCCACTCCCCAGGACACAACCGCTCCCCTACAATGAGGCATTGTCCGTTTCAATTTCTGGCGGGTCACAGATATCAGGCCCGGACTGGCCATAGCGGGCACCGGGCGTTTCCCCGGTAGGCCGCGAGGGTGGGGGCCGGTTATGGGCCCCTAGGGGCTGTTTTTGTTGCCGGGGGTCGGCAATGTCGGCCCTCGGTAACAAAATCGGCCGAGACCGGCCGTCGCAAACTGCTCACCTGCACTCCCCCTGACCCCAGGGGGGCCAGCTGAGCAGTTTGCCAGGGCCGGTTTCTATTCTCAGTCCGGCCCTGACAGATATTACCTCTAAACTTATTTCATGCCCCCCATATTTTTCCTCACTTTTGAGGACAACTGCGATGCACAAAAACTGCTTTTTCTGCCACCATCGCTCCGTCCATATCTTTTCACCAGTTGTGCAGCGTAAGCAGTGCGTCCGATCCCCACAACATGGCAATATTACGTTTTGCCATCAGCATCCCAAGTATGGCCCAATCTTGTTCCCGATGAGTAAGGTAATTGGGTTCCCACACATTTAACAAGCAGCGCCTCGGCTCCGGTAGGACCGAGATTTCTAGGGCCTGGGAGATAGTTCTCATTATTTTTGCCCAGTATGCCGCAACACAGGAACAGTCCCAAATGGTATGGTAAAACGTGCCTTCCTCCCCACAGCCTCGCAGGCAGTACCTGTGCGTTGCTGATCCTATAGCATGAAGTGTTGTCCTAGTATAATATGTACGGTGTAACACTTTGAGCTGAACCAGTCGAAGCTTGGATGGTATTGCCGTCTCACATGGCGAGGACAGCGCCTCCTGTCACTCCGAGTCGTCCAAGTCGCCCACCTCCCGGGACCAGGCCTGTCTCAGTCTAGATGCTGTGTCTGGTAGGTTATTGATTAGCTTACTGTACGTCAAAGACGTCGCCCTGTGTGTCATGTGTTCTGTCAGAAGTCTGTCCTCCAATAGGGTAGCCTCCTGTAGGGAAGTGCCCAACGGTATGGCCGCGTGGAGTGCATGTCGGATTTGGAGATACTGAAATTTCTCCGTCTGGTCCATGTCGTACTGTGTTTGCAGGTGTTCAAAATCAACCACCGTCCCCTTTTTCCAGAGGTCCCCTACCGTAGAAAGCCCAATTTTATACCAGTTTTGGAATCCTTTACTTCTGCGGAGGCAGCCCAGCCGCTGGGAGTCCCACAGTGGCGTCATTTGCGTGATTGTCCCCTTACATCGCAATCGGGCTTGCGCCTGATACCAAATGTGTATTGTGTGTGCTGTTGGGTCAATCAGTCCGGAGGCCTACGACTTCTGTATAGAGTTGCCATCAGTCCCTTCTCCTCCAAGCTTTGCCTATCTGCCTGGTAAGCCGGTTCGTCCTGCGGGGTGTGCACCCAATAGTTAATTATTTTAAGCTGCGCCGGCCAGTAGTACAACTGAACATTCGGGAGTGCTATCCCTCCATCGTACCAGCTGCACACCAGCTTGTCCTGCGCGATCCGCACCGGCCTGTTTCCCCACAACAAACCAGAAACCTCTGCCGATATGGCCTTGAAGTAAGCTTGTGGGACTAAGAACGGTGTATTTTTGAGGACATAAAGAAAGCGCAGAAGCGCCATCATTTTATAAAGCGCCGCCCTCCCCAGAAGGGTGAGGGGGAGATTACGCCACACCATCACATCACATTTGAACTGGTCTAATTGGGGCTTCAGGTTCTTGGTGTAGAACTCGTTGGAGTCGGACGTCACATATATGCCCAGGTATTTAAAGGCTTCACTGGTAACTCGCAGTGGGCAGTCCGGGGGTAACAGCGGCGACGGTCCAGCACGTAGAGAACAGACTTGGACCAATTTATCCTATATCCAGATACTCTACCAAACTTCTCGCATACATTCAGCAGCTCTAGGATGGACTTTCTAGGGGAAGTTAAATATAATAATACGTCGTCTGCATACAAAGATATGCGGTCCTCCCAGCCGTCAGTACAGCATAGCCCTCTGATAGAGGGCTCCCATCAGAGCCAAGCAGCGAGTGGCTCTTACATCAGAGCGAACAACAGGGGGGATAGTGGACAACCCTGACGCATACCCCGTGCAAGCGGGAAGTCTCTCGATATGTGCCCATTGGCCACAACATGTACCATTGGTTTGTTGTAGAGCAAACAAATCCATGCACAGAACTTGGGGGCAATCCCAAATGCTGCAGCACTGCATACAAATACGGCCATTCCACCGTGTCGAACGCCATACTAGCGTCAAGGGAGAGGATCACTGCTGGTTCCTGAATATAGGAGCGCCTGGTTAACACTGCGTGCAATCTGTGCAGGTTGAGTGCCGTACTGCGGTGAGGCATGAAGACAGATTGGTCTGGACTTATCAGGGACGAAAGATGAGGGGTTAGCCGCATTGCCAATAACTTTGCCAATATCTTTGGCTCTGTGTTAATTAAGGAGATTGGGCGGTAGGAGGTACAGTCCTCCTGTGGTTTGCTCGGTTTATGGATGACCACAATCGCAGCCAGACGTTGGTCTCCAGATGTTGGCAGCTCTCCAGCCTGAAGACTGTCTTTGAACATGCCAAGAAGGTAGGGTGCAGTTACTTGTGCGGTGCGTTTGTATAGCTCAACAGGGAAGCCATTTGGGCCCACCTCCTTGCCAGACGCCAAGGAGCAGACGGCCAACTGCACCTCCTCGACCGTGAGGTCGGCTTCCAAGAGCTGCGCCGCCTCCGGCATAAGTCGTGGCGTAGCGATATCTTTGATGTGGCCGTACGCTTCCTCAATCGTGAATGCCATGCGGGAGGCATACACCTCCTCAAAATATTCAGCTAGCGTATCTACTATGTTGCTGGGTGCAGTCACCAGGGAGCCTGCAGGCGTATGCAGTTGCGCAATTACCCTATCCGCCTTCTCCTTTTTATCTAGCCAAGCTAGCATTTTCCCCGCCTTATCTCCTAACTCATACACCCTGTGACACGTAGCCTGAAGTTTGCCCATGACAAATTCTCTCTGGTACGCCACGTACTCACTTTGCTTAAGTCGCACACGTTGCGCCGTATGAGGCGTCGGGCTAGCTGCATGTCGAGCAGTTGCTTCATCCAAGTCTGCTTCTATACTATCGAGTTCAGCCTGTTTTCCCCGTTTATACCCTGCGATCAGCGCTATAGCCTGCCCTCGTGTGACCACCTTATAGGCTTCCCATAGAATTCTGGGCGAGTCGACCGACCCCGTATTTTCTTGGAAGAAGTCCGTAGTAGTTTCCATAATACCCTTTGACACCTCCGGTATATCTAAATAACTTGGATGAATGGGGAATAGAAGGCGCCGAAGCCTCAGATGGAACGTGTAGGTTAACAGTATCGGTGAGTGATCAGATATATCCCTAGGGTGGATATCTACCTTATCTATCCCTTCCAGACCATCCTCCGTCACCAGGAAATAGTCTATGCGTGTGAGACAATTGTGAACACCGGAATGGAAGGTGCATTGCCTAGCAGTGGGGTTCCTATATCTCCAGGCATCAGAGAGTCCTAAAGCGTCAAGTAGGCCGGCCATACGTTGACCATGCGGAGATGTCAGTTTTATGTGGTATCTGTCAACTGTACCGTCCACTGTATCATTAAAGTTGCCCCCTAACATCATCACTGCCTCCGGCAAGGCAAGCAGGAACGCAGTAAGCGCTGAGTGTGCCAGTGTATGCAAGGTTGGCGGGATGTATACGGAGACAAAATTGAACAGCAACCACTCCCATTGGCAGGTAACTGCTGCAAAGCGGCCTTGGTCATCTACTCTCGTCAGGCGCACTATGAGTGGGAAGTTCTTTTTTATGAGCACACCCACCCCTCTAGATCCGGAGGAGAACTCAGCATGCGCCACCATTTTGTACCCCCACCTATCCATGGCCTTACAAGTGGATCCTGTCAAATGTGTCTCCTGCAAGAGGGCCACCGCCGGCGCGCACCGTTTTAAATATTGCAACACCAGACCTCTTTTCACCTTATCCCTCAACCCCTGCACATTCCAGGTCATTACAGTCAAAGGGGTTCCGGGGACCAGTTGAGTCAAGGGAGGACTAGTGTCTTGTTGGGTTTGTGCAGACATACGTTACAGAAATAAAACTCAGCATTGCAAAATGGGACCCAATATACAACTCCAATGTGTACTGCCTGATGAATGACCATGCGTGCCCTGAATAACTATGTTAACCAAAAAAAAATGAAACATAAAAAAATACAAACAATCCACCTTACCCTCCCCACCCCCCACCCTGCCTCCCTGCCTAACGGACTTAGAACTGCCCGCCACCCCAACTCAGCAGAGCGCATAAACCCAGTCCCCATGTACAGTACTTGCGTGAGGGGGGGAGAAGTCCAGAAGAATCCACATCATTCCCCTCTTCAAAGGCACTAGTCAATTTGTAGTACAATGTCGTTTAGCGCGACCGCGAACTCTGGTGCACAGTACATTTACAGAGGTTAATCCGGCCTCAAACCGCTTTAAAGATCTTCATTCTCCTGCTTCTTCTTGCTGTTGGTGGAGACCCTCTGCGGGCTGTTCTTCATCATCATGATTGTCCTCTGTTCCGTAGGGTTTCCGACGTCTACCAGGCTGACCCCCCCTCTCCACTCGCTGCCATCCCTCCAGCCAGTCATGGGCCTCCTGAGGCATATCAAAAAATTGGGTTTTTCCATCCGCCACCACCCGAAGCCTCGCCGGGAAGAGCATGGAGTAGAGCAGTTCCCTGGCTCTCAGTTCTTTCTTGACTTCCATGAAGCTTCTTCGTCGCGCAGACACTGCCGCCGTGTAATCCGTAAAAAAGGACACATTGGAATTGTGGATCCGTAACGGCGACGCCACCCTCGCCGTTTGCAGTATTACGTCCCGGTCTCCGAAATTAAAGATTCGGGCCAGGATTCGTCTAGGGGGGGCCTGGGCCTGCCCCCCGGCACCCTGTGCGCCCTCTCAACTGAAAAGAAGGCGGAGAACACCCTGGGCTGGAGCCTGGTTTTTATGAGATCTTCCACGTATAGGTGCACTGCCGGGTCCTCTTCACTCTCCGGGACACCCGTGATTCTTACGTTATTGAGACGCGCTCGCCCTTCCTGGACGTCCAGCTTTGCCGCCATTCGTTTGTTGTCCATTTCCAGTTGTGACACCTTTTTCAACAACACAGAGGTGTCTTTTGTCAGGGATTGGGTTGCTTGTTCGACCTCCGTGACTCTGGCGTTCATTTTCTGAAAATCAGCCCTGAGAAGGCTGACGTCTGTAGAAATAGTTCCAACAGTTGTTTGAACCCCCGTAAGGGCTGCCATGATGTCCTCCAGCGTTACTTTGGAAGCCCCGTCATCACCCGACGTCTTCTCTGCGGAGTCCTTACGTTGAGAGAGTGGGGGAAGTCCTTGTTATAGGCGTATTTTTCCAGGCTACTATGCAAGTTTGTGCGAGGGCCTCTTCCCCCCATTTCTCGTGTCCGAAGATGGAGCACCCCAACCGAGAATGGAGCGCCCGGTTGGACTCTACTCGGCCCGCAAAGAATGTATTCAAGGTGGGGGGGGGGGGGTTGCCGGGGGCCGGTGCAGGCAGAGCACACAACTCACCGCAGCTCTTCCACTGTCCCAGTGAATGGCGCTCAACAATGTAGGACCGATCCGGGGGTACCCTCGTCAAAAGCCAATCCCCACGCCTACATTCAGAGGGCCTCCTGCCCTGCCCGGGACCCAGCCCTGTCGCTCCCACGTGGCGCAATGTGGGACCCAGAAGTGCGGCAGGTCCACCAGCGTTGCAGAGCCCTCACAGGGCAGCCCCCAGGCCCGGAACACCAACAATGTCCATTGTTCCTCACCTCCTATGCCCCAGCACCACCACGTCCTGTTGTGCAGTTTCGCAATTGCTACGAGGCCCCTGCAGTGTTCAGGGCCCGGCTGTGATGTGCTGTGAAAGTCCAGGGTGGGGAGGAGGGAGGGGGGTGGGAACACCCCACCGGGGGCGCAACCGCTTCAGGTCGCAGTATTTAGGCGCTCCACACTGTGCTCCGCCTCCCGAAGGTCAGCCGGCTCAAATTTAGCCGCTGGCTGCGCGTTGAACAGCAGACCTCCCGGCAGTCACGATGCTCCGGACGGGGGAGGGAGGGGTGGAGAACCGCCCGACCCTACCGGGGGTGCAGCTGCCCCAAGTCGCTCTTGCTCCCACCTCCGCTGCAGCCACAGCGGTCAGGCGATCGACGCCGCGTCCGCCTCCCGGAGGTGGGCTCTCCAAAATTTAGTCCCCGGCTGGATGTAGGGCAGTAGGCCGCCGGCGTCACAGCTCGCCCGGCCCGTCGCTGGATCCCGGAAAGGCACCGAAGCGGAATCGGATGGTAGCGCCAGAGATCAGCCACCGACAGGCACCTTCAGGGCACCGTGTGCCTATGGATTCTTGAACGAATTAATGGGGGAACACGCTTCTTCCCCGGAGCTCCACTAGGCTGCAGCCATTTCGTTCGGCAGCATGCCACACCTCCTCAACGAGCATACTTGACCTACTCCCCCTCCCCCCCGGATACTCTATCCTTAGAAAAGATAGACCCAAAAGAATTGGGGGTGGTCCAGCCATAATGTTAGAAAACAAACTGCATCTCTCCCTTATTAACAATTCTGGCCACTCCACCTTTGAATACCTTGAAGCTGAACTAAAAGTACAAGGTTCCCTCCCAATTCGCCTGCATAACATCTACCACCCTACTGGAGATCCTCATCCCTTCATTGATGAAATATGCAACCTTCTGACACAATCCTCAATTTCCAACTCAAAAAATCTCTTCCTTGGAGATCTCAACCTCCACTGGAACGATACAAATGACCCATTAACCACCCTCCTCATCAATCTTCTTGAGATTAATGACCTCAAACAACTATGCCATTCCCCAACCCACACCAAAGGAGCCATCCTGGACGCTATCATTACTAAGAAGGATCTGGCCTTCCTGACCAATATCATCCCCATTGACTGGTCCGACCACCACCTCATACTGTTCACCATTGCTACCACAGCACCGCCCCCCCCCCACCACACTAAAATCATTAAACCTAAGAAATGGACCAGAAATCTAAAGCTTATCCCCCCTGATGAACTGTAGTCTAAATTCCAAGCTCAACTCCTCACTTCTCTATCACAAAACGCTAATGAGTTTCGGAACACTTTAATAAAGCAGTCACTGTTGTCCTTGACCAACTGCCCCCCGTAAACTTAAAAATCAAAGAAATATCCCTTTAAATCATGGTTTAACTCAGAGCTCAACAACAAAAGACGCTCACCAAGACTGATGGAAAGAACATGGAGACAGCATCCATCTCACTCACGTCTGGCACCCTCAGATTAGCTAGATCTACATCCAACAAACACATTTTTAACGAGAAGGCATCCTTCTTCCGTACACAACTAGATCTGGCCAAAAATAGATCCAGAGAGCTGTTCAACATCATTTGTAACCAAACATGCTCCGCACCTCAAAATCAGAAGGCCTCAACTGCTAGATGTGAAACAATAACTCACTTCTCAGAAAAAAAAATTGCTAAAATAGAGCAATCCTTCCTTTTAACTCAGATCCCTTCCAACTCCCAACATTCAGCTGACATCACCCCAAAAGCTCATCCCACATTCCCACCACCCCTAATCCCTCAAAAAACTTGCCCACTACTGTACCTCACCCTAACCATCCCTCGCCCATGCCCACTACTTCACCTCCCCTAATCTACTCCCCTCACTTACCCTCAACTACACTCCTTGAAACCAACCACCCTAACTCACTACTAAAAAACAATGCCTCCTGGCATAACTTCCTCTCTGTAACCGCGCTCAAAGTTTTCAACATCTTGGCTAAACTTAAACCGTCCTCCCATACTAAAGACCCCTCCCATCTAACCTTGTACACGGTCTAAAGCACATATCTGCCCCATCCTGGACCTCAATCATCAACACCTTCCTTGCCACGGGATGTGTCCCTATCTCCCTTCAACTTGGACAAATCACTCCCATTATCAAAAACCCTAATGCTGACCCCAATGACCTTAACAATCTCCGCCCTATCTCTAACCTCCCCCTTCTTTCCAAAGCCCTTGAAAAATGTGTCTTGCTCCAATTAGACAAGCACATCAAAAATTTAAACTTATTGGACCACCTACAATCAGGCTTCAGGAAAGGGTGTAGCACCGAAACTGACATGCTAACATTGTTGATGACATCCACCACACCCTTGACAATGGCGAGACCTGCCTACTTATTCTCCTTGACTTCTCTGCAGCGTTTAATACAGTCAACCACTCTGCCCTACTAATGTGCTCAGAGATCGTTTCGGTCTCAATGGTACTGCCCACAAATGATTTGTCTCCTATCTTTAACACAGAACACAGCAAATTAAAATTCACGACTGTCTATCTAACCCCACTCCGGTCTCCCTCGGAGTCCCCCAGGGATCTATTCTCTCTCCCTCTCTCTTTAATCTCTTTATGGAACCCCTCACCCTCCTTCTAAAACAAGCTGGAATCAACTACCACCTCTACGCCGGTGATACCCAACTCTACTATAAGATCAAACCCACACGGACATCATACACCTTAACACCCTCTCTAAGATCCAATCCCGGTTCCAATTAAATCCTCTCAAACTTAACCCTAAAAAAACTGAAATCATTCTCTTCTCCCCTAAAAACAACCCTCTCCCCATTCAAACCTGCATCTCTGACCTTAATGCCCTAAACTGCTCACTCTCCCTGTCCAACTCAGTAAAATCTCTTGGAATCTCCATCGATAATAGCCTAACTCTCAATGTTCACATCAAAAACTCGGCTAAAGGAGCCCTCTTCACTCTCCAGCATCTCAAGAATATTAAGCCCTTTATTCCAACGGATGACTTTGAATTAGTAGTCCAGTCACTGGTCCTCTCGCGAATTGATTACGGCAATGCCATCCTCACCAGAATCCCCAAGGTCCACCTAGCTCCACTCAAATCTGTGCTCAACCTTGCAACTAGGCTCATCACCGACTGTAAACGTTCAACCACATGTCCCCAACCCTCATAACTCTCAAATGGCTCCCCATCATAGGCAGATCCGCCTATAAAACTGCTTGCATTACACACAAAGTTCTCCATCAAAATACACCGCCGTGCCTCACCAATAAACTCTGCAAAACGGGCAGCGCACAACCTATGACACAATGCCGCTCCTTCTCCGGAAATGCCCCAAACATCTGGAATGCCCTCCCCAAAGACCTGTGATGCAACCCTTCCTATACCTGCTTAAAGAAAGACCTCAAACACACCTCCTCAATAAATATTGGGGGTCTTATCCTGTGCCCCCATTTCCATGCCATATATGTAGATAACTATTGCTCTATCTATCTGTGTATTTGATATGTATATTTAATTATACCTGAATGTATACCTGAATTTGTTCTCCCATTTCCATGCCATATATGTATATAGCTATTGCTCTATCTATCTGTGTATTAGATATGTATACTTTCAAGCTGTTTCGCTTTTGTTAACTTGTTGGCATTCCATGCTGTTTAAATATTGTCCTCTTCTGTTACTATCTTCCTACTCATGTAAAGCGCTCTGATACCTCCGGGTCTAGCCAGCACTATATAAAACTTCTAAAATAAATAAATAGAAGTAATATCTCTATGAGGCGTTGGGTGTTGGCACTTCTCCCTGTCCTCAACTTCCTAGATTCACACATGGCTTTAAATTCTTAAAAAGAAAGGCACATTGTACCTAGTTGGCAAAGAACCACTTGGTTCTTCTCTAGAAGACATACTAGTGTTATGTGGTGTAGGCACCTACCTAAGCTAGTGGAGACTAAACTCTCTTGAATTGGAGAAAGGGTGTGCTAGACCCTTGACTTACCCAACTCCAAGTTCAATAGAACTTGCTTATTATAATCTTAGTATTATATGTACCTAATACTTAGTGGTTATCAGTTAATCAGACAATGAGATTTATCTGGTTAATCAATGCAGGCTTGAATCCCAATCGCTGCACACCAATGTGAGAAGGTGGGTTGGTATATGCTGGCCACTAATTAAAGTGGGCACCTTGTACCAGGCCACACGACCCTTATGATGTATGAGGTCAAAGTTTACCTTATCAAAGTTTACCTTATTGAAAGCCATCCTAGTGGTAGCTATGGACTGCAGCCTTCAGGCTTAATCTTGAAGGAATGTAAAGCAGCTTGTTTTACCAGAATATCACCTCCTGAATGACTAAGTGAAAGGAGAACCACACAGTAGTTATACAAAAATATGTATTGATTAATATAACTATCTCTACTAATCTCTACACAAGATTAGAACACAAAGCGCACAATACTGTAAACAATAGAACATTTGTAAGTAGTAAAATACACAGCGGGCTCCAGGGGGAGACTGAACCATATACTAAAAAAATGTTATAACAATCACGACTTTAATAGACACAGTGCCTAGAGCACAGGGAATGACTGGGACCCCAAGGCACCATTTAGGAGAGTTGGCTGCATTCACACAAGTTACCAGTGAGCCATATATGATGATGCCCGGTATTTCCTAGATACCCTCTTATTCACCGAGCTTTGGTGGTACCAGCACTGATACCACTGTATGCCATGTCACATCTAAATAGGACGTTTACTAGTATGGAACCATTTCTTCAACATCAGACTCCAATGAGAGATATTGATCATGACTGACTTCAGACATTGTTTTAATATATTATTAATTGTTATAGTTTGAAGATCAGCACCCAATTGGAGCTGTTTTATCTGCACTCGTTTCAAGATATGAATACATCCTGAACACTTCGATAACTATACTATGTTTCACAACACCTTGTCTCAATAGGCATTGATTCCAGTGCGCATGTACAGTAGAGTAGTGAGTTTCTGCCACACGTGCTCGAGTTTTCAGACAAATCTGATTTACAATCCGGATCCCGGCCCTTCTTGTAGCGCGCATGCATGTGATCAGTAAAACAGCACCACATGCATGCGCTCAGACGGAACAAGAGCACACACCGGATACGTGTTGAATCACTTGATTTCATTTAAAAAGCGCGACCCAAGCAGGCAACCTTTACCTCCGGTTTATGCCGTGTTGGGGTACCGACGGACAGGTTAGTGTTGCGGGGGATAAACGATGTGTTTGAAGTCTTTTGTTATCAGAACCCATAGCTCCAGGGACCTTTACCTATCGGTTCAACCATACCTTTGCTCTCCCTTTTTAGGGCTCGGGCCTACGTCACACTGCGTAGCAGTGTGAGCGGAGCCCAAGAGTCCTTTTCTGAGGGTCTCCGAAAACCTACCTAACAAATTCCTGGCTGCTCGTGATTTTTCATCCTTTTTTTTGCCAGCTGCATGGCAATTGGGCTTCGCATGTGTGTGTTTTTAGAAGAGAGCACACAATAGGCGGTAGAGTAGCTCTGCCTATGGCATATTGTGTGCGGTCACGCGCACCAGAAGGCCATATTTCTTCAATTACAAGCTGTCAGGGGCCGCGGTAATTGAAGACAGATGCTGGGCGCACGTTTCCTTTTTTTTTTTTATCCATTTTACGGAGCTCTCCCTGTCAGCACCTCTTCTCTGTGTGTACGCTTTCTCCATCAATGGTGTGCTGTGAATGCCCTGGAAACATTGTAATAATGGCACTTAGTTCAGCATTCCAGTTTTGTGTCTGAAATTAACGTTTTAAAGTTCAATTTATGCCCGTCAGCAAATAATAACCGCGGATGAGAGCCGGCTCGTAATGCAGGGTACTCGGTTTCAAGGTGTTGCCATGGAAACTGTGCTTTATTGCATTTTCTTCCGTTGATTTAGGATATTTGAAAATCACAGCAACTATGTGCTTGTCTTCCCAAATCACGATATTTTAAAACACAAGCGGTCAGCGGGGAAAATCAGATTGAGTCTCTCAGTAGCTGTGAAAAAAAAAACAGATAAAATGACTGAATTTTGTTTAACACAGACCTTTTCTGAGACGCTTATGTCTCAGAAGGTGCCGGAGAGTTGGAAAATGTAATCAGTGGCCTTCCTGACATTGGTTTGTCCTGCCTGTGCCTGTGTTTATTGTGCCATCTATCTTTTATGATTACTGGGACTTTAGCCTGAAACAGCGTTTTCTTTAACTGGAGCCATGTTTCCTCTACGCTGTTTATTGCGTGGGAAACATTGCTCCGTAAAGCCGCCCTACATTTCCAATTGAGCAGAGGCCTGTAACCGAATACAGCATGTCTGTGTTTATTCAGGATGGAGAGTAAAAAATACCCCTGCTCATGTAACATTAATCACTTCGCTGGTGTTCAGCTGAGGTCCCGAGGCGTCCCAGTAGTGGCGCAGGTCTGGCTTTCATTAGAGCAGTCTACACAAAACCATCGGAAAATGCCTGCTCAGCAGTTCACGTCTATTGCCACATATGGCACCCGCTGGGAACACTGCTTTTTAGACAGCAGCAGCACACATATGATGCTTACACAACTGCTCCCTTCTTTCAGAGGAGCCTAGGCCGATGTACCCCACTGCAGACACCCCCTCACCCCCCAAAGTCTGCAGGGCCCACTTCATATATTCTGCTTTACTCACAGACACAACAAAGATGCGTGCTTTTAGATGCAGATCACATACCTACAGCCACCCAGGACGCAGACTGACAGACACGTACTCTTACACATACATGCACATGGACCGACAAACATACAATCACGCATACGTAAAAATCAACACATATCCAGACGCATAAACAGAATTCAACATGCATGATGCATATATGCAGATGTGTACACAGACAACACACATATGCACATTTACACAAACAGCACACATGCACACAGTCACAGACAACACACCGGCACACACTTACAGACAGACTGGGGAGTGCGGAGTGACAGTGAGTGCAGAGTGAGTGCGAGAGTGACAGTGAGTGCAGAGTGAGTGCAGTGACAGTGAGTGCAGAGTGAGGGCGAGTGACAGTGAGTGCAGAGTGAGTGTGAGTGCAGACTGAGTGCAGAGTGAGTGTGTGCAGAGTGAGTGCGAGAGCGACAGTGAGTGCAGAGTGAGTGCGAGAGTGACTGAGTGCAGAGTGAGTGCGAGAGTGACAGTGACAGTGCAGAGTGACAGTGAGTGCAGAATGACAGTGAGTGCAGAGTGCGAGAGTGACAGTGAGTGCAGAGTGAGTGCAGAATGACAGTGAGTGCAGAGTGAGTGCAGAGTGACAGTGAGTGCAGAGTGAGTGCGAGTGACAGTGCGTGCAGAGTGAGTGTGAGTGACAGTGAGTGCAGAGTAAGTGTGAGTGCAGACTGAGTGCAGAGTTAGTGTGTGCAGAGTGAGTGCGAGAGCGACAGTGAGTGCAGAGTAAGTGCGAGAGTGACAGTGAATGCAGAGTGAGTGCGAGAGTGACAGTGTGTGTAGAGTGAGTGCGAGAGTGACAGTGAGAGTGCAGAGTGACAGTGAGTGCAGAGTGACAGTGAGTGCAGAGTGAGTGCAGAGTGACAGTGAGTGCAGTGACAGTGAGTGCAGAGTGAGTGCAAGAGTGACAGTGAGTGCAGAGTGAGTGCGAGAGTGACTAAGTGCAGAGTGAGTGTGAGATTAGTGAGTGCAGAGTAGAGTGAGTGCAAGTGACAGTGAGTGCAGAGTGAGTGCAGAGTGAGTGCAGAGTGAGTGTGAGTGCAGAGTGAGTGTGAGAGCGACAGTGAGTGCAGAGTGAGTGCGAGAGAGACAGTGAGTGCAGAGTAGAGTGAGTGCGAGTGACAGTGAGTGCAGAGTGAGTGCGAGAGTGACAGTGAGTGCGAGAGTGACAGTGAGTGCGAGAGTGAGTGTGAGTGCAGAGTAAGTGCGAGAGCGACAGTGAGTGCAGAGTAAGTGCGAAGAGTGGCAGTGAGTGCAGAGTGAGTGCGAGAGTGACAGTGAGTGCAGAGTGAATGCGAGAGTGACAGTGAGTGCGAGAGTGACAGTGAGTTCAGAGTGAGTGCAAGAGTGACAGTGAGTGCAGAGTGAGTGCGAGAGTAATTCCACTACACACTAGATGCATACACTCCATAACACATGGCGAAAAGACATTGCTATTTACAATGCCATTAGCTCAAATTCAAATAAATCCGAGACCTATTGCATTTCTAATGCTTGTTTTGAAATGATTTGGGCCACTGTAATAAAGTAAATATGGGGCACAAGATAATTTTGTATCTTTTAACCCCTATAAAAACACTGATTTACAAAGCCTCTTTCCATTTAGGAAAGCGAGAGATAGCATGTCTTTCTCTCTATCTAGACAGCATTGCTTCCATCCTCAATGTTTATTGAAGTCACAATAAACATACTGTATCACACAGTTGCTTTTGCATGTGTGATTAGTATTTGCTAGCGGCCAACAAGTATAAAGTTCTGACTGAACTCTGGGGTTTTGTACATAGATCTTTCTCTTTTTTGTACTCATTTTTTTGTTCTTGAAATGGCGTGTGAGAGTACACGCACAAACAACTATGTTTTTAACACTTTGCACCCTCCACACTTGTTTATAGAGCCGTGCCCCCTTTCCTGAGCTTTCGCCAGGTTGAGGTGAATCATTCTAGCCAGTCTTTAGGGGTAAGAACTTGTCGTTTAAATTGTTTGTCCAAACATACATGGTGTAAGGAGAGAAATCTATTGGTCCCACTTACATGTGTCATTTATTTCTGTGTGTTGTTAGCCACTGACTTTATCATATGGTTTTGTATCTATTCCCATTAGGTACAGTCACCCCACTGAGGACAGGAACCCGAAATTCCATTGGTTCCGTATTTAATTTTTCTTTTTTGCATTCACATATCACTTAGCAGCAGAATTTTAAGGTCCTGACGAAAGCCTTAACATACTATGTAATTAAACAACAGGGGGTGGTGAAGGACAGAGTTTCTGAATTAAGCAGAATACTCTCACCCAGTCAAGATATCAGGGCTTAATCCAACACCGTTTTTTAGCTCACTGCACCATCCCAGCTCAGAACCTGGCTATATGCAAATTAGTCTGTCCCTGGCCCAGTGCATCATGGGAACAGGGCAAACCAAACTACTAAGCCAATTCTTTCACTGGGAAGGAAACAAGCTACCGGGGACCGGTTTCTGGCATTTCAGCCGGCTTCGGCCCGGCTTGCTTGAATCCTGATGGTGCAATGAGCAAGGGACTCACGTCTGAGTATACCCTTCCACGCTTATGGTGGACAAAATAATTAAACAACAGGGGGTGGTGAAGGACAGAGTTTCTGAATTAAGCAGAATACTCTCACCCAGTCAAGAGATCAGGGCTTAATCCAACACCGTTTTTTAGCTCACTGCACCATCCCAGCTCAGAACCTGGCTATATGCAAATTAGTCTGTCCCTGGCCCAGTGCATCATGGGAACAGGGCAAACCAAACTACCAAGCCAATTCTTTCACTGGGAAGGAAACAAGCTATCGGGGACCGGTTTCTGGCATTTCAGCCGTCTTCGGCCCGGCTTGCTTGAATCCTGATGGTGCAATGAGCAAGGGACTCACGTCTGAGTATACCCTTCCACGCTTATGGTGGACAAAATAATTAAACAACAGGGGGTGGTGAAGGACAGAGTTTCTGAATTAAGCAGAATACTCTCACCCAGTCAAGAGATCAGGGCTTAATCCAACACCGTTTTTTAGCTCACTGCACCATCCCAGCTCAGAACCTGGCTATATGCAAATTAGTCTGTCCCTGGCCCAGTGCATCATGGGAACAGGGCAAACCAAACTACCAAGCCAATTCTTTCACTGGGAAGGAAACAAGCTACCGGGGACCGGTTTCTGGCATTTCAGCCGTCTTCGGCCCGGCTTGCTTGAATCCTGATGGTGCAATGAGCAAGGGACTCACGTCTGAGTATACCCTTCCACGCTTATGGTGGACAAAATAATTAAACAACAGGGGGTGGTGAAGGACAGAGTTTCTGAATTAAGCAGAATACTCTCACCCAGTCATGAGATCAGGGCTTAATCCAACACCGTTTTTTAGCTCACTGCACCATCCCAGCTCAGAACCTGGCTATATGCAAATTAGTCTGTCCCTGGCCCAGTGCATCATGGGAACAGGGCAAACCAAACTACCAAGCCAATTCTTTCACTGGGAAGGAAACAAGCTACCGGGGACCGGTTTCTGGCATTTCAGCCGTCTTCGGCCCGGCTTGCTTGAATCCTGATGGTGCAATGAGCAAGGGACTCACGTCTGAGTATACCCTTCCACGCTTATGGTGGACAAAATAATTAAACAACAGGGGGTGGTGAAGGACAGAGTTTCTGAATTAAGCAGAATACTCTCACCCAGTCAAGAGATCAGGGCTTAATCCAACACCGTTTTTTAACTCACTGCACCATCCCAGCTCAGAACCTGGCTATATGCAAATTAGTCTGTCCCTGGCCCAGTGCATCATGGGAACAGGGCAAACCAAACTACCAAGCCAATTCTTTCACTGGGAAGGAAACAAGCTACCGGGGACCGGTTTCTGGCATTTCAGCCGTCTTCGGCCCGGCTTGCTTGAATCCTGATGGTGCAATGAGCAATGGACTCACGTCTGAGTATACCCTTCCACGCTTATGGTGGACAAAATAATTAAACAACAGGGGGTGGTGAAGGACAGAGTTTCTGAATTAAGCAGAATACTCTCACCCAGTCAAGAGATCAGGGCTTAATCCAACACCGTTTTTTAGCTCACTGCACCATCCCAGCTCAGAACCTGGCTATATGCAAATTAGTCTGTCCCTGGCCCAGTGCATCATGGGAACAGGGCAAACCAAACTACCAAGCCAATTCTTTCACTGGGAAGGAAACAAGCTACCGGGGACCGGTTTCTGGCATTTCAGCCGTCTTCGGTCCGGCTTGCTTGATTCCTGATGGTGCAATAAGCAAGGGACTCACGTCTGAGTATACCCTTCCACGCTTATGGTGGACAAAATAATAGAACAACAGGGGGTGGTGAAGGACAGAGTTTCTGAATTAAGCAGAATACTCTCACCCAGTCAAGAGAGGGCTTAATCCAACACCGTTTTTTAGCTCACTGCACCATCCCAGCTCAGAACCTGGCTATATGCAAATTAGTCTGTCCTTGGCCCAGTGCATCATGGGAACAGGGCAAACCAAACTACCAAGCCAATTCTTTAACTGGGAAGGAAACAAGCTACCGGGGACCGGTTTCTGGCATTTCAGCCGTCTTCGGCCCGGCTTGCTTGAATCCTGATGGTGCAATGAGCAAGGGACTCACGTCTGAGTATACCCTTCCACGCTTATGGTGGACAAAATAATTAAACAACAGGGGGTGGTGAAGGACAGAGTTTCTGAATTAGGCAGAATACTCTCACCCAGTCAAGAGATCAGGGCTTAATCCAACACCGTTTTTTAGCTCACTGCACCATCCCAGCTCAGAACCTGGCTATATGCAAATTAGTCTGTCCCTGGCCCAGTGCATCATGGGAACAGGGCAAACCAAACTACCAAGCCAATTCTTTCACTGGGAAGGAAACAAGCTACCGGGGACCGGTTTCTGGCATTTCAGCCGTCTTCGGCCCGGCTTGCTTGAATCCTGATGGTGCAATGAGCAAGGGACTCACGTCTGAGTATACCCTTCCACGCTTATGGTGGACAAAATAATTAAACAACAGGGGGTGGTGAAGGACAGAGTTTCTGAATTAAGTAGAATACTCTCACCCAGTCAAGAGATCAGGGCTTAATCCAACACCGTTTTTTAGCTCACTGCACCATCCCAGCTCAGAACCTGGCTATATGCAAATTAGTCTGTCCCTGGCCCAGTGCATCATGGGAACAGGGCAAACCAAACTACCAAGCCAATTCTTTCACTGGGAAGGAAACAAGCTACCGGGGACCGGTTTCTGGCATTTCAGCCGTCTTCGGCCCGGCTTGCTTGAATCCTGATGGTGCAATGAGCAAGGGACTCACGTCTGAGTATACCCTTCCACGCTTATGGTGGACAAAATAATTAAACAACAGGGGGTGGTGAAGGACAGAGTTTCTGAATTAAGCAGAATACTCTCACCCAGTCAAGAGATCAGGGCTTAATCCAACACCGTTTTTTAGCTCACTGCACCATCCCAGCTCAGAACCTGGCTATATGCAAATTAGTCTGTCCCTGGCCCAGTGCATCATGGGAACAGGGCAAGCCAAACTACCAAGCCAATTCTTTCACTGGGAAGGAAACAAGCTACCGGGGACCAGTTTCTGGCATTTCAGCCGTCTTCGGCCCGGCTTGCTTGAATCCTGATGGTGCAATGAGCAAGGGACTCACGTCTGAGTATACCCTTCCACGCTTATGGTGGACAAAATAATTAAACAACAGGGGGTGGTGAAGGACAGAGTTTCTGAATTAAGCAGAATACTCTCACCCAGTCAAGAGATCAGGGCTTAATCCAACACCGTTTTTTAGCTCACTGCACCATCCCAGCTCAGAACCTGGCTATATGCAAATTAGTCTGTCCCAGGCCCAGTGCATCATGGGAACAGGGCAAACCAAACTACCAAGCCAATTCTTTCACTGGGAAGGAAACAAGCTACCGGGGACCGGTTTCTGGCATTTCAGCCGTCTTCGGCCCGGCTTGCTTGAATCCTGATGGTGCAATGAGCAAGGGACTCACGTCTGAGTATACCCTTCCACGCTTATGGTGGACAAAATAATTAAACAACAGGGAGTGGTGAAGGACAGAGTTTCTGAATTAAGCAGAATACTCTCACCCAGTCAAGAGATCAGGGCTTAATCCAACACCGTTTTTTAGCTCACTGCACCATCCCAGCTCAGAACCTGGCTATATGCAAATTAGTCTGTCCCTGGCCCAGTGCATCATGGGAACAGGGCAAACCAAACTACCAAGCCAATTCTTTCACTGGGAAGGAAACAAGCTACCGGGGACCGGTTTCTGGCATTTCAGCCGTCTTCGGCCCGGCTTGCTTGAATCCTGATGGTGCAATGAGCAAGGGGCTCACGTCTGAGTATACCCTTCCACGCTTATGGTGGACAAAATAATTAAACAACAGGGGGTGGTGAAGGACAGAGTTTCTGAATTAAGCAGAATACTCTCACCCAGTCAAGAGATCAGGGCTTAATCCAACACCGTTTTTCAGGATTCAAGCAAGCCGGCTGAAATGCCAGAAACCGGTCCCCGGTAGCTTGTTTCCTTCCCAGTGAAAGAATTGGCTTGGTAGTTTGGTTTGCCCTGTTCCCATGATGCACTGGGCCAGGGACAGACTAAATTGCATATAGCCAGGTTCTGTAGCTGGGATGGTGCAGTGAGCTAAAAAACGGTGTTGGATTAAGCCCTGATCTCTTGACTGGGTGAGAGTATTCTGCTTAATTCAGAAACTCTGTCCATCACCACCCCCTGTTGTTTAATTATTTTGTCCACCATAAGCGTGGAAGGGTATACTCAGACGTGAGTCCCTTGCTCATTGCACCATCAGGATTCAAGCAAGCCGGGCCGAAGACGGCTGAAATGCCAGAAACCGGTCCCCGGTAGCTTGTTTCCTTCCCAGTGAAAGAATTGGCTTGGTAGTTTGGTTTGCCCTGTTCCCATGATGCACTGGGCCAAGGACAGACTAAATTGCATATAGCCAGGTTCTGTAGCTGGGATGGTGCAGTGAGCTAAAAAACGGTGTTGGATTAAGCCCTGATCTCTTGACTGGGTGAGAGTATTCTGCTTAATTCAGAAACTCTGTCCATCACCACCCCCTGTTGTTTAATTATTTTGTCCACCATAAGCGTGGAAGGGTATACTCAGACGTGAATCCCTTGCTCATTGCACCATCAGGATTCAAGCAAGCCGGGCCGAAGACAGCTGAAATGCCAGAAACCGGTCCCCGGTAGCTTGTTTCCTTCCCAGTGAAAGAATTGGCTTGTTAGTTTGGTTTGCCCTGTTCCCATGATGCACTGGGCCAGGGACTGACTAAATTGCATATAGCCAGGTTCTGTAGCTGGGATGGTGCAGTGAGCTAAAAAACGGTGTTGGATTAAGCCCTGATCTCTTGACTGGGTGAGAGTATTCTGCTTAATTCAGAAACTCTGTCCATCACCACCCCCTGTTGTTTAATTATTTTGTCCACCATAAGCGTTGAAGGGTATACTCAGACGTGAGTCCCTTGCTCATTGCACCATCAGGATTCAAGCAAGCCGGGCCGAAGACGGCTGAAATGCCAGAAACCGGTCCCCGGTAGCTTGTTTCCTTCCCAGTGAAAGAATTGGCTTGGTAGTTTGGTTTGCCCTGTTCCCATGATGCACTGGGCCAGGGACAGACTAAATTGCATATAGCCAGGTTCTGTAGCTGGGATGGTGCAGTGAGCTAAAAAACGGTGTTGGATTAAGCCCTGATCTCTTGACTGGGTGAGAGTATTCTGCTTAATTCAGAAACTCTGTCCATCACCACCCCCTGTTTAATTTATTTTTTTTTTAACATACTATGTGTCATTACAGCTGAAACGTTTTTTTTGTTTAAATCATTTTTATTAGCGTTTTTTTGCAAATCATTAAGAAAGCATACAGTCAGATCAGCATTACGGCTGAAACATGTTGACCACACTATTTCGCCTGACACGTGCGGTTTAAATCCATACAGCAAGTGCACTGTTTTTTAATCCTGGCAGTGGGAGCATAGGAATAAAATACGTGTTGTGTTCTCTCTAGCTAGTTTTAACATTACTCCCTTCACAATATTTTTCCTTTGTGCTGTGCCCTTACACACATTCTGTCTTGCATTGGGTGGATTTATTACATCCGTGTAGTGTGGAAATCAAAACTGGCCTGTGCTCCCCCATCTCAGAGAGGGGGTTGTAGCCCTCAGAGGAACTAGGTTTCCTCTGAGAGGAGAATCCCAAATGATAAAGCCACTGACATTTGGTGGGTGAGGGATTTAGCTTGATTTATTGTTATATGAAACTGGGGATACAATCCTGTGCAGGCATTTACATTGTCCCTAGTGTGAGAAGGTGGCCTGATATGCAGTGCTCACTATTCTAGTGAACACTATGTATCAGTCCAGCAACCCTTATTGATGATTGGTTGTAAGTCAACCTTATAGACCAGCTATCCTAGTAGCGTGGATACGAGCAGTCTAAGGCTAAAGACTCAAGAGGGCGTGTTAAGCCAGCTGTTATACCACACATATACCCCTTGAATACCAAGTGAAAGGACACCACACAAGTGTTATGAAAATAAACAGTTATTTATTAAGAATCACAACAGCCCTGTACTCTTTATGAGGACAGGGTACTAAGCACAAACCAAAACTCTTATAAAAATACTTAAGTTAGCACAGTATATACAAATGCCCGAGGGGCACGGAAAACCATATACTCTGAAAGTGGAATGCGAAATTACTAGCAGTACTAATAGGCTTTGGAATCGCTAGGACTGGACTATAGAATCGTTAGATTACTTCTAGGAGACCCAGGGGACTCGGGTGCAGTGTGTGCACTCTCACGCGAGATGCGGGACAAAGTCTATGGTAGCTAGAAATTGCAAAGTTAGTGTTCTCGGGCGAACCCGACCTGGTAGGGAGAAAACGAAAGTGGATTCTGACCCTTGGATAGTGAGGCTATGCTGGGGCACCGAAATGCCGAAGTTACCTAGCCCAGGGGCTGCAGCTGCATAGGACTCAAAAGACGTCGGGAATCCTCGTAGACGGACCAGGAGCCTGGAAGAAAGAAGTTGCTGGCAGGCGACCAGTGAAGAAAGTTCGATGGATCCAAGCCTGGATCGAAGGAAGATGACACCTGAAAGCAGAGGGGACCAAGTTCGAGACTACTAGCCAGTAGTCAGTGGGCACCAGGAGGGCACCGGATGGTAGCCACCTCGACAAGGTGAGTGGGTGACGCTGTGCTCGGAGATCTCACGGACCAGGAGGCGTTGTCGGTGACCAGGATGGAGGAGCGAGCTGTCCCACGAAGATAGAAGCTGTCGGCGTCGCTGGACCCAGGATTGGGCAACAAAGCCTTGGCAAATTCAAGCCCACGCGGTGGACCTGAAATGGCGTCTGGAGTGGACCAGGAGGGTCCGGGGTGCCTCTCTTGAAGAAGGAAGCAAGGGCCAGTCTGGAGCAACCAGACCAGCAGCAGTGATGTCGTCGGGTGTCGTGATGAAGGCCACAAGCCAGCCGGCTAGTAGCCACACAGCGCGGTGAGCACGCAAAAGCAGAAGGGCCCCACGCAGATCGTGGAGATGCTGGAGGGCTGATCTTCGGTGCTGGAGCTGCTCAGGGTTGGGGCTTCTCGGACCCCAAAGCACTCACCAGTGGAGCACACGGTGGGCTTGTTGCAAAGAAGTCGTGCAGTCTTGGCGATCGTCGGTCCCTCGAGGTCTCGTCGCACTCACAGTTCTCAGCTTTGCTGTAGAGGTGAGTAGAGGTCAGAGGTGCCAGGGAAGCCGGGTCTCGTCGAGCTGGGTCGTCGGATTCGTGAAGAAGGACTTGCAGCAGACCGCAGTGTTCTTAGGATGGTGCCCGCTTGATGCAGGGTGACTACTCCTTAGCCACAAGGGAGAATCTTGAAGAAGAAATCTTGATGTCCTTTCGCAGAAATTCGTGTCTTGATTCCAAAGATGATCTAATTTGAACAGGGGGCCCGCTCCCATCTTTATACTAAACAAGCATTGGAAATGCAATAGGTCTCGGATTTATTTGAGTTAGAGCTAATGGCATTGTAAATGGCAATGTCTTTTAGCCATGTGTTATGGAGTGTATGCATATGGTGTGTAATGGAATTATGTGGTATGGATTGGAATTGTTCACCCTGCACACTCACTGCTCTGCACTCACTGCTCTGCACTCACTGCTCTGCACTCACTGCTCTGCACTCACTACTGTGCACTCACTACTGTGCACTCACTACTCACTACTCTGCACTCACTACTCACTACTCTGCACTCAATACTCACTACTGTGCACTCAATACTGTGCACTCACTCACTACTGTGCACTCACTACTGTGCACTCACTACTCTGCACTCACTACTCTGCACTCACTACTCTGCACTCACTACTCTGCACTCACTACTCTGCACTCACTACTCACTACTGTGCACTCACTACTCACTACTCTGCACTCACTACTCTGCACTCACTACTCTGCACTCACTACTCACTACTCTGCACTCACTACTCACTACTCTGCACTCACTACTCACTACTCTGCACTCACTACTCTGCACTCACTACTCACTACTCTGCACTCACTACTCACTACTCTGCACTCACTACTCTGCACCCACTACTCTGCACTCACTACTCTGCACTCACTACTCACTACTCTGCACTCACTACTCAGCACTCACTACTCAGCACTCACTACTCTGCACTCACTACTCACTACTCTGCACTCACTACTCACTACTCTGCACTCACTACTCTGCACTCACTACTCTGCACTCACTACTCTGCACTCACTACTCTGCACTCACTACTCTGCACTCACTACTCTGCACTCACTACTCACTACTCTGCACTCACTACTCACTACTCTGCACTCACTACTCTGCACTCACTACTCTGCACTCACTACTCTGCACTCACTACTCTGCACTCACTACTCCGCACTCACTACTCTGCACTCACTACTCACTACTCTGCACTCACTACTCTGCACTCACTACTCTGCACTCACTACTCTGCACGCACTACTCTGCACGCACTACTCACTACTCAGCACTCACTACTCAGCACTCACTACTCAGCACTCACTACTCTGCACTCACTACTCACTACTCTGCACTCACTACTCTGCACTCACTACTCTGCACTCACTACTCTGCACTCACTACTCACTACTCTGCACTCACTACTCACTACTCTGCACTCACTACTCACTACTCAGCACTCACTACTCAGCACTCACTACTCTGCACTCACTACTCTGCACTCACTACTCTGCACTCACTACTCACTACTCTGCACTCACTACTCTGCACTCACTACTCACTACTCTGCACTCACTACTCTGCACTCACTACTCTGCACTCACTACTCTGCACTCACTACTCTGCACGCACTACTCTGCACTCACTACTCACTACTCACTACTCTGCACTCACTACTCACTACTCTGCACTCACTACTCACTACTCTGCACTCACTACTCACTACTCTGCACTCACTACTCTGCACTCACTACTCTGCACTCACTACTCTGCACTCACTACTCACTACTCTGCACTCACTACTCACTACTCTGCACTCACTACTCTGCACTCACTACTCACTACTCTGCACTCACTACTCTGCACTCACTACTCACTACTCTGCACTCACTACTCACTACTCTGCACTCACTACTCTGCACTCACTACTCACTACTCTGCACTCACTACTCACTATTCTGCACTCACTAATCTGCACTCATTACTCACTACTCTGCACTCACTACTCACTATTCTGCACTCACTACTCTGCACTCACTACTCACTATTCTGCACTCACTACTCACTACTGTGCACTCACTACTCACTATTCTGCACTCACTACTCACTACTCTGCACTCACTACTCACTACTCTGCACTCACTACTCTGCACTCACTACTCACTATTCTGCACTCACTACTCACTACTCTGCACTCACTACTCACTACTCTGCACTCACTACTGTGCACTCACTGCTCTGCACTCACTACTGTGCACTCACTACTCAGCACTCACTACTCACTACTCTTCACTCACTACTGTGCACTCAATACTCACTACTGTGCACTCAATACTGTGCACTCACTCACTACTGTGCACTCACTACTGTGCACTCACTCACTACTGTGCACTCACTCACTACTGTGCACTCACTACTCACTACTGTGCACTCACTACTCTGCACTCACTACTCTGCACTCACTACTCTGCACTCACTACTCACTACTCTGCACTCACTACTCACTACTGTGCACTCACTACTCACTACTGTGCACTCACTACTCACTACTCTGCACTCACTACTCTGCACTCACTACTCACTGCACTCACTACTCTTCACTCACTACTCTGCACTCACTACTCACTACTCTGCACTCACTACTCACTACTCTGCACTCACTACTCACTACTCTGCACTCACTACTCTGCACTCACTACTCACTACTCTGCACTCACTACTCTGAACTCACTACTCACTACTCTGCACTCACTACTCTGCACTCACTACTCTGCACTCACTACTCTGCACTCACTACTCACTACTCTGCACTCACTATTCTGCACTCACTACTCACTACTCTGCACTCACTACTCACTATTCTGCACTCACTACTCACTACTCTGCACTCACTACTCACTACTCTGCACTCACTACTCACTAGTCTGCACTCACTACTCACTACTCTGCACTCACTACTCACTACTCTGCACTCACTGCTCTGCACTCACTACTCACTACTGTGCACTCACTACTGTGCACTCAATACTCACTACTGTGCACTCAATGCTGTGCACTCACTCACTACTGTGCACTCACTACTGTGCACTCACTACTGTGCACTCACTCACTACTGTGCACTCACTCACTACTGTGCACTCACTACTCACTACTCTGCACTCACTAATCTGCACTCACTACTCTGCACTCACTACTCTGCACTCACTACTCACTACTCTGCACTCACTACTCACTACTCTGCACTCACTACTCACTACTGTGCACTCACTACTCACTACTCTGCACTCACTACTCTGCACTCACTACTCTGCACTCACTACTCACTGCACTCACTACTCTGCACTCACTACTCACTACTCACTACTCTGCACTCACTACTCTCTACTCTGCACTCACTACTCACTACTCTGCACTCACTACTCTGCACTCACTACTCACTACTCTGCACTCACTACTCTGCACTCACTACTCACTACTCTGCACTCACTACTCTGCACTCACTACTCTGCACTCACTACTCTGCACTCACTACTCACTACTCTGCACTCACTACTCTGCACTCACTACTCACTACTCTGCACTCACTACTCACTACTCTGCACTCACTACTCACTACTCACTACTCTGCACTCACTACTCTGCACTCACTACTCTGCACTCACTACTCTGCACTCACAAGTTCACAACACAAATTTTAATTGCTTTGTATTTCATTATAACACTACAAATTGAGATTGAAACGCAAATATTTTTTTTTTCATTTTGTTGCTTGTGTTCACTGTTTAGAGGAAGGTGAATTGAATCAATTAGTAATAGCAAAACTTGTTGTTGACAGCTCCTTAAGCGCAGTATGAAGCTCTATATAAAACTACATTATTGTTGCTTTAATGTTGAGACACTTCTGTTCAGCTTATGGGCACCTCCGATAAATGCACAGTCTGTGTAAAAATGGTGACACTTTCCCACAATAAGGGCATAAAAGAGAATGCAGTGATACAGTGAACAGCCTGTGCGCACTAAAATTGTCTAAAAATCCACGCGTGCCCTTGTTGAACAGCTGGTAGTCGACACAGAAACGGAAGGTACAGGATTGGGACGGGGGCCGGGGCTCCGAGTCTTTTTCACCCCCCTTACTACTTGCTCGGTCGGAAGTGAAAGGAGCCGCCGTGGTTGTTAACAAAACGGACATACATAACACTTCCAGGGGCAAGTACTGGGAGGAGAGTGCGCTATTAATCGGATAGTACCAGAACCACTCAGCAGCACTGCCATATTTAAATGGAGACATAGGCAGAAATGTATAGCAGGCCCGTTGTTTTTTTAATGGCCCAATAACTTTGTATATGACGGCGGCTGTACCTTCAGCAGTGCAGTACTGACACTTGTTGGCAGTCTCTGCAAGGATACCAATATTTGAATGGGCATGGAAACTACAATTGCCTCAAACATTTGAGTAGGTGAGGTACTGACCTGAGGGCTGGGCCTGGACTGCAGCTTCCGAGGTAGACCATAGGCGGGAGCGGGCCGGGCACGGCGGGCAGGCAGTAGAAGGCAGGGGCTAGTAATAGTTTAAATTATGGCCGCCGGCCGGCGGTGACGGAGGTCCTTCTCTCTGTCGTTGGAGCGTGGCTGGGTCTTAGGATGCCACACCTCACGTCTCACTCGCACTTTAAATTGCGCGCGCTGAATGCTCATGCCAAATGACGCGCACTATGTAATTAATAAAAAGACGGCTCGGAGGCCCGGCTGGGGCCCGCGCGCGTGCGCAGCAGTTGCCACATTTGATTAATGAAGAGCGAGCCTGTGAGGCCCGCCCGACCCGCACCTAATTAATGATGAGCCTCTGATGCCCGGCCGGGGCCCAGGGGCGTGCATGCCGTGCGCACTGCGCACCATTTAATTCACGACAGGGATAATTCATGATGAAGTGAAGGGGGCCCCTGGAGCGCGGGGCCCCCGTGGAGCAGTGCCGGTGCTAAGCACCAGAAAGCACCGGCACAATTGGCAAAGCAACCCGCTTCTCCCTACGTACCGACGACCTTAGCTGCGGGGGGCGCGCGCAGCCGTGAACGGCGGCTGCGCGCGAGCACTGGCACGCAATCTGAGAGGCAGGGACGGCACGCGACTGGGGCAAGCCGGTGACGTCACCATGGAGGGCATAGACACGCCGAGACGAGGTAGGAAGGGGAAGGGGAAGGGGGTGGGGTCTCTGTGTGAAATGTTCTGTATGTGTGCGTGTTGAGTGTGTGTATGTGCGGCGAGGGGGGGGGGGTCTGTATGTGTGTGCGTGCGAGTCTGCTTCCAAGGAGCCATGGGAGACAGGAAGCGCGCGCGACCTGATCCCAGTTCCAAGGTTGCGCGTGCACCTCACTTGTCTCCTGTCTCCCTTGACTCCTTGAAAGCAAGAATGATTGCAAAAGAGTCTCGGAACGACAGATTGCTTCGCAATCTGTTCGCAGTTCCGAGACCTAAAAAGGGGGCTGACCCGGTGACTAGGTCCTGCCTATGGGTGGGACTAGGAGGGGGGTGGTTACACCCCTCTCCCATGCCGGACTTCCCCAGGCCAGGGGCTGGTGTGCCCCTGGAACTGGTTCAGACTGGCCTATGCGTAGTGAGCACCGGGGTGCCACTCAGCAGTCACCTTCCTGTAAAGCCCTGCCTACCCAGGATACACAAAACCATGTCTGGGACGGTGCTAGCACCGCCCCGGACAGGAAACCCTTTGTCCAGGCCTCCCTCGCTGGAAGGACTCCCAGCAGCAGGAGGTCAGACTCGTGTCTGTGGTGGCAGCATCCATTTTGTGGAGCTGAGGCTTCGTTTAACTTTAACCGGGGTTCACAGTTACATACATGTCGTGTCCCTCTAGAAGGGTGGAATGCTAACCCCGTCGCCAGAATTGGCGAGGGGTTAGTAATCCAATTCGTATGACACCTTACTCGACATGTTTTGATAAAGCAATACCAAAGATAGCATTTAACCGCGAGGATTATAATGCACTTAAGAGTATATGGTATGCGTTATCATGGAACAGCTATTAGGACTTGATTCCGCAAGCTGCAGACAGGCTCAGCTCATGCCAGAGCACCATCTCACACGATTCCAAGCACTCTGCCTTCAGGATTGTCAAGGCCTGCCATAGGAGTGACTGATAGGAATCTGTGTGTCCATTTTAGGGTTAGATATAGGTATACTATATCTATAGCAAAGGGTGATTACACGACTTTGCCCCAGCTGTCATGCAGCCAGTGGTGTCAAATTTAGGAGGCCAGCCAGGGGTGGCATAATACATGCTTCAGCCCCTGGTAGGCCCTGGGTACACCTATGCCCTGAGTTACAGGGTCTGATAAGGTGGCCCAGTACCAATTGGAAATGTACCTAGGGTACATGGAATCCATTTTACAGAGAGAGCAGTAGGCCTGGGGTCCTGATTGGCAGGGCCCCAGGTCGACTATGTCAAAAACCAGCTAAAACACAGGGCAAAAAGTTGGGGGCAACCATAGTCAGGAGGTACCTTCCTACACCTAGGACCCTCTTTCAAAATCTTTCTTTGTTTAGTACCCCAAGGAACCACCCAGAGGAGTGACACAGGGAGCCCACTGAGGGCGGGTGCAGTGAGGAAACACGACTGAGTGCTCCGTACAACTCTGGGAAAGTCACAGTTAGAAAGTTAGAGTTTAAGGACACTTCTAAGAGGACTTCAAGCAAACCCTTTGGAACATAGGAGGTTCTAGAGCCAACCCACGAGTGAGTAACAAAGTACCCGTGTTACCTATCCCAGAGGAGCTGGGTGCATAGGGGCCAAGTGGTGTCGGAAACCAACGTCGTTTTCAATGGAGAGCTGCAGAGAAGTACTGCTCCCAGGAAGGCGAAGAAGGTCCGGTGAAATCCAAGCCTGGATTCGAGGTAAGAGGAACCTGAAAGCAAAGGGGACAGAGTCTGGGTCACAGCAAGTGACCAGGGGCTCGGTAGTCGAATGCCCACCGATGTCTGTGCTTCAGGTGCGAAGAAGGGATGCTTGACTCTGCAGCCAAGGGGACCAGGAGACGTCGAGGATGACCAGGATCCGGAGGTGAGCTGTCCCACGAAGGAAGTCGAGTGCTGAGGGGTCGATGTCTGGCTGGAGCACCAACAAGCCTTGGCAAATGCAACCCACACGGTCAGAGGAAACAGGTTACGGTGTGGACCAGCAATGGGCATTAGGGATTTTCATTTTCCTAACCAGGTAGGGGGAGTGGCATTATGTAGGCCTTTGTCAGTTATGCAGGCAGTCGCAAATTGTGCTTTTGCTTCGAAGGGGTGCCACTGAAGGGTTAGATGTGGTTAAATTTCTTGCACCTAGAAAGAAAGCGGGTGTTCATGTTGTTGGGCATAGCTCCAAGAGAGGGCAGTGAAATTTGGGAAGTGCAGAGAGAGGTGAGTTCCCATAGTCAAATCTAGATATAACCAGTGCCTGGACTATGGACTTTGTCATGATCAGGGATGAACGGCTTGATGCCCCAAAGTAGCCTTAGTTTCTAGTACATCATCTTGGTCACTGCAGAGATTAGTTTTTGCCGGTTGTAGAGGATGAATACCAAGGATTTGCCATTATCTGTAATACCAGGTTTGCATCCCAGGTGAAAACATGAGAATATCCATGCTTGGTTTGATGGGCTTAATTTTTGTTTTTGTTAAGACTAAAAGGAAGTCTTATTGTTGTGTTTATTTTAAGGTGGTCATTAGCGAGCAAGTAAATATAGTATGGGGAGGAAATCATAAGATAGCTCTGGAAATTAAATGCATATTGGTGATCTAGTATTCCAGAATTTCTGAAGATCTCACCACGTGATTCCAGATTAAGGTTAAAAAGAGTCTGATCAAGTCCTGTGGAACCCATTGTAGAAGGTTGACTTTTCTAGAAAGTGAGCTCCCTATTTTAACTATTTGGAAGCAGTTCGACAGATAAAACGCAAGCCTGTTTAGAACTGTTTCATCGATGCACATTTATTCTTTTAAAATGGTAAACAACAAGTTATGGTTGACTGTATCGAAGGTTTGGAAAAATAAAAAGGTAGGAGTTGCCATAGTCGAGGAAGCGGAGTGTGCTCTCAACCATTTGTAGCAGAGCAGCCTCTGTGCTGCATCAGTCTAAATCCAAAATGGAAATCATCCTGGAAGTTTTTGGCCTTAATGTAGAGAGGTCGCTATGCAACTTTCTCTTACCTTGCATAGAAAGAATATTGTTGAGGTTGCTGGCATGAGCTGTGGAGTTTTTCCAAAGAAAGGGGTGAGGGCGGGTACATTTGCAAGCCGTCTTCTGGTGAAATGGCCAACATTAGTGAAGCATTAGTCCAGTTGTAATCTTTAGAATCCTATTGAAAGCCTTAATTTTGAGTTGCACACAATTTCAAAATATTTGCACAGGAAAGCCTTAACAATGAGCCTTATATAATTTAAAGAGGATAGCAGAGAGTGCAAGCTCCAAGGCATGGAGAGGCTATACATCTGCTTGCAAACATGCCTGTTGCTCGTGCAGCAGAGGATTGTTACGAGTGAGTAATGTTGAGATCTTAACATGTTTTTGTCGGGAAGTGGGAGAGAAAGTGCAAAACAATATGGCCATAGGCATATACATAAGAGTGGATGAGTGGCAGTGTATGATCCTCTTCTGCGAAGGGACATTTGAGAGAGGAACAGCTGGGACTTAGTGCTCTAATGTGAAAGGAAGCACAAAATAATTATTTACCAACTCCCCTAAGCCCATAACAAACAAATTGATTGTGTCCAAGTTGAAGGGTGCATAACCTATTGTGCAAAGTTAGTGAACATCACTCCTGTGGAGTTCAAAACACATTTTTAAAGCTTAGCTTGGAAACTTTTGTTTTTATTAAAAGAAATCTGTAAAAATATAGCATTTGCAAGAGAAAAAACCGCATAACCAATTTAATTTGCAGGAGACTTGTCCTTGATTGAAATTCGAGGCCTCAAACAAGTTAAGCAGTGGACACATTCATGGGTTTGCTCCTGAGGGGGCAAGCAGTCGAAGAGGACTACAGATGTCTATCTGAATCTGTATTCAACATCCGGTCCCGATACCTCAAATACAATAAACTGTCTAACTCAAGAATCCCAGGCAGGTTACACGTGTCAGGACTAATCCTTTCTCAGATACTACCATTTGTTCATGCTCACTGATCTACTGAATAATTATTCAAAGGTCCGTTGTGCCTACAGGCATTATGCTTTTGCAGGTTCACACGAGGGCTCAGCTGTGTATTGTCCCACATAAGTATATACATGCCACACTTACTCGAGGGCAAATGAAAGACATCATTTATAATGGACTAAATAAATTATAAGGAGAGTGTTTTTTCCCTTTGTGCCGGTAAAGCTTGTTGTGCCCATGAATACAGAATCCGTGCCACCTGTGATCTCCTTTTAGCATGCTGAGGAGGCTTAAAGCTCAGCTGTGAGTACAGCATTCATTGGGGGATTCCAGAGACTAGCAAAGTCAAGGAATCCACTAGGGACGGAGATCAATAGGCAACTAAAAAATATGGGCAGATTGATCCAGTAGTCTTGAATGGGAAAGGACATTGGGGGAGAAATACAGAAGTGTATCTAGAAAGGATAAAATAGGACAAAAGTGGTAGCTTACTCTCCCTCCAAATGTTCTGTTCTATTGCTTCACATCTTCAAATGTACCTCCCCATTTCTACCTTCTTAATTACCCTCTTTATCTGTGCTTCTGAGTTGGACATCACAGTAACCCGTGTTTCTCACTCACCAGTTGCATCACATGTGCTGATTGCTATGGCTTGAAGTGCTTATCAAACCGTACAGTCCCAGTCAGCAAAACTCGCTTCCTCTACTTCTGTGGATATACGAAATATTAGACATCTAGTCTTCTCAGGCCATCACTATGTTGATCACATCCCAGACGGTCATAAGTCACATGGGCAATATAAACTCTTTCCAGATCACTGGGCAATGACTTATTTGCATATCACCCTTGTTTTATGGGCCCAGCATCACAGATTGCCCCAGGATCCCTCTCCCTGCCTCACTTGTATACTCTCCCTACACCTCCCATTTCCTAATGCTTAGAGCTCGAGTGTCCATCCACAAACTCTTCTTATATTACCCTCCCTCAGATAGCTGCCACTCAATGCCCCCAAGAGGCCTTCCGTCTGTGCCTCATATGATCCTATCATTAGCAGTACCACTACCATTGTCCTATTCATGTGCAGAGGAGCCCTTTCTCCAGTCATTGCCTAATTTGTGCTGGTAGCTTCAGGTGGTAAACACCGTAACTCATTTTGAGAACCAGGATTATTTTTCAGCAGAACAAAAGAGAGAAAGGCAAAAATGGCAGAAAAAGGGGGGGGGGGGGGGGGGATTAGAAAAAACCGTGATAAAGGAAAAAGAACCAGCAAGACTAGCATAAAGATATATGTGATGAAAGAAATAAGCATGACATGTAATTAAGACTAGCCAGTATTAGGCAACCCCAACATTTGACAACCAGGACAGTGTTCTCCTAAGGAAAACTTTGGGCCCCTGCAAATTTACCAAATTAAACACTGCTTCTTAATTTTCAAGTTCGACTCAAAATGAGTTCTGCTGTGCAGCCTGGAGAAAGAAACCCAAGGTGCTGCTATTCTCTGTAAAACCAATTTCACTTGAATTGGAATTCCGTTGTAGTAAAGAAAATGCAGTAATTATTTTGCTTAATGGCCATGTATGTGCTAGGTGTGATATTCTCCTTTCAAGTTGCCCTATAGCTGGGACTCTGGTCCTTACCATTGTTGTCTTTGATATAGGAATGTGCTGTAGAGTGATTTTTGAGATTGGGGCACAGTGAGGATTGTAGCTGACCACCCCTGCATAGGGGGGTTTCAAGTGCATTGTCACAGCTGGTACCTCATCCTTTTCCTAGGACTGTGATCTGAATACTTTGAAAGCAAATAATGTGGTGCGGCTATGCGTAATAAGGTAAAAAGAACGGCTGATGGACAATTAAGAGGCATTACCGCACTTTAACTGATTGTTATCTATTTGTATGAGATGTATCCTTTTTTAATACTTTTTAATAAGTTTTATAGCACATTTATGAACTTGATATATATGAATTGTTTGATTTTATCTAAAATGTCATGTGATTGCTTTTATGATTTTAATTAATCGAATAAAGCTGTTTTGACTGACTGACTGACTGAAATAATGTGGTGTGATGCACTGCTGCTGTCCAACTATGGAACAGAAGGTTATGCGCTGAATCTGACAGAATTTCATGCTTTGAGTTTTTGCATGACTCCCATGCCTGGATGTTCAGGGCTTTTTGGATGGGGCTAAAGAATAATAAATAAGTAGGTAAATTATGACTTGCTGGAGTAGGAAGCTTTGCTCATTCTCATCCAATAATTCTCAAGGCAAATGGGTAAACTGATCCCTGTTGGCTACACCGACAGATATCTTTAGCTCAGAATAAAAGTTTTGAATCTTGCTAGAAGTCACAAATGAGTTTGCGTCTCAATAGTCAGCTTTTCACCTGGCTATAATTAAACACTAGGGATGAAAACATGTTGAACTGAACTGTGCCCTGTTTTTCTCCAGAGGTCTATGTACTATCCCCTAGGCTTGGCATCCATGCACCAAAGTAACTTTTACCAAAGGTAGCAGCACAAGCTGCAATAGGGTTCATGGATAAGGGATTTGCTTGAGATTTAGCAGTGAGCATTCCTGGGCTGCTTCCAGCAAACCAAAGTTTACTCTGATCTCAAATGACAGATTATTCCACCTGAGCACCATCTTCAGGAGGTGACTGTCTGAAAGTCGCTCTGTAGCAAAAGTTTATAAAAAAAAGTTTCAGGTCTTGGTTTTAGCTGATTTCTAGTCTGTGACTTTGGTCCTGCTCAGTTATAGTTACATCAAGTAAGTATAAGTCCTGCACCCCACCATGCACAGGGTTGTCCTCGATGATGTTACGTCAGATGTTGCAGTCATGTTATTAATGATGTCATAGAACACGCCATGTGTGACGTAGTGATTAGCAGTGCATGACAAAGGCACATCTTTTAGTTACTTGAGGGCACAAGACATAGGGCAAGATATAGGTGGCCAAATACCGAGCAGTAACACAGAAATTCGCAGAATTTCTGCGTTACCGACCGGTATTTAGTTGAGAGCAATGTAGGCGAGTTTAAACCTACTTGCAAAATAAGGAATTGGAAAATTGTGATTCCTTATTTTGCTCTTGCATTTAAGGAATCGGAAATTGCGATTCCTTAAATGCAATGTAAGTAGCACAGAAAAAAGTGCACTTCAGCCTTAAGGAATCGCCAATTACCACCAACTTCAAGTTGGTGGTAATTAGCGATTTCCTTTAAAATAGCACTTTTTTGCTATTTTAAAAGTGCCATATGGCACACATCTATGCCCTTAGGGCACCGATGTGCGCCATATGTGCACACATGCACATTTCAGGGGTGCAACAGGGTGTGCTTTTGACACCCTGGCATGCTTGAATTAACTAGTTCTTACAGACCAAACAAATAAAATAATATCATATCATGACACATGGACAGACAGGAAGCAATGTAAACAAAATTAAAAACAAGTGAAAACACTCTAGTAAAAATATATCAAAACAATTTATTCGTATACACTATATTTATTAAAAAATGGGAAACATACAAGACGGAATTAATATACAATAAATCAATGAGACATTCCAATAAAAAAGGAGGTACAGGTTGAGGACTAAATTCACACAATGATACAGAATTTTCCTCTATTTCTTGACCAAGTATTACTCCTTAAGCATCGACGCGTTTCGGTGGTGAAAGAGAAATTAGACCACCTTCATCAGGACAGTTAAGATAGCAGTTTCCCAATAATTCTCAATAAAAAACCTTTAAGATCGTAATAAGGGGTACTCCGCCTCCTTTCCACTCAGAAAAGATATTCGTCCAGCGAAATATCTTCTCACTTTGAATGTTTAAAATATATCATAGTCATATAATGTTGTAGATCCTAACACGCGGTATACATTACTCGTGTATTGAAATTATGTTATTATTTAATGATTCCGGCACGAGGGAGTCTCTGTGTTTTCTATGGTTCTAGACTTCCTTTTCGGGCAATATATGTTTGGAAAAATATGAATAAAGTCCTTCAGTAAAAGGAACCCGCCGCAGTTCAAGCGTGCATTCCCTTTTGGCGCCCACGAATAAAGCGTCCCGCGTGTATACAGCTTGGAGTCCTCAGCAACAAAAAAGGTTAGGAGCTACAACATTATAGGTTTGTTATTGAGAATTATTGGGAAACTGCTATCTCAACTGTCCTGATGAAGGTGGTCTAATTTCTCTTTCACCACAAAACGCGTTGATGCTTAAGGAGTAATACTTGGTCAAGAAATAGAGGAAAATTCTGTATCATTGTGTGAATTTAGTCCTCAACCTGTACCTCCTTTTTTATTGGAATGTCTCATTGATTTATTTTATATTAATTCTGTTTTGTATCTTTCCCATTTTTTAACAAATATAGTGTATACGAATAAATTGTTTAGATATATTTTTACTAGAGTGTTTTCACTTGTTTTTAATTTTGTTTACATTGCTTCCTGTCTGTCCATGTGTCATGATATATTATTTTATTTGTTTGGTCTGTAAGAACTAGTTGTTCTATGTTCATTCGCCCAAAGGGAATCTCATTTTGACTTTCAGTCGATTACGGAACCCTATCCCTTTGGTATTGGGGTCCCTCTCTCTTTTATTAGAGATGCTTGAAATAACTCCTGCTATTTGCGATTCTTTAATACCGAATCGCAAACAGTGAATATCTTCCCATTCATTCCTATGGGCCTCCTAGCCCATAGGAATGAATGGCTAGGTATTCCTTACTAACGAATCTCAATTAGCGATTCGTTACTAAGGAATCGCTAATATTTTAGCGATTCCTACCTACATTCAATTTAGCGAGTTAATAGCGATTCGGTAAAAATCGCTATTAAGGACTCGCTAAATTGAATATACCTACATCTGGCCCATAGTTACTTGAGATAACTATATATAGCTGGTGAATACCAGTTGTTTTGTTTGTTTGAAACAATATGTGTTAACTTATATTTTCCCCTAACTAGAACATCTCTTTAACCTTTGTTTTCTCAATGAATTTCTGAGGTTTTTTTTAAATGTAAAGAAACATTATTACAATTCTTAACTATGGCATCACTTTAACCTTTTGTTTTTCAGTGAATTTCTATGTTATTTTTAGCATAAAGTAAGATGTCCATCACAGTGTGCTACATGCAGTTGGGTACCGGGCCTGGCCTGGGGCCAGGACTTGCGTCCAGCTCCCTGCTGGCGCCCGCCCTCCAGCCGCGGACAGCCTTCGATAATGCACCCAGTGGGTTTGGGCGCAAAGCCTGGCCACTGGTGCACGGCATGGACATCTTACTTTACGGTAAGAAATCACAGAAATTCACTACAAAAGCAAAGGCTTTATTAAAGGTTCAGCAGGCTTATTGGGGTAAGTACACAAACATATATAAAAACAGACCTATTCGCTATATCAACAATAACTATAATCAGATATATATTTCATAAATTGACACTTTACGTTTAATAATAGTGATTATATTTTCAGTAAGGCTTTTTTTTTTAAAGTAAAAAAGTAAACAGGTCTTTGAGACTTTTTAAAAACATTTTTCAGGCCAAAGAGCAACCATTGCACCCACCACAAGGGGGCCCTGCACTCCAGCTGAAGTGTGTACAGCGCCAGCCTGGAAAGCTTTAAAAAAATATGGTAAACTCTCCAGGGGTCATGGATTAATATTCTTTGTATATTATTTTCTTATTTTTTGGGAGCCTCAGTGCCCATCCATAACATTTCCAGATGGTGTGGGCCGCAAGGCAAGCCCGAAGGCCTGCGCAGGCCCTGCCAGCTCCTCAGCCAGCACTCATACCGGCTGCCAGAGGGAGCTGGCCATTTTTATTTTTTGTTTTTTTAAAGAGTTTGCCCTGGTGTCCACACCACAGTATATGCCAATGTTTGGGGCTGCAGTGAGAGCCCTAAGGACCCCGCTGGATCTCCATCCAGGCACCCATTGGGATGCTGGCAGGAGACAGCATTTTTTTTTAAAAAGTGGATGCCCTGGTTACCACCCAGGGCATCCACAACACAGCTCTAGGGGCCAAGCGTTTTTTATTTTGCTAATAACTTTGGTACCTTTTGAAGAATCTTCATGACATTTTCAAGACTTGTGTGCCAGTCACTTTAGCTACCATCTGAAAAGTTTTGGAGTGATCCATCAAGCTGGGGCCAAGAAAAAGGGGGTCCCAAAACGTGTTTTCCCCATGCAATTTTTTATAAGGACTTTAGATACGACTACAGCCCAAACCTCCGAACCGAATGACACCAAATATGGCAGAAAGCTAGATCTTGGCCCAGAATGAGTGCTCTTCATAATTTGGAGTAAATCTGTTCAGTTGTTTTGGAGTTATTAAAGTAAAAAGATTTATGTAGATCTAGTGCCGTAGATCCATGCGCCAACAGAAGTGCAGTGGTTGGCTTGCTGTTACCTGAGCGGAAAGTTGCTGCCGCCATTTTGTTCAGCAGGGAAAATGACATATAAAAGTGATCAAAGGGGTCACAGTTGAGGTACTCTGACCCCAAGAGACTAATGGAGGAGTCTGTGAGAGACCCCTCATGGGCAAGACATTGTCCAAAAATGTTTTTGTTGAGCGTGTGAGAACCCGGGGATCCACCTGGATCCTCTCAGATTCAGGTGGATCCACAGAACCTGTTCCCAATTTTTAAAAAAACACATACACCCACTCACAGACCCACACAATCACTTACACACCCACACTGACTCACACCCATACTGCCACTCACTCGCACACCCACAAAATCAGTCACAGACCCACTCACACACCTACTCATTCACCCACACAGCCACTCCCACAACCACTCACATATCCACAGTCACACACACAAACACACCCACCACACCCCCGCTTGCACACAAACACACAACCAATCACACACCCAGGTTGCAGGGACGTTTAGTTAGGTTCAGATTTTACACACAAAAAAACACAAATTCAGCAGTTCTCGGTATTTCAACTAACTATAATTCATGCCCTCCCCATGCATTGCTAATTACCCCACATATTACATCACTCATGACCTTTTCTATGACTTCATTGAAAATATAACTGCAACATTTGCAGTGAAATTGTTGATGAGAAATCTGTGCATGGCGGGTGCATGAGTTATAGTTACCTTTATGTTTTTCAGTGTGCGTGTGGGTGGGTGTGTGTGTGTGTGGGTGTGTGTGTATGTATATGTGTGTGTATATATATATATATATATATATAGCTATATATATATATTCACCACACTTCTTGAAATAAAGTCGACGCCGTGTCCTTGCACCAAAATGTTGTTTGTCAGCCGATAGTAACACTATCGGCTGACAATAAACAACATTTTGGTGCAAGGACACGGCGTCGACTTTGTTTCAAGAAGTCTGGTGCATTGTTCGGACAGTGCCTGGAGGTCAGTTTCCTTCGACGCGCCCCCTGATCAGGTCTTCTTTTGCAAGCGTGTAGTATATTTTATATATATATATATATATATATATATATATATATATATATAAATAAATATATATACATACACCAAATCCATGCATTCAGCAACCTCCACGTTGCCTCATAGAGACGGACCACTCAGTAGATATAATTTGCAAGTGTGTTACTCAAGTAACAAATTATTCATAATTAATTGAGGCTGCATGCCTTACGTCCACAACGCATTTATACCGCTTGATCACAGTCTAGATCATATGACTGCCCTGCGTTTCAAAAGTGCTATTTCAACCCTCTTCACTGTGTTCCTGTGTACAAATAATTCATTGCAATGGAAGTCAGACTCACATACCATTGATTAACCAATATGAATCCTGTTCTATGTAGACATTGTCAATGTTAAAAATATATTTAGTAAAACAACATCAGCGAAAACCTTCAATAATCAAATTATTCGTTAAATATGTAAAAACAACTACTGGTTAGTTTAAATGTTCATAAACAATTTCATTCACTTTTGATCATGTGATGTTTGACATTTCTTCTTAATAGCTCATATGCCTCTCTTTGAAACATCAACATGAAATGAACAAATTATTGATCTATGATATCATACATACTCTATACATGATAACCAGTCTGCCCACATCATCTGATCTTACACTTTCTCATTTCCCAAAGTGCTTCCGTATTGCTATTGCACAGTCATAAAGTGCTGTAAAGTGCTTAGTGCTTGAAAAGTGCAACTACGTGATACACATATATACATTATTCCAGAAGCCATATATTGATAAAATTATTGAGAATAATCTTATCTTGATCAATACTTATGTTCGCTATTATTTTGATATCAATCAATACATACACATATATGCTTACCAAGCAAGGTCCTCCCCGGACCAGAAACAAGCATCCCAGGACCGGTTTTGCGGCATCACCCCTCATCAGCCAGACTGACCAAGCTGGTCCTTGGATGCTTGTTTCTGGTCCAGGGAGGAAATAGCTTGGCAGTTCGTGCTGGACTGTTCCCATGAGGAGCAGGGTCATGACTGATTAGCATATGGGTGGTCCAAACTGGGGTGGTGTGGTGAGCAAAAAAACTATGGATTAAACCCAGATCTTTGTGACGGAGGGTGAATGTTTGCATTGTTCAGCATTCCGTCCATCATTTTTTCCTTTTGGTTCTGTCGCCCTAAGTGGGAAAGGATAGCCCAAACACGGGTCCTGTGCTGACTGCCCCACTGGATTTAAACTAACCTGGCTGATAAGAGGTGATGTCCTGAAACCGGTCCCAGGATGTTTGTTTGTGGTCCAGGGAGGACCTGGTTGGGCAGTTCAGGCTGGACTGTTCTCATGAGGAGCAAGGTCAAGACTGATTTGCATATGGCTGGGTCCAAACTGGGATGGCATGGGGGGCAAAAGAACAATAGATTAAACCCAGATCTTTGTGACTGGGGGTGAATGTGTGCATTGTTCAGCATTCCGTCCATCATTTCTTCTTTTGGCGTATAATGCAGCACAGCACTATTTTTTGTCACTCAAACAAACAAATGAGGGAGAATTTTGTACAGTGCTGCGGCTCTTCCTAAATGTTTATTGCAGCTCTGGGATTTGTAGTCTACGAACAGCAAAAAGAAAGACATTTTGCAACTAAGTGTCTATAAAGAGTATTTTTTTTTCATCCAGTCATTACATTATTAGCACTTTGGAACATACCTGTATTTGGTAATTTCCGTCAGAGTGGGCATTATAGTGTTATAAGCCCCCTCTGCTGGTCAGAAGTCTGGCTAATGTGCTCTGTATACTAAAGACCTGCTTTTGTTCTGTATAGTTGGTATGGTGATAAAACGGCTACTTTGCCTGCACATATTTACCATTTTGTTTTTTAAACACTTCCTTGATTTACAGCAGCCATTACTGTTTTTTTAATACACTTCTAGCATTATTTTAACGACTAGCGCGCACACAGGTTTATTTGTGAGCCAATGATTTAAACTCCCTATCTGTCTGCACCTCAGACTGGGTTGTTTTCAATTGGTGCTCTTCAAACATCTTGTGACCTCATAAAAAAATAAGAACATGTATGCATGGCAAGATAATTGGAAACATCTATGATTGCGATACAGTAGGCTGACTAGATGGTTTGATGGGAGAGCACTTGTACATGAATGAGGCTACCTGGGTTGTTGCGTGGAAAGAAAGACAGAGGCGGATGCATGGATGGATGGAAGATCGTCTGGGGAAGACTGGATGCTCTGGTGATTCACCAGTGGTGAATGGAAACATAGATGGATGGGTGGGTGTGTGGATGAGTTACAGGTGAGTGTGTCCAGAAGGATGGGTAAATGTATACATGGATAAATTAACGGTCCATATGGTAAACAAACAAATGGATGATTTCTAGTGGATGGATACAAGGATGGGTGGGTGGATGAGTGACTGGGAGTCTCTCTAGAAGGATAGATGGATGCATGCAAGAATATATGGGTGTAGTGGATGATGGCAACATGGATGAATTGATGGAGAAATGACTGGGTGGATGATGCCTGGGCTGAACACCCTTATGCCGGCCAGACTCGGTACGTAACATTCAACCCCAACTTTTACGCCTCACTACTTAGAAATATCACCAGCCTCCATTGATTACTTCATGTTTTGTGTAGATTCAACAACAGCACTAAAGTTAAGAAATAGCTATGAAAACAACCCCCCACTCGGGTAAAGAAAACTAACCCCTCCCCGCACCCACTCGGGTAATTAATATATATCTATATATACTAATGAGACTAAAATAAAATGGTGTTTTTCACAACAATAGTGTCCTGTTAGCATGTACAGATTATTTTACGTTTTTCATAGTCCCACTGCATCAGAAAGGTATTAGCATTATTTACACAGAACAGTAAAAATTATGTAAAAGGTAGTACAAACAGAAGGTGGGGAAGAGAAAGGATTACAGTGGCAAAATATCTACAAATAAGGATAGTTTGGAGGTATTGCCAGAAATTAAGGCTTTAAGTTAGGAAGTGTCTATAAGGGTGTAGCCAAATAGTAGAACATGTCTGCCTTTTTTAGGAGGGGCCTTTAAATAACTTTGTGATAACATAAAATCATGAACCATGCCTACTTCATCAATGATGAGTATTTTTCTTGGACATAACTTGCAGCTAATTTACTGACTCGTGTCAGCACTTAATTTGTGAAATTCAGATTTATGATCAATGTTTACTGGTAGCATCAACAAGTGATGTATACACCTATATTACACGAGGCTAATTCTGTGGAAATAACTGTTATATGTAAGAGTGTAGGTCGAGTACAGGTACTCCTAAAATAACTTTCATGAGAAAACATTTTCCTGTTTTTGCCTTTTCACTGATGTATAACAGCATGTGTGCACAATTCATTAAACTGCATTCCCTCACATGTTCCAGTTCATTAAGACTTTGTAGTTGGGTTTCACTTTAAAAAAAAATCTGACATTGGCTATAGTTAAATAGAGATAAAGGTTGGGTAGTTGGTAAGCCTACTGGACAGTGGAGGGAGCAGGAGAACCTTTATTGAACACAATGGTGAGTAAAATAAGGTGTAAAATATGGTGGTGGGTTTGGATTCGGTTAGAGGGCTATGTCAGCCATAGTGGTTATAAGCCTTTCTGTACTTTTATCAAAGCGTTACAAAGCATGGCTAATACAATTCAAATGCTTTAGAAGGGGAGTTCTTTAGCTCAACAATCTAACATCTCTGATGTGTGGCTGTTGTCTGCATATACAAGGACAAAAAAAGAAAAAATGAGTATTAAATGTGATACAACAGTTGTGCCAGCTTCAGATTTTTTATTTGGTTTTACAGATTTTCAGTAGCGGAATCCATTCATAGAAGCAAATAAGCTACAATGAATTAACAACAATTAAAAAAAACACATTAATTTGAGCATATAAAAAGACAGAGTAATAATAATACACTTTTCTGAGGACCCATCCGAAACACCTGAACGTAGACAGACATGAAAGTCACGAGCATAAAAAAAAACTTGAAGCAACACATCCTTGTATGCTTGAGTGTAAACACAGCATTGTTGCATAGATGATCTTTATAGACGGAGATGAGGGTACAATAGAGGATTTTAAACCGACTCCAAACTCAT
The DNA here is from genome assembly GCF_964263255.1 of Lissotriton vulgaris. NCBI lineage: Eukaryota > Metazoa > Chordata > Amphibia > Caudata > Salamandridae > Lissotriton > Lissotriton vulgaris. The sequence goes on along the minus strand of NC_141685.1, from coordinate 1,099,116,094 downwards.
ATACGTCAGGGCAATACTAATCCCATCAACATTCAATTATGTATTTATTATTTTTAGTTCTGTATAGGCAACCAAAGAATCCAGTCTTGATGGTTAAACCACTTTCCATGTTTCTCACTAATTCCACATTCTGTAAACTCTGAGGTATCACTATACAGCTTCCTCCATCTCTGCCTCAAATTGTAACAACATTAGGTATATTTTCGCACTGGCTTCCCTAAAGGTCTCTAGTTAAAACCCCCTCTGATCTGACTGCACTTCCTCTTTTTAAATTCAAATTCACGTCCAAATTATTACAAAGTATTCTTCAACAATGCACATGTTTTTTGAAAAATCGTTAATGTAAAACAAACAACATAATGTGCACAGCAAGAATGTTCCTTCTTCCAAAGCCTAGGGGGCACTATTAACACAGACATACCCTATTACGTTTCATCTAGAGTTGATCTCTTAGTTTGGTTAACTTAATCTGTAATCTGAAAAGCTTACTGCTCATTCTTAAAAGAAATGTTACCAACTTGAGTTCTTAAAAACCCAAACTGTAGATTTTAGGGAAGTCCTTCTCATATGCAGGAATTCTAGAGTTGACCCCAAGATATTTTATTCCCAATACTTCTACCAACATTAGACAAGTGTTAGTACTTTAATTTGTACTCCAGCAATCTTGTATTTGTCAAATTTCCATCTCTTAAAGCGTAGTAAGATATACAAATTAGGAATACATTATATTCTATATGATTTAGTGTATCTAAAAGTGGAGGAAGACCGCATGGAACAACGCTCAGGTATGAAAAATATAATCTTTCAAGTGCCAATCTTTCAAAAGCTGCATGATCTGCTTTTGCAGCATCTTCCCCTAGTGTGGGTCCTTTTCACCTCCAAACAGAGATCGGTAAGAATGGCGGAAAGATAATCTGCAATTTATGAATGTCAACATTCCAATCGGTCGAAACCAGGAAGTGTTGGCCGCCATTTTGTGTCTCCGAGGCAGAAGAGAGCCAAAACCAAAAGTGGAGAACGTGAAAAGGGGGCAGGGTAGAGACTCCCTAGCCCCCTACGCCTTCTCAGGGGGTCCGTGGAGGACCCCGAAGGCCCCCCCAAAAGTTTGGGGGAAAAATCGTGGGGTGCGCGCAGGGTGCACACACTCGTACACACACGGTGTGTGTACGTCGGCAAAAAAAAGGCAAAAAAAAATACAGGTAAATAAGTTTGAGTGTTTAGATGTTGGTTGGCTCTAAAAAGAGCTGTTGTGTTCATTGGGTGTTTTTTGTACCTACAAGTACCAATGCAGAGTCTAAAGTTCAAGAGGAAGACTCTGTTCTCCTCATCTGTGAAATGTACACCGTCTCCTCTGTAAATGCCTTGCATGTTGTAACGCAAGTTGTTGTGGTATATAGAACCCATACCATAGTCTCTGAGGAAAGCAGAAACAGACTTATTCACATGTTTCCTTGCTCTCTCAATCTGTGGACAATATTGGTTGGACCAGTTCCCTTTTTGCCTTTGGCATATATTAGAATATACAAAGGCAGTTTGTGGAAAAGTGACATCAATTGCCCAAAGGTGTCCTTTAAAAGCATTTCTAGACCTACCCCAGTCGAAGTGTCTAGGTCATTGCCACCAGAGTGCACAATTATGAGGTCAGGGTGTGGGAGATGCAAAAAGGATTTTACCAATGGCATCAATTGGTGACATCTCAATCCTCTCTGGCCAATCCACATAATATCCACATTTGGTAAATCAAGGTAGAGAAAACATCTATTTGCTGCATACCTTTCAGTCCAGAAAATATAGCTGTGTCCTACAATCCACACTCTAAGCATTTTGAAGGGAGATCTGGTTGTACTCAGATGGGCTCTGGAAATGAAATGGCAGTTTGAAAAGTAGGAGCTTTGAAAAAATTGTAGATGAGATTGAGTGCACTTGAAAAAAAAGAAATGATTGGTGGTTTCTGAAAATTCAACATTGAAAACTAGGGTCCATGCTACTGTTTTTAAAAAGGAGAAATGCTAATGGTTGAGAAAAAGTCATTGAAAGGAACATTGCACAGGATAAGTGAGTTTGAAAGTGTAGAAATGTATAACCAATTAAAATGTTAGTTTTCGGTGATCAAATGTCCTTTTCTTTGTTTCACTAAACATCCTTCCCTCACTCTCCTTTCTCCACTCCCTTTTGCTTACTCCCCTTCCTTTACTCCCTCACTCCATTTCTCTCTCCCTCTCTCCCTCTGTCTCACTTAGTCTAACCACCTCACTCCCTCTGTCACTCCCTCTCCCTCTCTTTCTCTCCCTCTCTCTCCCTCACCCTTCCTCTCTTTCCCTTTCTGTTTCCTTCACTCCTACTTTATTCCTCAGTCCCCTTTCCTCTCTTAATCTCCTTCCTTCTCCCTCATTCCCCTTCACAGGGCTTGCTAGAATCAGAATGTGTGTTATTCCATCATATTAACACATCGGTAAAAGAGCGTATATATACACACACAAACACAAATATACTTACCTAACCTATACTTAACATGCATGGTTAAGGCATATGCATGGTAAAGTTTTGTGATGTAAAAGCTACATGGTAAAGGCTGTTTCCAACTCTGCATGCTGGCGTAATAGCCACCAAAAGAGACGTTGACCTCAAACTATTTGATATAACAAGGACCTCCTCCTATCAGACACAAATTTCAATATTGACGTGACCTAATGAGGAAACCCACTTTTTTCTTGTTTCCTTATTTATAGGAATTTCATATATTCCTATAAGTCACTGTGTCAAATTCATAAACGAACCACACATCAGCTACCACCTTCAAACCACACATTCCAAACAGTGAAAAAATGTGAGAAGACCGTGGAAAGAGTGTAAGGACGAAACCCCTGTAAGCCCTGACGAAGTTGCGAAAGTATATAGCAACGAAACATGTCGGCAATTTGATAATAGGTTTGCTATAATAGAAGCCATTTTTAATTTGATAGGCTTGCAGCCCAGAATAAATGTCATAGTGGCCAGCAAGCTTCTCAATTTTAATGGTGAGAATTACACTTTTGGTTGAGTCTTTCACGAGGGGTGTTTGTGTACACATGTGGGAGTTATTATTCGTGTCTTCCGAAATAATGAAATTAAATATATTTTTTTTATTTCACTCCTTTTTCTTTCCTTTCCTCTTTCCTTCACGAGTGAGAGGGAGTCACCGATGATGATAAGCGGGTAAAACTGGTAATCACTAGCCAGTAATCCCTTGTGGCGGTTCTTCCTTGAGGGTCTCTCTCTCTCTCTTCTCACACTTTCTTTCACTGTTTGGAATGTGTGGTTTGAAGGTGGTAGCTGATGTGTGTTTTTTTTTTAATGAATTTGACACAGTGACTTATAGGAATAAATGAAATTCCTATAAATACGGAAACAAGAAAAAAGTGGGTTTCCTCATTAGGTCACGTCTATATTGAAATTTGTGTCTGATAGGAGGAGGTCCTCGTTGTATGTATAGGCTTTGAGTGGGGGGCAGCCTCCTCCTTTTCTTCCCCCTGTGCTCCTAGTTAAGTGAAACTCAAACTATTTGAGAACAATTTGCAGCAGGACAGCCACCAACATTGACGGCCATTCAACAAGAATACTGAGATGGTTTTGCACACATCACAAACTTTGAAACACACACTCCCTATTTCCCGTCACTGAAGTTCCTGATAGAAATCCAAGACATCATATACTTTTTAGGCTACCTCATCTACAATCCTGGAAGTAGAAAGACAGCACTAGACTAACCGTTTTAGTCTCTGTACCTATGTTTTTGTGGCGAGACTTCACGTTAACAAACATGTTTTTGACCACTTCAACTATTATGATCCACAAGTACTTTATTGACAATGTACAGATGTGCCAGTCAAAACATGTGCTGGTCATACGATCTTGAAAATTGGCTGCAGTATTCCTGAAAATAATAAAGGAATTTTATGACGATACGTGAATCATTCACAAAAACAAAGAAGTGCCTCATTATACAGTGTATGTGCTACCGACATCAATTCAAAAGCCAAATAAATACCTCATTCTGTAATTAGAATACTGCGCCTTTTGGTTCCCGCAGTAGAGAGGAAGGCAGGGCACCCCCTCTGACAGACCACTATTAAGCGACAGACCATTACATCGACAAAGATCCGCACTGCAACCTATAGTCAGCATTGTTGTGATTCTGCGGCAGCTGCAAAGGAAGGACCTATCCGGAGGTAGTGGAAGAGGCTGCCATACCCCAGTCAAAGCACCAGAATCACTGGATAGGAACCGCCATGCTCATTTCACAAGGACTGCTTATTTAACCCCTCTGAATTAAGATATCGACCTGAGGAGATGTGAAATGTATAGGTAGCGCTCCAGACCCTGAACACAGGAAACACTCCAGGACCAAACCCATCCTGTTAACCACCAAAATACCAGGGTCATTGAGTATTGCCAAAACACCTTTCAGCGACTGACATTCTTAAAAGAAAACAAATCTTACATGTCCTCCTTATGTAGTAGCTCACAAGTATGTTTATGGTGGTACAACCTGCTCAGAGTTTCTGCCTATAGTTTAGGAACCACAGGAGAGTTGTGGTGAGGGAGGAGCCCTTAATCAGAGAGGCACCACTCTCTACAGCAAAGTCCTTAAGCAAAGACAGATGGTTACTCAAAGTGGGCTGTGAAATAAGGCGTGGCAACAGAGCCATGCAATCTTTTGTCTCTTCTGTGCATGAAGGGGTTCAGAACACGTAAAGCCAGACGGGTCAGGATAGTTGCACACAAGTGTGTTTTATCATTACGACCTGCTGAAACCATTTTTAAATTCTCAACATGTTTATACATTTTCTCTATTGTGCGTACGTTTATGTTTTGCTAGGGTTGATGAGTCGACAAATCGCTTCTGACATATGTTACACACAAAGGGTTTCTCTCCTGTGTGCATTCGCTGGTGTTTGATAAGATGTGGTAACTGTCTGAAATTGTTTCCACAAATGGTACAGGTGTATGGTTTTTCACCAGTATGTATCCGTTTGTGCGTTATTAAGTTTGCCATGACATTGAAGCACCGGCCACATTCACTACACGAATAGGGTTTCTCCCCGGTGTGTATTCTTTGATGAATCATTAACGACTTTGAATATTTGAAGCTTTTCCCACACACTCTACACATAGAGTTTGCCTTTCCACCTCTTTTCTTTTTTATTTTATTATGCGTTGGCTGGCTGAGACTTTTCTCACATTCACTGCATATATTCTGCTGCTGTGTGAAAGAGTTTGATGAGTGGTTGAAATATTTTCCACACTGACTGCAAATGTAAAGTTTCACTCCATTTTGCATTTTCCTCTGTTGGCTGACGATGACCAAGTCAGTGGACTTTTGCTCAGTGTGGATCACTGTCTCACTCCGTAATCTTTTGGTTAATGGTTGCCCCACACTGCTGTGCTTCTTGTTGAACCCACCATCACTCTTCGCTTGTGTGTATGTTAACGCTCCAGTATAATTTTCATGGTGTTTGGTTTGAACAGATTTGGGGTCATCGTTTGCTTCACACTCGATCTTGCCAGCTATCTCACAGCCACTTGCCTGCTCTTGCTTCACAGTATTTTCTTCTATGTTGACACCTCAAAAATAAAAAACATTGTCACTTACATATATCAAATTTACTAAAATCTTGTCATATTATTGTTGTTGTAGATGTCTTTATCACCAAAGAACTTGTCAACTGCTTCAAGCTAAAAGGAAATACAAGACTTCCAGAAAAAAAAGAGGTTGTAACTTACTTTGGCAACACTACCAAACATTTAGTGCAGAGACAGATCTGGATTTGGAAACTCAGTCGATTTCCTCCATTCTGCTACACAGTTATTTCACCAGTATTTGTTATAAGCCCTTTAAACCTAGCTCTTCAGCATAGTTTTGTCAACATCCAAATGAAGATTTGAGCAGGTCACAACACCCACTTGACACCAAATCATAGAAAGGAAACCTCTGTTCACCTCCAAAGGGATTCAGTCATCTATATTTATTTATGCAAATCTTCTTAAAGCTCACTCCTTTTCTGACAACCCTTTCGTGGAGAAGATCAATATCAATGCTTACTGTCAGGGAAAGATATCTGGATTCCTTAAGAGTACCTTAACAATTGTTCGTTTACCCCAAAGCTATCCCAGATTAGGACGTCAATTATGATTGACCCCCGAGGTGGAGGGACCGTCCGCAGGGGCAGTGGCGTTCCCTCCATACCAATTAGGATGTGACCGCCACCCTGGCGGTCACATCCCGTATCTTTAACATTGCGGCAGGTGCTGCTTGAAGCAGCACCCGTCGCAAGGTTAAAAATGCATGCTTTGCATTTGCATGCACAAAGCGGCAGGCACCGCGCGGTGCCTGCCGCTTTGTGCATGCAAATGCAGGAGGGTACCATAGGTACCCCACAAGTGCACCCCCACCCCCCCCTTCACCCTGGGGGCCCGCAAGGGGCCACAGAAGCAAAGGTCCACATGCTTTTCCACAGCGGAAAAGCTGCAGAGGAAAAGCTTGTTTGCACACACATCCTAATTTGGCTGATGGTGTCTTGCGGACACCGCCACCAAATTGCGGTCATCACCCCGCGGATCAGCGGCGGACGGACCTGCGGTCCGCCGCTGTTCCCACCGCCATCATAATCTGGTGGTGGGTGTTTTCTCTGACCGCGGGGGTGAATCCGCATCCTCCGGGCCGGCGGTGGCTTCCACCGGCCCGGAGGATGCGGCTTCACCGCAATCATAATCGACCCCCAGGTTTTTTTCTATACGGAATATCAATTCGATTAGTCACTGTGGAACAACTTTGAGAAATGAGCCAGACTTTAAAGAAGATGCATGCAGAAAACATGTCAACTGAGCACACGCAATCTCCCCATAGTCTTCAGAAACTAGGAAATGGAAAACATGTCTGTGTGCAGAAATGACTCAACTGACATACAAAAGAACAGTTGACTCAAATAATCGATTGTGCAGAAAGCTGTCAGAAGTTGTCCTTTCTGGCTTTTACCAGGGTTTTCCTGGAGCTTTTGACCATGGGTGGAAAAGGCCCAATTGCTCTCAAATGTAATTAGGCAGAATACCCAAAACAGAACAAACTAATATCAATGTGGACAAATACATTTTTCAGCCATTTCTGAGAGCAATTACATTTCTGGATCAATGAAAACTGGCGTTTTAATATTAGGAAAATAAAAAAGTGTCAAGGTTTGTTATTAAACATCTTAAATGTTCAGAATCAATTACGGATTTCTTTCTTAAAGGAAAACAGTTCATGTGGACATTTTTGCTCACACTATGACGTGCAGTGGATAACAGAACCAACTTGTTAATTCATACAAGCGCCTCTGTAAATGTTTCTTATCTGCAGCAGAGGATTAGCTATAGACAACAAAGTCAACGCCCCCAGCGTTCAAGGATATATTTTTGTGATATTCCAAAGGGCAGTGATAGCTCTCTCAGTTCGCAATGCTGGTCAAAAGCTTCATGCGCTATTGGAAGCCAACGAGATTCTGCTGCAGTCCGCTTAATAATGCAGGAATGATACTTCACCCTGTGGCACAACCATGTCCTGATGTGGTGCGCCGTGACTAACTAAAGGCTGGCCGGTTAGGCGTTAATGGTGAAAGGATGAGTGTGCAAGAAACAACACTATATGTGAAAACATTATTGTGCAGAATACTTTACAACAGGCTTCTTTGATGAGTAACTCGTGAGCTACTGGTAGCTTTCCACCTACAATGTGAGTAGCTCTCTTGTGTGCAGCTTAGCCTACAAAAATACACGCTTTTACTTGATTGCATTAAGATAGGTGTACCAAAATTGGGTGTGCGCATTTGAGATGAAATGGGTGTATTTTCAGAACACGTTAAATGATGTTTCGAGAAAAATTGCTCATTTTGCAAAACCTATTTAAAGCTGATATTCAAGTGATAAATCAAGTGGCTTTGGGAAGAATCATGACTAATATAACAAACCTTGTTGCCATGGGGCATTTCAGCTACTGCTGCTAGGTAATACCCATATTAAGAGATTTGAAATTGAAAAACACCTTTTTAGGTCGAGCTTAGAGTCAGCGCGCTTGCGCTGCTCTGCCAGGCATGAAGTATTCAGTATTAGTAATTTGACCACGCCCACCACTGTTAATTGATTCCTCCCATGTGCTTTTCCAAACGCTTTTCTTTTGTTTATTGAATGGTGTCATTTGTCCCTCCTATGGGTGTGTTTGTCACGCCCATGGCGACTGGCCCCCTTACTTGTGTCATTACGCTTCAGGCCATTTGATACTCCCGGCGCACTCTTTATTACGAATATGCTACTTACCAGTATGCATCTGTTCTTGGCATGTTGGGCTACTGACATTCATATCAGTGCATAGATCGCCGCCTAGTGCTGGGTCCGGAAGATTGCACATTGTTGTCCTGGAAGAGTCTTCGAAGTATCACGAGATAGGTGGCTCCTCCCCTGGACTACAGTACGCATGGGCATCGGCTCCATCCTCAGATTGTTTTTAGCCATTGCGGCCAAGATGGAGTGAAACTCAGTGAATGATGACCATGCTAGAAGTATATGTGAATTCTGCAGCTGCTACAGGCGCCGGGGAGGAGGGCGGGCGATATGAATGTTAGCAGCCCTACATGCCAAGAACAGATGCATACTGGTAAGTAGCATATTCGGTTCGAGGCATGTGGGCTGCTGAATTCATATCTGTGCATAGAATACATAGCAGTCCCTCCATTAACGGCGGCCGCCCATGCCAGCTGCAGCAGTTTGGAAAAGTGTTTTGAGATCAGCCTGCCCTACAGCTGCCTGCTGTTTGGAGTGCACATAAACACAATAATGCTTTTTAAATGTGTGTGTGGTAGACCATGTGGCTGCTCTACATATGTCTTCCAAAGGAATGTTTCCAAGGAATGCCATAGAAGCCCCCAACTTCCTGGTGGAGTGGGCCCTTGGTGGAACGGTGAGAGTACGTTTTGCTTTCAGATAGCAGATCTGGATACATTTAACGATCCACCTAGCAATACCAGCCTTGGAAATAGGGTTACCTTTGTGGTGCGGTGCAAAGGCGACAAAGAGTTGCTTAGTCTTCCTAAAATCCTTGGTCCTATCGATGTAATACATCAGGGCCCTTTTGACGTCAAGGGTGTGGTGCATTCTCTCCGCCAATGACTCTGGATTTTGGAAGAAAACAGGCAATTCAATAGTCTGATTGATATGGAATTGAGACACAACTTTGGGTAGAAACTTAGGGTTAGTGCGAAGCACCACCCTGTTAGAATGAATTTGAAGAAATGGCTCTTGGATAGTCAGGGCTTGTAATTCACTAACTCTCCGTAGCGATGTAATCGCTATGAGGAAAGCCACTTTCCATGTTAAGAATTGAATCTCACAGGAGTGCAGTGGCTCAAAGGGAGGACCCATCAGCCGGGTGAGGACCACATTGAGGTTCCACTCTGGAGCTGGTGGAGTCCGTGGAGGAATGACTCGTTTGAGTCCTTCCAGAAAAGCCTTAATGGCAGGCACCCTGAAGAGGGAGAGGTGCTGCCTATTCTGGAGATAAGCAGCCATCGCAGATAGATGTATGCGAATGGAAGCATAGGCCAGATTACATTTGTACAGATGGAAAAGGTAACAGATGATATCCTGAATAGACGCTTCTAATTCTAATGTTGTGGTCTGCACAATAAATGACAAACCGCTTCCATTTTGCCGCATAGCATGCTCTGGTGGTGGGCTTCCTCGCCTCCCGAATGATGTCCATACAGTCGGAAGGCAAGTGCAGGTAGCCAAACTCTAGGACTTCAGGAGCCAGATCGAGCTGTTGCGGATCTGGATGCTAAATGTCGCCATGGCTCTGCGTCAGAAGGCTGGGTGTGAGACGTAGCCTCTGATGCGGTACCACGGATAGTTCCAGAAACGTGGTGTACCATGGTTGGCGAGCCCACGTTGGAGCAACCAGGATGAGAGTCATCGAGTGCTGCCTGAGCTTGCGTGCCACCAGCGGTATCAAGGGTGCTGGGGGAAAAGCGTACGCAAATTTGCCTGACCAGTTCATCCATATCGCATTGCCCTGCGACTGTGGGTGTGGGAACCTGGCGGCGAAGCTTTGGCATTTCGCGTTCTCCCTTGTGGCGAAGAGGTCGATCTCTGGATGACCCCACCCTTGGAAGTACGGTTGGAGCACTGATGGATGTATCTCCCACTCGTGCATTTGGTGGCTGTGCCTGCTGAGCAGGTCCGCCATCTGATTGTCCTTGCCCGGGAGGTGTTCTGCCATGAGGAAGATGTTCCTCTGAATGGCCCACTTCCACATGCTCTGAGCCAGATGAGACAGCTGTGGAGAGTGTGTTCCTCCCTGCTTCTGAATGTAGTACATTGCCGTCATGTTGTCCGTCCGGATCAACACGACCTTGTTGCACAGATGTACTTTGAAGGCTTTTAGTGCCATGAAGATCGCCATCAGTTCTAGAACATTGATGTGCATCCTCCACTGCTGTTGCGTCCATAGTCCCTGCACAGTGTAATGGAGTACAATAGCTCCCCATCCCTGGAGAGAAGCGTCCGTCGTTAGGATGATCTGTGGCACAGGCACCTGGAACGGTCAGCCCTTGCAAAGGTTTAGTGGATTCCACCAATGCAGAGAGTTGTATGCTCGACCGCTCACCAACACTAGGTCTTTTAACTGCCCGTGAGCCTGAGTCCACTGACGTGCCAAGCACTCGTGAAGCGGACGCATATGTAGCCTCGCGTGCCGGACTATGGAAATGCAGGAGGCCATCATGCCTATCAACTGCATGAACACTCTTGCTGGAAGCGAGTGTTGAGGTCTGAATTTCTGTATCAGCGATTGAATGCTGCTGACTCTCACTGAATTCGGCTGTGCTGTGGCCGCCATAGTGTTTATGGTCGCACCCAGATACTGCCGTACGTGGGCGGGCTGAAGGTGGGATTTTGGGTAATTCAGTGAGAATCCCAGATCGTGCAGGAGGTGAATGGTGTGGGACATGTGGGCGGCACACTGCTGGGCTGACTTCGCTTGGATGAGCCAGTCGTCCAGATAAGGGTAGACGTGGATGTTCCGTCTCCTGAGATGCGCCGCCACTGTCGCCAGGCTCTTTGTGAACACCCTGGGTGCCGTGGTGACACCGAAAGGCAAAACCTTGAACTGGTAGTGCTGGTTTCCGATGGTGAACCTGAGGTATTTCCTGTGTGAAGGGTGCAGTGGAATGTGAAAGTACGCATCCTTTAGGTCTAAAGTTGCAAAAAAATTCCCCCTGCCTGAGCAACGGGAGCACTTGCTGCAGGGTCAACATATGGAAGTGCTCCGACAGGATGTAGTAGTTGAGTGGCCTGAGGTCCAGGATGGGCCTGAGGGACCCGTCCTTCTTTGGAATCAAGAAGTACAAGGAGTAAACCCCTGTGCCTCTTTCTGGCATAGGCACGAGCTCTATTGCCTCTTTTTGCAGCATGACGGTGACCTCCTGCTGCAATAAGTGCAAGTGCTTGTTCGACATAGGACGGTGCCTTGGGGGCATGTTCGGTGGAGTGGATGTCGACTCCAGACAATAACCGTATTGGATAAGTTTTCTGACCCACCTGTCAGTGGTGATGGACTTCCAGACAGGCAGGAACTGCTGGAGTCTCCCCCCGACTGGTGTTGTGTGATCGGGGGAAGTGACAAGGCGTCACTGTTTGCTGGTGGCAGAGGACCTGGAGCTGTTGTTGCCACGTCCTCAGACCTTGGCGCTGTTGCCACGATATCCACCTCGACTCTTGTTGGCGTAAGTAGTCTGGGTGTTGCCTTTGTAGTATTGCGTGGACTGTGAAAGCTGACCCCTGGAGACGCCTCTAGTGTTGGAGCGACGAAAGGACCCACCCCGAAACTGCTGGGACTGTAAGGCACCCATGGATTTAGCAGTGTCAGTGTCCTTTTTCATTTTTTCTAGGGTGGTGTCAACCTCTGGGCCAAACAGGTGATCTGAGTTAACCGTTTGGTTCAGGATGGTGGTTTGGATGTCTGGCTTAAATCCAGAGATTCTCAGCCAGGCAGGTCTCCGAAGCATAACACTGGTGTTTATAGCTCTGGCCGCGGTATCAGCTGCGTCCAGAGCGCACTTAATGGAAGCGTTAGAGATTAGCTTCCCTTCTTGAATCAGCATCTCAGCCCCTTCCTTGTATTGATCAGGCAGGTGTTGCAACAGGGTCTCTAGTGTATCGTAGTGCGCCCTGTCATAGCGCGCTAGAAGCGCCTGTGTGTTAGAGATGCGCCATATGTTGGCTGCCTGTGCTGCTACCCTCTTCCCCGAAGCCTCAAAGACCTTGGATTCTTTGTCTGGGGGAGGAGCATCACCCGTAGTCTGAGAATTGGCCCTCTTCCGGGCATTCGAGACGACAAGGGAGTCCAGAGGCAACTGTCCTTTAATGTAAGAAGGATCAGTAGGCGCCGACTTGTATTTTTGGTCAATCCTAAGGTTTATCACCCTCGCCCTGGTTGGTTCTTTAAAGATCTCTGCAGCATGCTTTAAAACACCTTTTAGCATAGGCAGAGTTTTTACAGTCTTTTCTGACACTGAAAAAGTGTCAAAGAGGAAATCCACATCCACAGGGTCAGCATGCAGCTGGACATTGGGATTGTTTGCTGCTTTCAATGCCCTCATTGAACGGGCCGCTGAGTCCTCTGTAGGTGAAGTCTTTGCAGAAAAGAGTTGAGGGTCTTGTCCTGAATGAGGATCCCCAGGGTCACCACCAGCTGCCCAGGGCTCATTTGTATCCTCAGGGTCTGTATAGACTGGATAACTGTACTCATCCTCTTAATCTCCCTCACCAGCGTCTACATCGGAGTAAGTGGGCAACACATCATGAGTCTGTGGTGAAAGGGGTTCCACCAAGACCGGAGAGCAAGCAGAGTCCTTCTTCTTCTTGAGAGGGATCTTGTAAGACTCCAGTTGGGGTTCTGGGGTGATTTTCCGCTTCAGGAGGGAAATCCTGCCCGTTTCGGCGTCGATGAAGTGTTCCTGACGCTCATCCCCCGAAGGTCGTCGAGGTCGCGGGCCGTGGACCACTGACGACGCCTTCGGCACCGAGGAGACCTTTTCGGGCATGCCGGCCACTGCCTTAGGAGCGAAAGCCTTCGGGCCGTCTTAGGCGGCAACGTAAAGAGGATCGGCGTGGACGTCTTAACTGGTTTCTCCACAGGCTTCGCAGGCGGAGGGTCCTTCGGTTCGACCGCCGCGGTGTCGCCCTGATGCGCTGCAGGGAGTCCGTCACCTTTTTGGTGAACGCAGCTGATGGACGCGCTGGTTCAGCGGAGTCCTTCGAGGCCACTTTCTGAGTAGGGTCCTTCGAGGCCACTTTCGTAGTCGACTCACGAGGCGCAGTGCCCTTGGCCTTGTCGTGCGGACGCGGGGCAGAGAGGACCTTCGGGTCATCGAGTCGCTTCTTCGGGTCACCAAGAGTTTTCTTTGGTTCGGCGACAGCCTTCTTCGGGTCGACAAGGCCCTTGCCGGCGTCGACCGTCCTTGGCGCCGACGTGCAAGTATCGACCACCTTTAATTTAGTCTTCGGCGCGGCAGACTTCGTCTCGACACCCTTGACTTGGCCTTTCGGCTCGACAGCCATCTTCGGCTTCTTCGGCGCCGAAGCCTCCGAAGTTATCGATCCGACCAAAGCGATGCGCACTTTCGGTTTCGATGCTTGCACCTACGCAGTATCTGGCGTCGAGACCGTAGGTTTCACTTTCGGTTTCGTTTTGCCAGGGAGTAGCTCGGTAACAATGTCCGTGGCCGGGCCCGAAGGCGTGGCCGTGGAACCCATATCCAGGTCTTGGGTAAGGCCCGAAGGCGATCCCTCGACCTGGGCCTTATAAATAGGCACGGCCCCAGAGTCAGTTTGAGGAAGCTCCTCATCCGAGCTATCCTCCATGGGCCCGAGGGCACCGTCGTCGTCTCCTACCTCCTCGACGACTTCTTCGCTTTCGAACACCTCAGAATCATCGTCGTAGTCTTCTTCAACGTGGGGTTTGATTCCGAAACGTCCTGGATATATTCTTCCTCGACATCCCCAGCATCGAAAATGTCCGCAGGCGCCGAAGCAGATTGCTGGTCCTCCAGGTGCGCAGCTCGTCGAAGCTTAAGTGTCTTCTTGGACCTGAAGCGTGAACAGGCCATACACTTGGCCTCATCATGATCCGGCGACAGACACTTGTTGCACACCGGATGGACGTCGATGTGGGGGTACTTCGAGTTACAGACCGGACATCTTTTGAATGGACTTCGGTCCATGATGGATGGTCGATAAGTCAGGAGCGTCGACTAGGCCTTCCGCGCCGAGAGCACGCGGAAATACAGAAACCGGCTCGGAGCCGAGCTAGAAGAAGTAAAGCCGAACACAAGACAATACCGACGTATAGCCTAAAGACCTTTTGGTCTCAAGAAAGTTTTTCTATCGATTCCGACAAAAGGGAATTAAAGACATCCGAACCCAATGGCGGAAGAATACAATCTGAGGATGGAGTCGATGCCCATGCGCACTGTAGTCCAGGGGAGAAGCCACCTATCTCGTGATACTTCGAAGACTCTTCCAGGACAACAATGTGCAATCATCCGGACCCAACACTAGGCGGCGATCTATGCACAGATATGAATTCAGCAGCCCACATGCCTCGAACACTTGTGTTTTTAGAGCTAACACTAGCCCTGGTGTTTGGAATCACAGCACACTTGTTTGCTGCAGGAAAACACCCTCCAGCAGAACTGTAGGCAGCCAAGCATGAGCTCCTCTGCAGCTCCGACCCCGGAAAAAATCCATGCCCCTCCTCTGAATTTTGTAACAGTTCCCAAATACCGCACTGTTGCCACAAGGCAGAAGAGAAAGGTCTGACAGCAGGGGTAGACACACTCAGCAGCATGCGGACTGCCGTCAACCCGATAATACAAAATGCATTTTTAGCTTTTTAAATGCTTCATACAACTGGCCACGGGAAAGCTAAGGCTCTGCCCGTATGTCTCCTCCCTTCTTCCTGTGCTCTCCCTCTCCCTCTCTGCACATTCGTGCTCCGAGGCCTCTACACCCACCACCTCATCTCTCCTCCCGCTGCGTGTGGACACCACTGGTGTGCTGAGGCATAAACAGAATCAGGAAGGGGTACCCAACCATTCCTGAGCCACTAGTAGTGCTCTGCTCTGCCTGTCAGAGTGTATGACTGCAGCACACATACTGAGCAAACTCAAATAAAGGACTGACTTTTTTAATCCAGGCCAGCCAGGAGTGTGTTGCACCGGCCTGGGGGCTCAGCTGCACTGGCTGCTGCACTCATTCAAAGTCTCTCTTGAGTACTGCAAGCTGGCTTCGGCCTCACTCACGTGATCATCACTGTAACACTGCTGTGGATCAGAGCAGCAGTTCATGGTTTCGAAGTTTGCCGCCTCTCGCCGTGCCTCTGCTGTAATTGGTCACGTTACCTCATCAATGCCCAGCCAGCAGCATTCATTGGCCGGTGAGAGGTTGCACACTTCATCGCAGACTAGGCTGGATCATCATGATGGGACGATCATTAACGTGAGAGGAGACTCGTTGTGGCAACAGCAGACAGGTCTGTAGTAATATTGTGAATAGTTTATGATTTACAGCCGCTTGTAGCACATGCTGCAGCGGCTCAGGGAGGGAGAATTAAAGTAGGGATTAGTGGAAAAGGTGGAGTATTGCTAAAACCGCAGTATTAAAAGAGTAATGAGGGGAGAGTGCACGTTTTACCATTAATGGGGAGGGAGTTATGAATGATCGAAAGGAGGTGCCAAGGCCTCTTACAGCAGAGAGCCACAGATCATTCAGAAAAATATTGGCATGGTTGTATAGTTATTATCCTGGACTTTTTTGCCATTAATATTTTGCAGTTTTCCCAACATGTTATTTTACTGTTTTGTCTAGCTCTGAATGAGACGCCTTCCTTGGCAGCAGCTGCTTTAACAGCACCTCCCATTCATACATTTTTGCAGAGTTTCTTTAGGCAAACGTAATAAAAAAAATATCAAGAAGTTAAAAAGAATACTTGTTAACTAGCTGATTTATTGTGCACCTGGGGATTCAAACGAAAGAGAAGCCGGGGCTGTGCTCTATGAGGACTCCTGTTAATGTGCCTACCACGGTCTTCAAGAGGCCCCCCGAAGGAAGAACCATTTATTAGGTCTCGCTGGCGTTGCAGCGCGAAGCGCTGCCGCCAACGAGACTTAGTCGCCGTGTTTGCCTCCAAGGGAGACAGAC
The DNA here is from genome assembly GCF_964263255.1 of Lissotriton vulgaris. Lineage (NCBI taxonomy): Eukaryota > Metazoa > Chordata > Amphibia > Caudata > Salamandridae > Lissotriton > Lissotriton vulgaris. Next base: position 1,099,099,828 of record NC_141685.1, on the reverse strand, counting down.
CTGGCGACAGACCTGTGCACGAGCCCATTCGACTATGGGCACGAGCCGATTCAGGTCTGTGAACGCGCTTCACAGAGGAACAGCTTGTGCGCGTTAATTAATGCGCAGCACGTCAGGCGCCGCAAGTAACAATTATCACAGCATGAGACCCCACTTATCACAGCATGTCAATGGGCGCCCCAGGCTGCTGGAGCACTCAACTATAATTATTGCACAGTTGAGTGCTCCAGCAGCGTGGGGCGCCTCCCGGCATGCTGTGATAAATATTACTTTGGGGCCTCATGCTGTGATAATTCTCACTTTCTGATCGGGAGCAAGCATAACAATTATCACAACATGAGACACCACTTATCACAGCATGTCAACAGGCGCCCCAGGCTGCTGGAGCACTCAACTATAATTAATGCGCAGATGAGTGCTCCAGCAGCGTGGGGCGCCTCTGGCTGGAGCGCCTCTCGGCATGCTGTGATAATTATTACTTTGGGGCCTTATGCTGTGATAATTCTATCCCCCTTGCCCTCTCTTCTCTCAGCCCTTCCTCTCGCTGTCAGTCTCCTCCCCCCCCCACACTCACTCCCCTCTAGGTCACTGCCTCTCAATGCCCTGTCTATCTCCAACCCTCCTTCCTTAGTCCCTCAACTTTTCACACGGACTACAACTCGCAGATTCCAAGAACATAAACTTGATAAATAAGCTGCAAACTCACGAACCTGGGAAACCTGATATCTGTTGAAATGCCGAAAACTCCAGGGCTTCTCTTGCAGTAGCATGAACGATGCTTCACTTTTGCTCTGTTGATCATAGAGACGACTGACGTCCTAAATATATATTGGAAAGTGTTTACATGTTCCCAATTAAAAATGGATGCTACACTTAATATTGCTTCAGGGGGTGTTGCTGTGAAGTACTTTCTCTAGTTCTTTAGTTCACCTAGTCGCCTATGTTACCGTGTTTGTGTCAAGGAGTAAGTAGTAACACAGCGCTTACTACCCGAGACGAGACGAGACTTGAAAGTGAGAGAAGGGCAGAACACCGGACAGGTTAGTGCCGTCCTGGCATGTTTGTTAGCGGTATGTTTTTTAATATGATCTCCTTGGCGCACCCAGTGTGCGAGGCCAGCTGTCAGTTGTGCTCGCTTTTCTGCCCCCCCCCCCACCCCCTGTTGCCTCGTGATCGCTTTTCTACCCCCCCCCCCCCCCAACACCTGCTTTGGCGGTGCAGGGACTGTATTCGTATAAACTAATAATTGATTGCTGAAACTACACGTATGATGCTCGAGTCTCGCACTTTGAATGAAGCTCATCATAGAACAGTCTTCAGCTCTGCCAGTTTCAGTGGGGCACCATTATAACTCTAATTTTGATAGCGCATATCTGTGAGTCTTTGCTTTTCGCTTCAATCTTACATTTTGATTTCGCATCCTTAGTCTTAGTCACTTGTTTAGAGCAATGGATCCTGAAATCCAAAGGTAATTGTAAAAAAAACCTTGGGCTTTTGATAAATGATAGAAGTATGTCTCCGCATGCCATTCCTCATATGAAGTCTCTGTTTTGTGTGTATGCCCCCCCACCCCCCTGTTGCTCGCTTTTCTGCCCCCCGATCCTCCTGTTGTGTGTGAGGGGGCTGTCTGTGGAGGGGGGGCTGTGTGTGTGTGGGGGGGGCTGTGTGTGTGTGGGGGGGGCTGTGTGTGGGGGGGGCTGCGTGTGTGTATGGTGGGGCTGTGTGTGTGTGTTGAGGGGTTGTGTGTGTGTGTTGGGGGGCTGTGTGTGTGGGGGGCTGTGTGTGGGGGGGCTGTGTGTGGGGGGGCTGTGTGTGTATGGGGGGCTGGGTGTGTGTGTTGGGGGGCTGTGTGTGTGTTGGGGGGCTGTGTGTGTGTTTGGGGGCTGTGTGTGTGTTTGGGGGCTGTGTGTGGGGGGCTGTGTGTGTGGGGGGCTGTGTGTGTGGGGGGGCTGTTTGTTTGGGGGGGCTGTGTGTTTGGGGGGCTGTGTGTGTGGGGGGCTGTGTGTGTGTTGGGGGCTGTGTGTGTGTTGGGGGCTGTGTGCGTGTGGGGGGCTGTGTGCGTGTGGGGGGCTGTGTGTGTGTGGGGGGCTGTGTGTGGGGCTGTGTGTGGGGGGGGCTGGCTCTGTGTGTGGGGGGCTGGCTCTGTGTGTGGGGGGGCTGGCTCTGTGTGTGGGGGGGCTGGCTCTGTGTGTGGGGGGGGCTGGCTCTGTGTGTAGAGGAGGCTCTGTGTGTGTGTGGGGGGGGATGTCTGTCTGTGTGGGGGGCTCAGTGTGTGTGTGGGGGGCTCTTTGTGTGTGGGGGGCTCTGTGTGTGGGGGGGGCTCTGTGTGTGGGGGGCTCTATGTGTGTGGGGGGCTCTATGTGTGTGGGGGGGCTCTGTGTGTGTGGGTGTGTGGGACTCACTGTGTGTGTGTGGCTCTGTGTGTGTGGCTCTCTGTGTGTGGGGGGGTGCTGTGTGTGTGAGGAGGGGCTCTGTGTGTGTGTGGGGGGGCTCTCTGTGTGTGTGGGGGGGGCTCTCTGTGTGTGTGGGGGGGGCTCTGTGTGTGTGTGTGGGGGGCTCTGTGTGTCTGTGTGGGGGGCTCGGTGTGTCTGTGTGGGGGGCCCTGTGGGTGGGTGCAAATGCAATAGGTCCCGCGTTTGCTTGCGAGAGCTTAAGCTATTGACATTGTAAATGACAATGCCATTTATTTATCTGTTTTCAAAACCAACACATAAATAAAAAATGTGTCCTTTACAATGCTAATAGCTCTAACGTTGGCAAAGGCGAGACCGCTGCATTGTAAATGCTTGTTGTAATGGCAGTCAGACAACTTCCTACATAGGGACACAGCTGTACACTCAGCAGGCAAACCACCCCCGATATGACGAAAGAATAGATCTAGACTGCTGTCCTATGTATTTCATCCTGGAGTAAAAACAAAGTGCCTGCTTAATCTCCATCTCCGTCCAAGTTTTTTCACTACCAGAACCACGGATATACATTTAGTTTGAATAACAAAACATGACTATTATTTTTTTAAATATTTTTTTATTGATTTTATGCATGTTTATACGCACAGCACATTACAGAGAAAAAAAGAAAAACATAATGAGCCAAACAGTTCACAACACAATGATACACTAAATAACTGTAAATATCAATAAACAAAAAGAAGGCCAGATATGCAAACCCCTATTGCGGGTTCTTATAGAAAACATGGGCATAGACTCATCTATAAAATCAACTCTGAATCATACCCTCCTTCCAAACCCGTTTTGGTTCCCAAATTTTCTTCCCTAACCCCCTTCCCCTCCTACCCCTTCTAGCATATATTCCTTTTTCCAAGTTATAAACAGCCAGGAGAGTGGCCAGCCACTGTTGCATTGTCGGTATTTTGTCCAGCCAGGTCCTAGCTACCGCAAGTCTCAAGACTGCCATGGCCACAAACAAAAATTCCCTGTGCAGAATACCCAAGTCTGAGCTAACTCCAAGTATTATCAAGAATGTTAGGATGGTGTTAAGCCCAAATGAGCGTGCAAAAAAGCCTTCAACATCCTTCAGTAAAGTAAGGAGGTGTGGGCAAGTAGCAAAAATATGTATACTATCTGCTTTAGGTACGTTACATCGTGGGTACGTTGTCCCGGAGGTTCCTCCCCACTGTGCGATCCTTGCAGGCATGTAGTACAGAGATTATAATGTCTTATAGTGTTGAGCTTGTAACGAGGCTGAGCATAATACGGAGTGCCCTAGCTCCAGTGATGCTTGGAAACAGCCTACGTCAATATCTAATTAGTTTGCCCGCTTGACTTCATGTTTTTCAAGATCGTCCGGTTTAATAGCTGCGAGAGCAGCATAGAAGCTACGGATTGAACGCTCTCCCCCACTGTTATGGCCTCCAAGATGGTGTTTTTGGAAAACCCAGAAGTCCCTCCCTTCTTGTTGGATAAAAAAACTCCGCACCTGGAGGTATTTAAAGAAGCTCCTCCTATTTATATGAAATTTAGCCTCTAATCCTGGAAATTGAAGCATGTCCCCATCTGGTCCCAGTAGGTCCCCTATCTTCCCAATCCCCTTGCTCGCACAGTCTGCCATGATTGCATCAGCAAATATCAGTGGGGGGAAAGATCTGTTTTTATATAGCTGTGTGTATCTGTTGAACCTCCCCAGGCAGACTTTCTTTAAAAAGGCAGTCCAGATAGTGTGAGCGGCGTTAACTGTCTTGAATCTTGTCCTTTTAAAGTAGGAGTAGTCAGTGCAGCTAAGAAAATAATTTTCTGTGTCCGTACCAAGAATAGTTGCGTAAACCTCAGTGGAGGTGGATGTTATTTTAGGGTCTACCCCACTACCCCCCACTAACCCCTGCATGTACTGTAATGCTGCTGCCCAATAATATATTCTAAAATCAGGTGCCCCCAACCTCCTCTAGCCCTATTAAGAGTAATAAACCTATACGCCCTCCTGGTTTTCCCATGTGCCCAAATAAATTTATTCACGAGTGCCTCCAATTTGTTAAACCAAATAGCCTCAAATAGCAAGGGTATTGCCCTAAAAAAATATAAAAACTTAGGAAGAATTATCATCGTAATTATATTTGTGCGCCCCAACAGCAATAAATGGAGATTGTTCATCCTTACTAAGTCCACACTAACTTTAACCATTAGGGGTGCCATATTTCGCTCCACTACCGTCGCTAGGTCTGCCGCAATCTCCACCCCCAGATAAACTGCATCAGTAACTACCCGATGGTCATTACACACAGCATAATGATATTTAACTATCTGCGTCTTGCTATTATTAAGCCTATATCCCGAAATTATGCCAAATCTTTGTGCCTCCAACTCTATTTCCCCAATGGCTAGGTCAGGAGTAATGAATGCCACATCGTCTGCATAGGCTAGTATTTTAAATTGCATACCATTTATGCCTACCGCTGGGATATTTAAATTGCCTTCAAGTTTACGTGGGAAGGGATCCATATTGAGTGCGAATAACAGTGGTGACGAAGGGCACTCCTACCTAGTCCCCCTGTTGATCTGCACCATTGTGGTAAGACCACTATTAATCCTAATCCAGGCTGTTGGTTCCTTATACACTGCTTGCATTGCCCGAATAGACCCTGTCAAAAGCCTTTTCTGCGTCTTAAAATAAGGCTGTGATAGGATCTCCTGGGACTCCAGTGGCATCAAACAGAGTAACAAACTGCCTAATATGCTGAGTGGTGCCTTTCCCTGGTATGAACCCGTGCTGAGTGGAACTAACCATGCACTCTATCACTCTAGCAAGTCTTTTGGCTAAGATTTTAGAATAGATCTTGGCATCCGTGTTCATTAACGTAATAGGCCTGTACGACCCCGAAGCTGTGGAGACGTTCCCTTTTTTAAGAATCACTACAACTTCCACCCCTCCCCATAAGCTTGTGATTGAGTTTCCCTGCTGGGCCTGTAGCACCGTATTCAGTAATTCCAATAGGAGGACATCCTGGAATACTTTATAGAACTCCAAGGGGATCTGGTCAGGGCCTGCCGCTTTAGCTGAAGGGAGGTTCTTTAGAGCTAAGGCCACCTCCTCAAAACTAATTGGGGATTCTAAAATGACCTTCTCCTCCTCGGATAGCTCCGGTGCTGGATTACAATTAAGATATTCCTTAATGTCTGCAATTCCTCCGCCATCTCCCGTGTTATACAGATCTGAATAAAACTGTCTGAATACCTCACGGACGCCCTCGGGATCGGAAACCAGAAACCAGATCCCCTTGCCTATCCAGGATGCCCTTGATGTCTCCTGCCGGATCTTGCTGCCGGGTGCGAATTGCCAGAATATGACCAACCCTCTCGCTCAATTCGAAAGATTGTTCCTTCTTGGCTAAATAATTGGCCGTAGTTTAACTAGCAATGCCTTCTATTGCTTCAGCCTTTAATTAAATAATTTTTTTAAGTTGTTGTTCCAGGGGGGTAGCCTGCTGGATACATAGGTTCAGATGTTCCTCAGCCCTCAATAATCTTCTAACCAATTCCTCCACTCTCATCCTGTCTGATTTCTGTTTATGAATTGAAAAACTAAGTGTCTCCCCTTGGACCCCTGCCTCAAATGCATCCCAAGCAACACCGGTAGATGCGCTTCCCCTATTGATAACCCAGAATTCCTTTATCCATTTACTCATGTAGTTAATATATCCACTATCTTTCAAGAGAGCTCTCTCAAAAGTCCAGTTGTTTTGTTTGATAGTCGCCCCCTCTAAGTTGATGAATGAAATCAGGGTATTGTGATCCGAAATTATTTGGGGGAGCTTCTCAATTTGGGCTCTAGATAGTAAGGGATTAGATATTAGGAAATAATCTAGTCTTACAAGTATTTTATGTGGAGCAGAGAAGAAGGTACTACCATCTTGTAGCGGGTGTAATTTGGACCAGAGATCTATCAATGCATTATGTTGTGCCATAGCTGCTAACACTCGGAATGTTCTCTTCTTTCGCTTGTGTAACCCCGCCCTCTTTTGGACCTCAGATCCTGAAAGACAATTAATGTAAAATCGCCACAGCAAACAATTGGTTCAGGCCATCTGGCTAACTCAGTATCCAAGCATTCAAATATATCAGGGTTGTCCTCTGCAGAACCATGTATCAAGACCAGGGTGAATTTCTCCCCCCCCTATAAACTAATTCCACAATGGCCCACCTACCCCATTGATCCTCCGTCTTCCTAGTCACTAAACAGTCCGTCCCTTTTGCCTAAAATAGCTACCCCTCTCATTTTAGATCCCTGCTTTGTGTGAGCTAATAACGTACTCTCTAATTGTTCCAGCAGAAATCCCTTCGCTCCCTCAATATGTGCTTCTTGTAAACATACAAAATCCAATTTCATTGTTCTCAATAACGCCGTCACACGAAGTCTTTTCTGGACATCATTCAGCCCGCAAACATTAATTGACGCAATTCGACAAGTCATTAAAATATATCAAACGGATGATCTAACTTTTTAACCAATTTCTCATTTAAACAAACAAAAAAAGTGATGTGCTGTAAGTGCTAAGTGCTGTGCGTGCCCCCCCTCCCTTCCCCCTTTATTCCCCCTCTCCCCTATTCCCTCCCTCCTGACCCCCCCCCCCCCTACAGGCAAATAGGTCAGCCATGACCTATTTGTGTCCGCTTCGGACTGCAGCTGTCGCGTCCTCCTGCTGCTCCCTCCAAACGATCTCTTCTTTCTCCCCCTAGCCCATGCCCCCTACTCTCATACTCTCTCTCAGGTCACGCAGGAACATAGAACGCCCACTAGGAGCGAAACCCCAAGTCGTACTGTGCTCTCGCCCCACATATCCCCTTCTCTCCTTTTCGCTGCATAGTTCTTCCATATACTCCTTTGCTTTTATCTCTGAGAAGAACAGTCTAACCTGCCCTCTAGTAACAACCTATAACTTAGCAGGGTACAATAAGTAAGCCTCTGAGCCCAGTGCCTGGATTGGTGCTATAAGCTGTCAGCCTCCATCTTCTTTCGACCGTGACATGACAAAAGTCAGGTCTGGCAAAAAAAGTGATGTTATTAACTGATCGCTTTGCCTCTGGTTTAGCTTTATCCAGGATGTCTTGCCTCAGTAAATAGTTGCCTACATATATCCGGATCGCCCTAGGTCTATCCGTCCTGTCGGCCCCCTGTCTTTTCTTCACCAAAGGAAACCTGTGTGCCCTTTGAATTTCACTCTCCCACTGCCAGGATGTTAATTCTGAGAATGCCCCCCTCAGTAAGCTCACAACAAAGAGTCTTATATCTTGCCCTTCAAGTCCCTCTTCCACCCCCAGCAGTCTTATGTTGTTTCTTCGCTGCCGATTTTCATAGTCCTCCAGTTTCCACTAGATGTCCACTGCCATCTTCTGTTGTTCCTGCTTAAAAGACTGAAGGTTGTTAAGATCATCATCCAGTTTCCCAGCTCTTTCCTCCACCTGGGTTACTCTTACAGCCACTTCTTCATATAATTTGTTCATTTACCTTAGGGAACTCTGTATTTTCTTTGTCCCTTGTCTGGCCCTACGACTCTCAACCCTTGCTTCATTTTGCATTATTTTCAGTGTACTGAACAGTACATCTAAAGAGGCTGGTTGAGGAGGATTTTGGAGTAGTTTCTCCGTTGTAGCCTGTGGGCTCGGGTGCTCCTGATAAACTAAAGGTGTGGCCAAGTAATCCCAAGCAAGTTTTTTAGAAGGGTCTGAGGGACTTCCAGACGAGTTCCCTTTCCTTCTAGATCTGCGCCTTTTCTGGGTGGATTTCTGGGCAAGTGAGCTGCTGCCTGAGTCCGTGCCGCTGCCGCTGCCTGTGTCACTCTCGCTAGACAGCAAGGACTCAAGAGTCTTTGTTAATAGAATAGAACGTATCGCCCTCTGGGGAGCCTCCCACTGCGACCCATCGCAATTAGAGTTGAACATGTTGGGGTTGTGAATCTTATGGTCAATAGGTATTCCCGCCAGATGTATATCAATCCCTTGTATGTGTGAGTCACAAATCTCACCGCACACTCCTTGAGGGGCTGCAGGGGTGTTCAGAACTGCTGCTGGGGCTGTCGCAGTCTGTCTGCCTCCGTCCGTCTTAGAAGCTAATCTGCCCGTCGCTTGCTGCCATCCTCCCTCATTCGAGGATCGGCAGTCGCGCTCACTCGCGCCTTCTCAGCCTGCTCCTGGCGTTGCTTGGCAACCGCTGTTCTTGCATCCACGAGGACGCCGTCTGTCTCCGTGCGACAGCCTGGATCACCTTCACTCGGTCCAGAAATCATCGCCTCCGTAACTGTATGAGTCTCTGCTGTCTTCTCGGCAAAGGCTTCCACCACGGTAGGCTGGCGCAGTTTCTTTATTCTTTGATTTTGCCCCCAGCGCTTTGAGAGTGAGAGGATCGGCAGTATTACCGGAGGCTACCCCCAGCGCAGGAATCAATGTCGGGGCCGGTATCTCGGTGTTTCTGCCCTTCTGTTTACCTTTTTTCAGTTGCACTCTCCGGGCCGTGGTGATAGAAGAGCCGCTGGCTGCACGTTGTCCGGTGTTGGTCCCAGCTGATTTGAGATCGTCTTCACTTTTTGGGGGATTGTCCTTCTGATCTTTAAGTTCCTTAGCCGGTTTTGCTGACTGGAGAGCTATGCCCAGCGGTCCCTTAACCATCAAGTCCAAGAAGCTAGTGAGACTGGTTTGTGCTTGACCGATAACCTGGCACACAAACTTCCGTAGAGTCGATACCGGTCGGCGCTTCTCCTGGGTATTATTCTGTCCTCCGTTCCATGAGAGAGTTTTTACCATCGCTGAGCACCCTCGGTAAACGAGGATGGGCTTCACTTCATTCACCTAGGAGGGAGCCAGCGAAGATGAGACTGGTCGCTACAGACTACCCGCGGCCATCTTGCCTCGGCCCAAAACATGACTTTATAATGTTTGAACTAATATGAATACAAAAATGATTAGTCGGTGCACTTTCATCACTGGTGAATAGACATCTAGCCGCTGTGTTTATTCAGCATGCTTTTTAGGTTTTCAGCAACAAACCGATTTGTGGTAAGCCACCTTTTTTTTGTGCGAAATAGGCACGAGCCGAGATTCGTGGAGGTACACTTGGCTGTCTAGTAGCAACCTAATTGCTATAGGTAGTGGGAGGTAGTTCAGAACCCATAGGAAACAAATCCAGATAATGTTTGTTTCGTTGCTCAACTTCTTTTGATTATTAAAAGCAAATATTCATCCACATTTGTAGCAGAATCTAGTGAAACAAAAACAAGTTTCACTTTTTAAAGTTGTTAATGCTGTGTAGAACTGCTTCTAGGCCTCCACTTATATGCCAAACAAGAACACAGTTCTTAAACAGCTATCCACCTTTCCAAAATTACAGAGAGGTTGGGTTATTGCCACCCCTTGGTAAATCTCATAGGAAGATCCTATAATCATCCATCTTCTTGACCAACATATAGGCACTAACTTCTGAGTTAAAGTGCTAGGCCTTCTTCCACAGCCCACCCCTCTGATAATACAATGAAAGATGTATTTCCACCCTGTTATCTATGGTATGAGGACGCCATTCATGTGCCAACTCCTAAAACATACCTTTTATTAAACAGTAATATTCAATAATGTGCTGCATCACAAAATACTTACAGGGTCCCAAAGGCGAGAGCGATTGCATTGTAAATGCTTGTTTACGTTACTGTTGGCGATCCTGCCCGATGTAGTGAGGTGACCACTGCTAGTAATCTTGCATATGGTGGGCACTAATGTAATTGTGTCTGCTTTGACCCAACACTAATAATAGTAGTAGCTCAGGATGATTTGCATTGAAGATAAGTAGCTCTTGTTACAGAAAAGGTTGGAGACCCCTGCTATGTTGTCTGTAACTAGGCCACAAATGAGAATAAACAATTCAATGAGGTCACTGATTTAAATATAGCATTAAACTCACCATTGGTGGAGTGGGTATCAATCTCTGGTTCTACAGAGCACGGCCAGTCGATGCAGTCCAGCTCTTCGTCTCCAACCAGCAATATGTGGTCTGGCTGGGCATCAGGATCAGAGTCTGCAGTGAATACAAAGGAATCCAACATGGGTATTGTGTTTCACTTCTTGACAGGAGTAATGACCACTACGCCACAGGAACAATCTCAGTATCCGAGCTTACCAGAGATGGCTTGCTTGCTCTCCGTAATTCCTTCTTGTTCCGACAGATCCCAGATGTACACCTCTTTGCTTTGATTAATATTTCTGAAAGTGTCAGAATCAGCAACTTGATGCCCTATGATTATGAAATGATTAAAGATATATCTGAATTTATAATGAATCATTAAAATATATTTAATGCAATTTTGTGCATCTGAAAAAAATGTCACCTGTGAGCTCTGATTGTTCTTTATGTAACTGTGTTTTATGCACTGAGCCAGCTGCTTGGATGCACTGCATGAAGCGTGATGTAATAGAATTTAAAACACGCACTACACACAGAAAGGAGTACATCACCTGAAGCGCTGACCACAGCAAACCAATAGGTTTATTCCAAGTCTACATTTTATGCAATTTTATCTTCGACAAGGAAAGTGGCACGTGTTGCAGAGGTGCTCCCAGGAGCAAGATTATCAGAATATCATTGGGCAGGCATTTACAAGTGGGTTGGAAAGGAGGAGAGGGTGATATGATGCTTGATTGTGCAAGAGTTTTATATTTTCTCTGGAACTTATTTTGACCTTTATTAGAGCGTGGTTCTAAGGCAGTAATGTCCACCATGGTGCAATAAACAGTTTGTGAGAAGTGAGAATCCAAGATTGTGATGTTGATCAAGAATTTTAGGATGGGGGCGTGGCTAGTGGCCGACTGGAATGGTCACTCCCTGAAGCTGCTACGCAGCCCTCGCCTTATTATCCGTCATTTATCCGTTCATAGCGTAAAAGATCTCCCTACATCACGGGAATCGCTTCTCACACCGAGCCAGTAAACAGGCGCTGTGCAGAGATCGAGCTCCTCCGCTGTTGGAACGCAGGAACCATCCCGGAGTGAGGGGCCGGGGGTCTTACAAAATGGCGTACGGATCCAAGGGAGTGACTGAGGTGGACGGTTCTTTCTTGATGGCCGACAAGCGGCGATATCGATTGGGCACCACTGGAGAGGGAGGTGAGCGTAAACAGCGCAAGCAGCGTAGGCAGAGTGGAGATCAGCTGATGGGTGACGCGAGTGTCCCGGCTTTGCGGCCTTTTTGCTGGGGCGCTGGTTCACCTCTGAGGCGAGGGCACACCACAGGCACCCGCAGGTACCAGCTGGACAATGTACAGATCAGACCCTGGGGTGGGTAAAATCACGCACTAGACGCCCTCGCCACCAGATGGTGCTTGACTGGAGCGGCGCAACCCAGCGGAAAATCGAGGCCCCGGCTTTGGGCCAACTCGTCTAGTTATTGGGCCCGGACCCCTAGGCAGGCGGAGGTCGTCATAGATGGGTCCGATTTGACGCCTTTCCTTGCTGTGGGAGCTCTACCCACTGCGGATTGATTAAGATATATGCTGTGTCGGGGAGCCCTACACCGCGGCACCATCAGGGAGGGGCGAAGTGTGGACATTGAGCAACCCCCGGAATTGATGCTGGTGTTTTGGGGCCTACTGAACTCTGCAACACAGGGTGTGCATGTAATGATGTCTTGTAAAGCGCATGAATCACCCCACATTGGGTATCTCCGCGCTGTAGACCGCTGGGGAACCCGTCCTGGCTTTCCCTGTGAGATGGACCCTACTGGGTATCTCCAGGGTGAAACCAGGCATCCCCGGCGAATGTGGGGGGCCTTTGTGGAGATGAGGCAAGCTAATGCCCAGAGTTGCCGAGTGTGATCCCTGGTTAGAGTAGGCACCGAGGCGAGAATTATCGAGTCCGCTGACCCTGGTCCACGACTCAGCCGCGTCGGGAATTGAACCCTGGTCCCGGGCTGTCCTCTGCTTCTGGGTCTGCAGCTTCTAACCAGTGAGCCACACCACTCCACTGTGTGTCCCGAGAGTGGGGCCGCCTTGGGATGCACGCGCGGCTCGGAATCTCGACCGCATCAGCATAGGTGTGAGCTGTGCCCCAGGACCATTGCAGCCATTGTGAGTACGCAGGACACAGACTATTGATACAGTGCAGGTTGGGCCAACTGAGGCTTCAACCCCCCCTCCCCACCTGGAGACTGTATATTCTTCAAAAACTACCACCTCCGCTTGTGACTCCAGTCAGCTTTTGGAAGAAATGACTCTCCCTACAATTTCAGACAGCGATAGAGAGGCTTTAGAAGCTGGCATAACCACAGAAGAAATGTGTAAAGCTATATTTGCTATCAACTCCAGGAAAGCAATTGGGCCCAATGGAATCCCAATTGAATTCCTCAAGGGCATGGCCCCCAAAATAGCTCTGCACCTCAAAAATATGTATTACGACAGTCTGGATCAGGGTGTCCTTCCCCTGGATCAAAGGATGGCATCTAATGTAGTTATACGTAAACCCGGTAAGCCAGCGACAAAACGTAGCTCATATAGACCCATCTCTTTAATCAGCTCGGAGGCCAATGTACTAGCTAAACTCCTTGCATCACGCTGGATTACAGTCCTCCCTTCCTTGATACAGGATGACCAATCCGGTTTTATACCAAGCCGTAACATGGCCCTAAATATTAGTCGAGTCCACAACGTCCTGAGCCAACAACCATATTTGCAAGAAGACGTGGTTATACTCTTGTTAGACGCCGCAATGGCGTTTGACTCAATAGAGTGGCCCTACCTATTTGAGGTCCTGACTAGGTTCGGCTTCGGTCCTCTGTTTCAACAATGGGCGGCGCTGTTGTATACCGCTCTACAGGCCCAAATTTGAGTAAACAATTGTACATTGCGCACTTTTGATTTACAGAGGGGGATCAGACAGGGGTGCCCACTGCCCCCCCTCCTGTTTGCATTGACGCTGGAGCCACTTGCGCACTGGATCCTGCGTGATGTTTCCATACGAGGCATGCAATGGAGTGAGGATATAGTGGATAAGATATTGCTGTATGCGGACGATATTTTCATTTGTCTGGCATCCCCACAAGCCTCACTAAACACTCTATTTAATGTTATCAGCAACTTTGGTAAATATGCAGGGTACACTATTAACTGGTCGAAGTCGGTATTGTATGTCGTACATGCCCCCCCACCCAAATTACCGCGTGGATATGAAATTGCTGTAACTACCGAAGGTTTTAAATACTTAGGGATTTATATTACTTCTGACCACAAAATATTTTACGATCGGAATCTTCTTGGCCCCCTCCGAAGACTGCAAGACGATGTCCAACATTGGAGAACACTGCCCTTGTCCCTCCTGGGAAGAGCAGCCCTATTTAAAATGCTTGCATTCCCTAGATTTTTATATGCCCTCCAAAACAGCCCCTTCCCCATTGCCGACACATACTTCACCGCTATAGAGGGAGAAATCCAGACTCTGTTGTGGGACGGCTGGGCACCTCGCATTGCTCGCCGCAAGCTGACAAAGGGGTGGTACGATGGACGAATCACTCTTCCTGACCTCCGCTTATACTACTGGGCCACACAGCTGGTAGTCACAAACCACTGGATTCACGCCTCCCCATCGAATCCGGCCTTTCACTTAAATAAATACCAGACGGGGAGGAAGGGCTATCTAGGCGCCCTCTATAGTAAGGCCCGGAAGGGCCGATACCTTGGACCCATGTAGCAGACGGTAGCCATCTGACACCAAGCAACTAAACGTTTAGGATGGACAGATAAACTCAAAATCCACGCTGCTCTGGTCCACGCAGAAATTAGGGCTACTCTGCCACCATGTGGGCTTCAATAAATGGGACATTATCGGTATAACAAACATTGGTGACTTGATACACAGGGGCAAACTCATCAACTTTAAAGAGCTGCAAACTAAGTACAACCTTGCTCCAGGTGAAATGTTTCGATATTTGCAAATTCGGCATGCCCTTCAGACTACTATCCCTGACTTGTCCTCCATACCAGACGCCTCTCCTTTAGAAGACCGCCAACATTCCGAACCGCTCCTAACTAGGGCAGTGTCCTGCACATATCGCAAGCTCTGTAATAATTTGCCTGATTCCTTTCAGACTCTCAGGAGCCAATGGCAGGTAGACATAGGGCCTTTAAACGATGAAGCTTGGCAGACGGCATTAATGTCCCATAGGGAGATGGCGATAAATCATCGCTTTCGTCTTATCCAACTAAAAATCCTACATCGTTCCTATCTCTCAGGGTGCTTCTTGCTAAGATAGGCTGCAGGACAGATGCACTAGGTCTCAGAGGATGTGGTCAGGATGGCACTTTTTACCATGTCCTCTGGATATGCCCCGTGATACGCCCCCTATGGGACAACACAACCAAAGAAATGGGGGCCACGTTAGGAAAACAAATCAATTTGACGCCAGGGTCGGGGATCCTGAACATATGGGAGGCCATAAACCTGACTGAAATAGAACAGTGGGTGGCACTGGGGTACTTATTAGTAAAGAGAGCTATCGCAATGTCCTGGGGTTCCACCACACAGCCCTTAACGGTTGGCGGAAATGGATCGCTTCATGATAGACAAAGAGGTCTATAAAATGCGAGGCTGCCCTAAGAAATGGGATCGGAAATGGAACGCATTGGAACTCATTCACTGGTGAGATTTGCACATCACCGACAGAAGATATGGCAATGCACAGAAGGGCAGAACAGTCAAAATCTAGTTGGTTATGATCTGTAACAGATGCGCGTTAATGTACTGTACCCTCTAATTGATATGTATTTGATCTGCAATAATGACTGTGATTTGATAAAAGGTTTTCACAAAAAAAAAACCTTAGGATATTTATATGTCTAAGGTGGGAAGGAGGGGTATTTTCAACTTTTTGGACTGTGTTTGGCACCTATACAGTTGATGGTTTTGTTGAGTACAAAGTACTATGCGCTGCATGAGTATTTTACTGCAAGCACGTCTATCTCCTAGAGGCTTTTCTCATGAGACTTTTGGGATTTAGATATTACCAACCTTTAAGAACCCCACAACCGAATCAGTGCAGACAATTTGACATAGAAACGAATGCCAGAGGACTCCACGTCATCAAGAGCATCAAGTTTCAGAGTTGGGCATTCATTTACCAAACCTATGTGCTGTAATCTCTATTCACCTCAACTGAATAACTGGATGAGAATGCATTGTAAAAGGAAATGCTAAAGCTGTATATGGTGCTCCCGACGATATGTAGTCTTCCGTTAACCTCATATAAAATGATTCTAGTACAAACTGTTGCAATTCTTCACGACGTTCACTAGTTTACAGATGGCAGAAAGGCTCATCAGTTAAAATATGTACCAAATTCACAGGTTCAAATTCCTTTCTCAGGTTGAGATCATTGTGGTATCACTCAAAGTAAAAAAAAGTTATGATTGGGGAGCTCAAACTCCTATCCCAGTGACCTGCAGTATCTCTTGATGCCAGTTCACTGTTCACAGCTCTCTTCACCTCATCCCATCACGGTGAAAGTGTGCGTGATCACAAGCTTTACGAGCATTTAATGATATTCACCTAGCCAATCACTCCGCATTCGTGGTTGATGTGAAATGATTTAACCAAAGGGACTGACTGTCCAGAACGGCTAATTGGGGATATAATGCTTTGAAATGCAATGTGGACAAAACCGAGGTGTTGTGGATCATCATCAACTGTTCTGTTAGTCCACTTCCCTTGGGCTTTTGGCCCCCATCTGGGTCTAATTCCCCCTCACCCAGCCGAGACGGTTTAGAAACTCTGCTTTATTCTGAATCGTACTCGCCCTTTTGAGAAACAGTTTAATCATCTCTCTGCTACCTGCTTTTTTTTGCTCCAGGTGCAATGCAAAAGGTTTCCACTTCTCCCATTCTCTGAGCGCTCAGTGGTGGCCGAGGTGACTATTTTGAGTCGCTTGGCCTACAATGCTCTTTTATGGGCATTGCCCACTGGACTCAGAAAAGGCTCCAACAAATGCAAAATGCAGCCGCCAAGCTGGCCTTGGTTTGGCCACTTATGCTAGTTTTTTGCACTGACTGCCAATTGTTAAAAGGATCAGTTTTAATTCCCTAAGTTATGTACACAGAGCTTTTATTCAGATGGTTCCTGCTATCTCAAGAAGAAATTCAGGTAACAGGCAGATACATGTGGTGGGTAAGCGTGCAACCTGCAGAAGCATGAGCGCTTGTGCCGGGAGCGCTGCCATTGCCCCAGGGAGGGGCAATGGCAGCGCTCCCAGCATAATGGCGGCGCACCTGCTGCACGAGCACCACCGGTCACTTCTAAGGCTTTCGCATCCCTATGTAGGTGCTAGAGTGGTAGGATGCTGGAGTGCCAGCTCTCACTCGGCTCAGCTCTGATCGTAATACTGTACTACATTATCAGAGCTACCATCCTAAGAGTCAACGTGATAAATGTCCTTTTGGTCAGTTCCTGTGTTTACGCTGGAACTGAGGTAGTAGGATGGATTTGAAGAAGCATGCTGAGATTATTAGACAGAAGTTAATTAATCAATGTTATTTCCATACATCAATAAGGCAAGCCTATAAAACAGCAACATATTATAATACAGATAGCTTTTTTCAAGATGGGGAGAAAGAAAGATATGTCTGGAGAGAGGATGGTAGGTGTTACCTATTTTTCCAGCATAAGTAACCAACTGACGAATATGATTAACAGAAATTGGCATTTGTTAAATAGTAATGGGAGAGTGATAAAGCAGAAACCTCTTTTTGCATTTAAAATAAATAACTTGAGAAATTGCTTAAAACATACATATAGAGAAAGTAACAATTCCAAAGTCCTAGCTTCTTCTTCAAAACTTTATTTGATCTTACAATTAAGATCATAAAAGTACATAGGAAACAATTTAATCCAAACCATTAAAATAAACAAATAATTTCCAAATTTGTCCCCAAGATATCAGAACAGTAAACATTTTGAGTGTCCCAGAATAGACAGTAACTAATACATCAGAGCATATAACATTTTGGATAAAATGCAGGTTATTTAAAATATATAGATTAATAATCTAAAATCCATATCCAGCTGTTTCCTCTTGCCCATGCACGCCCACCAATAGCGTGCCACTGCGTAGCAAATTAAAGAATCGGGTAATGACTTTAAAAAACATAATGCTACTCGACACTGTCTCAGATTAAACACTTATAAAATCGGGACAATATATTCCATACGTTGTTTTTTTAATAAAAAACATTAAATGTAAATCAGACTCGGGTGACTTCCCGTCACAAGGGCAGTGTAATAAATCCGAGTGTTTAAATCTTTTTGACGGGAAACCCAACATAATGGGAGAAGGTTCAAACGAAAACTAATTAAAATAAACTTGTGTTGCGTAAACAGGATATCCACTAGATGCAAATAGCCACCATCTACCAGAGAAGGGACCAGTTGATAAGTGAGGACCAACTGTTTAGTATAGTTAATCTCAGCTCAAAAATAATGGGCCCTCTAAACGAAAATAGCCACTATTTTACCCCTGGATATTTCTTTTTTTACAAAATAGAGGATCTTTAAATAATTCCATTTGACCCATGTTTGTCAGTTCCTGCTCTACTTAAGTTAGTCATTTAATTTGCCCACGGTTCTCTAGTTTAAAGCAATCTTTGATAATATTTTGTATTAAAGTCAAAGTGTCCAGATTCCAAATAGAGCGCCAGAGGAAAATTGGTTTGAGCTTGATCGAGTCGGTAATATAAGGTCAATCCAACTATGTGAACAATGTAATTCGAATAGCATTGAGGTAGGGACACTAATGACTTAAATAACGTATTTTCAATAGCTTGTAGGGAGTCAATGGGGGCCATGCCCCACACCCCTGCCCCATAAGTTGCTGCAGATTTTGCTTCGGCCTAGTCGATCTTTTTGATTGGGTTTAATGGCTTAGAACCCAATTTCTGTGAGAAAGCCTTAATCTTAATTAGACTTCTCTCAAGACCCAACGCTTTCCCCTCCACTAACTGTTGCCACGTCAGATTTTTATCAAGAAGGACCCCCAAGTAAGAGAAGGAGTCCACTATCCTAATTTTCACCAAGTCCATGTAGAAACTGGGTATTTTATCATGTCTTCCTGTCCCTACCACAATTACAGAGGACTTAGTTTGATTTACTTGGAGGTCCAATGAGGCCATAAAGGACGTATAGGCTGAAATAAGAGTCTGGAGGCCTATCCCTGTTCAGGCAATAAGTACAGCGTCATCTGCATAAGCCAAGATGGGTACTCGACGGGAATCCACCATGGGAATATCCAGAGTTGTGGTCACAAACACCTTTTCCACTCCGTTCGTGTAGATCAAGAAAAGGAAGGGAGCAAAGACACAGCCCTGCCTTATCCCCCTTGAGATCTTAAGTCCTAGCTAATGTGGTTGATCGGCAGAGATTGGTAGGCAATTTTAAGTGTGGATCATGCAGTATTTGCGAGTTTTTAAATGGAGGCACTTTTGTTGAATGTCAGGGCAGGAAACATGTTAGAAATTTTTGTGGCAAACTGAAGTAAAAATTGTATTTACTTATGGGTATGTGTTGGACTTTGCCCTTTTTGCAGGGTCAACCCTGAACTTTTTGCCATCCTCCCGTATTTTGTCTGACCTGCTTTTGTTGGTTTTATGAATCTGGGCACTTCACCACTGCTGATCAGTGCTAAAGTACATATGCTCTCCCTATTATAAATTGATGTACGGATTAGTGACTCCATGATTGGCTGATTTGGTTTACTTGTCAGACCCTAGTACAGTACACTGGGTGTGCCCAGGGCTTGTAAACCAAATGCTGCTCGTGGGCTTGCAGCACTGGTTGTGCCACCCACAGAAGCAGCCTGTAAAAGTGTATCTCAGGTCTGCCATTCCAGAGCCTGTGTGCAGTCTGGTACTGCCATGTTGAGTGGGCAAGTGCACCCACTAGCCAGTTCCTAAACCTTCCCTTTTCTTCATATCAGACACTCCTATGGTAGGCCCAAGGGCAGGGTGCATTGCAAGTATAAGGTAGGACAAGGCCTGGTGTGTGGCATGTCCTAAAAGTGAATTATAGCCAATTTCGTTTTTCACTATTGCAAGTCTACCTATTCCCCATAGGCCAGAATGGGCAGTTCGATTATTACATCTTATAATCCTAACTGACTCAGGGAACTAGGTAGAAATTAGAGTTCAGTATGCCTGAACTCAGAATGATAAAATGCATCTTTTAGTGAAGTTGGTTTTACCATTCTGTGTTTTAAAATACCACTTTTAGAAAGTAGGTATGTTCTTGTCTAACTATCCAAGCCTGCCTTTGCTAGGTTGTGTATTCCTTGTCTGGAGTTTGAGTGACAGGGGCTGGGGGATTCCAGGAGACAGGGTGAGTCAGCCGAGTGGTGAAGAGAGAAATCTAGATTGGAGGGAGGAGTTGCACCTGGGACCTGAATAGGGCTGTGCCTTCCCTCCACAATGCTGGCTCCACCTCCTGTGGCGCGTCTGATCTCTCTGCCCTGTACTGTGAAAGGCAAGAAGGAGTCATGTCAGCAGAGTACTCCAGGACTGACCAGAACTGGTTTGGACTAGGCAAAGGCCCCTCTGCACTCAGAGGACAAAGGATTTTGAGGTATAAGTATTGGGACCCTGATTCCAATAAATTATATCACTTTTGGACAACAAGAAGAAACCTTTGCTGAGGAGAAGAACCAGAGGAAACTTAGGAGATACTATCCCTACGCTGAAGTGCTGCTTGAGAGATTGGACTGCAGTGGTTGCCTGACTGCCAAAGAAAGGAGAAAGAAACTTTGTGTGTTTTATTCAACTTGTGAAGGATCTCCAAGGTCTTGAGAAAAGAGCTAGCCTCCTGCTGAAGTCTCAGGGACAACGGACTTCAACCACCAGCTCCCAAAGAACTCTTTGAAAGTGCCTGCTGCTGTTTTGGACCTTCTGAGGCACTGCTTGTCGCAAGGAGCTGTAAGCGCGACTCAAGAGGGAGAAGCGTGTCGCCGCCGCAGCCGTTGCATTGTGGATGTCGCCGCTGTAGCAGTCGCATTGCACCTCATCAAGAAAAGCGCCTTGCATCCACGGAGAAGCGTGCCGCTGTCGGAGCTGCTGTCGGAGCATCACGGAACAAGGGTGTCGCCGCTGTAGCTGACGCATCGAGTCGAGACTTCTCGCAACATCAGAGAAGCGTGCCACATCAGGAAGAACTGGACGACTTTATTCCTTTGCACCAGATCTTTGCCGCATCTCCATCCCTGCAACACTTTCGTTGTAGAAGTGTGACGCATCGAAAGGTACAGTGACTCAAACTGTCAAATCTTTAGATCTGAAGAGAACTAAGCTAATTCTACCATTTTAAGTACAGGATTTTGGTGGTTTGTGGTCTTGTGTTAAATCTATTTAACAAATACTTATTTTTTTATATAAAACCGGACCCGTGTGGTGTCCATATGTAGTGTTTACACTTAATTACTGTATGTGTTCACAATTGCTTTACACACTGCCTCTGAGATAAGCCTGTCTGCTTGTGTCAAGCTACTAAGGGGGTGGGCAGGGATTATTTTATGAGTGTACCCCCTTACCATAACTAGAGGCAAGGGTCCCTATTTGTCACACGTGCCAACTAGAGACCCCCAAATCTAACTATGCTAGTGTGGAAAGCAGTATATAGGTGAGACTGATCATGAATTAAAGAACCGGCTATGTGAACACAGATCTGCGATTCTAACTAGGAAAAGGGGGGCACCATTGGTTGACCATTATCTCACTAAGAAATGAAATGAGAATGAGATCAGGTGGTATATTTTGGAGAAGATTTCCCGCTCTCTTAGATGGGCGATATAGTAAGAAAAAGAAAGCTGCATCAACAGGTTTGGATTTTTTTTTTCATGACACAAAAATGGTCTTAACAATAGAGAAGAACGGAAGGGTCTTGTTAAGTAATAATTTGTTTTTGTTTATTAGTAAGGATATTTGATTCCTTGGACTTTAAACTTCCTGCGTTTTTCGAGGTTCTGTGGTTGCCATATTTTACAATACATCTTTAGCATTTTAGGGCAGAACAATCCCGGTGAGCACAGAATCACATACTGTCCAGTCTTTTTCCAAGGGTTTTATTGTCTGGCTGCCACAGCCCACGTTTGTTTATTGGACTTGAATATATATATAGAATATATTATAGTACCATTCTAAGATGGAATCAATGGTGGGTCCTGTTACAGCCCATTTTTGTGCTTCCATTGGAGCAGGAAATAGCGAGAGGAATTTGAAGTTGCATGTAGCGCGGCTGTTGAAGTTGTGTATGATGTCAGTAATTTATCACATACAGGTGAGAGTGATAATTAAGATGTTTGGGGCTAGTATGTATACAAGACCTTTCAATAGATTGAGCAAGCGCTTGTTCAACTTCTCGAACTCTATTAAGGTTGGTGTGTGTGCTTCAATTGCAACGAAGTTGAGCATGGATCACTTAACGGAGCTTGACAGGTAGCGTTTGGATTGTGTTTAAGATTACCAATTGACTTATGATGGGTAACTAAGCTATGCTGAGCATTTGGCCACATATTAGTACTGCAGTATTGTTTTAAAAAACACATACTGGGGCTTGGCATGTTTGGTTCGAAGTGGAGTTTCTGAAGATTTGCCATGATTGAGAGTAGAGTTTAGCAGCATTGGATAAAACACTTCCGCACTAATGCACAAGTTATTACTTGTGTAACAATATATCTGTAAGAGACATTAGTTAGTGATAGATTCCTTACCTTAGAATATCCCCAGGCGTCAGACTGGATCCGGAAACTTTTGCGTAGCAGTACCCTTGCGCGTCGGTAGGCGTCATCTGCGGCTCCGCGTCCGTCGTCGGCGTCGTGGGCGCCGTGATGACGTCGTCGGAGTACTTAGACGCCACCTCCGCGTGCGGACGTCAGTTCTTAGACACAGCTTTTCCGCGCCAGAAACGCAGAGCTATGCCAAAAACCAACACTGATGCCATGAAACTAGGGCCCTGAAAGGGGAGGACCTTAACCCTAGATATCGGTTCGCAGAACGGGGAGGATGGGTGGGTCGGTATGGAATCTATCACTAATGTCTCTTACAGATATATCGTTACCCAAGTAGTAACTTGTGCATCTGAAAGAGACACGTTAGTGATAGATTCCTTACCTTAGAATAGATACCCCAGCAATACCAACCCCGTGGTGGTGGGTCTGCGAACCAATAATAACACCAGAAAGTCCTGGAGGACGGAACAGCCAAGAAGCCATCCCTCCGGACTTGACTGTCCAGGCAATAATGTCGTGCAAACGTGTGCAGGGAGGCTCACGTAGCCGCCTGGCAAATGTCCTGCAAGGGCACACCTCGGCCCAAGGCAGTTGTAGTCGCTGTGGCTCGAGTGGAATGAGCCCTCAGCCCCACAGGGGGTTTCTTCTTAGCCAAGGAGTAACACGCCTGGATACACAAGATGATCCACCACGAGATGGTCCGCTTGTGCACCGCTTTCCCCTTCTTAGCGCCCACGTAACCAACAAAGAGTTGGTCATCCACCCGGAACTGGCGTGTGCGATCCAAATAAAATGAGAGCGCACGTTTTGGGTCCAGACAGTGGAACCGCTCTTGAGGAATGCGGAGGCGGAAAGAAGGTGGGCAGGGCGATAGATTGCCCAATGTGGAAGGCCGTGACTACCTTGGGTAGGAAAGGGGGCCTTGTCCGCAACACAACCTTGTCCGGATGGACTGAAAGGAAAGGAGGTTTACAGGATAGAGCCTAGAGCTCACTCACTCTCCTGGCAGAGGTGATGGCTACCAGGAAGGCAGTCTTCAAAGTAAGAAGGCGACGAGGACAGTTGTGGAGTGGCTCAAAGGGAGCGCACATCAGAAATGTAAGAACCAAGTTCAAGTCCCACTGAGGCATCACAAAGGGCACAGGAGAGTACGTATGCGTGATGCCTTTCAGGAATCGATTAACGATAGGGGACTTGAACAAAGAAGGTTGATCAGGCAGCCTCAAAAAGGCAGAAAGAGCAGAAAGGTAGCCCTTGATAGTGCCCAGAGCAGAGCCCTGCCGGGCAAGGGAAAGAAGGAAGAGAAGAATCTTAGAAAGGGGGGCATTGAGGGGATCCACAGCCTTTGCTGTGCACCATGCCACAAATCTGTTCCACCTGCAGGCGTATACTGACTTTGTGGAGGGACGCCTGTCTGCCAGAATGATGTTACAAACTTCAGGAGGCAAGTCAAATGGCCTCAACTGTCCCCGCTCAATCTCCAAGCATGGAGGTGGAGACTGGACAGGTTCGGGTGGAGGACCCTCCCCTGCTGCTGCGACAGAAGGTCCTCCTGAAGAGGCAGACGAACCGGGGGATCGACTGACATACTGAGTAGCTTGGGATACCAGTACCTTCATGCCCAGTCCGGAGCCACAAGGATGACTTGTGCCCGGTCGCGCCTGATCTTCTTCAGCACTCTGGGCAGAAGTGGTATAGGCGGAAAGGCGTACAACAGACCGCAACTCCACTAATGACGTCTCCGAGCGAGTGCTGCCTTGGAAATTCCAACGCGCAGAACTGATTACATTGCGCGTTCTCTTCGGTGGCGAATAGATCTAACCAAGGCTCTCCCCACTGCAGAAAGAGACCTTGCGCCACGTCCAAGTTCAGACGCCATTCGTGATCCATCATGCACCGGCGGCTGAGTTAGTCCGCCCTGGCGTTCAGAGAACCTGCCAGGTGTTGAACCACCAGTCACACCCTGATGTTCCAGCCATTGCCAGAGGCGCAGAGCCTCCTGGCAGAGGGTCCACGACCCCACCCCGCCATGTTTGTTGCAGTACCATATGGCGGTGGTGTTGTCCGTGAACACCTGCACTACACTCCAGAGGGGAGGAATGCCTTCAGTGCTAGACGAATCGTCCGCAGCTCCAAAAGGTTGATATGGAGCCGGGACTTCGCAGGAGACCAGAGGCCTCTGATCTCCGCCTCTCCCATGTGGCCTCCCGAGCCCTGGAGGGACGCGTCCGTCACAACTACGTGCTCCGGTTGGGGAAGGGAGAGGGATCTGCCACTGACCCAATCGCGGTCCGTGAGCCACCACTGCAGCTGTCTCGCAGTGCCCTCCGAGATCAGGACATGGTCGGACAGGTTGCCCTGATGCTGGGCCCACTGAAACTTCAGGTCCCACTGCAGAGCCCGCATCCGCCACCGGGCGTGATGCACCGGAAGGATGCATTAAGCCATCAGCCCCAGAAGCCGCAGTGTCAATCTGACCGAAACCCGGGTTAAAGGCTGGAAGATTGGAATCAGAGCCTGTATATCCCGAACCCGCTGCCGAGTCGAGAACCGCTCCGATGAAAAGGAGCTTCTGAGAGGGACACAGGTGTGACTTCGGCACATTGATGGAGAACCCCAGCTGGTGCAAGAGGTCTGCCGTTGTCTGGAGGTGGTTGACGACTGTCTGGGGCGAGCCCGCCTTCAACAACCAGTCGTCGAGGTAGGGGAAGACTGAGACCCCTAACCGGCGCAGATGAGCTGCGACCACTGCCATCACCTTTGTGAACACCCGTGAGGCGCTGGTAATGCCGAAGGGGTGCACGGTAAACTGAAAGTGCTTGTGGCCTACCATGAACCGCAGGTAACGCCGGTGGGCGGCAGGACGGGGATATGGAAATAAGCGTCCTGCAAGTCCGACGCTACCACTCAGTCTCCTGGGTCCAGGGCAGCTAAGACCTGAGCCAGAGTCAGCATCTTGAACTTCTCTTTCCGGAGGAAGCCGTTGACGTTCCGTAGGTCCAAGATAGGGCGTAGGCCCCCTTTGCCCTTCTTGGGTACCAGAAAGTAGTGGGAGTAGCAACCACGTCCTACTTCTGGCCCAGGAACGCGCTCGATGGCCCCCTTGGCCAAGAGGACCGAAACTTCCTCTTGCAGAAGCCGCAAGTGATCCCCCCCGATACGCGGTGATGTTGCGGTGGCATGGCTTGAGGGGTCGTCTCGAAGGGGAGGGTTTAGCCCCTCTGGATGATCTGCAGCACCCACCTGTCCGAAGTGACACTGCGCCAGTGAAAGTGGTGATGGCGATCCCTGCCCCCCACTGGCGTCACATGGGCCGAGAAGCACGGACTAGGAGGGTTTAGAGGCGGATGCTGCTGGGGAAGGTGTGGACTGGACTCGTCGCTGTCCCCGACCGCCTCCACGGTGATTGCCACGGCCGCCACCGTGCTGGATGTTAGCCTGCGGCGTGTGGCTGGCGGCACATGTGGGGGCGCCCCTTCTTTGGCCACGAAAGGAGCGAAAGGCAGCCGTTTGCTGGCGCGGGACGAGAGGCCCAAGGACTTGGCCGTAGCCCTGGAGTCCTTAAAGCGCTCAAGCGCGTGGTCTGCCTTGTCGCCAAAAAGGCGACGGCCATCGAACGGCATGTCCATCAGAGTGTTTTGGACATCTGCCGAGAAGTTGGCGGACCTCAACTAGGCGTGGCGTCTAACCGCCACCGTCGTTGCCATCGCTCTACCTAGTGAGTCGGTGGTATCCAGCCCACACCGGATGGAGTATTTTGCTGCATCCCGACATTCCACAAGGGCTTGGCCGAGTTTGGCCCGTACCCCCAACGGACACTCTGGCAGCACTTTCGTAACCTTCTCCCACTAGAGTGGGTGTAGCGGCCCAAGAGGCAGGCGGTGTTGGAAGACCGCAGTCCCAGACTAAGGGAGGAGAAGATCTTTATAGTACTGCTCGTACCTCTTGTATTCCCTGTCCGACGGGAATGCGGTCTGGGAATTGGAGGCCTGGATGACCAGACTCTCGGGGGTGGAGTGGGTGGACAGGAAACATGGGTCGCCCGGGGCCGGGCGGTGGCGTCTGGCCACGTTCCTATCTACGGGCGAACCCGTAGCGGGCCTGGACCAAGTGCCCAAAAGAACGTCGGTCAAGGCCTCATTAAAAGGCAGCAGAAGCTCGGCCGAGCTTGACTGCGGTTTAAGGACCTCAGTGAGGGTAGTCCTCACGGCCGCGACGGGGAGCTCAAGGCCCAAGGCCTTGGCAGCCCTCGTCAACACCACGCTATAGGTTGCCCCCTCCTCCGAAGCCACGGTAGGAGGGGAGACAAAACCAGTGTCTGGAGAGGTGTCCAGGCCACTGGCCTCCCCAAGGTCTCCTGCTCAGTCCTGATGAGACTGACACTCCTTGGTCAGAGGGTCCTCAGACCCCTCCCAATCCTCCTCATCACCCATCTCCTGATACTCAGGGTTGTCAATCAATGGGGCCTGTTCGTAGAAGTGAAAATCTCCAAATGCCGTCGAAAGCGGCGCCCAGCGGCGCCGTTCAGATGCCGGAACGGGATCGAAGGAGGCATCGGTGCCGTCCTCGAGGTGACACCAGACGGACCGACGCCGGGGGGGGTCGTATGGTCCACCGGTGACGATCCAGAGCCCGAAGAAGGTCCAGTGGGGTCCCGCGACACCGGGCTTGAAGGCGCCGGCGGCGCCGGGACCGCTTGACATTGCGGCGCCGGGCCCGAAGGCGCCGGCGGTGACGGGTCCGTGGGACCCTGCGGCACTGCGGAGCCCGTCGGAGGAGAAAGGGACCTCATGGCAGATGAGGAAGCGCTCAATCTCCTCCGGCGTCGCGTCTCACCCAGGGACCGGAGGGTGTGGGGCGGGTCGCGACGCCCGCAACTCCGAAAGAGCCGCGTGGGCGGTGTCACCCGAACCCCCAGCCGCATCGCGCGAGCGTCGGGGGTAGCCAGAAGAGCTATGACACCTCCTCGACTTCTTGTGCTTCTTACCTGACGACGACTTCGACCCGGAGGAGTGGTGCCGACTCCCGGAGCTGTGGTGGCTCCGTCCCCGCGACCTGTCCCTCGACCTCCCGTGTGACCGGGATCTCACGCGGCGCAGGGCCGACTGCCGGAGTTCAAGTTGCCTGCGGGACCGCTCCCGCCTGGCTTTCGAAGAGAGGGCCCGGCAGTCGGAGCAGGCCTTGTCGTCGTGGTCGACGCCTAGACAAGTTAGGCACAGGTGGTGAGGATCCGTGACCGACATCGTGCGGTCGCAATCCTCGCAGTGCTTGAGACCAGGCATCCCTACGGCACCGATCGGAGTGGCAAGACTTCTAGAAATGATCAAAAATTATCCCAAAAAGTTAGTAAAAAATTAACTAGGGTTACTGCTTTTTCCAGATCTGCGCTGGCTGGCGAGGAAAAAAGAAGATCTGACGTCAGCACGCGGAGGCGGCGTCTAAGTACACCGACGACGTCATCACGGCGCCCACGACGCCGACGACGGACGCGGAGCAGCAGACAACGCCTCCCGACACGCAAGGGTACTGCTACGCAAAAGTTTCCGGATCCAGTCTGACGCCTGGGGATATTCTAAGGTAAGGAATCTATCACTAAAGTGTCTCTTTCAGATTAGGGTATTTGGAGCAGTCCAGTATGGCTTCGTTTTCTTTAGATAGCTGCACCTGTTGCCACATGCAATACATTAAAACTTTAACCCTTGTTGTGGTCTTTTTTTATTTCATAGGATTCATACAGGTCACGGCCTGTTCAAATCTTAGTTTGCGTCTAGTTATTTTGTTGTCGATGAACTTTGCCGAATAAATTTCTTTTTTGATGCAAGCCGCGTTCGTGCTTTTCATACTTGCCTTAAGAAACAAGGAATTGGAGTGTGAATTTTGACTTGGATAAAAGGATTCGCCATCCAGCACGAGCCGCTGTCGCTTAGTGGATGGGTCATGGTGCCGTTCGGTGTTCTGCTGAAACTTGCGATTTAATATATATCGAAAAAGACCGTTTGGTCGAAACGCGTCGCCAATAAACGCAATTTCAACACGGACCCTGGTGTGCGAGTCGTTTGTGTGGCTCCTGGGAGATAAAACTCGGTTTGGGAGTGTGTATATGTATATGTATATATATATATATATATATATATATATATATATATATATATATATATATATATATATATATATATATATACACACACATACATACATATATATATATATATCATTCTATTTGGAATAACTTTGGCGCCGGTGGACGAATCTTTGTGAATATCTCCAAGAAAATGGCCTGCTCGGTTCTGCTCCTTCCCTGAACGTTTGGGGGTGATTCGTCAAGTGGGGGCCGAGAAAAAAGGGGGGTCCCAAAACGTGTTTCCACATGCAATTTTCCATAGGGACCTTTAGCCAGGGCTACAGCCCGGACGGCTGAACGGAATTACACGAAACGAGAGGTAGAGTTCTGTTCGCAGATCGTCCTTTTTGTTAAATGGTGTAAATCCGTTCAGTAGTTTCGGAGAAAATTGCAAGTAAAATCATAGCGATATCTAGAGACGGAGTTCAGTACTCGTACTGAAATCTGTTCAATTACGAGCGCGAGCTGCATGCTGATTGGCTGTGAACTGTCTGTCAACAATCGAAACCAGGAAGTGTTGGTGGCCATCTTGTGCCTCGGTAGAACAGAGTCACAAGAAAACAGTAAAACAAAGTTGAGAAATAAGGGAAGGGGGTAGGGTAGAGACATTCTGACCCTCTAGGCTTGCTCAGGGGGTCGTACATGGATGTTAAGGCTCTATTTTTTATTTTATTTTTTTTAAAGAAAAATTGCGGCGTACGCGTATGGAAATACGTACAATTACGAGCAGGAGCTGCATGCTGATTGGCTGTCAATACTCCAAACCAGGAAGTGTTGGCAGCCATGTTGATTGTCGGGAGAGCAGAGTCACAAGAAAACAGTAAAACAAAGTTGAGAAATAAGGAAACAGGGTAGGGTAGAAACATTCTGAGCCTATCGTCTTGGTCAAGGGGTACATGGATCTTTAGGCTCAATTTCTATTTTTAAAAAAAATTAAAAATGGCGGAGTACTCGTGCAGCACTTGTACGAGGTGGAAAAGGTGAAAAAAAAGTAGAAGTCCGTTTTATTCATTAGGTCCCGGGGGGCAGATTAGGAGGCAATTTTTCAGCATAATGGGGGCTTGTAAGGTGACCCGAGCACTGGGAAACGGCACTCCTCTGGTTTTATTTTGAAGTATGCGGGGAGGGTTATGGTACTACTCCCCGCAGTCTCGGTGAGTGGCACCCCCTCTGGTCTTTTTAAAAAAAAAAATATGTTTTGAGCTCTCTCTCCCCGTACACATTGCTGGGAACACCACATTTCTGGGGCAGCGATATGTAAAATGACCTTCCAGCTCCGGGTACCTGCATTGTCTGGAGTTTTTTATTAATGTTGGGAGGGTGGGCTTGATAATACGTCCGAGTAAATTCAAATAGAAGCCTATGTTCTGGTGTTAACATGGGCTTCTATGGGAAATAACAAGGCCGTATTATGAAGCTCATTATCGCTGTTTTATCAGTAGTTTCCTGCCAATAAAACGGCGATAATTGTAACACCGGTCCTTGATAATATGCACCTAAGTTTACTGGTAACAAAAAAGAGCAATGGGCCATATTATCAACAAAAGGCGATACATTATCGTCGCTTTAATTGGCAGGAAACTGCCGATAAAGCAGCGATAATGGGCTTGATAATATGCCCTTGTGAATAACCATAGGAGCCCAGGTTAACACCAGTACCTGGGCTACTATGGGAAGTTACAAGGGCCTATTATCCAGCACATTATCACCGCTTTATCGGCAGTTACTGGCGATAAAGCGGCGATAATGGCTTTGATAATATGCCCTTGTGAATTTCCATAGCAGCCCAGGTTAACAGCAGAACCTGGGCTGCTAAGGGAATTTACAAGGACCTATTATCAAGCCCATTATCGCCACTTTATCGTCAGTTTCCTGCCGATAAAACCGGCGATAATGTATCGTCTTATGTTGTTGATGATATGCCTCTTCGTTCCGTGCTCTGCATCGCATTTTGCGATGCAGGGCGCGCTACGAAATTTGGGGAATAGTATCAAGGACCGCTGTTAAAATTATCGCCGTTTTATCGTATTCGTAGCGTATGCTGACAATGATTAGCAGTAAAAACTATGGTGCGATCACTCTCTCTCTGTCAAATCCGAGCAGAGGGCGCGCTATGAGAATAGTTAGAAGTGGTCACTTATTGAAGATCCGATTTAGCTGTGTGGCTTATTGTGCGAGGTTAGCAGGCATTGCTTACATGATTACGGTAACTGAGCATGTGGTTTGCTATAAAAAAAAGTTGTGTTTAGTCCTTTGTATGGGAAGCTGGATGTTTGCATCTGGCCGTCGATTCCAACCATGAAAGAAGAGTCAACCAAATGAGCCGTATAAGAGCGCTATTGTTGCAAAAAGAGGCCGCTCTTACATCTGCTAGAGAAACATTAGTCCTTCATGTAGTAAACACCCGCACAGAAGTGTATGCTTTATTAAATACAGACGTGCCCCAGAATTTTAGGGAGTTAATTTAGACTATCTTTAATGCGTCCTCGAGTAGGGGGTTAGCTTACTTTTTTAAAGTTATAAGCATTGGCCTTGCGACTTCTGTAGAAACTAGATTTGGTGTCTTGTCGGTGTTTTTTCATTCAATTTTTTACAGCATCTTTGGTGAGTTGTGCTTAATGCTCACATTAGTTGCCAGTGTGCTTGTATTAAATTGTTTACTTAAATATGGATGCACATTTTGCAGCAGATGACAATATTTCTCGGTTGTTGCTGGTCTGCAACCGAATGCTTAGTTACTATGGAGCGCTGCCTCTTGCAACGTTGAGTGCAGCTTATGGATTATCGGTTCGATTCTCCTTTTTCACATGCGTTCAACCTGTCTTCCATCGCCTGAGCTGCGATTTCGACTGGGCCCTGGATTTGTGTCTCTGCAGTACGGTGTCTCCCGATGCGGATTATGATCAGCTGATGAGCCCCTTAGTTGCTCATGAATTGCTCTGTTCTGGCGGCGAGATTATGGCCTTAGCAGCGACACATGGAATAATGGGACGTTGGAATGTTTTTGCAGAGGGGCATGACTTCTTGGCACGCAGTTACATTAAAGATGACCCGAGTTTTCCTCCGATGGTGATAGAGGCTCCGGTGGTTGAGGAACATGTATGTTCATTCCCACTATTGAATTGGATGGCTGAAATGTTTTCAGATGAGAACAATGACTTCCTGTTGGAGGCTGTTGCTTCATACTGTGCTTACATGCTGGTGGAATAAGACTGTTTGATTTTTCTACCTATTCTTTATTATTTAGTTACTGCTTTTTATCAAAGATAGTATAATTTGTTTTGCAAAATTGAACTGGACTCTGCTTTTTAGGCTTGGAGTCTGCGTAGGTAATTTGCCCATGTCTACATTATGTGCTTTGGTCAAGGAAATGTGTTGTGGGCTGAGCCTTGCACTCACAGCATGTTAAGTTAGCATGGGTTTATTAGAAGCTTAAACGCCATTTTTGTTTTCCTGCTCTGGTTTGTACCCAATATGCACTTGCAATATTGTTTGGAAAAGGCTGAGTATTTTGCTTCATATGAGAATAATTTGATATACTATATTTGTAGACTGTGTCGCTACTTTAGAGTGTATAGTGAGAGCATGAAACATCAAGGTTATGTTGGATACTGTGTGTGTTATTTGGAATGATGTTCGCACGTTTGAGCCATAAGAGATATGCTTGCACGTTTAATAATGAAGTGTGCAGGCATGATTACACACAGTTTGAGAACATTCGTATCTTGACAGTTTGTGTAGAACTCAATGTGATCTTCTACTGCTGAGTAACAAAGGTATGGGTCTGCCTAAGTAGTCGTATGTGATCTTCTGTACTTATAAACTAACCTGCTAAGTAGGGAGGGTGAAATTTAGGTATATTTAAAAATCTGTTTCCCTTTTGCGTTATAGGATGCTTTCTCCCTTTGTATTTTATGGAATAGTAACAATCGCTGACAACTTTGTTTCTGATAACATGTTTGCTTGTATTATGTAAGGTACTGGGCATGAGATTACGGTGTTAGAAATAAACATTTCAAAGTTGCAGGTGTGTTTATTAAGTGCTTGTTTTAGACTTGGGTAAGAATATAACGAAAGAGGGCTCTTATTATCTACCTTACGTGAGGTAACCTAAGTTGCATGTTGTGGGTTGACTAATAATTAGTGTTTTTGCTATAGGAGGAAGAACCAATGAGTCACTGATTGCTAGTCTGTTAGGGGGTTTGGTTACTAAGGTGGGCTTTGGAACACTGTAATTCACTGAGGTCGTAAGTCTTTATGCACAGTTGTGTGTAGGAGCAGAATTACTGCAACAGTAGTTACAAGAAAAAGGCTCAATAAAGGGCCTTGAGTTTGAATCAAAATATTAAATTGAAGAATAATTGATAAGTGTAGCCAAGAAAGGGAGCAAGTGTGCAAATTTCATAGTGCCTTCGGCCGGGGTAGCTGTTATAATAAAAAGAGTTGATAAAGGGTCTGTAGTTTGAATTTGAATTAAAGAAGAATGATTGATAACCCCAGCCAAGAAAGGGAGCAAATAGGTGTGTGTATGTGTGGATGATGTGTTGATTGAGCAGAAGATGAAGGTGAAAAATAAGAAAGGCTGCAGACATGCAAACTTTGTACTCCTTGGGGAGGCGCTAGGGGGCGCACAGCGGAATGGCTGGGTGACTCCACAGCTCCGTCGGACGGCTCACAAAACGCGGCCTGAGAAGTCTGTATCGGCCCCCACGATCGCCGGAAAACGCAGATTCGGGAATGTAAATACATCCAGCCCAGAATGAGATGAGTGCAAGTGCCCATACTACCTCCTATCGACATGGAACGGCGAAAATCTCTGAAGTCACCAGCGCGAGGTGACAAGATGGCGGCCGCCGCCGCGAGCGTCTGCTAAACGCCAAGACACTGCGATCCCTCTGGCCCCTGCGACTAATCCAGCGAGGTTATGTGAGTACTGCCCACATGACCACAGACTCTCCGGGCATAAACTTATTAAGTGTCCAGGAAATGTGGAGGAGAAACCGCGAGCGGCCCCTTTAAGAAATTCAGATCGGCGGTGGACAAAATGGCGGCGCCCATTAACACGGCGCGGATTGTTGTTGTGTGGTCCGGAGACAGGCGAAATTAAGGCTGGATGAGACGGACGGCGACGTCGAAGACTAGTGCACTCCCCACCGATGATAGCACGTTTGACCTGGAGCAAGCAGAGTGGTACCATTCGGAGGGTGATTTAGACGCAAGGTGATGAAATCCCGGCTCCTGGTCAGCGAAACGCCTTGAAAGCCGAATTGCGGAGTGGGAGACTAGAGTACTGGCGTTTACATTGCAGCCAGCGCATGAATGCGATTGTGGCGCTGTCGGTCTATGCCAAGGCTTCAGCGGAGTAGCTGTACTGCGGAACACAGCACTGGGCATGGTAGCGTCGAGAACACAGCACGGGAGTGAAGAGGTTGGTGACGACTCCCAGTCTAAACATACGTGAACTTTGTTAAGGAGGGTGCAGACACAAAGCGGCGAGTCACGAGCATGGTCACCCCGTAACCCTGTGGTCATCAAACATTCACGTGCTGCCACGCACTGAGTCCTTGCAAAACGAAACTTGTAGCATCAGAGAGACTTGTGGGCGGGGGGCCAGATAAAAACATAGCACAAACAATTCGAGGTGGTGATAAGGAGATGCTCCGCAGTGACAGAGCCGACGGAGGCAGGTACCCATTGCAGGAGGACTATACTCACACGCAGCCTCACAGCTCTTGACAGACGGGAGGAGTAAACAAACACTGGAGGAAACTGGGGGACCGCTGCGCTGTGGTGCCCCCCGAGATCGCTACTCGGGGTGCGACTGCGGCGGCCAGGACCACCAGACTCAAACAGCAATTGGCGGTTACTGGACCTCCTGGAACATCTAGGATGGGAAAACCGGATAAACAGCAACAAAAAATCTCCTTTGAGAACAAGAAAGCACCGAAAATCACAGAGCACGCGCCAGAGGGGGAAGGGGCGCCAACTATGGAACCTACATCCAACATGGAGAAGATCTTACTGTCCATACAAGCGAATGTACAAGATATCAACGGGAAACTAGATAACCTAATATGTAGAATGGACGGAATGTCAGACAAACTTGAGAAACATGGCGAACGGCTAGATAACGCCGAATCAAGAATATCCACCGTCTAGGATGAATCGCACGCCACTACCAGCCGTTGCACCGGAATGGAACGCGTCCTGGAGGTGATTAAAGCACGGGAGGAGGATTTGGAAGCGTGCTCGAGACGCAATAATGTGCGCATCACGGGCCTGCCGGAGTCCACAAACACGGGCAAGATGGAGATCTACATAGAGCAACTATGCAGAGAAATCTTTAGAACAGAGGCCCTATCTCACATTTTCATAGTTGAACGGGCTCACAGATCCTTGGCGCCCCAACCGAAACCAGGAGCAACACCGAGACCGATAGTGGCAAGAATCCTCAACTATCGCGACAGAGACACCATCCTGCGACTGGCACGAGAGAAAGGGAAAATCACACATCAGGGAAACACCTGAGTTCTACCCGGATCACACGGTGGCGGTTCAACAGCGAGGAAGGAATTCGCATCAGTTAAGGCCAAGCTCAGAGAACTAAACGTGGGATATTCCATGCTGTACCCGGCGAGGCTGCGGGTGACATGGAATGACAAAGCAGTGGTGTTGCCGTCCCCAAAAGCAGCTCAGGACTTCGTTAAAAAGGTGGCACAGCAAAACAAGCAGCGAGCACGAGACGATCAACACACGGACTCAGACGGAGCAGAGTAAGAATGGCGGTGGAAATCTGCAGAATTATGGTAAGACTCTCTGTTTCTATGACCCCAAGAGGCCTACCTGCACGGACCCTGTGGGCTGCGGACTTATGGGCTCGCTGCTAGCGTGCATCTGAACTGGCACGATCTCGGAAATGGCACGAATGGAGCTAAATGCATAGCGGCAACTAGACCATTACATAATTCTGAGAGATTGCACTGCAGAAACACTTGATGAGGGACCCGAAATGTGTAGCATTGAGCGCTATCGCTTTCCTGTGTGGATGACCACATATGAGGGAGACTAGATTGCGAAACTATAAAACACTGTGTCGCACTAATGGGTTAGTGCTGCAGGCCCACCCTACCATTGTGGTAGAGTACCGTCACTAAAATATACATGGGAAACCACCTGCTTCCGAGTTCTACCCGATTTAACCAGAACGACAGCGATCTGTGGGTAGTTCCGAGTTGTATAGACATACCACGCATATATGTATCGTGAATACGTGAGTCGGCCGCACCCATTCAGTTGGGTGTAGAGTTGTGCCCCAGGCGGACCTCCAAAAGGGTAATCTCCACCAAAGTTGATTGTATTTGACTGTTTTGTTGTAGGGGATGTTTACATTGGGTAAATGGCTTCGGCAGAATTGGGATGCTGGAGTGGGTGGGGGCGGGGGGGAAGGGGAGACTTACTCAGGTTCTGAGACTAAAGCAGGTACCATATGTTCATCTACGAGATGTTGGAGTGCAGATGATGTCAACTGGGGAAATGGAGTCATGTTCTGTATTTAAGTGTCTAGATGGATCCCTAGATTTTACAGATGGCACAAATAGCTGGAGGTACTAATAGAAATCTTATCAACCTCCTCACGTGGAATGTCCGAGGTTTAACTCAACCGAAAAAAATAAGACAGGTATTTGCTTACTTAAAAAGGTGGGAAGTGGATATTGCTGTATTGCAGGCGACACATATAGCACCTAACACACATGCGAGGATAGGAGGACGGTGGTCGGAATTCTCCTACATGGCTAACTACTCGTCTTACTCGAGAGGAGTGATCACACTGATCCACAGGGGCGTGAACTTTACGGTACATAAGGTTATAAGTGATCCCAATGGCAGATATGTTATTGTGTCAGGCATACTACGTGGGCATAAGATAACGCTTCTCAATGTGTACGGCCTGAACACGGACGCCCCAGAGTTCTTCCAGGAACTGTGGGTTCATCTCCAAACACTAGCGAACACTCACATAATATGCGGGGGGGACTGGAATGTGACGATTGCAGAGGGGGTGGATCGTTCCTCACACTCATTAGAACCACATAAGCAGGCCAGGGCTAAACTACTGCACATGCTTTCAGACCTTTCATTGACAGACATATGGAGGCACAAATACCCAGATACCCCGGGAGCCACACACATTTCTGCGGCCCATCATAGCTGGTCACGCTTAGACTATTGGCTGGGTGCGGACGGCATTACGTTGTGGTCAAGAGATATAAAGATCTTGCCCAGGACTCTTTCGGACCACAATCCTGTGTTATTGGCCCTTGTGCTGCCGAATTATATCACACCCCCGTTTCACTGGAGATTTAACTCCCGCGCGCTCACAGACACAATTCACAATGCGATCAAAAAATACTTCTTAACGAATGAGCCTATGGTGGAGGACCCAGGACTATTATGGGAAGTATTTAAGGCCACGATACGGGGTGTATGCATGAGCACCACGATAGGTATTTTAAAAGATAAACGAAGGCAAATTGCACGTTGTGAAACACGCATGAGGGAACTGGAGTTGGCCTACGAAACCACACAAGATGTCACCATTTTGAGTGACCTGAGAACACTACACTTAGAACATCAGACATTCGTGGACGACGAAATTAAGTACTTAGATAAGAAACACTCAGCCAGATCATACGGGGAGGGGGGCAGACCAGGTAGTATACTGGCGGCCAAAATCTGTGATGGCAAAGGGCACACACCTGTCCTACATATTAAAACGGAGGATGGTTCACTCCACACACAGGCTACGGACATCTTAAAATGTTTTGCGGAAGGGTACGAAGAACTGTACAGGTCACGACCGATAGCATCAAGGGATGACACTTTTAACTATTTAGAAAATGTGGCAATAGGATGGCTCTCGGACGGACAGAGGGAAATGCTAGCATCACCCATCACGGTAGAGGAGGTGACTGAAGTAATTGGGTCTCTTCCGAATGGGAAGGCTCCAGGCCCGGATGGGTACACTAATGAATTTTACAAACGATTTGTAGACATCCTCGCCCCGCACATGGTAGAAATGTATGGAGCAGCGTTCGAACAGTCAGAATTACCCCCAACACTGCGTGAAGCGGCACTAATAGCGCTCCTCAAGCCTACTAAAGACCCAGAGGTGTGTGACTCATACAGGCCGCTATCGCTAATTAACACAGACTCTAAAATACTGGCGAAGTTACTTGCCGTGCGAATGAAACCACTAATGAAGAGTCTGATCCTGCCAGATCAGGCAGGGTTTATTCCTACACGATCAACTTCCCATAATACCAGATCATTGTTTGCCCTTTCACATTATCTGCACCCATCAACAAGAGCAGTGGCGGTTATGCTAGATGCCGCTAAGGCCTTCGACTCCATAGAGTGGGAATATTTAATTACTATTTTACATAGAATGGGATTCCCCAAACGATTTGTACAGTGGGTATCACTCATATACACAAAACCGTGCGCCAGAGTACGCATCAATGGTTATGTTTCGGATTCATTTCTTACTCAGCGTTGCACCAGGCAGGGATGCCCACTTTCACCGCTATTATTCGCGTTAGCACTCGAACCCCTAGCCTGCATAATACGACCAAATTACAAAGAATCTGCGCTGCAGTTTCCATCCAGACCACTGCACATCTCTTTATACGCAGATGACATGTTGCTATATGTCCGCGTCCCCAGCACGCATTTAAATCCAATCTTGCATGAATACATCAAATTTGGTGGACACTCGGGACTGGCCATAAATTGTTCCAAATCCTCCATTATACCCCTGACAGACATGACAACCCCTCAAGACACTGAATACCCTTTAGAGTGGCAGTCGGACCCTGTGAGGTATCTAGGTGTGTTGTACCATAGAGACCCCGAAGTGGTTATCAGGTCAAACTATGGCACAGTCATATCCAAAGTGGAAGATAAGATAACACGCTGGATACAACTACCCCTATCATTGGCGGATCGTATAGCAATCGTAAAGATGAACATACTAACTAAACTATTGTACCTCTTTAATAACATCCCTATTGAACCGCCAGCAGCAGTGTTCCGTCGTATAAAGTCACTTGTACTAAAACTTATATGGGCTGGTAAGCAAGCACGTGTAGACCTTAGGACACTGACACTTCCGTATATTAGGGGAGGCTTCGGGGTGCCAGACTTTCTATTGTACTACTTGTGCGCACAAGCGCAATACGCCGCATATTGGTTCCACGAAATACCATATCTCACGAACACCGCTATTGAGGAGGGAGATGCATCACCAATACCATTGACATCGATCCTCTCCCATATCCGACAGCCCCTACATGCACAGGACATTAACACAATCGAAACCACTGTTAAGGCTTGGAGAAAATTGGGACGATTAGCGCATAAGACACCGTTATACGCACCCGCGATGCCTTTACCTTACCATCAAGCATTATCAGTCACGGGGGAAAAGTAGGCATGGCCCTACTGCAACAAGTGGGTATTGGAACAATGGGGGACATGTTTCATGAGGGTTCATTTGTTAACACAGAAGATCTGAAGTATATCCAAAATAAGACGCCCAGGTTTCAATTCACGCATTATAGGTTGAAAAATGCAGTGCAGGCTCACTACCCAACATTTCCAATTGAACCCGATAGTCTGAACACACTACAGCTGATCATTACCACACAAGATCTGTCTCACCTGGTATCTAGATTGTACACCACAGCAATGGCTGAGATACCGTGCACCACTGACAAGGCCAAAGCAAGATGGGATGAGGTACTGGAGGAACCACTATCAGAAATCGAATGGCAACAAACCTGTGCCTTAACACGAATACTTACCCTAAATGGTAATTTAAGAATTATTCATTACAAGTATATACATCAGGCATACTACACACCGGAGCGCATGTACAAATTTGGTCTACAGGATACGGACAGGTGTAAACGATGTAATCAGGAAAGGGCAGGGTTTGCACATTTGGCCTGGTACTGTCCTGCGGTACATGCTTACTGGTTGGAAGTGGTAGCTGTGCTGTCCACTATGTTAGAGGTCAAGATGGAATGCACAATCAGCACTTGTCTGCTGGGTGTGATACAGCAACTCAGATCTACACGACGTAAATTTTGTGCGATAGCGCTACTGTTGGCCAAGAGACAGATTGCACAATGCTGGCACAGTAAACAGGTGCCCAAAACATCCAGATGGTTGCTAGATATGGCCTGCTGTAGAGAGAAACTACAGACCTACGAAGAAGAATTGCCTGCAAAATCCAGACCCAAGGACTTCTGGTGCTACCTCTCGGACTACTTACTGAC
This sequence comes from Lissotriton vulgaris, assembly GCF_964263255.1. Lineage (NCBI taxonomy): Eukaryota > Metazoa > Chordata > Amphibia > Caudata > Salamandridae > Lissotriton > Lissotriton vulgaris. Next base: position 1,099,060,132 of record NC_141685.1, on the reverse strand, counting down.
ACTGAATGCGGACGTGGAGGATTGACCTGGTTGAAAGAACTACTTTGGGGGAGTGATGAGGCATTTGATCCCATGAGTCTATAAAACACCATGAATCACTTTCATACTACTACTGAACTTGGCAACCTGTAAGAGTCTCTTTTTTTATGTTAATGTTTTATTTATTTCGTATTTGAAGTTGACAATCTACAAAATGATAAAAACTCTAGACCTCATGATCTGCATTAGGATGCCGGACTTAACATGATGATGTTTAGAACTGTGTGAATAATAAGTCAAAATATCCTGTTTAATGGTTAGCAGCCGGCCCCAGGGTTGTAGGCACAAGGCTGTGTATGACTAACGACTTGTAATAAAGGTCTTCCAAAAAAAAAAAAAAAAAAACTTTGTACTCCTTTGTAAGGGAAGTGCCTGTATATATATATATATATATATATATATATATATATATATATTGAAAAACCATATCAGGCACGTTATAGTTCGGAATTAGCATTTAAAAAACCTTAGAAGTTCACTGAAAAAATCATAGGTTTCAGCCACGTTATAGTTAGGAATTAGCATTTAAAAAACCTTAGAAATTCACTGAAAAAACCATAGGTTTCACACATGTTGTAATTATCTGGACATTTCACTCATACAAAACCATTGAAATTCCGCCGTTATAGTTAGCTCAGCTAACTATAACTCGCGCGCCCGCAATGCACTGCTGATGACGTCACATATTACATCACTCATGACATGGTCAGTGACATCACTCATGACATCACTGATGACATCTCAAATGACATCACTGATGACATTATCCTTGTGAAAGAGTGGGAGACCTCCTCTCAGCGTAATATAACCTTTGATACACACATTGAAAAATAGAAACTAAAAATTTCAAAACAATGGAGATACCAATACCAGTTACAACAAACTGTTCAGTAATTCCAACATCTACATACACATCCACTCATTCACCAACAGTTCTATATAGTCAGACATACATGTACTCACCCATTATATGTACTCATACGCCTATACATCCTGTTACACACAATACTCATCCATAGAGTTACTCACAATCATACTCACACATGCAAATAAACTACATCCTGTTACACACAATACTCATCCATAGAGTTACTCACAATCATACTCACACATGCAAATAAACTATCAAACATCCATTTTCTTGCATATCTATACTACTATAATAAAGGAAGAACTTTGCACCTTTGAGGCGGGTAAACTCTGGAACAATAGCGCCAATCCACACACCCGATACATCATTGTAATCGTCAGGGTGTGCAGATGGACATAGGCTATATAAATTTTAAAAATATACATTATTTAACCCCTTCGAAGCGGCCGCGATTCCCCTGGTGTGCTGTAAACAGCACGAACAGGGGCGGGCCGTGACGAACCCCAGCCGTCATCAGCACACGAGCACCGTAGTGCAGGACGGCTGGGGTTCGTCATGAGCATGGAAGGGGTTAAAAAATTGACGATAAAAAAAAGTAGTCCCTGGCAAGTAGCGCTGGCCGCGACCTGCGTGGTGACATCAGGAGCGCGGGGAGGAGCGGCGTGCAGTAGCGGAAGAGGAGCGGCGGACATGGCGTGGTGGAGGAGCAGTGACGAACGGCGGAATGGCAGTGAGGACCGGCGGACAGGTGGGAGGAGCAGTAAGTGGCGAGGATCGGCGGAGCGGTTAAATGAGGAGAGCGGGGGAGGAGCGGCGGCTGAGGTAAGGCTCCGGGCAGGCGGGGGTCGGGGCGTGAACGGGCCCGAGCTGCTTGACAATGTCAGTGTGGGCGGGGGGCCGGGCTGCTGCACAATGTCGGGCGGGTGGGGGTCCGGGAAGCCTCATTGCTTGCGGGGGACGGGGCAGGCAGGGGCCCGAGCTGCTTGACGATGTCAGGGCGGGGGGCCGGGCTGCTGCACAATGTCGGGGCGGGCGGGGGTCCGGGAATCCTGATTGCTCCCGGACAAGGTTGGGACGGGCTGCTAGCATAAGGATACACACACCACTACACTTACTTCTACAGAAACAATGTCTTAAACAATCACTTATAGAAACACATACTTATTTATTATAGGAACTCTTCCAATCTGTCACACTCTCACATATACCCACTTATATACACCAATACTCACATATACTAGTTTAAGACCTATGTAGTTACTCATAAAGATACTGTTGAGACAGTTGTTCACTCACTAACACACCCATGCACACACTCATCCATTGATACAGTCCTGCACACATGCGGTCTTCAAAATACATACAGTGAATCAGTTATTCATGCATCTATGCGCTAAGTAATACCCCCCACTAAACCATACAGACACTCATACTGATACTCAAAAATCAACTAATAGCCCATATAGACATTCGTATAGCTACTCACCAACCCATGCAGCCACTTATACACAAAGTGAGACAATGATACAGATATTTATATATTTAAACATTACTCGCTAATACATGTATTCAGTAAGATACACTTAAGTCAGTTATACAATCAATTTAACAACAAAAATCCATCCATTTAGACAGTTATTTACCCATTTATTATTCCATCGACCTTTAGATATACATATAAAAAACAGGGGTGGGGAATTCCTATCTCCCGACGCCCGAGACATCTAGATTTCTTAGGAGGGCAAGAGGTTTTAATTTGTATTTTGTCCAAAGGACAAGTAGACAGTTTTATGGTAATCCGATACACAGCTGTTCAACCCTGTAGGTCACAGCCAGTTAATAAGATGCTCTGAGCAGTTTATTGGCAGTGAAAGGGTGAATGCAAAAGCTGGGGCCTGCACTTTAATTTCCCCAGAACAGAACAACAAAATAATAAAGCAGAGCTCGAAGTTGGAAATAGCTTGTGCTCGTGTAGCTTCCAGGCCCCATGTAAGAGGCTGCCTTATCTGCCTCTTGGCCCCTTGCTCTGACTTGAACTGTATGACCCCTGCCTTGTGTTCTCTGCTCCACTCCTGGGCCTCATCTTTAACTCACTTTGCTTTCCCTTCTCATGCACCCCCTCCTTTGCACTTTGCCTTTCCTGTACACCCGGTGCCTGAACCTGCTCACCCCACCCCACCCCCCTTAGCCGCCCTCTCTGACATCTCTGACCCGCTCCCCTTGGCCTCTCATATCTTACACATCGAGGGCTTACATTAAAGCTCATTAGTTTCCCCATGGGCTTTCATGCAGGCCTAAGGCCACCCCCAATTCTGTCCTTGCACTAGGCCTCTCATGTCACTTTGTGCCTGCACCAGGGGCATTGTGAACACACTGCTGTAGAAACTACAGCAGCTGTGAACTTTTTGATGGGTCTCTTCAGTCTGCTGGTCCGCAGACAAAGGCCCATAATGGACTTGAAAGGGTGGGTGGGTGGGTGAGTGAGCGAAAGGGTGGATGAATAGATGCATGTATGAATGAGTGAAAGGGTGGATATACAGATGCATGGATGAATACGTGCAAGAGTGGATGATAGATGCATAAATTAATGAGTGAAAGGGTGAATGGATAGATGCATGTATGAATAACTGAAAGGGTGGATGTATAAATGCATGGATGAATACGTGCAAAAGTGGATGATAGATGTATACATTAATGAGTGAATGGGTGAATGGATAGATGCATGGATGAATGAGTGAAAGGGTGGATATACAGATGCATGGATGAATACGTGCAAGAGTGGATGATAGATGCATACATTAATGAGTGAATGGGTGAATGGATAGATGCATGGATGAATGAGTGAAAGGCTGGCTGGATGGATGGATGAATGAGTGGAGCGTAAGGGTGGATTTTTAAATCCATAAATGGATGAATGAGTGGCAGGGTGGATGGATAGGTGCATGGATGAATGAGTGGATGGATAGGTGCATGGATGAATACGTGCAAGAGTGGATGATAGATGCATACATTAATGAGTGAAAGGGTGAATCGATGGATGCATGGATGAATGATTGAAAGGCTGAATGGATAGATGGATGAATGAGTGGAGTGAAAGGGTGAATGGAAAGATGGATGAATGAGTGGATTGATGTAAGGATGGATGTGTGAGAATGGGAGGAAAAGAGCAAGGGTGAATGAAGGGATGCGTGAGTGAATGTTATGTTATGTTATGTTATAACCAATTTATAAAGCGCACTTAGACCAAGGTTTCATGGCGCTGTTTTTGAGCAATTGTGAGTTAACTGTTCTGACGTGACTTCCGAGGGGATGGTTACTCATGTGCCTGTATGAACAGCCATGTCTTAAGTTGCTTTCTGAACCGAAGTAGATCAGGGCAAGAACGGATTTCCCATGGGAGTGAGTTCCATAGTTGTGGGGCCAAATGTCCAAAGCGACACCCACCATGTCGTTTGCGCTTGAATTTTGTGCTCACCAACAAATTCTGATGTTTGAAACGGAGATCACGGGTTGGAACATACCTCAGTATTAAATTGTTAATAAAAACTGGGCTATAACAATTTAGAGATTTGAATGTGAGGCAGGCGGTTTTAAAGGTGGCCCGCTGAAGCAGTGGGAGCCAATGGAGTTTTTTTATCAGAGCTCTGGCCGATTGCCACTTAGGCTGCTGATAAATCAATCTAGCTGCCTGGTTCTGTACAAGCTGGAGCCTCTTGATCTGATAGGAGGGGAGGCCTAGATAGATTGAGTTAGCATAGTCTAGATGGGATAAGACTAGGCCAATCACAACTTGTATCAGTGCTGCCTGGGAGAGTAGGTGGTGTATCTTTTGGATCTTCCGCAGCTGGAAAAAGCATTTAGATACAACCGAGCCCACTTGAGTGTTTAGGGACAGATCTTTGTCAATAATCACCCCTAGGCTTTTTACGGAAGAGGAGGGTTTAGGGAACGTCCCTAGTTCTGCTGGCCAATAGTGAGGCCCCCAGGATGTACAACTATCTCCCATCAGCAGTACCTCGGTCTTTCCGGGGTTCAATTTTAGGTGGTTGTGATCCATCCAGTTGCGGATGAACACCATGGTGTCCTGAAAGTTGGAGATTGATTCAATGGAGTTGTCTATGGTAAAGGAAAGCTGCAGATCGTCTGCGTAGTTGAAAGTCGTTACTTTCCTCTGTTTTAAGGCTTTAATTAGGGGGAGTAAGTAGATGTTAAACAAATGTGGGGATAGGGAGGAGCCCTGGGGAACCCCACATGTGATATTCAGCCCTGGTGCTGTAAAATTTGCCAGGCGAACAGCCTGTGTACGATCCTCCAGGAATGAGGTAATCCAACTTAGGGCCCTACCTTGGATGCCTGCGCGTTCGACACGGTCTAACAAGATCTTATGGTCCACCGTGTCGAACGCGGCAGACAAATCAAGGAGAACCAGAGCCTGGGGGGTACCGGTGTCGGCCTCCCTGCGGAGCTCGTCCAGGACTGCCAAGATGACCATCTCAGTTGAATGCCCTGGGCGAAAGCCAGCTTGATGAGGGTCTAGATGTTCGGTTTGTTCTATAAAGGCAGACAAAGATTTTGCAACATGTGCCTCCAAGACCTTAGCTAAGTAGGGAAGCAAAGAGATGGGGCGATAGTTAGATGGCTCTAATGAATCGGCGCCGACTTTTTTTATCAGGGGGACCACAGTGGCACCTTTAAATGATTTTGGGACACAGCCTTGAGTAATTGATGAATTTAAAAGGGATAGAGCAGGTTGAGGAATGGAAGAAAAAACTTCTCTCATAATATGTGGGGGGCAGCAATCCCGGGGGGATCCAGATTTGACCTTGGACATCAAGGAGATGAGTGAATCTGCATTGATAGTAGGGAACCAGTCCATTGTATGGGTATTCCTGACAGAGTCAGGGGGGATCGCAGCTGACAGTGAACATTTGATGCTAGCTTTAATAGCTGTGATTTTTTCTATGAAAAATGTGTTAAGTGTATCACATAGTTCTTGCGTGGGAGTTGGTTTAGGTGAGACTCTGTCAGGGTTGGAGAGTTCATCCACAATTGAGAAGATCTCTCTTGATTTATTAGTGGACGTTAAAATTTTGGAGGAAAAATATTCAATCTTGGCTGCCTTGATGGCTTTGTTGTATTTTGCTTGTTCTTGTTTATAGGGGAGCTTATCTTCAGGGTCATAGCAGGCTCTCCATTTCCTCTCTTTCTGACGAAGTAATAGTTTCATGTCCTTTAATTCAGGAGAGAACCATTTATGGGCTTCTGCTTTCCGGTTAATTTTGATCTTTTTAGGGGGGGCAAAGTGATCGCTTGCTGTTTTTAACCAGTCATTGATCTGTATGTCCAGGAGATTCACATTCTGGGCTGGACTAGGAGTGGATCCGGCCAAGAAGGTTGTGAATTCAGACAAGTCCACGGATTTCCAGCATCTGGCAGTTCCACCCTCGACCAAGGGGGATCTGGTTCGCATTGCCAGGGTGAGGTCAAACGTGACCAGAAAATGGTCAGACCATATACATGGATGTACCTTCGGGGCAGAGATGATGGGGTTTGTTGTCCAGACTTGGTCCAATATATGGCCCTTATTATGTGTTGGCCTAAGGATATGTTGTGTGAGATTAAAATTTGACAAAAGGTTAGTAAATTCCAGAGAGTGAGGTCCACCGGTTTGGTCCCCAAACCAGTAGTTGAAATCACCGATTAGCAAGATATTAGAGTACTTGGTAGCTAAATTGGCTATCTGTTCACTCAGGGACACGGGAAAGAGCGGCATAGGCTGAGGAGGTCTATAAACAACTACACATATCAGTGAAGTGTGATCCGAGTCAAGCTTAATTACTAGGTTGTCTGCGCTGGCTAGATTGAGGGAGTCGATAGACCTAAAGTTGTGTTTACGATGAATAATGGCAGCCACTCCTCCTCCGGCTTTTCCTGAAGGCCGGTCAGCGTGTAGTATGTAGTAGTCGGTCGGGAGTGCTGCTAGTATATCAGGGGCAGAATCAGGGGTTATCCATGTTTCGGTCAGAAACAGGATATCAGGTAAATCAGAGGAAAGTAAGGTGAAGATTTCCAATTGGTGCTTGACTAGGGAGCGCGTGTTTAAGTAAAACACGTTGAAGGTTATATAGTTAGGGGTAATGGTTACCTTGTGGTTCCTTAGGATACCTTGTATTTCCGGGAATGTGTCACGTTGTTGTAAGAGTCCTAGGCTATCGAGACGGTTCCTTGAGATTTGGTCTAACCGATGGTGTACTCCATGTATGTTGCATGCATCTATAGCGGTGTATTTCAATAACGGCACAGCGTGCCCTGCCCCTAGCCCCGTACTGGCGCGGACGGGCGCAGACGGGCTTGCCTTAGGCGCGCCTTCGGCGCGCTGCCGGCGTGCCCGCTGCGCCCGTCCGCTGCGCTCCCTGAATGGGGGGGCCATCTTATACTAATGGGTGTGTAAGGGGCCGATCACTAGACCGCTCGCCCCGATTCCCTATCCAAGATGGCGGTCGCCAGAAAAACGAGGCAGATAAGAGTATCCACGCAGCGTTTAATCAGCTGCAGTGGGTAAGGGCATGGGCTAAGAGCGAATCAATCAATTCCCAGCAGTAGCAATTTTAAAATGCAGTTTTTGGTGCAAATAAGAAATAAAGGTGCAGTTTTAAAAATGACACGTAAATTCAGTCACAACACACCAGTCCCGGCTTCCGCCTCAGGACAGACACTCACACGCTCTAAATCAGGGAAACGAGTGCTTTAGCAGCGTTTTTATGCCAAAGGAAGTGAGAGGGGCCGAGCACTAGACCGCTCGCCCCGATTCCCTATCCAAGATGGCGGTCGCCAGAAAAACGAGGCAGATAAGAGTATCCACGCAGCGTTTAATCAGCTGCAGTGGGTAATGGATAGGTTGAAAGTGGATTGATGAGTGAAAGGATGGACGACTTACTGAAAGGGTGGATTAATGGGTGAGAGAGTAGATGAATAGATAGCTGACTGGGTGAGGGATGGATGGGTGGGTGGAAGGGTTGACGATGGCTTGGTGGGTGGGGAGTTGAGTGTAAAGGTGGATGGAGGGATTAGTGAAAGGGAGGATGGATATATGAGCGAAACGGAAGATGGATGGGTGAAAGGGTGGATGGATGAGCGAAAGCATAAATGGATGAAGTGAAAGAGTAGGTGGATAGATGAGTGAAAAGGAGGATGGATGGGGTGGATGGATGGAGGGATGAGTGAAAGGATGGATGAATAGGAGTGAAAAGGAGGATGTGTGGGGTGAAAGGATGGATGGATTAGCAAAAGGATGGATGAGTGAAAGGAAGGCGGGATGGATCAGTTGGATCGATAGGTTTGGAGATGGCAGGATAGGCTTTAGCAGCTACAGTAGAGGTGGTGGAGCTCTTGATGGGCCTCTTCTGTCTGAAGCTCGGCAGACAAAGACTTGTAATTAATTTGAAAGGATGAATGGATGTGTGGGTGAAAGGATGAGTGAGTAGAAGTGTGGCTGGCTAGATGGATGGATGGATGGATGAATGAGTGACCGGGATGGTTGATGGACAAAGGATGTTATAATGAAGGAAAGGGTGTATGAGTGGATGGGTTACAGGGTGTAAGGATTAGAGAGCGAAAGGATGGATGAATGTAAAGGATAAATGGATGGATTGATGGATGGGTCGAAGGGTGGGTGGAAGGATGAGTGAAAGGGAGGGTGGATATATGAAGTAAATGGAAGGGTATATAGATGGAGTGAAAGGGAGGGTGTATGGATGAGCGAAAGGATGGATGGATGGTTGAAATGGATAGGTTTGGAGATGAATGGGTAGGTTTGGATATGGATGAGTGGATCGAGAGACAGATGAACAGATTGATGAACAGATTAGTGAAAGGTAATGGATTAAAGAATGAATGGGTGCCAATGTAAAGGTGAAATGCTAGATATCAGTGGGTGAAAGGATGAATGGATAGTTGCTTAGATGGTAGAGAGCTATTGTGGAGAGGATTCCAATTACTTTTTTTCGCTTGCTTGGTGTCATAAGAACTTTGAATCAACGTGGGGGTATTTAAATGTTCTGATTACTCACTTGGCCTACATTGTGCTCCTTTCTCTACCTTGGGATTATCAGGTAGGCGTGGTGCTGTTTGCCAGCGAGTTCTTACTAGACAGCTAGTATTTGGTCTCATAAAGGCCACATTGCCATAGAAATTCCCGGCACTGAACAAAACTACTTTGTAAAAGAGCAGAATGCTGTCACACACAATGAAGCCAGTTCACAGATAGGAAGAGATAGCATTTCAATCAAAACAAAAGGTCTTGGTTAACTCAAATTTCATTAGAGGCTCAAATGTTAAAGTCACGAAAGTGCACCCATGATATATGTCCTTGTATTAAAGGAGATTTACGTTTTTCATGAATTCACATGAATTTCCTTAAGTAGGCCAGAAAACCGTAGTCCTAGAAAATATTTGTGAATTGCATTTTAGCATGAGCAAATATGAATATGCCCCAGCTGAAATCTGTTGAGTGTTTACAAGTTCACTTTTTCTCCAACCACATTTTTCCCAGACCTTTCTCAGTATGGGAAAAGATTAGAGAAGAGCTGGTGAAAACCTCCAAAATTCAAATTCTTCTATAGTATTAGCCTGACATAACCAGAGAGGCTATTATCAGAGCTCTTATACAAAGAGATTGCAGCCATTATTTGACGGTGCACTACATGGCACCAAAGGGACAAGTGGATTTTGTTACAGGACAAGTAGATTTATGAAGGTACTTGTCTTATGGACAAGTACATATTTCAATAAATTCCACACCCCTGAAAAAAACATTTATTTTTCAGAAAGACTCACATTCACTGGATGATTTCATCAGTGATGTCATTTGAGATGTCATCAGTGATGTCATGAGTGATGTCACAGACCATGTCATGAGTGATGTAATATGTGACGTCATCAGCAGTGCATTGCGGGCGCGCGAGTTATAGTTAGCTGAACTAACTATAACGGAGGAATTTCAATGGTTTTGTATGAGAGAAACGTCCAGCTGACTATAACATGGGTGAAACCTATGTTTTTTTCAGTGAATCTCTAAGGTTTTTTAAATGCTAATTCCTAACTATAACGTGAATGAAACCTATGGTTTTTTCAGTGAATATATATATATTCAGTGCCTTTCATTGTTTATTTTAATGTTGGTGTGCACTTATTCTAAACAACGACAGTTTGTTTTCTATGTCTATACACCATGTGACTCACTGAGAAGGTGGAGCATCACATAGCAAAAAAAAGTGTATTTAAACGTTTGCTGACCAGGTATGCGGTGTGTGAACAAGAGCACTAGTTGCTCGAAACGCGTCACCTGAGAGGTTGGAATTAAATCTCCCTTACTGTATCCTTCTGGGTCCGTGATATATATATTATATATATATATATATATCTCACCATACACGTTTGATTGAATGTGGTTTTCATTCTCCAGGTTTTATTGCGTGATTCAATGTGTGCAGGAGTGATAAAAACATTATGTAATTTATTTCTTTGTCCTAGAAGAAGGGGGATCTTGATTGAATACATCCACTGAAACACATCGATGTGCATTTGCACATCTACTGCCATCATTGAATTTTGAAAACATTTTTAAAATGTTCATGAATTAAAAGTTTGATGATGTAGGATGGACAGTAAGGAGGAGGAACAATATTTATGCAGAAATGTATATGTTTTCATTGTATTAAATCGTTCTGTATGTTTTTTAAAGTTTAAAAGATTCAAATTAATAAATATTTAATTGTTTTCTCTTGTATATATATTTTTGGGACATCAGGATAAGCCAGTCAAAACAATCATGTACCCACCATCTATGTAGCTATTGTCAGGACGGCAGTAGGCATCCAAACATCATTTGGTGAGCTTTTGGAAGAGACACCAGACCGATCACCAAGCACAAACATGGGCAATGATATCCGATCTATCTCTGAGCCGGAGTTCCCAAATAGAGCTCAGCAGCATCAGAGACTGGGCCCAGAATTTCCAAAGTTAGAGGCTGAAAATCGAACAAGATGGCTATATTACAGCAAATCCTCGCCAATCAACCATACAAGCCACTCATTTTAATTCCGACCCAGAAATAAAATGAAGAGCGCCCATGACCTTGCCAGAGTGAACTTGTCAATAGTTGGAGGACAACACTCATAATACCAGTAATAAAATTATTCTCTATCCAGACTACGTGTCCCGAAAAAAATGGGACCTGCTAAATAGAGTAGAGGTAATACCGTTAAACTTTGCTCCTCTCTTTCCGGCTTGGATCATTTTTGTTCCAAGGACATTGATCAGTTGCCCTCACCCCTACCATTATTCGTGAATATAACGAGTGTTCAGAAGGCATTTTTTTCCAGTCCGAGAACTGTGCAAGGTTTGGAGGAAAAAATCACACACAATTAGCAGAGTGGGGCGTAAAAATAGTAAAGCCCATTGAAAAGAAATATCTAGCAATCTTCATGAAAGATGGTCCCCCAGCTGGCAAGAACCCACGGTTGGAGGTTAGAGCCAGTGATAAACATGTGAAGAGTCACCTCTCTGTTCTAATCAACACCCATAGCACATCTGCACATCTGGTATCCACAGGTGAACTAATATTCAAGGCCTGTGTGCCCAGGAATGGTAGAAGCTGCCCCTCTAACCAGTTAAAAAGTACAGATTGGACATGGTATCTTGGTCCAGTGTCCATAGACAACAAAGTAACAAAGGGTTATACATTATTATAGTATGCTCTTGGAACATAGGAGGGCTGTCAGCCTCAGACGGGAAGAAAAGATGCCATATTTAACCTTCGAAAGATGGATATCATCGTACTTCACAAAACCTGGGTACTCGATTCTTTTACCTTGCCAGACTTTACAGTATTTGAATCTCCAGCCAGTTTATCAAAGCTGGAGAGCATCCTTCAGGTGGATTATCAAAGTGTGTAAAATAAATTAGTTTGCAGTGGATGCCACAACAATTGCTAAAGAAATTGGTAATATCCTCATTGTTAAAAATCAATCCTGAAAATATAACCAACGATGATAGCACTCTGATTTGGATTACAGAATCCATTTATTTACATCCTTCAAAAGGCAAAAGTTCGGAGACACTAGCTCATCGGAGGCCAGTCCTAAGAGCACAAAAACTGAAATTCCCAAATGCCTTTTGGTTATTAATGGGAGACTTTAATGCAAATTTAATGGACATTGGCCTTAGTTCGATATGGCAGGAGTCCAACAACAAGTATTAGAAGATTCCTCCTATTCAAAAGGCAGTTAGTTCCATAAAGACAAGCACCAACAGGAATTGAGCATTGCGCTTTACAGAGATAGATTTGCACCTAATGAATGGTAGATTCCCAACAGATTCACTGGTGGCTACATCAACACTTCGCTCAACAGGCTGGCCACGCTTGATTATATATGGATATCATTGGCAAACCTTCATCAGGTAAGTGCTTTCGAAGTACTGCTTGCATATGTAAGTGACCACGCCACGTTGAGATACACATTGGAGGTCATAAGTACTCGTCTCCCCAAGCTACACCCAGCAGGTGCCCAGAATGAACGAGAACATACTCAACGAATCAGATGGTCATTGAAGGACCAGGACGGATTTACCTATTTGGTGGAGCATTGTTTGGAGGATTTTGCTGCTAAATCCGGCAAGGATGGCACTACGGCCAACAATGATTAATCAGCTCCATGAGGCCATAGATCTTTCAAGTCTTCCTTCAAGCTCCAACATAGCACTGGTCAGTGCGCCCAGCTCCAAGAAGAGAGAAGGTGCCTAAAAACAAAATTAAACAAGTTCTAAGAGCCCAGTCCTGCAGTAACGGGAAGTAGTTTGTATGTCAAAAATAAAATGTGATCATTAAAATCTCAGTATAGGAGGAAGATTCAAGTACAATAATGAGTGTAAATGTAGTGAATTGGCAATCAGAACAAAAGTCTCAGAGTTTCTGGTATACCAGCAGGAAAGCCCCAGTCAGTGGCAATCAACGTCGCGTGTTCCTGCTGGGTGAAATGTATTGGGGAAACTATATGTTGACAAAAGTCAAATGAATCCCATGCTCCCAATGATCACCCAAATGAGAATGGCCATACCTTTCAAGTGTCTTCAATGTTTGTGCAGAAGGCAATTTGCCTAATGTGCTCCAAAGGCGTTTGGGCCCAAATGGCCTCACTGCTGCATACTAAATCTGGCCCCTAACAAGTGGGAAGATACAATACTAACTCTTTGAATGCGTATCTTGCCAGTAACCCCAGTCCTGATAGCTGAAGGGAACCCATGCAAATTCCAATTCACAAAATGGAGATGTAAAGTCACCTGAGTGAGAATTTCAGGTTGGCTGACAAGCTAGACGTGGGGGGCAAATGCTACACTTGAATGTTAATTCAGGAATTCGAAAAAAGGGCGAGGGACAGTCAACTATTCCCTTTTATAAAAACAGGTTTCTAAAGAGGATGGAAAATTGATGATGCAACACTGAGGATAACCTCATTTTTAACGCATTAGATTGAAGAGACAACTCAGGGCAAAATTAAACAATTGAGGTATCCTCCTTTCCTTGCTTAACCCTATAATAGCACTGTATTCGAGCACAAGTGCCAAATTCAGGGTCAACTCAAACTGGTTTACATCAGGTAAAATTCCAACTAATAAAGGGATAAAACAAGGGTGCCTGCAGACCCGTATGCTATTCAATCTGAATTTGGCTCACCTAAAAGGCTACTTGGATAAAGTACCCGTTTTCACTCCCACGTTAGCTGGCCAGGAAATCCAACTGCTCCAATAGGCGGAAGATACAGTACTAATAGACCAGACCAGAACTGGTCCTCAGAGATCCCTAAATGCATTGGCCCATTATTTCAAGGCTAACAACCTGTTAATAAATCTAACTAAGATAAAGGTCATGCTAGTGGACCGCAAATTAATAAAGATTCGGTCTTGGTTTCTTCAAAAAAGACCTGTCATGCAAGTGCCATCCTACAAATACCTTGGGATATGCCCGGACAAGAGAGGAGGAATCGCCCCACAAACTTAACAATGAAAGACGCTCATTAAGACTAATGGAAAGAACATAAAGACAGCATCCCTCCCACCCTAACCTGACACCACTCAGATCAGCGAAATCTACATACAAAAAACACATTTTTAACGAAAAAGCATCCTTCTTCCGTACACAACTCGATCTGGCCAAAAACAGACCTAGAGAACTTTTCAACATTATCCAGCACCAAACCTCCTCCGCTCCCCCTAACCAGATGGCCTCAACCGCTAGATGTGAAGGGGGAAAAAAATAAATAAAAAATCGTTAAAATAGATCAATCATTCCAGTCAACGCAGATCCCAACCAACCCCCTACTTTCTCCTGTTATCTCTTCTAATTCACACTCCTGACACCCCAAGGTTCCCCCTCATACTCATCCCCACTTCACCCCACCCTTACCCCTCATCACACATTCCGTCTCCTATTCCCTCCCTAAACTATCCCCACACCTTCCCACCCCTACCCCTCTTGTACCCAACCTCCCATACTCACGGTCAAAAAACAATGCCTCTTGGCATAATTTCCTCCCTGTAACTGAGCACGAAGTCCACAGCATTATTACTAAACTAAAACCATCCTCCCATACCAAAGACCCCCTCCCTTCTAACCTTGTCCAAGACCTAAAGCACATCATCTTCCCATCCTGGACCTCAATCATCAACACCTCCCTTGCTACGGGAAGTGTCCCTAGCTCTCCACCATTATCAAAAACGCTAATGCTGATCATAAATGACTTAAACAACCTCCGCCCCATCACTAACCTCCCCCTTCTTTGTAAAGCCCTCAAAAAATGTGTCTTGCTCCAATTAGACAAACAAATCGAAAAATTCAACCTTCTGGACCCCTTACAATCAGGCTTCAGAAAAGGCTGCAGCACTGAAACTGCCATACTAAACATTGTTTTTTTTTTTGTTTTTTGGAAACCTTTATTTGACATTTTCAACCAGATACAAACACGGGCCTACAACCCCCAGGGCTGGCCGCTAAGCAATTGCAACAATATTACGATAAAACTTCAGACCCAGCCTCCCGGGGAGCATAGTCGCTACATCCACAATGCGTACTGGTTGGAAGACATATCAAATTGGGAACAGGATACAAAAGGTTTCATTTTATAATATAAAATAGAAGATCAGGTGCCATACAATATCTCAAGTTATGAAGAGGGGGCGAGCGAAATAGCAGTGTGTCCACAGTTAATTCGTTTTCATGTAGGTCAGTGGCGTTAAAGCCGACGACACCCGGATAAACAAGCATATTATTACGGTTCGCGCCAACATTTATGCCCGCCCCGTGGCCCCGAAACATCGCGAGAGTTGAAGCACAGATGTGAAAGCAAAGATGGACCGAACAACTGACCCGGAAAAAGAGAAAAGAAAAGGCCAAAGAAAGATAAGAAGAGAAAAAAGGCCATAGAACAAAGAGAAATCCCATCCCCCAACCCCCCACCCTGCACCCCTGCAGATGACTACGGCCTACCCCCCTAGCAGCGTGCCTGTCGGCCAAGAACCGAAACCCGAAATATAGAAGGAACAGGGAAAAAGGAAAAAGAAATTAAACCCCACCCTAAGAGGGGAAATGGAGGAGGGCTTTATTCAACGCACTCCCGGTCTCTCGCCCCCGTCGTAACCAACCCCGCCCCGGACTCCATTAATGCAATAAAACAATCCCGTTAACCATAATACCACAAAGAACAACCCAGACAACAATCTCAGCCTTGGCCCCGTCGAGTAAATTCTCTGAGTCCATCAGGGGAAGAAAGCCCCGTCCTCAAAATGTCAAAAGGTACACAGAAGTTGACAGAACAGGGGCCCACAGATGAAAAAAGAAACGCAGGTCCCAAAGTAGTCGGCTGGTACCAACGATGCCCCTCCCAGTCTCCGAAGCCAGGCTTTATCCCATCCGCCATCTTGATAGACCGACTGGGGAGGGGGGGGGGTCGACACAGTCCAAAACAGTTCACAGTACCAATTAAAAGGATCCGAAGTGGGGACAGCATGTAAATGTTCCGACAGTGGCAAAACCGGGGATTCCAACGGGTTAATTGAGTCACCAAGCACAGTACTTTCGGGTAGCTCCACTGCGATAGGGGCAAATACAGCTTCCAGCGCCGGGTCTAAGTACGCCACCGGGGCGTCAATCGAAAGGCGAGCTGGCCGCCAGGTCTCGGGCGTCAAGTCAGGATCCGGTCTCAATCCTTCGATTCTATCCGCCGCCAACAACAGGCTGCAGGTCTGGGCGTTAACAGTCTCCTTGAGTGCCACAAGGGCCTCCAGCACCGTCCGCATTGACGGGCCACTTTGAGCCTGCTCCGTCAGCCTCCATTTGGACTCAGGCATGGTGTTTCCCACGGAGAGGCGCCTTCTCCGGGGGAATATTAGGCGGAGCAGAGATGAGCCATGAGGGACAGACTGTTAGCGTGCAGTAGCGTGCATTGAGATTCCAACCCAAGGGGCACCGGCAATATGAATGCCGGACCCCTGGCACGGGACCCCCGCAACACAGCACCGTGCGTCACTCGTCACCTCACCTCCTATAGAACACCAGGCAGCAGATGGTAGCAGGGCAATCCCAAAATTTCGAATGTTCCAGAGACCGGACCCAACCACATTCAACCGTTCGTTGTTGTTCAACTCGGACCCGGCTAGGCCAGCACTCAAGATCCCGGGTTCTCGGCTGAGTTAGGCCTCAAATCGGCCCTCGACGTTACTCCGCTCCACGATGTCGGAGAAACTCCGGGATCACATCATCAGAGTGCAAATCGGGTCACACACACGGATCCGGGGCAGGAAATCAGGATAGGTGACAGGATAGTAGAGCGTAGGACGGAGGTCAGCGGAGCCGGGAGACTATGCGGCCGTCTTGGTTGGTGTTGTAGCTCCTCCTCCATACTAAACATTGTTGATGACATCCACCACTCCCTTGAAAATGTTGAGACATGTCTTCTTATCCTCCATGATCTCTCCACAGCTTTTGACACTGTTAACCACTCGGCCCTACTTAATGTGCTAAAAGATCGCTTCGGCCTCAATAGTACTACCCACAAATGGTTTTTCTCCTATCTTCAACATCCAGCCCAGTAAAATAAAATTCAAGACGGTCTATCTAAATAAACTCCCTCCGGTCAACCTCGGAGTCCCCCGGGGATCTATTCTCTCACCTTCACTCTTTAACCTCTTTATGGAACCCCTAACCCTTATTCTAAATCAAGCTGGTATCAACTACCATCTTTATGCCGATGACGCCCAACTCTATTACAAGATCAAAACCCACGCTGACATCAAACACCTTAATAACACCCTCACTAAAATCCAATCCTGGTTCCACCTTAATCATCTCAAACTCAACCCCCAAAAAACTGAAATGATCCTCTTCTCCCCCCAAAACAATCCTCTCCCCATTCAAATTTGGATCTCCAACCTCAATGCCCTCAACTGCTCTCTCTCCTTGTCCAACTCAGTAAATATCTTGGTATCTCCATCGATAACTGTCTAAACCTCAATGTCCACATCAAAAATTCGGCTAAAGGAGCCCTCATCACTCTCAGTCATCTCAAGAAAATCAAACCATTTCTCCCAACTGAAGATTTTAAAGTAGTGGTTCAATGCCTGGTCCATTCACAAATCGATTACGGCAATGCCATCCTCTCCGGGATCCCCAAGGTCCACCTAGCTCCACTCAAATCTGTACTCAACCTTGCAGCCAGGCTCATCACCGACTGTAAATGGTTGGACCACATTTCCCCAGCTCTCAAAACTCTAAAATGGCTCCCCATCGAAGGCAGATCCAACTACAAAAACGCATGCATCACACACAAAGTCCTCCATCAAAATGCACTACCATACATTGCCAATAAACTCTGCAAAGAGGGCAGCACATGACCCCTAAGAAGCACTAACGCTCTCCTTGTCCCACCACTGTTAAAAAAGAAATCCACTCAATCCCGCTCCTTCTCCGGAAATGCCCCTGCATCTGGAATGCCCTCCTCAAAGACCTATAACGGAACCCTTCCTACACTAGCTTTAAAAAAAGATCTAAAAATTCACCCCCTCAATAAATATTGGGGGTCTCTACCTGCCCATAAACTCGCTCTTCCATATCTTATAGGTATTTCAACTCTTTCCTACGAGTATCAGTTTACATGATATGTATAACCTCAAGCCTTTTGTTATTATCTGTCTTACCGGCTGTATATCCTATAATGATGTTGTAAATGTTGTAATTTTGTTTTACCATATTTATCTCAGTCTTGTAAAGCGCTCTGATGTTTTTGTTATTCTTTTATGCTGTAATTTGTCTCTTACCGTAACTAGCTCTATCATGTAAAGCGCTCGGATACCTCTGGGTCCAGCCAGCGCCATATAAAACCTCTAAAATAAATAAATAAATCAAGGCCCAACATAGCTCCGACAACTCCCTGACTTGGAGATTTTGCAAATTGTTTAGGTCGATGCTGTGCTCACACCAAAGAGCCCTACTGAATGTGGTGCATTAATGCAATCAATAGCATAATGAAACACTGATTTTCAAAAGTAGGCCGGCCAAATGGATGGACAGAGTCCAAATCAACTGCTACAGAAACATTTTCTCCCTACCAGACTGCACCACACAAGCACAAATTCAACTGGAATTCCACCTGATACAGTATTTGCTATTGAAAGCAAAGTTTTTGGTATACTGCCTAAAACTGAAAAAGGCCATGCTGGGCGTTAAAGCATTTCCTTTGGCGGACAATAATGCAGTCGAATTCCTCATGGACACAATTCCTAGCCACCTCATTGAACAATTTAGAAGCTCACAACATATGGTCTGCTAATCTTTCACAAATAGATTTTGAAACTTTTATCAAGACAACAAAGAACATCCGGGGTTTGTTTTTTTTTTCCCCCGGGTCCAATGATTATACTACTATGGTGCCAATCCAAATCTTGTCCGGTCATACCCCGGCCTAGGCCCAGCAGTAGGCCTCCCAACTGGTAGCCAAAAAGAATATGAAGCTGAGACAGTTGCGGGATTTATGGCCTTTCCACTCGAGCGAAATGATCCCTCCCAGTTATAATACTGTGTAAACTGGTCTAATGCTTATTCTAAATGGCTTTCTTAAACCATGGTGGATATGAGGACAAAAAAAAAACAAAGAACATCTCTGCAGATCTTGATGGGAAGGCACTGAAGGAGATCTACTGTAGCGGAGCAGTCAAACTATACGCGCTCAGGTTGCTGTAAATGTATATATCCCAGCACCTCTATAAGGGTACGAAGAAGCAGCTGATGAGGCTAAGATTTGGGATTATACTCCTGAAAGCATATTGGTATGGAAGGAGGGGCAGAGATATGGACAAACAGTGCAGACTCTGTTACATGGGGCTTAAATCCCTCATTCATGTTGTCTACATTTGTAAAATGCTTTTACCTCCCAGAAACTTCTGGCTACGCACCATCTTCTGGGCTTTAAACATGCATACTTGTATTAGGCAAAAGTATGCTGCTTAATGTGGGAATTCTCTCAGTTGTCTGCTCAATTTTTGAAAATGTTTAAAGTAGCTATTGACTCACTCTCAGGAGCTGCAGTAGCAGTGGGTCATCCAGGATCCCCGAAATTGTCTGGAATTACGATGTTCCTTAACCAGGCATGTTTTACAGGGAGCGGGAAGCAATAATAGCCAGCTTCTTATTTAGATGCAATAGTCTGGCATTTTTACGCTTTTAGATCTAGCCGTTGGGTGGCTTCCCAAAGCACCTTAATCAGCATTCCAAAGTATGTACATTTTTAATTTTAACTTGCATCAGAGTTTTAACTGATACTATTTGGGTTGACGCGCTGGGCTGCCGCAGCAGTACAGTGTTCTTGAGAACAGTGTTCTTGAAGGCACTTTAATTAGCCCTTGTGTTTTTTGTAAATAGGGACTGATAAAAGCTAGCTTCTTATTTAGATCCAGAAGCCTGCCACCATTAGGCTTGACTAGTCCACCAGCCAATGTCCAGTGGGCAGCTTCCCAAAGCACCTTAATTAGCATTCCAAAGTATTTCAAATTTGCCACATTAAGTTGACGCATTAGTACCGTGCTCCTCAGGATGCTTGAAAGCACTTTAGTTAGCCTCACGTCTGCTCAGTTTTTTATGTACGAGCAATTTTTTTCTAATTTGTATTTTTTGTGTGGAGTTTTGTGACGTACGAGTGTAATCATTTTTAAATTTTTTTATTTATGAACTGTTGGCCTTGTAAAGACATGAGGTTGAAAAATTACATATTAGGCAGGGCAAATACATCAGGAACACTGCTGTAAACATGACACAATTTTAGACAACATCTAGGTCTCAGAGGGATCTCACTCCCCCCCCCCCCCTTTCTCCCATGCCACCGCACAAGGCACAAAAGTCAGTACATTACAATGTTAAAGAACCTCCGGGAAGGGCGGCATTTTAATCACTATACCTTGGTGGACTTTTATTGGGAGGCGTGATATGGAGTAGACTCTCCTCATCATGGCTTTCTGGGACCAAAGGGGAGTTGTCCGTTTGGGGAAGGTAGGAGGTAAAGGGTTCTCAAATGTCCCGGGGGCTGGACTTCAGGTCCCAATAGTTGGATAATTGTTCATGACAATATAGAATGTCTGTGATTCAGTCTTGGGTTTGTGGTGCCCGTTTTCCTCCCCAGTTCATTGAGATTCTGTGCTTTGTGAGGAGGAGCATTAGAGCAATAGGTCTACGAGAGCCGCAGGGCATATCCTTCACATAGCCCAGTAGCCCCAGGAGTGGAGATTGGGATATCAATATATTCACGACTCTCCCTATTATACCGAAGATCTCTACCCAGTAGGTGGCAATCGCGGGGTATTACCAGGCAAGGTGAATGAAGTCTGCCAGGGGCGAGTGACAGCGTGAGCAGTGGGAGTCTAGGGACAGCCCCATTTGGTACATTTGTACAGGGGGTCGGTATATGCGGTGCAAACATTTTAAATGAGTAAGACTTAATCTTTAGTTAGGGGATAGCAGCTCAAATTGACCACAGCAGAAAGCCCACTGGGCGTCAGTTAGGAGAAGGGCTAGGTCTCTTCCCCAAGCCGCTCGGGCCGGTTTTGCCGCAGCAGGTGCGGTGCGCTGCATGTGATTATATAGGGATGTTATCAGCTTGCGGGGTGTATATGAGGTATAATGCTGTAAGTTTCTTCGGTGGAGCTGGGAAGGGGTCATATAGCGCCCGGCATGTGGCTCGCAGCTGATAATACAAAAAGGCATCAAGGGGTGTTTACGTCACGGTGGCCAGTGCTGGAGGGGCAAGGAATTGGTCGACTGGGTAGAGGTCTGCAAAGGTGTGAATATTTCGCTTGCTGGCGCGGTTGCTTGCACCCCTATCAAGTAGAGAAGGCAGCAGGGGGTGTTTCACCAACGGAACGGATGGGGCAATAAGTTGTGTCGTACCTGCATGTCGTGCCATCTCAACGCACGCCCAATGCATGCATCGTGGGGCGTTGGGCTCTGAGGTAGGCGGTTTATAAGGAAGAAACAGCGATGTAGATAAAGGCCATGGGGAAACCTGATCAGTCTCTACCGCGAAGTGTTGTTGAAAAGGTGTGGGGTGAGCCCAGTGGTGTAGAAAGTGTGCCTGGACTCACAGCGCATAGAGCTGTAGGTCTGGTGCATCCGTAAATGTAAATGTAAATGTGTTTGTATTTATATAGCGCCCTCTACCCAGAGGTCTCGTAGCGCTGTATTCATACCGCTGTGGAACCCTTCCTGACTTTCCTGTGAGATGTCCACTCCTGACCACCCTCAAGGTGAAGCCAGGCCTCCAAGCGCTGCTGGGGCCGTTGTGGAGATTATTAATCCAAAACAAAATGCCAATACTGCCAAGTGATTTCAATACACTTATTTTACACCGTGCATATGGACAAGACTGTATGCAGGAAGGAATTTATCTCTTCAGACTAAATCAATTCAAATCTGCATTTTATTTGCACAATTCATCATTTTTGTTATTTTTTCAAAATATTTTTTCTTTTCAAAGATACTTTTTGAAGCACATTACAAATAAACAATACAAAAGATAATCTTGTCACAACTCACCTATATACACCATTCATACCAATAAGACATTGCAATCATACTGTGAACTCATTCAAACTCCTAACACTCTAAAAGGCAAAAAACACTTTTTGTACAATTATAAACAATATATGGGAGAGAAACCATAGATATACAATTTAATATGAATCACTTTGATCTACAGATTTGTTCGATTCTCTTATGGTTTCCACGAGAGAAACGTGATATCAAAGGGTCTAAGCGTTTCAAACTCCAGGTTTTAGGAGTTCTCGTCAGGACCAATAGCTGCGAATGACAAAAACAAGGGGGACCTGTTTTAGTGTGTAACCTGTTTGTGTGTAAACCTACATGGGTTCAACCCCCACATCTCTGCCCCTTACCTCTCTAAGTGTAGCAAGATGTGCCTCATATATTCCACATTAGTCACGGAGCGGGACCACCTGTGTAGCAATTAAATACATTTACTGAAGTAGCTTACTAATGACACTGTTTCATTACATTCATGCTCAACCTCATACTTACTTAAAGCAAGGTGTTGTTTGTCCTTGGTTCTATAATGGGAAAAGGACAAGGATTCCGTCAATGGTTGAAATTTTAAACTGGGGCTGGAAATTCCCATGTATAACTCGGCATTTCTTACCAGGTAGTTCGATGGTGTCGCCGAAAAAGTTGGCTATAAAATCGATCAAATCAATGATCACAGGGCGTCTGTGGGGGCCAAGAGCGGAAAAGTCTTAGTGCGCGTGGTGGACATAAATAATTACGTCCTTTAAATACTCTACGAGTTTCAACTCCCTTATCGGCATAGCCTTACCGGTAACTGTACCGCTGGGCGCCGGCATCTGTGTCTGTTCGAGCGCGGAATCCAGTCGCGTCTAAAGGGTCAAAAACCGGGAGCGATTTAGTGGATGATTACGCAAATTCAGCGGCTTCTAGTGTTTTCAATTCATGTTAGGGCTCGTACCTTCAAGTCACTGGGTGATCCGGTCGGGTCCCGTCCTCCGATCTGGTGGTTGAGACGCCCGATGATCTATTTACTTCCTGGTTTCGGCGTCACGTGATTTAGTCAAGTATTTTGGTCGCCATATTTGAGTGGTTGGATTCTCACATGTCGTCGCTTAACTTTTTGTGTTTGCTGGTATATTAGCTTGGAATCTCCATGGGATTTTCGTGGTTCTTATTCTTAAGTTGTATTTAAACGAAAAAACGTGTCAAGTTGTGCATTCAGATCGGTGGTGTCTCCGTTGGGGGGCATCTTATGATGGGGGACCTTTCCCTCAATTATGAACTCTTCCTCAAGTATGACATCAGTATTAATGTTTTCTTATAGTTTGAACATCTCAGAAATTTCATTTAACCCATTGGTAGCCGTATTAAATCTGACAATCATTGAGGCTTCTTTTTTAGACAATTTCATGTCTAGATCTTGTGGAGATTAAGCAAGCTATTGCCCAGAGTCACAGAGTGGGACCCATGATTAGACTAGGCACAGAAGCGAGAATTATCAGGTACGGGGAGATTGAGTCTAAGAGCCGCCGAGGCGGGAATTGAACCCTGGTCCCGGGCCAGACCTCTGCATCAGGGTCTACCGCTCTAACCATTGAGCCACGCTTCTCCACTCAGTGATTATGGCAGCGTTAATAATTTGTACGATAAGCGGGGCTGTTGCCCCGTCCAGACTAGCGTAATAAGGTTGGAGCAGAGACGATTAAAAAAAGACTTGTGTGATTGAGATAGGGATATTCACAAATCGATAAAGAAATGTAGGTAATACAACGATTTTCACAATGGCGATCCATCAAGTCATGGACAGCGGAAGTTAAGACCACAGTGGAACTCTGTCCTCTAGGTAATGATTTGTATTAAATGTACAATTCTCTAAAAAAAATGATTATTTAATTCACTATTCCCCTGGTTGCAACTTAAGATCTACTGATACCTCTTTGGTGGTGGTCTCCAGTATTAGGCGGTCTTGACTTGGAGACAGGTCCTTTCATTTCACTATCGTTAAACTGTGAAATTCACTTCCAATAAAGCTGTGGAAAAAGCATGCTGTCCTGAGCTTTCGTAAGGCACTCAAAACTTGGCGATGTATGTGCAAATGTTTACTTTACCGGTCTATCTTTCTCCTCAGCATCATGGCATTCAGTAAAGGTAACATAGTGCTAAAAAAAAAAAAGCAGATGCACCTACTCCTTTAAAAGAAACAGCGTGAACAGGACAGTTCTGAAAGGATGATATATGAACATAATACAAAGATCCCCTTAAATAAATACATAATAATGTAGGTTTTTAATTTAGCAGACTCTGATATGATGGATATCTTGCAGTTGTATTTGGTTGCCAGATGGGCAGGAGTGACTGGTAAGAGATTCATTAGTGGGAAAGTGGCCCTCAGGTTCGGTGCTTCATTAAATCTCCACAGCACGATTAAACGTAGGGGTTGATGCTTTAACTTCTGATATATTTCTAGTCACATATCCCTCACCTTTTAAATATTTTCCATGTGCAAAACTGGATCCAGACACTTTTTCATAGTACCTAAGCGTGCCAGGTGGTGGCGGCGTGTAGCTCCATACGGAGGCCGTTTCTCTCCAGACGTGAGGTGCACAGCCTATATAGGTGCCTCTTCTGCGTGCTGATGTTAATTAATTTCAGTCCACACCTCCAGACATGGATTCAGAGCTTCTCTCATCTCTCAGAGACTGATTTTTCCATTTTTAATTCGACAAATTTCTAGAATGCAAGGAATTAATACCCCCTAAAACAACCGGTTTTTAAACCCTGTAAAGACTGTCATAAGCAGCTGTCTGTGACGGATCTCCACTAGGTTTGCCTGTGGTGTCTGGGGTAGAACCACAAAACCAAGACCTGCAGAGACTGCTTGTCTATGAACCAGAAAGGCATCAGGGAATGTTGAGACTAAACTTTATCTCCAAGCACAATGAGACGTAGTGTTGGGACCGCACCAAGTCTTAGGCTTGATCCCATTCCCGCTCTAATTACCTGAGTCGACGGAGACGCCCTAGAGGCCGGTCTACATTGTGCTCCAAGTCCTCAGCAAAAAAAAAAAAAAAAAAGAAGTTGTCGAATCGGAGTTCCGCTTTTCCACACCATTCCTAATAATCACCTGAGGAAGCATGTTCAAACTCCTGAAGTCAGCAGACGTCAGAGCAGATGCTGCAGCTGGTTCCAGTACAACCAGAGACCTTCCACCAGCAGGTTATCTCTTGGTGCTAGCTGGTCCATCAGAGCTACATCTGCCCTCGGCTCCAGTTCTGACGCTGTCCCCGGTACCCAAGCCCGGCCCAAGTACATTAACGCCAAAGCCGCCCTCGCTGCCCAGAATGACCTTTCCAACGCAGACTTGTTGCCGGTCCTACTTCGACTGATGTTGCAACTGAATCAGACAGAGGTTTCTGCACACACTTTACTACAAGGCAGGCAACATGCTTTTACACTCCTCTTTTGGGATAGACTCTGACAACAATTACGACCACTGTGATGTTTTTTATTCAGCTCTATTTCGATGACAAATGGTATGAGACTTGCAAGAGGCTAGATATGTCCTCTGACAATTCCCTTTTCTTTCCTCCGGGCCCAGCCACGAAAGATTCTACATCCCTAGCCATGATGCGCAGGGCGGCTGGAGTCCTTGACCTCCACGCCTTGGAGGGTAATACAAACATCTTGACTGAAGTCCTGGAACCTGGCCAGACTGCTTCTAAGCCTCTACTTCCTTTCAAGGAAGCCTTGAAGTATACCCTCCTAGGGGTTTGGGTTAAGCCTCGTTCCGGCCCTCAATTTAACTGGCAAATTGCCAGGCGCCATGGTCCTGCTCCAGTCGACCCAGCTTTTTTGTCACAGCACCCCTCTTCTGAGTCTTGCGGTGTAAGCATACACTAGCAAGACTAACCCTAACAATTTCCTTACCACTTCCCAACTGGGAATCAAAGAGGGTGGAAACTATTGGGAAAAGCGTATTCTCCTCAGCTAGTTTGGACATGCAATTGATCAAAGTCTACTGTTTGTTTAGTGTCCCCTTCCAGGGTCACAGCCACCCAGGGGGAGGCAGAATCCACCAATTCTATCGGGGTTGGCAAACTACCACATCAGAGAGGGGGTTCGCCAAATTGTTTGCAAAGGCTACACCTTACCCTCCCTTTCGTCCCTGCTGCACCTTCCACCAGCCCGCAAACAGAGGACCATCTCTCCATTTTACTGCAGAAGTGCGAGCCCATTTGCTTAAATTCCCAGTAGTGATGCGCTTTTTGAAAGGGCAGCAACACATGTTTCCCTCTTCTTCGTGTGTGATGCCCCAATCGGACCTCAATCTCGTCCTTATTTAATGTATTCTATACAAGTTGCTCAACAGCTCTTCTTTTTCGGCTTCTCACCATCAAAACGGTGTTCCTGGTTGCCATCACCTCAGCACAACTGAGTGAGCTTCAGCCTGTGTCTGGTAATACACCATGCACCACCTTCTTCCCTGATAAGCTGGTTCCACGAACTAAAAGATCCTTTCTACCGAAAATTGTGATGGTTTCACGTTGGTCAAACCATCATCCAGCTGGTGTTCTGTGCTCGCCCTCACCCCTCTAAGGAGGATCCACCTCCAATAGGTATTGCCCTGGTATCTATTAAAGAGGTGAGAAATCTATGTATAGAAGTCTGTATCAGTAGAACAAGTTACTTACCTTTGGTAACACTGTCTGGTAGAGACTCAATCTAGCTGCAGATTTCTCACCGATCCTCCCCGCTTTATGACTGGACTCTACCCATTAATAGGATCCCAAGTCTAGGAATCCGCACACTGGTCTTTCAATTTGCTTTTGGGGCTCCACGTCTGGGGGCGCAGACAGTCTCAAAAGCAACCAACGTCACCTTGCGGGAGTGGTGTCTATTTAGGCTCTGCACTTCACATATGGAGCGGAACGTTGTTGGTGCAGAGCCAAACAGTGCCACCTTTCAGTGCTTAGAGGTACTGTGGAAAAGTCTGACGCCTGGGGAATATTCAAGAGGTGAGGGATATGCGATTAAATAGAGCTTCTACCAAAAAGATTGTTATCGCAGTGAAGTCACTTGATAATCATGGGCATTGAAGGGGCAGTGGTGAAGGTGAGGCCCTGTCAGAGGACTCTGATGTTTGAGCGAGAGTAGGCATATGGACATCTCAAAAGTTAAAGTCCAATAATGTCTGATGAAGATACCTCTATTCTTTAATGTCCAGGGTTACTGTCTAGAGTGACGCCACCCTCTTAGCTGCTTATGAGAACTTCCGGCAGATGTTGCCTGGCTCCAGAAGATAACATTTTGTTGCAATAATAAAATTGTAAAGGTACAAGAAATCAAGGATGTTTTACTTAAGAAAAAGATTGGAGGCTGCACCATGATTCTATATAAAACCCATAATCTATTTGAAACTCACTAGCCCTAGCAGCAATAAAAGACAGAGGAAAATGCCTTATTCTAAGAATTGTCAAGATGGAAAATGAACAGTAACTCATTAGAAAGTAATCGGAAATGCTATTAACTTTCTTTAACTAAACTTATACTTGCCATGTTCCATTGTGAACTACTTCTTTGGCAACAATCAAAAAACGGATTCTGATAAAATATAAGAGTACCAATTATCTGGCCTATATCTAGCACACATGGCTCATGATTGTATGCACATATGGCCACAACACATCATGGGCTTAGTAGAGTGCTCCTCCGGACATAAATGAATTCCTCTATACGCAAGTCTTATATGTGAGTGGGCTGCACACAGACTATACCTATCCAGAATGAATGTGCATGCATACATGTATCTACAGTGGCTGGAGAGCTGAGGTGCAAAAATCCAACATTCATAGCCAGACTGCCAATGAAACACTTGTATATGTAACACTCACTTGAAGATCGATTGACAAAGCGTTGCTTCACAGACTCCTCAGTGCAGAGATCTTCATTATTTTTGTCTTTTAAAGATAATGCGATATTGGCAATCAGAGGACCTGTTATCCAAAGCAAATAGAAGTCGTTAATTTACAAGGCTATGTGCAATGATCTACACAGAAGGTGTTAAAGATTACAGCACCTTGCACTTTGGAGAGCATTGCACTGTACCATATTTTCCATCATAAGGAATTGCAGTCCTTCAAAGTGAAGCAACTGGTAAATGCACTACTGTCTTAAAATACTACATGAGAGGAAGAGGTATGCCGTTCCTGTTGAGGGGGAAAGGCGGCCAGGGCGGTCAAAAACCCCAGCCTGAGGTGGAGACTGGGTGTCTCCCAATTTGGGAAGTAGGTCCCTCACACTCCCAACTGGGTGTCCTATTTCATCATAGGGCTTGCTCCGAGTCAGGCCTGCACAGCAATGCCTGACGAGCACCCTATGAAGGGCTCTTTGTCGGAGATCTTTTTCCCAAGCCATTTAGGTGAAGTGCGGGCATGGGTCCTTGTAGTGTAGATGTTGTTACAGTGTATGGTGAAGTGGTGTGTGATGAGATAAAATGAGGCGCAGTGGTACTCCAAAATGAATTTATTCTGGTCTCATTTAAAAACGGTTAGGGGGACACCAATGGTATGATGGTCAGAGGTGGCTTGATATGAGTGGTCAACATGTTTCTCGCCTCATGTGTAGGAAATCACATGGCGATTCTGCAGGACCAGTAATACTATATCTACACAGTGGTTGGTTACTCCCTAGCCTCCATTCCCCCTCAACAGGAACTGCATACCTCTTCCTCTCATGTTGTGTATTTTGGGGCTCGTATGCTGGACCTATAAGCGGCCCTGATCCCTCTTTTGTTCTAGTTTTAAAATATTAGTCAGGTTAATGACAGAGTGCAATAACGTCATAAAACAGAAGCATCAGAAGTAGCATCTTCAAAGATTATTCAATTTTAAAGAGCAATAACCAAATTCACACTGTGTGTTACAGCAATATGATGTATCATAATCAGAGATGGCCATAAGCTGGGAGAGCCGTCATTATGATAAGAGGTTTACAGATAAAATGGCAGTTATACACAGTTCCAGAATAGAACCTTTGAGCAGGCCCATCCATGTTTCACTGGCCAGCCTCTTACTCACTGGCTTACCCCTGTTTTAGGCAAGCATTCTAACAGATATAGGAGTTTTTCAAAACTTCACGGTGCACGATTTTCAAATGTTTCATGGTTATGCCATTCTACGAGCCCCCATAGGGCTGCTATCCACACCTCCATAAAATAACATTGTAAAAAGTATAAGATGCTGTAAAAAAGCATCTCTGTAATCTGGTGATGGAAATGAGTTGAGAAACGCTGACACCACATTTTGACACGTCCACTCTATGGTAGACACTGTGGTAGTGCCAGCATTTCTAATTCAAATTGTCTCAAAGTAAAGAAGCTCATTATTGCCCACCACAAACACTGCATAATTGGCAGTGGTACTGCTACATGTAGTCTTCATCTCCTGCCTTCTATCAACCATTGAGCAATAAAGATAAAGATGTTGCTATTTTCTATTGGTTGGTTGAAAGCTTTATTCGATTTGCAAAGAGATCTTACAAGCATAACATACGTTAAAAAACAACATTTAGAAAAAGTACAAGTATGTCATACATTTTAAAAAAGGTAAAATTTTAGGAAACTCCCTAAGATAAATTAGCTAAAAAAGAATTAAATCGATATAGTCAATCTATTGCAACGAATCAACCAAGAACGTTTTAAAAATTTAGAGACACCACAAACTATAAGTGGAGAGGTATCAGTCAATAAAATTCGGAGAGCCACCGAATGCATACGTGTTCCCAGGCGTTTGAAGAGGGGTTTCAACCAGCATCTCCTTGGATGGATATAGTCTGGGCACTCAAAGAATACATGTGCCACCGTCTCAGGCCTGGTTGGACAACAAGCGCAAAAGGGGGATAAATGAGCATAGGACTTCCACTTCAATACAGTTGCTCTTAACGGAAGAGTGCCAACTCTGAACTTGAAATAAAGGGCCCTGTCCATTGGCATAGTAATTAGGTCCATGTAGGGTTCATATGATACCACATCCTTTATTTTGAGGAACGCTGCCGTCGAATTGCAATGATGTGGATTCCCAATTAGTTGGCAAGAGACCCAGTCCCAATATAGTTTTTTGAGGACTGCCTTAGGAGGAGCAGATCTCGTAGTCCAGCAGTCTCCTAGGCCCAGTTCCCCCAATAGAGTTTTTATGTCCCTCAGCCACTTGATCTTATTCCAGCCCCCCGTGTTCAATATTTCTGATAGGCCGTCGGCATAGGATTTTAATTCCGGGACCCTCCATATGCGGGACCATAGGAGCAATGGGCGAAGACGGGCCTGGTCTTTGATGCTTTTACAGCCCAAGTCCAAGAGCACTGGAACTGTTGGAGTGCTCAAGGGAAGAGCTAGGAGGTCCTTCAGGAACTTATTTTCAGTCTTGGATAGGGAATCCAAATTGCAGTGACCCCATAACTCCGCGCCATACAAGGCTGAAGTAACCCCCCTTGCTTGTAGATCTCAATTGCAGGTGCCACTGAAGATCTGGGGGATGCATGATATTCCTTGAGTAAGGCACCCCCAACCCTTTTGTGACAGAGGACCACCATGTCGATATGTGAAGGCCAGCTCATTTTATCATTCAGGCGTAGACTCAAATAATCAAATTCGGTCACTTTCTCCAGAGGGACTGAATTCAACGTAGGAGGGCGACCTAATTTCCTTGGTGGACGTAGTATCAGATATTTTCGTTTTTTCTACGTTTATCACCAGCCCTCTGGTTACGCAAAAGTCCTAAAAACGGGTCAACAACTTCTGGAGACCCTGGGGGGTCTTTGAAATGAGCAGAGTGTCATCCGCAAACAATAATGTTGGGATCCGCACACCCCCCAGACAGGATGCGTCCACAGGTTCCTGTAGCAGATGCTCCACCACACCATTTACATATAGGGAGAAAAGTGTGGGATCTAACACGCAACCCTGTCTGACGCCCCTACAGACAGGGATCCTATCTGTTGTTTCACCATTTCTCCCCCAGCGAACCTGGGCGAAATTGTTCGTGTGGAGTTTCATAAGAAGAAACAAAATGTACGGGGGCAGGCCCAAACGATGGAGAACCCTCCAGAGTTCTTCCCTGGGAACTAGGTCAAAGGCAGTCTTCAAGTCAATGAAGGCCAAATAGAGACTGCCCTTGCCCAGTTCCACCACCTTCCAGTGCAGTAGTGTTAGCCTAAAGACCTGCTCAATTGTGCGTGTTCCTGAGCAAAAGCCTGCTTGGAACTCCGATAGAACTGGATTCTCATCCACCCATTGAAGGATTCTCCCCAGAATGACTTTTCCAGCTACTTTTTGTGTAGAGTCAATCAGGCTTATTGGCCTGTAGTTCCCTGGAATGTCTCTACTTCCCTTTTTGTATATGGGGACTACCACTGCCCCTCTCCACGACTCTGGGATCGGGCCGCCCTCCAAGATGGCATTCAAGAGGGCCGAAATCATTTGGCCCCAAGCAGATGGGTAGGCCCGCAGTAAATCCCCTGGGAGCCCATCCGGGCCAGCAGCTTTCAGTGGGACCACGGTTTTGATGGCATTCTCGACCTCCCGTGGTGTGAACAAGCCAAAGGAGTTATCCTCCGTAGAGAAAGGGAATAGAGCTGGCTCGTTTAGGGGCCCTTCTATCGCTATTTTCTATTACAACATAGGGGGTAATTATACTTCTCAAAAGAACACAAAACAACATCATACTAGGAGGATGTATTGCCATTCAGTGATTGTATTGCGGTGTTTACAAGGGCCGAAACAATCCCCACCTCAAGACATTTAGGAAAAGGTTTACATTTAAATGTTTCCCTTTAAAGACACAGACAAATTTGTGCATTTCTTTTAGATGTCCTGAAATGTTATGCAACCAGCTGTTTATAAGCGGATTATGAATCATAGAAATAAACCAAAGAACAATGTATTGTTTTTCTCAATACATTACAACATAAGAGATACATAAATACTTTTTAAAAACTGAAAAAATGAACTTCACAAAGATATATGGACAGAGAGAGCTAAGTATATATTATCTGTATTCTCCATTATGGTTTATACACAGTCCATGTGATGCAGAAATGATATCCTGCTATACAAGTAAAAATGTTTCTGACTGCGTTTGCAATCACTAATGACACTCTATACTTGTTTTTTTTAGGTCTTGCCTGTTTACTATTCTGTGGGCTTACAACCCGCCCACAGCATACCATTCTGTGTTTTTGTTGTCACTCATTTGCGATCTTAAGATTTCCAAGCTCCCATAGGCTCCACTTCCTTTCTTGTGTTAGCTCCTATCTGGAGCATGGAACAAATATAAGTTTTTGTCTCGTCTTTTTGCAAATCACTTCTTTTATTTTATAAACGTTTTGGTATTATTCATGGACGTGTAATGTGCTTTCCTACTTTTAACACAGGCAAACATCTTCTTATTTATATTGCTTTCACCCCATCTACCATCTCTATAGACGCTTCAGTTACTTACACCCACAATTGTACTACTCTAGGCCATGCTACTGTATGTCCACCCCACTCCACCTTACGACAATCTATTCCACTCTCCTCTAGATTGCTGCTTGGTAAGACTTGCTGAGTTGCTGCTCTTTTAGTTATATTACCTACACTGTCTACAGCTTAAGGCCAGGCACCCTTCTTGTTATGCAGACATTGACAGTTGGCCTGCTGCTTACTCTTTTAACCACTACTATAATCAATAAGGAACGCGTTACTTACCTGTAACTGCAGTTATCCAGTATTGGTATCTTTCATAGATTCACATGCCTGAATCATTCCCCGTCGTCGGGATGGGAGTCCCCGGTACATAAATAAAGTAATGTCTCATTGACATATGTACATAGTAATGGGCCTGAGGCCTCTCATTAGTAACATATCCATGTCCTTTTGTGAAAAGGACCAAACCTTGGCGAAGAGCCAATCAGCTGTCACCACCCTCTGGAACCTTCCTGGACGGAGCTCTAGTCCCTCAGATTTTCGTAAGCACAGTGCTAAGTAGATGTATTACTGAGAGAACTATAGTGAACCTTTCTAGCGGAGGTGGGTGGGTTGCATGTGAATCTATGAAAGATACCAATACTGGATAACTGCAGTTACAGGTAAAGCATTCCTTATCCAGTATTAGGGTATCTTTCATAGATTCACATGCCTGAATCAGAGTAGCAAGCAATGGTAAGCACATTTCGAATGGTACAATATGAAAGATCACCAGATAATAACATATCAATGTGAAATGCAAAAGGTACCAAAATGCAATATCAGAGAGAAATGTGCGTGTATACAAGAGGAAGGTGGGATGAAGAGAGAGGGCTCACCTCTAGTGAAATAGATGATGGAGCACTCCTTGTCCCACTGCTGCATCTTTCATGAGTTCTGTATCCAAGCAGTAATGCCTGGTGAACGTATGCAGAGTTTTCCATGTTGCCGCTATGCAAATGTCTGTAATGGGCACTCCAGCAAAGAGTGCCATGGAAGTCGAGATAGCTCAAGTGGAATGAGCCCGAACCTTGGAATGCAGGGGTTGCCCTGCTTGCTGGTGACAGAAGGTAATAGCTGCAGAGATCCACCGAGAAATATTCTGCTTAGTTAATGGAAGACCTTTCCTAGGTCGACTGAAAGCGACGAAGAGTTGGTTAGATTTGCAAAATGTCTTTGTTTTGTCAATGTAGAATTTAATGCAGCGTTTGAGATCGAGGGAGTGGAAAGTACTCTCTGCTGCCGTTTGAGGATTTGGCAAGAAAGAGTGCAAGACTATGGGCTTATTAAGGTGGAAGTTCGATTAGACCTTGGGTATAAATTTAGGATTGGTCCTCAGGATCACTCTGTCGTGTTTGAACTGAAGGAAAGGGTCCTGAATTGAGAATGCCTGAAGCTCACTCACTCGCCTCGTCAAAGTAAGAGCCAGTAGAAGTGCAGTTTTCCAGGAAAGATAATTAAAATCAGCTCTGTGTATCGGCTCAAAGGGATGTTTCATAAGCTGAGCAAGAACTGTGTTAAGTTGCCAGGTAGGAGGTAAAGTCTTCACTGGAGGGAACGTTCTGAATAAGCCTTTAAGAAATTGTTTAATTAGTCTATTAGACCAAAGAGAAGGGCCTGCAGAGGATCTTCTGAAGCGAGATATTGCTGCCAAGTGAACTTTCATGGAAGCATGTGCAAGACCTGAGTTTGCCAGATGAAGAAGATATAGCAATATTTGTTCCGGAGAAGAAGAGAGAGGGTGTATCTTTTTAGATTTGCACCAGATGCAGAACCTCTTCCATTTCAGGGAATATATTTTGTTGGCACTGTCAGCACGAGCCTGAGCTAGAACAGCCCTACAATCCGGTGGCATGTTTAGGCCATGGAATTCTCTGAACTCAGGAGCCAAGCTGATAATTTGAGTGATGCTGGATCCGGATGTTGGACTTGCTGCTGGTTCATTGTGAGGAGAGAGGAAGCGGCCTCAACGGGATCGGTGGTTCCAGTGACAGGAGATGAAGTTCCGTGAACCAGTGCTGGAGCTATCAAGATAAGAGTGCAATGTTCCGCCTTCATTTTCCTGAGGACCCTGGGAATCAGGGGAAATGGAGTAAATGCGTAAGCAAAGACGTTGAACCATGCAATCGAAAAGGCATTCCCTAGAGACCCCTTCTTAGGACGCCAGCTTGCGAAGTGTTGGCATTTGGCGTTCTGTTGGGTTGCAAAAAGGTCCAGGTGAGGAGTGCCCCATTGGGAGAAAATGCGATTGAGAATCTGCTGATCCAAATCCCACTCGTGGCAAACTGTTCGCTGTCTGCTCAGTGAGTCTGCGAGGACATTGTCCATTCCTGGGACGTACTCTGCACGAAGGGAAATGTTGTGAAGAAGCAACCAGTTCCAGATTTTCTGTGATTCATGAGATAACAGGGTGGGGTCCCACCCTGTTTGTTTAGATAGTGCATTGTCGTGGTATTGTCTGTCCGCACGAGCACTAGAGAATTTTTGATCCATGGGAGGAAAGCCAGAAGGGCTAGGTAGACAGCTCGCAGCTCGAGGAGATTTATGTGTAGCTTCCGCTCGGAAGGGGACCACAGTCTGCTCACCCGGAGCTCCTGGAGGAACGCTCCCCAACCTTCCAGAGACGCATCTGTTGTAATGATATGCGGAGAAGCTGGAAGCAAGAAAGGCAAGCCTAGCAAAAGGTTTTGAGGGTGAATCCACCACTGTAGAACTTTGACCACGTGAAAGGTAATGCGAATGACATCGAACGATCCTGTACACTGGAGCCATTGAGCTGACAGCGCTTCTTGGAGAGGGAGCATATGAAGGCGACAGTGCGGGACTAACAGGATGCAGGAAGACATCATCCCAAGCAGAGATCTGAAAAGTCATACTGTGAGGGACTTTTTGGATTGTATGCAAGCTGCTAAAGAAATTAGTTTGCCTTGCCACTCCTTTGATGGAAAAGCTTTTTTCTGGGTTGTGTAGAGAATGGCGCCCAGGAAAGTTATATGCTGGGAAGGTTGAAGCACAGACTTGTCCCAATTTAAAGTGTGACCCAAGCGGTTGAAAAGCTGAAGACAGGCGTTGGAGGACCTGGTCACGCCTGCTAGAGAAGTTGCCTTGGCAAGCCAGTCGTCCAAGTACGGAAAGACTTGGTGAGGTCGTTGCCGGAGATACGTGTCCACTGGAGACAGGCATTTCGTAAAGATGAGCGACAGTGATTTTAGGCCGAAAGGCAGGACCTGAAATTGGTAGTGTCTGCCCGCCACAGCGAACCAGAGGAACTTTTTTGGATTCCGGTGGATTGGGATGTGAAAATAGGCCTCCTGAAGGTCTAAAGACACCATGTAGCTGTTTGCGTTGAGAAGTTGTAGCACCTTTTGAACAGAAACCATGCGAAACGACTGTTTCTTTAGATATTTGTTGAGACTCCTCAAGTCCATTTCTTCTCCTTTTTTCGGACCAGGAAAAAACGGGAGTAGAACCCCTTGCCCCGTTGACCAGGATGAACTCTTTGTATGGCTCCCTTCTGGAGCATTAGTGAGAGCTCCAAAAGCAGAAGATGCAAATTCTTGTGGAGCATTGAATGAGGAGGGGTCTGGGGAGGAAATTCTATGAACTCCAGTGAGTGTCCAAACTGAACTAGTAGCAGGACCCATCGAGCTGTAGTTATCTTTTTCCAATTGTGTAGGAAATGAAAAATTCTTCCTCCAATCCTGGATGGTGGAAAGTAAGTGGAGACCTGTGGCAGAGAGAAGTCATTGTCGTCGAGCTGCGTCCTTTTGCCTACCTCCTTTCCCTCGAAAGGAGGACTTAGTGTAAGACGACTGTTGTTGTTGTGGCCGCTGCTGGTATGCGGTCAATATTGTTGATTGGAAGAGTAAGAGGAAAGGTAGTGTTGATAATTTCCTCTCGTAGAAAGATTGTCCTCTCCCTCTTGAGCCACGAAAGGAAGGGTTTTTGAACTGAAGGGTACCCAAACACCTAGCCGTATCAGTATCCTTTTTAATGCCCTGAAGAGCATCAATATATGTGCCGAAGAGAAGCTGGCCGTCATAAGGCATGTCAAGGACTTTAGTTTGTATCTCTGGACGGAATGCTGTCGCTTTCAGCCAACCCTGGAGTCTTAACACCACAGCCCCCCCCCCCACCCACCCCCTCCCCAGTTGGCGAAAACCAGTAGATGCGATATCCATTACACAATCAATGATCTCAGAGGCCGAGCGTTCGCCTTCTAGTAGGATCTTTTTCGCTTCTTCCTTTGCCTCCTCTGGCAAGGATCCAAGATATGGGGCAATGCTGCCCACATTTGTCGGTTATAACCTCCTAACAGTGCCAAAGATTGGAAGCGCGCACTGTTAACGCGGACATAGATGAAAAACGTTTCCCAATAGTATCTAGTCGCTGCTGTCTATCTGGAGGGGCAGTGAGCGTTGCAGAAGGATTTTTAGATTTCCTCTGCGCAGCCTGTGTGATAACAGAGTCAGGTTTGGGGTGGACGAGCCAGTCGACGGAGTGGTCGTCGACGGTGGGACGTCGACGGGTGTCACCTGTGGCATCGTCGACGATGCCGTCGTCGACTGGTGTGGCGTCGGCGGCGGTATCGTCGTAGACGATGGTCGCGTCAACGATTTTGTCGTTGGCGGTGTCTTCGTCGACAACGAAGTAGATGTCGACGAGGAAATCTTCGTCGACATGGGCGTGCTCGTCGACGGCAATAGAATGGACGTCGACGGTTTTGACGACTATTTCTTTATTTTAATCGCCGACGAGATAGACCTACCGGCCACCGACGATGAAGTGGTAGACGTCGACATGGATAATGCAGAAGATGCCACAGAAGTAGATCTGGTCGTCGTCGACGAGGTAACAGGCAAAGTCGACGAGGTGGAAACCGGTTTCTTGAAGGTTGGAACAGTCTGAGGAGAAGCCTTCGCCGGTAAAACCTTGGATTGTGCCTCTGAAGACTTTTCATGTGTCTTCTTTTGAGGTGGCTGCGATGAAGGACCTGGAGAGGCCATCCTAGGTCTCTTTTGAGAGGAATGAGAAGTCCTGAAGGAACATTCACTCTCTTGAGCAGATACTGCTTGGTCTTTATCCTTTAGCCTCTGCAGACAAATTAAGAGGGGTCCCTCCATGTCCTCGAGGATCTTTGTAGAAAAGGTGCAACATACCTTACAGTCCTTTGAAGAATGATCCGGGTAGAGGCAATAGAGACAGTCCTTGTGCTGGTCATCCACATGAAGTCTCTTTTTACCACATGAAGCACAGGACCTAAAAAGTCCTTTTTTAGGAGTATCAGCCATGGGTAAACTGACAACTCCCCACAGAGATTTTAATGAAAAAAAGTACTGGAAATCCAGAAACTAAGGAAAGCTGAGCAGAGCTCAGTGGAGACTCCCTTAGAACGATGTGCGGTAGAAAATCTGAGGGACTAGAGCTCCTTCCAGGAAGGTTCCAGAGGGTGGTTATAGCTGATTGGCTCTTCGCCAAAGTTTGGTCCTTTTCACAAAAGGACATGGATATGTTACTAATGAGAGGCATCCGGCCAATTACTATGTATATATGTCTATGAGACATTACTTTATTTATGTACCGGGGACTCCCATCCCGACGACGGGGAATGATTCAGGCATGTGAATCTATGAAAGATACCCTAATACTGGATAACTCAGTATATTTTTTTAAGTAAGTGGTTAACATACC
This sequence comes from Lissotriton vulgaris, assembly GCF_964263255.1. Classification (NCBI taxonomy): domain Eukaryota; kingdom Metazoa; phylum Chordata; class Amphibia; order Caudata; family Salamandridae; genus Lissotriton; species Lissotriton vulgaris. The sequence continues at coordinate 1,099,021,918 of NC_141685.1, read as the reverse complement.
TTCTTCTCATGGCACTTCTCCCACATATTTGCAGACAGTAAACACACCATGGTGTGCTTCCTCATTTAGTAATTATTGATCACTTCAGAAATAAGACTGGGATTCTCTCATAGGTAGTTTGATTTTTATCGGAAAGGTACCACTACGTTTGTATATCCTTCTTTTGTAGTCCCTCTATACAGTTGTTTGATGGTGACACTCATTGTTTGATAGCGAGCATTAAGGATTGGGGAACTATTTTATTTATTTGGTGTTTTATATAGCACAGACAAGACCCTAAAGGGGTATCAGAGCCCTTCACATTTACATAGCCTTAGACTTAGGACAGCATGTTTGATATGCACTTAAGTAAATAAGAAGTGTACAACAATTTGCAAGAGACAATTGCGCTACAAGATCATATGCATATATACATTGATTCGAAGGAGAGACATTTGTGCTTTCACACTCATACACACAATTCCAAACGACTACTAGAGGGCGATTTGTATTAACAGAGTGTGTGAAAAGAAAGTAACCTAACAGTCTACTCTACTGTTATGATGGGAGGAATTTGCTCATAAAAAAAGGACTTGGCTTCTTTTTTGAAGGCAGAAATGGACGATATTCTTCTAATGTTCGGGGGGAAAGCGTTCCAAATTCTTGGGGCTGCACCAGAGAAAGCTCTGTCATAAGTTCTTGTCTTTCAGAAAAGGGCAAGTTTCAGTAATAGATCTCCATGGCGCCGAGAACCTCTGCAGCCTCCTGATAATGTGATTTTTTTGGGCTAGGTACATTGGTGTTTTGTAGTGTATCGCTTTGTGTGTGATACATGCCATCTTTAGTTGGATTCTTGCTTCGTAAGGTAACCAGTTGAATGCTTTCAGATGAGGGGTGATGTGGTCAAATTTTCTGGAGCAAGTTAGAAGTCTTGTGGCCGCATTGAGACAAGCATTAGGTGGGGCTGTTAAAATCTTGGGAAGTCCTGCTAGAGTTGTGCATCCGTACTCTATCCTCAATAGGACTAATGCCTGGACTGCAGTTTTAAGGTCTGAGTTAGCTATGAAAGGTTTTCGTTTTCTGAGGTAGCTTAAATGGAAGCGGGCATTTTTTGCCATTGTGTTAATGTGTGTTAGCATGTTAAGGTTTTTGTCTAGCATTATTCTAAGGGATTTGGTTGAGTCTACTAGATTCGGAATACAGTTTAGCGCAGTGATCAGCTTGGTCCATTCCATGATACTCGTATTGCTTTTTATAGGGTAATCAGAAGGAATTCTGTTTTATGCGGGTTAAGCTTGAGATGATTACTAGCTAGCCAATGACCGATCCTCTTTAATGCCTGGTTCATAATACCCATCTCTTCCATCGATGTAATCTTCATATAAAGCTGTGTGGCATCTGCATACATGTGGAAGGAGATGTTTACCGGCTTTAAAATTTCTGTTAGCGGTTCAACGTAAAGATTGAATAGAGATGGGGATAGTGTTGAACCCTGTGGTACTCCAATACGTTTTGGGGAGGATGCAGATAGTGTTTGGTTCACTATGAATCTTTGCAATCTTTTCTCCAAGAAGGATCTAACCCACTCTAGAACTGTACCCACCAAATCCATCATTTCTTTCAGGCGTTCTAGTATTTTGGCATGGTTTACAATGTTGAATGCCGACGAAAGGTCAAGCAAAATTAGGAGACTGGTTTCATTGCAGTCTAGGGCAAGTAGAGCGCTGTCCACTATGTGAAGGATTGCTGTTTCAGTACTGTGATTAGGTCTGCACCCTGATTGGTAGTCATTCAGCAGTTTTTCAGAAATGTGTTGTCTCAGTTGTTGTTGAACACATTTTTCCATAACTTTGGCTAGCATGGGAAAGGTTGTTACTGGTCTAAAGTTGTTCGGGTCTGAGGGGTTCTCTGTAGGTTTTTCTTTAAATTGGAATTACTTTTTTTTGTTTTAGGCAGTCTGGTAATGAGCCTTGCGACAGCAACGCATTAATAATCTTTGTCCAAGAGGGAATAAGCAAATGGTTTATTGTAGACCAGCATTTTGCAGGTAGAGGATCTTTGAAATGACTGTTTAGTTTTATGGTCGAAATAATTTTGGCAATATCTTTGTCGTCATATGACTTGAAGTCTGACCACAAAGCATTATTTCTAGGCTTTTCCAGAGCTGGTTAAGACTGAAGCTTAGCCGGAGTGCTCTTTTGGATCAGAGAGTTCGCCGCAGCCTTTTTAAGCTTCACCTCCATGGATTTGGCTTTGGCTGTAAAGAAAGAGAATTATTTGCTGCAGATGTTTGATTTTGGAGCTATTGATGCGGATTTGGCAGTTTTGTGGATTGATCTTTTAGCAGTTCGAAGAGGTCTGCTTTTTGCATTATCCAGTTCTTTTCTAAAGAAGTCTTACAATGATTTTAGAAATCCTTTTATTGTAGGCGTTTGTCGGTCTTAGTTGATTTAGATGAGATGAGGATTGCTGTTGTCTCAATTTCCGTTCTGTGAGTCTGAGTGATAGGTTTTTTTTCGTTGAGGGATCCGTTAAACCAAGGGTTTTATCTTTGTCTAGAATCCTTTTGAGTTTTAAAACTTCAGAAGTTTGCAAATTTGGTTATCTATGGATCTTATGGACAAACCGAGTTATTCACATAATTTGAGGGGGTCTGAGTGTACTTTCCTAATGGCAGATCTATGTATACAGGCTATACCTCCACCCTTTTTGTTTAGCCTGTCTAGTCTCACAATGCTGTAGTTCGGGGGGGCTAATACATCAAGGCATGGGGAGGATGATTCAGATAGCCACGATTCTGTTAGGATAGTTACATCGATTTCCTAGTTTAAGATGAGGTCGGCTATGTCTGCGCCATGTTTCTTTGCTGAACGAAAGTTTAGTAGTAGACAAAATATAGCTTTCTGTGGTTTGACCTTTATAGAGTCTTGCTTTTCGGGAATTAAAATCACTTTTTTCAGGTTGTTGAGGTTTGGAATTCTATGGTTAGGCTTTTCAGTTCTTTTTGCGTGGATTAGGACTGATTGAATGATGTGTTTGCCTACCTTAGGGGGAAGATTGGGGGGACGATTCATATTATAGCAATAGAGTTTGTATCTCATTGTCTGTCAGATATCGGAGTTGATTGGGAGGACGGTATAGTCTGTCGATGACATTGGGATAGTATTTAGTTTGTTATGAGGTTTGTGTGCTGACTTCTGAAGGAACTCCAATTTTGATGGACATTTTTCTGATAGGAGTAACAAGTTCTTCATATCTGATAGCGAGTTGCTGAGCCTTGTAAGTCTTGCTCGATTGAGAGCTGAGATTTTCTAACTCCCTACTGAAATGAGGAGAGACGGGGGTTGTAGGGGTGACCCTGATGGTATGCTAGCTGAAGCTATCTCTGGGAGATTGAGGCTTCTTTTGTCTTTTCTTTCTTTATTTTCCTACTCATTAATGTTATCTTGCGTTTCTTATTATCGGCCATATGAGTACAGCTCCATTTGTCTTGGGCAATGACTGCCGATTCCATCCTACCGACTATTTCCAAATAAAGGGTATGGACCGCTGTTGGAGCTTGGCCTGAGGCTAAGGGCCCTAGGGGTAGTGGGAGGTAATGCTATTTTAGTGTGATGCAGGCTGTTGATCTTAGCTTCGGGATTCGAGACTCCTGTTTCGACTGCTGGGGCTCTTTAGCGGTGACAGATTCTACCTTAGCAGATTGATTCATGTGTAGAGAAATGGCTTGCAAGTTGTTGTTTTGCAGGGTTCTTGAACGAGGGATGTTGAGAACGTATTTTTTTAAGGTTGTGAAGTATTCGTCAAATAGTTCTATTTAATACCTCAAGGTTAATTTTTTGCCCTTTCTGTGGTAATGGTCTTTTTTTATTTATTTTTTTCTAACAGAAGTTTGCATTTTTTTCTTATCTCATGGAATTCTTATGAAGTTGTAATCAGTGCCTTCCGATTAATCTCCTTTCTGGACTGGACATTATCATTCTAGGACTTAAACACCAATCAATACCATTTATTGTATTTGAACGATGCAGTATAGTGTCGACCTACCTTTATGTCCTGATGAAGAACCTAGTATTAATTACAATTATGTATCAAATTACAATTATTAGTCAAAACGTCCATATTTATGCAGTTTGTACAGACCAGATTGATAACGTCTACCTGCCCACACAGATTACCATCTGAATTATTACTAGCACAAAACGGTTGAACAACCGAACTATTTTAAGCAAGTTCATTGATTTGCATGTTACCACATCACATGAGCATGTTGCTGTCATCTGATTCACATACTTTAGCACCTGTTACTACTTTCCTATAGTGTGCTCTAAGGGAGTATGTATGTATCACTAAGCACTTTTAAATATTTAATGTACTGACTGTACCTGCTATTGGTTTAACTAATAAGTACTACCTCCTTTAAATAATACCCCAAAATACTACCCCATATAAAGCCACTGGCAGGAAGCACTGTTTCCAAATACCTATTTTCATTCATGCTCTCACTTTTTAGTTAAGCTTTCATGCAGATCTATGAAAGACATTCTACCAATGGCGTATCCCGGTTATAAAATATAGAGGTGTGCAATGGCGCCAAACTCACTCTAAACGCTGCACCAGGATTGGTGGGAGCAGATTAAACCAGTGCTCATTTTGAGGCTTGGGACAAGTGCCAACAATGCCTCACCTGTTTCACAGCCCAGGGATTGCTGGGTCTACAGTGTGCATGTTGGGCTGGCTGTAGGTAGCCAGCTGGCCAACCCGACATACGCATGAAAGGGGCAGCAGTAATCCTGCAATAGCAGGATTCAGTTCCACTGGTGCCAAAATAAAATTGCATTATAGTGCCATTCTATTTATGTGCGTTTGCCTGCTGCGCTCGCAGCAGGAGGGGCATGCTCCTCCGCTCTTGTGAAGGAGCCACCGCTGCATTCTACAGTAGAAGAGTGAACTGCCCTTGTAGTTTCAGATTGCCCAAGGAAAGTAAATAGATTTTAAAAAATATTCTCTTCTGAAAGCAGTGTTCGTCGAGCATTTCACAGTTTATAAACCTCATAGAGACAGAGTTGTTTTACCAAGAGAGATCAAGGCTTCTTGAATGTCTTTCATCACATTCCTGTACAGACCCTTCTGCCACTCGTGCAGAAGCTTCCACTCTTCGTCTGAAAAATAGGCTGTGGCATCATGGATAGTACTCGACACCTGAAAAACAAAATTGTACAGGACATGTATAGTGACTTTTGTCACGTAAATGTACATTTAATATATTCATTTTGAATAAAATGGGCTTTAGCACTTCCTTCATTATCTTATTTTCTCACTCATCATTATCTCCCAATACCAGTAAGGCATACATGAGCACATACGTTCCAACTACGAAGCTAAGACCTGTGCAATATATACATCTCTAAAATGCTCCCGTCTGAACGTCAGACGTTCCTTCGAAGCAAAAAAAAAACAACAGACGGACATCAAAGATCTTCATTGATGCGCAATACCTGGTCATAGAATTAAGCGTTAGACTTTAACTGATGAGCATCTAAAATGGCTTTTGAAAATCAGAAGTAACAATTCATCTGTAAACAAAGATAGGGTATTTTAACGTCCATAGTATAATTTTACAGATATCAGGAATTTCATTTTACATATGCCTGCATTGTCATTTTACAGATGTGTGCATTGGCATTCCATAGGTGTCACTGTATAAGTCACAAAGTGATTTTCAGAGAGAGCGCCAACTCAATGAGGTTAGTATTCCATGCTGCAACTAAACTGAGCGGCATGGAAGGATTTTGAATCCTGACAAAGCTGACTAAGCCTTTCAGTACAAAGGATGCACAGAATGTTGTTTTACAGCACTACGTCTTGATGTTGTGTACACCTTTACCTTGAGTTGCTATTAATGTGGGCGCTGCAATTGTTATTTTATAAAGCAGAATTTTAAAAATATATACTGACTTATTTAGCAGAAAAGTAGTAAATCTGCTCGCACAGAAGTACTCCTTGAATGAGTGTAAATGTAGTACTTTTTGGGGTCCAAACATTGCTGTACTAGGCTTGGAAAGCAGTAGCCGTCTCTGGTTTCCAGGCACACTACTAGCAATCAGACACTCAAACGGTGATTGGATGAATGATTTTAACTAGTGGCAATCAATCTAGGTAGCATTCCAACTTATTGTTTTTCATCCACACTTCCACTGTAGACAGAGGCCCACCTAATGCAAATCCGTACTGACCCTGTTCTCATGGGAACGGTCCATCAAGAACCTTAGACATCTCATCCCTGAACTCTCTTGCCACCACTTTTTAATTGGGTAATTTGAGGTTCACAGCCCCAAATCTCACTGACTAAGCTCCGCCCCTGACTACATACTAAACAACTACCTCACCCAAGATCTCGCCAGATGTTTTTTCACCATGAAGCCTTTCCCTGCTTCTTCTATCAAACGTGGCATCTCAAAATTTGTTAGGTATGATTTTTCTGCTGCCCAGGGTCGAACTGGAACAGAAATAGACCACCAAAATAAAAATGACTCGCAACAATGATTTAGATTGCTAAAACATTTAACCCAGTTTGCAAATCGGGACACTTTTTTTTTCTTCTAGTGAAGACACACTGCATACGTGGTCTGCAAGATATGGAAAAATGCATAGAATTAAGCTTGATGCACACAATGTTTGTTTGAATATAACGGAACTCAGCAGCTAAAATAAGCTCAGCAGGCCATAAAACAGGTCCACAAACGAATCTGTCGGACCAGATCATTGAGAACTGCCCGATTGCACCATAGGCCATTCTGACTGCTGCTGTCACATCATCAAGGAATTCCTGGGAGTACAGTTTTCAAAAAAAGAGTCTGCAAATACATTAGTAATGTCAACTGGATGTGTGAGAACGGAGTTATCTTCATAGATGAACAGTATAGTAAATTGAGCTCCTCCGCTCTTTAACGGAGTGGTAAGACGTCGCTCTACCATGTTTATAATAGAACAATTTTAGCAAGGCGTATTCGGATTTGAAGAGTATAGTGCATTTAAGTCAAACTTTCTTCTACTTCCCGTAAAAGGTCAAGTGATTGCTTGCGAGTGTAGGTTTTATCATGTAGTTAATCTCTCTTTCCCATTGGGACTAATCCGCTACACCTTTGTGTTTATTGCTGTGGTAGAGTCAGCCATCATTTGTCCATGACTTGCATCCCTTGTTAGTTTTACAAACGTAGCAAGGTGGGTCTTCAGTATCTCTTTTTCAGTGGATAGTCTATATATTTAGGTATCGGAAAGAGACACGTTAGTGATAGATTCCTTACCTTAGAATATCCCCAGGCGTCAGACTGGATCCGGAAAGTTTGTCAGCAGTAATCCTGCACGACGGAAGGTGGCATTGTGCGGCGCTGCGTCCGTCGCTGGCGTTGTATGCATCGAGATGACGTCATAGAGACTACTTAGGCGCCACCCATGCATCCTGACGTCAGTTCTTTGTTTTTCCGTGCTTGCTGGCCGGTCCGGTAGGAGCACGTACCCTAGTCACTTTTTAAACTAAACTTTTGAGACTTTTTGTCTTCCATTTTTGAATCTTTGACTCCTGGTGCCGCGTAGGGATGCCTGGGTTTAAATCCTGCAGGGCCTGTCGCCGTACGGTGTCGGTGACCGACCCCCATGGCGTCTCTCTCTACTGTCTGTGGCGCGACCATGACTCCCGGTCATGTTCAGACTGTCTGGCCATGGCTCTGAAGGCCTTGCGGCAGCGGTACCATAAGCTGCTGGAGGCCCTGCAGTCGTCCACACGCCGATAGAGGTCAAGGGGTCGATCGAGGGACTGCTCGCTGAGCCATCATCATCGCTCCTCGGGGTCGAAGTCTTCACACTCAGAATCGGGTAAGAGACATCATAAGAAGTCGAAGCGTCTTTGCTGTCCAACACCCCCCTTTCGGTCTCCGGACGCGGACGAGGGGGGCGGGGATACCACTCCGCGGCTCCTTTGGAGCCTGTGAGTCCCGCGGCCTACCCACCTTATCCGGGTCTGTCGGCGACTCCTGGCCAGGTGCAAGATATTCTTGCAGGTATGGATCGCCTCTCCAGGCCTCGGGCTCCCGCCGGGGAGCTTCGGGCCCCGCGGTCCCAACTGAGGGCCCTTCCTTGCCTCCGCAGGCTCCGGCCCCGGTGCAACAGGGTCTTCCGCTGGCGGCTCCGGCCCGCCCGTGGCAGCACCGCAGTGGGTTCTATTCGTTCCACCACTGCCTTTGCCCGGGTTCCCGGGCAATTTTGCTCCTAGTTGTGACCCCAATTAGGACACTGAGCCGGACCGGCGCCGTTCGGCCATTTATATTCCCCTGTGCCTCCCCTACCACCGCAGCCTGTTCCAGGGGCAGTGGAGGAAGGGGACGACTGGGAGGTATCTGAGGACCCTCTCGCACGGAGGTGCGGATCGGAACAGGAATGGACGGAAGAGCTAGAGGATGCCGGTGGCCTTGATCTCTCCTCTAACCCTGGTTTTCTTTCTCCTCCTGCTATGGCTGTGGAGGAGGGTGCCACATACACTGTGGTGCTCCGTGGAGCAGCTGAGGCCCTTGACCTTCACCTGCCTACGGTGACCCTCAAGACTAATCTCCTCACTGAAGTACTTCAGCCGGCGGCAAGCTCTATGGAGCCCCTGCTACCGTTCAATGAGACATTGACTGACATCTTGATGGGCACTTGGTCTAGACCAGCCACAGGAGTTCCCGTGGATAAGAATGTGGCCCGGCGCCATCGTCGGCCCGGGATGACCCTGCTTTTCTGTCTATCCACCCAACCCCGGAGAGCCTGGTCATCCAGGCCTCCACTTCCCAAAACGCATTCCCTACCGCTTCGCCGGATAAGGAAATCAAGAAGATGGAATAGTTCAGCAAGAAACTGTTTTCTGGCAGCTTAGGGCTGCTGTCGGTGAACACCACACGCCTCTTGGGCCGCTATTCCCACCCTGTGTGCAGGTGCTGCCTCAGTGTCCTACGGAGGCTCGGACAGTGCTTTCCCAAGCTGTTGCTGAGGGGAAGGATGCAGCAAAGTTCACCATCAGGTGTGGACTGGACACCGCGGACTCACTGGGTAGGCCGATTTCCACGACTGTGGCCCTCTGTCGCCACACCTGGTTGCGGTCCACTGGTTTTTCAGGGGATGTTCAAAATTCTCTTATGAACATGCCTTTTGATGGTACTCGCCTGTTTGGCGATAAAGCAGATAGTGCTCTGGAGTGTTTTAAGGACTTCCGGGATACGGCCAAGTCCTTAGGTCTCTCCACCATGCGCCTGGCCACGTCTACTTTTCGTTCCTTTCGTGGCCACGGAAGGGGCACCCCAACACTTTTGTTCAGTCAGAAGCCTGCGCAGACCCATCATCAGTGCGGCCACGGACATGGTTCACGCCGCAGCGGGACAGGGGGCCAGTGTGCGGGTCAATCCACCTCCGCTCCTGCAGCATTCGCCTCAAAGCCTTCCTAGTCCGACCCATGCCGGTGGGCGGCAGGATTCCCCCTTACCTTACCCACTGGCAAGCCATTACCTTGGACAGCAGGGTGCTGCTAATAGTCCGAAGGGGCAATTCCCTCCCCTTCGAGACTGCCCATCCAGCCATGCCACCTCAGTTCCACCGCATGTCGGGGGACATTTTGCGCTTCTCCAGCAGGAAGTCACGGCCCTCTCGGCAAAGGGGGCCATCAAGCACTTTCCTGGGCCAGAAGTAGGATGTGGTTGTTATTCCCACTACTTTCTGGTCCCCAAGAAGGAGAAAGGGGGCCTGTGTTCCATCTTGGATCTCAGGAACGTCAATCGCTTCCTCCGGAAGGAGAAGTTCAAGATGTTGACTCTGGCTCGGGTCTTGGCTGCCCTCGACCCTGGAGACTGGATGGTAGCGTTGGACTCGCAGGATGCATATTTTCATATCCTCGTCCAGCCGGCCCACCGGCGTTACATAGGTTCACGGTAGCCCAAGAGCACTTTCAGTTTTCTGTGCTACCCTTTGGCTTTACCAGTGCCCCTCGGGTGTTCACCAAAGTGATAGTGGTGGTCGCAGCTCATCTACGGAGATCAGGGGTTCCAGTCTTCCCCTATCTCGACGACTGGTTGTTGAAGGCGGGCTCGCCCCAGGCAGTCGTCTCCAACCTCTTGCATTTGCTGGGGTTCTCATCAGCGTGCTGAAGTCGCACCAGAGTCCCTCAGAAGCTCCCCTTCATTGGAGCGGTTCTGGATTCGACACAGTTTTGGGCTTATCCTCCCGAGCAGCAGTCTGGGATATTCAGGCTATGATTCCGAACTTTCAGCCTCTATCCCGGGTTTCAGTCAGGATGACCCTCCGGCTCCTGGGCTTAATGGCCTCCTGCATCCTGCTAGTGCAACATGCCAGATGGCATATGCAGGCTCTGCAGTGGGACCTGAAGTTCCAGTGGGCACAGCGTCAGGGCAACCTGTCCGATCACGTCCAGATCTCGGAGAGCACTGCACGACAATTGCAGTGGTGGCTCACGAATCGCGAATGGGTCAATGGCAGATCCCTCTCCCTTCCCCAACGGAGCACATAGTGGTGACGGATGCGTCCCTCCTGGGATGGGGCGGCAACATTGGAGAGGCGGAGATCAGAGGCCTTTGGTCTCCAGAGGAGTCCCGGCTCTATAGCAACCTTTTGGAGCTTCGGGCGATCCGACTTGCACTGCAAGCATTCCTTCCCTCTGTCCAGGGAAGTGTGGTGCAGGTGTTCACGGACAACACCACCGCCATGTGGTACTGCAACAAACAAGGCGGGGTGGGGTGGTGGACCGTATGTCAGGAGGCTCTTCGCCTCTGGATATGGCTGGAACATCAAGGCATTACCTTGGTGGTTCAGCACGTGGCAGGTTCTCAGAACGCCAGGGCGGACAAACTCAGCTGCCGGTGCATGATGGCGTCTGAACTCTGACGTGGTGCGAAGCCTCTTTCTGCAGTGAGGCGAGCCTTGGTTAGATCTATTTGCCACCGAAGAGAATGCACAATGTCATCAGTTCTGTGCGTTAGAATTTCCAAGGCGGCACTCGCTCGGCGACGCTTTTCTTCACGAGTGGCGCTGCGGTCTGTTGTACACCTTTCCCCCTCTACCACTTCTGCCCAGAGTGCTGAAGAAGATCAGGCGCGACCGGCCCAAGTCATCCTTGAGCCCCGGATTGGGCACGAAGATACTGGTATCCTGAGCTACTCAGCATGGGGATCAATACCCCGATCCGGCTGCCTCTTCGGGAGGATCTTCTGTTGCAGCAGCAGGGGGCAGTCCTCCACCAGAACCTGTCCAGCCTCTACCGCCATGCATGTAGATTGAGCGGCGACAGTTGACCACTTTCGACCTTCCATCCGAAGACTGTGATATTATTCTGGCAGCCAGGCGTCCCTCCACGAAGACATTATACGCCTGCAGGTGGAAAACATTTGTGGCACGGTGCACAGCAAAGGCTGTGGATCCCCTTTCTGCCCCTCTTTCCGAGGTCCTTCTCTTCCTTCTCTCTTTGGCCCAGAAGGTCTCTGCTTACTATCAAAGGTTATCTTTCGGCCATTTCTGCCTTTCTACCACTTCCAGGTCAGCCTTCTCTTTTTAAGTCCCCGGTTGTTAATCGCTTCCTGAAAGGCATTATACAAACGTTGTCTCCCGTGCCCTTCATAGTGCCTCAACAGGACATAAATCTTGTTTTGACCTATCCGATGTGCGCTACTTTTGAGCCACTTCATAACTGTCCCTTACGGTTTGCAGCCATTATCCCGCATTTTTTATCCCGCGGACTTTCAGGCCGCATACCATCATCCCGCAAGGACATTGATCTTGCATACCATCATCCCGCATTTTTTCAAAACGCATGTGCATTTATCACGCATGCCTATACAACGAATTACGTTGTAAAGGCATGTATGGTAAATGCATTTGCGTTTTGATAACCACGATGACGAGAGAGGTAAGGGGGTTTTGTTTAATTTTTTAGGGGTGGGGGTTGTGGTGGGGTAGTTATTGTGAAGTGTAGTGTTGTGTTAGTGTAGTGTAGTGTAGAGTTGTGGTGGTTGTTTAGTGTAGGGTCGTGCTGGGGAAAGTGTTATAGGGGTTAGGGTAGTGTAGTGTTTGTGTAGTGTAGGGTCATGCTGCGGGTAGTGTTTTAGGGTTTAGGGTAGTGTTGTAGTGTTTGTGTAGGGTCATGCTGGGGGTAGTTTTTTTTAGGGTTTAGGGTAGAGTTGTAGTGTTTGTGTAGTGTAGGTTCATGCAGGGGTATTGTTTTAGGTTTTAGGGTAGTGTTTGTGGAGTGTGGGGTCATGCTGGGGGTAGTGGTTTAGGGTAGTGTTGTAGTGTTTGTGTAGTGTAGAGTCATGCTGGGGTTAGTGTTTAAGATTAATCAAGATTATGTATATGTTTAATAATTAAGAATGGTCTGTATGGGGGAGGGGTTAAAGGAGGGGAGGGGGTGGTGGCTTAATTGACAAAATTGTTCAATAAAGACCAGTAAAATAAAAATAAAAAAAGAGACCAAGCTTATTGGCCAATGCCTAGTGGAATAAGAAAAAAAATAGAATTGTAAACTTAAAAAAAAAGGCAAGATAAATGCTGCAAAGGACAGCATATTCATCGGAGCACAATTCTACAAAGGTTTTACAATGGACCTCCTTCCATCAGAGATAACACACAGACTAAGATATTCAGTAACCTAACTGCTGAACTTTGATCAGGTCATGATTCCAGGTGCATTAGCTCGTGGAATTCTGCGTATTTCTTGTACATGAGCAAGACTCCACTTAAGACCTGTAGTCATGCATCTCTTGAAGCATTGGAGAATGGCTTCCATGAGTCTGGAGAAACTCATCCCTGTAGCTTCCTCAATCAATATAGACTTATTATGATGGTTGAACCCATCTTCACTAGTGAAGGGATTTACATCTCAACAAGAACCATTGGTAACAATCAGGATGTATTCCAGAGAACAAGGCTTGGAAGCAACATATCCAGGGTAAGTGGTCATGTCCAAAAATGAACACATTCTCAAACTGGAGAGAACTAATATCGACCTATCAGGCCCTTTCTGGGTTTCAGGAACAAGTTCTTCATCAACATGTGATCGATCGTAAGAGCAGGCAACATGGTAGCCAAGACATATGCAAACAGGCAGGGCGGTAAGAACGTTGCTACCCTGAACCTAACAGCAAAGAAGATTGGTCGCTGGGCAGAGAACCACCCTCTAGCCCTAAAACTGTTCACATAAGAGCAAAGGACAGTGTTGAATTCAGTGGCGGTCCGTCCATTGGGGGCGTTGGGGCGTTGCCCCACTAGCCATGGACGACCGCACTTGCATTGAAAGCCAAGAGTTTTGATCTGTGCTGTCTGCAGCTGTCAGCTCAGCTCAGCTGATGAAAAAATATATCCGAGCGCACTGTGCGCTACCAGCCCCGGGACAAGCCTGACACAATCGGGCATCGTAGGAAGTGGGCCGTGGCCGGGGGGCGGGGCTGCAGTGGAGAGAGTGACAGGCAACGCACGCACAGGCAGAGTGAGAATAGCTGAGACAGTATATCAGTAATGCGCATATGGGATCCAGGAGTAGTAAAAACTTCGACTGGCCCGCGCATGCGCAAAGTAGACCTTCCCTCCCCCCCCCTCTCGAGACACAGGGCACAGTCAGGCAGGGACCCGGGGCCCCGGTCTCATAAATGGGCAGAATGTATCCTGCTCGTAGCCCAATCCTGGCGCAGTGTTGCTTTAACGCTGCGCCAGGATTGGCTGCTGCAGCAGGATGTGTCCGTGTGTTGGTGTTTGCTGCTCTGCTGAGGGGCTGCACTGTATGGCCAATCACCATATGGCTATCCAGCCATGTCGAGGTGATTGGCCATTTTCTACGCTGTCTGGAACGTCACCGCGCGTGGTGAAACCCGGCCAGAACACCAGAACAACTCAAGTAAAGAAAGTGAAAGTGCAGAGTCTGTGGAGAGTCACGAAGACAAGATGCGTGACCACCAGTCGCCCTGACCTTCGTCGTGTGCTCGCAGCTCGCCAGTCCGGAGTCTGACGGTAAATAAATATTATATTGCCCTTTCGCTGCCCTTTCAGCTGGTCAATTGGGTCGTTACATCCAATACAAGAGAACAAAGAAAGGGTACCCACAAAGTAATGTTACAGTGTAATTGACCCGTTTACATCATTTCTGCTATTAGATCTATTGTAATACACTATACACATATATAATATCTCGACCCTCCGTGTGCTTCTAAACTCCCCTAGTGGGGCACGTACACGTCTCACATTACACATTTATCTTGTGCTGTTTTACACCTCGGTCGGTCCTCCAGCTCTGTGATATACACCACAGAGCTTCAACAAACATCCCATAACTGAGACAATCAGAGGTTTCATAAAGCACCTGTCCTGTGCACTGATCCGCCATACAAACTCATAGCTAGCCACTGAAACATCCCCGGGTTCACACAATGAACCTCTGTGTACTGACCGAACAGACCAGTGACCACACGCCATGGATTCCAGGAGGACTGAACATCCAAAGAGCCCTCAAAAGCTACCTGTTTGTACCTGTGTGCACACTGCGGTCTTTCCGTACCGAGACATCCACTGAGCTCTCTCAATGCTCGTCAACCTCACCTACAAAGTACAGATATGTGCCGTACCCAAGCTGCTCCGTTCACAAGAATGTACGGACGTAAACATACACAAGGTCACACATCAACTGTACACGTTGGTATTCCAGTATTGAGACAGATATCCACCGAGGTCTCAAAATACTTCCCTTTTCCCTCCTCACGTCCACTTGCTAAGGTGTGTGTATAGAATTCACAGAAGGCACCTCCACGCTGATTGGCCCTTTCACTCTCATCTATTATTGTGGCATTGGCACTGGCAGGGCTCTTCCATTCTGTCTCTAGGTTGAAATTCTTAGTTTACTTTCAATATATTTCTGAATCATCCACAAAATTCAACTCAATCAAAAGCTGTAGCCTGCCCAGTTAGTTGTATCTCAGTTCCAAGCCATCCACTCCTGCCATAAAACGTAGTGAATGAACTGTGTTTTAATTGCAAGCTGAAGAAACAGTTGAATGCTCAGGAGATTGGCATGCTTGCTTGCAGAGACTCATGTGTATCTGTGTGGGGCAGTGCTATTCTGGCTGTACCGTGGCGCTCAGCGAGTGTTTTGCCTAGTGCTGAGTTTGTGATAGGTGTGATAGGCCCTGGTGGGAGTCTTGGGATGGATGAGAGTGGGAATGGAAATATAAGGTTCGAGGGTTTATATTTATTTATTTTTAGAAATATTTTCCGTTTTATACAGCGCGAACTCGGCCAATGGACCGGTATTGGTGGGTTTATGTCAACACGACACCACCAGTTACATTACACAAGGTCAGATTTTGTAAAAAAGACACGGAGAGATTAAAGTGATTTACTCACAATCACAGGATGTTGAGCTGATGTCAGGACTGAAACCTGTTTCCTCAATTACAAAGTCGGCAGCTCTGGGGTATAGCGCCTCGTCATCTCCGCAATAGTGTGTCTGCTTCTAAGTTAGGTGCTCGCCGCTAATCATTTGATCAGCTGCAAGTTATGGCCAGAAGGCAGAGGGTTCAAAAGTTGTAGCATTCCTCCCCACCCCCAGGATTCATCGGAGGAGGGTGGGAGACGGACCTCCGCAGCCGCTGGCACAAGCACCCAAGTGTTGCATCGGCCTGAAATTTGGGTGAGAAGTCAGTGACAACAAACGATTTGGAGCACAATGCTTGACGTATCGTGATTAGTGATCTAAAAACATGGTGTACGTGTTCCACCCGAGGTGAGGTGAGTTTGCACATTCTTACAAGGGTAGTTCTGGCAACAGACAGAAGCGTGCACTCTCTGATGTCCTCTGCTGCAGGTGGCAACAGTTATCTCTTAAAAGTCAATCACTCACACCCTTGCATGTCCTGTACAACAGTACAAGCTTGAACATTTGACTAGCAAGCGAGAGGTGGATGTCAAGGGATGGCTGAGAGCTGTCACTGCCGCTGTTGCAGCAGGCATAGGGAAGGCAGATGGCACAAGCATTCCAAGGGCAGGAGTGTGAGGAAAAATAAGAGGCAGAGAAGGGGGTACACTAACCAAGAGGAGAGGCAGGAGTCAGGAGCAAGATGGAAGGAGGCAGGAGGCGGCTGTTTGTCTGACAGTTATTTGTCCGCATTATAAAAGTGCAGTACGACAATGTTACGCCCCACCACTTTCAAATGTCACCATCCGCCACTGGTTGAATTAGACTGCCTAAGAAGGGCGTTTCTGGCTTCTCAGGACCTCAGCTCACAGCAAGAAGCTTTGCGATGAATTTTGTTAGAAGTTCAGAATCCCAACATTAGACATGTTTGCACCGCCTGAGAAGAAACAAGTACACAACCTCTCATGCTTTCTTGGTCTGGAATTAGGGTGGGTGCTCTATTCCATGCTCTACAACCTCTCTTTGCCATTACAACTTCGATGCTCAAACCTCTGCTTTCACCCTCATAAGCGCCCTATAAATTGAAAGCAATCGTATAAACCACCATTTACTCCGCAGGCCAACACTCACCTTCTCTGACATCTCTGGAGATTGGCGCTTTGCTGTGGCAATGATGGTTCGGCGACTTGCCTGCAAATAAACAAGCAGCGAATAAGGCAAAAATCAGCCGGAAACCCCAACTATGAACACAATTCCCTGAAAAAAAGCTTCATCAAGCTACCATGCGTGTATCCCATAGGCATGCGCAACATGAAATACTAATCGCATGCGCACAGCGTGGTACGAGGGAGGACGCTACACTGTGATATACTACTCTTTCAGACAAGCGCGCAATGATACTTTACTCTTTTGCACCTGCGCACAGCTTAAGATACTGTTCATCTAGCCCAGTACGGACGGAATATAAGGGGACAGGGCCCCGAGGTTTAATTTAATATAAACTCGACACTCCGGTGAAGTAAAAAGTAACTGTTAAAAACATAATGAAACTCATACAGGTCCAAAAAGCTAAAACACCAATTGAATCCAGAGGAAAACATTTGAAGCTGACGACAACTGAATCACTTTTGGGCCGACCTTCAAGACAGACCCATTAGGTGGGTTCTCCCGACACCCATTATACGTGTTGATACACGACGAACTAACTGAGCACGAGCTTTTTGGTTACATTAGTTTGTCAATATACCGTTTACAGGCAGAACAGATAAAAGAATGTTACAGACTAAAAGAATGCCGTACAATACGGGTATCCTTGACTCGAGCTCCAGGCAGCGGCAACACGTGTGAGCCGTCCACTGGATTTAGAGTCTTGTCCCTGATGTGGGTTTGACGCTACACCTGTTAGTACACGTGTCGTGGTGGTTTGTCACGGAGTCTGGGCATGCGCAACTCTTGGCTGCAAGTATTTCCGTATCTGGGCATGCGCAGTGCAATGGCGGGGGCGGGGCATATTACGAGTCCAGGATCTCTCTTCCCGTCTTCCGCTCTGTAGTGCAGAGCCAGGACCTCAAAAATATCACTGGGGAAGGAAGCATCTCCAAAAATGTCACAGCAGGCCTCATGCGAGGTGAGCTTACCTTCCCAAAACACGAAATTGTAAACTGTAAAGGGAACACCGTGGTAGCGTTACACAAAATACACTTTTATTTTTAATAAAGAGTACAAATATGTTGCAAGGATAATACCGCTGTTTAGCCAATACTCATTAAGTTGCGATCATTTAATACCAGATGAGCCTTTTCCTTGGAAACTTAAAACTGAGGGATTTTCGGTCATACTGATTTGCTGAGTTTGAATGTTGAAATTCACGTTTCGTGTGACCAGTTCAGTGTGGAAGCACATACCTTTTGATGACCTTTGTTGTCTGCAGGTCACCGTCAGAATACATCTTTGTGTAAGGATAAACCGACTGCCTAGTGTTTGCTTCTGAGGAAAGCTTAGTGTGACCAGGTTCATTAAGGAAATCGTTAAACAGTTGTTTAGAATTAGAACTAAACCGTCAGGTGGGGTTTGACTGTTGGGTTTGTGGGTGCTGCCATTGTCCATGGATATTTATCGTTTGAGACCTGGGAGTATTTACAGACTGACATTGAAACTGAGACATATTTTCATGTCTATAACTTTTACATTAAAAAACGTGTATTGGTTTATTACCAATGGATGTAAAAAAACGTTGACAATCCATGTCAGCAATGATGTCCCTGTTTATATTTCTCATGTTTTATTTAATCTTGCATTTCCCAAGAGTGTTTGCTTTTTCCAGGATGTTGCCTTTCTGTATTTTTTTTTTTCATGCGGCTACCTCTCTGTATAGTGTGTATATGGGCTGAGTAGCCTCTAGGTGTCTGTGTGTTGAGGTTAATGGGTAGGGCACAAGTAAACAGGTGAGTGGGTGTGTTGTGTGCGTGTGAGGGATTGTGGCGGGAAGTAAATGCAAATAGGGAATTGCACGATAGAGTGAAAAGAGGGTGTTGAGGAGGAACCAGATGAGGTGTGTGATATGCACATGTCGGATTTCAAAAAGTTGTGGGTGTAATAACGGAGCCACTCGGCCCGTTCACGCATCCCGATGGAGGGCTCGCCCGAGGGAATAAATAAAGGGGCGCGCGACCGCTCGGGGTCTTCGGCCCAGAGTAGTACACACTGTGTCAGCGTCAGTTATTTCATTTAGCAAAGGCTCAATCCTGCGGCCTAGGGTTGCCCTTAACCCGGTGACCGCCGTCACCACACTGGCGACGAGGCGGGTCTGTCCCACGTCTCGACCCCGCGGACACACATCGGTTCCAGGGCTCGCGCTGTCCGCGCTACAGCTGCCGTGTCGACCCGACTGCAGGTGCCCGCCCGTAAGGTTGCTGCTGCCTGCACCCCGTCGGGTGCAGGTTCAAGGAGGTGCGGCCCGTCGCGCACGGAACAGTGCAGAGGTGAGGCCTTCCCTAAGCGGAGGCAGGTGATCGTGCGCGTTGCCGTCCTTGCGCCGCACCGCCTCCGCTAGCGGGGCCCGCACTGTCCTGCTTCCCAGCCGCGTGCCGGAGCTGGCGAGTGAAGCCACGTGCTCTGTGCTGCGCATCTGAAGTAAGCGCTCGAATGGGGGGAGCTGTCGGCGCCAGCGAGCCGGGGCCTGTCTGCAGGCACACACCCATACCTTCGCGCACACCTGAAGGCTGCACTCGACACTACGACTCAGTGGACAGGGGCACACTGCAAGTCAGCATTTCCCCACTGCAAAGGGGGAAGGTGGATCTCCTGCCTGCTGTTGTGGTTCAGGGGGGACGGGTGCCTTCTGTCTAGTTCCCCCCCCCCCCCTTCACTGTTTTAGCGAATTGTGCCAAGTGCATGTACAAATTTATGGACGCTCCCTTGGGCTCGCTTTAAAAGGGCTTGCCCGCAGGAAACCGGTGCTTGGTTTCTTTGATGGTCCCTTGCTGTGTGTTTCCAGTTCCTGTTTCCTTACCTTGTTCCTTCTCTTTTGCGGTCCACGGCTGTGGGCCTCTAGAGGGCTGGTTTTTGGCTTCCCTTTTCCTACGAACCTTGTTTTCCTGACCTTTGGGGCTTCTTTATGAACCATTAGTGGGGACCTGTTTTGTTATTGGAGACGCTAAGGGATACGCGGCTGCGTTTCCCTTGAGAGCTGGGCGTCCCATTTTCCTTTTTTTGTAGTCAAACCATCTTGTTGT
Source organism: Lissotriton vulgaris (assembly GCF_964263255.1). NCBI lineage: Eukaryota > Metazoa > Chordata > Amphibia > Caudata > Salamandridae > Lissotriton > Lissotriton vulgaris. The sequence goes on along the minus strand of NC_141685.1, from coordinate 1,099,002,271 downwards.
GTATCCTGTGGGTGGTTTCACGAAGGAGCTGAATAATGGCCGTTTTTTGTCCTACCTTCGTGCTTTTTAGATATAGGGTTTTTTTGGGTGTCTTCTTAGTCCTTAGACACCTTTTTTCCCCTATCCCTTCCCTGTCCTTTTTTTTGTTTCTTGTTGATTCCACCCCCGTTGTTATTCTCGGTGTTTCCCGAGGGGGCGTGGTTGGTCTGGGTTGACGGGAGAAAGATCCAATACGAAAGCAAGCAATTGTTTTCTGTTTCGTTTGAACTACTCCCAAGTTGTGACTGGGGTAAGCGGGAAGGTCGGTGGGTTCGTGTGTGTACTTGGCACTAGTTAGGTTGGTAGGGTGTGTCTAATCTTGTCCCCCTTTTCTTTTTTAGAGGTCTCGATTGGGGTCAAGCAGTCCGCTACCAGGGGATCCGAAGAGACACGCTGTATTCCCCAAGACCTTGTGTATCCCTGTTTTGTTTACCCACCCTCTCCCGGTGTCGTGTTTTCCATCACCCGGAATATACCAGCGGGTGTTGGGGTGTCACGGCGAAGGTAGGGGATTGGGACTTTCTTCACTCCTGCGGTGTTTGGCTGGTTGGCAGGCGGAACACCTGCCACCACATTCTGGCCTACCTCAGCTGCGCGTGGCCCATGCTACCGGGGAGGCCAGGCCCACCCTAGAACTGCCTGAGCCTACATCACGCCTCACCCCTCACTCCAAGGACACAAGCGTCCACGGGGGGTACAGCAAGGCCTTCCCAGGCGGCCCTCGCCTGTCCAGTACCCGGACACGCTGGTGACTGCGCACAGTCACGTGGCCCCGCCCAGGAGCGCCCACTGAGGGGAGAAAGTCGCACGTGTCTGCACCTGCGCCAGGTATGCCAGCGCACAGACGACTACCTCAGCATCGTGGAGACTGCGCCAGCCCCGTCGACACCCAGGAACAATGTCTGATCCAGCCGCCGCCAGCAGGGGTGCCCCCTCGATGATGTCAGCGCCTCAGCAGGCCGCGCTCCAGGCCTCCCCTCCACAACATGCGGCCCACCAGATTCCTCCTCTGCTCCAAGCCGCCCAGCACGCTCCCTCTCCCCCCGGCCACGGCACAGCCGCCCCTCTGCCGCCATTTAGTGAACTTTCTGGCACGTCCACTGCCGCGGCAAGATGGCGCTCCTGGATTGGTCGTCTGGACCACTACTTTGTAGGTGTGAGGGAGACGGATGGGAGAGTAAAGAGATTGCTCCTCATGTGCTATGGGGGAGCAGAACTCTACAACCTGTTCGAGACCCTGCTGGACAGCGGCGGTGACAATGACTACGCCGGGGCAGTCGCAGCGCTGAACCGCCACTTTGACCCCCAAATTAACCCGGATTTCGAGTGGTTCAAGCTGCAGCAAGCACGGCAGGGCGAGGCTGAAACAATAGATGTCTACTATGCCCACTTAAGAAAACTCACCACCTCCTGTACGCTGCCCGATCAGAGGTTAGAGATACGCGCTCAGCTAATTCAAGGGTGCCTGTCATTTCCGCTGAGGCGTCTCATCCTACGGCAGCCAGGCATCTCCCTCGACGACATACTAGTCCTCGCCAGGTCCCACGAACTGTCCAATGCCTGGGCAGATGAGATGGAAGCGGCACTGAATCGACCCACGACTGCGCAGCGAACGTCCACGATCAAGGTGGAGAAGGTGGATGTGATCCGCAGGCGGCCTCCCCAGTCAAAGGAGGTGCGAGAGCTCCTCAGACTCCCATGTGCGGCAACTGTAGCATGGACCACCCAATGGGAGGCAAATGTTTCGCGAAAGGAAAAACGTGCTCCCAGTGTGGCAAGCTCAACCATTTCGCCAAAGTCTGCAAGAGTGGGGGAGGGCGTCGTAACGTCCCTGGCCCGAGCGGGCTTGCCCCTGGGGCGCGACAGCTGACACTGGAGGATCCCGGCCCCTGTGGTGACAACACACAGACAAGCTTCGACCCTGAAATGGAGAAAGATGACGTGTTCTTCGTGTCTTTCGTTGGCAGAGAGGGCTCCAGGAGATGGCCACTGCCTATGTGTGACATCACTGTGGCAGGATCCCCAGTGCACGCACTGATAGATACTGGTGTGTCGGTCAATGTGATGGACAGCGTCCAATATGAGAAGCTCGTACCTCGTCCACCCCTCTTACCATCCAAAGCAAAGATATACACATATGACAGGTATGAGTGGCTCCCGCTGCGAGGGGTCCTGGAGGTAGAGATCACCAGCAATGGCCGGAGCCTGAACATAAGATTTCACATCACGGAAGGAAAGAGAGAAACTCTCCTTAGTTGCCACACGGCAGAAGACTTGGAGCGTGTATTTTTTGCCAACCAAGTGCACGAGTTGCATGCACGTGAAATGCTCAAGGACTTCCCCATGCTGTTCAAGGGCCTAGATTGTCTAAAAGGGAAGCCATTCAAGCTGCACGTGGACTCCACGGTCCGGCCCATGGCGCTGAGGCACCGGAGGGTGCCATTCCACCTGCGGCCGCAGGTGGGGGAAGAACTCCGTAAGCTTGAAGAACTGAAGGTGATAGAAAAAGTGTCGGGCCCAACCCTGTGGGTCTCCCCCCCACGTTGTAGCTCCGAAACCGAAGCAACCAGGGGCCATTCGACTATGCGTCGACATGCGCCTACCGAACAAGGCCGTGAAAAGGGAGCGTCATCTCACGCCTTCGATGGAGGACATTGTTGCCGATTTGAAAGGCGCAAAATGGTTCACGAAGTTGGATCTCAATGCGGGGTATCACCAACTTGAGCTCCATCACGACAGCCGGAACATCACCACGTTTTCCATCCACGTTGGTCTATGTCGCTACAAAAGGCTGAGTTTCGGCGCCTCGTCGTCGGCGGAGGTGTTCCAAAACGCCATAAGGGAGACGCTCTCCGGACTGCCCGGAGTAATCAACTTAAGCGACAACATACTCGTATTCTCCAAGACTCTCGAAGACCACTATGCACACCTCCGGGCCACCTTGCAACGCCTGGCAGACAATGGACTCACTCTACACCGAGCGAAGTGTTCCTTCTACAGGGAGTCGGTGGATTTCTTTGGCTACATCTTCTCCAGGGATGGGCTGCGCGTGGATCCGAGGAAGGCGGAAGCCATCTGGTCAGCCCCAAGACCTACGACGGCCACTGAAGTCCGAAGCTTCCTGGGGATGGCCACGTACTGCGGCCAGTTCATCCCCAACCTCGCATCCATCTCTGAGCCGCTCCGCGTCCTGACTAAGGCGGGACAACCGTGGGCCTGGTCCGCGAAAGAAGACGTGGCATTTCAGGAGGTCAAAGATGCACTCAATGACGATCGAGTCATGGCATACTTCCGCCCGAATAGGCGCACAGAGGTCGTAGTAGACGCCAGTCCCGTCGGACTAGGAGCTGTCCTAATGCAGGAGACAGAGTCAAGAGACTGCGTTCCCACCGCATACGCCAGTCGGGCGCTGACCACCACCGAAATGCGGTATGCTCAAATAGAACGAGGGGCGCTAGCCATAAAATGGCCGTGCCAGCACTTCCATCTATACCTCTACAGCCATGAGTTCCGGGTGATCACGGATCACAAACCCCTAGTCCCGCTCTTCGCTGGAACCACCAGGCTTGCACCTCCACGGATTGAGAGATGGACAGTGCAGCTTCAGGCCTATCGCTTTGAGGTGCACTTCTGACCAGGGGCCAACAATCCGGCCGACATCCTGTTGCGCCATCCTGGTGCACCCATGCCATCTCTCACGCTGGAGGACGACGAGGACGTTGAAGACTTTATCCAGATGATCTCTCAAGAGGCATGTCCGGTCGCACTCCCGCTGGAAGACGTGGGGAAGGCCACAGGGTCCGACGAGTGTCTCACCAGAGTGAGAAGGACGCTAGCCAATCGAAACTGGCGACACTTTCTGGATGGTGTCAGCTCCCTCACGACGGAAGAACAAAACTTTCAACAGCAAGTGTGGAGAGCTCAGAGGGAACTCAGCGAAGGTCCTCACGGAGTGATCTTCCGGGAAACCTCCCTTTACTGCAGAAAGAAGTGATCCGTCTGGCGCATCAAGGCCACCAGGGCGCGTCCATAACCAAGGTCAGACTAAGAAGCAAGGTATGGTTTCCAGGGATGGATGTCATGGTCGAAGAGATGGTGTGCATCTGTCACTCCTGCAACATCACGAGCGGAGACCCGGCGCCGCACCCGGTAATCACCGAAGACCTGTGCCAGGATCCATGGTCCAAACTGAGCATTGATTTCGGATCGTTTCCAGATGGACGAAACACCCTGGTGCTCGTCGACTCGTATTCAAGATTTCCGGTGGTGGAAGTGGTGCCATCGACTGCGTTCTCCCATGTCAAGGCGGTGTTGTATCGCACATTCGCAATGATGGGCCTGCCCGACGAGATCCGGTCAGATAACGGGCCACCGTTCCAGGGCAGAGAGTTCCAGGCCTACCTGGTCTCCTGTGGCATAAGGCAAAGAAAGATCACCCCGCAGTGGCCCCAAGCCAATGACGAGTAGAGCGGTTCTTGCGAACCATGAATTGGGCCCTCAGGATCGGGGTAGACAAAGGAGATGATGCCGAACAGTGCCTCTCACAGTTTCTCAGCGCCTATCGCCCGACCCCTCACTGCACCACCCCGTGTGCCCCGGCACACCTGCTGTTTCGAAAGGTCCCCAGGGACTGTGTGCCGGCGGACCCGTCCTGGAATCCACCGGACTTAGACCAGAACGCTACACAAGGAGGAAGGAAGTCGACCAACGACAAGGCGAGCCAGGCTGGAAGAGCCCAACCAATGAACGTTGTAGTTGGCGACAAAGTGATAATAAAAGACCGTCACCCGAACTGGAAGTACCGCACCGCATATGAACCTGAAGTGTGGGAAGAAGTCAACACCCACGGGACCATGGTATCGGCCATGCGAGGCACCCGGGTGGTCACCAGAAACACATCTTGATTCAGGAGAGTCCCCAGGGACCTGGGGACTGATGATCTACCGACCGAAGAGCTGGAGTGCGGAGAAGAAACTATCCCCGTGGAGATCCCACGGAGTCAACTGGAGGAAAAGCAGACACAATCTCGGAGAGAACCAGAAACGACAGAAGTCAGAGAGGATTCTGCGGTGTGTGAGACCATCCCTGCGGAGGATCCTGCAGGGTAGGAAGCGAGCAAGAACTCCCGGAGCCAGATGTATGGTCCCTGGCCGAATCCGACCCCCAGCCAGAGACTGAAAGACTTTGCGTGGTGCGCACACAAAATTTGAGTGCTCCCCAGAGAAGAACCTATGTATCCGAAAGATTGGAGGGATGTAATAACGGAGCCACCCGGCCCGTTCACACACCCACGCACGCACGAGGGAATAAATAAAGGGGCGCAAGACCGTTCGGGGTCTTCGGCCCAGAGTAGTACATACTGTGTCAGCGTCAGTTATTTCATTTAGCAAAGGCCCAATCCTGCGGCCTAGGGTTGCCCCTACCCCAGTGACCGCCGTCACCACAGTGGGGATAAAAAATGGTAGCATTGTCTAACAGAGACTACAGAGGAAAGGTGTGTGTAGGAAAGAATGAAAGTCATTGAGTTACTCCGAAGACTACCACCCCTTTCACAGAACTTAGTAATACAAAGTCATATTTTCAAGATTGAAACATTTTCAATTCTAACTATTCACAAGAAAATCATTGTTGTTTATCATCTATCTGGTACTGCCAGAAAGCATTAGTAAAGCCAATATGTTGTGTTTGTTTTAGGTGCATTTCTGTTGCATGTGATTTGTCTGGAAGCAACAACAGAAAGCTCAGAGAAAGGCACCAAATACTGGTCAGGGAGTGCACTATAGAAAATACAGGATTTTAGTTTACTTGTTTTAAGTTACATCCTTAAGTACATAGGCCACACCTCTTATAAAGGATTCCTAGCTACACTTTTAAGCCACACCCCTTTAGAGACCCCCTTTCTTTTTCATCCCGCTTAAAGTTCCGAAATTAAGTAGCAGAGGCGTACAACACATCTGGCATTTGCTAAGGTCATATGAAACTTTCTATGTAGCTCAAATCCCTGCGTTTATGCACTACTGCTTCCCTCCGATTTAGCCATTATGAAGGCTACCTGTATGTAAAGATAAGTGAAAATGTACGAAAAGGGTAAATATGGGAACATTGTTGTGCGTATTGTGAAAATGGTTAATGATTATGCTTCATTGTATTCAATTTAACAGATTTACTCAGTAATTGACGTTATATTTGCCATTTAAGACTCAAGTTGGAGCCTCTGATGTATCAGAATATTTCGCAGAAGAAGAGTGGGAACTTTTACATGAGTGGCAGAAGGAGCTTTACAGGAATGTGATGAAGGAGATTCACCAAGCTCTAATTTCTTTAGGTAAAATTATTTTCAGTGCTGTTATTTTCAGAGTCTCAGAATTGAATGTGATTGTGTGCTTAAACAGTCCTGAATATGGTCTTATGTTGCCACAATAATTCTCTTAATGCCTCTAGAGCGAGCAGAACCACATCGCAGACTAATAGAGGAGGAAGGGGGCTGTCACCCCTTCAATTTTAAAATGCATTCAGGCTTTGCGGTCAGGAACGGGAGTAGTGATACTGGTTTTGGGAATAAAGTTACCCAGAAAGAGGGCAGTTGAGAAAAAATGCACTGTGAAGTAAAAGTGAAACAAGTTTTATGCCTTGCCAGTCATCTTACAGTGTTTATTATATTGTTTCATCTGACCTGGTAACGAAACTCAGGTGGTGGGAGTTTTGAACCCTGGACTGCCCCACCTGTCACCTGATTGCTTTGATGACTGGTTGCACCCTGTATCCTGACCAACCTGTTCTAGGTGCCTCAGGTCGTCCTCCCATGAATTGCCTAAGACAGTAATATTGTGTACATATACCCCACAGAACAATTTCAACTCAGAGAGAACATGGTTCACAAGTCACTGAAAAGTGTCAGGGGTAGTCTTGAGCCCAAAAGGCATGGCCTTAAACTCATATAGCCCTTCTGATGTAGAGAGTGCAATCTTCTGCTTGGCATTAGATGCTAAACGCCATTTGCCAATAGCTGCTAATCAAATCAAAAGCGTTGGTCAAGTATCTCATCAGCTCTGTGAATTGGGTGTTCATCAGTCTTGATCACTACATTAACCACATCCGCGCTCAGAGAATTCTCCTCCTGTGCTCAGATTTACAAAATCCCATGTTTCATGACGAGCTGGGCTCGGCATCAGCGTGCGAGGAGGCTACGCCATGACGAGCCCAGCTCGTCATGAGCCTGGAAGGGGTTAAGGGCCCAGTAGTCCACACAAAAGCACAAGTTTGTGGTCCGTGCTTAGACACCAGCACCACTGGGCTAGCCCAAGAACTACATAACAACTCAGTCACCCCCACAATCTTGTCAACCTCTGCCTTGATGCACTCCTGAATTTAGTCAGATATCTGGTAAGTTTGCTCTTCACTGACACTATCTGTGTAATGTACACAGGCAGGTGTAAAGCTTAGAGTTAGCGAAAATAGATGGGAAAATTGCACCAGCATCTCTTTACACTTTTACTTTTCTTATGCTCAGGAAGAAGCTCGCAGGCAAGTTGTACACCATCTACAGATCCATCCTTCATATCACATACAGCATTTCAGGAAGTGGTTCACTGTTTTCCTCAACCTCCTTTGACATCATCATGATCTTCACTGTATGATCTCTCTGGAGGTATGGCTTAAGCAGGTTCAAATGGAACCCCCTTTTTGGCCAACTTGTGACATCTGTGTCCACCAAGTAGTTGACCTCAAAAACCGTCTGCACTACCTTGTATGGCCCACACCAAATGCTCTCCAAAAGTCCTGGACAAATGAACTTCAGCACGAACACCTCCTTACTCCCCTGTTACCCAGTCAGCACTACTTATCCTTTATCAGCTCTTGGTTGGCCTGAAGGTTTGTCTACGCCTGACTCATGTATTGCTCTATCAACTCACCAAGGCAAACCTCATAGCTCACCACATTCTTTTTAGGTAACTCAGAAATGTTTTCCCACTATTCTTTGACAACGCCAAGTGATCCCTGTACTGGCTGTCCAAGCAGAAGCTCAAATAGGCTGTAACCCACTCCCTTTTGTGGAATCTCCCAGTAAGTGAATAAGAGACATGGCAGCAGAAAATATCACTTCCTCTTTAATGATTCCGTGGTAAAGTTCTAAAAAAAAAATAAAAGTTCTAATCATGCCTTTAAGGGTCTTGTTAAACCTCTTACCTAACCCATTGGTGTATGAATGATGTGCCGTGGAGAAGTGGTAATTCTCACCAGCTTGCATCCACATCTTTCAGGTGAGAGGAGATAAAATTGGTTCCCTATTCGGTCATCACTTTCTTAGGTAATCCATGTCTAGAAACATCCCTAGGAAAATCCTTGCTACAACTTTTTTAGTTGTGCTTCTCATAGGTACCACCTCTATACATGTCATTCCATGATGTTCCGCAATCAAGATATAGTGGTTGCTTGATGCTGAGGGTGGGACAAATGGACCAACAATGTCTATCCCTAACTTCTCAAACAGTATACCTACAATTAGTAGAGGTGCAGGGTCTTACCTACAGACTTACCACTCATCTGACATGTAACTCTGGTCCTACAGAATCTCTCATGTCTGTCCATCCCTGACCACAAGTAGAGCAGAATATCTAACCTATCTTGGATTTTTCTAATGGCAAGCTATGCTACTAAGGGCACTTTGTGAGCCAGTGGCAACAGGAAGTTCCTGTGCACTTGTGAAGTCACTAGCCTCTTGCAAGCTTCTGGCTCAGTATTCACCAGCTCACTGTACACTAGACTATCCTTCCATCCGAAAAAAAGTGTTCCCACCACTCCTTAATGATATGTTCCTAGGCTTCCTTCTGAAGTCTCACCACAATAGAGCATTCAACTTGTGCCCTGTAAATTTCTAGCTGAGTAGGTCCGCGAGCAGCTAAAAACCCCTGCAGCTCTGGCTGTGATCCATACGCCAGCTCCTGTTCAGCGTGAGTTTTCTCACTCCCCTCTCGGCCTGTATATGCTGACTACATTGTTATGGCCTCTTCAGCTGGGGAATGGTCACAGTCTCATGCTAAGATTGACAAGCAGCCTGTACTGTGGGCAACACAGATGTTTTCCAGTCCATATATACTCCTGGTACTAAAACAAGGGTAATGAATCACTGTAAAAGACAAGTCCATCGCCTTGCTTCTCTCTCACCTCTGCATCACCCAAGGCTTGCTTGCCATTGATATCCAGGTCAGATTGGGCAATGGGATACTCCATGTCCTCTCCACTAGCTGCTAAGCGTGTGCCATTGTCACAAGGGAGAATTGCTTTGGATTTGAGAAACCATTGTGCTGTGAGGTCTTATATCCCTTATGGCACAAACCTGTCTCCCATTAATACTGGCTTCTAACACTAACCCCATCACATTTGGGTAAGTGAGCTTCAAGAGATGAGGGTTTCTTTCCCAAATGTACATAGCTACTAGTTGAAGTGCAACATGGCGCTCTCGAGTCCCTTCCCCCAAAAAAACAGCTCTGATAGGTGAAACTTCTATAGGGTCTTTCACTTGACAGTCTCTCTTGTAGTGCCTCTTCTTGTGACACTTAAAGCAAGTTATCACTCTAGACACAGAAGAATCTTCCTTTCTTCTCTTTTACTTCCTTTGCTTTTCCTTCTGTTGTTCCTGACTCAGAACCCCAAAACTGGTCTTTTTCTGTCCCACTTTGGAACCTTAAGACATGCCCTAGTCCTTACCCTGTAGTCTGTAACTAATTTGTGGAGAGTTCTTCTCCCCCTTTGGCTTAGTGCCATGCTGCTTCAGCTCTTTGTTAAGACTGTTTTCTAACCACTTGTCAGCCAACACTGCAAGTTTCTCTAGATAGATAGGACAGGTATTGCCTAAGAGTGGTAGAGCACTCCTCCCTGAGTCTCTCTTTCACTATCCTTTTGTTAAGGGAATGAAAGTCCTGGGCCTCCATCCCTCTCACCCACTCATTCCAATAAAATAATGCTTCCTGAATCCAAGTAATAAATAATACACCAACTGTTTGCTTAATCGTCTTTAAACCTCTGCAGGTTCTTAGCTGGCTTAAGCCCAGACCTCCTAATTAGAGTCTCTTTCATCCACTCATAAATTATTTGCTTAGCAACTAGCATCCGTACAATGACTGCGGTCCCTTCCATATGCAAGTGACACATTAATGTCGTTGCTATAGACACATCATTCCAAGCCTAAGCTTTACAAGCAATCTAAAAAAAAACCAAATACCATTTCAAAATATCTTGTACCTCTACACATATGTGCACAAGCTCTATTGGATCATTGGCAGGAACTAGTGAACATTTGGAAATGTAATTGTTTTTCTCAAATGTAGCTGTCTTGGCTGCCTTCCTGTGTGTTTCTCTAAATCTATCCTCTCTCTCTCTAATTCTTTCTCCATTTCCTCCCTTTCCGCTCCTCATGCTCCTGCTTTCTTTCCTTGCGAGCCCATTCTTACTGTCTTTTCCTTTTCCTTTCTTCTTATTCCAGGTGAGCTAATCTCAACTTCTCCCACTCAAATTCTCTGGCCTTCTCCTCTTACCGTTCCTGGAGACCTTGTTACTGGGAGGTCCCATTGATAGAGCGCGCAGGTCACCCGACTAACTTTGTTACCAAAATATGCACACTTGGGCCCATAAAAATAATTTTAACTATACTTTAATCAGGTAACCTACACACTACTATCAGCAATTCAGTTTCACTGCTTTTCTATTCCTGTGTACCTGACTTACCAATCCTCGAATCAGGTACCTAAGATCACAATGGATCAAGGAGCTAGCTGTGGAGTAAGTAGACAACACAATACCATATACAATTGAATAATGTTTGTACTCTTTATAATAACCACAAACTCAGGAAGTTTTGAAAAACCTTTATCTAATCTTCATCATCATCATATGCCATGAGCCAAAGATTTACACAGATCAAACTGGCTATAACTAGAATTAGAAATATCGTATAGCTATGAATGAGAGTAAGAATCATTTAGAAATCAAAAATAAAGGGAAGGGGACAAATAAGGAACACTCTATTTTAGATCAACAGACTTTCACAACTTTACTAAAGGCGGGTAAAGAAAGGGAACATACTAATCAAAGTAGACTTTTGAAATTCACTAACGGTTCAGAGGAAAACGAAACTTATGCAATTTGATTTATCCAGATGTGCTTAGTTGCTAAAGGGAGGGTAAGATTGGAACAAACTGTAAAATAACGATTTAGCATTTGGCTAAAGGTAGGTAGAAAAGTGGAACATGCTAACAGACAATAATGCATGAAAATCTCATTTATGGGAAAACAGGGGAGAAAAGGAACGTAGGCAATTATGCTTTATTCGAGACGTTAGGAAGGAAGTTTGGGAAAACAAACACCCACATATATTTATATTTACCTAAGATAGATTGAAGACTAACCCTGGCCACGGGTCAGTTGGGAAAGACGGGAAAGGACCCTCAAGGACTTAGGTTGCCAGTAGGCAAGCAGGTACGGCTCATGGATAGTCAGGACAGGATAACCCCAGGATTTGGATCAGGACCGGGTTCACCAAAGGGTACGACCAACACCGCAGCTTCGGTTGCAACGCCTGCGCTACTCCCTCTCTGCAAGGAATCTGCCAGTAACCCCGATTGGGTTCTTGAATCTCCCAGCAAAGTGCTTCGCCAGCACTTAAGGTTCCCAAAAACCCCGAGTGGGTCTGTGGAAATTCGGACAGAGTGCTCCGCAGCTCTCTGTATCAGTCACCTATAGAGTACGTTGGGTCAGTGACAGGTCAGCTATTCGGACAAGGTGGACAATTTCTCTAGCTAAACCTAGGCTAGTTATACTGTTTTTCGGGTCAGTGTACCACCCCCCAATGTTGCAAGTGAAATGATCCCCAAGTTCTGATTGGACAAAGGAGGAGGTTAAGTCATCACACCACCTACAATTTAAACTTTCCCAGGCTTAATATTCATTTTCGAACCCACCCCTTACATTCTAGATTCCCATGGCATATGTTTTACAGAGGACAATGGGGTATACAGCAGTTTAATACAATTGTTGCAATTGCAGGTACAGTTCGGCTTCGTCCTGCTGGGTTACAGGTCGGTTCTTATGAGCATCTTGGCTTCGGCTGCCAGCTGGCTGAGTTCCACTGCTGCATGACTTTCTTTTCCCCCATCACATGACTGGGACCATACGAGCTTCCAATATGGAGTAACAAGCGCCTCCCAGGCCCAAAGAATACGATACATGAAAAGCAAACGAAAACAATTTAGAAACACAGAATAAAAGATTACACTGTATACCATGAGATGGCTATACTATACCCCTTACTTTATAATAACTATTGCATTAGGTTAAGTGCAGAACAAACAGCATTGCAAAAGCGGCGATGCAAGCTCGGAGCATATGAGAAAACAAAGCGTCCATCTTAAGTGCATTGCGCATTAGCAACAAATTCCCACCAGAACTGCGAGTGCGTCACATCACATGGGTATGACCGACGCATGCGCAGACTAAATTCCCGCAAAGCAGCGGCCATTTTAGAGGCAAGCGTATTAGACTTAGTAAACACATAAGCAAGCTTCACTGGGACACCCCGTGTAGTGTAAAATGTGCAATATTAGTAAGACAAACAGGTTGATTTAGTCTATTAAGGTTATTTGAGGTTCTTGATACAAGCACGTCGCTAACTGTGCGAAACCTTGCTCCATCACCATCTTCTACCCATGCATAGATCCCCAACTGATCAAGGAATAGGGTGTCAAGTTCTTCTCATCCCAAACTTGAATCTGACGCTTTGGTATGTAGACTTTGAAGTGTGAAGGTTTAATTTATTATTCTGTTGTTGCAAGATGGCACTGGTGTTTGTACGATCTCACACCTCTTGCTGCCTATTTATTGTCAGAACCTATTCGAGTGGACATGGGGCAAGCAGGGGCTACTGGGCTCCAGCTGTAGGGGCTGTGGTCATTTGTCTCTGATAATGTGGGGTCCCAATATTGTTCTGCAAATTGGACCATGTACAACCCCTTCAACATTTTACTATAAGTGGTAATAAAGGTGTGCAGTTGCAGGCTTCTCAGGGAGGTTAGTATGTGGGTACAACAAGCTCAGCACTCATGATAAGCTTAGCAGCATAATAACTTGATTGTCCAGCCTAAAGGTTATCTGTGCAAAAGAGAAGCACTATAATACACAATAAAACTCGACACTGGACACTATAAAAGGTATCAGTTACTCATAGTCTCTGATGCCGGGCTACTACTTGCAAATGAGTATGCCCTCTCTCCTCCCCACTCCACCAGTCTTAATTCTTTGGGTGCCCTGGAGTTCTCCTCATCTCCCATCTGGTAGGCAAAACCAGGAACTTAGTCTCTCAATGGTTCTCTCATCAACTTTTCCTGCTCGAGGTAGGTCTTGCTCTGGCCTCCCACACTTCAGACCCGGTCCTCCCGCTTAGTGGGAAGACGCACCATTGGTTAGTGCATCGGACCACACGTCAGAGTAAGGACCAGATGCTGGCATCATCAGTTGGTGGCCCTCTTCCAGGTCCACAGAATAGTCTGGAGATAGGGCAGCACGTTGTTGCATGGTATCCTTCCTCCTCGACTGTCTCGGAAGTCAGTGATTCTGCTGATCCATCCTCCCATGCGTCTAGGTGGCAGTGCAGTCGTCTTCCTATCGTAGGTCAAGGGACAAAAGTTGGGTTGCATCAAGGCACTTCATTAAAAAGGTGGCAGTGTAATCCAGTCGGGTGCACTTCCATTCAGTACCTCAGCCAGATGTACAGTCATTTGGGCACACAGTGGGAAAGTGCCTGCAGGCAGCAGTTTCACTTCTAGCAGCGTAGTCCGCTTGGGCATATGTCTGGCAAGTGTCACTCGGCTATTCTCTACAAAAGTCCATGTGGCCACACTTGGGCAGTGCCACACCTTAACCTCAAGTCTCTTCTTCAGCAGCACAGACTGCTTGGGCACACATGGGGCAAGTGCTACCCTTGTGACAGCAGTGTCAATGGGGAAATCCGTTCTGGCGCACTTCAGCTGTGCCATGAATTGTACTATTTGGTAAAGGTGAGGGAGGCAGAGCCAGACTCACTTTGACGCTCCTTCAGGGGCAACTTCTCTTGCCCACGCCAGTAGTCAGCTCCTCCTGAAGGGTTGACTTACTCATTCCCTCTTATTCCAGACAGGATTCTCTAGGTGCTCCAGCTCTTCCTCCAAATTAGACTACAGGTGAGTTTAACTCACCTGTGGGAGGCTAGCTGAACAAACAGGCACCAGCTGTGGTTGCACTGTAGTCCTCTGGGTACTCTGTGGAGCAACCCTTCCTTGATCAGAGAGAAATTGGAACTAGAACAACAAGTGAGTCAACAGCTCCCACTCTTTTTGAGGTATAGCATACAGATAATGTATATTTTCTGCACTTCCAGAATCAGTTTGGTAAATTTCTTCTTTAATTTATGCTTCTCAGACTGTGTTCCACAATCAGCCTTCTTTTAAAAAAAAAAACATTTTTATCCTCATTTGCATTTTCGCCGCCCACTACTAAATGAAACCACCCTAGGCTTTTCACCTCATTTACTGGCATTGCAGGAAAAAGGCTTACACAACGCTATTTAGAGCAGAGGCTCTCCTCCGGGCATAGCCCTCCCGTATGAATAGGGCAGAGAGTCTTCCTCTAAAGCGTGTCCACCCTTACCGCTAGTCTTCACAATACCTAAGAAGACTTCAACCAGCCAAGGTGGGCAAAGGCTTAATCATTAGATTCATATTTTATCAAACGCAAAAGACCCTTACCCTCACCTAAAACACAGCAAAAATGGAGTCCAAAATGTATTTCTCTTTTTTGTCTGATCCGAAATATCCAACTTTGCAGTGAATCTCATAGCTCATAACCAATCCAGTTCTGTTGGGGGGACCTGTGAGACCCACAATTTACAAATCTCTCTTTGTGCCAGAAGTATAGCATAAACAAGCATTTGCAATGCAATGGTCTCGGCATCATTAAAGGTAGAGCTATTGGCATTGCTCATGACATTTCTTTTTTTTCTTTAAATCATAAATAAATGGCATTGTCATTTACATTGCCAATACACAGCACTCTGCACTCAACAGCACACACCACTCTGCACCTGCACTCACTGCTCTGCACACTCACTCTGCACTCACTACTCTGCACTCACTACTCTGCACTCACTACTCTGCACTCACTACTCTGCACTCACTACTCACTACTCACTACTCTGCACTCACTACTCACTACTCTGCACTCACTACTCACTACTCTGCACTCACTACTCTGCACTCACTACTCTGCACTCACTACTCACTACTCTGCACTCACTACTCACTACTCTGCACTCACTACTCTGCACTCACTACTCTGCACTCTGCCCTCACTACTCTGCACTCACTACTCTGCACTCTGCCCTCACTACTCTGCACTCTGCCCTCACTACTCTGCACTCTGTGCCCTCACTACTCTGCACTCTGCCCTCACTACTCTGCACTCTGCCCTCACTACTCTGCACTCACTACTCACTACTCTGTCCTCACTACTCTGCCCTCACTACTCACTACTCTGCACTCACTACTCACTACTCTGCACTCACTACTCTGCACTCACTACTCACTACTCTGCACTCACTACTCTGCACTCACTACTCACTACTCTGCACTCACTACTCACTACTCTGCACTCACTACTCACTACTCTGCACTCACTACTCTGCACTCACTACTCACTACTCTGCACTCACTACTCTGCACTCACTACTCTGCACTCACTACTCTGCACTCACTACTCACTACTCTGCACTCACTACTCACTACTCTGCACTCACTTCTCTGCACTCACTACTCTGCACTCACTACTCTGCACTCACTACTCACTACTCTGCACTCACTACTCACTACTCTGCACTCACTACTCACTACTCTGCACTCACTACTCACTACTCACTACTCTGCACTCACTACTCTGCACTCACTACTCACTACCCTGCACTCACTACTCACTACTCTTCACTCACTACTCACTACTCTGCACTCACTACTCTGCACTCACTACTCTGCACTCACTACTCTCTACTCACTACTCTGCACTCACTACTCTGCACTCACTACTCACTACTCTGCACTCACTACTCACTACTCACTACTCTGCACTCACTACTCACTACTCTGCACTCACTACTCTGCACTCACTACTCACTACTCTGCACTCACTACTCTGCACTCACTACTCACTACTCTGCACTCACTACTCACTACTCTGCACTCACTACTCTGCACTCACTACTCACTACTCTGCACTCACTACTCTGCACTCACTACTCTGCACTCACTACTCTGCACTCACTATTCTGCATTCTGCACACTCACTCTGCACTCACTACTCTGCACTCACTACTCTGCACTCACTACTCTGCACACTCACTCTGCACTCACTACTCTGCACTCACTACTCTGCACTCACTACTCTGCACTCACTACTGGCCTGGATGGCTACTTTCAAGAAAGCACAGACGTGGTAGCAGATTTCAGGTGTGCTCAAAAATTGTAAGTGGAGCAGATGCATATTTAAAACATTTCTCTCAAAAATACTACCGCTGATGGCTGACCACCATTCATTTCACATCTATGGAAACTGAGGGGCAGATAACGTTTAAAAATATTTCATTTAACGTTTTCAGCAATTTTGTTTGTTTTGCATGTTTAGCTAATTCTCTGCTTTGAGTGACGTTTGCCAGACGTGAGAGTGCTTAATTGATTGCATAACACCGACGCAAGCACCAATCTGGCATGGCATTGAGTTGTAGTGTCACTCACAATGAGTGACAGCTGACATGCAGAAAGGCACCTCAGTGAGGTAGCTACAGATAAACCGAGTTAAACCAGGGAAGGACCCCCCTCCCCCTCCCACGAAAGGCGTGCATCTGGACTCTTTTATGCGGCTGAAAGGAGACCATACAGAAGAAAGCCCGCGGCACATAAAGGCAGATTCCTGGAAGGAGCTGAAATGGGAGACGGCAAGGCCTTTTTCAAAGCAATTTTTTCTGCTGTCTGTGATACAATAGCAGCGCGGATGAGAAAACAGTGAATCATTGTAATTATTGCTTACTCCATATTCAGCGGCTGCTGATCTTTTTTCAAAGCTAAGGGTAAGGTGCGTACAGCACCGACTCAATTAAAGCACTGAATATAAGATCAGTGGCTGGCTGTCTCCACGCTTATTAACCTGGTTGTCCAATGGTCATTGAGAAAGATTCTCAAATGGAGGCGGAAGCAAAGGTCCAGGATTAAAGGTGCTACCGTATTGGACGATGCCCAAGGCTTGCTGTGTTCAAGTGTGTGCGCTCGTGGGTGTGCAATTTATTTTATTTATTTATTTCTGAGTTTGTATAGCGCCTGGTTACACTGTCAGTGTGTCCTGACGCACGTAAGATTAAAATGCAAAATAAGCCTTGACAAATTCGATAGGTATGATTTTGCATGGCGTGCAGGTCAGGCGTGCACGCGCCATACACAGCCGCACCGGAAGTCAGGCAAGGTCGCCTGTGACGGGGGCGGAGCCGCGACCGGACCGGAAGAGGAGGCAGGCGGAGGAAATGCGTCGAGTGGCCCGGGGCTCCTGCGAGCGTGGAGAGCCCCTGGGCCGACAACAGGACGTTGCACACGTGTTGCAGGACTCCCTTGACCAAGAGGGAGTCCCGGGAAAGGAGCCGCAGCGTCAACTCTCCCTGCCGGTGCGGAGAGCGGAGTCCCCCAGATTGCCACAGTAAGTTAAAGGGGAGAGGCGGGGGCCGGTGCACGTGTGTGTGTGTGTGTGTGTGTGTTTGTGTGTGTGTGTGTGCGCGCGCGTGTGTGTGTGTATGAGTGGGGGGGGTTCTGTATGTATGTGCGTGCGTGAGCGCTTCTGTTTCTATGTATGCGCATGCGTGTGTTGTGTGGGAGCCTCGCGCAGCGCTCGTACTAATGCGCGTGCCAGTTTAGATTCGCCTGCGCGCGCCAGGAGTGTCTCCTGGGAAGCACACTCGCTGACAAAAGATCTCGGCGGAGACGCGCTTCCGCGCGGCTAGCCGAGACCTAAAAATGAGCTTAGCATTATCATCAGTACCCTTACCTTGCAGATCAAGTCTTCCAGATATAACTAGCTCAAGGCTTACCGTGATCTGCAGGTCTAGGGCCCTTGACAGACAGCTACTCACGGCCTCCCAGAACTCTTTGATCTTCGGACATAGCAGGAACATGTGCAGGTCATCTTCGTTGGGGCTCTTGCACTTGGGACACGCCACCACACCGCCAGAGCTAAATTTGGAAAGTCTTCGAGGAGACCAATACGCCCTGTGAAACATAAAGAAATGGTTCTGCCTTAAATTTGCAGGTTTTACTATTTTATAGAGCATAGACATTGTTACTTGCCATTGGTCTTCTGTCGTGATCTCCGGCAAGCAATCTCCCCACATGACCTCGGGCAACTCGAAGGGGCCGTCCTCCATCTCTAGAATCAGCCAATACCACAATGAGACTTCTTTTTTAAATACACAGTTTGAAAAGCTTCTCCGGCTCATTGTAGATTCCAATTTGGTCTCCTACTTCCATTGACCAACTCTGAATCTGCAGATATTTAAATCTGGAGAAGCTTTGGCCCCATTTTTGTTCACAATCCCCAGGTGACCAACTTCCCATCCGGAAATAGGTCCTTCCATCTCTGGCGACCCAACTCCTTTAACGGTCAATCAGCCTTTGTCTAGAGCAGTGTTTCTCAAACTGTGCTTCATTCAAGAGCAGATTTTTGGTGAGTCAGGAATGTTCCAGCACTAAATAAAGATGCCTTTAAATTATGTGTTTATATCGTCACATTTGTGGTGTTTCAACCACAGAGGCCAAATGTCGAGCTATGTCTTCTGAAACTACTGCTTATCCTTTTACATGGGATTGGTGTTTAATTTTCTTTCTCTGACTGAAAGGGAAAGGAGATTGTTTTTTGCAACTCACAACAAAACAGTCTTTTTTGTAACTCTGAAGTGTGCTGGAACTGATTTTAATAGGCTCAAGACAAAGCCACTTTACTTGGTGATGCACAAAGTATAAATATTCACAAAAAACCCATTTCCACACATTATCATGTAAGTGCTGTAGGCTACATACTTGTATCAGTAAAGCTGTATGTCTTTGTAAAGTTAGTGGCCATTTTCAATTGAAAATGTGATGTCTAAATGGCAATGTGCTACCATATGATGCTTTAGTTACATTAAAAAATCACACCTCATGTACATGAAAAGAAGGTGGGTTACTAAAGTTTGTCATTTTAAAAAATTGGTCATGGTTCTAAAAGTTGGGGAGCTTCTGGTCTATAGTGATGTTCCTCTCACCAGGATCGTCTTCAGACTGGAACACCCACAATAGAAGGACAAATAGCTGTGAGAATTCTGCACCTGACTTATCAACAGGCTGGCCTAATAGTGATCAGGATGAAAGACAAAAGGCTAACTCTTTTTTAAAGTACCCTTCACACTGCAGTCCCACCCATTACTCCCACTATCCACTACATGCTGATGCTCAGGATACTAATTATAAGCTTCTGTTGCAAAAATACCTCATTGGATTTCTAAAGGAAGGGTGTTTCCTCTTTCCTCAATCTGTTTAAGTCCACATCTTCCAGACTCCGGTGTGTCAGCAATATATTTTCACTATCCGGGAAAGTAAACTCATCTCCTTTTTGTGCATACGAACAAGTGAGGGACTTCAAAAATGGAACCTGGAGGCTTACTTCACTCTGGTTCACTCAGACATTCACAATGTGTGCATACAGACAAACACACATCTGTGCAGTATAATAGTGCAAGGATCCAGGTTCACCTGCAGAAGCAGCACTTTACACGACTGTAACAGATAAAAAAGGTCCGGCCATACTAGGAATGGTAAAATACTGCATGCTTCCACCACCATGCTACATGCTTGATGTGAGAAGTTGGCCTGATATGCAGTGCTCACTATTCTAGTGATCACTATGTATCAGTCCAAACAACCCTTATTGATGATTGGTTGTAAGTCAACCTTATAGACCAGCTATCCTAGTAGCATGGACAAGAGCAGTCTTTAGGCTAAACTCTAGAGGGCGTGTTAAGCCAGCTGTTATACCATCACATATACCCCTTGAACACCAAGTGAAAAGACACCACACAAGTTGTTATGAAAATAAAAGGATATTTATTTATAACACAACAGCCCTGGACTCTTTATGAGGACAGGGCGCTAAGCACAATACAAAGCTCTTAAAGAATTTCTGAAAGTTGCACAATTTACACAACTGCCCGAGGGGCACAGAAAACCATATACTACAAAAGTGGAATGTGAAATTACTAGCAGGTAAGTACTACTCTCAAAGACTTTAGAAATGCTAGGCCTACAATGCTGAACCCTTGGATTAGGAGCAGGAGGCCTAGGGACGTCGTGTGCAGAGTGGGAACTCTCACGCTTGATGCGGGACAAAGTCTATGGATACTAGTAAATGCAAAAGTTAGTGTTCTTGGGCGAACCCGACTAGGTAGGTCAAAAACGAAAGTGGATCTAGACACTTAGAGAGTTGGTCTACGCTGGAGCACCGTGGTACTCGGTTTACCTAGCCCAGGGGCTGCGGCTGCATAGGGTTCAAGTGTAGTCGGGTTTCTTCGTCGACGAACCAGGAGCCTGAAGTGGAAGTTGCTGGCAGGTGACCAGTGAAGATGTTCCGGGCCGATCCAAGGACTGGATCAGCTGAAGAGGGTACCTGTAAGCAGAGGGGACCAAGTTCTGAATCACTAGCCAGTGATTAGATGGGTACCAGGATGGCACCGGATGAAGTCACCTCGACCAGGTGAGTGGGCGACGCTGGGCTCTGTAGTCTCTCGGACCAGGAGGTTTTGTCGGCGACCAGGATGGAGGTGCGAGCTGACCCACGAAGGTATCTGCTGTCGGCGATGCTGGACCCAGGATTGGGGCAACAACTCTTGGCAAATGCAAGCCCACGCGGTGGACTCAAAATGGCGTCTGGAGTGGACCAGGAGGGTCCGGGGTGCTCCTCTGTTGGAGGGGAGCAAGGGCCAGTCTGGAGCAACCAGACCAGCGATGGAAGTGTCGGCGTTCGTCGTCAAGAGGGCTACAAGCCAGCAGGCAAGTGGCCAGACAACGCGGTGAGCAGCAAAGAGCAGAAGGGCCCCACGCAGATCTCGTGGATGCTAGGGGCTGGACTTCGGTGCTGGAGCTGCTCAGGGTTAGGGCTTCTCAAACCCCCAAAGCACTCACTCGAGGATCCCTCGGGGTCGTGCTGGATAAGCGTAGTGCAGTTCTGAAGATGGCCGGTCCCTCGAGGTCTCGTCACACCCACGAATCTCAGCTGGGCTGATGATGTAGGTAGAGGTCAGAGGTGCCAGGGAAGCCGGGTCTCGTAGTGCTGGTCGGTCTGGTTCCGGAGGAAGGACGTGCAGCAAACCGCAGTTTACTTAGTTAGTGCCCGCAGATGCAGGGTGACTACTCCTTAGTCACAAGGGAGAAATCTTAGGAAGAAGTCTTGAGTTCCTTTCGTAGAAAGTAGTTTCAGGATTCAAAGATGATCTAATTTGGAAGGGTCCCCGCTCCCACCTTTATTCTAAAGAAAGGGGCTGGTACGGGACTAGGTCCTGCCCATGGGTGGGACCAGAAAGGGGGGTGGTTACACCCCTCTCCCATGCCGGACTTTCCCCAGCTCAGGGGCTGGTGTGCCCCTGGAACTGGTTCAAACTGGCAGATGCACAGTGAGCACCGGGGTGCCACTTGCAGTCACCTTCCTATTCAGCCCTGCCTACATAGGATACACAAAACCCTGTCTGGGATGGTGCTAGCACCGCCCCTGAAAGGAACCCCTTCGTCCAAGCTCCCCTCGCTGGAAGGACTCCCAGCTGCAGGGGGTCAGACTTGTGTCTGTGGTGGCAGCATCCATTTTGTGATGCTGAGGCTCGAGTTAACTTTAACCGGGGTTCACAGTTACATACATGTCGTGTCCCTCTAGAAGGGTGGAATGCGAACCCCGTCGCCAGAATTGGCGAGGGGTTAGTATTCCAATTCGTATGACACCTTACTCGACATGTTTTGATAAAGCGATACCTGAGTTGGCAAATAACCGCGAGCATTATAATGCACTTAAGAGTATATGGTACGCGTTATCATAAAACAGCTATTAGGACTTGGTTCCGCAAGCTGCAGACAGGCTCAGCTCATGCCAGAGCACCATCTCACATAATTCCAAGCACTCTGCCTTCAGGATTGTTAAGGCCTGCCATAGGAGTGACTGATAGGAATACATGTGTCCATTTGAGGGTTAGATATAGGTATACTATATCTACAGCAAAGGGTGATTACACCACTTTGCCCCAGCTGTCGTGCAGCCAGTTGTGTCAGATTTAGATGGCCAGCCAGGGGTGGCATAATACATGCTGCAGCCCCTGGTTGGCCCTGGGTACACCTATGCCCTGAGTTACAGGGTCTGATAAGGTGGCCCAGTACCAATTGGTAAATGCACCTAAGGTACACGTGTCAATTTAGTGAGAGAACAGCAAGGCTGTGGGTCTGATTAGCAGGCCCACAGCCAGAGAAGTCGTAAACCAGTGAAGCAAAAAGCAAAAATCTGGGGTGATCATAGGATTGCAGACCCTACTCTCCTACACTTGAACCCATGATAGGGACAGAGTTTCCCTGTCACAAATTAGAGCACACTAAGTGCACCCCTGCAGGACATGTCCAGGGCAATGCTCACATCAAGGGACACGCCTAGGCCTTTGACAGTTCTGATATCCTAGAAACAGCACAAGAAGATGACTGCCAGAAGTCTTTTAAAGACATGAGGCTAACATTATGCAAGGCACCTGTACGGAAGGCCCCTAAGTATACTGATTAATTCCATCTTTATAGAGACCGACGCCTCAGATAAGTTTGAGCAGTGTTGGCTCATTTGCTAACAAGGATATAGCGCGTACAGTGACCTTTCTCAGTTGCGAAGTACTCCCCAGGAAATAGAACTGGGGGACTATTGTGAAAAAATGCTTTGCCATAGTGTGGGCTTTGAGGAGGTTCCATCCTTACTTGTTGGGTGCCAAGTTTGTAGACCAGTCATAATGCATTAAAAAGTGAGAATCTTAGCATGCTCAGATATTCTCTCGTTAAAAGGCCGAGATTCTACAGTGGAATCTAAAGCTTTAATGAATCATAGTCATGCAGATTGATTTTCCTGACGGTTTTTCTCATCCAATGACTGGAGTTTTTCAGGTGGAGTGTGGATCCGTATTGTCAGATCTGGGAGAGGAGTGTATTGGACAGAAATGTCTCTCCTGCATGGTGTGTCCTGAGTTGCCAACTGCATGCATATCTAGTATCCTTACTTTTTGTCTTGGAGCTAGCATCAAGTTAATCTTAGCGTGCCTGCAGAGGCTTTGCCCTGACAGTGTGAGGTCCTGGACGTGTCCTTTGATACAGGAGTACTGTCCCTGTCCTATGTAAGGGGGCATAACATGGTGGTGGATTAATATCATCTTTTTTTTATAGATTGATAGCGTGGTAGGCCTTTTTACCTAGATCACTGAGAGTGTGGCCTACAGGCTTTATTTAGGTACTGTTTCATTGCTATGTGTGAGCCCAGAACTTTCTGAAGCCTTCCACTGTGTATGCCAAGTGAGTGTGTTGTGTGTGTATGTGTAGGACGTTCAGTAAGAGGGTTCTGTATAAGTAAGCCTGAATGCTGAGGCGTGCTGGATCCATTCTGGATGTCCCTGGCGTAGCACACTCCAAGATTGAGGATGAGAACACCTTCCGAGTACAGTGGCAATGTTTTGTCTGCATTACTGAGATTGGAAGGTGGAAAACCAGACACTGAAGCGAGGGGCATGAAAAAAGTGCTACCTTCAGAAATTCCACAAAGACGTCTGTAAACAAGAGGCTACTGATTAGCTGGTCCTGAGCACTGTCATTTGGTTGATGGTAGTACTGCAGTTTTTGTTGTATTAGCTGAGGACATTATTAGGTCCAGTTTGTCCTTTTGTCTATCAGTGCTTACTTCCTCATAGAGGCTGATTACAGGAAAGTGCAGAAACCTCATGCTTCATTTTTTTTTTTTTTTTTTTTAAATATCTTTTATTTTACCTTTCAAAAAGAAAAAAGCACACATTACAGAAAAAATAGAGACATAAAAAACAAAACCAAAAATGCAGCATTTTGTTCATACATTTGTTCATCTTACAGTACAATCCAAATAAATTTCACGTTAAAGTTATTTAACCGCCAAAAGGGGGAAAACATATCATATATTAAATTATATAGTATAGTAAACACCATCATATTACATCAGTAAAAAATAAATCAACCTATTCCTGTTCTCCATTTCTCCAAAGGTCCCCATATCTTAATACCTCGTACTCTCCCACTCCTACCCTTTCTTGCATATATGTATTTTTCTAAGTTATGTATGGCAATGAGGTTTGATAACCATGTTTGCAAAGTCGGGGGATTCTTATCTAACCATACCCTGGCTAGCATTAATCTAAAGACAGCCGCTGCCATAAACATAAACATTTCATCACCTGAATCCACATACTCATTTCCAATATCCACACCCAGCATAATTAAACCGACCGAGAAGGTTAACCTGATCTTTAATGAATTGGTTAAAAAATTTTCTACATCTTTGATTAGTGTGTATAATTGAGGACAAGTGGCAAACATGTGGACGATATCTGCCTCAGTAGAGTTGCACCTGGGGCACGTAGTGCCTTCCGTACCCCCCCACTTCGCAATCCTGGCTGGGGTATAGTATAGCGAGAATAGCGTTTTGTAATGTTGGGATTGCAAGGGGGCGGAGCATAGGATAGACCGACCTAGCTCCAGTGAAACGTTAAATGATTCGGGTGTGGCCTCTATCCTTTCCCCCCATTTGGCCCTATGTTTGTCTAGATCATCAGGTCTGATTTTTGCCAGTACAGCATATATTAGCCTAATGGAGTATTCCTCCCCTGTAATTAGCCCTTCCATCAACTCAGTTGGCTGAAAGCCCAGTGGACCTCCTTGTTTATTCCTAAGGAAACTCCTGATCTGAAGATACTTAAAGAAGTCCCTTCTGTTTACTTTATATATTCTAATCAATTCCTCAAATTGTATTATGCCCTCTGGTTTGACTAAGTCCCCAACTTGCTGTATCCCTTTACCCTCCCATTCTGCCATTAATGCATCAGAAAAGATTTCTTCAGGGAATGATTTGTTCTTGTAGACTCTGGTGTACCTATTAAATCTACCCATGCCCGATTTCTTTAAAAAAATACTCCAGACTTTAAGTGCTGCCCTTAGGGTTTTGTACGGCTGCCTTCTAAGATACCCCAAATCCGTATAGTACAGGAATCCGTTGTCAGCGTTTTGACCCAATATCATTGTGTAAGTTTCAATTGACATATTCATGGTCTTTGATGCCCCGCCCCCTCCTCCAATTAATCCCTGCATATACTGGAGTGCAGCCGCCAAAAAGTATAACCTAAAATCTGGTGCACCCCACCCCCCTCTATCCCTTGGCAGGGAAATGAATTTATATGCCCTACGAGTTTTCCCTCTTGCCCATATAAATCTATTGGCCAAACTTTCCAACCTATTAAACCATTTGTTGTCAAAAATCAGAGGTATTGACCTGAATAGATACAAAAATTTAGGCAGGACCATCATTTTCAGCACGTTTGTAGTTCCAACCAATGAAAGATGTAGATTGCTTATTCTTTCCAAATCTTTTTTTACCTTAGTAAGCAGTGGTTCAATGTTTCGCTCTACTAAATCCTCCAGTTTTACAGTAACATCAATACCTAGATAGGTTGCATTGCTGACCACCCTGCTATCTAAACTTGATGCAAATCTATTCAGAATGATCTGTGTTTTAGTTTTATTTAGGTTATAACCAGACATCAACCCAAACTCATGCGCTTCTGCCTCTACTCCAACCATAGCTATATCCGGATTCGGAGTCAAAATAGCCACGTCGTCAGCGTAGGCCAAAATTTTCACCGTGCATCTATTGAATGAGACGGGTTGAATAGCCTGGTTTTCCTCTAACTTACGTAGTAGTGGCTCAATGTACAAAGCAAACAGTAATGGTGAAGATGGGCAGCCCTGACGAGTCCCCCGTTGTACATGTATTGAATCCGAGTGCCCTCCGTTTACTCTGATTTTGACCACTGGCTCTCTATATAAAGCTTGTATAGCGCATATATAGCCTGGCCCAATACCACACCACCTCATAGTTTCCCATAGATAGTCCCAGGCGACCCTATCAAAAGCCTTCTCGGCGTCTAAAAACAATGCTGAAAAAGGGTCGCCTGTAACATCTGCCACATCGATCGTAGTGATTAGCGTCCTAATGTGCTGAGTGGTACCCTTCCCGGGTATGAAACCATGCTGTGACGGGCTCACCAAATGTTCAATACAGCCTGCTAGTCTCTTTGCCAACATTTTAGAGTAGACCTTACTATCTGAGTTCATCAATGTGATGGGTCTGTAGGATCCCGGGAGGGTTGCGGGCTTCCCTTTTTTGGCAATAACAATTAAATCTGCGCCGCGCCAAGAATCTGGTGAAAGCCCTCCTTGTTGCACATGTACCATAACTTCAAACATATAAACCAACAAACAGTCACGAAATACTTTATAAAATTCGACCGGGATTTGATCGGGTCCTGATGCCTTTCCTGCTGGTAAGTTATTTAATGCATCTATAAATTCCTCCATACGTAGGGTAGAATCTAACATTTCACCTTCTTCTTTTGTAACTCTTGACGCACGCACACCTCCAAGATAGTTCCTAACTTCCTCCATATCCTCAGTATTGCCCTGTGTATACAGTTTTTCATAAAATCCTCTAAAAACCTCTCTTATCTGATCATGCTTCATTTTGAATGTGTTGTGGTTGCTCCAGTCTGGAGATAGCCCGTGCTCCCCATTGTGAGAAGCAACACTCTAGACAAAGGCTTTGTCAGGAGGTCATTCTGAGATGGACACTTGTAAGAAAACCACCCCAAAACAGTTAGTTCTGAAGTATGAGACAAATAATTGGCATTCCTGTCTAGAAGTTGTGTACACATTTAGGACACAAGCCATCCCATTTAGGTCCAGTTCAAACTACTTTCTGGCCAGGGAAGGGAGGTGTAGTCCAGAGTACTTTGTTACCAGAGCTGGTGTCTGCCTAGTAGCCAGTTTCCCTGAGGTGACTGGGCCTTACTGGAAGTCTGCACATTTTGCTGGAGGAGCTGAGGGTCTGCCACAATGCCTAGAATCCTACCTGCCTGCTGAGAGAGGGAAGGAGTCTGCCTGACTCTGCAGCAGGAGAGACTGTCCAGGAGGAGAAGCCCAGTGTGTCGGCCATCTATAGGAATCTGGCTAAGTGACAGCAAGCTAAGAATAACTCATGCGGCAAAGGGTTTCGCCAGCCTGGTTCCTGCAGGGAACCACTTTATGCAACTTACTGTTGTGGCCCGGTGAAGACTGCCTCGGCCATGTTGATCATAGCCGCTCAGTTGGGACTGTATCTGCCATGTTGACATTGGCATGATTGAAGTTACAAATCCCAGTTAATGCTAAAATTGGATTGCATCTACCATGTTGAAAACATCAGCCCAGTCAGGTATACAGCTGTCTTAGAAGGCCCAGTCGTGCCACACCTGATGTATTGATATCAGCTCGACTGGGGCTGTAACTAACCGTATCGGCCCAATCAAGGTTGCTCCTGCCATGAGGACGACGCTGGTCTTACCAGGGTTGCATCTGCAGTAGGCCCGATTGAGAGCTCAGACCTGCTTGCAGATAACCAAAGCCACCACAGCTCTAGCTACATCTTCGCTCCATGCTCCAGGGCCGCTTCCCCACGGAGTTGGAGCAGGGCGGCTGTATGCGCGGAGACATGACTGCAACTGGTTCAACAGACCTAAGACTGTCCTTGCTTGCTGTGAACCTGCCCATGAGAAGGAATGCCTGCTAGTTATGCTCCAGTGTCAGCACAACGCAGTACTGTTTCACACACTACCACAAAAGGGGCAAGAACCATGAAACAAAACAAACACATTTGACGTGTGTGGATGGTCAAAGCTGCACCTGTGACCAATTCATGCATTTGTCATAACTACTAGGGGAACTGGCCATACAGACAGGGTCGCTGAGGGAGGGTCCAGCAAGAGGTTTGCACACCAGTGGCATACAACCACAATCAAACCTGTTGGGGCCCAGTAGCCACTCTGCCCTTTAGCCCTCTAAAATAAAATAGAGTGGCTGGATAGGAAAAGTTTGTATCGTTAGTATCAGTC
This sequence comes from Lissotriton vulgaris, assembly GCF_964263255.1. Classification (NCBI taxonomy): domain Eukaryota; kingdom Metazoa; phylum Chordata; class Amphibia; order Caudata; family Salamandridae; genus Lissotriton; species Lissotriton vulgaris. The sequence continues at coordinate 1,098,973,920 of NC_141685.1, read as the reverse complement.
ACGCAGTCGAAATGTACTACGTTACCAAGGTCTTCGGTACCAAAAACAAATTTATTTAATTTTTATCTGTTTTTTAGATTCATCAAAACGCATGGGCAAACCAAAGACTGTCACGACAGTGAATACATGAATGCATTATTTACATTTGTACACACATACCAATATACATTATTTACAAGGTGAAAGAAACACAATTGAATAAAGACAGTTATAAAAGACACACCAAAAAAAGCAATAACATTAATCAATATTCAAACATTAATTGCATTTATATACAGTGAGAAAATTCCTACAAAAAGCAAGGGTACAACCAGTCCATGGGGATGTGAAACCAAAGGACAGGCGGGGACAGATGGAGTAGTACGCCTGCCTGCCTGACAACACTGTGGTTGATATTTATAATGGGTTGCACCACTAGGGTCCCAGATGGTGTTTACTTTCTCTTCCTAGGTGCACCCTTTTGAATAGCCACAGGATGGGTATGTCGACGCGTTTCGAACCGGATTATTGACGGTTCTCTTCAGGACAGGGACTGGGAACAATGATTCTGTAACAATATACAGAGTGGGTGTCAGAGTTAGATATAATAGTTGTGTGAAAACTTTTAGCAATGACTCCACACCATGAAAAGACTTCTGGGTGTGACTCTGTTCTAGAGCCCATTTCCAAATTTGTGGATGTGTTTTTGAAACCGCTGGTTGTACAAGTGCCATCCTACCTAAGGGACACAATGGACTTCATCAACAAGGTCGAAGGTGTACCATTTGATCCTTCTTGTCAGTTATTGGCTACCATGGATGTGTCCTCGCTATACACCCAAATACCCCAGCAAGACGGTTTGGATGTCATGGAACTCTATCTGGAGGGTCGACCGCGCCCACACAGGGTGCCTACAGATCTAATAATCTCTCTGGCTACGGTGGCCCTCAAGAAAAACTTCTTCACCTTTGAGGACGAAATGTTCTTACAAATTAAAGGCTCGGCGATGGGCTGTCCTTTCGCCCCCGAAATGGCCATCCTGTTTATGGGCCAGTTTGAAGAAAAGTTTGTCCTGAATAACAACCCCTACAGAGACTCCATCGGACAATGGCTCCGATTTATAGATGATGTTTGGTGCGTGTGGAATGGCACATCTATACATTTGGAAGAATTCCATGTGTGGCTGAACAACAGGAGCCCAGACATTAAATTCAGCCTGAGCTATCATGAAAAAACACTCCCGTTTCTGGATGTCGAAGTCTCAGTAAAAGAAAATGCATTGTCATGCTCTTTGTACCAGAAGAAGACGGATAAAAACAATGCTCTTCATTACAAGAGCTACCATCCGCGCAGCCTAAGGGACAATCTCCCTTATGGCCAATACCTCCGCGTCCGACGTAACTGTACCACCATCGAGCAATTCGAACTACATGGACAAGCACTGACCTCCAAGTTACAGGAACGTGGCTACCCCCAGAAGCTCCTGAAACACTCTATGAAGAGAGCGAGATGGAGACCAAGGGAACACCTCCTTGAAAAAAGATCCAAACCCGCGACGGACCGGATGGTATGCGTTTCCACCTTCGGCCCCCACACCAACCAGCTGCAAAAAATCATCAGACGCAGTTGGCACCTGGTCAAGGAAATCCTTCCGGACATAGGCGCCCCCCTCTTTGCTCTGAAAAAGAACAGGAGCATTGGGCAAATGATAACATCGACTAGACCGCAACCCAAAAGGGATCACCAGAATACCATCTTTGGAGCAAATCCTGTTACGGGGCACCGCAAGTGTGGGATCTGTTCCGTCTGCGAACTCACCATGGAGGGGTCACTATTCACCGATGGGAAGAAGTTCTGGCGCCATAATGAACACACAAATTGCAAAACCAATTACACTGTGTATGCCATCCAATGTCCGTGCAATTTGCTGTACATCGGCAAAACCACTCAGGAGGTTCGCCAGCGCATCATTCAGCACCGTTCAAGAATTAACAATAAAATCCTGACAGCCCCACTTGTTTCACACTTTCTGCAAAAAAACCATTCCAGTCAAGACATCAGATGGACAGTCCTGGCGGTCATCAGGGGTGGCAGTGGAGACCCTGATCTGCGCTTGTCTCAGAAAGAAGCGTACCTCATTCTGAAGTTTGACACGTCTAACACTGGCCTGAACGAAATGTCTGAAATTTCCAGTCTGTGATCCAACCCTTAGTTCCTCGGCTGAGCTTGGTTGTGCTGCTGTTTTTTTAAAACCCGGTTGTTCATTTATTTTCTACATAATAGTCTGTACATGTTGTGCATACTTTGATTGTTGTTGCATTGTCTTGGCACCCTGTCCAACAGTTGGTAGGCTCACTATGTCTTGTTGATATAGTGTCCAACACGCAGTCAATCTGATTGTAAATACCTTTGCCCCGGTATGATCACACGCTGTACTCACTAGGTCCTGTGCCCAACAAAAGTCTGTCAATATTCATCTAAAAATGGCCCGAACTACATGGACCATGATCCTTCACTCACTCCGCCCACTAGCCACTCCCACGAGCCAACCGGCCAGGGAGTTTTCAAATATTCAAGCAAGCGCTGAGACACACTAACAGGCTGTGCGTGTTCCAGTCCGAGATACTCCGAGTGATTGAATCCTCCTGATAAAGTAAGTGGATTGCAGGTTCCCTGCCAAAACGCGCTAAGCACCATATCGCCATGACTCTCCGCCCCATGGGAAAGCTTGGTTTAATTACCCTTGCCTTCTTGTAACGCAGGTCCTGGCTCACTTATAGACCAGCTCTGAAGTGATTTCTGACATCAGTTGCCACACGTTGCACAAGCTACTCATTCAGGTAGGAATTGTTACTCGGCTCCGCAACTTACACATTTTGTCTCACACTGGAGTACTTGTCTAATCTCGCGCGCCGATTTCTGTGTGTCATTTTCAGCTTGCGCATCGAAACATTGTCAATATGTAAGCAGTCCCACTCTCGTGTGTGTACCGCGTGGCGGACAACCAAACCTTTAAGAACCCGAACCGGCTAACCACAGGTACGAGCTCTTGTCCTTGATGGCATTAGGTGATATGTATCAGTATAGCCCGAAAGTTCCTACTCGGACTAGGGTGCTAAGCTCCAATTTTGTATGTTTTCACAGAATCAACCCCTTTCCTGGCGATTTACCGACACCAAGGCACATTCTTTGCCACGTGCAGGTAAAAGTCTTTTCATGGTGTGGAGTCATTGCTAAAAGTTTTCACACAACTATTATATCTAACTCTGACACCCACTCTGTATATTGTTACAGAATCATTGTTCCCAGTCCCTGTCCTGAAGAGAACCGTCAATAATCCGGTTCGAAACGCGTCGACATACCCATCCTGTGGCTATTCAAAAGGGTGCACCTAGGAAGAGAAAGTAAACACCATCTGGGACCCTAGTGGTGCAACCCATTATAAATATCAACCACAGTGTTGTCAGGCAGGCAGGCGTACTACTCCATCTGTCCCCGCCTGTCCTTTGGTTTCACATCCCCATGGACTGGTTGTACCCTTGCTTTTTGTAGGAATTTTCTCACTGTATATAAATGCAATTAATGTTTGAATATTGATTAATGTTATTGCTTTTTTTGGTGTGTCTTTTATAACTGTCTTTATTCAATTGTGTTTCTTTCACCTTGTAAATAATGTATATTGGTATGTGTGTACAAATGTAAATACTGCATTCATGTATTCACTGTCGTGACAGTCTTTGGTTTGCCCATGCGTTTTGATGAATCTAAAAAACAGATAAAAATTAAATAAATTTGTTTTTGGTACCGAAGACCTTGGTAACGTAGTACATTTCGACTGCGTGACTGATACTAACGATACAAACTTTTCCTATCCAGCCACTCTGTTCTGTCTATTTTGTTGTTGAGATCCGGGCTGGGTAGACGTAGGATCCAAAACCTTTGTTGTTCTACACTTTAGCCCTCTAAAGCGGGGTCAAACAAGGTGTTATTTTATAATGTCCATAAAGTTGACACCCCTGGTATCCGAGGCCCCCCCCCTGACACCCGTCGCCAGTATCCCCTTGCCTAGACCCTGCTAGCGCCCATATACTTCCCACCCACGGTTTTTGTCCCCCTCGTTATCAGGTGCCACCACTGTATGGACAGTGCAGACCTTGATCCGACGCTCTCAAGGTGGGATCCTACATACCTGCTGTTATCCACCGCCCCATTGGCGATATAGATTCACTGTTTCCCGGCCTGCGGACATGTTTGTACGATCTACATTGATCATCCAAGAAAATGTATGTTTGCACCAGTTATATAGATACTAAAAAACGTGGCACGCTTGGCTGCTCGTGGCTGAATGTTGAGGCCATGTCAGCAGAACAATTACACTGTACCTGTATACTTTGATGCAACAATAAAATAAATTTCAGTAAAAAAAAAAAAAAGTTGACACCCCTGGTAGTTTTGCAAGTTTGTTTCTGTAATCTCACTTCATGCCACATGGCAGAACCCCTGGTAATTTTTGCGATTACAAGGTAACTTGTAGAATAATTGTTACTTCCTTTTCATAACAGGTCCTCTTATTGCCAACACGGTTTATCTGATAAGCACGAAAGGAAAAGAAGAGCTGTACCCCATGGAAAGTCAGCCATCAAAGAGAATATACAGTATTACACATTCCGCAAGTGAGTAAGAGTAACCTGCTTTGACTTGACAGTGATGCTTAGTCAACATAATTCCTCTCTCTTTTTCTTACTGCCCATCTCTCTCTCTGGCCCTTACCCCCTCTCTCCACTCGTCCATCCATCATGAATCGATAAATGTAGGCTTGCAGTGTCCCTAGGAGCGAATACTCAGTAGGAAAGTTAGAAACACCCACTAAAGGATGAACGTTTATGATAGCCATGGAGGAAAATTCAAAGACTTTTCCAGAGAAGGCACAGAGAGGTACAAGAGATGCTTACTGGAAAGACCATGAATGAGGTAACCAGGAAAAAAATCTGGAGAAACTAGCTGAGAAAGGAGAGTAGTGAAAGGGATCCTCCCCATCAAACCAAAGGATAAAGTTGGATGCTGAAAGGGGGTGGGGAAACCAGGATACCGCCTTTTCCTTTTTCTCGCTCCAGTACTCCTCCTGAAGTCATAGATGGGCCTGTTTAGCTCACACAGACCTTCTGATAGTGTAACCTGGCACCGAGAGAAAGCAAGTGCCTACAGGAAACTGAGGATGTTGGGCTCTCCAACATCCTCTATTACTCACTGAATCATTCCTCTCAATGATCATTTTGATAGTCTTCAGGTAGACTACAATAGTTGTGTAAAGGGTTTCCTTCCTTGACTTTTCCATTAGTCTCTTAGGTTTACCCTGTATAGCATTCCTTGTGAATCACAGCCATAAACAAATACATCTGTACCCTGTCCTTAGATATAAATCCACCTATTGATACAATAACCATTCACGATGTATATTTTTTTATTTTGGATTTACAAACCTTTGCCGCCACTCGAAAATATGTAGAAAAATGGCAGCTGAAGTTTGCCTGCAGAGTTCAGTCACATAACATTATTAAATATTACATGCTTCCTCACATCAGTACTTGTATTCTCTCTTTTAAAATGGAGGCGGAAGCTTATTTCTTCCCCAGTTCAGTGCCCTCGCACTTTCAGGTGATATTTTTAGGAGTGGTGTCTGATATTCTGTGTCTGGTCTTGATGTTATTTTTGTGAGGATCAACAAGCATTTTGCAGACCTGTCACTATTTACTCCAATTCTTGATGAGAATATGTTTTCTACCCAAAACAATTATATGTATTAATGAACAAGGGTATTTAATGTGCTTTAAACACTTTTTGGCTTCATAACACAAAATACAAAGTCTAACAGAATTCTAAACAGAAAAGGTAAGCATTTCAAGAACTTGTGAAATGCTTAATAATTTTTAATTGAGCATTCTTTTAGAGGCAGTGTGAAAAACACAGGATAGTTCTTTTAACCCAAACACATTTATGAAGGCCCTGGTTGCGGGCTGTCCCCTATGTGCCATAAATAATGGAAATATATCTCCAGTTAGAAATTATTTACACCTTTGTAAAATAGTTTCACAAGCACCCAAAAAAACCTGCATTCTTGACAAGCTGTTTTAAAAAGACCAACAATCAGCTGCCATTAATGGATAAACCACAGACCACTACCTGAAGAATAGATGTTCAAGATCTTTTTTAGAAGTCAATGACCAGTGTAAAAAAATGGCCTGATGAAACATACATAACAACCTAAACTGCCTCACCTGCAACCAATGAAGGGATAATGCTGCTGGTTCTTTGTCGGGTCTCTGTGACCTGTCACACTTCATGCGTTAGAATTTTTTGTTTTTGCAGTTTATTTTTAGAGCAGACCTAAGTATAATTCAGTCCCATAGTCTAGTCATGAGAAAACACAGTCCCACAACCATTGCAGAGCCACAGGAGTACTAATAATGGGTCTTTGGTTGTGTTCTAAGCTGAAGGGAACAGTTAGTACTTTAATCTGTGTCCGGGGAGAACTTTCCATCCACTACAAAACTAAGGTTTAGAACTTTGGTTTGGTCCCCATTGACTTGGTTCAGAAACTTAGGAGACCAGGTCAGATATTCATTAACAATGGTGCACACTTCTGTCTTATCCGCACTGTTTCAAAAAGGATTGGTCATCCAAAGCTACCCACGTGTAGACGCTCATTTAAGTCTGTGTGTGGCTATATTTGTACAATTTGGTTCGAAACATATGATGGCTTGAGTCTTGTAAGTGAAGGGCTAATAATCTAAACAGAGATCTAAGGGGCTTGAGCTAATTATTACATAGATGACAGATATTGTTCACTGTTGTGGGACTCCATACAATTCGAGATGAAAGGGGGAAGAGAAGCAGCCATTCCAGTCATGTCCAATATCATATTATTAATAGTATTAAAGGCAACAGAGAGGAACAAAAGAAGGCCCGCATAATCTGCGGCACCGAAGTCCTCGATGCTACTCTTTTTGGCCAACATAGGCAATAGAGCTGATTCTGTTTTGTGATTGGGCCTGAAGCTTGCCTGAGACCAATCAAGCTAAAACTTTGTTTTTGGGTTGTTCACCACTATTTTCTAGATACCGTCCATTATTTAGGCCACCATGGACATCAATCTAATTGGCTGAACATTGACCATCTTAGAAGGGGTTGCATTCATTTTGTTTCCACAACAAGTTGACAGTGTTTCACTTCAACAACTCAACTACCTATCCAACCTTAAATAAAGCACGAAGGTGGTGGTTAAAGTGGGCACCACAGCTCTCATGATAGACTACATGATTGTGCCACATCGAAAACGGCCTCCATAGAGAGCCTGATTTTAGGCCTTTTAGAATACTTCATACTTCCCTATACTGGGGGATTTGCAATCATAATAGCTCTGTATGAACTTTCTAACACTATCTGGGGTGTAGTGAGCTTGCTGTTGAGTGGGCTTCCTGGATCTAACTATGGAGGGGAACTTTCCATTTAAAAAAACTCAGCTAAATTGTGAGAAATTGGGTTATTAGTTGAGGGATGCAACAGCCCACCTCAAATAATAATAACAGTCCTTGACATAAAGTCACTAAATTAACTTGAGCTCAACCCCTTATAGCTAAGGCACTAATCAGACAAACTTAACTTAGAGGCAAGGTATAAAGTATTTATGCAGTACTCAAACAGTAACAAAGTCAAAACACAATACAAGAAATATACTAAACCAATTCAGGAAAATAGAGTCAATTTAATAAATAAAATTATACCAAAACAACAAAAATCCATTTAGTTAAACAAGAGTTATGAATTTTTAAAGTTTACGGTTCAACATATTGCCAAAAAGGATTAATGCCAACCATGGTCATCGTGTTGTGCATTGAAGCTGACTGTGACGGAGTGTGAGTCGGATACAGGGACAAGGTTCTTCCTGTTGAAAAGTTCTATCTCTGAATTTAGTTTCTGAAATTGAAGTAAAAAATCCTCAGCGGGGCAAGGCAGCAGTCTGTGGCCAAAGAAGGCCCCAAATGTTTGAGTACCCGCTGGACAAGATATTTACCAGAAAAGCTCTGAGTGGGGGAAATTTGAATTTAGTGCCGAAAAAAGGGTGATAAAATATTTCTTATCCTGTGCCCATTCAGTGGTATGGCCAGGAAAATGAGCAACCCCTACGCTGTGGTCACTCTCTAAACCAGTTCTGGGGCACCGGGTACCTGACTGGCTTGGGGACAAAGTAATAGGAGATGGAAGGTTCTAGATGGCAGGAAACTCTAGCCATTCCCAGGATGCCAGATCATTTCTCCACCCCTATCCCAACCATCTCGCACAGCATTCTGGGACAATCCAACATGGCAATGTCAAAGTTTCTCTGTAAAGAGGTCCGCTGAGGGCTTCGACTCTAACCCTAGCTTCCACATCCCATCCCACCTAAACTTTAAAGGTGAGCCCCTCCTGTGTTGACTTCAGAGGTCTGGGCTCCCTCCTTTGTTTGAATTGGCTAAGGATATCCCATTCTAGGAGCAGCGTGACAAGCTAATTATCAGATGCAGATTTTCCTCCTTACCCCCTTTCAAGGAACTGAGCCAATTACAGATTTTCTTTCTCCTTTTGTGTTGAGAAGCTTGTTCTCTTCTACTGCGAATCAGAGCAATTAGCATGGACCAGTAGGGGGACAAAGGCCTGGAAAGTGACTATGAACTGAGCCAGAGAAATATGACAAGTTTTGAAGTACCATAAGATTTAGCTTTAGTGTGTTGGTAACTTCAAAACCAAACTGGTTTGTATGTGAAGTCATAAGCAGCTCACAGTGGGGACACGAGTTATAGTTTCAGTCACAAGTTTATATTTGCTTGAGATTTTCACGAGTGAATTTCAGTTGTTGCGTTTATTTAAAATGGTATGTTTTAACTGCCATTTTCACCAAATTATAACGTTCCTTCAACCTTTTGGTTTCCCTTTGGACATTTCTTAAGGTTTTTTAAATGTAAAGTAAGATATTATGACCATAATAGATAGTATTACCATGTCTAACTATAACGTCACCCCAACCTTTGGTGTTTACAGTGAATTTCTAGTTTTTTGTTTAAAGTAATATTTTATAACCATACGCTTGTATCCAATGCCTCATGGACAGCAAAACCACGCTGTGCATGGCCTTTGGTCATGCACAGCGTGAGGTTGGCCACAGTTGGCACACAAACTGGGAAGAAAGGCAGGGACTGGAAACGGATATACAGAAGGGGAGGCTACACACGTATACTCGAATAGTGCAGGTTCAGGAATCAAGAAAACAAAGTAGCATAGAAGGCAGTGCTGGGGCTGGGACAAGAGTTGAGCTAAGGCTCAGGAGTCAAGGTAGTACTGCAGGCAGTGCTTGTTCAGGAACAGGGAATTACTAAAGCTCAGGAGTCAAGGTAGCACTGCGGGCAGTGCTAGTTCAGGAGAAAGGAAACTGCTGCAGTTCAGGAACAAGGAATTCTAAGGCTCAGGGGTAAAGGTAGCACTGCAGGCAGTGCTAGTTCAGGCGAAGGGAAACTGCTTCAGTTCAGGAACAAGAAATAGCTGAAGCCCAGGAACAAAGAATAACTATAGCTCAGGAACGCAGGAAACAAGGTAGCACTGCAGGCAGTGCTAGTTCAGGAGACGGGAAACTGCTGCAGTTCAGGAGCAAGAAATAGCTGAAGCCCAGGAACAGGCACAAGGAATGGCTAGAGCTCAGGAATCAAGGAACAAGGATTAACTATAGCTCAGCAATCAAGGATCGGTCTACCCTCAAATGGATGACAATATTACTGCCTTTTTGACTTTATAATTTGTGTACCCTTGCTGCATGATTCTAGCTGCCTTGACTTTGGTAAATCTCTGCAGAGCAGTTTTGAGGGCTGTTATTATGCTGATGAAACCCGTATTTCACAGGTAATCGCGAAATATTTCCCATAGTTCATGGTTCTCTGTGAAATATGGGTTTTTATACCAGTGCATTTTGTGAAATAAAAGCACCCACACACGTTATATGTAATATCCTGGTGTGTAATATTTATTATAATATATTGTCAATGGTAACATTTCAAAAAATATATTATCAAAAGAATTAATGCTGTTAAAAAAAGTAAGTTTCTCTGTTAGTATATTTTTTTTTAAATAAGGAAAAGTACAGGAATTAGACTGCCTTTTGATTGGCTCCTTACTGTCAATCATGATCACTACACTTGACAGTATAGGCAGTTAAAAACAGGATACAGTTACACTACAATGTTAGCTGCAGATAAGCACTTCTGCTCTACTACAATGATAATGTTTTAAGTGAGTATTATTTTGTTGTATATAGCTAGCACTACAGACATCAAAGCAGAAATATACATATATCTGTTACATAATATTGGAAATATATATATCAAATGCAAATTAATTTTTTCACAAACAAAAAACTAAATTTGGCTAAATACTAATAGGATAAAAAAATAAATACAGACGAAAATGTCCAAAAATCTAAGGGCATAATTACAAGTTTGGCGGTGTGGGAGTGGGGTGACATGCCACCTCCCTGCTCCCACACTGCCAAAGTCCACCGCCGCCCGCCCGCCAGATTACAAGTTGTAATCCGGGCGTGCAGTCCTGCTGCGGCTAGCCCAAGGTGCTGCCTTTCAAAGGCTCATAGAGGAGCCTTAGAAAGGCAGTGCTGTAGGACAGCCACAGCTCGTTCTAGCACGCATCGACTGTAAAGTCCATGCCTTGCTTGAACTGCGGGTGCAGAAAGAAAAGGGGGTACACCATGTGCCCCCCTGCATGCACCCCTGTGCACTGAGGCACCAGGTGGTCCTGTAGGGCACCCAAAGTTTCCTCACCACCACCCTTTTCATGGCGGACTCACCGTCATCAAAAGGAGGGCAGTGAGAAAACTTATAATATGCTTGGAGGTGCCGCAGCGGCACCCCCAAGCATATTGTGGCCTCGGGCCACAGCGCCATCACCAGTGATCGTGGATCCTTGGTGGTTGCAGCTGTTCTCTGGCTGTCCGACTGTCATACTTGTAATACGCAGTCAGACTGCTGGTGCAGCAGTCCCCGACTGCCACCGCAACTCAACCACGTGTTTGGCGGTCCCAGGGACCGCCAAATTCATAATCTAGCCTTAAGATCATAAAACTGGTTCAATATTTATAAATCATCATGTAACATAGCCTGGCAGTTCAGTCTGTTTTCTGTAGCCTGGGAAGTATGTTCATTCATTAAGTTAAGTGTTTGATCTCTTGACAGCAAATAAATATGAAATTCCAGCTAACAAATTTGGTGTCTATGCACTAATTAAATTCGTATTATAAAGAGTTCACCTGTATAGTGACGCCCATCGACCAATTACACAGGATTAAGTGCTGTAGCTCTGTCAAATGACTCTACTCTGCGTTTAACTTCCAGTACACCAACAGAGGGTTCTGTAAGGCACTTTTTCTCTTTATGATCCAAGTGACCTAGATAAAAATATGTACGTTAATTTGCCACATGCTTTAACACTCGTATAGCCCATTATCTGCCAGCTGAATCCAGCTGTACACAGTACTGTTGTACAAAAGTTAAATTAATAATATTATCTACCACATTCTCCATCATGTTCTTCTTACATTCTGAATATACATTTATTACACCGATCAATAAAGATAGAATCGACACTGATGCTAATTTTGAGGACTTTACTGTGTGCAAAACAATAAACAAATAATCTAAAATCATCACTATTCAGAAAGCATAAACTCGGTTCATTCGTGAGTTAAAATGAATTATGAAAGTCCTTCAGTCTCTGATACAGGGCCTATTGTGGTATATCAGCCAGGGATATGCATGGGCGTAGCTTGGTCATTATTATTGGGAGGGGTAGTGGGCGTCATGCTGGCATATAATGATTGAATACATAGTACGGCAAGCAGGGCTCATGAGAGGGGCTTAAGTGGCAGTGAAAAGAGAGAGGAATACTGATTAGTACGAGTACTAAGTCAGAGAAACACAATATTTTGTCAAATAACCTTCCTTAGGACTTTCAAAACAGGGATGAGAGATGGTTCGTACACATACAAAAACTCGAGGTGAAATCCGACAGACACCTCACCATATCCGACTAAAAGCACCTGTCCCCAACTATTCATAAAAAAATACATTTATTATCGGGGTGTAACATCCCAAATACCTCGCTGAACTTATGCGCCCGGGGATATGGTTGGTATTTTGGCTACTGTATTCGGTGTTGACGGCAGTTTTCTTCACGCGAGGGGTATTTAACTTAATTCTATAACATGCCGTGATGTGTTCCTGGTTATGTACGTCACTGAAATTATACTAGTAAAGAATTCCTTCTAGATCCCTCTTTTGGCTTCCTGCTTATTTTTATAATTTATTAGGAATTGGTGGACTGTTTAGGTTGAGAAGCAGGATTTACCTTCACTGGCGTTGGTCATTATAATTGTACAAATGCTTCTTAAATCCATTATTGATAAACTAATCGACTTGATAGACAGAAATTAGTTCTTTCTAATACTAGGCTAGTTTAGTTTCAGACGATCCAATGGGTTACCATAGCAAACACCTATCTTTTTTCGGTGAGACTCTCATTTTCAAATTCTAACGTATGGTGTATTTATCACTGTATTTGCAGCAAAAACCGACAATGAAGATATCAATTTTGAGGGTTTTCTGCGGATTAACCACATAGAAGATACGAAGGACCAAAGAGGGCAGGATCCAGGGATTCATAGCCCAGACACTCAATATCCGCCCTCCCGTAAGTAGAGAAGCTTACAGTATAGCTTTGAATGGGTCGGTCTCCAATCCAAGAGCCAGGCGGAAATCTCAATTGTCTTACACTAAATTGCTTCTATCTATCTGTTTTCCAATGTGCTATGTACCTATCTTCTGTCTCTAACTTTATTAGCTCTCCCACTGCTCTTTCTACTAACCTTTGGGTGCAATAAGTCTGTCACAATCAAAACATGACAAATGTACAGATTAGTACAGTTCTACAGCAAGGATTAGAAACTCCATGTAAAGGTATATATCATAATTGCAGTCTGATTTATCCAGGCATAAATTAGATCAGAGAAGCCTGTGCATACCTTACCTATGTTGAATGCACACCGTAAAATCACATACAGGCTGTACTATATATGTCGAACTGAAGAGCTTTTGGCAAGGAATATCAGATAAGAACAGATTTAGACTAGTAATCAGAAGCACACCATAAAGACTATTATCATTGTACGCAGATTCATCATCCACACTCCGGTATTGTAAGGCAGGGAAGGCAATGGGCCTCCTTTACCTGTGTCAGACGGAGGCAGTGATATTGCATGTACTCTGTGCATTAACCCCTTCGAGGCTGATGACGAGCTGGGCTCGTCATGGTGTAGCCTCCTCAAACACTGATGACGAGCCCAGCTCGTCATGAACAATGGGTTTTTTAAAAAGTCAGCATACAAGCAGAAGTAGAGCAGCGCGCATGTGGTTAAAGAAGGAGAAGAATGGCTTGTGGCCAATCCTAAAGCCAGATAATGAGGGGTGAGGGAAGAAGGGGAGCCAGGCAGAAGGGCCAGATTTGATGCATGTATGACTGTGTGTGTCTGCTCCTCACTTCTCCTTTTTTCGCCTCCCATCATAGCTCCCACTTCTTCACACCATAGTTTTGTGCTGAGACTCACTTCCCTTTCGTAAGCATGCATGTGCCATCCATCCCTCTTTTGGGCATTAACATATAAAGCGATTAATGTATCTCATTGAAAAGAGCTGTACATGCTATGTTGCAGAACATCAGTGTAGACCCACTGTGTTGGTGATCTCTACAGTTGGTCAGCTCCCATATTCATAATCATAGTTACTCTCTTTCCTATATCTGTCTTGTCTCCTTGATCTCCTTTTTTGTTTACATTCTTGTTTTGCTATTTATCAGAACCTTCTACTGTGCTTTAAGGACATATCTTGCCTCCGTTTCTTTAAAAACAAATAAGTACATCTTGGATGTGTTGGCATGTGCTTATGCTTGCTGTCTGTGGTTTTAAGGGCTCGTGACATTGCTTTCAGTGTGCTCCTCTATTTATTGGCCCTTTGCAAGCATTTTGGTACCCATACTATTCAATGTTCTCAGTTTAATGAATACATATGTTTGTGCTTGTAGGGTGGGGGTGTCTTGAGGGAAAGAGGGCTGCCACTCAGCCATTGTGAAATCCTCATAGTTCCTGTTTCTGAGTCAAGGTTTATAATCTTTGTGTAAAGGGAATGGTGATCTAAAAGCACATTTAAAAGTAGCATGAGGTCTTCCTGAGATCCATGAGACAGTCTTTGGCCAGAGCCAAGCAGTACTAACACAGACAGCTACCTCATGATGAACAAACGTGTCCAGCACTTCTTCCTGTGTTTTTTAAATTGTTGCTTTTATGATTTAAAATTGCACCTTATGGGTAGTGCCTAAGGTTGTCTCATGCAACCAATGCTTGTGTAGATGTTTTCAGATTCAAGGCACAAGCACAAATGCCAATAGAACCACTGCCCAGCTCAAAACCGAAAAAGTATAACATCCAATTATGTGTATAAATGGGAAGTGTTCTACCATAATTAAGTTGATGTTCAAAGCTAAGTACAAACCAAAAAGAGAAATACATTTCAGCATGCATACTGAAAACAAGGAGGACCTTCAGGACTGTGCAGTCCCTGGGTATTCGTGGTGTAGGTATCTGAAGCCACTTCTGCTGCAGTTAACAGGACTCCCACTCCTAGCGGTGCACAGAATAGTCCTGTGAGGCATCAATTGCACCATATGGCTGGTTGTACTGGTGTCTCGCAGTGGGATAAACTGTGGGCAGACATACTGTTCTAGTCAAAGAGGAGTGGCGTGAGGGAAGCAAACAAAGCTTGATAGATGGGGACACCCCACCCAAAAAAAAAAAAAAATATGTAATAAATCAATTCATCAAAAATACCATAAGTCTAAAACAAAATAACATGTGTCTAAGAAAAAACATAAAGTAGGTAGTGTATGCAGAGATCTGCCAATACATCCCCTGATTAGGCACTCCAAAGATGATCAATGAGTTGATTCATAAACTTATTCAACTTTCGATGCTTTTATTTAGCAAAAATGTGTTAAATTAGATATTGATTGCATATCAATTGGCGACATATACTCCATACAGGTAATTCTATGAACAATCATCTCCAATGCATTTCGGGCGAGGGCCCTTGATCACGGAGCGCTGTGGAGGAAGGCGAAATGGACTAAGGTAAGTGGGGGTGCTGTAGGTCAAAATGCCGGTCTTACTAGTGCTCTAACGGTGGTGGTGCTACAACAGGAACTGCGGATAAGTACTTAGGTGCTCGTTGTGCTAAGTGGGGGTAAGGGTTGTGATAAGGACGTTAACGCGTGTGATTCATAGAAGCGCGTTTAACAGACAGCGTGCTAATTGGCGTGCAGCAGCAGGAGCAAAGACTTACTTCATAGTACCGGGAGGTAAAGCATACCGTCCATATGCTTGTAAGCTGTGATACGCGGGGTGCCGGCGGGTGTGCGCTGGTAAATATCACTAAGAATTGTGACGTGGGGTAGAGGATAGAAATAAACGAAGGACTGATACACGGAAGGTGCGGTGGCGGCCATCTTAAAGTGTAGTGAAAGTAAACGTGTGGGAGACACTGAAGGATAAAGGGAAGGGAACCAATGTAAATAAACAGTTACTTTGTTGCATAAACATAATCATAAACAATGAATAATATGAGGGTATTATAGATAACAGCTGTATTCGATGCGGTCATTAAGACCGTGTGGCTTCAGGGTCTGTAGTCGATAGATCCATTCAAGTTCACGTTTTAGCAAAAGTTTATTGTTGTCAATGCCTTCACGTTTGGTGAGAATTTCAAGTACTATGTATTTGAGTTGTGCTATGGTGTGGCGAGCCTCAGCGAAATGCATCGCACTATTGGATTTTTCAGCTTTCAACCTGATGTTCGATTTATGCTTGTTAAGACGAGTTTTGATTTTGCGTTCAGTTTTACCGATGTACAACTTCCCACAGGGGCATTTCAATGCATAAATCAGGTTCATGGAATTGCAAGTGGCGTCAACTTGAAGCTTAATGTTGTGCCCTTTCATCGGATGCTGGATGTGATTGCCTTTAATGACACTATTGCAATGGTTGCAATTGAGACAAGGTTTGGTTCCACGGTGTTGTATGGTAGTTTCTGTGGGTTTAGAGAGGATCTCTTTGATGTTCCTGCTTCTCGTATGAGCAAAGATTGGAGGTTTTGCAAAGATGCCCTGGAAGTCAGGTTCAATTTGTAAGATGGGCCAATGTCTCCATATGATATTTTTGTATGCAGGGCTAGCGGTGGAGAATTTAGAAACTAATACCATACGTTGATCTATCTCCTTTTCGGATTTCAAGAGACTGTCTTTTCTAGTGATTTGATCAACTCGAGTTTGGGCTTCATTTAAAGTGAACTCGGGGTATCCTCTGTTGCGGAACCGTTCACGCATTTCATTGATGCGCGCTGTGTATGTGTGTTCATCAGAGACAATGCGCTTCACGCGCAGCATTTGTGAAAATGGCAGGTGTTGCTTCAAGGACCCTTGGTGGAAGCTAGAAAAATGCAAGGTGTTATTACGATCGGTGTTCTTCCTGTGTAAATCGGTAATTAATCCCTCTGGTGTGATCTTGATGAGAACGTCAAGGAAAGAGATTTCAATGTCACTGATGTGCCATGTAAGTTTTATTCTGGGATCCTTTGAATTGACTTCTGTTAGTAACTGATTCAATGAATCTTTGGTGTCAGACCACATAAAAAACAGATCATCTATGTACCTGACGTACATTTTTGCGTGATTTTTGAACTTGTCATGGGTGTATATGTACTGGTTTTCAAAGTTCTCCATGTATACATTCGCATACGTTGGGGCAGCGCAGTTTCCCATCGCCATTCCGGATAGCTGTAGGAACCATTGATTGTCTAGCTTGAAGTAACTGTGGTAGAGAATGAAAATCATCAGTTCCATAAGGAAGGCCTGCATGGGTGTGTTGATCTCGCTGTTGAGCAAAATCTGTTCAATGGCTTCGATGCCCCCAAGGTGTGGTATCGATGTGTAGAGCGAACTAACATCTGCGGTGCAGAGGATCAGTGGTTGTGTGGTTGGAACTTCGATGGTTGATAATTTCACTAGGAAGTCAGTGGTATCTTTGATGTAGCTAGTTGTTTTGACAATGAGAGGTTGTAGGTACTTATCAAGCAGTTTACCTGTTGTCTCATGTATGGACCCCTTTGTGGACACGATCGGTCTGAACGGTGGATCCGTTAAGTTCTTGTGTATTTTAGGACACATGTGAATGGTGGGACTTCGTGGATGTTCAAGTAGCAAAGAGTTTTTAGTCCGTTCTTCAATTGTACCTGCCTGATGGGCTCGGTTCACGATCTCTCTAAGGAGGTTCTGAAACTCCAGTGTAGGATTTTTATCAAGTGCCATATAGGTCGTGGTATCTTGTATGTTTTCCAATAATTTTTGTGTGTACATGCTGGAATTCAGAATCACTAGCGCGCCTCCCTTGTCAGCTTTGGTACACTTGATTTTAGGGTTGTTAGCCAGAGATTTGAGCGTGTCCCGGTCTTTGTTGGTGAGGTTGTAAATTCTCCTAGGAGCTTTAAAGTTGATCTTCTGGAAGTCATTACGCACTAATGTTTCGAATAAATCGATGCATTTGTGACTGCACGGGGCTTGATAAGTGCTAGGAGGTCATAAGCCTCTGAGTTCATCCTCTCTTGTATCGGTTGTCTTGGTTGTAACTGGTAATACATTGTAAAAAAAGTGCCTTAGTCTGAGTTTTCTAGTGAACTTGAAGGTACTGACCTCCAGTTCCAGCAGGTTAGTAGTTGTGGTTGGGATAAACGATGTGCCACGTTCAAGTAAGTTCATTTCGTACTTGGAGACATGAGTATCTGAGATATTGATGACTAGACTGTCTTTTTTGGTTTCAGGTCCTTTTTGGCTACCGTGCTCCGGGTATTCGGAGGGCTCTTTTCTTTTTCTTTTGGCCTGGCTCCGCCTGAGTCTTTGAGTTCGCTGGTGTCCACCTCTAAAAAATGACCTGTTGGTGTTTGTTCTTGGCTGGTGGTTGATGTACTTGCTCTTTCAGTGTTAGGGGTAGGTTTGGTGCCGGTGGTGGGTTTTCTGGATGTGCGGCTAGTGGAGTCGGAGTCAGAAGACGATGTATCCGTTTGGGTATTGAATGGTTTATTACGTCGCCTTTGGGCGTAGATGTCGGCCCAAGAGTAGACTTCATCAAGCTTGTAATCAAGCGTGTCCCGGCGGAACTTTCTGATTTTACGCTCGTTTATTTCTTTCTGATGTCTGTCAAGTGTGGTTTTGATGTCTTCTAGGGTTGATGTATGGTATTAGTTTCTAAATTCTCCACCGCTAGCCCTGCATACAAAAATATCATATGGAGACATTGGCCCATCTTACAAATTGAACCTGACTTCCAGGGCATCTTTGCAAAACCTCCAATCTTTGCTCATACGAGAAGCAGGAACATCAAAGAGATCCTCTCTAAACCCACAGAAACTACCATACAACACTGTGGAACCAAACCTTGTCTCAATTGCAACCATTGCAATAGTGTCATTAAAGGCAATCACATCCAGCATCCGATGAAAGGGCACAACATTAAGCTTCAAGTTGACGCCACTTGCGATTCCATGAACCTGATTTATGCATTGAAATGCCCCTGTGGGAAGTTGTACATCGGTAAAACTGAACGCAAAATCAAAACTCGTCTTAACAAGCATAAATCGAACATCAGGTTGAAAGCTGAAAAATCCAATAGTGCGATGCATTTCGCTGAGGCTCGCCACACCATAGCACAACTCAAATACATAGTACTTGAAATTCTCACCAAACGTGAAGGCATTGACAACAATAAACTTTTGCTAAAACGTGAACTTGAATGGATCTATCGACTACAGACCCTGAAGCCACACGGTCTTAATGACCGCATCGAATACAGCTGTTATCTATAATACCCTCATATTATTCATTGTTTATGATTATGTTTATGCAACAAAGTAACTGTTTATTTACATTGGTTCCCTTCCCTTTATCCTTCAGTGTCTCCCACACGTTTACTTTCACTACACTTTAAGATGGCCGCCACCGCACCTTCCGTGTATCAGTCCTTCGTTTATTTCTATCCTCTACCCCACGTCACAATTCTTAGTGATATTTACCAGCGCACACCCGCCGGCACCCCGCGTATCACAGCTTACAAGCATATGGACGGTATGCTTTACCTCCCGGTACTATGAAGTAAGTATTTGCTCCTGCTGCTGCACGCCAATTAGCACGCTGTCTGTTAAACGCGCTTCTATGAATCACACGCGTTAACGTCCTTATCACAACCCTTACCCCCACTTAGCACAACGAGCACCTAAGTACTTATCTGCAGTTCCTGTTGTAGCACCACCACCGTTAGAGCACTAGTAAGACCGGCATTTTGACCTACAGCACCCCCACTTACCTTAGTCCATTTC
This sequence comes from Lissotriton vulgaris, assembly GCF_964263255.1. Lineage (NCBI taxonomy): Eukaryota > Metazoa > Chordata > Amphibia > Caudata > Salamandridae > Lissotriton > Lissotriton vulgaris. The sequence goes on along the minus strand of NC_141685.1, from coordinate 1,098,954,382 downwards.
GCCTTCCTCCACAGCGCTCTGTGATCAAGGGCCCCCGCCCGAAATGCATTGGAGATGATTGTTCATAGAATTACCTGTATGGAGTATATGTCGCCAATTGATATGCAATCAATATCTAATTGAACACATTTTTGCTAAATAAAAGCATCGAAAGTTGAATAAGTTTATGAATCAACTCATTGATTATCTTTGGAGTGCCTAATCAGGGGATGTATTGGCAGATCTCTGCATACACTACCTACTCGATGATTTAACGGTGTTTGGACGGATAACACCACCTTGACAGAGCACCCAGAACTTTACGTTGAAACGATTAAAACCTACATTGAACTTACGCAGTGCACCACCCATTTTCCATTTAAGAAAAAACATAGCCATTAAAGTACTTGTGAATGTCTAGAGCATTACTGAGCTTTTACTTTTGCCAACTTGCCACTTTGGTTGCTGGATGAAAGGTCAGACTTGTAGAAACCAGTTCCATTCCACTTGACTCTATTAAATTATCCAGTATTAGGGTATCTTTCATAGATTCACATACTTGAATCATTCCCCGTCGTTGAGTTGGGAGTCCCCGGAACATTTATAATGGTAATGTCACATTAGACATAGAAGGTAACAAGCCTAAGGCCTTATATTTAGTAACATACCTGTGTCAGATTTTCTACCGCACGTTGTGCTAAGGGAGTCTCCACTGAGCTCTGCTCAGTTTTTCTCTTCCTATCTTCAAATTTTCCTTGTCTATAGATTGTGCTTGGATTCAATGTATTTTTCATTTTTAATTACCTTTGTCTGAGTGAAGTTCTCAAATTTCCTCATGTCAGACACACCTAAAAAATACCTTTTTAGGCCCTGTGATACCTGCAGAAAAGAAAAGGCTTCCATTGATGACCCTAATGAAAACTGCCTTTCCTGCATTTGTCCTGATCACAAGCCAAAGGATTGCAAGGTATGTTGCACTTTCTCTTCAAAAACTTTCAAGGACCATGAGGGGAGACTGTTAATTTGGCTGCAGAGGCTTAACAACAGGGAGGACCCTGTATCTTCTAAGGGATGGTTCCTCAAGTCTCTCCTCAAAGACGCCTCAGAAAAGACCTCCGGATGCATCGCCAGGTCATTCCTCACAGCAACCACCAAAGAAAACGCACATACATTATTCAGAGGTTACTAAAAAGCAAGATCTGCCTTCCAGGGCGTCTCTTTCTCCTCAGGATTTGACTTCTGCCAGAAAATACCTTCAGAGATCTGCTTCAGACCCCTCTACTCCTCCAGTGAAGGTGAAGCATACTTTTAACAAGCCTTCTCCAGCCCCGTCGATGGCCAGCTCACAGACGGTGGTACCAACGACGAAGAAAAGACCTCCACTTACTGTCGTCGGAGTAACTTTGTTGACGACAACCGTCGCCACAGTCTCGTCGTTGGCTATTTCGCCGTCGACGACGTCTACATCGACGAGTCAAGCACCTTTGTCGTTGACGATTAAAATAATCAGGAAGTCTTCGACAACGACCAGTCCGTCGACAAAGATGACACCAAGTACTTCGTCGATGGTGTTGCCAGCGTCAACGAGTCTACCGTTGGCGGCCCTTCGTCGATAATTTCTCCTACTACATCGTCAACGGCCTTGACAGCGAAAGTTCCATTGTCGACAAGAGTTTTTCTCATCTACACCGGTTACTGGGACTTTGATACCAATGCCCGTCGACAGTTCCTCGACGACGGTATGCGTACCGACGACCACCTCGTCGACGACACCAAAAACTAAAGCAATACAATAATTTTTACGTCAGAAATTTCAGAAAGACAGATTGACCCTCTCACTAACATCTCCCAGTAGGGTCCAAACCTTATTACCAACTCATCTTTTAGATGATGAAGATGACTCAGACCTAGACAGCATGTTTGGGGCGGCACAAAGCCCATCAGAGTTAAATTTCAAATATGAAGAAGACTCTGATGACGAACAGTTCTATGAGGAACAAATGTACTATCCTGAACAATGACATCCTCAACAACAGTGAGAGATGGTTTGTCTTCCTTCTGCTCTGATAGCGGACCTACAATTTATGCTATCGGACTACAAGAGGTTCCCTACGTCCGCACTGTCTCCTGTACCAGCGCTCTGCCTCCTGTGGTGCAAGTTCATCCTCCACCCCTTCCAATACCCCAAGTGCCAGTACAGTTCCTTCAATCTTCAGACGAAGATGAGGAAGACCAACAAGAGGAAGGGGAAATCCAGGACACACCATCACTACCAGACGAATGGGATGATTATATTATTCCTCCACCAGCGTCACCATCTCCGCCTCAAGTAGACTCTCCTCCAGAAGATATTAGAGGATTTCATAATCTCTTGTAAAGAGCAGCCAGACGTTTCGAGCTTCCAATGCCTTCTCACCAACAAGACTGTTTCCTTTATGATTTTAATGAACCTTTTAAAAAGTATGTCAGGGCTAAGCCCATTATTGACTACCTTTGGGTTCAGGGCATTAAAATAATGAGAAACCCTGCCATAGTTCCTCCAGTCTTACCAAGGCTCGACAATAAGTCAAAGCCGCTGACGACCCTCCAGCCTGTCTCGCAGGTCACCCCAGACCTGATTTTTATGATTGCCCATGTGATACAATGCAGGTCAAAGAACCCTTCGACTCCACTTTCAGCACCCCTCAGATAAGGAGGCTGGATAATATCGGCAAACGTTTTTCCACTATTTCGGCTTTGACAGTCAGAGCGTCCAATTCCTTAGCGCTACTGGGGCACTACAACAGGCAGATATGGTCAGACATCGCTTCTTACCTCAACGATCTTCCTCAAGACACCAAAGAGGAGGCAAGGAATGTTTTGCTGAAGGGCAAACGCTTCGCTTCAGAGATTATTGACTGTGCAAAGGATATTGCTTCCGCTGGCGTCCGTCAGCTAGCTGGGGCTAAAGGCTACAACATTCAGGCCTGAGGTGCACTAGATATGCCCTACGATGTACAAGAGCTATTCGGGAAGCATATTGATGAAGCCCTTCAAGGGATTAAAAAAGACACTGATCCAGCCACTGCTTTGGACACCCTCCAGTATAAAAGAGCCCCTTTTCGCAGTGCACAGGGTAAAAGCCAGCCATCATACATGGGGAGGTTACCAGCAGAATAGGTACCCTTCCTATACTTCCTCTAGCCAGCAATACAGGGCGCAGTTCGCCCAGAGACAACAGCCTGTGCCTGCCTATAATAAATCTTCCCTTTGAGGGAAAGCTAGACGACAAAGGATTCTGCAAGGCATCAACTTCTTCACTGCCCCCCAAAGTAGAAGGCAAAATATCCCACTATTTCGAAAATTGGAAACAAACTACAACAGATCGCTGGGTCCTACAACTAATTCAATTTGGCCACTCCCTAGAATTTATACAGCCACCTCCACCAACACCTCCTCAACTTCTGATTCAGACATTTGCGCCTGTTACAGTTGGAAATAACCTCAATGATCGAAAAGGAGCAATAGAGCGCGTCCCTTTTCCTCAGAGAGGAAAAGGCTTCTATTCCCACTTCTTTTTAGTGCACAAAAAGAAAAACAAGTGGAGGCTAATTTTAGATTTACAAAATGTAAACAAATTCCTCAAGAAACAGTCATTCCTCATGGTCACCATTCAGGAAGTCATGCAGCTTCTCAATGGAGGTGACTACATGGTTTCCTTGGACCTCCAAGACGCCTATGTCCATATACCAAGTCACAAGAGACACAAAACATTTCTGATGTTTACTGTAGCCGGCAGGCATTATCAATTCTGAGTTTTACCTTTCGGGCTCAAATCGGCCCCATGCATTTTTACAGATTCTAGATACGGTCCTGAAGAGGGCCTATCCAATGGAGGAAAGACAACGAAAACTCTAGCATACCTCATACAAAGAAGAAAGTCTCTTTTGGTGTGCCTGTACAAATCTCTGCTAGGCATGATGTTCTCTTGCACTCTTCTAGTTCCACATTGCCGTCTACACATGCATTCTCTTCAGTAAATTGAACCATCAATGACATAATCGAAGTGACTCCACCACTGACTGCCTCTCTAACTTGGTGGACTCATCCTCACCATCTGTCTCAAAGCTTACCTTTCCTTCCACAAGCCTCTCCTCTGTTGATGGCAACAGATACTTCTCTGGAAAGTTGAGGAGCCTTCCTACACGAACTTCAAATCAGTGGCAAGTGGCCACCTTCTCCGCGGAATCTACACATAAATCTCTTGGGCGTTCTTACCCAGGATACAAAACTCACTAGTGCTTGTCAGGACAGACAATACTACGACAATGCACTATCTAAACAAACAGGGAGGAACTCTATTTCTTTCCCTTCCACAAGATTCTCAACGAATTTAGAACTGGGCAATTCAACACAGGATCTTGTTGAGAGCGGAGTACGTACCAGGAAAAGAAAATATTATAGATCATTCACTAAGCAGATTAAGGACAACCTGCCACGAGTGGGTGTTGAACCAAAGTAACCCGAACAAAATCTTCTTGCAGTGGGGTGAAACAGCAATAGACCTTTTTGCCTCAAGCAGCAACGCCAAATTCCAACGCTTCACAAGCTGGCATCCCCAACAGGGATCTCTGGGGAATGCGTTTTCAATAGCTCGGTCCGTCGTATTTGCCTACGCCTTTCCACCAATTCCTCTCCTTCCCAGGGTTCTAAAGAAAATGAAGGCAGAACCTTGCAAGCTAATTCTAATAGCTCCAGCGTGGACTCGCCAACATTGTTTCACTGAGCTTCATCTCCTGTCCTTACAGCCACCGATTCCCCTGGAGCCGTTTCCCTCTCTTCTAACGATGAACCAGGGACATGTTCAGCACCCGGATCCAGGCTCTCTCAGATTATCGGCTTGACTCTTGAGTTCCAGGTATTTCGAGACCTGAACATTCCTCAAGACTGCAGGAAGATTTTGTTTTGTGCTAGAGCCGACAGTACCAACAGAACTTATTCTATAAAACGGAAAAGGTTCTGTGTCTGATGTGGATCTGCTAAGGTGCATCCCCTCAAATCATCTCCGGAGGAAGTCTTGCCATATCTCCTCCACCTAGCGAATTCAGGTCTGGCTCATACTGCGATCAAAGTTCACTTGCCTGCAATTTTCGGTTTTCGAAGATTTTCCAAAGGGTCTTCTTTGTGGTCAAACAGACTGATAAAACAGTTTCTTAAAGGTCTTTTCCTCCTGCAAAATCTCCACCTCTAACGTGGCAACTCAACATGGTACTTGCTCAACTTATGAAGCACCCGTTTGAGCCAATACATAGAGCTGACTTAAAATTCCTTTCTCGGAAAACTGCTCTTCTTTTAGCCCTTGCATCTGCAAGAAGATTTAGCGAACTTCAAGCTTTTACGATACAAAAACCATTCATTCAATTTAAGAACGATAGAGTGGTCCTTCGTACCAACCCAAAATGTATACTTAAAAGTCCCTTCGAACTTTAATCTTAATGAACCAATTGTTTTAAAATCCTTCTTTCCAAATCTACAAATGGCAGCTGAACAAGCCTTAGATTCTTTGAACTTGTAGTGTTGCCTTAAGCTTTATCTAGACAGAACAAAATCCTTCTGCACGTCTATTCAGCTTTTTGTAGCTTACAGCTTACCCAGAAAAGGGTTTCCCTTAACAAAACATGGCATATCTAGATGGATCTCTAGTGCAAGCTGGTCAACCTCTACAATCAAGAGTTCGTGCCCATTCTACTACGGCAATATCTATGCCTATGGCGTTGTTTCCTGGCGTGCCCCTCTAAGACATTTGTTGGGCAGCAACCTGGAAAACGCTGCATACATTCACCAAGCATTATAGCTTGGGTTCCAAATTGATGAAGGATGTTGCGGTGGGACAGGCAGTGCTCAGACATCTATTTCAATAAGGTAAGCCTTCCTTCCATCCCACCAACCTGTCAAATGCACATTTCTCTGTTATTTTCTATTGATTATGCCAATATTGGAATCTATGTTTGGCTATTTTGTAATTATATGCATAATTCAAGTATTTGCATGCATGTTTTTGTATTTCATTCTCAGGAAATAGTTGTTGACTATTCAGTTATGAATGGATTATGTATATGACGAATTGTGCTCATTACTGCTATTTATTCTGATTCAAGCATGTGAGTCTTTGAAAGATACCTTAATACTGGATAAGAAATGAGTTACTTACCTGTAAATGCAGTTATCCAGTATTAGTATCTTTCATAGATTAACAATACACACGGAGAGGTGGAGGGTCATAGGGAAAATTTTAAGACCAGCCCAGGTTTCCTTCCCCAAACAAAATATGAACAACACAACAAAACCCGGGGTCTGAAAGCTAAAAAGTTATTAAGGCTAGCTCACTACACTCTCTCAACAGTAGAGTGTTGTCCTGTAAACTTCTGGATAAACCATGAAGATTAAGGAACTCAAGAAATGATAGAAGAGAAACTATTGAGAGTGATATGTGGTAGGGAACAGCTTTTCATGATGTCCGAATAACCATCAACTATTCACGATGATCAGTATTATCATTTGGTCAAACGGCTCAACAGGTAAGTGTATTTCTTGATAAATAGAGTACACCGTCCCAACAGGTACTCAGCCGAATACCACCCACATTCACTCTAGATAATCCAGCGGGCAACTGACATGTGAAAAGATGAAAGCAGTGCACAAAAAATGGATAAAGTGGTGAGTAAAATAGGATCGTGTGCCTTTTCACAAAAAACTTTATTAAACACAGACACACCTCCTAACTAAAAACAGAACAGTGCAAACAGCAGTTTGAAAAAATAACTGCCAAAGAGAGCCGACATATTTCAGCCAAACGGGCTATAAGTCCCTAGGCTTTCTTCAGGGCTTCTGCTTTACTAAATTGCTACTGCTTATATTCGTGATTGGATAGTGCAAATTATAAATACAACAACTGATTGTATGTTATCCATCAATGTAATAACAAGCTTAAATTAAAAAACTGTGTATACAACCAGTGAAAAACCTGATCCTCCACGTCAAGGTATGCAGATGGCATCCAGCTTGACCGGGGACTGGACCTCACCTCACCTGGACCGTGCTCAGGATATTTGAGGCCCCGCTCTGTCCGTCAGTGCCTCAGGACTTCTCTGAGTTCCTTAAACTTCATGGTTTATCCAGAAGTTTACAGGACAACACTCTACTGTTGAGAGAGTGTAGTGAGCTAGCCTTAATAACTTGTTGGCTTTTAGACCCCGGTTTTGTTGTGTTGTTCATCTTTCATAGATTCACATGCTTGGTAGGACTCACTTAATGCTCTCAGTTGTACCTCTGGTTACGCAAGGTTCTTAAGAAAATCTAAGGGTCTAGAGTTCCCTCCAGTAAGGTTCTAGAGGGTGGTATCAGCTGATTGTTTGTTCTCTTAAGTTTGGTCCTTTTAAATAAGGACTCAGATATGTTACTAAATGTAAGGCCTTAGGCCTGTAACCTTCTATGTCTAATGTGACATTACCATTATAAATGTACCGGGGACTCCCATCTCGACCTCGGGGAATCATTCAAGCATGTGACTTTATAAAAGATACCAATACTGGATAACTGCAGTTACAGGTAAGTAACTCATTTCTTTCTTGTGTTCCAAGATGTACATCTTCTTTACTGCTTTAAAATAGACCATACTTTGCAGATTTCTTGTGACGTAAAGTCTGACATCCAGCGTGCACCCCAGAAGTGTGTTGTATTAGATGCAGTGCAGTGCCTGTGGAACCTCTGGTATATGTTGACATTGTTTGTTATGCAGGGTGTCACACAGATGCCTTATTACTGAACAAGCACGATGAGAAGGCATACTGCAGATCTCACTATAACAGAGAAAAAAATGCAATCCCTAGCCATCCTGGCACAGGTGAGTAAACTCATGTTAAAAAAAATAAAGCACTAGAATAAAAAAAGATCATGCAGTAGTTCGCTCATTTTTTATGTATCTCTCCAGTGGCAGAGATTTTGTAGCTTTTTTCTACTACGAATAGTGTCTCGTTGCAGACGAAAATAGCAACGCGCCATCCCTCCTCTTTCTGTGTTAGGAGTGGGCGCTGAGGAATAAAACAGTTCAGCTGTTTTATTCTTTCCTTCTTTCCTTTGCTTTCCTTCTATTTCTGAACATTCCCATCATAAACTTACAGTAATAGCTTCACCTGAATGCCTGTGCCTGAGGGGGTCCTTTGGCGATTCTCTTGCACTGATCCTTTGAAAGGCGTTAGATGGTAATGGAACACAGAGTTATCTGGTTCCCCTACCAAGCCTTAATTTATCTCTCCCACCTTTATCTTTATCTCAATTTCTCCAATGGTCTCCCTGTCTGTATCTTTCTCTTCTACTTCTTCATTTCCTCATCTGTCAGCTTGTCTCCCCCCGTTTCTCTACTGCTTTGTCTGCCTCTATCCCTTCATCTTCCTATCACTCAGTAGCTTTGTGCCTCTATCTCTGTTCCTCTGAATCTCCATTATTTCTCTGTGTTGTCTATTTTCACGGTTTGTTGTGTCAGGATGTTTCTTGTTGTTGGGGTGGGTAAGGGAAACTATCTACTACATTTTGGGCCAGGTGTAGGTGATTCCTATTTACCGACTCTTAATTCGGTATTTAAGAGTCGGAAAATAGGAAGGGGGGAGATGTAGGTAATTCCCATGAAGCCCATAGGAATCAATGGGCAATACCGAGTCGGTATTTACCGAATCGGTAAATACCGAATCCTGCAAGGATGCAGGGGGTGTCACTTTGACACCCTCTAGCACCCCAATTCCGAACTTGTGTGCCATGTGGCACACAGACATGCCCTAAGGTCATGTCTGTGTGTCACATTGCACAGGTGTGCATGCACAGATGTGCATGCACACCTGAATTCGGTATTTTACCACCCAATAGGATTGGGTGGTAAAATACCGATTCTTAAGGGCCTGTGGCACTCTTAGGAGTGCCACCTACATGTGGATTTACCAAATCGGTAAATATACCGATTCGGTATTTTACCGATTCTGTAAATTTACCGATTCGGTAAATTTACAGAATCGGTAAAATATAGGCCCCCCTACATCTGAAAACCCTAATACCGGTCGGTAACGGCCGAATTCGGCCATTACCGACCGGTATTAGGGCTCCTACATCTGGCCCTTTGTCACAGAAAGTTGGTTGAACATCCTTTCCTTAAGCACTAGCATGGGCGTTGTAATGTATCCCGTTGTCTCATGGTAGGATCCTTAGAAAGCTGTTGTAAACAAACTGATATGTGTTAATGCTGCGCTCTATCTCCTCTCCCAGTGGCTTCATGTAAGAATGGAACAGTATGGAGACAGTACCGACCCCTTCCCTACATTCAGAGTAACACAGTGGTCATACTGTGCTCATTCCACTTCTCAAGCTCCTCTCACCTGTATGAAACATAGAATTATAGTTCTCTTGCTATGGTTCTAGTTACTTTAGTATTGATGCAGTCTGTGGCCTACTTTGCCACTGCAGAAGAGGTGAAGCAGATGATGTCCCGCCAGCACAAGCAATTGTGAAGCAGAGGTTTGCATTAACCACTTCCGCAGCCTCATCCTAGTCAGCTGTTTCAGCATACAGGCAACTGCTTTCCTTAAAGCTTGATCAGCAGGACAGAGACTCATACAATGCTAGGAACCCTAAATGGGGAAAGCAGTAACAACTATCTAAAGGGTGACAAAGACTCTGAGAGAGCAAACATGGAGATCAGCTTTTGTTACAGGGAGGGTCATTATCTGGGATCTAGGGAAGACACGTAGGAGGTAGAGATCTGATAAAATAATACTTGTCTGGATAACCTAGATTCTTGGCAGGGTTGAGTTCACACCTTTACAAACCTCAGCCTATCCTAACTGAATTTTCCAAGAAATAGCTTCATTTCTGGTGGGTGCCAATATCTTGAACAGCCAGCAGCTGCAATTCTGGCCTCATTCCACATTATGCTGCAGTCAAAACTCTTACTGTTGCTAGTCATTGTTTGCAAAGCTTGGGTTCAGATTATGTACATTGCTTATTTTGCAGGGCTGTCCAATGTGACCTCTGAATTTTCATTAAAAACCAAAGAAGGGAATAAAGAGAGAAGAGAGCGAAGCACCACTGCTGACTATTCCACAAGTGAGTGGGGGGGACACAATGTTTGTTTCTTGAGCCTATGAACCAAGTTCCATTTTCTTAATTCTAGGCATTACACATACACGTTAATCTACCCACTGCGTAACATATCCATTATCTCAATCATTTCATGACATTCTGAAAACAGACATTGGAAATGAAATTCACCTTAACACTGATGGGTGCTCATCTTGCCATTTCTTCAGTAATGAGCCAGTATGGCGAGTCCTTGCTCTTTGATACGCTACATTGCAGCTCGTGTTTCTTTTACATTTTTTTAATTTTAATTTTTTTATGAATCCATGATAGTTGCAACAAGTTACAATACATTAGAACAATTGTTTAAAATACAGTAAAAAGACTTAAAAAAAGCAATTTGCGATACATAAAAAAAGGTAGCAGGACTGAATACATCAAGTTCATTAAGGTGCAAGTATATAAGACCGTAAAAATGTCTCTTCGAACTAATACCTCATTCACCCCTAAAGGACACTACTGGCCCCCAAATCTGCATGCCTAATTTCTTTTTCCGAATACCTTTAACTTTGTATAGACTATATTCTATATGAAACATGGAAAGAAATCGAGTCCTCCATAGTTCAAAAGTTGGCTTATCTATCTGGAGCCACATTGAGGCAATACATAACCGAGCCACAGCTGTGGCTAGAAAAATCAAGTACCTATATTTATAAGCCAGTTGATCCAATCCCTCTCTCTCAGCTACCCCCAACAGTACCTGAGCAGATTACAAACTGACTTGGCCCCCCAATATTGCTACTAAGAATTTCTCTATATGCCCAAACAAGTTCACTACGTGCCTACATGTGAAAAAGATGTGTACAATATCAGTATCTTCTGATCCACATCAAAAACATTTCCCATCATTTCTCCCACCCCATCAAGACATCTTGGCTGGAGTGTAGTAAAGATAAAACACAGTCTTATAGTGTTGTGCTCGGAGATTAGCAGATATTAACATATTCCCTGCCAATTCAATGGAGGTTTCTACCCTAGTGCCAATACACCCCAGCTTATTGTCCCATTTAGTGTTATGGATCTCTAAATCGTTACCCTTCGTATCTAACAGTAGATTATACAATGTCCCAATGCATTCATTCTTCCTCACAGCTTCAATAACTGGGTTTACTTCAATATTCAACCGATGTTTTCCTAAATAATCGCGCACTTGTAGATATTAAAAAAATTCAAACCTGCTAAGATGAAATTTGTCTGTTAACATTTCAGAAGACATTAATCCCCCGTTAGCATATAGATCGCCCAAATAATGAATACATTTGGTCCGCCATCTATCTATGATCCTATCCCAGAATATCGGTGGAAGGAGTGTCGAATGCCTTTTCGGCTTCTAGTAGTTTCAATCTAAGTTCACTCCCCGTAGTGCTAGCTATATCTAGCATGGTTACAACCCTGTTGATATGATTGGTTGTCCCCCTCTCGGGGATAAACCCATATTGCGCAATGACACTAACGGGGTCATTACTTTGAGCAAACCGGTCGCTAAAATCTTGGCATAGATTTTGCCATCTGAGTTTAAAAGTGATATCGGACGATATGAGCCAGGTTGATCCGCCGGTTTATCTTTTTTTTAAAAACAAGAATGCTAGCCTCGTCCCATGTTAGTGGGGCAGCTCCTGCTTGGGCCTGTTGAAAGGTGACTAACATATCAGTCTTTAATACTCCAAAGAAAGTTTTATAAACTTCCAATGGAAGTTTGTCGGGCCCTGCCGCTTTGCCCATAGCTAAGCAATTGAGAGCTCTTTCCAGCTCCTCCATCGTAATAGGGGCTACTAGCAATTCTGCGTCTTGCGTGTCAAGGTGATTACAACAATTCTGTAACAGGGATTCCTCAGCGTGTGAATCATAGTCCTCACTGGTGTAAAGTACCTCATAAAAATCATGAAACTCCTTTAAAATCCCAGCATCGGTTTCTACTATATTGCCCCTAGAGTCTACCACAGATCTAATCCTCTGAGCCGCTTCTTTAGATCTTAGCCTCTGTGTCAGACAGCGTTCAGCTGCTTCCCCATATTCATAATTTAATTTTGTATTAATAGAATATTTCTTAGCTATCTCTTTGCTCCAATATAGATTTATTTTGGCATTGCCCTGGGCTACTTTCGTTTGGATGCCCTGCATGAGTTTTTCTTCAGCTGCCGTAAGACAAGCATATAATTCCTGTAATACAGCTCACATTTGCTTTTGCTTATATAGGCTGAAGCTAAGGGTCTCCCCCCCCCTAAAACCTGCTTTAAAAGCATCCCATACACACCCAGTCCCTGCTGTGTTGCGGTTTATCGAAAAAAATTGCTCAACCCATATCTGCATATGTGTCACATAGCTTTCATCCAATAATAGCTTCATATCGAATGAAAAAGATCGCGGCTTGATTCCAGTCCTCGACCTACAAAGATTCAACACTAAGGGCCACATTAGGATGACGGGCGGACATTGTCCGCCCGCCACCCTATCGGAGAACGGGACCACCCGCCATGAGGGCGGGGGTCCCGTGGGGGCAATTAGGATGTGCCAGCCACAGTGGCGGGCACATCCTGTAGTTTTAGCATTGTGGCGGGCGGTGCACTCTGCACCGCTCGCCACAATGCTAAAAAAGCTTTTTCACATTTGCATATGCAAAGCGGCAGGCACCGCGCGGTGCCTGCCGCTTTGCATATGCCAATGGTGGGGGGGGGGGGGGGGGGGGGTACCATATGTACCCCCCCCTGTGCTCCCCACCTCTGCCTGCACCAGGGGGGCCCGCAGGGGGCCCGTGCAGCAAACACCGCCTCTGCATCGTAATATGGCTGGCGGTGTCCATTGGACACCGCCACCATATTATTGCCTTTCCGCCGCGGTCGCAAGGCGACCGGGCGGAAAACAGGCGGGCGGTGTTTTTCACCGCCGCCATCCCCCCCCCCCCGCCATCCTAATATGGCAGGGGCATTTGTGCTTGCGATGTCGGGCGGATTGCCTCCGCCAGGCTGGCGGTGGCCACCGCCAGCCTGGCGGAGGCAATCCGCCCGACATCGTAATGGACCCCCAAGGGTCCATGGTCTGAGGACACCCGTGGGAACACCTGTATTTTGGCTTCCGAAAGCAGAAGACCCCAAACGAAAAAATAATCAAGTCTTAATAATTTCTTATGCGGATAGGAGTAAAAAGTATACCCTGGATCCATACCTCTCCGCGTAGCCCAGGCATCCACCAATCCATGAACCACTAATAAAGCTTGTAAGGCCTTAAATACCCTTGGTTTCCTCCGTTTGTAGGGTTTATTATCATCTGGTAGCGCATCCGGCTCAAGATGTATATTTAGGTCACCGCATACAATCAATGGAGTGGGCCATAATACCAGTTGTACATTTAACCCTTCAATTATGAGGGCCTCATAAAAATTAGAACCATATATGTAACATATCGTATAAGTCTGACCTCCAATCCTACATTCCACTATAGCCCATCTCCCTTGTTTGTCTGCCAATGCCCTTCCTGTCCCTTGTATATAATTCTTCGCCAAAATATCTACCCCCCGTATAGTGGTGGATTGTTCAGTACAAACTAAAACTGTCAGGCCTAAGTCAGTCAATAATTTCCTTTTGGCCCATGGATTATGGGTTTCCTGTATGCATATCAGGTCAGTCTGCAGCGTCTGCAACTCATTCGCAACACATTGCCTTTTATTATAATCTTTCAAACCGCTTACATTCAGGAAACAGAACCGAATGCCACCAATTATACGACTGTCCCCATCTATCTTCTATGTATCTTATTGCTAATATACTGTGTGCCTAAAACCATTGAATTTCATGTTTCTCTTCATCAAACCATCATGGATTATTTTTGCTACAACCCCCCTCCACCTCCAACCCCCACCAACCCCCAACGGCAACCCCCCTTCTCAACCACACACTGTTCCAGCCGGAGCCATGACCCACCCCTACCCATCCCCAAACTAGAGGCTTGGAGACACAAGGCTTCTGAGATGGATCGAGCTTCCCATACCCCAGATCCCCCTGCCCCCTCCCATGTTTTGACCACAAAACAATTCACCACCCTCCACCATATATCATAACCTCCATGCAACACCAGCTCAAGAACTGAAATGCGGCTAGATAATAATACAATCAATACAATACAATCAATACCTAGATAGCAAAATAAAAAAAGGGGGCTCCACATAATGTCACACAATGTCAGCTAACATCAGAGAATATCCTTAGCTTTTCCTTTCCCCCCTGCCTTTATAAGGATTGAGCTCTTTCTTTTCCCCCCTGCCTTTATAAGGATTGAAACGGATTGTAGATACTCTTTAGCAGCTGCTTCCGCTGTAAAGAACCGCACATGTTCATTGTGTATAATTTTGAGTTTATCTGGATTCAGCAAAAAGGCTTGTACCCCCTTATCACGAAATGGAGTAATGAGTTGGCGTAATTGCCATATTTTCTCAACGTGAGAGGGCAGTAATCAGGGCGCACAAAGAAGTCAATCCCCTTCCCGGTTTTCTTTCTGTCCAGGCCTGCCAGGTCATACACTGCTTCTCTCGGCAGATAGTTATTAACTGATAATAAAATTGCCCTTGGTCTCTGAGAGCTCTGGCCCGGCCTCTTACTTTGTACAAAAGAAGATGTATGTGCCCTCTGAATCTCACGACTGCAATCCCATTGGGTTAACCCGGGAAAAGCTTCAGAGAAAGGTTAAACGATACATTTTCGTGGGTCTTGCCCCTCGGACCTCTCAGGAATTTCCAGTACTCGAAAATTGTTCCGCCGCAGACAATTTTCTAAGTCAGTGATTTTCCAGAGGGTGTCATCCTTAGTGGAGCGCAGGGTCTCTGTAGTTGTTTTCCTGCCAGCAAGTTCATCCTCCAAGTTAGATATGCGGGTCTCAGCCGCATTGAACCTGTCAGCAAACTCGGAGCAAGACTTAGCAATTCTCCCCACTGCATTCTGAAGTTTACAACAGGCCCCTTGCGTACGCTGGCTTTCTGCACGCATCTCCTCCCTGTGAGCCATAATACTCTGGTAGATAACAGCCAGGGAGATCTCTTCAGGTTTCTCAACAGTTTCAAAATTGGGTTGCATCCCGCTGGCCATCTCGGTCTCAGCCATAAATGAAAAGTCCCATTGAAAGGAGTCTGCACTCCTGACCGAGTGATAGCTGATGCACAGACCCCCTGCTTGCGCACTGTTTTTGGGCTGTCGATTCTCTTGTGTTTGTCTGGGTCGGATTCATCCCCATAGCCAGAAATAATGCAGGGACAGCCTTCTTACTGCCTTCTGTGCGCGCAGCGTCCTTCTTACCCACATTCGGTATCAATTTCTTGCCCTCCGTACTGTCAGGCATATGCGTGTAGTTGCGCGCTCTTCCGCGCCCAGCCTTTGGGGGTATTACAACGCTGTCGAGCTCAGGGTTTGATTCCACATTGAGCCGTCTTTTGTCGCCGGCACCATCCGCTCAGTAGTCCGGGTGGCGCGCGTGCACCAGAAAGTCAGTTTCGTCAGCGCCAGGAGTCGGATTACAACCAAGCGGGGGCGCCGCAGGCGATCTACAGCGTACCCACTTCACCAGCGCTTCACCTCGGGGCCAACACAAAACCTCCAATCCCGGTCACAGCTGCCCCCAGGTCATGGTAAGTGGAGCAGGGAGGGGGGAACCTCTGGGAGCTCAAGCACGCACAACCGTAATCACGGCCGCCATCTTGCCCCTCACCCCAGCCTCATGATCATTGATGCAAATACTGAACTTCCCACTTGGCCTCTCATCGTCGTGTTTTTTTTCTCACTGCCATGGATACTTGCTTGCTTCTCATTCACCAGTATGGTGACTCCTTCCTTTTTCACACCCAGGATCATGGCTCTTCTGAAATGGAGCTTTAAGGAGAATGTCACTACATGTGCAGCTGCAACATTTGAAGCGTCATTATTGTCAGTCTCCTAAGTCCACCATAAGGGGTCAGTGTTTGAAATATGTTTAGACACGTCTGAGTTGTGCCCACAGGCCGAGCTATTTAGACTGCATGTGCAACGTTGTTGTGTGGTGGATGCATTTATGGATAGTCGGAACAGCTGTGGCAGTATAACAGCTCTCATATCCTGCAGTGCAAAAGTATACAGTCTATGTTATGTGCTGATATATTGCAGTACCATACAAATCACTTTCCACTTTCAAAAATCTTTATTTCGATCACAGATCATAAAAGATACAAAACAATATGTACAGTTAAAAACTTATTAAACATAGTGTGATCCGATATTAAGATATTTTAGTTTAAATATCAAGTAAAACAGTAAAGGAAATCACTTTGGTAGGGTCCATTATACCAGTCTTTCCATCACTCGGCTGCGGATAAACCACAGTGAAGTTAAAAATTTTGAGAGTGCAAAAACTACAGGGGGAGAGAGGTCTGATTTTAAAACTCTGTAAGCGGTTTGATGAGATCTAAATCCCAAGTTCCTGAGTAGCGGGACTAGCCAGTATTTCCTGCTCCGCTCGTAGCCCTTGCAGAAGAAGACCACGTGCAAGTCATCCTCCTTCGGGTGTGCACACATTGGGCAAGATGGTACGGTGGAGCACGATGTCCAGGACGCTGTAAACGAAGCTAGAGGAAGGCATCCATAGCGCCATTGTAGAAACAATTTCCTCGTTAGTGGAGGGGAGATCTCATCTAGAGTTTTTTCGAGGCAGTAGGTATCTTTCACTTTCAGGAATAAGCTTATCAGGGACCCCTCTTGAGTGTCATTAGTGGCTCTGGTGAGCATCAAAGCATAGTAAGCACTCGCGAGTGACTTTTTTGAAATCTTAGTACATGAGTTAGACGGGTCTGACCATAGTTCCGGAAAGCCCATTTCCTCGAACCTTCCCTTGACGTAAGTCAGCCAAGGAATCCTCTTTATATTCCGTAGTTCCAGGAATTCCTGTAGTTCCTCTCTATAGGTTACGAGGTCTGGGCTAGACCACAGACGCCTCCAGAATGTTAGAGGTTTAAGACCTAGCACCTCTGTTATTGATTTGATTCCCAGGTCTAGTCTAAGGGGTAATAATGGAGTGCTCTGGGGGAGGGCAGCTACCTGTCTCAGGAATTTATTTTCAGTAGATTGAAGCTTGGAATACTGAGTGTGACCCCACAGCTCGCCCCCATATGTAACCCCTGCCCTGGCTTGTGTTTTGTATATATGAATAATTGGGGTAAGTGGTCGGTAGCGTGATTTATTTGCCAGGCGCAAAGTGCCACCCGCCAACTGTGCCAGTTTGGTGGTCACTTTGGCCTGGTGCGACGTCCAAGTTAGATGTTCGTTTATGGTAATCCCCAAGTATTCAATGTTATGCACCCGTTCTAATTGGACCGTGCCTAGCTTGGGAGGGGCTCGATTTCGAGGGTTAGAATTTAGAATCATGAATTTTGTTTTTTGGGGATTGACTTCCAGTCCCCGGTCAGAGCAGAAGTCTAGGAAACCATCCAAAATGCGTTGGATCCCCATCGGGGATTTAGACAGCAACAGGGTGTCATCTGCAAACATGATTGCTGGCACCCTGTTGCCAGTCAACTTTGGGGCATCAGAATTGGGAATCCTGTTTAGGTGGGCAACAACCCCGTTCACAAAGATGCAAAACAGGGTGGGTGCGAGCACACAACCCTGTCTCACACCTCTGCGAACGGGGAACCTTTCGGTTAATTTGCCACCTTTGCCACACCTAACGCGGGCATAGTTGTTGGAATGAAGCCTCATCAGGATTGCCAAAATATCTGCAGGGACATTCAGCTCTTCCATGACTCTCCACAACCTTGCCCTAGGAACCAAATCGAAGGCGGCACGTAGGTCTACAAAGATGGTATATAGACTGCCGCCCTCAATTACCGCTGTTCTCCAGTAGAGCAGGTGTAGCCTGAATATTTGATCTGTGGTGGATACACCCTCCCGAAATCCTGCCTGGTATTGGGACAGGATATCCATTTCTTCAGTCCACGCTTGCAAACGATTTAAGATCAGTCTGCCAAAGAGTTTTTGGGATATGTCAATCAGACTGATGGGTCGATAGTTGGAAGGGAGCAGGGGGGATCCCTTTTTATAAATTGGGACTACCTCTGCTCCCCTCCAAGTATCGGGCACAGTCATTCCCCCCAGAATGGCGTTAAATATTAGTGTGAGGTACAGTGCCCATATCCCTGGTTCCTGTCTGAACAGGTCCCCCGGGACCCCATCCAATCCCGGGGCTTTTCCCACAGCTAGGCCTTTGATGGCCTCCCTCACCTCCTTTTTAGTGAAGGGGACCCCTGGGAGGCTAGATGTGTTTGGAGGACCATCACTATTAGGATCCCCACCTCCCTCCGCGTACAACGCTTCAAAATGGGCCTGCCATACTAGAGGGGCTATGTTGGGCTCTATTGCGGAGGATAACTCATCCGTACCATTCGCTACTACACGCCAAAATTTGCGTGAGTTTCTAATTGACAGTGCTTTAACGAGATTCTCCCAATAGTCGTGGTCCCATTCCGCCCTAGCGTTCACTAAAAGGGATTTATACGTTTTTCTCCTGGCACGGATTTCATCCTTGCTAAGGTGTCCCTTAATGGCAGCTAACAAATGAGCCTTAGCCTCCCTACACGTGGCATTATACCAAGATGTCTTCGGCTTATAGCCACTCTTTTTCCCTGCGGTAGTGAACAGATCTTGTTCCAGAGAGCCAATGATGTTTTTATGGATTTGTGCTAACTCTCCTCTAATATCCTCATCTTGGTCTTTAGTGCCTAGATGAAAGGCATTCTCCAATAATGGAATTAACCTTTCATATAGGCGGGGTATTCTGTCCATACTATTAGCCAACTTCTCCCACTTGACTTTCCTACGATTGTTTTCAAGTAGGAGGCCCGTCTTGTCTTTGCCATGTCCCTGCGATGTATCTTCACTCCCAGGGAGGGAGTAAGTCAGTTCCAGGGAATTATGGTCGCTATCTGTTCTTGGGCAAACTTTAAAGTCGACTATTGCTGGCCACATAAAGGTTTTAACCATAATGTAATCAAGTCTGGATTCACTGCCAGGTTTGTTGTAAGTGGGATTGCTAGGTATGTCCGATTTACAGCGGCCGTTGCATGCCCTAAGGCCGAGATTAAGAGTGAGAGCATTTATCTGCAGGGCTAGGGGAGTCCAGGCCCTTGGGGGTGGTGCCGCCGTCTCAGGTATAAACCAGCAAGAATCTTCGTCTAGGGAAGGACCATCATGCAATCCAGGCAGGGGTTCGTAGTGAGAATTAAAATCGCCCCCAACCAAACAGGCGAGTTCACAAGGGGTGCCCTCTAGGAACCTAGCTAACTCATCTACAGTGGTCGACTCTTTGTGCATTTGGGTCGGTCTAGAGTAGATGTTAATGACTAGTAGCTTTGAAAAGTCTGGGCATTCAAGTAAGACAGCCAGCAAATCGTCGGAAGCGGTCTCCAAGTGGGTGGCTTGGCAACCTAAATCCGTTGCTACCCCTATCATTAATCCCCCAGATGGCCTCCCCCTTCCCCCCCATTTGGCTGGTTTGGAGAAAGACGCAAAGCCAGGTAATTCTATTTCTTCTCGCTCCCAGGTTTCTTGTAGAAGTATTACATTTTTAGATCTAACATAGGAGCCCCACTCTAAACAATCTATTTTACTAGAGAGGCCTGCCACATTCCAAGAGATTACTGTAATGTCTAATGATCGATTGTGAGGTAGGCTCACATTGGTATCGATAGACTCGGGGTGGGCCCTTTGATTTGGGGAGGGGTGGATTGTACCCAGTGGACTGATAGCAAGGGGTGAAGGGGGGTATGACATGCTTGGAGCCTGGCTCGGTTCGAGTGGGCTGACTGCCGAAGAGCATGAATCGGACAGTCTAGATGTATTAATATCAGGTGTAAATATGTTGATATCAATTGAGGAAGTTGCGCGAGCATCATTCCCCATTTCAGCCACCTGTCAATCTACCGTTTCTAGGCTACTATATCGATTCTGTGTGGATAGATAAGCAGGATAGTGACTTCTGTATGGACCGGGAATTCCCCTCTTGTAGGCACCACCCCCCCTCCTCCTCCTAGTGAAGGTTTCCCAGCCGGCCTCATCCCCATATCCGGGGAAGTAGTCCGTTGTTCTTCCTCTATGTGACGGGTAATTATTGGTCTCCCTGGGGCAAGTTTCCCAACCCTCCAATAGCTCTTGATGGTGGCCCCATCTATAATCCTCTGAATTATATAAATTGGAGGGGTAAAAAAAGGAAAGGGGAAGTGTTTGGATGGTATTGCCAAAATCCTCGTCTGAAGCACTGGAGCAAATATATGCGGCTGTGTTGGGGTCTCTAAAGGAGACCAGGATACAATCTCCTCTTATGGATTTCCTAGTATGCCCCACCCATGCTACTCTCTTGGTCGTAGAAATATCACTCGCTGTTCCTCTCGGGAGTGGTCTATTAACCGAGAGCCAATTTATCACTTTATTCTTGAGTGAAGTATATGATTCAAATGTGGGGGGGTCAAGTTCAGGAACCCCAGCCAGAACTACGGTGTAAGGAGCGGCTTCTGGTGGGAGGTTTACAAACTGTAATTTGCGTTTAGTGTATGGTTTCTCTCCATCAAGTGGGGGATCATGCTTGGCTTTTGTCAACGGCGTGGGATTTGATTTAGATGAGGGAGCTGGTTTTGGGGTAGCGGTATTTGGTTGCTGTATGGGTGTCGGGGCCTTGTTTGCAGTTGCATTGATTTTTGGCGGTTGTGTGGGTTTAGGATTTGAGTCTGAGGTTTTATTGTTTGTTACTGCCTGAAGACTATTACCTTTAATAGGTTTGGAGCCTAGACCCTCCTTTGCTGTTTTGGTCCCACCAGTGTCAGTTTTCCTTGCATCGGCGAGTTGCACAGTTGCCTTTTCAATACTGACTAATCTTGCTTCTATCTTAATCAGTCTCGCCTCCAGGGGACTTAGTAGGGACCTAAGCAGCGTGCCTATATCCCCTAGTGTGATATCATCTGAGGAGGTGTCTGCTTGCGCGTTATCAATGGATTGTGAGAGTGAGGTTAAATTGGGTGGTCTAGAGGTGGTTAGCGTTCCCGATCTCTCCGCCACAGGGGCAAGAGCGGCTACTTTCCTCCCCTTACCTCTAACTTGTTTAGATTTGGGAGTTTTGGACCTGGATTCTTCTAAGTTTTGTGGCTCATACTTCTTTTTTGGGATGGCCCCCTCTCTAGATCCCTTGTTACAATCACTATTGGGTTCTACAATTGGAGCTATCTCTGTGTTCTGCAATGATGTAGGCTGAGTGGTTTGGATAGTAGGAAGAACCATGAGGCTCGTATCCTCTAGATCACTCGGAACATCAATAGTGAGTTCTGGACTGGTTATTATAGTATCTGGGAGAGGGCATGGTACCTGGTCAATGTTCTGTGTGAGTGGCCTACCCGTACTATTTTCTGGGGTTCTAGCTTGTGCCATAGGGCCCATGGAAGATCTCCTAACCCAGTCTATTTCTTGTGATATTCTTCGCTCCAAGACCTGGATTTCCTCAATCAAGAGTGAGCCAGCTTTGGCGAAGTAGGTGTCAATGGGACCTTTAACCGCTCCAGCCGCGGCGAGGGAGGATGTTTTACTTCTAGTTTCCCTAGTACACATTTCACAAGAGTATTAGTGGCCTTGGTGAGGCAGGCAAGGGGAGGGGGCCCGGACCGGACTCTCCCGTACTCGAACGGCCTCAAACGGCCCGCTCTTTGCCCGGTCTTCGCCCCGGCCTTTGCCCCGCGCGCGTCCCGCGTGCGCGTTACCCACACAAGTTATTAAGGAAGAGGTCAAGAGAAGGGGGCGGGAAGAGGACCAGCTGCGGCCGATCAGCGCCGCTCAGCACGCTGGTCCTCGCAGTCCCGCCTCAAACCTTGGTGTCCAGCTGGTGAATTGCAGGAAACGCATTGGTGCTCCAATGCACGTGAAGGAACCAAGGGGCTGAATCCACAACAAAAGTCTTTAGCCTGCGAGCGGCCCCCGCGAAGCGGGGGCCGCGAGGCGTGGCGAAGTGGCCGGAGAACAAGCGGCAAACAGGAACAGCACTCCCAGCAGTAAGGGACCCAAGGCACTCTCACTCCGCGCAGGTTTTAACGGGTGGAGGGGGCGGGAAGAGGACCAGCTGCGGCCGATCAGCGCCGCTCAGCACGCTGGTCCTCGCAGTCCCGCCTCAAACCTTGGTGTCCAGCTGGTGAATTGCAGGAAGCGCGTTGGTGCTCCAATGCACGTGAAGGAACCAAGGGGCTGGATCCACAACAAAAGTCTTTAGCCTGCAAGCGGCTCCCGCGAAGCGGGGGCCGCGAGGCGTGGCGAAGTGGCCGGAGAACAAGCGGCAAACAGGAACAGCACTCCCAGCAGTAAGGGACCCAAGGCACTCTCACTCCGCGCAGGTTTTAACGGGTGGAGGGGGCGGGAAGAGGACCAGCTGCGGCCGATCAACGCCGCTCAGCACGCTGGTCCTCGCAGTCCCGCCTCAAACCTTGGTGTCCAGCTGGTGAATTGCAGGAAGCGCGTTGGTGCTCCAATGCACGTGAAGGAACCAAGGGGCTGGATCCACAACAAAAGTCTTTAGCCTGCGAGCGGCTCCCGCGAAGCGGGGGCCGCGAGGCGTGGCGAAGTGGCCGGAGAACAAGCGGCAAACAGGAACAGCACTCCCAGCAGTAAGGGACCCAAGGCACTCTCACTCCGCGCAGGTTTTAACGGGTGGAGGGGGCGGGAAGAGGACCAGCTGCGGCCGATCAGCGCCGCTCAGCATGCTGGTCCTCGCAGTCCCGCCTCAAACCTTGGTGTCCAGCTGGTGAATTGCAGGAAGCGCATTGGTGCTCCAATGCACGTGAAGGAACCAAGGGGCTGGATCCACAACAAAAGTCTTTAGCCTGCGAGCGGCACCCGCGAAGCGGGGCCCGCGAGGCGTGGCGAAGTGGCCGGAGAACAAACGGCAAACAGGAACAGCACTCCCAGCAGTAAGGGACCCAAGGCACTCTCACTCCGCGCAGGTTTTAACGGGTGGAGGGGGCAGGAAGAGGACCAGCTGCGGCCGATCAGCGCTGCTCGGCACGCTGGTCCTCGCAGTCCCGCCTCAAACTTTGGTGTCCAGCTGGTGAATTGCAGGAAGCGCGTTGGTGCTCCAATGCACGTGAAGGAACCAAGGGGCTGTATCCACAACAAAAGTCTTTAGCCTGCGAGCGGCTCCCGCGAAGCGGGGGCCGCGAGGCGTGGCGAAGTGGCCGGAGAACAAGCAGCAAACAGGAACAGCACTCCCAGCAGTAAGGGACCCAAGGCACTCTCACTCCGCGCAGGTTTTAACGGGTGGAGGGGGCGGGAAGAGGACCAGCTGCGGTCGATCAGCGCCGCTCAGCACGCTGGTCCTCGCAGTCCCGCCTCAAACCTTGGTGTCCAGCTGGTGAATTGCAGGAAGCGCGTTGGTGCTCCAATGCACGTGAAGGAACCAAGGGGCTGGATCCACAACAAAAGTCTTTAGCCTGCGAGCGGCACCCGCGAAGCGGGCCCGCGAGGCGTGGCGAAGTGGCCGGAGAACAAGCGGCAAACAGGAACAGCACTCCCAGCAGTAAGGGACCCAAGGCACTCTCACTCCGCGCAGGTTTTAACGGGTGGAGGGGGCGGGAAGAGGACCAGCTGCGGCCGATCAGCGCCGCTCAGCACGCTGGTCCTCGCAGTCCCGCCTCAAACCTTGGTGTCTAGCTGGTGAATTGCAGGAAGCGCGTTGGTGCTCCAATGCACGTGAAGGAACCAAGGGGCTGGATCCACAACAAAAGTCTTTAGCCCGCGAGCGGCTCCCGCGAAGCGGGGGCCGCGAGGCGTGGCGAAGTGGCCGGAGAACAAGCGGCAAACAGGAACAGCACTCCCAGCAGTAAGGGACCCAAGGCACTCTCACTCCGCGCAGGTTTTAACGGGTGGAGGGGGCGGGAAGAGGACCAGCTGCGGCCGATCAGCGCCGCTCAGCACGCTGGTCCTCGCTGTCCCGCCTCAAACCTTGGTGTCCAGCTGGTGAATTGCAGGAAGCGCGTTGGTGCTCCAATGCACGTGAAGGAACCAAGGGGCTGGATCCACAACAAAAGTCTTTAGCCTGCGAGCGGCACCCGCGAAGCGGGGCCCGCGAGGCGTGGCGAAGTGGCCGGAGAACAAGCGGCAAACAGGAACAGCACTCCCAGCAGTAAGGGACCCAAGGCACTCTCACTCCGCGCAGGTTTTAACGGGTGGAGGGGGCGGGAAGAGGACCAGCTGCGGCCGATCAGCACCGCTCAGCACGCTGGTCCTCGCAGTCCCGCCTCAAACCTTGGTGTCCAGCTGGTGAATTGCAGGAAGCGCGTTGGTGCTCCAATGCACGTGAAGGAACCAAGGGGCTGGATCCACAACAAAAGTCTTTAGCCTGCGAGCGGCTCCCGCGAAGCGGGGGCCGCGAGGCGTGGCGAAGTGGCCGGAGAACAAGCGGCAAACAGGAACAGCACTCCCAGCAGTAAGGGATCGGAGAGAGTGTGCCCACTTGGACACTAGGGGTGGATTCAGTCTCCCCAATTACAGTTAAAGAAAAGAGAGAATCCACCCTCATATATGATAGGCGAAAGGAAGGAGCAGGTTTGTAATGGCGTGTGTTTCCTACATTGGTGGGAAGAACTTCGTGTTTTTAAATACCCCTCACACACCAAAAGAGCCCTTGGTGTCATGCTTCATAATAGGAGTCTTCGCGTCCCTCTACGGAACGCGGCGTGCTTCTAACCAATGGATACGCAGGAGCACTGATGTAATCACTATGTGTGGTGTGAGGTTGGTGAGTGGTAGGGTCAGAAGTGAATGGTTTAGTGAGTGTTAAAAAATACCTGGCATGTGAGGACTAAAAAAGTTTTAATATGCCTCTGTGCTGGTATTATTAAAAGGGGTGTGATGGAGGTTGTAAGTGTATTTAATGTACACAACCTCCTGTGTGCGTCGACATGTTTCGAAGCGTAAAGCTTCTTCTTCAGGACGGGAGCACAGATCCCTACCCTACTCACATGTGACAGACTTCTGCTGTCTCTACATAAATAATATCATGTGTGTAAAAAAGCCAAATGTGCCTATTATGGTTGAAATGGCCTGAAAATAGGTGCTGCCTTCAGTATCAATTGGTTAAAATGAAGTTAAATGCATCATGAGCCTGCAAGGGCGTTTGTGCTTAATAGCACTAAAGTGAGGAGGTACTCCCTGCCAAACAACCCTTCTATCGCGGCTGGCCACAAATGTTGTGACCCTTGGGTTTAATTTGGTGAACACACACCAATTTCGACACATGGCATACAGAAACATGTTTCAACCCTTTTAATAATACCAGCACAGAGGCATATTAAAACTTTTTTAGTCCTCACATGCCAGGTATTTTTTAACACTCACTAAACCATTCACTTCTGACCCTACCACTCACACACCACACATAGTGATTACGTCAGTGCTCCTGCGTATCCGTTGGTTAGTAGCACGCTGGGTTCCCTAGAGGGTCGCAAAGACCCCTATGATGAAGCATGACACCAAGGGCCCTTTTGGTGTGTGAGGGGTATTTAAAAAACACTAAGTGCTTCCCACCAATGTAGGAAACACACGCCATTCCAAACTTGCTCCTTCCTTTCGCCTATCATATAAAATATATATTGCAGTAAACAGGGTAGCTTTGTGGCACAGCCAGGGTTGAAACATATTTCTGTATGCCATGTGTCGAAATTGGTGTGTGTTCACCAAATTAAACCCAAGGGTCACAACATTAGTGGCTTGCATACTATTATAATTAAACTTCAGACAATTAGAAACACAGATGCTTCTTCTTTGGGCTAATGTTCTTGATTTATATCACTCTTTATATTACTCTGTTACTTGTACAAAACTTTGATGATAAATTCATTTCCCGTTTGAGAATGATTTGAATATAGCAACAGTATATTAACAGTCTATGGTTGTGCACATGGAAAGTTATCCTGTATTAAGCAAAACATGCTCCGTTATGATTGGTTTTGGAGGCAATAAGATTTATAATGCGTGGAAAAAACATTTTCCGAAGACTTATCAAATCAAACTCCTGTGCCCTCTGTTGAGGATGAAATAGTAACCCATATTAATGTCGTCTTATAGCGATATAATCTGCACCACACAGATGAAGACTATTGATTTACAAACATAGTAATTTTATTATGACTGTTTTCCTCTTGTCCAACAGGCTTTCTGCAACCTACTTCCAACCTCACAGTGACCGCAGAGCAAACATCTGATCGCTTTTTTACTGATCGTCCTTACACAGGAATAGGTGAATGTAGTATGCTGCAAAACTCTGGTATGTTTTAATAGCCAGGTGCTGTAACATCTCTCAAAAGCGAATGGACCCGTATCGATGTAGACCATGTGCAAAACACCCATAACTTTATCACTGTGAATATATTGTACACTAGAAGCCATACTTCCTTTATTTCATATGGTACATTGCGGACTCTCTTGCCTGTGATATTTCTTAATTCCCCACATGCCCGAGAGTTTGTTTTCACTATGCTTCTTGTTGCCCATTACAACCATATCTCACTTTCCAAAGATGATCTTAAAAAACTGATAGGCACTGTTGCTAACCGAGGAAACACTGAAGGTGACTTCTCCGTTGCTGGACTGCTTTATCCGGCAGTTTGAAGTGAAGTGAACTTGGTCCATGGAGGCACACTTGTATGTAAACTATCTCCCACCACACTGCACTGCACATTTAAATGTCTTGTAGCCAGATATTAAATCACACCATCCGATTCAATCCATTTCAATAGTATTGATCACCTCTTCCAATGGAGCACCTCATAAATCACCTAACCACACAGCTCACTTGCTCCTCTGACCGGGTTTGTCTTTATGACTTGAGCTTCCACAGTGGGAATGCCAACAAGCACTCCTTTTGTGAGGTTATTAAAAGCCAACACCCTCACCATCATTGTTCACAAGCAAATCATGAACCAGATCTAGCCAAAAACCATATCATGAGTACCCATAACCTAATAAAAGTTCAGTGATCTGAACATTGACTCCCTGTCCATGGCTAAATAAAAACCCATAAAGAGGTGAAATGATTCAATCAAAAACATGGTAAGATGTCTTTGAAAAGAGTATTCACTAACTTGGATGTCCACAACAAAGAAATACATTTTAACTCCCTCACATCATGTTTCATAAAACTATCACAATGAATGACCTCTTACCAGTAAAACACAAAAGCAAATAACGTATCCTGTTGATCTATCCATGGCAATCTGCATCTCTTAAGGGAGAAATAACCACATGTATTTAACAGTTTTAAATAGCACTACAGTTTGTGAGTCGAAATGTGATTTAGGTAGAACTCATTTAAAGCTTACCTGAGATGCAGGAAAAGATCAGAAAATTGGTTACAACCAGATGGCGAACTGCATTTCATAGTTCAAACCTTTAAAAACAGTCTATGAAACATAAGCAGGGAATTGTATCACATATGTTGTGTAAGATGTGAGGCATTAAAAATAGAGGAAAGAGATGGGGTTTTAGTTTATTTGATTTTAAAGAACATATAGGTAGGGGTTTGTCCTTATGTTGATAGGCAAGGATTCCCATGCATTAGTATTCACACCTGATAAAATATTATTCTGTAAAAGAGGTTCTGAATCTTGGTAATTTGACCTCCAGTGAATCACAATATCTAAGCCCTTCTGTCTGTCAGAGATGGAGAGAAATTTGGATATGTAAGAGGATTGGTCCAGGTGATTGGCTATTTAGTTAAGTCAATACAGTTTAAAATATTTTATAAGGGCCAGTGACACACACTGAAGCATAAGATGATCAGGATTATATTATTGTTTTCTTGTTCTGGAGACAAATCAATCTACTGAGTGTAGAGTTACCTTGATTGGCGGGAATGACAACTGCTGGGCAGGATCGAGGGGGGCATTCCTAAAATCAAATCTAGAAATTATGAAAGGTATTGAGGGAAAATTATATGTTTGATGTTATTTATGGGGCAAAAGAAGAAATTAGGCAGATTTGATAGTATTGTTTTTATGAGGGAAAATTGTTGATGTAGTGGTTAATATAATATACACATATTTTATTGTGGAGATGTGAATCCGTCTGTTGTGAAAATGTAGGATCATATGTATTCCTTTGCCTGCAAAAGAATAAAATAAAACCGTCTTTTGTGGATTTAGTTTTAGAAACGTTTCAGAAATCCAAATATTGAATTTCTCTCTGCAAGGTTAAAATGTGTTCAGTACTAGAGGTTTTCCAGTACATTTGAGTGTTAACTGCATATTGATGAATGATGTTTCTGAAATCCTCAAAAACTGGCCTCAACTGTTCCATTTACAGATTGAAAAAGCTAGGAGTGAGGCTCGACCTCTGAGTAACAACATAAGACAATCCATATCTACAGTAGATGAAATCATAGTGCCCAGTGATTTTGTCTAAACATTCATGGTGAAGTGTAATATCAAAACAAACATTATCATAGAAGCCAAAGGAACGTGCATCAGCATCCAAAGTGATGAAGCCAACATTGGCCACAAGAGGACTTGGGAATTGTAAAATGCTATTCAAATCTAACCTCACTTGCTGAAATTTCCGCTGTGCTGCAATATTAAAAACGTACTGATTTTTTCTACAATTAATGCTAACTATCAGAACTGAGTCATGCTCACCAGACACTCAACGGACTGTTCTGGTCTAAAGAAGAACACCAGTACCTGGGTTGATTTCATTCCATATAAATAAAGATGGTGCAAAAACCATTCCCTGCCTGAGATTTCCTAGCAGTTGCAGGCCCCACATTGGGACTTCATATTTCAAATCAATCTTTGGCAGTGTGGTCTTTTTCTGTCTTATCATAATCAACACTCCTTTCATAAGTGCATAAGGATAGTTCTTCTCCACCCTCAGTTGGGCAAGTAACACCCATACTCAAAAATCTTTCTTTAGACTACCATCACAAGTGATTTGCTGCACTATACAAATGTTCATAACATAGCTACCACCTCCTTTCTGTTAAATGCAACCGAAAGATATGTTGAGTCCGACAGTTATATTTTTGGTCGGTAGCACCCTGCCATGGAAGTGAGTTGCAGTAAATGCAGAGCAAAAACAAGTTGTGATCCTAAAAAGTTGTCACTAAAAACAATACTAAAACAATTTCTGGCAAAAATACTTCAGAAAAACTAAATTGAAAATCCTCAAAACAACCAAAAAAATAAAAATAAATAATGTGAAATAAAATGATATACAACTGTTCCAAAAAAACATCACAACAGAACAACAAAGGAGCACAAAAGTTTGCTTTCTGGAGCCGCTTCCAAGCAGGCAGGAAAGAATGTACAGAAAGGCCTAGGAATGAATGAATGAAACACAATTTATAACGTGCAACTTAACCCAAGGGCATCAAGGCGCCAGACAAAGCCTATGTAAAGTCGCAGGTCTCGAAGTTACCAGGTCCATGACTTAGGAATACACCTCTCGGAAAAGCCAAGTTTTTAAATCCTTACGGAAGAGTGCCAGAGAGGGTTGTCCAACCAAATCCGGAGGAAGAGAGTTCCAGAGTTTGGGAACCAGGATAGAAAAGGCCTTCCCTCCCCATCTGGCTTTGACGAATCTGGGCACTCGAAGGAGATTTTTGGTAGAGGACCGGAGGGCTCTACTAGGAAAGTAGGGAACAAGAAGGGACCTAATGCCCTCTGACCCTGAGCCATAAAAGGCCCCATGGACCAGACAAAGAAGCTTGAACGAGATCCTCGCCTGAATGGACAGCCAGTGAAGGTCTTTCCTGGCCAAAGAGGCCGAGGAGAGCCTAGGAAGATTGAGCACCAACCTGGCTTCCGCATTCTGGACCATCTGCAAACGATGTACGGAGGTCTTATTCAGGCCCACGTACAGTGCGTTACAGTAGTCCAATCTCGATGTGACCAGTGCTACCTTCACCTGCTTCCGTGCCTCAAAGGAAAGATAAGAACCTATCTTTCTGAGGATCCTAATGATCCCACAGCATGTGGACACAGTCCTACTGACCTGGAGATCGAATGAAAGGGAAGTATCATTCAGGACCCTCAAATTCCTAGCAGAATGGGAAGGCAGCGGGCAATCCCCGAGGGAGTCCGGCCACCAATCTTTGGACCAAATGTCCCGCACCCCCCCCCCCCACCCCCCACCCCCCCAAGATCAAAACTTCGGTCTTTTCTCCATTTAGTTTAAGGAAGTTTTGCACCATCCAGCGGGAGACTGCCTCCATACCGGTTTTAAAGTTGAGGGCAGAATCATTCACCGACTGGGTCAGGGTGACCATGATTTGGGTGTCGTCAGCGTAGGACAGCACCTCAAAACCAAACGATCTCACTACCCTGGCAAGGGGGGCCACATAGATATTAAAAAGGGTGGGACTTAAAGAAGACCCTTGGGGGACCCCACACTGCACAGAAGTTGAAGGCGACAGATAATCACCCAGTTTAACTTTCTGCTCCCTTTGATGGAGAAAGGAGGCTAGAAGTCTGAGGGTAGGGCCCCCAACACCCTTCTCACCCAGCCTGGAAACCAGAATGGAGGGGGACAGGGTGTCAAAGGCCACCGTCAGATCGAGTAACACCAACAGGGTGATCTGGCCCCTATCCACCTTCGAACAAAATAGAAATTAAAAGGGAAAACAAGTGAAATACAGGTAAAAGATGCAGAGGCAGTATGGATGCTGGTCCCGAGGGGTATTCCATGTCCCCCAAAAGTGGGTACATGATTAAAATAGAGGCCACAAAAAATGAAAAAATGATTGGCTTTTCAGTTAGGAGGACAGGATGAGTTTTGTGGCACACGCTCCTGCTGCTGCCAGCGGCCTGAGTTCATGAGTAAAGTTTGGCCAGGCTTGCAGCACGTTACGCCGTGGTAATTTCATTAACATAAATGTTGATCCGGCACCCGAGGGAGCCGACCCACTGCACTGGGAGCGGGCCGTTGTCTGAGAGCCTCCTCCCCACCCGCGGAGGGTCGTGGTGCTCGAGTTGTCTAGCACAGAATTCGGCAAGACTAGGAGGCCTGTACGTACGAATTGCTGTTTGACTCAAAACCAAAGGGAGTTCACTAGCTTGCGTGAACTCTCTCTCTGGTTCAGATAAAAAAAAGTGCTTTCATTGAACAGCGTGCGATGCCAGCACTGGTGCCATCCAACAAATTACTTTCGGTACCCTACCTTCCGATGACTCTTCACTTTCAGAAACTTGACTTTTACTTCTGATTGATCTCTAACTTACAGCTCCTTATGAACTAGCAAGTCGTGGTGGTGACTTTTGCAGCTCCTAGAAAAGAGGCAAGAGTATTTTTGACAATGGTTGTTAAGGTCTTCAATGTTTTCTGTAGACTGCAGTCATTCAGTACAGTGGAAAAATCTGTAGCGGCTCGCGAGTTAGCTGGCTAACGACACGTTCAATTATACAATATCATATATTACTACCAGATATTCCTAATATTTTGGCAGCTTGCGTCTGTTAAGTCAGCTGAAAAGATCCATATTGTGGGCCCTCATTAGCTCTAGCACGCAGTTTGGTTCAGCACTGGTACCGGTTCCCCATTTATATGTGCCAATTAAATAGTTTCTTTTAACAATCTGGTAACTTTCATGACAACCTGGCCCCCAGGAATTGCTGTTGCCACCCTTCCATTTCCGGTGCTTTGCAGCAGATTTAAAATCTGGGTTTATCGTTGCTCATGTGCGTGTAATTTCTATATACCTTTCCCTCATCTTCATTGCTTCATTGCTTGATTGTGGTTACGGGAAACTGTCACTCATGGTCCTTGAAATGTCACTCATAATTACACTGAAATTATGAAAACGTCACACATAGCAAACAGAAACCTTGTCAGTTATGCATCAATTGTAAACTTCATAGAATGGTTTGCTCTTATGTTTGTAAAACAGAAAACTGAAAGTCTCCACCAGAACAAATGCCATGAGGAATTCCTATGGTTTTGTCCTAAGCCAAGTGTTTTAACAATTGTACATGAAACCTTCAAGGGCCCTTGGTTGACAGCCTTGGACTAAGTAACCTCAGTGAACCAACATGTGGAAGATACACACCTGTGCCCTCAACACATCCTGTCCAGATTGAGCTCACCACACTCCGAATGATTGAAATTGCATCCACTAACCTACCCAATGCCTGATCTTTTTTTTTTTTAGAAACAGATTTTATTGTGTCAATTATCAAATACAATGCAGAGCTCTGTAACCCAGAAGACTCCTGCCACAATAAATAATGCCAAATATTGACATTGACATTTTGACATTTAGATTATACACTTTCAGAAAAAACAAAAGAACATAAACAATAGAACCCCCCTCCCATTGCACCATTTCCCCACAACGTCTGAAAAGCCACTCCCACACCTGCACCAACAAATGAAGTTGATCGTCATGTTCTTGATCCTTCACACCATAGGCCAGGATGACTATCTCAAAGTCCAGACATCCATTAGGGGCACTGGCTCTATGTAGAGACACCGATAGTCCGCCCATCGCTTCCAAATCTTTGGATGTTTTTGCGGGCACCCACTGGCTTTAAATATTGTAATCTCCAACCTTATACAGAAGTCAAGACCATTCTTCCCTGCTTATAGAGAGAGTGGGACTACTGCTTTCCACAGCCTAGCAATATCCCTTTTAGCCAATGTAACCCCCAACAACATTAGAAGCCTTTTGTAGATATTTCCCCTGATACCCTCCATTATGTGTAGAAGTACCAACCGTGGTGAGGATAGGATCTCCCACCCCAGTACCTCCGCAAGACAAGCCAGACTCCTCATCAGAATCTCGTGAGTGCTGTGCAAAGCCAGATCGTGTACATGAGAGTCCCCTCCTCCCAACCGCATCATAAACATATCGGGGATGACACTAGGCCCGTCCTCCACAGCCTGGCCCTTGCATAATACACCTGGTGCAGGTATTTACATTGAATGAGGCGTAGCCGAATCGCAATCGCAGCCTCCTAAGGAGAGGCCAAGGCCTCCATCCAATCCTCCTCCTCTAGTTGGCCAAGATCCCCTTCCCATGCCTCTCTAAGTTTATCCAACGTGGTGGAACTATTTGTCACTAGGGACTGGTAAATCCGGGATATTTTATGGTCTTGGAGGTCTCCCATAAACACCTTGGCTTCGGCTGGGATAAATTCTGGAAGGGTTTCCAACCCTGTGATGCTGGGGGAGACGGCATGTCTAAATTGGAGGTATTTATAAATTTGGGTCTTCGGCATCTGATATTCCTGCTGGAGGTCTTGGAAGGATTTCAGGATGGTACAGTGCATCACATCCCCTAGGGTAGATATACCTATGTTGTCCCATCCGCGAAATCCCAGTAAAACAGTCAGTTGTGGCAGTCGCCCATTATACCACAGTGGGGTCTCCTTCGTCAATTTGACCCACCACCCCATCTTACAGAGAGCTTGTTTCCACACCTGGAATACCACCTTCATGACCGGCGGTAGAGAGTTACGCAGGGGTGCTGAGTACAGGATAGTATGTAGAGTGGAGTCCCCCATGCATCCTCGTTCCATTGCATACGCGAGGTCTGACCTGTCCCCATACCACCATTCATTCAATATCAGCAGGTGCGAAGCCATGTAATACGAGTGGACATCCGAGGTAGCCAACCCCCCACAGTATCTTGATTGAAAGCATGTACGCAACGCAACCCTGGACGCCTCTCCCGCCCACAGAAACTGACCAAAAGCTGCATTAACTGGTTGAAACCACTTGGGGGGAACCAGGTGTGGATAATTCTGCAATTGATATAGCAGACGCGGCAGCGATACCATCTTAAAGATGGCCAACCTCCCATAGATGGATAGGGGCAAGTGCGACCAGGCTTTTAACTCCTCTCGTACCCGCGCTCAAAACGGAACAATATTTCTGTCCCAGGACATGCTTGATGAGTCTGACAGGAAGACTCCCAGATACTTCACCCCCACCATAGTAGCCTGCACTGCCGATGCCCAGGGCTCCAAGCCTGTCTTTTCCCCCAGTACCCACAGGGTAGATTTACGGGGGTTCATAAATAGACCCGAAGACTCCCCAAATATTTGCATGACGAGGAACAGTCTCTACCCCATTTTATTGATATCCGTCCAAATGAATAAAACAACGTCAGCATATAATGCAATGTGGTCTGATAGCCCATGCGCCCACTCAAAGCTTGCCACCTGAGCATCCATCTGCACCCATGCCGCCAAGGGCTCCATTGCCAGAGCAAAAAGATATGGTGAAAGGGGACAGCCCTGACTGGTGCCCCTCCCAATAGAGAATGTGAAGGAAGTAGATCCCGCAATGTGCACCAATGCCACAAGGTCAGTATATAACAATTTAAGATATGACAAAAAGTGTGGACCCATATTCAGACGATTTAAAAGTGCTAACAAATATTTCCAGCTGAGAGAGTTGAATGCCCTATCTATATCTGCCAGTAAGAGTGCAGCTTGTTCTCCCAGTCCCTGGATGGTGGCAATGGTAATGTGTGCATGGCGAATATTGTGGCACGTAGCTCTCTGAGGCATGAAACCGGCCTGGTCGGGGTGGATCAGGGTGGTGATGTGGGATTGGAGTTGATTGGCCAATACATTCGCTAAGATTTTTGACTCTACATTCAATAATGAAATGGGACGATATGAGGCGCGCTGGTCCAGGGGTCAGCCTGGTTTGTGGAACACGACCACTTCCACATGCCTCCAATCTCTCTGGAGGCAACCTAGCTGTCTCGCCTCCTCTAACACCCTCAGAAAGTGGAGCCCCAGTTTCGAGAAGTATTTCTAAAAAAACGCACTTGGGAATACATTGGGACCTGGCATTTTCCCGGAATTTAAATCCACTAGCGCTGTACCTAGCTCCTCAGTGAGCGGGAGATCCAGCTCCGTGTGTGCCTCGTCTGAGAGAGCCTGGGGTGATGAATCCTCTTTAAAGCGGCGTATCATGCCTTCCTGTATGAGTTCCTTGGGAGTGTATAACTCTGTAAAAAAGTTTGCAAAGCTCTCCGCTATCAAAGAAAGGTCCTCAAGAATCCTTCCATCGAGACCCGGTATACTAGGAAGAGCCTGGGGGCGCAAGGCTCCCTGGCACGATCGATGAAGAAGCTTGCTAGACTTGTTCCCCCATTGATAAATCCTACTACGGGATGCCAAGGGTGCTTCGTCCATCAGAAGGTCGGCATGAGTCTGTCGCGCCTGCAGCAGCTGGTGGTATATTGGACCTTCCCCTTCCTCCCTAATGTCCCGCTCAAGTTCTAGCATGTAGGCCTCCGATCTCAGAAAAGACTCCCCCCGGGCTTGACGCGCCGCTGAGCAAACCGATATTTCCCTTCATGGTTGGCTTCATCGCCTCCCACAGGGGTTCTGCCCCTGCTACCGATCCTATGTTAAAGTCAAAGCATTGTTCGAGTGCCAGCCCTATATGTTCCCTATAGTCCTCATCTTGCAAATTCCAAGGAGAGAGGCGCCATTGAAATTATTGCTTTGCAGGACCCAACTGTAGCTTCAGAATGACAGGGGAGTGATCTGATAAACCTCTTGGGAGAATTTCTGCGGCCCTCACCCACTAGCTCCTTCTAATGGCACAAATATATAGTCGGAAATATGAGTCGTGTACTGTCGACAAATATTGTAGCCCTGCTCCTACCGTGTAACCGATGCCAGTGGTCTGCCCAGCCCAACCCTGTCGCTAGGTAGTGTAGTTTTGTAGTTTGACAAGCATTGGAATACCCATCCAGCCTCCATCTATCCCTGACCATGTCCATTACGTCGTTCTAGTCTCCCCCCTATTATTGCCAACCCATCAGGGATATCTGCCCACAGGGTCATGAGGCACTCAACCAGTGCCCAAGAAAGTGGCAGAGGGGCATAGATACAACCCAGTACCACCTGCTCCTCGTGTATAGTGCCCCTGAGAAAGACATACCTCCCCTGGGTATCTTCCACGTCTTGGAGTGCTTATAGGGAGCCCTTCGGTGAATTAGAATTGCAACCCCACAGGATCCCCTATTGAACCCAGAATGAAAAGCTTGAATATAACTATACCTTAGAAGACACAAGGCCATTAAGTGCATCTCCTTCAGCATCAGGATGTCCACGCAGTAGTGTTTGGCCCGTTGAAGTATAGCCCCACTTTTCACTTTGTCTAGCGCTCCCCTAACATTGCCGCTCACGATCCAGAGATCCCCGGCATGAGTTCCTATCTTATCTGTTGGGACTGACATCTATAAATCGTGTGGTGTTGATAAATGAGGCAATTAACAACCTGTGTGTGAGTAGTGGTTCTGTATAGCAGTGACGCAGTGCAAACGTGAACCATGAATACCCCAACTTCCCTTCACCCCCCCCAAACCTCAAAACTATCAGTCTTGGCGCAGGCGGCCTGCAGACCCCAACGGGAGTACCTGGCCCACCCCACCAATGGATCCCAAATAACCAGCCCATATTCAGCTGGTGTTCCCTCTGTGAACAGAGTTCCGGCAAAGGTACTAGCCCCCCCCCCATGTGCTTTTCCGATCTAAGCAGTTGACACTAACAAACCCCTGCCTGGGGGAGTCCCTAGGTAGCTATGAGGGAGAGGTCCCTTGCTGAGGCAACAGTGTAGATCTGCTAGGATCATGACAGGATTGAGATCGACGTCTTGACCTTGACCTTCTGTTTCCTTTAGCTTTGGGTGGTTTACGGACTACATCACTGGATGATGAATCTGTTTCCCTCCTGGGCGGCTGTGAGGCCGAACCTTCATCCTCTCATCCGTCCAGTTGAAGTCATCTTCGGGCGTCTCAAAGAAGAGAGTACGTGATTGATACACCACCCGCAACCCGGCGGGGTATAGCAAGGCATCTGGGAGTTTCAGGTCACGCAGGAGAGCCTTGGCTGCCAGGAAGAACTGGTGCTTCTGTTGCACTAGCCAAGTGTAATCCGGAAACACAAGAATGCAAGCATTCTCATAGGTCAGGCGCTCTTTGGCTCTCGCTTGCTTCAGGATAGCATCCCTGTCATGATAACTTAAGATCTTGGCTATAACTCGCCCCGGTCTGGCTCCTGTGGGCGGCTTCTGCGTCAAGGCCCTAGGTGCCCGTTCAACAACAAAACAGCAGGACAATGATTCCGAAGGAAGCCAACTTGTGAGCCACTGAGTCAGAAACCGTTCCATGTCCCCCCTTCACATCCTTCGGGGAATCCAACAAATTGCAGATTTTTGCTCCTGGCCCTGCCCTCTGCATCTTCCACTCATGTCACCAGGCCTCTGGTGACCGTTTCCAATGAGGCAACTTTTTTCTGTAGAGTAGTGACGGAGTCTTCCACCTCTGAGACCCTGGTCTCATTCTCTGTGATACGCTCCACTGCGTTGCGTAAATCCTGCCGGAGAAGCATGACATCAGAGCCCACTGCCCCAATTTTCACATCCAAGATGTCCCTAGACTGTGTAATGACCGCCATGAGGGCTGCATTGTCCGGCATGCCCCCAGTTGCATCTCCTTGTTCAGCTGCAGCGGCTCCGGCCCGGTGAATCGGTCCAACGTGCTCTGCCCGGGTCCACGGCGCATCAGCTGCCCCCCCCCCCCCCCGTGAAGCCCGATCTAGCCACTGGAATGTACGACTGCCAGTTGGGGGGGGGGGGGGGCGGGACGCAAGGTGCGCTCACCGGACCGGTGCTGATGCCTCCTCCGTCCCACACAGAGGCGCTCTATAGCCCTCTCTGCCCGCAATCAGCTGCCAGGAGCTTGTCCGTTTCTCAGGCAGCCCTTCCTCTAGCAGAGCACACCAATGCCTCCGCGAGTGACAGTCTTGGCCGGTGCCAGGGCCTGACTGGGAACAAAAACCTGTGCTCGCTGGCCCCCCGGGGGGAGGTTGGGGGTGAGACCGGGCTCTTTGCCGGGCCGGGTTTCGGCCGATTTTGTTACAGGGCCGATTTTGCAGCTATGCTGCATAAATGGTCCTGTAAAAAAAAGGCCCCGCCTCGACTTCGTCAGCTATGCCGTCTAGATGGTAGTCCGCTGCCGCCGCTGCCTCATCTACCGCTGCCTCAACTCCTCGCATGCCTCGATATTGATCGCACCGTTGTACAACAGGTATATATCGCTTTTGTGACCCAGTTACTCCGGGAAAGCAGGATAATTGAAGGATAATTAGCTCAGGCTCCCAATGCCTAATCTTTTGAGTTCTCAAACTGCACCTCGACCTCCACGTCAAGAAACAGTGAAAGAGGAGCAGTACTGCTGTACTTGTACCCGAACATCCAGAAATGCCACCTTGTTAAAAATCTGTGTTCAGTCGTAAACATGCTTGGAAATGGAAATGCATTACTATCAGGGTACCCAAGGTAAAGACTTCTGCTCAAACCCATACAGACATGGCAGCCTAGCTCATTTCAGTTACGTACCTAAGTAGGTTATCCATTTACCCCTTAATTGAATTCCAATACTAACCTGAAAGGCAATCCACCCACCACAACTATCTATACCATTTAGTGAAAAACCCACCTGCCTCTCTTAAAACAAAGAGTTAAAATGCCTGGAGATTCCGAGGTTCACAAAGTAGCATTCACTGATACAATCAGTCACTGCAGATATGCCCGTGAAATATCAATTGATACGAGCTCATTTCATTACTTACTACAAAAAGAGCTTAAAACATTACTCTTTTGGAACTAGCATGTTAATGATGCTTAACAATGTTATTGTTGCTTTCAGAGGTAAGAGTTTACAACATTCACCTAAATACAATGCCAATTTTATTTACCTGTTTTCTTAGGTCTTAAATTATGCGTATTCTTACAAAAATGATGAAATACCCAAACTATTACTGAAAAGTGTGTGTATTTTACCCCTGCCTCTCCACTCCCTACATCCCTTGCAATGTATTCTTTCTTTTCTTTCAAAACAGAGAATACATTTGATGCACCTGTGTGTTCACTTAATGTTAAAGAAGAAGGAGAGACCTGTCCAATCGAGTATCACCTCTCCGACAGACAAGAAAGTGCTTGTTCTCCTGCAGGTGAGTCACCCATACTAAACCTTTTTTTGAAACTTAACTAATGGTGCTTTACTCCAGCTACTGCTTTTTCACAGAGTAAATCGAGTCCTACCTCTCTGTGCCCCGAATCTAAGGGTTGTCTTGTGCAGTGTATAATCACTGATTCACTGGCTGTTTTTTCCTCCAGGGATCATCCATGTTGCCCAGGCCAAATTAAGCAAAATAATAGACAAGAAAACTCCAGGAGAGTGCCTTTAGTTACAAGACACCTAGGGCCAGATATATCAAGGCTTTTGCGACTCGCAAACAGCCTTTTAGCATGATTTGGAATGTAAGAAAAATTTGCAATTTAAGGAATCACAAAAAATTGCGATTCTTTATTTTGCCATAGCATTTGAGGAATCGCAATTTTTGCGATTCCTTAAATGCTATGTATGTAGCAATTTCAATTTGCGAATTTGGGTTAAGAAATCGCAAATTACCACCAACTTGTAGTTGGTGGTAATTTGCGATTTCTTTTAAAAATGCCCTATTTGGCATTTGTAAGGGTGGCATGTGAGGCACATACATGCCCATAGGGCATGTATGTGCGCCACATGTACATTTCAGGGGTGCAGAAGTGTGTCTTTGAGACACCCCTGCACCCTTGAAATAATTCTCAAATTGCGATTAGCAAATTGCGAATTCGCAGGGGGTTCAGATCCAAGATGGCGGAGTGTGGATCTGCACAGAGCAGCTTGCCTGGAGGCTCCTCTCCCTACCCTTTACGGAGTAACACGGTGCAACACCAACGATGTGACAGCTCTATTGAAATTATTACGCTCGCATGCAAAAAAGGAGCGGGCATTACCCGTAGGAAGAGAAACACTTGCAAACGCTATCAAGACGGTATCTTTATGAGGCGGGTTACCGATGGTCCACTTTACAGCCACAGTTGAACTCTTCCGGCGGACGATTTACGGTCTGTTTAGGAACTCAGAGCTCGGCTGGTCTGGCCTCAACCATCGAGCTTCACACACCTGGTGGCCGAAGAGAATGTCTCCGAAAAACCCTCCGCGAACCATGCGAAACAGCAGGCAGCCAGCGGGAACTGCGGCACCTCTCCCTCCCCCGGCTACACAAGCGTTACAAAACACGATACAAACGCCGTTGGCAACATCTACGGCAACAGTAGCAGCACCCTTGGCCTTAGCGACCTCGGCTACCCCAGGGAACACTTCACGGGAGAATGCCTCTGCTGCCGATAAGGAAGGAGAGGAGAAAAAAAAAGAAAAAGTAAAAGCCGTTTTTCCTGGAGATCCTATGTAGACTACAATAGCCCCTAACACGCTGGGAGGTCAGCGACAGGAGAGCGGAGACATCGAAAAACAGGTACAGAGACCCCCTAATCTACCCCCATCATCCATGTTGCCCAGGCCAAACTCAAGCAAAATAATAGACCAGAAAACTCCAGGAGAGTGCCTTTAGTTACAAGACACCTAGGGCCAGATATATCAAGGCTTTTGCGACTCGCAAACGGCCTTTTAGCATGATTTGGAATGTAAAAAAAATTTGCAATTTAAGGAATCACAAAAAATTGCGATTCTTTATTTTGTCATAGCATTTAAGGAATCGCAATTTTTGCGATTCCTTAAATGCTATGTATGTAGCAATTTCAATTTGCGAATTTGGGTTAAGAAATCGCAAATTACCACCAACTTGTAGTTGGTGGTAATTTGCGATTTCTTTTAAAAATGCCCTATTTGGCATTTGTAAGGGTGGCATGTGAGGCACATACATGCCCATAGGGCATGTATGTACGCCACATGCACACATGTACATTTCAGGGGTGCAGCAGGGTGTCTTTGAGACACCCCTGCACCCTTGAAATAATTCTCAAATTGCGATTAGCAAATTGCGAATTCGCAGGGGGTTCAGATCCAAGATGGCGGAGTGAGGATCTGCACAGAGCAGCTCGCCTGGAGGCTCCTCTCCCTACCCTTTACGGAGTAACACGGTGCAACACCAACGATGTGACAGCTCTATTGAAATTATTACGCTCGTATGCAAAAAAGGAGCGGGCATTACCCGTAGGAAGAGAAACACTTGCAAACGCTATCAAGACGGTATCTTTATGAGGCGGGTTACCGATGGTCCACTTTACAGCCACAGTTGAACTCTTCCGGCAGACGATTTACGGTCTGTTTAGGAACTCGGAGCTCGGCTGGTCTGGCCTCAACCATCGAGCTTCACACACCTGGTGGCCAAAGAGAATGTCTCAGAAAAACCCTCCGCGAACCACGCGAAACAGCAGGCAGCCAGCGGGAACTGCGGCACCTCTCCCTCCCCCGGCTACACAAGCGTTACAAAACACGATACAAACGCCGTTGGCAACATCTACTGCAACAGTAGCAGCACCCTTGGCCTTAGCGACCTCGGCTACCCCAGGGAACACTTCACGGGAGAATGCCTCTGCTGCCGATAAGGAAGGAGAGGAGTAAAACCCGTTTTTCCTGGAGATCCTATGGAGACTACAATAGCCCCTAACACGCTGGGGGGTCAGCGACAGGAGAGCGGAGACATCGAAAAACAGGTACAGAGACCCCCTAATCTACCCCCAAGCGCGCATTTCAAAAAATCTGGCCTGAGTGCTGTCAAGACCACAGCAAAAACGAAATCAATGACAGCAAGAGGGGGGGTAGCTGGGGGCGATCCACCAAGCGTAACTCAGGCCATAGCGATCGGAAAAGTAAATGCTGCAGCTAATGTTGGGGGCAGGATGGCAATACTTCTGTGATGTCTACGACCCCTGAAGGGTCTACCAGTAACCCTGAGCAGCTAACGACCAGGGAATTAATTGCTTTTGAAGAGGTCGAGACGCCTGACAGGCCATGCCCTAATTTGAGCATAGATAATCAGACTTTCTCCGGAGGGACATGCACTGACACTACGGGCTCACCCCCCCCGAATCAGATGTTACTGCCCCAATGGTTGAGGCAGAGGCTGACGGGCTAGTGGTGGAGCTAGTGGTGGAGCTCACTGACCTGACAGAGCAAGGCTCCTTCGAAGACCTTGATGCAGAAACAGAGGATGAATTGGGAGAGAAGGGGGAAAAGGATGACTGTTCAGGCAATACAACAAAAACACGAGCTAAAAAAGGGCGTAAACAGAAAAATAAATCTAGGGTAAAGAAATGTGGCAAGGCTGGTGCTTTATTAAACAGATCCATTGCAAGCAACAGCCAAATATCGATAAAGGCTTTACAGGACAAAAGCCCACTAAGAAGATGGATTGAAGCGAAAGGTTTAGTAAAAAATATGACACAGAGACTATCAGGGGCTAGTCCCACAGAACCCATATCTAATAAAGAAGTCTTGTGTAACACAACCTGCTCTGCCAATTTAGAAAGCTGTTCCCTAACTATTTCACCCAATCCATCACCTAATATATCATCGGACAGACCACCCGATCAAGTACCACTGGTGACGTATGAGTCTATAGCAGACTCACCCATAATAGAAATTGATATGCTACAATCTCACGCACTCTCTACTGCCACAGCAACAGCGATTACCGTCACTCCCCCTTCTCTTGGAGGCCCCCCTTTTGAATCTTCACCTCCCTATACCAGTCTGGAGACAAACAAACACATAACTGCCTCTAAAGAGAGATTAAATCAAAGACAAGAGCCAGCTGATCCCTCCTCACTAGATATAATACTGCAACTATTGGGCAATCAACGGGCTGAAGCACAGGAACATTACTTACAATTGAGGGAGGATAATAGAAAAGTACAATCATCTTTACAAGAACTTACTACTAAATTTGGGGGGGTTTCACAGGACATTGCGGAACTGCAACAACAGGTGGTTATGTTGGAAGAAACAAGCACAAAAACAACATTTGCAGCCGACAAGCATGAGATTCAGCTCGTGACACTTCAACAAAAGATTGAAGATTTGGAGAATCGTCAGAGACGATCAAATCTAAGACTTTTTGGCATACCGGAGGTAGCAGAAGGATCTGATCCGATGGCTTATCTAGTGGGTCTGTTTCAGAAAGCTTTCCCTGACCTAGCTGACTGGGATTGGGATTCACAAATTCAGCGAGCTCATCGCCTTCCTTTGATACAGAGAAACAGGGAGAATCAATTCCCACGCCCCTTTCTAATCTTCTTTGGAAATTTTTTACTGCGCCAGGCTATTTGGCAGAGAGCTCGTCCTAACACCCCCGTAGCTATTGGTGAGATCTCAATTTTCGCTCGCTCTGACCTCAGCAAAGAAACAATGGACAGACGATGGATGTTACGTAAATTAATAGACCCAATTAAATCTAGTGGAGGTCAGGCGTTTCTTCAAGAACCAGCACGCCTTAAGGTTATCAAAGATGGACGAACTAATTTTTTTACAGATGTAAAAGAAGCAGAAGCGTACTTAGCTGATATCGGCGCGGGCAAGAGTAAGACTAAGACTTAGTATAACTCAAAACACTGGCTTCACTGGAAGACTAACTCTTATCAGAAATCTTTATATCCAAGCAACATTGGCTATACGGGGGGTCTATCTAATTTCGCTCTAGCTTTATGTTATATGCATCACTATGTACTAGTAAAATGTTTAGCTTACTTTTTATGCACTTGCTGATAAACTGCCTAAATAATAAGTAAGCGGACAGCGGGGGCCTCTTAAGGCGACCTGCCACGTAGGCTGCCCTTCCAGCAGCAGCAGATGCAGAGGGACGGCTCTTCCCCGGCTGGGGTAAGAGCTAGGGGGGAGGGGGTGGGGGGGGGCTTTCTCCGCACAATGGGAGGTTGAGGGGGGGAGGGAAAAACCAGGAAAAATTGTTTACAGGCTGAGGGGGTGGATCTACATATTTTTTGCATACTAACGGCACCAGAAGTAGGCAATGTATGAAGATATGTGGATACCACGGACAATACCGTGGACAATCTGAGATAAGCTTAAAATTTAAGGCTTCTGTCTTTTTCTTTCTTTTACTTCTTAGATGTATGAAATAAAATGCTTAGCCTGGAATGTAGCAGGGCTAAATGGTAAGAACAAAAGGTGTTTGATAAAAGAAGAATTGAAAATGCATAACCCCCAAGTTGCCCTTTTATCTGAAACACATATTGCGGGGAAGGATAAAAAACTACTCAACCAATTGGGGTACCATATTATAGTCTGCTCTACTTTTGGGCAATCTATAAGAGGAGTTGCTATTCTCAAGGATAGACGATTTAGGGCCGAAATAATACAAACTTCTTGTGGCAAGGATGGCAGATGGGCAATAGCGCAGATCAGTTTTGAGAATGTTAAATATGTTCTATGTGTGGTTTACGGTTGCAATACAGATAAACCCACTCTTTTCGACCAATTGAATATTAAACTTTTGGATTGGGAGGGAGAACTGATTATTATGGGGGATTTTAATTGCATTATGGACTACAGAATAGACATAACTAGATCTGGTAGTCATCAAAGGATGCACAAAACCAGGTCATCTATTCTTGACTTATGTTGCATACACAATATCAA
Organism: Lissotriton vulgaris; assembly: GCF_964263255.1. Taxonomy (NCBI): domain Eukaryota; kingdom Metazoa; phylum Chordata; class Amphibia; order Caudata; family Salamandridae; genus Lissotriton; species Lissotriton vulgaris. The sequence goes on along the minus strand of NC_141685.1, from coordinate 1,098,909,745 downwards.
AGATGCTTGGCGACACTTATACGCAAACAAACGGGGGTATACCTATTATTCTGCTCCTCACACATTATGTTCAAGGTTAGATATGGCATTAACTAGCGAGAATCTACTGAAAGATAGCTCCATGGTTCTATGCCCTCGAATTTCTTCTGATCACAATGCTATAATACTGATATTTAAAACAACAAATATTAGAGCTACTCCCAGGCCATTTTCTTTTCCTAGACATTTGATTTCAGACACATGCTATATGACGCAACTAAAGTTACACCTTACTGAATTTATAGATATAAACACAAATTCAGCTTCACCTGCTATGGTATGGGATGCCTGTAAGGCTAGCATCAGGGGCTTTACTCAGGCTTACGTGATCAGACTAAATTTAGAACATAAAAAAAATAATGATTTATTGATGTCAAAAATAACCACTCAAGAAGAACTATTATCATCAGCACTCCGGTCTAACCTACCAACGAGCACAGAAATTGGTCTTAAACTTTGCTCACTTAAAAATGAAACCAAGACCAAATTTATTCAGAAAAGTATAAACAACTTACACAAATTTAACATAACACAATATGAGGGGGGGGACAAAATCGGGAAAATTTTGGCTTATAAAGCCGCCGAGGACAGAGCAAACTCTACAATTACAAACATACGAGGGGCTTGCAATAAAATCTATACCCAACCACAAGATATTTTAGAACAATTCGCCGATTTTTATAGAACTTTATATACCCCAGAAGTGGAGCCTAATCTAGATGACATACAGAAATATATCGAAGACCATACTGCAGATACTCAGAACAGTCCGGAGATAGATTCATTGTCTGATGATATAACAATGGCTGAACTACATCAAGCCATAGCCCTATTACCTGTAGGAAAAGCGGCAGGGGAAGACACCATACCCTTAGAAATATACAAACTATGTCTAAAAGAGCTTGAACAATTACTGTTGAAAGTTATCCAATCTGTAGGCTCAGATGGAAAAACACCTGAGTCCTGGAATAGGGCAAAAATAATATTTTTTTTTAAGAAAGGCAAACCGAAGGAAGAGAGAGGGTCACACCGCCCTATCTCTTTAATAAATACAGACGCAAAAATTGTTGCCAAAATTTTAGCACTAAGATTGGCCCCTATCATGCCCCAGATCATCAATCCACAGCAACATGGCTTTATAACTGGGAGAGATACTACCATACATGTTAATATGGCTATTACAGCATTCGATGTAGCAGAGACCGAATCCACCCCACTCGGTATGATCTTATTAGACGCTAAAAAAGCTTTCGACCGAGTGGGGTGGGACTTTCTCTGGTGCGTATTGTCTAAAATAGGGTTCGGGGGACAATTTTTGCGGTGCATACAAGCATTGTATGATAACCCAACAGCTTACACCAGTTATGGGGGGCTGGCATCCTCAGACTTTTTGATCCAACGAGGAACCCGCCAGGGCTGCCCCTTATCACCTCTTTTATTTGCCCTCTCACTGGAGCCTTTTCTGTTTGCCCTTCAATCCCAAACCCAGATTGCACCTTTTAGATCAGGACCACAAGAATTAAAAATAACTGCATACGACGACGACATCGCGGTTTATACAGAAGATATCGTCGAGGCACTAAAGGGAATAGTATTAGAGGCCGGAAAATATGGGAAGGTGGCGGGCTATAAACGAAATCTACAAAAAACTCAAATAATGGCTAATTACACTCCAGCCGTGACAGTGCCTGAGATCTGCTACATTGCTACTTATCTTGGGGTCAAAATAACGGCCAAATTACAAGAAATTAACAATATAAATTATAACGAATTAACCAAATCTACCAGCCTATTATTAAAAAAATGGCATAGACTACCTCTGAACTTAATCGGCAGAATCAATTTAATCAAGATGAAGGTACTACCCAAATATGTGTACTTATTTCGATCTATACCACTAGCGCTAAATAATCAATTTTTTAAGAAACTTGATGGAGTACTCAGTAGTTTTATCTGGGGGTACAAAAAAGCAAGAAGATCATTGAACTTTATGAAAAACAGCACGAACGAAGGAGGGCTTAATTTTCCCGATTTCAAATTGTATTTTTGGTCCGCTTTTGTTATCCGCCTTCGCTCTTTACTCAATGAAGGAAGGGCTCTGTTCTTCCATTCTTTTATGCTAAAATCTGACTCGAATATGTTTTTGTTTAGAACCAACGATCCCAACTACTATAAAAGGGTTAGATTTAAGACCGCAAGAGACATAACAAAGATCTGGGGCAATATACTCTTCTTTTGTAATACTAGCTTTTTCCATTCAAAGCTTCCGCTATGGGGTAATCCGGGCCTTCCAAGCATTTTTAATGATAGTACTACACGTGGTTGGCTTAGATCAGGAATTGCTGTTGTAGGGGACTTATATGGCACACAAGGGTTTTTAGACTTCAATACTCTCAAACTACTATATGACCTACCTGAAAACATGTGGTACAAATATCTACAGATACATGACTATTTGATTAATAAAAAACTAATTTTGGAGGTTACTGAATGTGATATTTGGACCTGTTTATATTCATTAAAAAACAAGTCAGTAATAAGCGAAGCATATAGACTTCTTACTGACTTTAAACCAAACGATTGTATCAAGCTGGCCGGCAAATGGAGCAGAATATTGGGCTCAAATATAACATCTAAACAGATAGAGAGCTCCTTTACAAACATCAATAAACGAGTACGGTCATCTAGTCTAAGACTCCAACAATTCAGAACAACCTGTATGCTATATTACACCTCGGAAAGAATTTCTAAATGGTCCTCTAATAACACCTACAGTGACCGCACAAAATGCCCCAAATGCTCTACTGAAGCAGCTGATCTGGTACACATGTTATTCTTGTGTCCTAATCTTAAGACTTTCTGGTGTGATATTGAAAATGTTTTGAAAATGAAACAGATTCAGCTGCCTACGTTCACGGCTACCTCAGTTCTGTTAGACACCTACCCTATCTCTTTCCCACAGGCTGCCCTGGCCACGGTACTTATGTCTTGTGCTAAGTTAACTCTGGCTAGAGCTTGGACCAGCTCATAAACACCTACGGTTTGGGACTGGTGGGCATTGGTAACCGAGATACACTCAATGGAATTAGCTTTAGCAAACATCAGGGGTATACGCACATTGAAAAAGCATGAAAAAAATTGGGGAACTTTTGTAGAACGATGATGTTATACTCTATTTCCTTTTGGATTTAGGGAAAAAAAATTCACAAACTGATATTTGGTATCTGTGGGACAATATAACCTGTATGACTGTTGAAAAGAAACTGCCACTACTCTTTTGTTTGCTTATCTTCTTTTCTTTTTCTCTTTCTAATAATACCTCATGGTCTACTCGCTCTATTATATGTTTTATATGATAAAATTTATGTATGTTAACTTATGTATCAATGCTTTAATGTATTTCTTCCTCTCCAGCCTGTCAACAATAAAAATATTTTAAAAAAAAAAAAAGTAAATTGCGAATTCGCTATTTGAGAATTATTGCACTATAATTCCTATGGGCCTCCTGGCCCATAGGAATGCATTGGAAATTATTCCTTATTTGCGAATTCGCAAAATGCGAATTCGCAAATAAAGAATATTAAGGAATCGCTAAAAAATAGCGATTTTGTACATACATTCCATTTTGCGAATTCTAAATAGCGATTCGCAAAAAATCGCTATTTAGAATTCGCAAATCGTAATCTTGATACATCTGCCCCCTAGTATGTAGTTTGGACATGAGGTAAACACATAGTATCCATATCAGGGCAAAAAGCACAGCCTTCACTTTTAGCCCTTCTTCATTGTCAAACAATCTAGGCAGAGGTTTGTTTGACAAAGTGCTAAAGACTAAAGGCTCGAGGAAATGTTTTGCTGGCAGTAGACAATCCTGGTTTGAGGTGGCAATGTTTTTGAGCTCCGGGTGACACACTCAGTTCTTCACAATATTAGGTCCCTAGCCGCGGTAAAGAGGATGAACATGTTGGCATTCTGCTCCAGGTGAACGTGAATTCTGTTCTGACAGGTACAGCCTACATATTTGGAAAAATAGGGCGGCGTGCTATGAGGCTGACATAATAGATTAGCAAACAAAATATGCAGGCAGCTGACAGATGCTACACATTGGTAGATGCTCAGCTTGCCATGTGCCTTGTGGATCCAGCCAGTAGAGGCTTGTCCTTAGGGGGATCATGATGAAAACAAACAGTCTGACTTTTCTATTACTACATATCCCCATAGGCAATTAAATGAATAATGAGCTCTTAGATGAGATTTTCAATTCTTCAATACTATGAATGGAAAAGCTGTGCTTTGGAAAAGAGGGCAGTGGTGCTAAGTCACTCTTGTTACCACAACTAAACCTATGCCCCAGCATTTATCAACCAGTCAAATAATAGAGCGAGAGCCTCCAGTGACTTAAAGGGTGTAACCTACATTGAGGAAGTATTAGCAAGCTGGTTTTACCTTCTCTCCTTCTTTTGTGTATACATATAAGTAACCCAGAATGCATCTGGAAAATCAGGTCTTCCAGTAATCAGACTATTAGCTTTCATATTAACAAAGGTTTATGTCTCAGCGTATTCAATGGGAGAAAATAAATTGAATGTGCATGCAAGCTCCCTTAGTCCTATAGGAAGTACACCTTTTCCTTCAGACCTTGAAGGAAAAAAAATCAGGATCTGTGAGTATTGTCCATGATGGTACAAAGATTCAGACTCCCTCTGCCATCTGAAGCTCATTGTTGCTTTCTATATCTTCGTCTCATGTCATCCAAGGTTCCCCTTATATATACATACAATAGTTGGCATGAGCTTGTTGGGAGACAAGACTGGTCAGCTGGTGAGTGGTAGAGTCACTTTAAGTTCTGCATGTGACGATTTGAGAGGTCAGATGGTGAAAGGAAAAAACAGGTTGCAGGTGGGTTTTCAACTGAGGCCAGAAGTGTAAGGAATCAGATTTAGGTCAGCAGATGATGAAGTGAGACAGTTGAGGGTGAAGACTCATCTCAAGCTTCTTGGTCAAGTGCTCATTCTCAATAGAAAACATAGGAAGGATTTGAAACCTAGACTGCTGAAGTGCTCTGGCACCTGGATTCCTCAATCTACACTTTCCTTAATGTATATTATTTTATAGACACATAATTAATGGAATAAAAGCAAGGCAACTTAAATTATGTGGCGATGAAGGGCCAAATTATGCGGCGGGGTTGACTAAATACAGTGTTATGGGAGACCAAAAGAGGCAAATGGAAAAACAAATGAAAGACAATTCTAAGGCACATACTGTTGCACTATTATCTAGAAATTAAGGTTGGCACCAAAGTGATTTTAAAGCTATAAAAATGCATATTTTTTTTTGAGAGAGAAATATAAGCTGCAGATTCTATTCCCAAGTGGATATGAAGTAGTTAATCTTATCTTAGATAGAAGTTTAGGAATAACATTTTAATAACTGTTGGAAATTGCCCTTTTTGCAGGGTTATCCCCAAACTTTTTGCTTCTTCCTCCCTTGTTTTTCCTGATCTGTGGTTGGTGACAATAGGACTCTGGCACTTTACCACTGCTGATCAGTGCTAAAGTTCATATGCTCTCTGTGTAAATTGGTATTATAATTGGTTATCCGTGATTGGCATATTTGTATCACCAAGATGTCCCTAGCAAAGTGCACTGAGTGTGCCAGGGCTGGTGATACAAATGCTACTAGTGGGCCTGCAGCACTGATTGTGCCACCCACATGGGTAGCCCTAAAATGATGTCGCAGGCCTGCCACGGTAGTGCCTGTGTACAGTCTGTGAACTGCCATGTCAACCTGGCCAGTGTTTCCACTGACCAGGCCTAACCCTTCCCTTTATGTACACATTGGACACCCCTATGGAAGGCCCAAGGTACCCCTTTGGGCTGGGAGCAGTGTATGTGAAAGGTAGAGCATGTACTAGTGCAGGCGACATCCTCTAATATTGAATTACAGCCATTTTAGTTTTTTACTATTGTAAGGCTATCTTGCCCCATAGGCTATCATGGGGAATGCTGGCTACAGTGACTACCAGCATATCTTCCCATAGGAGCAAGATAGGACATAAAAGTCTGGTATCCCTGAACTCAGAATTTAATAACACATCTTTTAGGAAAGGTTGTTTTTAAATCCTGTGTTTGAGAACAGCACTTTTAGAAAGTTGCTGTTCTCTTGTCTGACCTTTCTGTGTGCCTTGGCCTGTTTGAGAATTGACTGTCTGGTTTGTGAGAGACAGGGGCTGGGTGGCTCCCAGAGGCTGAGTGGGCCATCCCTGGGCTGAATAGCTCCATCTGCATCTAGAGTGGTGGAAGGGGGTAGCACCTGGGCCTGAATAGGGATGTGCCTGCATTCCACAATGCTGGCTCCACCTCCTGCTGGGCGGCTGACAAACCTGCCCCTCTCTCTGAAAGGAAAGGAGAGGCCAGGAAAACAAGTGCTCAAGGAACACCCAGAACTGGTTAAGGCCGCGCTCAGAGCCCTCCTGCACAAAGGGAACAAAGACTTTTAGGGGTATAAGTACAGGACCCTGACTACAGAAAATTAGATGATCCTGGAACCAAGAAAAAATCTCTGCCAAGGAGAAAGCTGAAACTGAAGAAGGAAGATTTTCCTGCTGTTGCTCTACTGGACTGACCTGCTGTTGCTTTGCTGCCAAGGAGAGGGGAAGGACTTTGCTTTGTGCTGTGTCCCCTTGCTTGAAGGAATCTCCAAGGGCCTGAGAAGAGCTGGCACCCTGTTAAGAAGTCCCAGGAACAAAAGGAATTCACCCCAGCCTCCCTGAACTCTGCTGAGAGAGTCCTGTCCTTCCTAGAGTGCTTGGGCCCGTTGTAGTGCCTCTGGAAGTTGTACCTGTGTGGGGAAGCTGGAAAACAAGATTTTGAAGACTTTCTGCAAGCTTTATCGCATTGCTTGCTTGGGGAGCGCATCCCCGTCAGTGCGAGGAAATTCCTGCCGCTACGAAGGCCGAGATCGTCGCAGCGCCTGTTGCCGCTGTCAGAGTCATCACATCCTTCGTTTGCGTGGCGCACCAGTCCAGTGCCGGAAGATTATCATTGCTGCGAGTATCTACGCAGAGCCTGTCGTCACTGGGTGAGATCGTCGGCCCGCTTGCTTGCGGACCGCATCACGTTGCTGCGAACATCGTCGCAGAGCCATCGCATCGAGGGGCCTGGAGAGTAGAAGATCGTCGCTGGGCCGCGCATTGTCGCCGCACCGGAGATCGTCGCTGCCCCAAAGATCGTCGCATCGTCCCTTTTGGGAGCCGCTTCCATGAAACCTGTGCACCGGAATCCACGCAAGGTATCGCATCCCTCCCCATACAGACTGGAGTCATCGCAACACGCCCACTGCGTCCAACGGGTTGTCGCACCGCCTCCCCAGGGTCTCAGGAGTGACGCATCGCTTGCTTTTCAACGCTACAACTTTCACTTGGAACTTTTGTCATATCTAAAGGCACTGTTGGCTAAAACGTGATGCAACTGTGGATTATTTTAACGCAACCTTAAGAACTCATTTGAAACTATATTCTTGAACTGCGTATGTTGGATTTTTGTCGCTTTGTTCTTGTGTAGTTTAGATTAAATACCTTTATTTTTCTAAACTGTTGTGGAGTCACTGCTCTGCAATACAATATAGCACTTTTCATAAATATTAAGTACATGTCTCACTATAAAGCACTTTAGGATTGAAGACATTGGGTCTTACCAGAATGATATGTTTGTTGTTCTTCGAACCTTTGAGTACCAAATAACTGCTGATGTGAATACAGCATATGAAATAACTGTTGCTATGAGAACAGTGTCTGTAATGTAAACAAGTGTGGGTTTATTCTTGCAAAACATAGAAACAAAGACCACTGATGCACAGGGTATTTTATCCCTGTGTGTGTGTTCCCCATTGAGCAATTTTTCTTACAGGAACCACTGGATTTAGCAAGGTGGTCCCTGTACGGATATCTAGGATTATATGTATGAAGCATTTTTACCATCACAAACGGCCCGAATCTTAAAATTGGGCTGTTTGTGATGGCAAAAATGTTTGTCCTGATATACAAACACCAAAACTGCGTTTCTCCAGAATCGAAGTTTGAATGCAGAAATTGCTATTTCAAAGGGACATGTTTAGGGCGTCCCTTTCACATGGCTATTTCCAATGTTTGGTATCAAGGTTTTCGGACCAAAACGCGGTTATTGTTAATGTTAATGTTACCGGATTTCTAAAGCGCAAAGCTACCCGTGAGCGTCCCAGCGCTGAACCATTACAGATGGAATGAAGAGGAGGAAAAGCTCACGGGAACAGCCATGTCTTCAGAGATTTTCGAAATGCCAGCAGGTTGGGTTGTGCACGAAGGTCAGAGGGAAGGGAATTCCACAATTTGAACGCGTTGTACGAAAAACAACGACCTCCTGATCGTGCTCTATTGATCTTGGGTACTCGAGTGAGGTGGGCATTAAAAGTTCGGAGGGGTCTGGAGGTGGTATAGGGAGAGACCAGATCTTTAAGTATAGGGGGGGCTTTTCCGTTAAGAATTTTGTGCGTAAGGCAGAGCGCCTTGAACTGCACTCTTTCTATGACGGGTAGCCAGTGCAGCTCTCGGATAGCTGGTTTGGCCGAGCAGCGGGTCTTAGTATTGGTCAAGATCCTGGCGGCGGCGTTTTGTACTACCTGTAATTTAGTTGTAACTTTCTGTGGTACGCCCAGGTACAGTGCGTTGCCGTAATCCAACCTTGACAAAATAAGGCCTTGGATCAAAAGTTTCCTTGATTGGAGAGGGAGCAGTGGTAGGATTTTTCGGATTGAGCGCAAGAGACCGAAACAAACTCCAGCCGTTTTACTTGCTTGGCTTTGCATGGTGAGTTTTTTATCTAGCCATAGACCGAGGCTTTTAATCTCGGGCTTGGGAGTTGGAGGTTTACCCATGCAGGGGGGCCAAAGAGAGTCTGGGTGGAAATGGGCCTGATTCCCCATCACCATGATCTCCGTCTTGTCGCTGTTAAGCTTCAAGTGAGATCTGTCCATCCAGCTGACTATGTCTCTCAGGCAGGAGTAGAGGTCTATGGTGGGATTTTCCTGCTGGGTGAGAGAGACCACCAGCTGCGTGTCATCTGCGTACGTCAGGAGTTTTATCCCATGTGGGGTGACTATCTTTTCCAGGGGGGACATATATACGTTGAAGAACGTGGGGCTCAAGGAAGAGCCCTGAGGCACTCCACAACGTATAGGGGTCTCTTTAGATGTATAATTGCCCTCTATAACCTGGAATGAGCGGTCCTGAAGAAATGATTTCAGCCAAGACAGGGCAGTGCCTGTGATCCCAAGATCGCTAAGTCGCTGGACTAGGATCTGGTCACCAAACTTCAATATTTTACCACCAACTCAAAGCTGGTAGTAATACATTAGCGAATTGGAAAGGGTTCCCATCCTTTTGTGAATGTTGGAAAAAAAAATTGCAAGAGTAGGCAGTGTTCCCACAAACCACTGCTTGCTCTTAAAAAATGAAAACAAAAGGTTTAATTTTTTTTTATTGTTAAAACGCATCCTGTTTTTCTTTAAGGAAAATGGGTTGTATGTCAACAAAAAAAACTTTATTCAGAAGCAATCACAGACATGATGGTCTGCTGACCTCCACCATCCTTAACTGTGATGGCAGGCATTCCTAATGGGTTACAAACTGTGACCAACCTTATTAATATTAATGAAGTAGGTCGGTTTGTGACCCACTAGAAATCGCAAGTATGGAATAACAGGTTTGATACATAAGGAATAGTGATTTCCAAATAGCTAGTGGATAAAATTGTTGTTTGGTAATTGCTATTCCTTTTCTCTGTACATCTGGCTCAAAGTTGTGGTCATACCATTCTAAATAGGGTGGAGGCAACCGTCACTATAACTTCACAGCCCTTTGGCAGTTTGGCCGTCAGATCAGGGGTTTCTTAGGACAAAGCTATTCAAGGCTCCACTGTCAAAGACTTACTGCTTACCCTGACTCGAACAGAACGAGTGAACCACAGGTTTGGTGGGGTGGTAGCCCGGCTGTAATACGGCAGTACTCCCACTCTGCCAACCTCATAATGACCCCAATATGTTTTGCAATTCTGATATAATTAGAGACCATGATATTGTTTTCATTATGTTTACTTTTTATCTATTCTAGAAGCACCTAGAAGCACTAAGAAGTTCTGGAAGTGGAGTGATGAAAACTATGTGGAAGAAAGAGCTGTTCAAAATACTGTACATAATAAAACAAATGTTCAACAATTTCAAATGGGGGAGACGAGTAATGGGGAATCCCTTATGACGCAAATTAGCAGCATGAGCAACAGATATGATCAAACAACTCTCTGTAAATCGAACTGTCTAAGTGAATGTCAGACCAACTGTATTGAGAAATCTGAGAATGTTATCTACCAAAGAAAACACAAAGGAGAGAAACTGTATACTTGCAGGGAATGCAGCAAAAGCTTCAGTAAGAAATCCGCTCTAACATTTCACCAGAAAGAGCACAGAAGTTGTTTGAGAGATCAACCATATAAATGTAGCCGATGTGATAAAAGCTTCTTTTCCAATTCAAATCTTGTTTGCCATGAGAGAATTCACTTGGGAGACAAACCATACACATGTACTCAATGTGGAAAAAGCTTCATTCAGAAATATACATTGATTAGTCACTACAGAACTCATACAGGTGAGAAGCCCTACCAATGTAGTGAATGTGGCAAGCGTTTTAGTGACAAATCATCCCGTAATCGACATCGGATGCTTCACACTGGAGAAAAACCATACACATGCACTGAATGTGGTAAAAGCTTCAGCGACCGATCCAATCATAGCAGACATCAGAGAAGTCATGCACAAGAGAAACTGTAAAGTGAAAATTCAGAATCCAAAATGCAGAGAGAAAGAAGAAAGTACTTTTGCTTGAACTGAATGTGAATCCAATTAGCTTGCATTATCCATCAGAAATGATGCTGGAGAGATACATTCTGTGTACATTATGCATGGAAACAGTTTACTTAACAATTCTCTCATTATAAAAACTGTAGCCACTCACAAAGAAATCCCTTGTGATGCTTGATAAGATGAACAATATGTGATACAAGTGAATAAAAAATAATTCTACTCATGGTGTGTGCAACCAGACGGGTTATGAAAAAATTATAGGGGAACTAGATTGACTCCTCATAGAAATGACAAAAGACGGACTAAAGGTAGGGTGCTTGTGACATGGTGGAAATAATAAAAGCTATTGAAACAATTTTTGAGGAAAAGTGCAGATTGTTAACTTAACATGTTCTGATTCTGGCATTTATGCACTAACTATATTCCAAGAAGGAGGGAATGAGAAGTGATTCAGGTTTTGCTGACTGATTTGCATGTGGCTGGGCCCAAACTGTGATGGTGTAGTAAGCAAAAGAACAATATATTTAAACCAGATCTCTTGACTGGGGTGAATGTTTGATTTATTCCGCATTCCGTCCATTATTTATTGCTGCAGCACTTTTCACCCTAAGTGGGAGGGGGATGCCCAGACATGGATCCCTTGCTCACTTTGCGACTGGATTCAAGCTAGCCTGGCTGATATGAGGTGTTACCTCTAAACCAGTCCTAGGATGTTTGTTTCCAATCCAGGGAGGACCTAGCTTGGCAGTTCAGGCTTAACTGTTCCCATGAGGAACAGGGTCACAACTGATTTGCATATGAGAGTTTTTATCGGATTCCCTGAACATTAACAGTGTAAGTATTGTTATGTATTAATAACGTTTTCAGTCACTTATTCAAAAGAAGTGTTCAATAGAATCCAATTTCAGTCCGTAGTTTTTATTTTCGTATTCTTTCAATTTCCCAACGAAGACTTGTTTATCGCACAGGTCCAATTTCACATAGTACAGCCGATATCACAGTCAAAACAACCAACACGCGTGTTTCGTCAATGCAGTATTTTTCTAAAAGATTTCATCGGGCTATAAGTAGATAGATATACATAACTAATTACCATTCTTTAATATTTCTCAGTATGAGGTTAAGCCTAACCTCCACCATGAGACAGGAAAAGAGGGAACGGAAATCGAGAATATATGAGACACCAAAGTTTTGTATAATAAGACCCAACCACCAATCACTCCAAGAACAGTCTGGCTTTTTTAGTAAATTATTATCAGCAAGCCAATGACTTTATCTACTCAAAGTTAAAAACCTAGGTCGAAGCCAAATAAGCAACCGTGCAGTACAGCGTGAATCATAAGGTCACCCAAAAAAAACTACTCAAGACTACTAGTGTATCCTGCTCACCTCAAACAGCTTTTAATGTACTCCTTTATGCTTCTCAGTATTTCAAAATCCTGTTATATTTTGGCTTTAATTAACAAGAAGATCATAACACACCTGTCAGTAACATTACTAATATGCTATTAAACTATATTGTTCGTTTAAAAAAACACTCTTCGTACTACTTACCACATCTATTTTTATCAATTTAATGCGTATTTTCGTTTCTGAAGTCAATATTTAAAGCGACCCAATTCCAAGAAACCTGTTGTCTCTTCCTGGCGGCAAATCCCTATTACAAAACAGATTATAATCATGACCCATATTTTGGTGCTTCTACTCTTATAGAGATATCCTCAAAAATCTGTTCATCAATGTGGTCCAGTGTACGCTGAGTATCTAAGGGCATATTCTTGTTTAACTATCTATATTAAAACTGAGTCATTAAAACCTAAAAATCCATTTTCTAATCTAAAATTACGATTCCAATCGAAGTATTGCCCCCACATTAGTCATTTTCAATCTCACCTGTATTGCCATATATCCGACTCTCCCTGCGTGTATACACAGAGCGAGTTTGTGGCGTGTTGCACAGGCGTCATCTTCAGTATCTGTTTTTTTCGTCAATATCAGAAGACGGACTACTCCTAACAAGCCCATAAGTGAGCGCCATCTTAAAATGGGCTCAAAACGCCCACAATTAATGAAACTAATCGTATCTTCCTTAAAATCACCAAACTCAATCAAAATATTAACTAAATAACAACCTCAACGTGATAAATGCTATTTATCATTCATTACATCACCTAATCCAATATGCACATAAATACTTCCTATCTAAGGATACAAAATCAAAAAGTAATCTTAGACTCACGCTGTCCGCTTTGGTACGAAGATCATTATTAAAAGTCCATTCCAAACAGATAAAAAACATAATTAATTGAAAATATAAAGACGATTAGAGACAGAGAAAGCATAATATAGAGGAGGAATGTTAGCACCCAAGCGGTGCCGCATATCGATTTCAGCATAAAAATAAAAAAAATTCAATGACACATTTTCTTCAATTCAACCTAATAATAGCACCTCATGTAATCAAATCCTTGTACAAGTTAAAGTTAAAATGCTTATACGATAACTATCAGAGACAAATCTCACTCTGGTCATAGTGTATCCGCATTCTGTGATCAACGCTCAAGTTTAAAGTCATTTTATAATTGATAAGCAATATCCCATGAATATGAAAAACAGTATTTACATCAATACAATTTTTGTTGCATACATGCATTTGTAAGCATACACTTCATTTACAATTATGATGTTTATAGTTACTACCACCTTTTTCTGTAAATCCTAATCTCAGTCTACTTTATACATGCTTGTACTTTAGGGTCCAGATGGTCATGTCAATTTCGTTAACAGAGACATCATTTTAATACATTTAACAACCTAAGAAGTACTGTAGCTCAGAGTCGACATTTATACCCTGCTCCACCGCACGTAATTTAAGTATCCATCGTGCCTCGCATTGACGGACCCTCAGTTCTCTATTCCCTCCACGGTTGTCACTTGATATATTCTCCATCCCGTGGAAAGAAAAAGATAGGGTACCAGTCTGATTTATGCAATTACTAACATGACTAGCTAGTGGATACCTTAGTTCCAAATTCTTCAAGGCTCTAAAGTGTTCTGCCGTCCTATCTTTTAGGCATCTGATTGTGCTACCTATATAGATTTTCTGACATTTACATTGAATTGCATAAACCACAAATTTTGTGGAACAGTCAATGTGTTGATGGATCTTGTAGTTTGCAGAGCTGTTATATCGAAATTATTTTATTCCATGCTCTGCATACTTGCACATACTGCAATGCTGGCACTTAAATGATCCCACATTATGTTTATGTAACCATGTATGGTCACTGTTCTAGGATAACTTGGGCTAATCAGACTACGAAGAGTGGCCCCTGGCTATATGGGATACCTGGTTTGTTGTTAACATAAGGACATATTGTTGGATCTGATGTCAATAGATGCCAATGTTTATTTAGGATCTTATAGATCTTGTGAGACCACTGGTGATAACTAGTTACCAACCTTACACAGACTTGCTTATTTCTTTTCATTTGAGCCTTAGGCTTTAAGATATCCTGTCTCCACAACTTAAAAGATCTCTGTTTCGCTTTGAAAATAATCTCCTTATCATAGCTTCTGTCTATGAATCGTGATTCCATATCGTTAACACAGCTCAGGAAGTCCTCATCCCTTCTGTTATTTCTTCGGGCTCTGTACAGTTCCCCATAGGGTATCACATTAACCTGAGCATTAGGATGAGTGCTGGTTGCATACAGTGTCGAATGGCAGGAGGTGCTCTTCCTATAAAGACGGCTGTTGATTTTACCCTCAGTCACAAATAATTCAGTATCAAGGAAAACAATGCTTTCCTGGCTGGAAGACATAGTAAAAGACATCTTGTATTGGTTGTTATTCATGTACTTAAAGAATGTTTCCAGTTCTTCTTTACCCCCTGTCCAGATGATAAGACAGTCATCTACAGTCTGAGCTATGTTAACAATATGGAATCACGATTCATGGACAGAGGCTATGATAAGGAGATTATTTTCAAAGAGAAACAGAGATTTTTAGAAGTTGCGTAGGCAGGATACCTTAAAGCCCAAGGCTCAAATGAAAAGAAATAAGCAAGACTGTGTAAGGTTGGTAACTAGTTATCACCCATGGTCTCACAAGATCTACAAGATCCTCAATAAACATTGGCATCTATTGGCATCAGATCCAACAATATGTTCTTATGTTAACAACAAACCAGGTATCTCATATAGACGGGCCACACTTCGTAGTCTGATTAGCCCAAGTTATGCTAGAATTAGGAACAGTGACCATACATGGTTACATAAACCTAATGTAGGATCATTTAAGTGCCAGCACTGCAGTATGTGCAAGTATGCAGAGCATGGAATAAAAGAATTCCAATATAACGGCTCTGCAAACTACAAGATCCATCAACACATTGACTGTTCCACTAAATTTGTGGTTTATGCGATTCAATGTAAATGTCAGAAAATCTATATAGGTAGCACAATCAGATGCCTAAAGATAGGATGGCAGAACACTTTAGAGCCTTGAAGAATTTGGATCTAAGGTGTCCACTAGCTAGTCATGCTAGTAATTGCACAAATCAAATAACCTATCTTTTTCTTTCCACGGGATAGAGAATATACCAAGTGAATGAATGAATGAATGAACAGAAACTTATAAAGTGCAACTTATCCCAAGGGCATCAAGGCGCTAACGCAGTGACAACCGTGAAGGGAATAGAGAACTGAGGGTTGGTCAATGCGAGGCGCGATGGATACTTAAATTACGTGCAGTGGAGCAGGGTATAAATGTCGACTCTGAGCTACAGTACTTCTTAGGTTGCTAAATGTATTAAAATGATGTATCTGTGAGCGAAATTGACATGACCATCTGGACCCTAAAGTACAAGCATGTATAAAGTAGACTGAGATTGTGATTTACAGAAAAAGGTGGTAGTAACTATAAACATCATAAATGTAAATGAAGTGTATGCTTACAAATGCATGTATGCAACAAAAATTGTATTGATGTATATACTGTTTTTCATATTCATGGGATGTTGCTTATCTCTTTTAAATTACTTTAAACTTGAGCGTTGATCACAGAATACGGATACACTATGACCAGAGTGAGATTTATCGCTGATAGTGTTTATCGTATAAGCATTTTAACTTTAACCTGTACAAGGATTTGATTGCATGAGGTGCTATTATTAGGTTGAGTTGAAGAAAATATGTGTCATTGAAAAAATTGCATTTTTATGCTGAAATCAATATGCGACACCGCTTGGGTGCTAACATTCCTCCTCTATAATATTCTTTCTCTGTCTCTAATCGTCTTTATATTTTCAATTAAATATGTTTTTTATACGTTTTGAATGGACTTTTAATAATGAACATCGTACCAAAGCGGACAGCGTGAGTCTAAGATTACTTTTTGATTTTGTATCCTTAGATGGGAAGTATTTACGGGCATATTGGATTAGGTGATGGAATGAGCTATAAATAGCGTTTGTCGCGTTGAGGTTGTTATTTAGTTAATATTTTGATTGAGTTTGGTGAATTTAAGGAAGATACGATTAGTTTCAATAATTTTGGGCGTTTTGAGCCGTTTTAAGATGGCGCTCACTTATGAGCTTGTTACGAGTAGTCCATCTTCTGATATTGATGAATAAAACAGATACTGAAGATGGCGCCTGTGCAACACGCCACAAACTCGCTCCGAGTCTACACGCCGGGAGAGTCGGATATATGACAATACAGGTGAGATTGAAAATGACTAATGTGGGGGCAATACTTCGATTGGATTCGTAGTTTTAGATAAAAAAATGGATTTTTAGGTTTTAATGACTCAGTTTTAATACAATAGTTCAGTGGCGGTGCGTCCATTGGGGGCGTTGGGGTGTTGCCCCCCCCGCCCGCACCCGCAGTTCCCTCGGCGTACTGAGTTTACTTAAGTTCAAACTGACGCCGAGGCCGAGGGGACAATGCCTGTCAGTCAGCATGATGTGTGACCGCCCACCCCCTTCAGACTCTGAAGGGGGTGGGCGGTACTGTGTCATGTTGACTGACAGGCATTTTCAGGGGCAGGCAGCAGCACAGGTGCGCATGAGTGGGGACGGAGGCCACATTTTTCAACCTTGCCCGCGCATGCGCACTTGTGCCTACTCGGCTGGCGAATGCCCATTAGAAGAGCAAAACCTCGCTCTCCCAATGGGCAGGCGGACAGAAAGCAACCATGCCCTGTGTCAATCCGCCAGGATTGGCTAAGGACGGAGGGCGGGGTTTCCGCTCCAGTGAAGGCGCCAAGGACGCAGTGCTGAGGGTCCGGCGGTCAGGTAAGTTTAACTTTTCTTGATTTCTCCCTTCTTTTCTTTATACACAATCGCCTCAGCAGCCCCTGACTCATGCTCTCCTGCCTCCTCCTTTCGCCCCGTGAGCCTCCGTAGGCCGGTGATGAATGTGTTCTCCGCGCGGCGGCCTCTGCAGTGTGTGTGGGTTTGCTGCACTATGTATGGATGTGTATACACATCCATACATAGTGCAGCAATTCCACACACACTGCAGAGGCCGCCGCGCGGAGAACACATTTTTACTTGGCTCCAATACGAGACTAAATACAATATTTTCATTGTAATTTCAAAGGAACACGGTTTCCTATTTTGCCAGCCTTGCAGCAATTCATTTTAAATGGACATTATATTAACATTTTAATGTGTAGCTTTCCACTGCTTGAAGATTTCTGTGAGGCTGCTAGTGCTAATGTTTGCAAGGTTGCTGTCCAAGCTTCCGAGAATCCGAGGCTAATAGGAAACATTCATTCAACTTGAATAAAAGTGCCAAATGTGCACAATTTTTCTTTTTAAGTTAGAGGGGCTCGTTTGGAAAGTGCAATGTAAGAAAAATGTAATCTACGAACTCATAAATATATATTTTGGTGTATGCAATTGTCGGTTGAGTGGGTTAAAGGGGCATAAAGGCTCGCAAGTGCCATTGAGAATTTCTGCTGGCAATATAACCAGGAGACTGAAAGCTAAATCATTTGCAAAATTCACTATCGCCCAGAAAAGCACCACCATCACAGCATCCGCATGATATACATTATTATCACCGGCCTACTGAGGCTCACGGGGGCGAAAGGAGGAGGCAGGAGAGCATGAGTCGGGGCTGCTGAGGCGAGAGGTAGAGTGCAGGGAGATTACAGAGTAGAAAGTGGAATGAAGCGAGGAGAATCAGAAGGGGTGGGGAGCGGAGGGGGGCCACTACTATTGAAAGTGCTGCTAACTAAAGGTCGAACAATAGCTGTAAAAGATTGGACGGCTAGGGTGTTGTTTAATAGCCTTCTGTTATGTCACTAGTACTGACAGCAGCATGATAGAAGGATCGTGCCCTGCAGCACAGTTGATAGAATTTTCATTATGTTTTCAGTCCAGCGAGAAGCTGGAGCTTGCTGATGGCAGGGAAAATGGACTTGTGGGTGACGAGCTGCTGGTTCTTGTTCTCTTTCAAAGAACGCTTGGAGATTTTTTTAAATACCAGATAAACTCAGGCCACTAACTTTAGAAAGGTTCAGGTGATTATGAGTTTAAACGAGTAAATTCACCCTTTAATAAAAATATTTGTCATTTTTGTCAAAATTCTTAAGGCCCATTATCAAACATAAAGGTGGAACCATTGATTCAGTTTTCTGGTTGTTTTCGTAAGATACGGGGTGTGCTAACATCAAGATTCGCAGCATTGACACTGACTGTTGTACTGCTTGTATACAACCTGATTAGGAGCTCACAAAAACGTTGATGTAGCGATTCTCCGGTGAAGTCAAGGTTGCTATGAAAGCAGATCTCTTTGTTATAAGTGAACTGTGCGGATTTGGTGCCTGGCTGACAATTATTATGGGAGCTTGTTTTATTCTCAGGTTAAAGGTTATTAGAAAGAGCATTCAAATAAATAAATAATATAAAGTGAATTCAGGATTCTGCATTTTAGGCCTCACCGTTCTGGGCATAATCCTCCGTATTCCCTATGCGTGTTTTTGCTTGCATTTCATGAGCAAATGTTTTTATATTGCACAAAACAGTTATAAGTGTATCAGGGTGTTCACAAGTAAATTTGGGCAAATGATAACATCAGCATACGCAAATATTGTCCTCTATAGCTCATAAAATTTGACAATTTCTCAAATGATGATTAATTCAATTGTATTGCTTTATTATCCTTCCTGCTTTCTTAAATTTGCTTGAAAATGCACCATTAGTCCACTCTTTTTTCAAAATTTTCTTGAGGGGAGACCCCCTCGAAGCCCCTGTAGGTTCTTTGGGCATCCTCGCTACGCTGGTTCGCCGCAGTCGGGTACCACAATAAGTTTACGTCTCACCACTTTCAAATGTCACCAGCCGCCACTGCGATAGTTAAACAAGAATATGCCTTTAGACACTCCGCATATACTGGACCACATTGATGAACAGTTTTTTGAGGATATCTCTATAAGAGTACAAGCATGAAAATATGGGTCTTGGTACTCATGACTAAAATATGTTTTGTAATAGAAAATTGCAGCCAGGAAGAGACAACAGGTTTTATGGAATTGGATCGCTTTACATATTGACTTCAGAAACGAAAATACGCATTAAATTGATAAAAATAGATGTGGTAAGTAGTACGAAGAGTGGTTTTTTAAGTGAACAATATAGTTTAGTAGCATAATAGTAATTTACTGACAGGTGTGTTACGATCTTCTTGTTAATTCAAGTCAGAATATAACAGTATTTTGAAATACTGAGAAGCATAAAGGAGTACATTAAAAGCTGTTTGAGGTGAGCAGGATACACTAGTAGTCTTGAGTAGTTTTTTTTGTTGTTTTTTTTGTGACCTTATGATTCAGGCTGTACTGCACGGTTGCTTATTTGGCTTTGACCTTGGTTTTAACTTTGCGTAGATAAAGTCATTGGCTTGCTGAGAATAATTTACTAAAAATGCCAGCCTTTTCTTGGAGTAATTGGTGGTTGGGTCTTATTATACACAACTTTGGTGTCTCATATATTCTCGATTTCCGTTCCCTTTTTCCTTTCCCATGGTGGTGGTTAGGCTTAACCTCATACTGAGAAATGTTAAAGAATGGGAATTAGTTAGGTATATCCATCAACTTACAGCCTTGATGAAGTCTCTTGGAAAAATACTCCATTGACGAAACACGCATGTTGGCTCTTTTGACTGTGATATCGGCTGTACTATGTGAAATTGGACCTGTGCCATAAACAAGTCTTCGTTGGGAAATTGAAAGAATAAAAAAATAAAAACTACGGACTGAAATTGGATTCTATTGAACACTTTTCCTTGAATAAGTGACTGAAAACTTTATTAATACATAATAATACTTACAATGTTAATGTTCAGGGAATCCGATAAAAACTCTGGTCTTTAGAAATTGCTAGCAATTGTGAATTAACAGCACGGGGTGGTGGCTGTTTTGGGTTCCCTTAGGAGCAAACCTTATGATATCTATTTTTGAAAATATTTATCCATTAGACTTTGCGCAGTAAAAGCTTCACTACCCAATTGTAGAAACTGATTTGCATATGGTTGGTTCCAAACTGGGGTGGTGTAGTGAGCAAAAGAACAATGGCTTAAACCCAGATCTCATGTTTGATTCATACAGCATTCCATCCATCCTTTGTTGGTGCAGCACTTTTCACCCTAAGTTGGATGGGTATGCCCAGACGTGGGTCCCTTGCTCGCTGTGCCACTGAATTCAAGCTGGCCTGGCTGATATGGGGTGTTACCCTGAAACCGGTCCCAGAATGCTTGTTTCTGGTGCAGGAAGTCAGTTTGGGCTGGACTGTTCCCAGGAGGAACAGGGTCAAGACCAATTTGCATATGGTTGGGTCCAAACTGGGTAGACATAGTGAGCAAAAGTACAATAGATTTAACCGTGATCTCTTGCCTGGGGGAGAATATTTGATTTATTCAGCACTCCATCCATCATTTGTTGCCACAGCACCATACATAAGTATTTCGACCCCATACAAAAAAGATAATACACTCACCACCATCAATACCCCACTATGGTGTGCCACACCCTTCGGGTTCAGGCCGACACCGTGACCAAGCCTTGAATCCAAGAAAAGACGACAATGTTCACGATCCTGATCGGGTGGCCAGGCAACAACAAGGGGACAGTTTCAAAACGCCTACATCACTGAAGAGTGCATCAGCACCAACAAAGTCTTCGACATCAACACAACTGACAAAAACATTCGCACCGAAGAGTTCTAAGAAACATCCATTGAGTCAAAAAAATCTTCGGAATTGAGCGGAACGAACTCAAAAACTTGGGAACCAAGTTCTGGAAAACACCACGGACACTCTTCTAAACAGAAGATATTCCATGATTCAAGATCAAGATTGTCACAGCGCCTATTGCCGCTGCAAGAACCAATGCATCATTCGCTTGTGGAACGCATTGCCCCGGTGCGGGAAGATTCCTGTCGCCGTGAGTATCGTTGCAGAGCCTGTCGTCGTTGGGTGAGATCGTTGCATCGCCTGCTTGCAGACCGCATCACGTCGCTGCGAACATCGTCGCACAGCCATCGCATCGAGGGGCCGCGAGAGGAGAAGATCAACGCTTCGTTGCACATTGCTGCCGCACCTAAGATCGTTGACATCCCTAAGATCGTCGCAACGTGCCTGTGTGAGACGCTTCCTACCCAACCTGCGCACTGGAATCCATACAAGGTATCGCATCCCTTCCCATACAGACCAGATTCGTTGCAACACACCCGCTGCGTCCAGCGGAGCTTTCGCATCGTCTCCCCAGGGTCTCAAGAGGGATGCAACGCTTGTTTTTCAACGCTGCAGCTTCCATTTGGAACTTTTGTCGCATATACAGGTACTTTGGGCTAAACGTGAAGCAACCGTGACACAACCGTGGATTATTTTGACGCAAACCCTAGAACTCTTTTAAAATCATATTCTTGAACCGTGTATGTTGGATTTTTGTCGTTTTAGATAAAGATACTTTATTTTTCTAAACTGGTGTGGAGTCCATTTGTGGTGTTTTCACTGTGTTACTGTGAGTGTTGGTACAAATACTTTACACATTGCCTTTGATAAGCCTGTCTGCTCGTGCCAAGCTACCAAGAGGGTGAGCAGTGGTTATCTAAAGTGTGTATCCCCCTTACCCTGACTAGAAGCAAGGGTCCCTAGTTGGACATTGGTACCTACCTCTGCCAACTAGAGACCCCCAGATCTAACATTGGTGGTCCGCGGTGAGGATTTGAGCTTGTATATGTACTTGACCCACAGTAATTGGTGTACATCACTAGTCTAGTACAGACCACTAAGCAACCACATACTGTGTTTTGATTTGGTTCTATTTTTGATCGTAACCCTGAAAGTATCCACGCATCATGTCTCAGAATAGTAAACCAGCAAGTGAAATTGCAGAACTGGAGTTTGATATTGAAATGTTAAGTGATTACAAAGTAGGTCAACTCAAGCAGTTCTGCAGGAGCTTTGGATGCCCCATGAAGAGCCGCTCCAGGAAGGAGGAGCTACAGAAGGCCTTAAGTGCCTGGTGGGAGACCAAAGAGGCTGGGGAGACAGTGGGTGCAGAAGTGGATGAGGATGCAGAAGGGAATGGTTTCAGGTCACATGATCTGCCTGTGTCCAGAGCAGCCTCCAGGGCTGGCAGCAACCATTCCACCAAAAGTTTTCCCCAGAGGAGTTGGAGGAAAACCAAAGGGCTAGGGATCATGAGTTAGAAGTTGAGTTTAAGCTAATGGAAATAGAGGCCTAGAACACGGCAGAAGAGAGCAAGAATGCTGATGCCTTGGAAGAATTGAAATTGACCTTGTCACATGAATTGAGGATGAGGGAGCTTGATTTGAAGCTCGAGAGGCTTGAGGCCATGACTGTCTCAGCTGAAGAAGAAAAATGTGTAGCTCAAAAGGTGAGCTTTGCTGAGTTGGAGGTGGAGTCCAGCTCAGATGGTGGCAGCAAGATTGTAGTTTCTAGTGCTGAGAGAAAGGTACACTCAGAGATGTGGCGCCTGACTTGAGGGAGGGGGTTGATATACACCCGGGGGTTCAGGCTTATGATGTGTTTCCAGTGGTGTGTGGTGTCCCTGAAGTAGATTGGGGGACTGACATAGGGGACCATATTCCTAGTGGTGGGAGGGACACTACTGACTCTAGATGAGAGGTACAGGGAGAGGGGTTCTCCCATGGTAGAAACCTTGGTGTGTGAGTGTGAAGACTACCCAGAAGAGTGTGGGTTGTGTGACAGAGACACTCAGATACTGTATGGCCAGTCTCAGGGGAGTGGTGTGGGGTACGTGTGCGAGGCACTTGAGGGTGAGGCAAAGGGTAGCTTGGTTAACAACTGTGTGGGGCTGTGTGATTCATTTGTTGGAGAGCATATTTTAAGTCCCTGTTTTCCAGAGCTATGCCAACACCCGGTGTAGTGGGAGTTCTCCGATTCCAGAGAGCTTGCGTTGGAGGCAGACCTCTTGGTGGATTCCAGAGAGTCTGAAGAGGCATTGGGGAGTGATCCCAAAAGGAGTGGCCCAGATATCTTCTAGACCTGTGAGATGGAAGAGGTTCAGTGTAGCCCAGCTAGGCCCCAGTGTAGTGGGAGGGGTGTAGGGGCACACGTCCTGTCTCAGTGGGGAAGGAGTGAGTGTGGGACTGCGTGTTCCAAGGTGCCCGAAACCCAGTCTCAGGGCCTGGAGGGTTCCTTTAGGGAACACCAGGTTGGGTGCCTAGATGGCGCTAGTAGGGCACTTGAGGAGGATCTCCTAGTGTCTGGTGAACGGGGAATGCCTGTAACCAGGCCTCCATCAGTTCTGGTGTCTGGCAGTGCCACTCCACTTGGGAGGGTGCAGAAGTCCAGAGTGGGGGGTGAGAGGGGGAAGGAGTCCCCAGTGGGAGAACCAGTGGGTATGGGGCCAGCCAGAAGGGCTGAGTCACCGGTGAGTGACCATGGTGACCTCACTTCTGTCCTGGTGGATGTTCCTGCGCTGTCGGATGGACAGGGGTCGGGAGATCTGCGCCAGGCAGACTGTCACATGACACCTGAGTTGTGTGTCATTCTCGGGGGGGGCATATATGCTCCCAATGAAGTCCTGGTGCGCCGGGCTAGTGCACAACTGCAGGTACTGGTCCCTGGGTTGGGATGCCAGGTTCAGGATCTGCCTGACCTGGAGGGAAGGATATCTGTAAGCAGTGACCTGACCGGTTTTGCTTCCAGGGGTACCACCCCAGTTGGAGTTGGAGTTGGAGGGGTGCAGCCCTCTAGAAGTGGGTGCAGAAGGAGCGAGTCCTCGCCTCTGACCCCAGGGCAACCTGAGGGTTTGGACCCTAGTTTGGGAGACCAGTTGCTGGAGAGAGGTCCTGAACTGGTGGGAGAGTTGTGTTCTGAGGGTGACTCTCCTGGGAGGAGAGGGCAGGACCCCAGAAGTAGAGGTAGGGGGAGGAGAGCCTCGCCTGTGACCTCTGGTCAGCCTGAGGGTACAGACCCTGGGCTGGCGGGCCAGTGTCAAGAAGCCCTACCTGACTTGGTAAGAGTGGAGGAAAGGTGCCAGGCACCTGGGGCTACTGCCCCTCAATCTCTGATGCCACAGAGGTTGGAGAGGCCTGACAGGCATGCGGTCTGGCTCTCATCACTAACAGCTGTCAGTGGCCCCTGTGGCTGGTTGTCCTGGTGGACAGGGTTGCCCCTGGAAGGGGGGCAGGGGTCACACCCTGGGGGTGGACTTGGCCACACAGTTGTGTTGGCCAGGTGGGTACTATGCGAGTCCCTAGAAGTCCTGGTGTGCCAGGCAAGTGTTCAACCGCAGGGGTTGGTTCCTGGGTTGGGAAGCCAGGTTCAGGTGTTGCCTGACCTCGATGGAGGGACAGCTGTAAGCAGTGTCCCTACCATTTTGTCTCTAGGGGTACCAATCCAAGTGGGAGGGTGCAGAACTCTGGAAGGGGGTGCAAAGGGAGGGAGTCCTCGCCTCTGACCTCAGTTCACCTGAAGGATTTAGACCCTAGGTTGCAGGGCCAGATTCTGGGTGTCCCCCCTGACCTGGAGTCCCAGTTGCAGGATAGAACCCCTGAACTGGTGGGTGAATGGGGCAAGACACCTGCCACAGGTGCCCTGACTATTCTAGAAGGGGGTACCGCTCCAGGTGGGAGGGTATAGAGCCCCAAGGAAGGAGAGGACTGGGTGTGGGGAAGCTCACCCCAGCCTCCTGTCCAGCCACCGGATACAGGCCTGGGACTGGTGGGTCAGTGCCATGATGTCAAACCTGACCTGACAGGAGGGAGAGTGGACAAAGGGTGCCAAGCACCTGGGGCTACTGCCCCCACCCTCTGACGCCACATGGGTTTGAGAGCCCTGAGAGGCATAAGGCCTAGGTCTAATCCCTGACCACTGTGGCTTGCTGTCTGTCTGTTGGGACACACCTGTGAGCAAGTTACGTTTAGGTGCTGCACAGATGGTGTCCACAGGTGAGGAGAAGGGTTCCACATGGGTTGGCTTGGTGGACCCTGAGAGTATGGATAGAGTGATCCAACTGTGTTCAGGAAGGCGTAGAACAGGAATAGTGCCCTGCTGTTTGGGCCAGTTCCCGTGTTCTTTCGCCCTAAGCAGGGAATCCCATCAAGGTATCATTTGGTCTACCCTGGCTTTAGGCTGGAAGGGGGTTGTGTTGGAAATGGACCTTTTTGGAGGGTTATCCCTGAACTTTTTGCTTATTCCTCCCTTGTTTTTCCTGACCTGTGGTTGTTGGCAATAGAACTCTGGGCACTTTACCACTGCTGATCAGTGCCAAAGTGCATATGCTCTCTGTATAAATTGATGTATGGATTAGTGATTCCATGATTGGCATGTTTAGTTTACTTGTCAGACCCTAGTACAGTGCACTGAGAGTGCCCAGGGCTTGTAAAACCAAATGCTGTTGGTGGGCTTGCAGCACTGGTTGTGCCACCCACAGAAGCAACCTTGTAAAATGTGTCTAAGGCCTGCCATTGCAGAGCCTGTGTGCAGTCTAGTACTGCCATGTTGACTTGGTAAGTGCACCCACTTGCCAGTCCCTAAACCTTCCCTTTTCTTCATATCAGACACCCTTATGGTAGGCCCAAGGGCAGGGTGCATTGTAAGTGTAAGGTAGGACATGCCCTGGTGTGTGTGCCATGTCCTAATAGTGAATTACAGCCATTTTCGTTTTTCACTATTGCAAGGCTACCTGTTCTCAATAGGCCAGAATGGGCAGTTAGATTATTACATTTTTTAATCCCAACTAACTCAGGGAACATGGTCGAAATTCGAGTTTAGTATGCCTGAACTCAGAATGATAAAATACATCTTTTAGTGAAGTTGGTTTTTATCATTCTGTGTTTGAAAATACCAATTTTAGAAAGTAGGTATTTTCTTGCCTAACTAGCCAAGCCTGCCTGCTAGGTTGTGTATTCCTTGTCTGGAGTTTGAGTGACAGGGCAGGGGGAATCCAGGAGACAGAATGAGTCCGTTCAGTGGTGAATAGAGAGATCTGCATCTAGATGGGAGGGAGGAGTAGCACCAAGGATCTGAATAGGACTGTGCATACCCACCACAGTGCTGGCTCCACCCCCTGTGGTGCGTCTGATGTATCTGCCCGGCACTGTGAAAGGAGCGAAGGAATCATGTCAATAAAGTGCTCCAGGGCTGTGCTCTCCCTCCACAATGCTGGCTCCACCTCCTGTGGGGTGTCTGATGTTTCTGCCCTGCACTTTGAAAGGAAAGAAGGAGTCATGTCAACAGAGTGCTCCAGAACTGGTTTGGACTGGGCAAAGGCCCCTCTGCCCTCAGAGGACAAAGGATTTTGGGGTATAAATATTGGGACCCTGATCCCAAGACATTAGATCATCCTGGAATCAAGAAGGAACCTCTGCCAAGGAGAAATCTGGAAGACTGAAGAGGAAGGACTGTCCTGCTGTGTGTTTGTGGGCTGACCTGCAGTTGCTTTGCTGCCAATGAGAGGAGAAGGACTTTGCTGTTGCTGTGTCTCCTTGCTTGAAGAGATCTCCAAGGGCCTGAGGAGAGCTGGCCTCCTGTTAAGAAGTCCCAGGAACAAAAGGACTTCACCCCCAGCTTCCCCCTGAACTCTGCTGTATGAGTTCTGCCCTTCCTAGAGTGCTTGATCCAATTGTGAGGCCTCTGGTAGTTGTGCCTGCTGTTTGGGGAGCTGGACAAGAAGAAAAGAAGATCTGCAATTTTTACGCATCGCTCGCTTGCGGAGCGCAACCCCGGCAGTGCGAGGAAATTCTCGCCACCGTGAAGATCGAGATCTCTGCAGCGCCTGTTGCCGCTGCAAGAACCGACGCATCGTTCACTTGCGGAACGCATCGCTCCGGTGCGGGAAGATTCTTGTCGCTGCGAGTATCGTCGCAGAGCCGGTCGTCTCTTGGTGAGATTGTCGCACCGCCTGCTTGCGGACCGCATCACGTCGCTGCAAACATTGTCGCAGAGCCATCGCATCGAGGGGCCGCGAGAGAAGATCGACGCTGTGTTGCGCATCGCCGCCGCACCTAAGGTCGTCGCCGTCCCAAAGAGCGTTGCATCGTGCCTGTGCGAGACGCTTCCTACCGGACCTGCGCACCGGAATCCATACAAGGTATTGCAACCTCCCCATACAGACTGGATTCGTCACAACTCGCCCGCTACATCCAGCGGGTCTCAGGAGTGACGCATCGCTTGTTTTTCAACGCTGCAGCTTCCATTTGGATCTTTTGTCGCATATACAGGTACTTTGGGCTAAACTTGACACAACAGTGGATTATTTCGACGCAAACCCTAGAACTAAAATCATATTCTTGAACCGTGTATGTTGGATTTTTTGTTGTTTTGGGCTTGTGTAGTTTAGATAGAGATACTTTATTTTTCTAAACTTGTGTGGAGTCCATTTGTGGTGTTTTCACTGTGTTACTGAGTGTTGGTACAAATACTTTACACATTGCCTTTGATAAGCCTGTCTGCTTGTGCCAAGCTACCAAGAAGGTTAGCAGGGGTTATCTAAAGAGTGTATCCCCCTTACTCTGACTAAAATCAAGAGTCCCTAGTTGGACATTGGTACCCACCTCTGCCAACTATAGACCCCCAGATCTAACATGCAAAAAGAAAGACAGAAGAACAATTTTCTCAGCCTCCACAAAAAATTCTACCACAAGAAACTGGGTCCACAAGCCCTAAAATATTTAGTGTACCTGCTTCACTAAAAACGTGATTACCATCTCCACATGGAGAAGAGGGAGAGATACAGGTTACTGATTCCCAGAGCACACAACATACTGATGACATACTTGACCCATGGGAACATTATGATGTGGTTCTACCAGATTCAGATATGGAACCTCCAGTGCCTAAAAGCATTCTTCCCCTCATGACACTTCATCCTATCATAGCGTCACACAAATAGCTGCTGAATATCATAAGCTCCCAAGGCATTCAACAGAAGAGGAAATTGATTTTCTCATTGAAATACTTTCACTAACAGAACGTACTGTTCAATATTTGCCTATCATTGGATACATTTTAATGTTTCAAAAGAAGTGCATTGAGAAAAAATATAGACCCTCTCCAAGTGACCACATTTACATTAGAGGCCACCCCCTAGCAGACTCCCTTGTAGTCACCACTGCTAGGAAGAGAGCAGCTACACAGGGAATTGGAGAAGCACCTACTCCAGATAAAGAAAGCAAAAGAATTGACGCTGCTGCAAAAATAGTTGCCACAAGGCATGCAAATCATTGGGGGTTTGCATAGTCTTTGGGCGTGCTTTCACAATACAACAGAGCAAGCTAGGATGAAATACAGGAGCTCATACAACATCTTCCTGAGGAATATGGAATAAAAGGGGAAGATCTGGTTAATGAGGGTAAAATAATTTCTAACGCTACAATTAATTGTGTCTTAGATGGAACAGACACTGCGGCTAGAGGGATAAACACATCTATTATGCTCAGAAGACCTGTGTGGCTACACATTTCTGGGTTCAAACAAGAAGTACAACAGAATATTTTAAATGTCCAATTTGATGGTCAACATCTTTTTGGTCCAGCAGTAAACGCTCAACTAGAAAAGATTAAAAAAGACACATATACTGCCAAGTCAATGGGTGCTTTACAGTCCATAACACAACAACAACAGCACTTTCAGAGGTATCAAGGTAGAGGAGCTGCAAAAACCTCCACCACAGAAAATCCTTCCTATCAGCTTCAACAGCAACAATACCATCAGCAGGGGCTTGGTTATTATCATGGAGAATATAAAACTAATAAAGGCAGATGAAGAGGCACACCCAACAAGGGCACCTCCATCCCCACAACAAAATGACTTGCTCACGGTTCCCCCCAGACCACAAAACACCTGTCGGAGGAAGGCTACAACACTTCCATCTGTTGTGGCAGAACATCACCTCAGACCGATGGGTATTAGAAATGGTCAAACAAGGATATTGCCTAGAACTACTTCAACAGCCACCAACTATTTCACCAAAAAAACAGGCATTAAATCCACAACGCCTACACCTGCTCAAAGTAGAGGTAAAGGCATTACTAAAACAGGGGGCCATCAGAATAGTCCCACACAAGTATCAAAACAAAGGAGTGTACTCCGTTTATTTTCTAATACCAAAGAAGGATGGAACCCTAACTAAGACCCATTCTGGATCTATGTCCTCTAAATCAATACATACTGTCAGAACATTTTCACATGGTCACACTACAAGATGTACTATCACTACTTCAAAAAGGTGACTTCACAACTGCATTAGACCTGATGGACACTTACTTTCACATTCCAATTCATCCTTGCAATGCCTGAGATTTATGGTAAGTGGGCGTCATTATCAATTCAAATTACTACCTTTTGGAGTAACAACAGCCGCAAGGTATTCACAAAATGTCTAGCAGTAGTAGCAGCAAAATTAAGAAGAGAAATCATTCATGTGTTTCCCTTTCTCGATAGTTGGCTTATGAAGTGTCCAAACAAACACAGATGTCTATCAGACACCCAAAAGACAATGAATCTACTACATCACTTGGGTTTCTCTATCAATGTGACATAGTCACATTGCCAACCATCCAAAATTCAACCTTATCTGGGGTCAATTCTCAATACCATCTTGGGGACAGTTTACCCAATCCCCAAAGGTTTTTCAATCTACAGAACCAACTGGATCTTTTTCAGCCACATCATCACCTACAAGTGGAAACAATTATGAAGGTATTAGGATTGATGTCATCTTGCATAGCAATAGTGCGTCATGTTCACCTACACATGAGACGCATCCATGAGTGTTGTAGAATCTCAGTGGTTACAAGTGGGAGGGAACATGGAAGATCTAGTATTGGTTTCAGCCAAATATTATCACACTCTATTATGGGGGAACAATCAAAACATTTTAGCAGAGAGAGATTTCAAAGATCCAGTCCTGCAAATAACAATCACAACTGATGCATCACTTCTGGGATGGGAGCTCATATGAAGGACATTGTAGTTCAAGGACACAGTCAGTCGGTTGCTTTTTATTGCAAAGAGCTACACTGGCTTCCCATTGCAAGCCGCATTCAATTCAAGATCCTCACCCTCGCCTTTCGTGCTATCAATGGCCTTGGGCCAGGATACCTGAAAAGCGAGTGGTAATATCTCAATCAGTCAGATCACTGAGATCTAACAATTTACGTCTCTTGGTTGTACCACGCTTTCGACGATCCAGAATGGGCGGCAGAGGGTTTAGCGTAATGACTGCTAAACTATGGAACTGCCTCCCACCTGACCTCAGGTTCTGCCCGTCTAAATCCCTCTTCCGTAGTAAATTAAAAACGTGGCTGCTCTCCAGATCATGAATCCAGTCCTACAATTGTCCTGTTTCTCTCCTGTATTCCTGAGCTTCTGTTTTAGCGCCGGGACACCCCTCCGGGGTAGCTGCGCGCTGTATAAGCTACTTAAATAATAATAAATAATAACAACAGTTGCTACACATCAACATCTGGGAACAATTTGCCATTTTGATGGCTCTCAAAGCTTTTCTCACAAACATAGTAGGAAAGACTGTTCTACACACAGACAATAGGACTGTGATGTACTACATATAGAAACAAGGGGGGACACTCATTCCATACAATTGTCCCAATTTGCACAAAAGATATGGAAATGGGTCAACAATCACAACATTCACCTCTTAGCACAATACATACCAGGAGAGAACACAATGGAGGACCTCCTCAGCAGAGCACAACAGCAGGTTCACAAATGGGAGATAGACAATATGTTACTACAAGCATACCTCCAAAGGTGGGGAACACCCACATTAGATCTTTTTGCAACAAAGGAAAATACAAAGTACCAAAGCTGTGCATTCAAACATCCACACCCACAATCCAAGGGCAATGCTCTATGTATGAATTGGTCAGGGATATTTTCGTACACTTTTCCTCCATTCCTTTTAATACTTTCTGTGGTGAGGACTCGCGGACAGACTTCATTTATTCTAATTCTGTTTACTTTTACATGGGCTTGTCAACCATGGTAAACAACACTATTGGAGCTATCCCTGCAACCTAACGAGAAGCTACACAATTATCCAAATCTTCTTACACACAGCAATGGCAGGATGAGACATCCCAACCCTCAACACCTCAATCCTGCAATCTGGCTCCTGAGGGCATAGAATTTGGAGACCTCAATCTACCTGAGGAATGTATGACTATTCTAAAAGAAGAAATAATACCTGCAACAAGAGCTTGCTATGCAGCAAAATGCAATTGTTTTGTACATTACTGAGCAACACAACACACAAACCCTTCTTCCTCTACAGAAAAACAATGAATATGCTACCTGTTCCATTTACAAAACCCACAATTAGCATACACTTCAATACGCCTACATTTAGCAACTATTGCAGCATATTAACCAAGCAGGAAGCACTTTTCTATAGTCCTGTAATCAAAGCCTTCATTTAAGGATTGAAAAGAGTCATTCCGCTACGTACACTTCCATTACCAGCGAGGAATCTAAACATTGTCCTAACGCGGCTTATGGGGCCATCATTTGAGCTGCTACATACTTGTTAAATACACTGCTACATACTAGTCAAATATAATTCTTGACATGGAAAGTAGCATTCCTTGTAGCAATAACGTCCTTAAGAAGGGTCAGTGAAATACATGCTCTCACAATTGAAGAACCTTATTTCCAAGTCCTCTCAGACAAAGTGCGTTTACGCACTAACCCTACATTTTTACCCAAGGTAATGTCACCATTTCATTTGAATCAAACCTTGGAATTGTCAGATTTTTTTCCAAAACCACAAACTGATGCAGAACTTCATTACATACATTAGATGTTAAAAGGGCACGTATGTACTATGTGGAATGTACCAAACCCTTCAGAAAAACAAACTATCTTTTTGTCTCTTTTTCAAATTCAACAAAGGGAAACGCTGTATCCAAAGCAGGTATAGCAAAATGGATTGTTAAATGCATCCAAATATGTTATGCAAAAGCAAAAAGACCACTGTCAAACGTGCCAAAGGCTCATTCAACAAGGACAAAAGGAGCAACCATGGCATTTTTTGAAAATATCCCTCTCAATGATATTTGCAAAGCAGCAACATGGATAAACCCACAGAACTGCACAAAACATCATTGTGTGGATGTTCAATCAAGGCAGCAAGCTCTAGTTGGACAAACCAAACAGTCCTTCAAACATTATTTCAAACAATAGCACCCTCTCAGACCTAAAGCCACCACGTGGAGGGGTACTACTTTACAGTCTATGCATAGCATGTGTACACGCAGCCAACACATGCTAGGAACGGATTACTTACGCTGTAGCTATTCGTATTGTGCAGTGCTGCGGATTCACATGCACCCTCCTGCCTCCCTGACAGGTATTAGATTGTGACAAAATACTTCCGAAGCAGCTTGTTGAACAAAAGAAAAAACTCTTACTAAACAGACTATATCCACACTCCTGTTGTGGCAAAAAGAAAACGTTCTGAGGGACAAAGCGTTCGACATCCGCAATACATCAAGGGGGAGGAGAAACGACACACAACTCCGATCATAAAACTTCCTCTAGAAAAACAACTTTCAAGTCCAGGCCCAACACTAGATGGCAGAAGTATGTAAAGAAAGTGAGTCTGCCGCACTACATGCTACTAATAGTTGCTTACAGGGTAAGTAACATAATCCATGTATTGTTTGCACTCTTTAATAGTGATACATGTGGGGAAATTCCTCCAGGAGTCATCTGGTCGATGATCCTTCATTGAAGTGGCATTTTATCTGATATACTAAAAGCGGCATTTCAATCACCCCCATGCCTAACAGCTCTTTTCTGCATAAGATGGCCAAGCACCAAGAAACATGTTCATAAATGCAAGCACCGACTGTGCCACACTATGAACTGCTCCTACCACAATGGAATGAGGGAACTGGTGGTGACTTGCTTGTACCGTGCCCTCTTCAAACCTGTGTATGCTATAAAATCCATCATTTGGCTATGTCATTCTCTTAAACTGTGTACTCCTGGTGTTGACCACCTAAGGCATCATTACGTTACTCCTAGACATTAAGGTTACAGATGAATGATTAGTCATTTGATGCAACCTCGGATTTCTCAATCAATCCTCCCTGAATGTAACAGTGACTTGTTGCCAGATGTGCCCTCTATCAGATAAGCTTACCTAAATCAGTATTGGGAGAGCTTTAGGGAAAGCTGTTGAGCACTATAAGAATTATAGTTGTCAACAATAAACAGAGATGCCCAGACAGATTTAAGTCCTGCCTCACCTGGTATAAATTGTACTGCAGCCTCAGGTGACACCTGGCACCGAGATGTGACATCTGTGACAGCATGAGTGATTTTCTTTTCGATTTGTGGCTCACGTATTGAGCAGTATCTTTTGTAAATCTTCGGTCATAAAAAGAACTTCATTTTGTGTCGACTATTAAATGCTGTTTTCATTATTGATAACCTATCCTGAAAAGAGCGCCTCGGTTCACAAGGTTTACAAATCTATTATTCAAGTAATGGTTTCGTGCAAAAAAAAAGGTTCATAGGCAGTCTTTGATGAATTTCAAACTCTGTGGTTTATTTCGAAAACCTCTCAAATTGTTAGATACACACAATATAGTAACAAATCAATTAGCCAACGCGTTTCGTCCACTCTCGGACATCATCAGGGCTGTAAATTAAAAGAAAACACAATACAGCAATGAACAAATCCTCTTTTTCCAAAACAAGAATTCATCAGAGTCCCCAAGATTATTGCATTAACTCAATTCTTAAACAGTAATGCCTGCCTATATCCAATCTTTAAATCCTCCTTGGTTCCAAGGACATAAATTCCTTTGTTCCAACATACCAATAATTCTCTACTGTGCACCTGGTGCCGTGACTGCCTCGTGAGAACATATCACGTTCAAATATGTCTTAAAAGTCATATTACAAATTCATATAATTGCAGTTAGTCAGAACCCTTCAAGTCCATCTCCCAAAGTTGAATATATTAATAGTCTCCCATCACTCCCCTCCTTCAATGCCAATGGTCCTGTCTGATCCAATTCACTAATCCACCTCCAGTAACCAGTACCCTTAAAATTACTGATACTGAAAACATACCTCCAAATTATGTATTGATAATCTGCTCCAAATTTCCTGTTCAATGCATCCCCTTAATGAGGACGTTTCTACAAAACAATAACTATATATGTCTATGTGTGCGATATAAATTGACACTTTGATGTCCCAAGCCCATTACAATTGGGCGAGTTGCCCCAACGTAGCTGTCTATGCAGGTGTGCTAAACACAGTACCAGCACCCCTCCATAAAGCAAAAAATATATATGTAAATGTACAGTCAAGTTTGACTCATATATTAATATCCCATGCCACTACTCATCAAGTGCTATGCCCAATCAAAGCTGTTAACATTATGTGAAGCATGGGGCGGGGTTTTTGTTTAGAACCCCTCCTTAAATCCTGTTACTAATCGCCCCCACCAGTTTGCTTCCCTTCTGAAAAGTATATTAACCAAAACAATCGTACTTTGCTGTGTTTCAGGAATAAAACTGTCCCCCCTGTTAAGCTGCTCCAGCACTGCCCCAAACACAGCAGACCTCCCGTTCCCTGTTCTCACATGACTAGTTGCGCGTTCAAATCCAGTGCGCCTTCCATCCTGGCTGGTTCGATAAATCCCGCCATGAGCCAGTCACATCTAACCAACTTCTATTTAAACAGCTTTTAGGCCAATCAAATCATCTCTTTTACATGCCACTGTTTATCATATTCGAAGGATGTTCCCTCTCTGGTCCTCCATGGTGAAAGCCAATCACACGCATGCAATGTCACACTGCCTGACCCCCCTGATGTTGAGCATGGCCAGTGTGCAAACTCAGTTAGTCCACTAGTTTGAAAGCTTCCAAAGGGCTCCCTCTCTGGTCCTACATGCTACTAACCAACCAAAATTCACCCAGCTTCAGCAAATACTTGATTCACCTGATTCTAGGCGTGACCAAAGTTCATACTTGAATCGTGCGATGTTCGCGTTCTTTTTAAAAGAACGCAAACATCTCTTTTAATTTCTTTTCCATGCCACTGTTTAGCATATCCGAAGGATGTTCCCTCTCTGGTCCTCCATGGTGAAAGCCAATAACGCGCGTACAATGTCACAATGCCTGACCTGCCTGATGTTGGGCATGGCCAGCGTGCAAACTCAGTTAGTCCACTACTTTGAAAGCTTCCAAAGTGCTCCCTCTCTGGTCCTACATACTACTAACCAATCTCAATTCACCCAGCTACAGCAAATACTTGATCTGCCTGATTATGGGCATGACCAAAGTTCATACTTGAATCGTGCAATGTTTGCGTTCTGTTTAAAACCTTCTAAAGGGGCGCAATGGGTGTGCCATTTCTTTCCCCTATAAATACATGGTCATTGTATATTATTACAACAACCTTCATCCTTCCTCTTGTACCTTCCGCCTCTGCTGCCCAGTTTCAGGGGTGGCCTGCGTGATTATCAAACCACCTGCTGTCTGTCATTGGTAAATCAATCTATCCCGTATTTGGTGCAATAATGCTGCCCAAATCCCTCTTGTCTCCCTATATGTCCCTCATTACTGGTGTAAAGTCTCGAGCATACAGCTCCAAAACAACGGCACCCCTACACCCCAAGGTCCCGATGAATTTACAGGAATCTGTGTTTCACTCACACAGGTCATTCACAATCCAACCTATCCCAATCCTATTAATCACTTTCCAAAGGAAGAGTTGCAATTCAAAAGGAACCTGGCTAAACACTTAGGCTCACTGGTCTAAATCCCCTAGGACAGAGTCAGAAGTCATCATGTTCCACAGGTTTACAAACTGACCTGCTACCCAAAGGAGACCTCTCATATCTCTAGCCACCCATTACAGGACGTAATGAAATTCGTTATCACTATTTAATCCCTACTCCACGGGTCTAAGTCTGCTAATCCACCTGGTCTCTTTTCACCTGAGTTGGAGTTCCCAGCCCCCCCGACATAGGGAGTGATTCTTTGGATTCCATGGAATTTGACACTAGTTTGAGTGGGGTGGTTGTCCTTGATACGTTAATAGATTGGGGATCTAACATCGCCATTCAATATTGTTGAATGAAATGTTTTCATTATTGGCAGCTTTTTAATTATATTTCAGAGAGTTATAGACATATTTCTACTTTACCCTTCACTACTCAGTGACCAGATCATTAATTTCGCTGATTTGCTTTACATCAGAGTGTTTGCAGTATGTTGTGCATACTCCTGCAATCTAATGTTGGGTTAGGGAAAGTACACTTGGTTTTCTTCCTATTCTGTTTTTGTTCAGTGAAAGTTTCCAGCTTTACTCGAATGACTCTTCCCTATGGCACTAAGAAGCCCACAGTACAATGTGTCACACACTCCACTTTGGATTTCTTTTTCATGTCATTGCGCGTTATAGTGCGGTAGGGATGATCATACACATATTTGTATTTATTATTATGCATCCCAACCCCAGAAAGAATGGGTGCTGTAAAGAAAAACAAATAATAAACACAAGTACAATAAATGTAAACAATTAGGAGGATAAATAAATAAATGCGATTAATATTGGTTGCAGGAGTCCTTTTGCCATGATGCAATTTTTGTATTAAATTCCAGGGCATCTTATTAGTGTCTTAGTCCGCTTTGCTAGTAGTAAAGGCTTATTTTACTTCTTTCATTTTTCTCATTTAATTTTATTTCTTATCACCTTTACTACTGGTGTATTGGATTGAACCAGCCTTCGACTAGCTTCATCCTTACTCTACTAATAAGAAGAAAATAAACACTCTGTCCTCAGGCAAAGCTTGAGCTGCTTTGCTAGTCGTGAAGAAAATAAGGGCTTCTTTAAATCATACTTATCTCTGCAATCATTTAGGAGTATGGGCATCACTCCACAGTCATAAACACTTTTTTTTTAAAACAAGGCATATTCCAAAACATACATGTAATGAGGAAATAAATTATGTCCTACACAGAGTAGACATTACAAACAGATCTCAGGATTCTGTAATTCCGACCTAGGAGTGAATCGCTGGGAGCAAGAATTCCCAAACTAACAATATATATCTAATTCCTCATGTACAGAAAAGCCGTCTGATCTAGATATCTGTCACAACCCATTAATATTGGTTAGCAGAGACAATCAGGAACCAACATGGTTTATCAATACAGTTCAAATGATCATATTTTATCACAAAATGTAGTTTTAATGAAAGGAGGACTGAATACCATAATGCTACCGGGGCCAGCCATCGCAGTGTTATGGGCTACCTCGAAGAGGGTCTGATATGATTGGCCAAGCCGAGGTAGCAGAATTACATTATCACACAAAGAAATCATGTCTCCCTGTTGAAAGATTGAAGCATCTGGGCTTGCCAGGTGTTAGCCCAAAATATACAGGTTTAATAGACGCACTGTTTCTAAGCGTATCTAGTGTGCCAGGGTGGATGGATTTAATGGATTTATGCAAATTGATGTTAAGCCTTGGGAAATCATTCTGAAAGGATTACTGTTGACTTGTTAGATTAACCCCCTACTTATGACCCAAAAAGTCCACCACACCCAACCTTTATCTGGAATGTTTCAAGTGGCCTGATAGTGGTTCCTTATCCATCTTAGCACCAAAAGGTGACATTAGATTAGGGAGTCATCCATAATTTAAAGAATCCTATTATTGAATTAGAAATGTGTTTGTAGTAGGCTCCAGGTTTCTTATTTAAAAGTATGGCTCCTGAATGCCTTCTGTATTCATGCAATTACAGCACCAATGTGAAGCATACTTGGGACTGGGGATCCATTATCAAGATGAAGTTTATATAAAACACTCTTTAATGATGAACAATGTCACTAGTAAAGAAATTAACGAACCAAACAGAAACATTACTTGTTCCCCGGGCAACTTTAAAGGGTCTTGTTTGGTCCTTTTTGTCATATACATTGTGTTGTCTGAAGACAGTAGAAAAAATTGCATCAATCAGCTCCCTAATAACTTTGTAAATAACTAAAGGTTCTCTCGCCAGCACATGGAAATTCCATAGGGGAGCTTTGTGTGCTGTGTAAGATTTAAAGATTGCTTTCCTGCTCCCAGAGAAACCTACTTCATGCCCATCATTGACAGTCGCAAGACCAGGCCTGCTCCACTGTAATAATTTTTAATCTAAAACCACTCTGACGAAACTCTGTGGTATTATTTGCTTCCAAGTGATTCTGTAGTCTGTTGACCAAAGTTTTTCCAAAAGTGTTCATTATTTCATAAAAATGAAGCTCGGATAGTAGTTCAATGGAGACATACCAACTCCCTTTTTACCTCTTGCCTTTTCTGAACAATTCTAAACTTACAGTGAGCTTTGGGTCTGTCCATTGCGTGTCATAAGTTGGCTTTCTTGTGACTGTCTTTTACTTGATTCTTTTCACTGGCTTTCCTTTTTCTCCTGTTTGCCCCTCCTCTGGAGCATAACTTCTTTGCAATCACTTTGTCTGGATGACTTTTATCCTTCCATTGCTCGCATTTGGGGGATGTTCTTTTTTCTTTTGCGTTCAGCACACTTAGAGTTGTTTTTGTTTTCTTGCTCTCTACTTTGTGTGCTACCTCTCCCGTAGATTCTATTACAGGACCGGAGGCTTCGTATTATGCTTTCTCTTTCTTTTATTGCTACTAGTATTGTATATCAAAAAACTACATTTCCCATGATGCACACAACACATCACATCCTGTCAGAGCCCATAAGAGCCAGTCAATACCCAATATCCTCCTCTTTCTTTGCTATTCACGCAGCCAGTTAAGTGCATTTTATTCTCATTTATGTCTTTGACAATATTATGCTAATTGTAATCCCGGCACATGCTGATTGTGTCTTTTAAAAGTGCGCGTCTATCACGCTTACTGTGTGTATTGTATCTTGCCTGTTACTATTGTTTTATTGGTCGGGAGCCTTGCGCTCGCTTGTCCAGCCGGGCAGCGACCCCCCCCGCTGTCATCGGGTGGTGCGCGCCCTTGTCACTTTCCTCCTTGTGAGGGACAGAAACATTTGGGGGCAAGCGACAGTATCGCGCTGTTGTTTGGAACCCACCCTACTCCCGCTGACGTCGGGGAGTGCGTGCTGTCTCCTCAGGCTGCCGGATCGGTTTTTGTTATTGAACTCCCTGCTAGGGCGGGTTGCTATTGCCGCCACGGCTGCTTGCGGTCTGATTATTCAGGGATACGTTCCCTTGCTTACCGGTACCGCCCGCCAACGGCAGGAAGCATTTTCATATTACATTAATGTGCAGAGGCCCCCCTAATCAGCCGAAAGCGCAGGAGCCTTGTCACTTTCGATAAGTTTAGATGTGCGTAGCCTAATTGGGCTATTTCTAGTAGGATTGGGCCACGCACATCGTTAATGCCCGTAATTTAGCTTGTTTTCACCACTTTCACCCTGCAATACCCCTGAGCAACATCTCCACGCCTGGCTGGCTGGAAAAACGATTTGGGCCTGGAGGGTGCACACTTCCTTCATACATAAATTGCTCTTTGGCTCCATTACGCCCTGTGGGCTGCAAGAACTGTGCTACAGCCTTTGCTGAGGAGCTAGGTACGGTACACAGACAAAATATCGATTTTTAAATATCGATATGCAAAAATATCGAAGTTTAAATATCGAAATACAGAAATATCAAAGGTAAGTAATATCGACAGTCTAAATATCGATATTGGTATGATATCAGTAATATCGAAGTTGTAAATATCGATGTTAATAATATCGAAATTAATAACTTTGATGTTACTAATATCAATTTTTAAATACATTTTGTGTATATTATATTGTATTTATTATGTTTTATTATTTATTTTTAATGTTATTTTATTAAATATTGTCTTTTACTACTGTAGCGGGTTGTGGGTTTATAGGGGAATAGGGTGGGAAGTAATTTAATTATGTTAAATTAATTATTAATTAGTAGGAATTATTAATTAATTAATTGAGAATTAATTTGTAATTATTTTTAATTAATTTATTAATTGATAAATATGTTCTGAAGCGGGTTATGGGTTTATAGGGGAATAGGGTGGGAAGTAATTTAATAATAATTAATTAATTGATATATGTTTGCACATATTTTAATTAATAATTAATTAGTAATTAATTTCTATTAATTAGTTAATTAATTATTATAATTTTTTACATATTTATAATTATTAATTAGTTTGTAATTAATTATTATTAATTATTTAATTACATTAATTATAGAATTTTTTTATATATAATTTATTGTTATTCTTAATTAATTAATTGTGCAAAATAATATTAATTATTAAATTAAATTAATTACAGCAAATGTGCTAATAGATTTACTTTATTGTTATTGTTAATTAATAATTAATTGGTAATTAAATAACATTAATTAATTTTGGGTACAGGGGTATTTTTAGCGTTCAGGGTCAGTTTTCAGTTCATGGGTACAGGGGTATTTTTAGGGTTCAGGGTCAGTTTTCAGTTCATGGGTAAAGGGGTATTTTTAGGGTTCAGGGTCAGTTTTCAGTTCATGGGTACAGGGGTATTTTTAGGGTTCAGGGTCAGTTTTCAGTTCATGGGTAAAGGGGTATTTTTAGGGTTCAGGGTCAGTTTTCAGTTTTTGGGTAAAGGGGTATTTTTAGGGTTCAGGGTCAGTTTTCAGTTCATGGGTAAAGGGGTATTTTTAGGGTTCAGGGTCAGTTTTCAGTTTTTGGGTAAAGGGGTATTTTTAGGGTTCAGGGTCAGTTTTCAGTTTTTGGGTAAAGGGATATTTTTAGGGTTTAGGGTCTGTTTTGGGTTTTTGGGGTACAGGGATATTTTTAGGGTTCAGGGTCAGTTTTGGGTTTTTGGGTAAAGGGGTATTTTTAGGGTTCAGGGTCAGTTTTGTGTTTTTGGGGTACAGTCGTACAGGGTAAAAATAAAATAAATTTAAATTAAATCAATTAAATGAAATAAAAAAATATAAAATTACATTTAATTATTACGTTTTTAATTTATTTTAAATGTATATGTATTAGTTTTAATTTTTTAATTATGTTTTAATATTTTTATTTAATATTTGTAACATTATATGTTTTTTATAATTATTTTTACATTATTATTAATACATTTAAAAAAACGATATTTTTAATTTCGATATTTTTGTACTACGATATTATTTTTTCGCTATTTTTGTACTTACCTTGTTAGGGATAGGATTCCTATATTTTTGACTTCGATATTTTTGTTCCGATACTTTTGTATTTCGATATTTTTGATTTCGATATTTAGTCAGACATTCGCTAGGTACATTTGTTCTGGATTTTCTGTGCTGTGGGTTAGCTCCTCCATATACTCCTCTCTGTTTTCGCTCCATGAGCAGATATATTTACAAATGTTGCCCCACAATGGAAGAATGGGTTATCTATGAAGAGGATGACAACCTTTATGAGGAGGAATTGAACAATCCTTCCTTAGAAGGTAATATAGTTGAGGCCCTGGATGCTTCGGTCCAGGACTCTGTCAACAAGACCCATGAGAAGACGGTTCCGGGAACTGTACAACAGGCGCTAGCTATTGCATTAAAGCCTATCACTAAACGGTTAGAAAAATTTGCTAAGCGCCATGGTTTCACTGCTCCAGCAGTTCTTCCAAAGTACGGCGCAACCTTGGACTCCCAAGCTAAGTCCTGGCCTCACTCATATACCTTGTCCTCATTGCCTGCCCCTGACAATAGTAAGTCCAAGGCTCCGGACACTGATACCGATACAGACAGTATGTCTACTGACACTCCAGATGAGTCTCCTCCTAAGAAGAGGAACAAGAAGTCCAAGAATGTGGAGCCTTCGCAACCTATATCTACCCACTTTAACTTCAATCCTCCTGACATTGTTCATCCGAGATCTTCCGATTGGCTTCCAGCTCCAGAGGTTGCCGCATATCTGCATGACAACCTCCATAAAAGTTTTGACAAGGAGGTGAGGAATAGGCTCCGTTCAGAGTGTCCTAGTCCGGACACATCTGATAAGGTCACTGAAACCCCAGACATAGACACCAGCCTGCTGACTTTCCTAAAAAAAAGTTCGCCAAAGACCCTAAGAAGGGCATTGATCGCGCCTAGTGGGGGTGCCAGGACAAGCTCCTGGATGTAGTGGGGCCCCTGGCAAAGATACTGGAGATGGCTTTAGAAGCGCAGGAATCTGGTGCTGCGATAGATCCGCATGTCTTGGCAGGTTGGACCCAGAGGGCGATATGCCTCTTGGGCAATGCGAATTGCGCCATATCTGTGGAACTCCGAAAGTCTCTCCTTATGAGGATGGATTCCAACCTCACCGAGTTAGCAGCGGCGGAACCAGGTCCACTGGTAGACGCCAACTTGTTCGGTGAACGTTTTGTAAAGGACGTGGCCAAGTACGTGGGCACCTTCATGACTCTCGATAAGGCCGAGTCGAGGATCAAGAGAGTCTTTCAGGCTGGTGTTTTCAACAGGGCCGGACGAGGTCGGGACGCTCGTTTGGCCGTCAGTCCTCCCAAGGTCCCCAGAGAGGTGACTTTGGTCAAGGCAGAGGCGATTGGGACTCTACCCGTGGGGGGACATTCTACCCCACTTGGCAACGTTTCAACAAAAGACGTTTCAACAGGGGAGCATATCATGGTGGCTTCCAGGCCCCAGAATCTTCAGGTGAGTGCTACAGACACCTTCCCACTTCCTTTGGGGGGTCGTACTTGATTTTTCTTTCACAATTGGGTTCAATTGTCTCAGGATGCTTGGATATTACAGGCAATTCAGGGTTTTCATCTAGTTTTTTTCAAGGTTCCTTATAAGGACAGACAGCCCAGGCAGCTGTCTTTTTCCCAGACAGAATGCGCTTTTATAGATTCAGAAATCAAAGAATTGCTGCGGAAACATGCAATAGCACCTTGCAACAAGGGCCCTCGCGGTTTCTGCAGCAATATTTTTCTGGTTCAAAAGAAACGCGGAGGTTACAGGTTGGTACTCAATTTAAAAGATTTCAATCATTACATGGTCTACAAACATTTCAAGATGGAGGGTATCCATCTCTTGGCAGATCTT
The DNA here is from genome assembly GCF_964263255.1 of Lissotriton vulgaris. Taxonomy (NCBI): domain Eukaryota; kingdom Metazoa; phylum Chordata; class Amphibia; order Caudata; family Salamandridae; genus Lissotriton; species Lissotriton vulgaris. The sequence goes on along the minus strand of NC_141685.1, from coordinate 1,098,866,235 downwards.
CTGAAACAGGGAGACTGGATGGTCCGTCTGGACCTGAAGGACGCCAATCTATCCATTCCGATTTTTCCTCCACATCGGAGATTCCTGCAATTCCTGTGGAGAGACCGATGGTACGAATATTCGGTCCTTCCTTTCGGACTTTCCTCGGCACCATGGTGCTCCACCAAGGTCTTGAAGCCAGTGATAGCCTACCTCAGAGAGCAAGGGGTTCGCATGATAGTGTACTTAGACGATATACTGATCATGGCGCAGACGCCTGAGATGGCAGTGCATCACCTGTGCATGACCATTGCTATGCTGCAAAATCTCGGGTTTGTGGTCAACGAAGTCAAATCTGTACTGTGTCCATCACAACAAATAGACTTTCTAGGCTTTGTTTTTTTTTTTTTAAAATTTTTGAAAACCTTTATTGTGCATCGAATCAGAACAAATACGGGCCTACAACCTACCGGCCGGCCACGGCAACAGTTAAGCACCAATGCAGCGTTACGGCGACACAGTATTACCCCTCATTTTGAGCAAGCATTAAAAAGTTACACTTTAAGTACCATATTACCATGTCCCAGAATCAGTGAAGGTTAATTTTTAAAAGGTTTTGTTGCTACCATTAAGGTCAGGTCATGTTACTCCGTACTTATACAAATGAGAAAAAAGAAACGAGGTCCATGTAGGTGGGACTCGACAAGATACACCCTTACCGATCAGTACAATTCGCAACATCCAGGTCCCAACCAGAGGATGGCCACAAATTATTCACACCACAAGAAAATAGGCGCAACATCCCATCCATAACCGCGCTACCACCCATCCCCCAGTATGCCTAACACGGGCCAAAAGAGGAAGAAGAAATTATAAAAGAGCAAAAAAAGGCGCCATAGAAAAAAACACAAACTAAAATTTACCCCCCCACCCTACACACATGCAGAGGCTACGGCCTACCCCCCCCCCCCCCCTAGCAGAGTGTGATTGTCTCCCCATAAACCCGAAATGCAGCAAGAGAAGAGAAAAAATGAGAAAGAAAACAAGAAGAGGAAAAAAGAAAAGGAAGAAAGAATCCAGTTCACATAAGACCGGAGGAGGGCCAGTCAAGTATATCCGACACTATTAGCATATAGTACTCTGGCCGCCCTTACCCCGACCCCAAAGACCAGTACAATACCAATGTTCAATATCCCCGGCAGTCCGTCAGCAGCCCAGCAATACAAGAGAGACAGTCCTGATGTAGGAGGGGACACCCTCAACCCTGTCCCCTACGGTGCGGTGTAACGACACAATCCAGCTGCACGATAGACATCTTGGAAGGAGAGACTAAACAAAGGGACCACAGCTGAATGAGAGGACGGCCACCAAAGTCCAACCAAGACGTAACCATGTGGTCCACAATCATAGAAGAAGATCCATAGCGCGACAGTGGTCCACCAAAGGCAGCTAGTTCACACGGTAATGGCCGCTTCAGGATGAGAAACGGAGGTCCGCCCGTAGTCCACGAAGATGCCACCAGGCATGGTGTCACGCGGCGTCTCCCAAGCCAGATCGTCACCTCAGAAAGTTTGTGTCCCTTTGAGGGTGCTACTGCCAGTACCCCAGCAAGGACGGGGTCTCGCGACCCCAGCGGTTCAATGGTGACCAGGGTGAATGAGCCATAGGAATCAGCAACAGGGTGTGGCGCAGTGTCCCGCTCGTGGTCAGACTGGGGGGTAGCAAGCAGAGTAGCCTCCAGCAGAGCCCCCAATTCACAAGCAGCAGAACGGATGGCAGACCTGAGGTCATCTAGGGCGCTCAATATGTCACCAAGTTGCAATGGCGCCTCAAAGGACAAGGACGCAGCTCCTTCCTGTACTCGGGTATGGCAGATGAGGGGCTGTCCCATTACCCGGTCGTCATCACCCTCAGCAATCCTTCGAGCACCCTGCCGAGTCGAGGCACGATGGAAGCAGTCTGGGAGCATAAGGGCAGTGTTTTCCATCCCGGCGCAGTTGAGAAGTGGCTCGGGCAGACGCCCGCGTCCGCACCGGCAGTCCCGGGTCCACGCTTGTAGGAGCCGATGGCAGGCAAGAAGATGGCGCTCGCAGCGGCGCTAGGGGAAACAATGTTGCGAGGGAGCCGTCCCGGGGCTGGAGAGCGGATACAATGTGTCTCCGGTAGCGGCGGTGCCCAGAATCCAGAAGCAGCGAAGCCAAATGCGGCGATTAAGTTGCAGCCGACGGAGTACAGCAGCCGGCTCTGTCCCACCTGTAATGGCCGCCGTCTTTGTGTGAGTGCCGGTCGCTTCCGCGGAACAAAGACTCGGGCTGAGCCGATCGGCGTCTGGAGAAGGTGAGGGCGTTCCGGGGCTTCTACTGCCGGGATCGAGGAGAAAAACACATCGGCATGACCGGGTTCGCCTCCCGGGTCCGCTGGTGTAGCGCAGTGCTAGGATTAAAGGCAGGATGATGCGGAAACCGGGAGAGTGGCAAAAGGGTCAGCGGAGCCGAGGAGTCAGGCGGCCATCGTGGTTGCGAGCCAGGCTCCTCCCCCTTTCTAGGCTTTGTTAATAAATTCTCACACGGCTCAGTTGAGCCTCCCTCGTTCCAAACTTCGAGACATACAGAAGGAGCTGCGCTCTCTGTTGTTCAAACAGACAGTCTCATTGAGAGTCATTGCCAGGATAGTGGGTCTTCTGGCGTCATCCATTCAGGCGATCTTCCCAGGTCCCCTTCACTATCAAGCCCTTCAGGGATTAGAGATCCAGCATCTGCAGAAGGGTCTCTCGTACACGGACCTGGTTCCTCTGTCATCAGAGGTCCGAGAGGAACTTCAGTGGTGGCTAGCTCCCGTGGAAGCGTGGAACGGCTGAGCCATCTTTGGCTCCCTTCCAGAGGTTGTCATAGAGTCCGACGCCAGCCGCTGGTACTGGGGAGCGTGCTGTGGAAATATCTCCAAAGGAGGGCAGTGGTCCTTTCAAGAGTTAGATCTTCACATCAATTGCCTAGAGCTGCTCCCCGGTTCATTCGCGATTAGGACTCTGATGCCCAAAAAAGTCTTGTGTTGCATCCTCCTAAGGATGGACAACATATCAGCAGTTCGCTACATCAACAAACTGGGAGGCACGAGATCCTCCATTTTAGTAGAGATAGCGAAGGACTTTTGGCACTATTGCCTACGTCACCAGATATCGTCCTAGCCGAATATATTCCAGGCCAGTCGAACGTGGTGGCGGATTGGCACTCCAGACACCTCAAGGACTACAGCTATTGGCAACTCCAACCTCAGGTAGTTCATTGGTTACTGGCAATCTGGGGCTCATGCCAGATTGACCTGTTTGCGTCGAGATTGAATCGGCAAATGCCCAAGTTCTTCAGCTGGAGACCAGATCCGTTAGCTCTGGCGACGGATGCCTTCACTAAGGACTGGTCTCAGTCTCTGAATTATGCCTTTCCCCCGTTCATATTGATCCCTCGGGTGTACACACAGATAATGAGACAGATGGCGGAAGTGATCTTAGTGACTCCCCTGTGGAAGTCGCAACCTTGGTTCCAGTGTCTCCTGGAGGTGAGCTGCGACTTCCCCAGGAAGATTCCGGAGTCACCTATGATGCTCCAGGGCTCTCATGGAGAGATTCACCCAATGGTAGTGTCGGGGCAGTTGTCCCTGATGGCCTGGAGACTTTCTGGCAACGTTGGCAAATTCCAGGATTTTCGGAGCAAGCTTCAGCCTTTATCAACCAAGCTTGGGTTCCATCCACCAGGAAGAGATATACTTCAGTCTGGAAGGGCTGGGTTCATTGGTGCGTGGAACAGCACGTAGATCCCGTGGGGGCAGGATTACCCTGCATTGTGAACTTTGTTACTCAGAAGGCTTCCGAGGGATTGGCATATCGTTCCGTTAATAATTTCCGTTCTGCTATATCGGCGGGCCATTCTCAAATTGAGGGCAAACCTGTAGGTATGCATCCATTAATATGTAAGCTCTTAAAAGGTATTAGAGTAGCGAATCCGCCTAAACCCAAGTATACTTCCTTATGGGATGTCTCTCTCGTTCTTTCCCTGTTTAATCAATGGCCTCAGAATTACATGTTAACCAGGAAACAACTTTCAGCCAAATTGGCCATGCTTTTATGTCTTGCGGCAAGTAGACGTTCATCTGATGTCAAGGCTTTGGACATTACAGGTAGAGTATTCACTCCGGAAGGAGTTTCCTTTAACATTACTTCTAGAACTAAGACAATGTCTCGAAGTGTAGATTACCATGCTTTTCTTAGTAATGCAAAGCGTAGCATTACTAGGAAAAGCATTCCATTCGGCCTGCTGGTATAGTGCAATTATTGATTGCTTTGCAGAAACCTTTCAAGCCTCTTACTGCGGCTACAATTACCAGGTGGCTGAAATATGTTATGCAAGAGGCGGGTATTGATACCCAAGTATTTGGGGTGCATTCTGTTTGTGGCGCCATGGCCTCTAAAAGTTTTATGTTAGGCTCTACTGTTCAGGACGTTATGCAGTCTGCTAATTGGTCTTCAGAATCTACTTTTAAACAGTTTTATTATAAACCCGTGGGTGATATTTCCTCTGTAGTGTTTCATCAGCGTTTAACTAGCATAATATGAAGCCTCCGGTCCTGTAATAGAATGAAAAATTAGCTAGCTATCGCGCCAAGAATTTTCAATTCTATTAAGGACACGGAGGCAAAGATTATCCCACCCGGATATATTACAAGTACTGTAATGATTTTGCCCACCCATGTGTTTATGGTCTGTTTACGCAGAAATTACGGGTTCTATCTCTCATTCTTCCAGGTTCTGAGAAGAAGATGGACTAAATATGCTTCCTATTAAGAAGAGGTTTCTTTCCAGTTGGATGGTTCTTCCACGTTGGAGGATGTTATTGTTGGACTTCAGTTATTTAATGTACTTTTACTGTTCGAAGCAAAGAAAGAGGAGGATACCCGGTATTGACTGGCTCTTATGGGCTCTGACAGGATGTGATGTGTTGTGTGCATCATGGGAAATGTATTTTTTTGATATACAATACTAAATTTCATTGGCTGCTGTGTGTAGCAATAAATGAAAGAGAAAGCATAATCCCCGCATCCGTGTCCTTAATAGAATTTAACATTCTTGGCACGATAGCTAGCTAATTTTTTATTCCGCCCTTGCTCTATGTTACTCACCCCTCCCGGCACCCCAGCTCATCTATTGCTTTCCCAAGTTTAGTGATTTATTTGTATTTCCTTCTCCAGTGCACCCCTGCCCATTGCCAGTTGCTCTGCCTGTCACATTGCTTTAAAAAATACATGGGTTGTTTTTATTGTGTTTGGTTTGCCTGGCAGTTGCCCCTTTATTCTTCGTTTTCATGAGTAGCTTTTGTGCATGTTGAAATTATTACTTTTGATTTGCTATTTCAAGTGGCGTCTGCCATTTTGAAACAGGTTAAAAAAAATAGCACCCATCATCATGCCATATGCATGCCCAAACGTCATCATGCTGGGCTGCAAATGGGTCTTCATGCGTACACTTGCGATTGGGTGGACATGTCATCATGTGCTTCTTTATTTTTCTTTTTGTTTTCCGATGCTGCACTGGAGCAGCAAAAGGTCTTTCTTTTTTTCACTGCTGGACATTATCAGCAAAAACACTGGCAAAGTCAGTAGTTTGAAAAGGTACAAACAATTAGCTTTGCGAATACTTAATTAAAATGAGCACCATGTTCACTGTTTTCCATGCAGGCAACATAAATCCAGTGGTCAAAACCATATTAAATAAATGTGCGAGGAGAAGGGCTCAAGAGCCACATCGGAAGCAAAGAAATCATGTCAAGGCAAGGGACTTTGCATTAGAGGCTAAGCTGGGGTGCTTTCACCTCACCAAATGTTATTGATAGGGACAAATCTGTAGCATCACTTGGTCATAGGACAAAGGCATCATCAGACTGAACAGAATGAGAAAGTTGTCAAGTGAACCATATTCGTGATATGGTTAGTGACAGCTCACCAAAGGACATTGGTTCCATGCTCAGACTCTATATATAAAATAAAAGAACAATATATGCTAACTTCACTTTCAGTTTTCTCAAACAGAGCACACATACAGGAGCCCCTTTTCATATAATTATTTCAAAAGCATATCATTTCATGACTTGGCTTGAACAACTCAGTGCAAAAAAGTATGCATTTAAATGGTGACAACTCACATTCAGATAGAAGTATTAAACGCTATAATAACCAAATGGCAGCTATTTTTAAAGATGCTTGCGCCACAGCAACTCTGTGGTAGGACTGGGATGCGCCAGATGCCCCTTTGTGGATCATGTCAAAGATAGGGCGAGATAGAGCTCTCAAGTCCTCTTAGCAGACCAAGATGGGCCAGTCCAATGAGGGGACTAAGAACAAATATACCTCAAACGACCAAGAAATGGGGAATGTCTTGCAGATGGTTCCCCAATCTACTGGAGGTCAGATTTTGACAGCATTGAAAACTCAAGACTTATGGTCAAAAACAAAATAGACAACATATCTATTCAGGTAAATCTCCTACGTGTCAATGTGTGCGAGGTTAGCTGTTGATCGTTAGCTACTGAAAGTCTGTAACTGTCCTGCAAACAGAAATGGCTGACCTGAAATCTACAGTACGTTTCCTTTTAGAACTGACACATCATCTGCATAATAGACTGGATGATGCTGAAAGGAGATCCTGCAAGAATAATCTCAGGTTCATTTGATTCCCGGAACAGGTAAAATATAATGACTCCGAATATTTCTTAGAGCAGTGGATCGGAAAACATCCTAGTCCTTGAAGGGTTATCTTATTTTTTTGTTATAGAACATGCCTATAGACCCACAGTATCCATGCCTTCTCTATTTGCCCCTTCCCCTGAGTCATTATAACAAGGATCTTAAATTATAAGGACAGATATTTTGTTTTTCAACGGGCTTGTAAAATGGGAAACCAATAATTTGATGAGCAGGTGATGTGCATCTTCCCTCTCTAGCCACATCGTGTTCAAAAGCTCTACAAGTCTGTTGATGCTGTGAAGCAGAAGCTCAGGATGATGGTGGTGCAATATATGCGGATGTCCCTTGCCAAACTCTGGGTCATGCCCGATGGACGATCACAGTTTTTCAGGGATGCGGCTGATATGTTTGAGTGGCTTGAGCTGGGAGACAGAACGCTGGGAAGGGTTGTCTCTAATATTAAAGTGGGCCCCAACAATGGATGAGATGGACTAATAGACCACTGTATAATACGCAGGCGCAGCATGGAGGGACCTCCCAAAAGACAAGGATCACGGTACAGAACAATAGCACTTTGAAGCTGAGACAGTTAACCTTGAAGTTAACAGTACCCCACAAGATAGACATAAACATGATCTGTCCTCAGATTCACCAGTGGATCAAAATGATAAACTGGTGCTGTGGGAGAGGATCTCAGTGGACGGTTGAAGATGACATGAAGGTGGTATTGATTATTTTTAGCGATTTCTAGAAATGTTTTTCTTACATATTAGGTGTGGTAAGCTTCTCTAGGACTGCTGCACATCTGGTTAAAATATATCAATAGGAAATGATTAAATGCTTCACCGCCTACCCTTTGTCTCTAAACAGCTGGCTTTGTATTCACTTGAATAAGAAGCTGAAGTTCACTGAAACTCACAGAAACCTGGCTCAACCCCTTGTCTACCCCCGACATCGCCACTGCAACATCTAACAGTTATAAGATGACATGTAGAGACCACACCAATAAATATGGAGGCGGAGGCTCCATCATCCACACAGAAACCAACTGCTGTACCACCACCCATAACAACACCACACCAATCAGAACACCTCAACTTCCAACTCCATACCTATGACAACTATCGTCAGGGGCACCCTCGCTTACAGACCCCCAGGACCAAGCACCAGTTTTTGCGACGCCATCACCAACTTCATCACACCATTAGCCATCAAGTCCAAGGACTACATCTTTCTCAGAGACCTCAACCTCCACCTAGACACCAATTCTGCCAACCTACTGGAACGCATGGGCAACATTGATCTGATCTAGCAGCTCACCGACCTAACACACAGAGCAGGACACACACTGGACTCAATTTTTACGGCCAACCACAGAGTCAAATACAGCCATGCCACAGATCTAACATGGACTGGCCACTCCGTCTTCCACTTCACCATCGCAGGATCACCATTCACTGCCACCAGACCCCCCACCCCCATCAAACCCTTACGCAGCTGTAACAAAGTGACACAAACCCAATGGATGGATGCCATCTATTAAGGAGCGTTATGGGATCAATCACACCATAAGGGACTGTACTGAATATATGGGTCGGGGACTTCATATGTACTGTAGACGGAGATATAGATAGGCACAACCCCTAATTTCAAGCGAAACCATCTATGACAAAGAGTTTAACGGAGAAGATGGACAGATTGAACTGCCTGGGCGTATGGCGAAAGTTGCACCCCATTGTACGGAAGGAATCTTGCCATTTACTATCTGACAGGACTTATAGTAGATTGGATCATTTTATGTTAACCCGCGATATAGCAGAAACAATATATGCAGCACTGTATAAATACATTAGTAATTGATTAATGAGGTACCATATCCAGACCCTTGAATCTCCTGTGGAGGTTACAGCCAGAGGTTCTACAAAACCAAGCGTTCTGAGATGAAATGAGGGAGGTAATGGATGGATATTTTGAGACCAAGTGGGGTTCAACAACCACTAGGTCTAATAAATGGAAGACTTGTAAGGGAGTGGTGAGAGGCCAATGCATTAGAAAAGTGTTTGGGGAATACAACAACACCTTAACACGGAATTGTCACAATAGGAAGAGTTGGTTTCCAGATTGCAAAGTAAAGAATGTTTGGATACAGTGTCCAGGGCTGAATTAATAACTACTAAGGAAAAACTGACTGCTACATGGGACATATTAGATAGACTTGCACTCAGAGAGTACAGATAAGACCTAATAGGGATGGCTACAAATCAGATAAAAGTCTTGCATGGCTACTACGTAGAGAGCTTCACAACCCAAGATACTTACAAGGCCTGATGGCTTGAGAATCGCACCCAGGCATGAATAATGTTACTCTACAACACTACTTAGAAGAGGCATACAAAAGCCCAGAGCGTTTGCATGATTACACCCCAGTGAATTATCTGCAATGATTTATGTCTGAGACTCACAGATATACACTTAGAGGGCCAGGAGGCAGAGTTCACAAAAGAGGAGCTCCTGTTGGCATTAAAAGTTATGCCCTATAATAGAAAGCCAGGTTCAGATGGTCTGGCTCCAGAATTCTATCAGTCGTCTGCTTCCTGACAAATTTCTGAAAGTAGACACAGAGGCTATAAATTTGAGAAAACTCCCTGATACAATGAGGGAGGCAATTAGAGTAGTGGTGTCCAAGCTAGATCAGGACCCCACTAAACTGAGGTCCAACAGCCTCCTTCCGATGATAAACCCTGATGTCAAACTCCTGGCCAAGATTCTAGTTAACAGGCTCTGCCTTGTTATGGTTTACTCAGTACATGATGACAAATGCACTTTTATCCCAGGACGAAGTACATTACAAAATGCTGATAGGCTTACTCATGTGCTACCCTCTGCGCAACATATGAACATCGATGACATCCTCCTGGCACAAGATACTGCAAAAGCGTTTGATACTGCAGGATGGGATGTTATGTTTGAAATGCTACATAGGATAGAATGTGGTTCCTCTTTCCAAAGGTGGATTAAACTTCTTTATATGAAACCCATGGCTAGAAGGCGCTTGAGTAATCTAATATCAACTAGATGGGACACTGAGTGTGGAACTCGTCAGGGATGCCCATTGTCACCCCTGCTGTTTGCTCTTGCATTAGAGGCTTTAATGATCAGACTGCAGGAGGTGATGCATGAGTGAAGGATCAGGATAGGAGAAATAACACTGATCAGACTGCAGGAGGTGATGCATGAGTGAAGGATCAGGATAGGAGAAATAACACTGATCAGACTGCAGGAGGTGATGCATGAGTGAAGGATCAGGATAGGAGAAATAACACTGATCAGACTGCAGGAGGTGATGCATGAGTGTAGGATCAGGATAGGAGAAATAACACTGATCAGACTGCAGGAGGTGATGCATGAGTGAAGGATCAGGATAGGAGAAATAACACTGATCAGACTGCAGGAGGTGATGCATGAGTGAAGGATCAGGTTAGGAGAAATAACACATGTTGTCTCACCACAAGCCGTGAGGTGAACGGCCAGCGTGCACAGCTTCCCAGTGCTCCAGCGCCCTAGATCCGCCGTGAGGGTAACGGCCAGCGCTACCGGGGACGGGCAAAACTACAACCCCCAGGTGCCCCGGCGGCGGGAGTGACGCCGCACGAGCGCCCGGAGGCGCTTCAAAGCACAGAGCGCCCTGAGCTCCGGGGGGACTCACCACAAGCCGTGAGGTGAACGGCCAGCGTTACCGGGGATGGGCAAAACTACAACCCCCAGGTGCCCCGGCGGCGGGAGTGACGCCGCACGAGCGCTCGGAGGCGCTTCAAAGCACGGAACGCCCCTCGCACCCGCGAGTCGCGCGCGGGAGCTGCCCGGGAGAAGCCCGGGACAAGGGCGGGGCCGTCTGTGGCCGTCAGTGGACTTCAGCGGCCGGCCGGCCGGCCCACCCATCTGACACTTCCTCTTAGGTGAGTGAAGTCCCATTGATCATGGCAAGCACTGATATCACGCCTGAACCAGATGACTTCCCATTTCCTCCCCCTTCCTTTGAAACTCTATTAGAAAATGCTCTAAATATGGTGTCCAACGAAATCGCCAACACAGAAAGGAGAATGTCAATGAGTATCCCTAACATAACCTCTAAGGAACCTCATACTCCCACTGTCCCTATCTCCCCTATGGTTCTGATCACGAAATCCATCTCTGGCCCTCTGCCACAGGAGCCTGCTCCGACTGAAACAGGCTCCGCCATAATCATTGACTCTCAGCCTGACACCATTACATCCAATATGGCGCATGGAAGCAACAAACCTGCAGGGGAAAAACGTAAAAGGGCCTCCACTAAACCTTCTGCCAACAAAAGGAGACATCCTACTGGCAATAAGAACCAGCCCACACCGCAGAGTATGTGGACCAAGCAGAAACAACAAACTCTGACTGGACCATTAATACCCACAGTCGACCCGGGACATTTTGATCTCGATGTCACTTCTTCTCCGACTGATATCTCTATTGGCAATAACAACACAATATGGACACAGACTGTCCCAGTAACGGACAATAACCCCTTAACTAAACATAATGGCAATCTAATAGAGACAATTGTGGACACTATTTTTAAACGTTTAGAGAGTCAGATGATCATATAGTTTAAGAATGTTTTTAAAAGACTGGACAGGCTGGAAAATCTGGTAAAAAATGAGGAAGCAAAAAGAAAGGGGACCGTCGCCCTCGATCAGATCAGGGGCGCCCGTTTACTGAAAGACTTGGAGTCACTAAGCAATACTCTATCCACTGGGGGATCCGTTACCCATTGCAGCACCACTACTAGTGCTGGATCGTCTAACGCACCCACCACTGGTGGCTCCCAGACACCCAGTCAACCTCCCCTTCCTCCCCCTGTTAGAACTACTAGTGCCGTTCAGGATAAGACTACAACTAGTTTGCAACCTAAAACTACCATACCTAATGTCCCGAGCGCCCCAAAACGTTCCCTCCCTACCACTAGTAACTTGAAAGACTCCCAGATACCAGCAAGACTAGGGTCTAATTTGGCCAGTACAAGCACAATGGGTCGGTTAAGTGACAGCAGACCCATAAAACACCAGGGACCCGCTTTGCACTTGCCCCCTGATGCCTGCCCTTATGTTCTGGTTTTGGCAGGCGTCCCATCACTTAGAGAGGGCCAAGGTGAATCATGGGTCCAGTTAAACAACAAATGCATTGACTGGCTGACAAAGCATAAAGGGGTAGGCTACGATATATCAAATGAGATCGTTTCAGTCCGCAGGGTATCGTGGGTAGGCCCCCTGTTTAAAGATATCCAAGGCGACTGCATTGTCATCAATTTTAGGAATCCCGGCACAGTCAGATTTTTGCTTAACATAAACCCAGTACGTCCAGGCCCGTCCACTGCCGTAACCCCATTTCCCCTAAGTTACTTTTATAGACCCCCACAAAGGCCACCTCATCCAGTACTCTCCCCTTTTGGGTTATACAACAGGTTCGCACCCTTATCAGACCTAGATACTCTAGACTGACCACCAGTAGTCAAGCCAGCACCGTCTATAGAGATTGATCAGCCATTAGTGCCAGCTAACCAAGATTTAGCAATAACGACCCTTGTGACCATTCCTCCTACTGTCAAAAACAAACCGGGATGCACCACAGAAACATTAGGGCAGAATTCAGTTCTGTCCCTTTTGAGCTGGAACATAGCCGGCCTTAAGTCGAAATTAAAAATTAAAGAATGGACAGACTGGATAACAAACTTTGACATATTAATGATGCAGGAGACCTGGTGCACCACCCCACTTACATTAGAAGGGTTTTGCTGTCACAATCAAATTGCAAATGCACCGCCCATGGGTCGACCAAGCGGGGGTCTTTCAATCTGGGTAAAGATAAAAGCTGGAGTCCAAACCAAGTTGATTAAGAGTAACGCAAAGTGTTTTATGGCCTTGAAATGCACCAACAGGTTAAAGTTATGTTTAATTCATTTTTATAATAATGATTTTGTATCCCACCCAAATTAAATTTTTTTAACATTGTTTAAATTTATTGATGATGTGATTGTCGGACAAAAATATGGAACCTTTGATGGCGTTTGTATTGGAGGAGACTTTAATGCCCACATGTACCGAAGTAATTATACGTGTAGGAGTGGAGAAGAATTAAGGGACCTTCATGCCCCCCGTGTTTTATTAAATGTAATGGAAATTGCGGGCACAGAGGGGAATGATGTCTCTACCCCCACATATATTGGTCAGGGAAGTTCATCAACTATCGACTATATATTTGTCTCCCCAACACTATGTGACATCTTGGAAAAAGCCGAGGTTGTTAGCTCCCCATACAGTGACCACCATCCTCTATTAATACAACTAAAAAATCTTGGGGGTAATCAAGTGGAAATTAATAGGTTGGTTGGAACAAAAAACCTGGTAGCTTCAACTGATGGGTTAAGGGTTGTATGGAGGGGAGTGGATAATAAGGCCATTTTAGCCCATGTGATTGATAACCACCGTACTTTAATAATGAACTGTCTAGCCTGTGATAAAGCGGGGCACGTTATCATTGACTCTTTTTGTCAACTTTGCACCATCATTAAAGGAGAGATCTCTAAACCAGCACGGATCAATAGAACTAGTAACCCACGCGGGTTCGATTCATCGTGCTCCCGGGCTAACAGAGATCTGAGGGATGCCATCAAGACCATACCGAGAGATTTGGCACTTGTAAGAACATTGAGGGCCAGATACAAGTCCACATTACGTACCCGCTCTGAAGCACTATTGAAGGATCATTGGGAGGCTCTTCTACGCACTGCCGCCCTAAAAGACACTACCGGGTTTTGGAGGGAGGTCAAAGATCTTAGAGCATTCGGCTCTAATCTAACACCTATCAATTGTAACATCACGGGGGGTACATGGACCGAGCACTTTTCTAAAATGTATGCTGTCTCAGGGCCCTCCATTGATACTGCCTTCCCCGTTAGGCCGTTGAAGATAGAGTTGCATGAGGTAGAGGACGCTATATCAGAAAGCGCGGGCAATAAAGCCCCGGGCCCTGATGGTCTCTCAATAGATCAAATCAAATCTGAAACTAATCTTTGGGCACCTCTCCTTTGTAACCTTTTCATCAATTTATCTGATAATTCCATCCCAGACTCATGGTCTAACAGTGTTATCGTTCCAATATTTAAAAAAGGCGATAAATCCGACCCCAGCTGCTATCGCCCGATATCACTGATCGACAACACCCTAAAGGTTCTCGGGAGGGTGCTTTTCAAGAGGATAAATAGCTGGGCAAACGATAATGATATTTTACACCAATGCCAGCTCGGTTTCAGATCCAATGTGGGCACTGTTGAGCAATGTTTGAACTTAAGTCTGATAACAGCAAAATACACTATAGTTAAAAAGTCCCCCCTGTATTTTGGTTTTATGGATTTGAGTTCTGCTTTTGATTTTGTTAATCGCTCACGGTTATGGTCAATACTCCTTAAATATGGCTTAGATGATTCTCTGGTTTATTTTCTCTCCTATTTGCATAGAGACTTGAAAGCCCGCGTCCGCATCAATAGCGAGGGAGAGCTTTCTAAGGACATTTTAATTGGTAGGGGGGTTAGACAGGGCTGTGTGCTCGCCCCCCTGCTTTTTATCTTGTACATTAATGAGCTGAGTAACACTCTATGCACTTTTACTAATGATGTTCCTATCATTAACGGCACCCCTATTCCCGCCCTACTATATGCGGACGATGCCGTGCTAATGGGCCGCACACCCAATGCCTTACGTATCTTAATTTCGGGCTTTGTCTCCTTTATGGCAGACTTGGGTTTATCCACTAATTTTAATAAATCGTATATCATGAACTGCGGCCTTAAAAGATATAATATTACTACAATCAAATCTGGAGAAAACACCCTAAAAAGCACAAGCACTTTTCCGTATCTGGGACTACTTTTTTCAAATTCTGGATCCTGGCAACCGCATGCTGCGTATGGGAGAAACAAGATTGGGAAATCTATTAATTCAGTTCTTTCCCTTCGTCAACCCAGACATGCAGATGTTGTCTCCTCTCTTTACCGTACTCAGTGCCAACCCACTGGCACGTACGGATCAGAGGTGTGGGGATATTCCAACTGCATTCCTATTCAATCTGAGGAAAACAGATTTTGTAGAAAAGTATTGGGGGGAGTTGTCTCTGCTGCAACGTATGTCTGCCACAAAGAACTTAACCTCCCGTATATAGAAGACTTTATTCGATCAAGACCAGCACTATTTTGGCTAAAAATTTGGCTTAATTCTTCAGCCACTTTAACACGCACTATATTAATGGACTGCTTACAAAGCGATAGGTCCCACCACATTCCATGGCTGAACGTGGTTGAAAAAAGTCTCACTAGTGTGGGGTGTGGTTCTTTATTTACTTCCCCTAACACCTTAGATCATTCCCACAAGAACAAAATTAAAGGGGCTCTGTATAACCTGTATAATACGGAACGGACAAGACTTGAAAACCTAAAGCCATCCGTTACTAAGTACCTCTCACTCTTTGATTCCAATGTTGGTATATTAGTGGCACCACAGAGATATCTACTTACCACACTAGGCAGATGGAATAGGAGCCTTTTGTTCCGTTTTCAGGATGGTAGTATTGTGAATCTGTTAAATTTCCCCTTGGGATATAATAAACATCTTGATGAGCTGGACTGTCCCTGTTTGACTGGAGGTAAACAAAGCCTGGTGCACTTCTTCTTTTTCTGTAACTTTTACCGGTTGTATACCACCCGTTATTTAATGCCGTATTGTCGCAGACATGAAATTAGAGACTTTAATTTGGCATTACAAACTCTGCGAATGTTGAAGTCAGATGAGGAGACATTTTGTGCAAGCAGCTTCCTTAAAGCCGCAGTTCGCTCCCGTACCTCTATGGAGGTAGCATGATGAAAAGAGTTAAAATTGCATTTTTTGCACAAATCTATCTCTGCACATTTCTGATGGGTGCCTGTTATGATTGTACATGTTTAAGCTCTCTTTTTATGAAATGATATTTTTAACTTTTAATACAACTTCTGTACAAACCATTATTTGTTTATTATTGCACTAATATGATGTACCTGTTGTTTTAATCATGAGAATTTGTATGTATACTGTACTTTTATGGACGTTTTTTACTCCGAATAAAGATCATTTGACTTAACTGACTGACATGTTGTTTCAATGTATGCAGCTGATGCATTGGTTTACCTAAAGGATCCGCATTGGATGAAGACAGTGGCCTTCCTTATGCGTAGATGGATTAGTACTGCACTTGACATACTCCTGAATATTGGCATACAGTGGGATATGGAGCAGTTCAGATATTTGGGTGTTCAGGTGGCCAACGCCATGGAGATGCAGTACACCAACAACAGAGGTAGAATTCTTCAGGGAATGCAGAGGTCAATTGCCTTCTGGAACACTCTCCCCCTAACTTTCATTGGTTGTGTCGCACTTGTGATAATAGTGCTCCTTCCATGATGTTTATTTAATTTACAAAATATATTAAGCGAGATTCCACGCTCCACGTTCAAAGAAATCGATTCCCTACTAATTTCCCTGGTTTGGGCAGGTAAAAGCCATAGTATACGCCAGTACACCCTTAAATTTGACAGAGCGTTGGGCGATCTAGATTTGTGCCTGATCTGCGGCTGTATTACATTGCGGTGCACCTCCAACAAGAAGCACAGTCGCCTGATGCGGAAGCGAACTGGGAGAAGAGGTTATTGAATGTATTCTGCGAGGGGGAGTTGCTTCATATCTTGTTAATGAAGCGTAGGAGGGGACCACAGCACTGTCTGTATGTGGGTCGACATACTGTAGCTGCATGGAATGCATCAGTACATTGGGTATTTAGACATCCCCCGTTCCCTCGATCTTGGAGATTTGGTGACTATAGCTGTTTAGGAAGATTGCTATGGACATGTGAGTGATACATGGGACACATTAAGGGGTGTTCCATGCTTAGAAATATCTACATTGGGGATAAGTTCCTGATGTTTGAAGAGCCACAATTCCAATTTAGGGTGGGACCAGCACAGTTCCTTCTATATACAAGGATGTCTGGAACAACAAGAGAGATCTGGTTTGGGTTTCCCAGTGACTCCTGTCACCTGTGGTACTAGCTGAACTTTTAGAGATGAGACACTCAGCCCATGTGGTGTCCTGACTTTATAAGGCCCTGAAGGCCAATAAACAAGGGAAGGTGTAAGTTTGACAAATATGAGATAATGAACTGAAAAAGCTAGTGACAGATGGAGAGAGGAGTCAAAATTGTGTGCATGTCCAGCTCATCTCTCGTAAAGGCGGGTTAAAATGGACCCAATTTCACTTCTTGCACCGTATTTTTTGACCCCTTTGAAGTTATCTAGAATTTACCCAGATAGATAATCAGATATTGTAAATTTGCCTATTTAAATGTCCATCAATCCCTGTCCACTCAATGTTATACCTAAGCCTAAGAGATCAAGAACCACATATAGGATAAACAGAAGAGGTGGGGATATTGAGAGAATAAGAAAAGTCAGGGAACAATGGTATTTCTGTTACTTTAATACCATAGTTAAAGGCCTAAACAGTCGGGAAGATTGGGCAAAGTGCCTGTAACTGCTTCCATGCTGCCTGTATAACGATGTTAATTTATTGGTAGCATTCCAACTCGTACATATTCTCACTGTATGCCTAGTGTATCTGTACACCTTTTTCTCAAACCTGGATATACAGTGTTATGGACCACTGCTACTAGTTCATAATTCTGTAGCAACATCGTGGAATATCAATTTGTAAGCATTTAACAGTATTTTATTGGATAAACTAAACTTAACTAACAGATGCATTAGATGTGTACGGTGAAAATTTGCTTCTCTAGCAAATCCTCACACTTTGAAAAATGAAATCCGACCATAGCTAGCAGCCTCTAATTCTCACGCTGCAGATATTTATCCTTATTTATACAATCTAATAAAGATGGCTGGAGTATCGATTTAACTAAATATAACTCTCAGACTATCTAATTGCACCGTGATTATGGGTATGGGACGAACATCATGTTTTGAGTGTAACCTTATTATACCGCATGTAAAAGCAATAGGTCAAGTGGTGAACCACACTTCACACTTATTATGGCAAGTCCCCTTTAAACAGTATAGCACCAAAACGGACACACGGCAACACGCCGACGCAATAGCAGAGGACCAGAGCGGCAACCGCATACTAGGTTAGGGGTGGGACCCAGACTGATCTAGCTCAGCCAATTAAATCGCAATAGTAGAAGGCGCAATATGCAAATCCTCATGCTCTTAGCCCCGAGCGTGCGATTGGCCCATTAGTAATGTAGTCTAGTCCAATCGCCAGATAGTTGAATATATTTAAATACCGGCGGGAATCGGTGATTGTAGTACTCTAAACGGAACCCCCATTAGCAGCGGGAGCGATTCTCCCTAGGAGGTAAGATTCTTTCCCGTGTATTTTTTGGAGAGAGAGAGTAACGAGCCTTCTTCTTTCACCTTTAGCCAGTTATCTGAGTGTAATTCACCCCCTTCTCTCCCCATACCAGGCCTATGCGTCCCTACTACTCTGGCGGCCATTTTCCAAACGGTAGCGCTTCAAGAGAGGTCAATACGAAACCCTGTTAAACCCAGGTATGCAATCTTTTCTAACCTAGGATGGTCACGAATTTGAGCACTACTAGTAGGCAATCTTAAACATATCACTAATGAGCGGCTGGCTTTCCTATTCAGGTTTCGCCAGGCCTTACATCTTTTTTAAAATAAAGAATAGCAGCTTTCCAGTTTTCCTCTATCTACACTCGGTGAGACTGACAGCGAGCGCCTGCAACAGCAGGTATGTAATAATAGGTTTAGTAAAATGTTACAGCCTTATGAGTCAGAATTGATCGCTAATAATAGTATGGCTCTTTCCATTTAGATTTTGCCAGGACTTTTATCCATAAGAATATAAAGGGCAGTTCCCCTGCTTCTCATACAAACCTGTGAGACGTCGGGCAAACCCTTTTTATAGCAGGTATGTCTGCAGAAGCTTTTCATGCTATAAGCCGGTGTAACAGCATGCCAGATGTTGACTTACTTTAATCTTTAGAAAAAACTTTTTCAATATTAAGACAACAATCTACAAAAGACTCTCATAGAGAACACTAATTCCAGTTATATATTCCAAGTTCCCATAGTAGGTGTAGATCCAATATAGGTACAAGTCCCCTTAGCCTTGGCACTAAACATTAGCCGGATATACCATGGGAATAGATAGAAGAACCTTTCTTTTTAACATATTCGCAGGAACATTTCTCAAAATCCTTGTTATAACGACTGTCCAACAATTAGAGTGCCATTATCTACACAGCTGAGAATTGCTAACTTCGAGAATCGCTAACTTCTAGGAATCATCTGCATAGGTAAGAATGCCTACCATTAACCTCTGTTTCCAAGAAGTGTAGACCCTAGTTTAAATGAAGGCCCTAGTATGTCTTCGAGTTCTGAACCAAGGTAGAACTTCCATCAATAAGAGTGCCATTATCTGCTCAGCTGAGAATCACTAACTTCGAGAATCGCTAACTCCCAGGAAACTTTTGCATATGTAAGAATGTCTACCATTAACCTCTGTAGTTAATAGTGAAGACACAGGAACCCACAGGGAGCCTAGTCTAAATGAAGGCCCTAGTATGTTTACGAGCTCTAGACCAAGGTATAACTTCCCTTAACAAGTGGATATAGAGACAGTCAGATAGTGCATATGTAGATACATAGCTCCCCTAAAGGTGACACTATTAAATTAGAAGGTGACAGGGAGGATGTATAGATCCATACATCGACTCTTTTACTCTGTTATAGTGAGTGTTAAGGTATTCTCTCATAATAATACTATTCAATATGTTCATCAATTAGGTTGCATTGAGGATAATGTGAATATTGTATAGATGACAACATGTATGCGTGTATAATTGTATGCATATCTATTGTAGGGTATCTGTACAGACCCTTAAGTACGACAGACAACCAAGAAATGTCTTGACAAAGGTGGACTCCATTCTCGTCCTGAACCACCGAAACGCGTCAACGCCAATTCTTTGTACAATTTAAGCCTCTTCCTCCTATGTTTACATTGAAATTAATTGTGGTGATACATAGGTGTGAATATTCGACAGCTTTAAATGTACCAATTGTATTTTACAAGTTTTGTGTTTTACACTTTTTGTCTGTCTTTTCAATTGTGCAGGCCACAATAGATTGTGTTATTAATTGTATGTCTTTTTTTAACCATTTGTTTAGACAAACATGATATGTATAGGTATGAAATGACTTGTTGTTGTTTTTATTCTTAATTTCATAATAAATTTGTTGTATTTTATATTTTCGTGATTGCACTAGTCTTGACTATAGAGTGTACCTTGAGGCTATGTTTTAGCTTTTACTGTATTTTTCTCAAGGGAATATTTCTTTCTTGGGTTAGATAACCCCATTTCCCTTGACTGTACTAAGGAGTTCCTCTCTCTTTTTCAAACACTTTGTGGGAAGACACCCCGGACCAGACCCTGGGGGGACCACTGACTGTACCCCCGACCCTCGTTCCTTGAGGGTATCAGTACACGTCCGCACTTTGGAACTAATGGTCCTTCTGACCTGTTTGGTGAGAATTTTCCTTACTCCCCCCCCCATTGCTTTCTTTTGTTTTGTTGTCCCCCTGCGGGCTTACGGGGTTTGGGGGGGAAAAGTTGTATGGGTGGGCTTTTGAGGGAGGCGGGGAAGTTGGGAACCGGGGAGTTGGTGGTGGTGACCAAGAAGTGTGCATGTGGATGGATGTCAAATGGTGGCCTGCTGGGGTTATGCCTTTAGACCCAATAGTTCTGGACTCGCAGAGAGTGTGGTGGCTGAGAGCGGAGGAGAGGAGCCTGGGGAGGTCGGGGGGACACACGCCTGCCTGGGCTGGACTCTTTGCAGTTGTTTGTGGTTGGAGATGCTAGCACGACAAGCCGTTTGGCTGCCCTGGTCGGTGAGGGATGTGAGATGTCTTTCCTGTATGCAGATAGCGGGGGTGAGGATTTCATTGTGTAATGCCGCTAACTATAGGTACATGGAATGTGAAGGGCTTGAATTCCCCGCAGAAGCGCCAAAAAGTTTGGAAGTATGTGCTCGATCACCAGCTGGACGTGGTGGGTCTCCAGGAGACACACCTGGCGTGCAAGGATGAATTGCGCCTCAAACATAAAAACGTTCCCCTTATTTACAGGTCATCGGCTACCACGAAGCATAGAGGGGTGGCTCTTCTCTTCCGTCTGCCCTTCACTTTCAGCCCATGGGGGTGCACAGAGATAAGGAAGGTCGTTGGCTGATGGTCAAGGGGTTGTTGCATTATAAAATGTGCACCTTTGTGGTAGTGTATGCTCCGAATGCAGGCCAGAATGGCTTCCTCCAGGATCTGATGCGAGGGGTGGATGACTTTGTGGAGGGCGCCTTGTTTTTGATGGCATGTTATAAGGGAATGGATAGCTCTCATAACCAGCGTTCGGACACTGGGGTGTTCTCAGCTGAAACGCAGCACCTGATAGGAGACTTGGGGCTGGTGGATGGGTGGCGGTCTCTCCATCCCCAATCCTGGGACTACACCTTCTTCTCTCATGTCCACCACACCTATTACCGCCTGGACCACTTTTTTTGAGCCAGTCCCAGAGGGGATGTTCGCGACGCCCGAATGTTCCCACTCTCGGTCTCTGATCACAGCTTACACGAGCTCTGTTTGCGCTGGTCGGCAAGGGGTGACGGGCAACGCAAATGGTACTTCCCAGCCTCGCTTATTCGGGATGAGACTTCCTGTAAGGAATTGCGCACGGCCATACGAGAATTTTTCGATCTTAATCCTGTGGCCGATACATCAACCTTCACCACATGAGACGCCTTTAAGGCGTCAATGAGGGGCACCTGCTTGGCCCTCAATGCCAATCTTAATAAGCTGAGACGTAAGGAGCGTGAGGAGTTGGAGAAGGAACTCGATGTTCTTGAACAAGAGCATAAACAGAACCCTTCCAGGTTGACCCTTCGCCCATTGACGGCGACTCGGGGGAAACTTAGAGCTAACTATAACAACAGAGCAGAGCTCACTCTACTTAAACTCCGGCGCCTCTCCTATACCCATGGGAACAAAGTGGGGAGACACCTGGCTCGCCAGCTCCGGGATAAACGGGAACGGGAGTATATAGGAGGTGTTCAGGATGCTGCGGGGATCCTGCACCATCGGGATGAGGACAAGGCTGACCTCTTCGGACACTTTTATGCAGCGCTCTATAGAGGGGAAGCCTCTGACCCTGATAGCCAACAAGCTTACCTGAGTGGCCTTCCGCTTCCCCGGGTTTCCCAGGAATGGAATGGATTACTCGAGGCCCCGTTTACTAGGGAGGAGGTCATGGATGCTATTAAAAATCTGAAACCCCATAAGGCACCCGGGCCAGATGGCTATACTGCTCTATTCTATCAGACCTTCGCATCGGAGGTGAGCGACTTTCTGGTTTCCCTTTTTAATACCATGGCGGAAACTGGGGAGACATCGGGCTCCATGGCCGAGGCCGTAATCTCGGTTATCCCCAAACCGGGAAAAGACCCCGTCCAAATGCTCCTCATACCGACCGCTAGCCCTCCTCAATATCGACGCCAAGTTGTATTCCTCCATCATTGCGGGAAGGCTCCAGGACCTGATGCCAGCACGCATTCATCCAGATCAATCTGGTTTCATCAAGGGCCGCCAAACCCATGATGACACGAGAAGACTCATCCATCTGATTGAGAAGGCCAATAGGTTCAGGATCCCGGCGGTTCTAGTAGGCCTTGACGCCGAAAAAGCCTTCGATTGGGTGGACTGGGGCTTCTTATTTCGTACTTTGGCCGCCTTCGGCTTTTCCACTAAATTCCTCTCGATGGTGAGAGCGAATTATAGCAGCCCCCGCTCACGGGTGGCAGTGAATGGCCATCTCTCTGCGTTCTTCTCTCACTCGCGTGGCACCAGGCAGGGATGCCCCCTCTCCCCTCTGCTCTTCGCCCTGAGTATTGAGCCTCTGGCACTTGCTGTGCGTGAGCATGAAGAGATACGTAGACTCCCATTCTCAGGAGAGCAACATAAGATTACCCTTTTTGCCGATAACGTCCTCCTCTCTTTCAAGGACCCGGCCCACTCTCTCCTGCACGTCCAACGGGTTCTTCTTCGCTTCGAGGAGGTGGCGGGCTTCAAAGTAAACTATGATAAGTCATTTGTCCTTAATCTTACACTTCCCTCAGCAGAGGTGGAAAGATTGCAGCCACTCACGCCCCTGTCGTGGGCCCCCCACTCCATCCTGTACTTGGGAGTTTGGCTGACTCCCTCGATTGGGCAGTTGTATTCAGCAAACTTCCCCCAGTTGTTGGCGCAAACCCGGGCTGACCTGGAGCGCTGGAAGCCGAAATACATATCATGGCTGGGTAGAATCCACGCACTTAAAATGGTTATTCTCCCCAAATTCTTATATCTCTTCCAGGCGCTCCCTATACCGCTGGAGACTGACTTCTTCCGGCGTCTCAAGACCCAGATGCTACGGTTCATCTGGCAGGGGGGTAGAGTGCGGTTCTCCTTTGCTACACTCCGCCGGCCGCGGAAGGAGGGAGGAGTGGGCCTTCCCGACATACATTTATACTACAAAGCCGCACAACTGCGGGTCATAGTGGAGTGGTCCCAACAATTATCGGAGAAACACTGGGTGCACATGGACAGAAGTGTAGCGGGAAGATCGATTTGGGATTTGGCGTGGAAACCCAAAAAGGACAGACCTAAGAACGCATACATTAGTACCCCCACCGGCACTACCCTCAAGGTCTGGGACACGGTGACTGGAGATGACCGCTGGACTTCGTTCCCCTCCCCCTTCACACCACTACACTTTAACCCGGCCTTCACACCGGCACTTCAAGAAGGGCCCTTCGATGTTTGGAGAGAAGGGGGATGCCGCGCTCTCACGCACCTGTTCCATGGCCATGCCCCACTTACCTTTGACAACTGTATGTGGGACTACGGAGTGCCGATGTCCGAGCGCTTCCGACATATTCAGCTGCTCTCTTGGGCCACGTCCTCTGCAGTCCACGCCAGGGCCACGAGACCGCCCTCCATCTTCGAAGCTTTTCTATTGCGAACCTCCTCTATGAAAGGAGTCATCTCCTTCCTCTATGGCCTTTTACTTACTTCTGCAGTGTCACCTCGCCCACAGTACATGGGTACATGGGAAGACCTCCTTGGACGAGACATCTCAGATGGGGAGTGGTCGCGCTTGTGGCGGGACATCGCCGTGCATAACCACTCGGTGGAACTCGGAGAGGCCCACCTCAAGACTCTCATGGATTGGTATTTATACCCTGCCAAGTTACACCGCATCTTCCCGACCTCCTCTGACAGATGCTGGAGAGGCTGTGGCTTGCTTGGTGATTTCTGCCACATTTGGTGGGACTGTCCGATCATCCGCCCATACTGGGAGGAGATTTTGTCCCATATCCGAGAGATACTAGGATATCCTGTGCTCCATGGCTTATATACTGCTGGGTCTTCGGGACCCGGAGCTCGAACACCAAACCCGAACAGACAAGAAGATACTATGGTTGTGTCTTGGAGCTGCAAAACTCACTTTGGCAGTGGCCTGGAAGACGCAGAAGGCCCCGGCGATCTCCCTGTGGCATGCGAGGTTGTGGAAGCTGCTGAGCATGGAACGGATGGTGGACATTTTCCTAGGTCACTTCAAGAACTTTATGTTTCGCTGGGCTCCCTTGGTGCGCTTCCTCTCCAAAGGTCTACCATCCGGAGTTTGTCCTGCCACGATTCGGTCACTTCATTTGTTTCAAGTCTGAATGTTATAACCGGAATGACTGCTAGAATGAATGATGTCACCACCACTGGGGGGGAGGGGGGAGGGGCGAGTTCTTTTTTGTTCCTTGTTCTTTTGCGACATTCTTCCTGATGATTGAGGCACGCAGGCTAAACGCAACAGGTGGTGACTTTGGAATAGGCTGGGGGTCCGGTCCTGTAGGCAAGCGATTATGATGGGTTTGAACCCCGAAAATACTGTTTTAAATATAAAACTCACAAAATTCATTCAGCTAGCATACCGTAGTTTTAATCAAAATGGGTCCTGCTAATGCGCGCCCCCTACTACTTTTAATCTTTAATGCACTTTGTAATCGATTTTAATTTTAATGGGGGATGAAATTTAATTTTAATATAGAGGTTTAGGAATGCCGGTTGTCTTTTACACGTATGGTACCATCGACAATGGGTATATTATAAAAGTGCTGATGAGAAAAGTTTCCTGCACAATATGCTTTAAAGCTATCCTTTCTCTTATTACTACAACCCCGTGTTTTTATTTTCCTCTTAAATTGCTATGGAACAAGGAGGTCCAAGAGTGGATAACCTCTACTTTTATTACGGCTGGGTAATTGACTGTTACTTGTTTTCTCTTCGCTTTTTAACAGTTGCTATACAATGTGAACTTTGTAATTCTTTTAAAGATATATGTTTATATCTAAATAAAGATATTTTTGATTTGATTTGAGTTGGTGACTTTACGGTTGCCATCCTACCAAACTGCGCGTTCTTCCCCGCTTTGTCTGATGCCCTGCGATTTATTTCAAGTAATACCAGGATACTTCTGCTATTTTTTGGACTGTTCCAACGAGCTGAATGGACTTTGCGCTATTGCCTATAATGCCCTGGATCATGCCTTCCCCGATTGCCCCCTGTGTGGGAAGTTGTGCGGAATTGTCGCACTCTTTATTTCTTTGTGTCCTCTTTACTTAAAACACAAATAAAGGTTTTACAAAAAAAGAGATGAATGAAGCTTTACCCTAATGCTTCTCCATCAGTATACATTGTGTCCGAATGTAATAAAGAATTTGTGACTAACATTAAAAAAATGTATCCTAGTGTATTTGATGAAAAACTTGGAGAGTATATAGATTTTAAACATAAAATTATACTCAAGGATAGTGCGATTCCTGTAAGACACAGAGTACGTAATGTACCTCTGGCTTATCGTGACAAATTAAAAGATATGTTAAAAGGATTAGTTCAAAATAAGGTCATTGAACCCATAGAGTCTTCACCCTGGGTTTCTCCGGTAGTCCTTTCGCTTAAAAGTAACGGGGATCTTCGGCTGTGTGTCGATCATCGCAGTCTTAATAAGGAAATTTGGACGGATAGACATCCTTTACCCAATATACACGAATTAATTTCTACATTGTCTGGGGCTTGCATTTTCTCAACATTGGCTTTAGCTAGTGCATACCACCAGGTGAGGTTGCATGAAGATTCCAAATGCTTAACTGCATTTATAACGCCGGAGGGCATGTGCCAATTTATAAGGATGCCTTTTGGTTTGGAGAGTGCTGCATCTGTGCTCCAAAGACTTATGAAAGAGGTTTTAGAAGGTTGTTCTGGGGCAATAGCTTTTCAGGATGATATATTAATTTATGGGAAAATTGTCAGGAACATGACAGCAATTTGAAGATGGTCTTACAAAGCATACAGAAGAAAGGCTTAACTCTCAAATACTCCAAATGTAAATTTAGACAGACAAAAGTTGAATATTTGGGGCATGAGATATCTTGCGAGGGTATTAAACCTAAGTTTAACCATGTTGCTAGCATTTCAAAAGCACCTGCACCAGTTAATAAGGATCATTTGTACTCTTTTTTGGGTTTAACTGAATTTTATAGCAAATGTATCCAAAATTATGCTTCAAAGGTTTTTGATCTGAGACTGTTGTTAAAAAAATGCAAAATTTGAGTGGGGAAAAAACCAACAACTAGCTTTTGATATACTCAAAAAAGAGATTGTTTCTGCACCTTTTTTGAAACCATCACTGTTGGAGAAGAATGTATTGTAGCAGTGGATGCGAGTGGCACAGGTTTAGGTGCAGTTTTAATGCAAAAAGGTAATGGAATTGAGCACATTGTCTCCTATGCATCTAGATCATTGCGTGGGGCGGAATGTAATTATTCTACTATTGAAAGGAAATTATTAGCTTGCACTTGGGCTGCACAACATTTTCGTCAATTCTTATGGGGCACCAAATTCTGCTTAAGAACAGATCATAAACCGCTAATTAACATGTTAGCTGCGGGAGGTGGAAGAACATTAACAGCACGTTTGGCACGTTTAGCTGCTAAGTTGCAAGAATTTCAGTGTACTGTTGAATATATTCCAGGTCGTTTGAATGTACATGTGGACTGTATGTCCTGGTTGCCTTTGCCCTATGTTCTGGATTCTGATAATAGTGTGGAAGAATGTGTAGATGTGGCTTATACCATGGAGGATGTGTGTGCAGTCTCTGTCTCCGGAGTTGTTTCTGAGGAGGATTGGAAAAGAGCTATGATCAAGGATTATGTTTTGAGTAAAGTGATTGAATATTTACAAAAGGGTTGGCCTGAGGAGAGGAAATTGATTGGAGAGCTGAGTTCATTTTTTAATATCAAGGATGAACTTATGTACTCACAGGATATTGTTACTGGAGGTGACAAAATTGTTCCTCCATGTGGTATTAGAGAGGAATTAATGACTATTGCACATGAAGGACATATGGGTATGTCCTGTACCAAGAGACGTTTAAGAGAATTTCATTGGTGGCCTAGTATAGACAACGTGGTAGATAGGTGGGTTAGAGAGTGTGAACCTTGCTTAAAGAGTGACAAATCTGTTAAACCCTTGTCTGTTGATGTAACTCCTATTGAGTATTTGGAGGGGCTATGGAACAAGTTAGGAATTTACATCATTGGTCCTTTGTGCCTTCCTACTTCTAAAGAAGTATTTGCTTTGGTTCTAATAGATTATTTCTCTAAATGGCCTGAGATTAAGGTTGTGGACAGAATTACGTCTTCTCAAGTTATTGAATTTTTAGATAATGTGTTTTCTAGGGAAGGCTTACCTCATGAACTTATTTCTGACAATGGTACACAATTCACCAGCAAAGAAATTGAATTATTTTTGAAGGAATATGGGATTGTGCATAAAAGAGTTTCAAATTAAAATCCCCAGGCAAATGGTCAAGTCGAGCGTTTTAACAGGGTTGTCAAAGAATCTATCCAGTTAGCTGTGAAGAGTAGTATTGACTGGAGGGAAGCATTACGGGCCACCTTACTTACTTATCGTATTTCTCCTAATTCGGTAACTGGATGTTCTCCTTTTGAGATGCTAAGGGGTCGCAAGCCTGGCTCCAAACGTATGCCTTGGTGGTTGGAAAGTAACAAGTTGCATGATTCTGTGTTAGATTTCTCACAGGTGAGGGAACGTGTCAAGAAATACCAGGAAAAAAATTATAAATATAGATTTAAGCATCAAGTGAGAAATCAAAGGGTTCATGTGGGTGATTTGATACGGGTGAAACTTGGAGGGTCAAACAATAGGAGGTGGATGAGGTGGTCTGATCCTATTGAGGTTTTTACCAAAGCTGTAAGAGTTAAGGATGGGAAAATATGGAACTTTAGACGTGTATCCATGTATAAAGCTAAAGATGTTGTTGGATAACCTCAGTTGAAGGTGAAGCATTCAATGAATGTATATGATGAAGATTCTCAAAATTTCTTTGACACTTTTGATGTTTTAGAGCACACTTCAAATTGTTCTGATAAGAATAATGTTGAATCTACCTCGTTTACAAATGTAGAGCAAAATGGAGATGTTCCTTTAGAAGGTACTCAAGTTCGTGACAAACAAATATGTGAACCTAGACGAAGTTCTCGAGTTAAAAATTTACAGGTAAAATTGAAAGACTTTGTGAGATTCTGAATTCCTTATATATTAGTTTATGTTTTCTTTGTTTTTTTTTCTGAAGGGGGGAGGTGTCTTGTATTCATTATATTTACTATTTGCTTACTTTAGAACATGTTCTGAATTCTTACTTCTGTGTTCTGTGTTGGGACGTTCGATGGATGGGCTGTTGTTGGGCATTGAAGATTGGAACCTGGAGTTGAGTGGTTGTTAAGCTGTTTTCTCTATACCCATTAAATACTCATCAGTATTTACCTATGTGTCATTGTGATGATTATATCATGCATCAAACCGGGAAAAGGGGTGGTCTTGGAGCTAAAAGATTTTCTATTATATGGTGCAGGTCAGGCCCAGTCTAAGCAGCCATCCATCCCTCTGAGGTTTGTTAAGTACAGGGTCTGCTTTGACATGGGCGAGCTGGCCCAGACTATGGCACCAACTTTTAGAGGCGCACACTGACTTGTCTGCATGAAGGTTGTGCATGCTAATGTTTCCCTCTGACTGGACTCCAGTGATTTTCCTGAACTGTTTTTAAAAAATTTTCTTTTAATATGCTGCAGGCACTGTGTTTAGTACGTATTTATTACTATTATTCCTCCCCCTTTCCCTGTCATCCTCTGCCATCCCACAGGTTCACACCCCCTTACCCCACACCACCACCATGTCACAGTGAGATAGAGGTAATAGTGGGTTCTTCTGGTGAGTGGGGAAAGAAGCAGACAGGTTTGTGTTCAGAGGCAGTCACTGGCGTGTGAGTAGAAACGGGGCCCTGCTGTATACTGCTTTAGTGATTACTAGCAGCAACCTGTGCGCCAAATGTATTCCGCCCAAGGCGCCATCTGAGCAATAAGGCCGGCTTTGATTACGTACCATTAAATTGGGGGTTAGTAATACCCATTATTTACAGTGTTTACAAGTGGTAGATGACTAATTATATACAACTGCTTTAAAAAGCAAGTTCACGTTGCAGTTCCAATACTTGAAGTTCTTACTTTATAACGGAAACAAAGTAGCAACTCTACAAGTGCCAGAAAAACAGACTTGAGCCACTTGGGCCTCTTGAGTCAGCTGGAGAGAAAACACAGCAGCATCATAAACAGCGTATATACGTTCAGGTGGAAAATATGCATTGTGACGGCGTGCGTGTTTCTGTGTCTGCGCATGTCATTGTGATGAGTATTCCTAAGTTCTGGGCATGCGCATTACGTTGTTAAACCTGATGTCGAATCCTTCATTTTCACTTCCGGGACTACATTCCTCCAACTTCTGGTTGCAGGGGAACAGCTCCTTACCTGCAGACTATTAGCCCCCTCACAGATTCCGGCAGCTCGCCCACCCTTCGTCCGCTAGGTGTAGGCTTAGCCAGGGGAGGGATGTACCAGCAGGAGTCGGACCAGGTGAGTGCAGAACCGAGAACTTTGGGGAAGATTATCGCCCTCACAGGGTGCGTTTAAATAGGATATTATTCTTGTTTCTGCCAGTATTTGCAGTTTTGGGCCTAGGAAAAGTTTGGACTAATTGATGTAAACTACATGAATGTTAATACTACTGACCCACAATACACTTTAGCTACTGAATTATCACAGTGCATGTGATTTATAGTATGAGGTTGCAACTTTATATGGTGATTAAGTAAGCCACAGCACAGAAGGCTGTACAGACCACATCTTATGGCTCCAGTGAATCAGTATTAAAAATAGTGCCGCAGACATCCCTTCACACAGCTATTAGCTGGCTCCATGTCGTGAAGGTGAGCTTAGGTTTGAGCCAGCAGGGCTACGAAGGTTCGGACAATGCATTCTCACATAGCCATTATTAATATTAATATATACATACAATATATATACAATACAACAATAGTATATTAATATTAACATACAAAGCACATAGTGGTCGAAGTGGGGGAAAAAAAGTAGGGGATCTGTGGGCGGAGAATCAGAGGGTGGGAATAACCTGAGGATTGGATCAGTGGGCGGAGTTAGAGGTGTGGCCAGGATGCGCAAAACATCCCAATCTTTAGTATTTGTGTGGCATTTCACTGACCAGTTACAGCTTAGTATGTTATGTAAATCAACCAATGGATACACATGATTATTTAACGATTAATATGAGCTATCGACATTAGAAATATATTCCACTTTGTGAATTTATTTTAATCACAGAATGTCCCAAAAATGCTTAAAAGTGGAAGCACGAGCCATTTGTTTCCGAGCCATGAAGGTTCTGTTCTGTCGTCAGCAATATACACAGAGACAATCAATTTTACGTGTGTAAATGACTGTATAGGAAATGTTACATAAGACAAAGGACTGCAAGGTGTAGGAGTTACATGATAACCATACTAGTAGACAGTATAGTTTAATAGTGATTGGCCTGGAGAAACACAAACTCAGAATTTAAAACTTAATACCATTATTGGCGGTTCTCTTTAAAAATCATTATTGATTTGTATCAAAAATAACACTTTTGGGGGCGTGGCCAAGATGGCGGCTCGGTAGGACGTGCTCCGCGGAGGCTCCCCGCACCCGATCCCCCGACCGGGATTTTGAGCGGACCTACCCCCCTACCGAGCCAGCCACCGACGGCGGACAGTGACCGGAGCGCCAACTGAGCAGCCAGGGCCGGGGCAAGGCTCCGAAACAGAGTGGGGTGCCGCGGAGCGGAGGCGCTGCTCGCAACGGCCTAAAGGTGCGAAAACCGAGGTCCTGGCCCCGGCGCTCAACTGAGCAGAGGGGCCTCTCACGGCGATTCCAGCACCGGCGCTGCAGCGTCGGAGGTTCTGGCGGCGAGCGAGGAGGCTCAGGTGCGGAGCCTGCCCGCAGAGGACGGCGGGCCCACCAGCAGGGAGGTAGATCGAGGGGCGCCTGGTCCGCCGGCGCCTGGCCCTACGCAAGACCCCGGCTTGGGTCTAGTCATAGGAGGTGCGGCCGCAATGATCCGGACGGCCTGAGCCTGCAGGTACGCAGCAATTGGCGGGTGAGGACGGAGGCAGCAGCGGACCAGAGGCGCGTATCTCAGGTGGGGTTGAGAGCGGGAGACCCCTCGTTGCACCCAGGAGCTGACGCGAGGGCATAGCGGACCCCAGGAAGAGAGCAGCGGTCCCGGGACACCAGGCCTCACGCAACCCCCCGGCTTGGGCCTAACGGCCGGAAGAGGCACTGTAGCTGGTGACGTGAAGGAGCTGCGATGGCGGCGAACAGCGGGGGCGGCTCTGGGAGCGTGCCCACGAGCCCCCCAGACCCAACGACCGATGAGAGACTTTGCGGGGCCCGATTAAGTGCAGCATCACACGAAGCGGCGCTCAGAGACCCAGCGGAGCCCGACCACCGGTGAGTGCGGGAGAAGGGGTACCCCCACAGTGGAGAAGAGGGATTAAGGATCGCCAGACGAGTCAGGAGGGGTCGGGGCCACGGACCACAGCGGAGCGGACGGCCCGGTCGCCGTAGGTGCCGCCTGGCCGGCCCGCTGTCCACGAACTCTGAGCTCCTGGAGCGGGGGTCGAGTGGAGCAGGGTCTCCGCGGCATCTGAGAGGAGCTCTGGGGGGGCCCGGGTTAATTGGTCAGGCCGCAGCACTGTCTAAAGAAGGGCCCAGCAAGCGGCGGCGGACTGCAGTAGTGTCCGGCACAAAGGAGTGGCAGCTTGGGGAGTTCAGCAGAGGCCTGGAGGGTCGACTTCGGACGCCATAGCCCCCGGAGCGCAGAGGCAGGGGCTGCAGCGAGAAGGTCTACAACAACGTCTCGTGGGACCTGAAGACCGGAGGAGCGCGGCTTCCGCGGAGCCGAGACACTGTGCGGACGCAGGTCGACCCCTTCCCCCCGGACTGTACACACCGTGGACTTCCTACGGTCCCGACAGGGGCAGCACCCCAACCGGGGCCTCCGGCCGGAGACAAGGTGCGATATGGCGTCCAACAATCGCAAAGGAAACTGCACCATCTCCGATATGCTGACCAAGGGGACTTCTAAGGTCGACAAGAGCCCGGACAAGCTGGCTCAAGTGCCCCCCCCCCCCCCCCCCCCCCTCAAGGGGAAAGACCACACGGAAGGCGAGACCCCGGCGACCAAAGCATTCATGGAAGCCCTCTTCACCTCTCTTAAAGAGGACATCCAAACCTTCCGGCAAAAAATGACAGGGGAATATAAAGAACTCCGACGAGATGTCGATGATCTGGGGGAAAGAGTAGCCACGAATGAGCTCTCGGGTCAAGCCAGAAGTGAGGAAATAGAGCTCCTCCGACAGGAGATCGTTCGCCTCCACGACCAACAAACGGACCTTCAATCTCATACGGAGGACCTGGAAAACCGCTCAAGGTGCAACAACATTTGCGTTCGAAATGTGCCACTCAAGGTGGAGGGAGACGACATGGCAGGATACCTACAGGCATTATTCCGGATGGTGCTAGAGGAGGCCGATGACTTCGTGATCCGTATCGACAGAGCACATCGAGTGGGCCTGGCTCGCCGGACTCAGGGTCCCCCCCGGACATCTTGGCCTTCCTGCCGGACTACCCCCTGAAGGAACGCATACTGAAGGCGGCGCGTCTCAAACAGCCCCTTCGCTTTCAAGACCACGCAGTGGAACTATTCCAAGATCTGTCGGCAATCACCCTACAGAAACGGAAGTCATTCAAGGTTGCCACCGCCTTCCTACGCAAAGAGGGGGTCCCCTACTCCTGGGGACACCTATTTCGCCTCATCTTCAAGTGGAATGGAGCCCTACACCAGCTGCGCTCCTTACAAGACACCTGCCCCTTACTGGGCATCCCACATGAGGAGACTCCACCGGACAATATTGACGAGGGGCGGTCGTCTGGGACTGCATCCGGATCCCCTCGAACGGCTCGTGACGGCTGGCAAAAAGTACGAAGGGGCAGACCACAAAAGAAAAACCTCAAGCCTAATCCCGAAACAGTGGCACAGGAACAGGCTGCAGCGATCCAAGAGGTCTCCAAGGACACTGGTGCCGAATCATGAGATGACTACGGCGACGGTCGACATCAGCTAAGTTGTGGCACCTGGTTGGGGGGAGGGTCGGGGGGCAGTGAGCCGCCTCTACCACACACCCATACATTGAGAGGCCTGGGACAATGTTCACCTGTTGGGGTTTCGGGTTTGAACGGGGGGGGTAGGGGTTGGGGGAAGTTGGGGTTAGGGTGGGAAAGGATGGGGACCAGAGTTGGATGGGAGAGTCAGGGTTGACGCCGGGCGAGAGGGAGGACGGACAATCTGCCGCCCGGAGGGTTGTTTGGGATTGGGATGGGGTTCAGTTTGGCCGGGGGGACAGGGGTGGGAGGCCCCGGAATGTTCGTTCCAGAGAGGCGGGACAAGCGGGGATCCGAGGGGGCTATGTACAGAGGTTTGTGGCGATAGACACGAGAGCTCGAGGGCGCATCTGGTGCAGGCAAAGTGGTAGCGGGGCAGGGCCTAATTCCCCGAATGGAATCTGACACTTTGCAGGTCCTAAATCTCAACGTTAAGGGCCTCAATAACCCAATTAAGCGGCAGGCGGTGCTCTCATACTTAGAGAACTCCGGCGCGGCAGTTTGCCTCCTACAGGAGACACATTTGCTGGCAAAGGACTGGCATCGTATGCGGTCCATGGCCTTCCCGACACAAATTTATTCCTCCACTATGGAGAAAAAAAGCGGGGGTGGCCATTTTGTTCGCTAAGCACTTCAAGGGCCAGGTACGGGACAAGGTGGCAGAAATAAAGGGCAGGCTGCTAGCGCACACTGTTAGCATTGGTAATGTGGAATTTACAGTGGGATCCATTTACGCACCCAACACTAAGCAAGAACCGTTCCTCACGGGGGCGTTGTCAGAGGTTCTGGGGGCTGCGACCAAGTACACACTGGTGGGAGGGGACCTAAATCTGGTGATGGATAATGCGTTAGACAGGTCGGGACACAGATTTGGTGACTCCGGCGCTCTCTCTACTGAAGGGAAGCGCTTGCTCGCCAGCAGGGGCTTCCGGGATGTATGGAGGGAGGTACACCACACAGCACCGGGGTACACCTTTTACTCACACGTTCATTGGACATATGCCAGGATAGATCACTTCCTTGAATCGGCAGATATGGCCCCTATGGTAAAGGATGTGGAGGTCACCCCAGCGGCCCTGTCCGATCACGACGCAATCCTACTACACCTGCAAGTCCCCCGCATTCACTCTGGCAAGGGTAGGTGGCGGCTCAGGGAGTCCCTGCTCACGCGTAAAGGGGTCACGCAGCAACTCTCCCAGACTATTTCAGACTACCTTGGCAGGAAGGACACAGGTGAGGTAGCCATGCCCGCGGTATGGGGGGCACTAAAGGCAGTGGTCAGAGGGGAGCTGATGGCGATTTCGGCCGCCGATAACATGATACGAAAAGAAAGGCGCCAGTAATTAACCGCACAGGTACTAGAACTCGAGCGAGTGCATTGTCGGACGGGGGCCCCCAGGATTTTGCGCCAACTGAAGGCTGCCAGAGCGCAGCTTGCAAGTCTTGACTTGGACAGGGTAGAATATGCGGCACCACGCCTCAAGCATACTTATTATGTGGGGGGAGACAGGACCGGTCGCCTGCTGGCCAGCAAACTCAAAGCGCAAACAGTCAAGGCCAAGGTGCAAGTCATACGCGAGGACGACGGACATGAGCACTACGAAGACGAGCACATAGCCGAGGCTTTCAGGGCATTTTACGCCAAGCTGTACGAGGCCGAACCGGCCTCGGAGGAAGAGGTCGGAACAGAGTATTTGAATGAGGCCAACGTGACCGCACTGAATGGTGCGAACTCCGAGGCGCTAGACGCTCCCATCCGCCTGGAGGAGGTGGTGTCTGCCATCGCGCGCCTTAAACCACTCAAGGCGCCAGGCCCAGATGGGTTATCCGCCGGCTTTTACAAAACCTTTTGCCACCTTCTGGCCCCAGTGTTGACAAAACTCTTTAACTCGTTTCGAGGCCCGGGCTCGATCCCGCAAGAGATGCTCGAGGCAGACATAATCGTCCTACCAAAACCCGGAAAAGACACCTCTAAATGCGCGGCTTACCGGCCGATATCGCTTCTGAATGTTGATCTGAAGCTTTTTACCGGAATCTTAGCTGCAAGGCTAGGGCCATGTCTCCCAGGCATAATTGAACCAGACCAGGCGGGTTTTATACCCTCACGTCAATGCGCAGACAACATCAAACGCCTGTTGCACGTCATCGATAAAGCCCACTACAACGATTCGGATGCTGCCCTGCTGTCGGTCGACGCTGAAAAAGCATTTGACAGAGTGGACTGGACCCACCTCGATAGGACACTGTCGAGATTTGGGCTTGGGGAGAGATTCAGAGCCTGGGTGGCCAGCTGTTACGCGGCCCCCGTGCAACTATCAGGGTGAACGGGACGGGCTCCAAGCCACAGGACATCCGGCGGGGCACGAGGCAAGGCTGCCCTCTATCGCCGATGTTGTTCGCCCTGTACATGGAACCATTTGCCCAACGAGTGCGAGATAACCGGAACATCAAGGGCATCACCTTCGGAGGCGAGGAGCAGACCATCAGCTTGTACGCAGACGACATTCTGGTCGCTGTTGAGAACCCGAGGGTCTCGATCCCAGCATTTCTGCAGGAAATGGAGCAGTTTGGGAAGGTCTCGGGCTTTAAGATGAACATCCAGAAGTCCGTGATCCTACCACTGGGGTCCAATGCGCGACAGCCTAATAGAGGGTCGCTCCGGATCGGAGGGCTACAAGGACGGCTGGAACTACCATACTTAGGAATAGACTTGTCCCCCTCGACAGCCCAAATGGTGGAAAATAACTATACCAAGCTCTTTCACCGCGTCCAAGGAGATTTCTTCCGATGGCGACACCAACCGTTGTCATGGCTAGGCCGGGTGGCAGCCGTCAAGATGTCTGTGCTGCCGAGGGTGCTATACCTGTTCTAGACCATCCCGGTCACTCCTCCACTGGGCATGATTAAAAAGCTGCAAGACGCCATACAGCAATATGTCTGGGCCGGGAAACGCCCTAGAATGCGGCGCAACCTCATCTCACGGTCACAAGCCGAGGGGGGGCTAGGGGTCCCTGACCTGCATCGTTTCTTCCAAGCCACCCAGCTACGCTACCTCCTAGAGTGGTCCAGACCGACCTCAGAGAAAAGGTGGCTCTTTCAAGATAGGGCGATGGCGGGTATGCCACTCTGGCGAGTCCCATTCCTGGCAGGACGAGACAGACCGGCATATATCAAGAAATCCCCCATCACCAGGACACTCTTACAAGTGTGGGACGCAGTAGCAACAACTAGAGATCTCACCTCCTTCCCGTCGCCGATGACACCCCTTTTTGATAACCCGGCGTTCGTCCCCTGGACGGCCCCTGGCGCCTTTTCTCAGTGGTG
This sequence comes from Lissotriton vulgaris, assembly GCF_964263255.1. NCBI lineage: Eukaryota > Metazoa > Chordata > Amphibia > Caudata > Salamandridae > Lissotriton > Lissotriton vulgaris. Next base: position 1,098,829,343 of record NC_141685.1, on the reverse strand, counting down.
ATCTACAAAATGTAGTTCGGCAGGACACCTGTTTGACCGGCAGGGCTTTATGACACTGGAGGCTCTCAAGGAGAGTTACGGGATAGACCGTCCGCACAACTTCCAATATTTTCCATTAAGACACTGGCTCACTCACAAAGAAGTAGCCCCGCAGGTGGGCCGCTTCCTCACACCCTTTGAGAAGTGGCTTCTGGCCAAGTCGGACGATAAGAGGGCGATCACGGAACTCTACAAATTTCTGACCCCGCCAGCGCTGGCAGCTAAGTCAACAGGGCAGAAAAGGTGGGAGAAAGAGCTCGGGCGGGCACTCTCGGACAGGGAATGGCACGATATATTTTTCAGGGCCCATCACACGGCTAGGAACATGGCGAGTAGGGGGGCCGCGGTCAAAGTGGCTTGTTACTGGCACCTGACTCTGGAACGCCTCCACCAGAGCAATCCTAGGCGAGACCCTAAGTGCTGGAGGGGTTGCGGTCAGACTGGGACCATGATCCATCTGCTGTGGGAATGCCCGGAGGTGCAAGACTACTGGGAGGAGGTACTGAGGGATATAGATTTGCACTTCGAAACGGAGATCCCACGCTTCCCGGCATACACGATTTTAGGCCTACCTAACAAATTGACTTTTCCACTCAAATCAATCCGGGGAAAGCAAATGGGGCTAGCAATGGGCGCAGCGACACAACACATCCTCTCACTGTGGGGCAGCTCGCGCAAACCCTCTCACACGGGATGGCTCCACAAAATCTGGTTCATGATGGGTATGGAGCGCATACAGGCCTCTCTCACGCAATCCACGGACTCGTTCCGAGAGATATGGTCGCCCTTGATTGCACTACTCACCACTGAATTTCACGAGCTGACTTGCCCCAAATACCTTCGAGTTCTAAGACTAGTTGATGAATTTCACAAACCTATCGGTGCTCAAGGACAGACGAAGAAACGGCGAAAGGCCAGGTGATTCCCTAATAAGGTCTCGGCAGAACACACCGGGGGGGGAGGGATGGGAGAGGAGAGGAGGGGTGGGACGGGAACCACGGTTGTTGAGATAGGAGGGGTTACGGGCGGGGGGTGGGGAGAGGGATCTGTTGGGGTATCTTGTTACTTGAAAATGGCTTTCACTGCATACATGGACACATGGCCCGAGGCCGTACGATTTTGGGGCCCTATTCCGGGAGCCCTGAGTGGAACTCACAAGAGTTGGTAGATTGCATTTGTCCTATCACTGTGCTGCACTATGCTGTTGCCAATAAAAACAAATTTGATTAAAAAAAAATAACACTTTTTGCAACATTAGGATAATCAAAGGCTTAGGGAAAAAACCATAACGCTCTAGTTTATACCTTGCAGTTTGTATGCAGCTCTTAGATGAAAGTTAATAGCTCACTGTTCTTTGTTAGGATTTTAACTTATAACCTGCAAGTAGCAAAAGGATCTCACTGACAAAAGCAGTAATCCACTGACCTATTTACAATATGTGCACTTTGTGATGGGCCTGGTACATTTTCTTTACAGCAGGCACATTAACCCTCTGCGCTATCTTTCCATGAGTCAAAACTTCCACTAGACAAATCTCCAATCTCGCTCTAGGAAGAAGTTTATTCATCAGAGTTATCATGACATTTTTATTATTGCCGAAAATAGCTGGCAGCCAGGAAGGAGGCAGCAAGTGCTTTTAAAACCATAATATACAACGCTCCCACTCAAAGTCAGCACCCGTTGCAGTCACACCAGTCGCACCGCCCTAGAGCCAGCGCTTTTTAGGTTTCGACTTTTGGCGAGGGGCGAAGCCCCTCCCAGTCGAAATCTTTTGTTTTTAGTAGTGAGGTTAGGACAGCCTCTGTTTCCAATTGGCTAGCTCCATAAATGGAGGCTAGACATTGGGAGACAGAGGCTGTCAATCGCGCTTTCTCCAGAAAACGCGATTCGGGGGCGTTTCTGGTGCTTTTTTTAAGCCCCGCCCCTTTGTCCCGGGCCGCGCTGCGATTGGCTGCCGGCCCGGGACACCCCCGTGACGTCATTCCCGGGCCGCGCTGTGATTGGCTGCCGGCCCGGGACCTTACTCGCTGTACACTCAGCCATTCCAGCTGAGCCCCCGCAGCCTTGTGTGGATGGGGTGTCCTCACTGGCAATGTAAACGAATGACCTCACTCCTCTCTATGCCATGTGCTGTTTACCCTCTGTGCTTATTTGCAATGCTGTCGGCATCTCCTCGTTCCACCCTGCAACAATCTTTCAAAAGCAGCCCCCAGGTTTAAATGCAAATTTTGGATTAAACAAAAAGACCGACCAGGAAAAACGTGGAAAAAGGTTAACTTTTGGCAATCCACTTCGCTTCAGGGGGAACAGTACACGTGAATGTCTTAAGGGACATGGCAAGTCTGAAAGTTTATTTCACCAATAATTTTAAAGCACTGATGCTTAAGGTTAACCTTTTTATCACAACTTGCCCTAGCAGTCAAGTAATCTTTCGAAACTTTAGAACACTGGACTTCAAAATCTCACGGTAAGTCTGAATTCTTCCCGGAAGTCGCCTGGAGCCCCGACCTTTATAACTTACCACTGCTGGGTAAGTAACAGTACATGTGGGCTTATCTCACTCTCTGATGCCAGATAAGAGGGGACGTGAAGTGAAACGGAGCACTCGAGGCGTGCAGCAGAAGACACGCTCAGCGTCAGCAGAGGATTTCCTGTTGGCGGGAGTTTTCGTCAGTGAACCCTCGGAGGCAGGAAGTGTGACTGGTGCGTGTTTTCACAAGCTGGAGGAAGTGAAACGAATTAGTTGGTTTCATGTTTGTTTTACTTCCATCTGCCAATTATTTGGATCGAATGATAGTGATGTTAGAAAGAACCCTCTTCCAACAAGTGATTGCAAAAGAAAGATGATTGGAGCACGACATTTGAGTTTAGACCAATGACAGAGGACGCAGTGCGCAATTACATCACAACCTCGGCCTATAGGAGTCTCCCGCCTTCTGCACTCTTCCGCCTACTTGCTCCGCAAAGCTTAGGCCAGTCTACTTTTGCGCAGCTGTACTCCACACCGACCCACTGAGGCAGCAGCGACTCTACTGCACCGGGGCTAGCTAAGCTCACCTGCTGGTTGTGTTTTTCGGCTAGCCGTGCCTGACGGTGAGGTATAACCGGTGCAGTGGATCACCGAGGGGTGTGTATACCATGCTTTGTGATGTGCCCAATTTCTAAAGGATGGATTGCTGCAGCTTTTGCAGGTCGTTGACCATGGTTTATACACTGGGTATCTGCTATACACCATTATTATATGCAAAGGTTTTTGCGAATATATTTATTTGAATTATATTTCAGAGCGTTAGTTGGGCGGTGATTAAGTGATCCCTGCAAAGACGGGTTTTCTGCATGCATTTTAGCCAATCGCGCACTGCCTCGTGAAGTTGAGTTTAATACAAAGTAGTGGTGCAACCCTAATGTGGCTTAAATCTGGTGCTTCAATGGCGTTCTCCTTGTAACACTTTATTGTTTTTATTTTTCTCGTTACTGCTCTGGTTTGATATGCATTTTTACACTCCGTTTGTTTAAACTTTGAGTCTTGTTATTTTTGTTTTGGTTGCCACCCTTCCCGACCTTGTGCCTGCTGTTGTAACCGCCCCATTCAGCCTCTGGAGCTCCATACCCATCCTCCCTGTCCTGTTTATAACGGCCTACTCGTCCCCAGACCACCTTCCTGTCTTTGCTGTCGGCCCTTTCTCTTTAAACCCGCGCCCCTAGAACGCCCTGCCCGTGTTCCCTTGGACTCCCAGTTCACACAAGCCTGTGCATCGCCGCTAGAGAATGATGAAGCTGAAGTCCAACCAGACACGCACCCACGATGGGGACGGCTACAAGAAACGCGCGGCCTGTCTTTGCTTCAGGAGCGAGAGCGAAGAGGAGGTGAGAGGTTACATGGAGCGGAGGGTGTGATGGTGCTGTGGAGCGATAGATGGAGGGGAGGAAGCGTTCAGGATAACCAAGAGCTAAGGATAACCTCTAAAAGGGTGGGGCGATGGGGGCGGGAGTGGGGCCATCAGTTCACTAGGGGAAGGTGTAAATGTAGCATGGAGAAAAAGTGGTCGGAGGAGGGTGTACAACTACTGGCCTGTAGGTGCGAGGGAAGTCGGTGGGCGATGAGCTGAAGTGAACTGAAATTAATGTACATGTTGCGAGGTTAAGAGAGTTCATTGTAAACGATAAAAGCGAGGAGACTGGGGAGGAGAGGTGTAGGAGAGTAGGGTCTGCAATCCTATGATCACCCAGATTTTTTTGCTTTTGTTTCACTGGTTTACGACTTTCTCTGGCTGTGGGCCTGCCAATCAGACCCACAGCCTGGCTGTTCTCTTTCTAAATTACCTCATGTACCCTAGGTGCATCTACCAATTGGTACTGGGCCACCTTATCAGACCCTGTAACTCAGGGCATAGGTGTACCCAGGGCTGCCAGGGGCTGCAGCACGTATTGTGCCACCCCTGGCTGGCCTCCTAAATTTGACACAACTGGCTGCATGACAGCTGGGGCAAAGTCGTGTAATCACCCTTTGCTGTAGGTGTAGTATACCTATACCTAACCCTAAAATGGACACACAGATTCCTATCAGTCACTCCTATGGCAGGCCTTGACAATCCTGAAGGCAGAGTGCTTGGAATCGTGTGAGATGGTGCTCTGGCATGAGCTGAGCCTGTCTGCAGCTTGCGGAATCAAGTCCTAATAGCTGTTCCATGATATCGCATACCATATACTCTTAAGTGCATTATAATCCTCGCGGTTAAATGCTATCTTTGGTATTGCTTTATCAAAACATGTCGAGTAAGGTGTCATACGAATTGGAATACTAACCCCTCGCCAATTCTGGCGACGGGGTTAGCATTCCACCCTTCTAGAGGGACACGACATGTATGTAACTGTGAACCCCGGTTAAAGTTAACTGAAGCCTCAGCTCCACAAAATGGATGCTGCCACCACAGACACGAGTCTGACCCCCTGCAGCTGGGAGTCCTTCCAGCGAGGGGAGCCTGGACAAAGGGTTTCCTGTCAGGGGCGGTGCTAGCACCGTCCCAGACATGGTTTTGTGTATCCTGGGTAGGCAGGGCTTTACAGGAAGGTGACTGCTGAGTGGCACCCCGGTGCTCACTACGCATAGGCCGGTCTGAACCAGTTCCAGGGGCACACCAGCCCCTGGCCTGGGGAAGTCCGGCATGGCTGAGGGGTGTAACCACCCCCCACCTAGTCCCACCCATAGGCAGGACCTAGTCACCGGGTCAGCCCCCTTTTTTAGTATAAAGATGGGAGCGGGCCCCCTGTTAAAATTAGATCATCTTTGGAATCAAGATACCACTTTCTTCGAAAGGACTTCACGATTTCTTCTTCAAGATTCTCCCTTGTGGCTAAGGAGTAGTCACCCTGCATCCGCAGGCACCATCCTAAAGAACACTGCGGTCTGCTGCAAGTCCTTCATCACGAATCCGACGACCCAGCTCGACGAGACCCGGCTTCCCTGGCCCCTCTGACCTCTACTCACCTCTACAGCCCAGCTGAGAACCGTGAGTGCGACGAGACCTCAAGGGACCGACGATCGCCAAGACTGCACGACATCTTTACTGCAAGCCCACCGTGTCCTCCACTGGTGAGTGCTTTGGGGTCCGAGAAGCCCCGACCCTGCGCAGCTCCAGCACCCAAGATCAGCCCCCCTGCATCTCCACGATCTGCGTGGGGCCCTTCTGCTGTTTGCTGTGCACCGCGTTGTTTGGCTACTAGCCGGCTGGCTTGTGGCCCTCTGAACGACGCCCAACGACTTCACGACTGCTGGTCTGGTTGCTCCAGGCTGGCCTTTGCTTCCTTCTTCAAGAGAGGCACCCCGGACCCTCCTGGTCCACTCCAGACGCCATTTTAGGTCCACCGCGTGGGCTTGAATTTGCCAAGGCTTTGTTGCCCAATCCTGGGTCCAGCGACGCCGACAGCTTCTATCTTCGTGGGACAGCTCGATCCTCCATCCTGGTCGCCGACAACGCCTCCTGGTCCGTGAGATCTTCGAGTCAAGCGTCACCCACTCACCTAGTCGAGGTGGCTACCATCCGGTGCCCTCCTGGTGCCCACTGACTACTGGCTAGTAGTCTCGAACTTGGTCCCCTCTGCTTTCAGGTGTCATCTATCTTCAAGATCCAGGCTTGGATCCGACTGAACTTTCTTCACTGGTCACCGGCCAGCATCTTTTCTTCCGGCTCCTGGTCCGTCTACGAGGATTCCCGACGTCTTTTCAGACCTATGCAGCTGCAGCCCCTGGGCTAGGTAACTTCGGCATTTCGGTGCCCCAGCATAGCCTCACTATCCAAGGGTCAGAATCTACTTTCGTTTTCTCCCTACCAGGTCGGGTTCGCCCGAGAACACTAACTTTCTAATTCCTAGCTACCATAGACTTTTGTCCCGCATCTCGCGTGAGAGTGCACACACTGCACCCGAGTCCCCTAGGCCTCCTAGACATAATCTAACGATTCCCTAGTCAAGTCCTAGCGATTCCAAAAGCTATTAGTACTGTACTTACCTGCTAGGAATTTCGCATTCCACTTTCAGAGTATATGGTTTTCCGTGCCCCTCGGGCATTTGTATATACTGTGCTAACTTAAGTATTTTTGTAAGAGTTTTGGTTTGTGCTTAGTACCCTGTCCTCATAAAGAGTACAGGGCTGTTGTGATCTTTAAATAAATAACTGTTTATTTTCATAACACTTGTGTGGTGTCCTTTCACTTGGTATTCAAGGGGTATATGTGTGGTAAACAGCTGGCTTAACGCGCCCTCTCGAGTCTTTAGCCTTAGACTGCTCGTATCCACGCTACTAGGATAGCTGGTCTATAAGGTTGACTTACAACCAATCATCAATAAGGGTTGCTGGACTGATACATAGTGTTCACTAGAATAGTGAGCACTGCATATCAGGCCACCTTCTCACATTGGTGAGCAGCGGTTGGGATTTGAGCTTGCTGTTGTTTTACCACACGTATCCTAAGAATATCTTGTTGAAAGATCACATAAGTACTGTTAGGTACACATAACTAAAGCTTAGAATACTCTGAGTTCTACTGAACCAGCTGTTGTAGCTCCTCAAGGCTTAGCACACCTTGGCTGCAACTCTTAGCAAGGGATCAGTAGGTAAACACATAGTGTAGGTAGGTGCATCACTTACACCACACTAGAAACAGTATGTCGGACAAAGGAGGAAACACTGAGGTTCCCCTTGTGTCAGTTGACCCTCCACAGGTCATCCCTTCAAGATATACTGCGCTTAGCTTCCATGAGTTACGACAAGTGTGTACCTCTAGGAAGATTAAGCAGGGGTCTAACCCCACAACTGCCTTTCTGATTGGTCTCTTAGAGACTCATGATGCAAGGAGGGCTGGTAACCCAGACCCTTCTAATTCAGATGGCAACATGCCCTCCTTACAGGGTCCCTTTGATGCCCAGGACCATCCTCTTCAGGAAGCAGATGATGCTGATGATGAGGATGATGATTTGGTATCAGGGGATGAGGCAGAAAAGGAACAGGTAGAAGTCAGCAGACTAACCAGGTCCAACTTAAGCAGACATGAGATGGGCACTAGGGGACCCTTGGGGCCACTCTCAGGTCAGCTTAACATTGGGAATGGACGAGATAGATCTCTATCAAGAGGCTCTATCAGATCCCTTCATACCAATGGCTCTCAACGTTCCTCTCAAAGGGGAATGACATCTCCCCAGAGGAGAATGTATGAAGCTAAGGAAAAGGCAGCCAATCTGAGGATTGAAAGGGAAGAACTTGCCCTGGCCAAAGAGAGGCTTGCCTTTGCTAGAGAGCAACAATTGAGTGGGACAGTCCCCACTGGTGGCAGCATTGTACCTAGCAATAGGGAAAGGAGTTTTGATACAAAACACCTTGGTAAGATAGTGCCCCCCTTTAAACAAGGGGATGACATCCACAAATGGATTACTGCTTTGGAGAGGGCCTGCACTGTGCAAGGTGTTCCCCCAAGTCAGTGGGCAGCTATCTTGTGGCTCTCCTTTGAGGGTAAAGGAAGAGACAAGCTCCTCACCACAAGGGTGGAGGATGCTAATGATTACCAAGTCTTGAAAAATGCACTGGTTGATGGGTTTGGCCTAACCACTGAGCAGTACAGGGTGCTGTTCAGGGATACCCAGAAAACTCAGTCTCAAGATTGGGCTGACTTTGTAGATTGTGCCACTAAGGCTTTTGAGGGCTGGTTGCTGGGCAGTAAGGTTACTGATTATAAAGGATTGTACAATTTGATGATGAGAGAGCAAATTTTAAACAATTGTCAGAACCAGTTGTTGCATCAGCATCTTGTTGACTCAGATCTGACCTCTCCCCAAGAATTGGGAAAGAAGGCAGACAGATGGGTTAGAACAAGAGTTAAACAGAACCAGGGCCAGAATCAAGGTGGTCAGAAGAAAGCAGACCAGAAGGGTAAGGATTCGAAAGGGGAACAAAATGACCAGAAGTCTTCGACAGGTCCCCAACAACCCAAAGAGGGTGGGGGTCAGGCTCCCCAAAAGAAGAAAGAAGGCCAATCTAAAAGGTGGTGCCAATACTGCAAAAGTAAAACTCACTGGTTTAGTGAGTGCACCAAGAAAGGAGGAGGGCAGACTCCTGCCACTGCAGCCCCTAAGGCACCTGTGCCCCCTAGTACAGCCAGCAGTGGTAGTGCACCTCCCAAGGGTTTAGTAGGGTTAACCCTGGGTTCTGAGGGGAATGACAACTTAGTTGGCACCCTCACTCAGGCTGTCCTTGTCAGTACAGGGGATATGGATATGTCCCCTGACATAAGTCCCAATACTTTGGGCAAATACAGACAGACACCTTTTATTAATGGAAAAATGGCTCAGGCCTATAGGGACACTTGTGCCAGTGTCACAATGGTGACACCTAGCTTTGTGGACCCTGGACAGATCATGCCAGGTACAGAATTCCTGGTGACCAATGCAAGCAATGTCACTACCAATCATAGTATGGCAATTGTAGCTTTCTCCTGGGGAGGGGTAACTGGCCAAAAGAAGGTTGTAGTTAGTTCAGACCTCCCAGTGGATTGTTTGTTGGGCAATGATTTGGAGTCATCACAATGGTCAGAAGTGGAGCAGAGGACTCATCTGGAAATGTTAGGTTTGCCAGCACATGTGTTTGCTGTGACTAGGTCACAGGCCAGAAGATGCCCCACTGAACAGGTGCTGGATCCTGGAACAATGGACCAGACACCTTCCAAGAAAAAGAGCAGTAGGGTTAAGGCTGTGCCTTCCCCCTTGCCCCAGGTTGTGGATCAAGTCTCAGAGGAGGCTGACCTGCAGGAATTGAGGGAAACTGAGCCTAGAGAGTTTGAACTTGATCAAGTTGAATTCTTGGGTTCAGGGGGACCCTCAAGGGAAGACCTGGGGAAGGACCAGTTAGGCTGCCCTTCTCTTGAACCCCTCAGACAGCAGGCTGCTGCTGAGGCTGCTGGGAACGCCACAGGTACCCACAAGGTATACTGGGAAGATGGACTCCTGTACACTGAGTCAAGAGACCCCAAGCCTGGCATGACCAGGAGGCTGGTTGTACCCTTGTCTCAGAGAGGTTTCCTACTTACCTTGGCCCATGAGATTCCCTTAGCAGGACACTTAGGCCAGACAAAGACTTGGGACAGGCTTGTCTCACACTTTCACTGGCCTCACATGAATGAGGATACCAAGGAGTTTTGTCGCTCCTGTGTCACTTGCCAAGCCAGTGGTAAGTCAGGTGGCACAACAAAGGCCCCCCTTATACCAATGCCTGTGGTGGGGGTGCCCTTTGAAAGAGTGGGGATTGACATTGTTGGTCCAATGGAACCCCAGACAGCATCAGGGCACAAGTTTATACTGGTGGTAGTGGATCATGCCACCAGGTATCCTGAAGCTATTCCACTTAGGACCACCACAGCCCCTGTGGTGGCAAGGGCCCTAGTTGGAGTGTTCTCCAGAGTGGGCTTCCCTAAGGAGGTTGTCTCTGACAGAGGTGCAAACTTCATGTCAAGCTATTTAACTGCTATGTGGAAGGAGTGTGGTGTCAATTACAAATTCACTACACCCTATCACCCACAATGCAATGGGCTTGTTGAAAGGTTCAACAGGACCCTAAAAGGGATGATTCATGGACTACCTGAAACACTCAGGCGTAGATGGGATGTCCTGATGCCCTGCCTTCTGTTTGCTTACAGAGAGGTCCCACAAAAGGGGGTTGGCTACAGCCCTTTTGAACTTTTGTATGGGCATCCTGTGAGAGGCCCCTTGTGTTTGGTGAAGGAAGGATGGGAGAGACCTCTCAAAAAGCCTGCAACCAACATAATGGACTATGTACTTGGTCTCCGCTCCAGGATGGCTGAGTATATGGAGAAGGCATCAGAAAACCTTAAGGCCAGTCAAGAACTTCAAAAAGCTTGGCATGACCAAAAGGCTGTCCTGACTGTTTATCAGCCTGGACAGAAGGTGTGGGTGCTGGAGCCAGTGGCCCCAGCAGCACTCAAAGACAAATGGTCTGGGCCCCACACAATCCTTGAGCAAAAGGGAGAGGTCACCTACCTGGTGGACCTTGGAACTCCCAGGAGTCCCCATAGGGTACTCCATGTCAACAGGCTCAAAGCATATGTCGACAGGAAGGACATGAGCTTGCTCATGGCCATAGATGAGGGACAGGAGGAAGAGAGTGACCCTCTCCCAGACCTGCTCACTCAGAATCCTGATGATGGGTCAGTAGATGGTGTTGTCTTTTGTGGCAGCCTCTCTGAACATCAGCAGAAAGACTGTAAACAGGTTCTTCAGTCTTTCAGACGTATGTTCTCTCTGACACCCAGTCAGACCAATTGGTGCACCCATGAGGTTGACACTGGTGACAGCCTGCCAGTCAAGAGTAAAATCTACAGGCAGCCTGATCATGTTAGAGACTGCATAAAAACTGAAGTGCAGAAAATGTTGGAATTGGGAGTCATTGAACCCTCAGATAGCCCTTGGGCTAGTCCAGTAGTTCTAGTGCCAAAGCCTCACACCCAAGATGGTAAGAGAGAGATGAGGTTTTGCGTAGACTACAGGGGTCTCAATGCAGTCACTAAGACTGATGCCCATCCAATACCAAGGGCAGATGAACTTATAGATAGATTGGCTTCTGCCAACTACTTAAGTACATTTGACTTAACAGCTGGGTATTGGCAAATCAGGTTAGCTGAGGATGCCAAGCCCAAAACAGCATTTTCAACCCCTGGTGGGCATTATCAATTTGTGGTAATGCCCTTTGGTCTGAAAAATGCACCTGCCACCTTCCAAAGGTTGGTGAATCAAGTCCTTACTGGGCTGGATGACTTCTGTGCAGCATATCTAGATGATATTGCTGTCTTTAGCTCCACCTGGGAGGATCACCTGGTCCACCTGAGGAAAGTGTTAGAGGCTCTGCAAGCAGCAGGCCTCACTATCAAGGCCACCAAGTGCCAGATAGGGCAGACACAGGTTGTATACCTGGGCCACCTTGTAGGTGGAGGCCAGGTTCAGCCACTGGAGAGCAAAATACAGTCAATCAGGGACTGGGCTCCTCCAACCACCCAGACTCAGGTTCGAGCTTTCTTGGGCCTGACTGGATACTACAGAAAATTTGTCAGGAACTATGGTTCCATTGTGACACCATTAAATGAACTGACAAGTAAAAAAATGCCAAAAAAGGTTCAGTGGACAGCAGGCTGTCAAAAAGCATTCGATGACCTAAAGCAGGCCATGTGCACAGCACCTATCCTTAAGAGTCCAGACTACTCCAAACCATTCATTGTCCAAACAGATGCTTCTGAGTTGGGTGTGGGAGCTGTTCTTTCTCAACTGAATTTTGATGGTCAGGATCAGCCCATTGCTTTTATAAGCAGAAGGCTGACCCCCAGAGAGAAGAATTGGTCAGCTATTGAGAGGGAGGCCTTTGCTGTGGTTTGGGCCCTGAAGAAGCTGAGGCCATACTTGTTTGGCACTCACTTCAAGATTCAGACCGACCATAAGCCCCTCTTGTGGCTAAATCAGATGAAGGGTGAAAACCCCAAACTGCTTAGGTGGTCCATTTCCCTACAGGGGATGGACTTTACAGTGGAACATAGACCTGGTACTGATCATGGCAATGCCGATGGGCTCTCCAGATATTTCCACTTAGAACAAGAAGACTCACCTGGTCAAGGTTAGCTTATTGTCCCAAAGTTTGGGGGGGGGTCATGTAGGAGAGTAGGGTCTGCAATCCTATGATCACCCAGATTTTTTTGCTTTTGTTTCACTGGTTTACGACTTTCTCTGGCTGTGGGCCTGCCAATCAGACCCACAGCCTGGCTGTTCTCTTTCTAAATTACCTCATGTACCCTAGGTGCATCTACCAATTGGTACTGGGCCACCTTATCAGACCCTGTAACTCAGGGCATAGGTGTACCCAGGGCTGCCAGGGGCTGCAGCACGTATTGTGCCACCCCTGGCTGGCCTCCTAAATTTGACACAACTGGCTGCATGACAGCTGGGGCAAAGTCGTGTAATCACCCTTTGCTGTAGGTGTAGTATACCTATACCTAACCCTAAAATGGACACACAGATTCCTATCAGTCACTCCTATGGCAGGCCTTGACAATCCTGAAGGCAGAGTGCTTGGAATCGTGTGAGATGGTGCTCTGGCATGAGCTGAGCCTGTCTGCAGCTTGCGGAATCAAGTCCTAATAGCTGTTCCATGATATCGCATACCATATACTCTTAAGTGCATTATAATCCTCGCGGTTAAATGCTATCTTTGGTATTGCTTTATCAAAACATGTCGAGTAAGGTGTCATACGAATTGGAATACTAACCCCTCGCCAATTCTGGCGACGGGGTTAGCATTCCACCCTTCTAGAGGGACACGACATGTATGTAACTGTGAACCCCGGTTAAAGTTAACTGAAGCCTCAGCTCCACAAAATGGATGCTGCCACCACAGACACGAGTCTGACCCCCTGCAGCTGGGAGTCCTTCCAGCGAGGGGAGCCTGGACAAAGGGTTTCCTGTCAGGGGCGGTGCTAGCACCGTCCCAGACATGGTTTTGTGTATCCTGGGTAGGCAGGGCTTTACAGGAAGGTGACTGCTGAGTGGCACCCCGGTGCTCACTACGCATAGGCCGGTCTGAACCAGTTCCAGGGGCACACCAGCCCCTGGCCTGGGGAAGTCCGGCATGGCTGAGGGGTGTAACCACCCCCCACCTAGTCCCACCCATAGGCAGGACCTAGTCACCGGGTCAGCCCCCTTTTTTAGTATAAAGATGGGAGCGGGCCCCCTGTTAAAATTAGATCATCTTTGGAATCAAGATACCACTTTCTTCGAAAGGACTTCACGATTTCTTCTTCAAGATTCTCCCTTGTGGCTAAGGAGTAGTCACCCTGCATCCGCAGGCACCATCCTAAAGAACACTGCGGTCTGCTGCAAGTCCTTCATCACGAATCCGACGACCCAGCTCGACGAGACCCGGCTTCCCTGGCCCCTCTGACCTCTACTCACCTCTACAGCCCAGCTGAGAACCGTGAGTGCGACGAGACCTCAAGGGACCGACGATCGCCAAGACTGCACGACATCTTTACTGCAAGCCCACCGTGTCCTCCACTGGTGAGTGCTTTGGGGTCCGAGAAGCCCCGACCCTGCGCAGCTCCAGCACCCAAGATCAGCCCCCCTGCATCTCCACGATCTGCGTGGGGCCCTTCTGCTGTTTGCTGTGCACCGCGTTGTTTGGCTACTAGCCGGCTGGCTTGTGGCCCTCTGAACGACGCCCAACGACTTCACGACTGCTGGTCTGGTTGCTCCAGGCTGGCCTTTGCTTCCTTCTTCAAGAGAGGCACCCCGGACCCTCCTGGTCCACTCCAGACGCCATTTTAGGTCCACCGCGTGGGCTTGAATTTGCCAAGGCTTTGTTGCCCAATCCTGGGTCCAGCGACGCCGACAGCTTCTATCTTCGTGGGACAGCTCGATCCTCCATCCTGGTCGCCGACAACGCCTCCTGGTCCGTGAGATCTTCGAGTCAAGCGTCACCCACTCACCTAGTCGAGGTGGCTACCATCCGGTGCCCTCCTGGTGCCCACTGACTACTGGCTAGTAGTCTCGAACTTGGTCCCCTCTGCTTTCAGGTGTCATCTATCTTCAAGATCCAGGCTTGGATCCGACTGAACTTTCTTCACTGGTCACCGGCCAGCATCTTTTCTTCCGGCTCCTGGTCCGTCTACGAGGATTCCCGACGTCTTTTCAGACCTATGCAGCTGCAGCCCCTGGGCTAGGTAACTTCGGCATTTCGGTGCCCCAGCATAGCCTCACTATCCAAGGGTCAGAATCTACTTTCGTTTTCTCCCTACCAGGTCGGGTTCGCCCGAGAACACTAACTTTCTAATTCCTAGCTACCATAGACTTTTGTCCCGCATCTCGCGTGAGAGTGCACACACTGCACCCGAGTCCCCTAGGCCTCCTAGACATAATCTAACGATTCCCTAGTCAAGTCCTAGCGATTCCAAAAGCTATTAGTACTGTACTTACCTGCTAGGAATTTCGCATTCCACTTTCAGAGTATATGGTTTTCCGTGCCCCTCGGGCATTTGTATATACTGTGCTAACTTAAGTATTTTTGTAAGAGTTTTGGTTTGTGCTTAGTACCCTGTCCTCATAAAGAGTACAGGGCTGTTGTGATCTTTAAATAAATAACTGTTTATTTTCATAACACTTGTGTGGTGTCCTTTCACTTGGTATTCAAGGGGTATATGTGTGGTAAACAGCTGGCTTAACGCGCCCTCTCGAGTCTTTAGCCTTAGACTGCTCGTATCCACGCTACTAGGATAGCTGGTCTATAAGGTTGACTTACAACCAATCATCAATAAGGGTTGCTGGACTGATACATAGTGTTCACTAGAATAGTGAGCACTGCATATCAGGCCACCTTCTCACAAGAGGGCAGTGGGCTGTCTTGCGCTAGACATAAAGCATTGGTGCCCCAAGAGATGGAGGTCGTTAGTTGCTGAGGTGCTCTGAAGGTGAGACATTTCCGTCGATTGTGATGAAGTTGGTAGAGGAGCCTGGAAACCGATTCGGTGGCCATGCAGTAAACAAATGAAAGTTGTGTTAAGAGAAGGCTTGCCAAAAATAAGAAAGCTTCACACTCTCAAAAGGTAGAAAGTTGGGTGTAGTTTGAGGCACACATATTTGAAAACCAGAGACGCGATCTGGTGCACCCTTTTTCCGCTCTGTAACTTAGACTTTGTTCTGCTGTCTTCTTTTGAGTAGATCGACCTTAATAGAAGGCCTATTTTGAGGTCTGTATTTGACAGCGCAGCTCACAGAATTACTGATTGCTTACAATATACATAGTGGGTTTTGGGTCTACACCCCTCCCCTTTCAACCATTGGCAGTCTTCCAGCCATTGGACTCAGACCTTGTCAATCACATCCTAACACATCCCAGTGGAATATTCATCTCTCATCTAATGCTTTTGTTTGTTTGGTACTCCCCTACCTCTTACACTGGAGTGTTTCCATTACAGGAAAACCACTTTACAACTATAACCCTCTCGGTTAGCTCATACTTGCTTCCTTCCCTTTGCCTAACTCTAATGTGCTAACACTACATGTGTTAGCACATTAAACCCCGACCTATTGGCTTTACCAATGTTTTTGTTATTCTTGTCCTGCGGTGATTATATGCTGTCAACTGAAACTCATGTCCCAGACCTGCTAATTTCAAAGGCTGTTTTTCTCTCGTTATACTTTATTAATTCAAGTGCATTTTAATGAAAGAACGTAATGAGTTGTGATCGGTACCATATGGGTTAATGAAAACAAACGTGGAGAGGTTTAAATATTCTTTTTGTGTTTTTCTTTTTAATGTGCTTGCTTGATCACCATCTGAAACAACTATTGAAATTGTGCATTTCAGTCAGTGCCTGTCAAGAGAAGAGGAATAGCACACACCTCTGTTGGAGGATTCTGGGTCATTCAACTCTCTGCTCACAGTGCATGGTTACATTCCTCCTTTTACAGATATGTATCTTAGAAGGTCCCGGCTGCAAACCCTTATGGCTGGCAACATGCAATACTTTTTTTAACCACGTTTATTATCTATTCTTTTTTTCCTTGATTGGGTGCGGACCATATAGAATTATGTATGATTAGCTGTCAATAAGTTTAATATTTTTTAAAGAGTTTACTATAGCATTAATATGTCCCTCGTGTTTTTTTTGCAGAGCGAAGTTATTTTTCAACAACCAGCTGTTCCTAATGGCCCCTTGGGTCAAACGTTTGTATTTCTCGTTTGGCCCATCTTAGCTCACTCACTGCTTAACCTGGTGAAAACCAGTAGGGAAAACAAACAATCTTTTTTGTGGCAAACCCTCACTTGAGATCATGGAAAAATAGGCTGCTGTAAATATTGCACGTTTAATGGCTGTAGGTGTCTGGGAGGTTAAATATGGGTTGGGTTTAAAACCAGGTGCTTTCAGTGTTAACGGACAAGCGGTTTTGTTACTGCCACCAGCACGTGCCTATTTCAATGAGGGCGACAGGCTCTGTTATTGTTAATGGTCTGGGAAGTAAACTTTCAGCGGACTTCCCACTCGACACTCGCATTGTTGTCAATGTATGGCGGGACTTTAAGTAATTAAAAGACCACCACCACCACATCCACTACATCCACCACCACCACATTCACCACAACATCCACCACCACATCCCCTACATCCACCACCACCACATTCACCACAACATCCAACGTTACATTTACCACCACATCCACCACCACATCCACTACATCCACCACCACCACATTCACCACAACATCCACCACCACATCCCCTACATCCACCACCACCACATTCATCACCACATCGACCACATTCATCACCACGTCCACCACCACCATGTCCACCACCACCACGTCCACCACCACCACATCATACACCACCACCACCACCACCACGACCACATCCACCACCACCACGACCACATCCACCACCACCACCAGCACATCCACCACCACCACCACCAGCACATCCACCACCACCAGCACATCCACCACCACCACCACCACCACCACCAGCACATCCACCACCACCAGCACATCCACCACCACCAGCACATCCACCACCACCAGCACATACATCATCCACCTCCACCACATCCACCACTCCCACCATAACATCCACCCCCACCACCACATCCACCAGATCCACCACATCTATATGTGTGTGTGTGGCTCTGTGTGTGTGTGTGTGTGTCTGGTTGCAAATGCAATAGGTCTGGTCTAAACTTTTTCCTCCCACAAATTAATTCAGATCTGAAAATTGGCCCAAACATTCAAATACCGGAACAGTCCACAATTCAGGGCCTGAACTCGTTACAAACAAGACAGAGACGATCTGTTTATTTCCTGTATTGGTCCTTAAATGCAAACACCCAGTGCGCAAGTTCATAAATATGTTTATATCACATACTCCCGATGCATGTGTAATTAGGCTGCTTTTACTTTACTACAGCCAAGTCAGTAAGAACATACAGACTGTGGGTATTTTATCAGTGGCTCCTGTTTCAACTAAAACGTCTAGAACAAATCCAGAGGTTGCAGGAACAGGAACAAATGCAGAGGAGCGCTTTAAGCGCGCCTTGGGCTTAGTAAATGAGTTTTACGACAGATCGCTTTATGCGCTTTTCCTTGGGCTCACAGCGCTTCATGAGCGCAATCGGCTCGCTGAATGCATTCCGAGATTAAGTGCTTCATGCGCGCCTTGTACCTATAGCGCTTCGACCCCTGTGGGGCTCACTGAATGGATTCCCGCGTTGGGGCCAGGAGCGAGGCCCGGCGTCGCGACAGCAGTGTGTGCCCTGCATCCAGGATGCCATCCTCTCCAGCCGGACAGATTGCGGTTCAAGGTTGGAGCAGCCACTTTCCCTCCACCCGACTTCTAATTACAACACTCTCCCAGCAGCCATTATACAGGGCACATTGGCGATAAGGACAGGGCACGGACAGGAGCACACAGGGCAGGGGTGACATTTCAGGAACACCGCACAGGCTGCCGGGTGTGTGCACAGAGCAGATGGCGCGCTTCTGCCGAGCGCATGATTGGTATTCAGCAGGAGTTGCCTGGCGCCATACACCGGTGAGTGCACACGGGCATGAGCACGGCAGAGTCAAGAACCACTCTCTCCGGCCTCCAGCACACTGCCGCCTCCCACCACATCCACAGCATCTCTCAGCTCCTCTTCCCCAGTAAGTCAGATCTGTTCTCCGGCCTGTCGTCTCCTTCACACATCACCATCTCACATCTGCGCTCCCCATTCCCGCTGTTTATTTTTCATTGCGCTTTCACTTTAAAGTGAAGGCGAGATGCAAAAAGAAGCAAGCAATTGAGAGGAACCATAAAGCTAACCACTGGTAAACAATGGGCTGGAAACCCCTGTAAGTACTTGGTAACGCATACTAGGCCTTCCACAATCAGACATCTTACGCTATCTGATAATCAAGACCTAAAAAACACCAACTCATGATGCTGAACAGGATCCTTGCTCACATATGGACTTGCTGATTCCAAACTTAGAAGGCTTCAGGTATTATTCTAGATTCCGTGTGTGTGTGTGTGGCTCTGGGTGTGTGTGGTAGTAATTGTTGTCTGCTGAGCTCGTCCGTAGGGTACAATAGGTCTCACATTTGTGAGAGATTAAGCTATTGGCAATGTAAATGACAATGCCATTTATTTATCTGTTTTCAAAACCAACACATAAATACAAATGTTGTCATTTACAATGCCAATAGCTCTAACTTTGCCAAAGGCGAAACCGTTGCATTGTAAATGCTTGTTTAAGGGTCCTGTGACCTCAGTGACAGAGTGACTGTTGCTCTAGGGTCTGCTACTTCGTAGGCCTGCCCGCAAGACTGGAGGTGAACTTCAGTATGGATTGTGGTGGGCAAGCCTTTAAGGTGAACCCACACTTGCCACTGCTAGGGTCCACCTGCTGGTGCTAACACACCAGGGCTTTTCTGGTGCCTTCTAAGGTCTGGCATGGGAATGTGCTCCCTCAGGAGAGTGGTCTGAGGGACTGTTCATGAAGGCTGAACCTGGTTTCCCAGTTCTAAATTTAGCAGCTCTGCCCCCAGTGCTAAATCTGTTCCCTCACTGAACACCATACTGCCCCACTGAGAGAAACTCATACTGCCTTCAGCTACAATCCAATTTGACCTGCTATAAATAACTGGATGCGACTCAATTCAAATTACACACTAGGCAAGAGCAATATGTTGCCTAAAAGAAAAGGTAACAACATCCTGGAAAAAGCAAACACTCATAAGAAATGAAAGATTTAATAAAGCATGTAAAATGTAAGCAGGAACATGATAAACTTAACGCTTTTACAGTCTTTATTCAGAAATCGACAAGTATTTTTGCCTGAAAAGTTAAGGACATAACTACACGGCCCAGAAAGGACCCATTTCAATGTCCACTGCTTATATGCTTACAAAATGTAAGCAGTATGGTTTCAAAAGACCACATTTGTGAACACAAAGCCGCCGTACACATTTCTTTTTCCAATCCACCCATCAACCAGGTATTGCAGTACCTCCAGGTAGGGCCAGTCCTAGGATTTTCGGGGCCCTGGTCAAAAGGGAATGTGAGAGGACTCTGAAATCTACATAAGTGACACCTTCTGATCTCAGGGAAGCTGCTTTGTGCAGACTCCACTTGGGCCGCAGCTTCTCTTCTCAGCCACCCCAAGCAACTCTTGTACAGCCCATTTCGAACTGAAGGTGTGAGAATTGCTTGGGGGCTGAGTTAAACCTGTGTGGGCTAAAGTGCTGACAATGGACGCCCTGCCGAGACTCTGAACTGGCTGCCTGAGAGGTGTACCCTCCCCTAGGCCTTCCCACACCATCCCTTAGAGGCCCCAGGGGGGGGGGGGCACTCCCAAGAGCCCGTTTGTGAAGAATTTCGTTCACTCTGATCGGCAGACATACACGAGGACTAGTGGGGTGTTAATTGCCATTGTGGGGGCCCCATCCTGGCAGGCAAAGTGCCAGGCCCAGGGCAGCTGCCCACACTGCCCATGCCTAGCGCCGGCCCTGCCTCCAGGTAGAAGGTACTGGAGCAAAACAATGCTGTTCAAAGAAAAACAAGAAAACAAAAGTAGCGCTTTACTGGCAAACTCTGTAAAGTGGAGCTAATGTGTTGGGGTTTGAAAAAAAATATCTGGCCACTTTAAGAACACTCCATCTTGCTTTATTTAAATATTTTTCAGAGTTTGAACATGCTATGGTGTTGCTGAGTGATGCTGTGGTGTTGCTGAGTGATGCTGTGGTGGCGCTGGGTGATGTTGGGGTGGCGCTGGGTGGTGCTGGGATGGCACTGAGTGATGCTGGGGTGGTGCTGGGTGGTGCTGGGTGGCGCTGGGTGGTGCAGGGGTGGCGCTGGGTGGTGCTGGGGTGGGGCTGAGTGATAATGTGGTGGTGCTGAGTAATAATGTGGTGGTGCTGAGTGATAATGTGGTGGTGCTGAGTGATAATGTGGTGGTGCTGAGTGATGCTGGAGTAGCGCTGAGTGATGATGTGGTGATGCAGAGGGCAGAAATGCACAAAACAATAGTCTAACAGAGGGCAGAAAGGCAGTAAAACAAGGGAAAAACGAGTCTAACAGAGGGCAGAAGGGCACAAAAAACAAGTCTAACAGGGGTCAGAAAGGCACAAAAAACGAGTCTAACAGAGGGCAGAAAGACACAAAAACTGAGTCTAACAGAGGGCACAAAGGCACAAAAAACGAGTCTTTCATTTAAAAAAAACTTAGCCATTAGACCAAACCACAAAATGTGCCTTCGACTAACATGACAGATGTAGTCTCGATTGACCTCTATCCTGAAATATCTAAGTGACCTATAATCAGTGTAGCTTCAGCGTCATCAAATCCTAAGACGTCACCAAGATAGCTTAAACCGAAGCCCAGAAAACCCATCACTGCTGTTGTAGCAGGCTCTTGCACTGGCTTCACCACAGGAACTGGCCGCAGGAACTCTCACCTCTTCCGTTAGGAAACTCCATTAAGGATTAGACATCTATGCTGCTGACGTGTCAGATCATCACCCGGGAGGAAGATATACAAGCCTGACGTTTGTATAACGAAAAGTTCTTGTGAGTTTTCACAGATAGTCACGTAAGCATAGGGCAAATACCAGGTGAAGGAGAGTGCATTTCTGAAGACCTTCTCCAAGTACTTGGAGACAAAAGCGGCAGGCTCACAGTCTCGACACATGCAAAACACAGAGGCACAAAGGCACACAGGAATAAACTACTTGGCTGCACTGAAGCTGCATGGGACGCTCTGTTACAGCGGTCACAGGAAACGGGCATTACTGCAGAGATCTGTAGTAAACCCGCAGGCCGCTGGTTGTAACCCTTGTAAATGTGAATGTAAATGTGCTGGACTTGTAAAGCGCACAGCTGCCCGTAAGCGTCCCGGCGCTTGCTTAGGGAACCCGTCCTGGTATTCCCCTGTGAGAAACCACGGCAGGGTGTCCACAAGGTGAAAGCCAGGCATCCCGCCGCGAGGGGCCTTGAAGCAGACATGGCTGCAAGCGCTGCCGTGGGGAATTGTGTAAGGCGCCAAGACAGCACGAGTTTGCTTTGTGTGTCTATTCACTAGCACGAGTTTGCTTTGCGTGTCTGTTCACTAGCAGAAGTACTACTGTGCTGCACGCTGTAAAAAATGAGCAAACATGTTTGCTTTATGTTTATTGTACGCATGTGAGTGGCTGCACACTCCTGAATCCAGCTCGGGGGGCTCCCACCAAGCAAGTAATGTGGCGGGAGGGGTGAGGAACAGGGCAGGAGCACCGGGCACAAAGGGGAGTAGGAGGGGCTGAGATGCCTCATGGCTCCACGGAAACCAGGAACCACGTACTATAAAAAGCCGAACAATGTCTAATTAAACTCCGGTGAAAAAATGGGGATGGGTAGAAACAAAAGGACTCCTATTAAACAAGCCTGGAGTGCTGCGGGAATGAAGGAGCGCAGTAGCAGCAGGATGCCGAACTTAAGTTACATTTTGATAAGAGCGTCTCTGTCGCACGGCCTGGCGGCCGTGAAAGTGAAAGTACGGCCGGCCGGCCGTGGGCAGTGAATAATTAGGGGAGGAGAAATGCCTGAGGCAGAGCGTACGCTGGGGGATGCCTGTGGGAGGGAGGCAGATGGCTGTGATGCGCACGCGCTTTTCACGGGCACTGCATGGAATCGCCCGATGGTAAAGCTCTGGTTAAGCCCCAATATCTCTCGCCAGCAATGCACAAGAGCATTAGCAGGCGAGACCTAAAAATGATTAGAGTTGTGTCTTTTGAAATTAAAAACAACTGAATATTGATCTTAAACTGTGATTGATTTTTACCTTCCATTAATCTGCTATGGAAGCAGTCCACATCAGAATGGCACAAACCAGGCCCCATATGTTACCACTACCTCCCACTCTAGTATCTGTTTTACTTCAATTTATTTGCCTATCCGTGTTTATCTTGATCCCTTCTAATGCCTACATAGCTAATCATGTACTGTTGAAATGTGTAGCTCACAGTGGTGGCTGGTGACACTGGAAAGTGGTAAGGCACATGAGTGTCCTATGACAAAGGAACGAAACGAGCAATCCCGACGTTGATAAGGGGGCTTCGGGGGGGGGGGGTTCTTCCCCCAGGGAAAATTTTGAAAAAGAGTGGGAAAATAGTACATTTTCACTCAAATTTGAGAAAGTAAGAAGGTTAATAAAGCAATTGTGGAAGTGCAGTTATGACATCAATAAAGAGCCTCTGGGTGACATTACGTGAACTGCAGACACTGTGGCAAGCTGAGGTGTTCTGGATGTCCATTCCAAAGGCACCAGGTTCTTGTAGGTACGTGTACATTGAGGAAAATAGGGCTGTGGTACAGAGTCAAATGCTAAGCAAGAACATCTGAAGGATAGTAGGGCGGAAGAAAAGACAATCACATGTTAGACAGTGTCTCTCAAAGGGCAGGATGACTGAAATGAAATGAAATGAAATGTGATATTTATAGAGCGCAAACTGTCAATCCGGAAGGAGCCTCCTGGTGCAATACGAATAACAAACTTACCAATGGAGAATGGAGACCTAGATGAGGGCTTGACAGAATTCATCTGATGGTCCATAGATCCAGGTCTTTAGGGCCTTCCTAAACTGCATTTCAGGTTCTATTGATCTCAGTTTATTTGGCATTAGATTCCAGGCCTTTGCACCTAACACGGTTGCAGATTTCCCTCCTGCGTTTAAGTTTAAAACCAGGCGGTTTAAGTCGGTTTGCTGACAAAGATCTAAGTGTCCTCGTTGTCGTGTATGGTGTGAATCTTGTGGAAAGGTATACTGGCCCCTGTCGGCATATAGCTCTGAAGGTGGCGACAAGAAGTTTGAATAAAATTATCTTAGCGGGAGCCAGTGAAGCGATTTCAGCGCTGTTGAGGCTGAAGCCCTACCAGGAAGTTTTAAAATCAATCTGGCTGCTGCGTGCTGCACTACCTGTAGCCTCTACAGGGTTGATTTATTAGCCCCTGACTGTGGCAGTGTCAGTCACTTAGCAGGTTGATCGACTGAAAAGCCAGGCGGGTAGGCGACAGTGTGTGTCAGTCACATGCCTGACTGGTGCCTTCAACAGACCAGCTGGACTGGGGTGGTGTCAGTTGCTTATCGGCTTGTCAGCGGTTCAGAACGCATAGCCGGCATTGTTGTTAAGGACAGCGTACTCGCTGCACATCTTGTGGCTCACATCGGCCGTGTTGAAAAGGACAGCGTACTCGCTGCAGAGCTGGTGATTCGCATTGGCCTTCTTGACAAATATCTGACACATCGGCATAGAATCGATTGTCATAGATGCTAATTTAGAAATTGAGGAAATACATTTGTAAAGATTGATGAAACAGAAATAATTGGATGTGCGATACTTGAATTTTGAATGACCAGTCGGGTCGGAATTACAACCGGTTAATAGGCATTGAATTCCTTTTCTATAACAATACAGCCCTGAAGAAGTTGAGGGTTAATAATACTCTAACAACGAAACACGTGTTGGCTGGACTTTGTGGTGTTCTCTTGAATAAAGATTAAGAAATTACCCCAAGAGATAATACTCGCGTATTTATCTACATTTGATGAACTTTTAAACCACACGGAAGCATGTGCACAGGAACTGACATTATTTACATAATATGTTATGGCTGTTTAACTTTAGAATGGGAACTGCCAGGGAAAGTGGAGTGGGATGTTACAAGAGGCTGAAGAAGTGTGTTACATGTGGGCAGTGATATAATACAACATGATGTGGCCTCTTGCAAAGGTATTGATGGACCCTGAGGATCTTGTATCTCAAAGGAGTTAGTGGGGGTTCCCTGAAGCATGGGCTCAAACTGCATCTCGGAGCCTGCGTTACGCCCCTGCATTTGCGCTTTGCACACCGTAAACATGCTGAGTAGGAGGGAAGAGCGGCAGAACACAAGGTATAATTTGCAACAAAGATTCTGAACCTTGTTTGCATAATAAAGAGGAATGAGATCACACGCTGTATAAGAGCACCAAACCAGCAGGTAACCTCCTACACACCAGAGCATTTGATGTACCAAGATTTAGCCCAGTATGCTTAACGGTCAGTCCGCTCCTCGGGCAACTACATGTTCCACATTGCTAAGCCATTGCAGGTAAATGGCCAGAACTTGTCACAAGTTTCTGATACACAACACAAGATCACTTGGTGATTATATGCAATATGTCTCTGCCATCCCATTCCATCACACTGGCTACACTAAATAAATATATCCTGAAGGAAAGTAGATTGATGGAGGATCACTTAGTTTGAGGTCTGAAATGTTTATGAAAATGAATGAGTCCTTTGAATGCTTGTAAGAACACCTATATATGTCCTAATAAAGTGCCACAACCCCTATTGCTTTCCCAAACTTGTATCCCACATGTTTCTTCAGGATCATAATGTAAAACATTCAGATACAAAGGGCATGTGCACGGACATGCATGAGTGAAAATGTACACAAGGCGGAATAAATATTTGGTTGGAGTTACAAAAAAAAACCAGAATTGTCCTGAGAAGGATTCATAAACTCTCTGCCTAGGATAGAAAATGACAGCAAACATTGGCCTAGGCAAGACAAGGAACTTCTCTGGAGGAAGAGAGGAGAAAGGCAGGACTGGCCTGGGAAGAATGATAAACTCTAAGCTGGAGTAATCTGCGAAGGACTGGGAAAACTCTGTGGAAGAAAAGTGAGAAGCAGGGCTGTGTTGGGTAGACCTGCACACTCTAAGGAAGAGAAGACCGTAGCAGGACTGGGCTTCGCAGTGTTGCTTAATGAGTACTGTTATGAAATAAAGAGCCCAGCACGGTAATACTATCTAGAGGCAGCTCAGCTTGCTTAATAAAGCACGGCACAGCCCACGTCACACAGATCGAGCAAATAAACTAGATCACTACGCCCAGTTTCACCTGATCAAAAACAACCCCTGCCCACACCTTCCAATTCACCCAGCACCCCAGCCTTCTCTCTGCACTGATGCTCTCAGCCATCCAGCCCTATTTGATTTTTTTTTTTTTAAATATATTTTTATTGCAGGAATTAGCCAAAGTTACATGTTAGATCAGCAACATATCTGCAGTGGGAACAAAAAACATCCGATCCCCCGTGAGGAAACATCTTGAATACACAGCCATTCAGCCCACAACCCGAGGGTCGGGCGACGTCTGCTTGCAAAATCGCAGGTGGGGATCCGGTATAAAGTCGAAGCTGATCCGGATAATCCAGCGACCTTCGTCTGCTCCAGCCCTATTTGATACCTTCAGTGTGCAACTGACCTCCAAGGTGTCCAGAGTCTGTAGGCAGCAGGAAGCTACCCCATCTCATGAGAAGTGCAACTCGGCATTGAAGGTGACTTGCCATGTGTCCCAGTGGTTTCTCAAACCACTCAAACCAGTACTTGATGAACGAACAGCAACAGTAGAGCTGTACCTTCACTGTGGCAAGATTTGTCTTGGGCGCCAGTCCAAGTCATATCACAGCCTCTAGTAGGACTCTGCTGCTGAGCATTCCAATCGTGCTAAAAGAGAGACCGAGGGGCCAGGTTGCCATATGATAATACTGCCAGCTGTTACCGTGACAACCACCTCTCCTAGACCCTGGATGCAGCGCATGCTGGCAGCAGCTAAATGCTGCTAGTTTCATTTAGCAATATTGTAATATATACTGCCACTTCATCTATATGCTTTCATCTTCACACACAAAATGGCAAGGATTTTCGCCGATCCAGTACAGGAAAGCTAAGACAGGTAGGTGAGCTTTCAATTTGTTTCAAGCCATTTCACCCTTTCAACTTCATATATTTAGAAAGAATTTGATTTACACTTTTAACGTAGCTTATAAAATGACACATGGATTTGATGTTCAGTAAATGGAAGTAAGTTTGAAGCTGTGCTCACAGGTTTAAATGTAAGTTTTTTATCAGCCATGATGACATTACACCAAGTAGATTACTCTGGATATAGCGGCTGTTAAGTGTTGCTTCTAGTGTCTGTGTAACAGGCCACCAGTGGCGCTGGCTTGACACTTCACAGTGAATGTGCTGCAAACTCCAAAGGATCGTGAAATAGAACAATGTGTCAATGTAATAATGTGAGGACAATCACTCATTTGCATTTGTTTAACTCTATACACATCATACTTCGCAGCACTGTCCTTCACACACGCGAACACACACACACATACTTGCACAGCACACACATGCTCGCTGCCGGGGGACTACCCATACCCACCTACACTCCCCTTAAGCAGGGGTTGGAACTCAGATTGTCCCCCCTCCTAGATTTCCATGTGGATACGAAATAAGCTCCTGGTTTCGAAATCTGTGTTTTTCCCCCCAGTGCTTAGCACCTGAATTATTTAGCCCACTTAAAAACTGGTCTAGGCCCCCTCCCTCCGGATCCCCAAATGGCTACTACAATTGGCTGCCATACTAACTGCCAGCCATCCTTGTTTCTGAGCATGTTGCTTGGTTTTATGAGGTGCACATCATAGACAGCCAGCCTTGTGTTCACCAAAGACCTTTCCGAGCTCTTCCCAGGATGGGGTGGGGCCATGGAGGCTTGTTCCCACCCCACGCTGTGAGGGGTTAGGAAATGGGAGGGTGGGATGCGGTGATACACAGTGCACCCTTGCTGATTGACAAGCAGCCTCAGAAACCCAGGGCTTCTGCTTAAAGCGCCCCGGCTGTTTCCAATCAGAGAGGCTGCAGTGCGTCATCGGGGCAGTGTCTTACAATGTTTTAAGCCACCGGTGGTCAGGGCTGAAGCCAGGTAAGCTCTGTAAATCCTGCGACGACTGGCACATGCACTCTAGCACATGTGCCTATTAAAAGTGTCCAGCTTAGCCTGACCCTCAAGCAGAGCGAGGGTCACAAGCGTAATTAATGAATTAAACATTCGTAAATACCAGATAGCAACTGAGACGGAAATTGAAACGGGCGGAGCCCTGCCGCCTTAATCAAGAAACGACCCCTGGTAGCTCATGTACACCACACTTCTCACAATCTTTAGACACCTGTGGGTGTCCTAAGTATATATAATGTATTTATTTAAAATAATTATGTTATTTCTGTGTTTTAGTCGAGTGCTAAAATGAATTACTCGCAAAGGTAATAAAAAAAGTAGAAACCAGGTGACTCGATTAGCAGAGCCAGGGGCTAATTATCGGGCCGCGATAGTAGTTTGGAGAGTACGAGAATACATCAGAACTCCTATGTAAAGAATGAGACGAGTGGGAGAGCATGATGGCGATTGGTGAGAAAGGAGTGTAACCAGATGCCTGATGTATGCAACAATTGGGTCTCAAAACCTCTGACAGTTCCAGGGCAATGAAACTGTCACTATAGACCACGGTGGCAGCTCATCCTAATGGAACTCTGTTCCCCCTGAGAAGGACAAAAGCACACCCAGAAAGTATTTTAATCAATGGGTGCTTAGCAGCAAAGCATGGACTGCTTTTAACATTACATTGCTTGTGCCTTTAACTCCTAGCTCCAGTTCATGTGGCATCCTCATGTACCACTAACTCAGGCTCAACATATGCTCTTGCTTCGCCTACTGATTTGAACTAATGTATGTATCATTTAGTAAGACTGGGCGATCAAGACCTACACTAAATATAAAGGAGCAAAACAAAGGAAAAGCAACACACACTTGACTAATAAGTAGCCCTAATGTTGTCTCCTAGGTACAGTCCAGGGAACCCGTTCTGATTTATATGTGGAAATGCAATTGTTGTTTCGGGGAGTGCTAGAATTCAGTTTCCCTTGTTTGTAGCACATTTTCTAGCAAACAAATGTCATACAGAAGAACTTGCTTTTTAGTCTTTCTTTGCATTTCTTCATAAAGTAGGAATGGTGAAGAGTGCAAAACGTTTCTATGGAAAATAAGAGAGCTACAAGGCATCAGTTTGTGTCAAGAACGCCGACCTCTCTCCGTTTCCTTCTTTCCCCTGGGGTTGGGATGGGACAGCATACACTGTATTCTCTCACACAGGCGATGGTGGATCCAGGCGCCCAGTATTTAAAGTAGAAGAGGATTCTTTTATTCGTGCATGTACTGTTTATCTACACAACATACACCCTCCCCTAATGCATAGCAATGAAATGTCAACCACCAATATATTTCACCCAAACCTTCCAGATAAACAGTATCCAATTCCCATTGACTTAAAAGATGCTTGATATGACTCTTCTTGGGCGAGAACACTTGATAATTAGCCATAAGCACAATTTCACCACTCTATACACTTGTGCACAATCATACAAAGGATAATAGTCATAACCCTCAACCGATGCTTGGAACCTAATATGGCCAGTCCTCCGCAATATCAAAAATAAATTGTATTGCAAGATGGGAGACTGCCATTGTGCGTTAATACTTTAATGCTGCTCCTAATAGCAACTTTAAAGTATAACAGATGTGATAACGATTACAAAATAACTTCTACATTAAGAACGTTCACTGTCCTTAACTTCTCTTTTGAGCACTGCTCATCTACAGCTAAGTATCTTTGATATGCAAATGAGAATTGGATGAGCTGGTATTAGGAGAATGACTAATTGTTTTGAAAATGAAATGTAAAGAACCTTAAGATAACAAGGGTGTGCCCAATAAGTGAATACATTGTCTTTTAAACCAAAACTGTAGTGCAGAGTAAACATACAGGCACTAAAACAGTTGCATGAGCAAGTGCATGGGGTGTGGAAGTTAGGGGAGCTTGGTTGGTAAGCAGGCGCCAGCAGATAATGTTTGTGTCTAATAAATACGTGCCAAATACATCTTCATGTGCACAATGTGAAGCATTGAAGACTGGTTGCAGAGTCAGCTCCTAGTTTACAGGTTGAGAACATCATTGACTGTGAACGAAGGGTTTGCCAGTCCCCCATGCAAGCTGAGGGGACATCAAACAGGAGAATCAAGAGTACTCGCCCTGGAGCACCAGCTTCCGCTTGATCCACACCAGTGGACCCTGTAAGGAGGAGATCACTTGCAGAGAGCTAGATCCATTGGTCATCCTGCTGCGAGGATCCTGGCAAGCAGAGTGTGAGATTCTGATTCGTCTGAAACAGTGCACTGATTAGGTTGGCTACCTGTGTGTGTTCTGGCGTCCCCAGCATGCCAAGTGAGGGCAGCAGAGAAGATTGGAATGCGGCACCGATTGGGCTGTCCACCCTGATGAGTTGTTAGCGCCCCCCTTCCTTCCCCATATGCCGGGGGCTGCAGTGAAGCTTAAGGGCTGTCGCCCTGGTGCAGCACTGTGGTGAAGATAGGACTGTCGCCCTATGCACGGAAAGTGCACCCCCTCCCTTCCCAATACATGCCAGTAAGGGCTGCAGAGGACCTTTTCATGTGACCAGTGTGCAACTGTGAACTCAATGCTGCTAGTTTGTCTTTGGGACTTGAGTAGCAATCGAGTTCTGCCATCGGAGACTTGATGATGATACTTAACACGCAACAGAGGACTACCTGGAGGTCGATTCATTGTTTTGGCTGCAACAAGACTACTGCTCACTGCCGGCACCAACTGTAGTCCACCTCATTGGAAGACCACTGAGTGTTCCCCGTCCGTCCGTAACGTCTTCAGCGGCATCAGTTAAGACTGAACACCGTGCTGCTGAGACCGTAAAAGAAAATCCACTCTGACTGAAGCTCCAAA
This sequence comes from Lissotriton vulgaris, assembly GCF_964263255.1. Lineage (NCBI taxonomy): Eukaryota > Metazoa > Chordata > Amphibia > Caudata > Salamandridae > Lissotriton > Lissotriton vulgaris. Next base: position 1,098,799,068 of record NC_141685.1, on the reverse strand, counting down.
GGGGTGCACTTGGAATTGAATTACCATAGGGGGACTTTTACGACTCTTATTCCCAACTGAGGCATAACTACAGTCCCTAGGTAGAAGAACAGGAATCTGGGGTCAGCATGGACAGTGCTAGAATACCATATGAAGAGTGTGTTAATATTTAGTGTGTGTGTGTTTATAAATACTGCTTTAGAAACAAGTGATTATTTGGCTGGGCATTCATTTGTTGACGTTGCTGAACATTCATCGAGTTGTCAGCCTGTGTACTCCTTGCATCGACATCCTCCCGAGAAGATTTGACTACTCAACTTGTGCTTCCACTGAGAGTTAAGTGCTTAAGGGATACTTTGCCCAATACCTGCTTTCCCCAGGACCCTCTTGGGGGTTGAGACAGCATCCATGAAGGAGGCAGTTACAACTGTTTTAGTGAAGAAGGATATGGCAGTTGGGTGGATGTTTAGAGGCGGAGTTTTGGTCGATCTCTGAAGGCATAGAAGACTGAGGAGAAAAAGAAAAGAAATGCAAAGGAAAAACTAAACATTTAAGAAGAGATAGAGAAGCTGGGTCTCAAGAGAGAGCACGTTGACTGCTCTACTTACCAAAAATTAGAACAGTGTCCAAAGCTGAACGCAGAGAAAAGTTGCCAAGAAAGGCACAAAGTAATTCCGGTTTTACCAGATGAAGAGGAGGTATTTGGTTTGCAAGAATACCAAAAGGGTGAAAGTACTGCCTATGATCAATATATTTATGATAATCATGAGGAGATGAAAGTGGTGATTCGAAAGATGTTAAATCCATTAGAGTGGTGATGAAGATCTCACACTGAAAAGTTATGTTTATTCCCTGATCAGTACACTATGCACATAGCACAGATCAATGGCCTATGGAACATGTTGGAAGGTATGTTAAAGAATGGCTAAAAAAATCCCTTGTGTGGGGGGAAGATATATTTTGTTTAACACCAAGTTTGGGTCCTGACATTATCAGTGTTTTTGTTTATACTCCGAAGAGAGCTAAGGAAAGGACTAGAGAGATTCTTGAAATAAATGTGAGGATAAGTTAGTGGATCTCCTGGGTCCTTTACAGGCATTCTGGATGTAGCAATGGAGGTGCATCCTAGAAATGTGTTCACAGTTGTATCTTTACTGAGAAGTTGAAGTCAAGGGTCATTTTTTGTTTGAGCAATGCAACATTGATATCAGAAAGACATATGGTAATATTGATTCCCATCAGCCCAAAGTTAAAGCTATGGCAAACAAAGATGTTAGCATAGATTCGAAGGACCTTCTGTTTGGAGAAGAAATGGTCAAATCAATACATGTCTACTTTTACAGCCTTGAAAAAGGCACAGTTTGCTATGAGGACCATCTTTTGAGGGGGTAGTGTGTTTGAAAGGGCTGGGAAAAGAGGATATTTTCCCTGCCAAGGTTATCAAAGCAACAATCTCATGGAAGAGGTTTATTTAGAGGGTATCAAGCCAGAACACATTTTTTTGCCAGCAAAGGGTAAGAAGGTCAAGTTGAAGAGCAGTCAGAGGAAGAGCACAAGGTCAACATAATATCCAAGGTAAGCATGGAGATAAACATTTTTCCTTCTTAAATGAAGGAGGCAGTTTAAAAGAGTTTTATCAAGCTTGGAACAGTATAATGTGACAGCCGTCAGTGTTAGAAACTGTTTTAGAATTAATAATAGAGTGGGTAGAATTGTCACCGCCAAGAGAGAATTGTCAAAAGGAACAAAATAGCCTTGTAGATCAGGAGGGGTGTCAAATGTTGGGGAAAGGCACAGTTATCGAAGAAACACAGGTACTTGTGAGTGCTATATTTTTAGTAGAAAAGAAAGACACGATTGTAGGCAAGTAATAAACGCAAGGGAGTTACCCAATATATAGTGTACAGACATTCCAAGATATTTGGATGCATCTGTTATGAGATAGTTTGCAGGAGGAATATTGATTGAATTTGAATCTGAACAATACTTATTTTCCAGTTCCAGTAGTAGAGGAGAGTCACGGTTATGACCAGGATATATAGTCACATCCACTTTACCTGTTCCTGAGCATACCATTTGGTCTTTCATCGTCCCTAATGGTGGTTCATAAAAATGTTAAGACCAGCAATACCTTATTTGAAAAGTAGAAGTACGTTTAATCATGATGATAGAACTTTGGGAGAATTTATGTTTTATTGTAAATTGGGAGATAATCAATTTTGGAGCCCAAAAATATTGTAGAGGTTTCAAGTGGACACAGTAAAGGTGGTTTTGAAATTACTGGTGCAAAAGGTGTGGAGAATAAAGTCCGAGATTTGAGGTGTGCCGAAGAAGGATCAGGTAGAGGTGAGGAACTTGCCTCGACTCATAAGCATACTATCATTACAGATTGATACAGATTGCCTCTGCCCATTATACTACAGAGCTTTAAAGAGTTTGAAAGGGATATGCGGGGACTTCTCAATGAATTACTTTTATAAAGCACATTGCTACCCAGAAAGGACATCCTGATGTTGAAGGAAAATGTCAAAAAACAAAGAAGAGAGTGAAGAGATATATCAGTATGGACTCAATCTCTTCGGTAAAGTTATGAAAAAACCAAAAGAGTCCTCTCAGAATTTACAACATAAAGTGCTAACCTTCCAAAAAGTGACTAAACCCAAGTGAACCGTTTGGTTAGTTGCATGAGAAAGCAATAACGTTTTTAAAATAACCCTCACACACCAAAAGGTCCCTTGGTGGCATGCTTCACCATTAGGATCTTCCCGCCCGCTGTGGGACGAGGCGTGCTACGACTGCCGAATACTTGGGAGCACTTTGGAGTGAAGTAAACTATGTGTATTGGTGTGAGAGTGGAAGAGTCAGGAATAAGTGATTTTAAAAAATACATGGCTTGATGGAAAAACTAAACTTTAATGCTCCTTATAGCTGGTAGGGATAAAAAAAAAAACAGGGGGAAAAGGAGGGAAAAAAGCTTTAATGAGCAGCTCCCTCGCTAGTCGACATGTTTCGAAGCCTACCCCTAATCTGCTTCTTCAGGACCAAATACAACGATCCCTGTTACCTATCTGACGAATGCCTAGTGCTGTTAGCCTATTAGGTGTTTCGGATTAATATACTTCTGTGCAAGACATTCGTTCGATACCTACTTGGTAATATTCTTAAATGAGCAAATATACAATTTCATTAATTTTGACAATCTGGAAGGATAGAAGCTAAAAGAATTAGTAGTCTAGGTTCTCTTCGATATTATCATTATATATCGTCACCCTAATTGTGTGAGGATAAAATTGTGATATTTTTTCTCTGTGATATACTTTTCACTCCATGCACGATATTGGATAAATCATGTGATTCGTGCTACCCTCTGTTTAAAAAAATGACATACAAGACATAACGATAATATAACATTTAAGCAAACACACTCTCTCATATTTTCATCAGTTGTGTAGAGACCTTACCCTTTTCAAATACCCATCAGCCTAAAAATTGTAAGGCAGTGAAGGTGAATTTTCACTCCTCAATATTGATGAAAGAAAATGGTAGAGAAACGTATTTTATAGGTTTCCTAATTGGGCTCCATGAGCATCAACACAGGAGGGCAGGAGCACTTGTAGTCAAACACTGTTGGTTTAAATGAAAAAGATTTGATTTAGAAACTAGGTACAAAGTAATGATTATCTGTCCTAGTGTTGAGGTCAGTAGAACCCAAAAGTGTAGTGGCCCAAACTATCGGCTGTGCCGTACTTACTTCGGCAAAGCAGCTCGCTCACCCATAGAACAATGCCTGCCCGTTGCTCCGTCACCTAAACCTCCCCAAGATGGCCGCCTTAAATTGAACCCATTTCCTGGTTGGAATATATTTCGGGAAGAGTGTTCACGGCTGCTGTCGGAACACTAGTGTGCCTTCCTATTACATTTCATAAAATCAATGTAGCTGCGTTTTTCTACATAAAATAAAAACTATTTATTATTATTATTGGGATTATCCTGTAATGATTTGTGTTCAAAAACGTTTTGTCGCTCATAAGGAAATCAGGTTTTTAACCAATGCGTCTTCCTCCCTATCTTCCCCTGCTCATTCTTTTTAGTAGAACAGTTATTATCACTAACAGGGAAAGGACAGGGTGTTGCCGATTGAGGCAAAACCCTAACCTTGTGCATTACTTACTTGCCCTTTATTTTTGGCCAGCGTACTGTGTATGGAATACATTGTCCCTGAATACTAGTAGATGGTATTGTTGCAACATCTGAGCTCCCAAATATTTGAAATATTTAAAAAGGTGAAATATTTAAAAAGTGGGAATGTATGTCAAGGGTGATAGAGTATCATGGTAAAACCCTGGGGTATATTTATCAGTTTGTGAGTGCACCTTTTAATAATAAATGGTGCTTCATTCATCTAAACCAAGACATAATTGCACATTATCAATGTTAAAGCAGGCTGGTGCTATGAGATGCCTTAGCCGAACTTGCGCTTAAAGGCGCCATCTGCTTACTGTATCTGACTTTAGAGGTGGACCTAGGATACATTACTTGGTACAGTTATTACGTGAATCCTCTCATTTGTCCCCAAGGTTGCTGTTCCTTCTCAAACAGAGGTCCTTCTGTATCCAATTGTTCGATTACTGTCCATTGCAGATCCAGTATGGTATGGTTGGTTTCAATGTAATGCGTGGACATCTTCGTTGTAGCTTTTCTGCATTTAATATTGCTCCTGTGTTCCCAGATGCATACTTTTACAGGGCGCTTGGTCATCCCAATGTAATGGAGACTGCATGGTCAAGTGATCATGTAGATCACGTTTTTGCCGTTGCATGTCTTGAACCTCCGTTGCTCCCAACTGGTGGTGTTGTTAAAGATAATGTTTTTGCTTGTTTTTGTTAGGTGGCACATGCTACACTGTCCACAGGGGTGATGTCCTTTAAGTGGGGTAGGAGCGTTGTAGATACTGTGTGTGCTATTTGTTTGCGTGGTCTTGTGTGAACCACTAAGTCCCGTACACTTTCCCTCTGCTATGTGAGTACATGGGTTTGGGGAAATTAGAGTGTCCACAATTCAGTGTCCCCCATTGTTTATTTATTATTTTAGTCACCTGATTGGAACAAGTATTGAAGGTCATTATGCAAATTGGTCTGTCTTTTTTTGCTTTTCGCGGTGTTGTCTCCATTAAGGCCTCTCTGTTATTATTCCTTGCGCGTTTGAAGGTACTGTCCGCCACTCTCGATCAATAATTTCTTTGGGCTAGCTTCCCCCCATAGTTCTTCTGCTTGGGTTTTAAAATCCTTGACATCAGAGCAATTTCTTCTCAATCTTAAAAATTGACCATAGGGGAGGTTGTCTCGTAAGAGACGGGGGTGAAAGCTGAAGAGGAGGAGGTTGTTTTTTGCTGTAGCCTTAAAGTGTGTGGTGGTTTTTAAACCGCCTTCACTGGGGAAGATGTTGAGGTCTAGGAAAACAAGTTCCTTGTTTGAGATGGTATTGGTAAATCTCAAAAATTGATTAAGGTTATTTAGTCAAACCATGAAATCATTTGCTGTCTCTTCATTCCCTTGCCAAATGACAAGCACGTCATCTGTATAACGTTTCCAAATTTTGATGTATCGTTTGTATGGATTATTCGGGTTGAGTAGTTTGTGTGACTCCAGGTGATAGACGTGCAAACAAGCTATGCTGGGAGCAAAGGTGCTCCCCATGCTAGTGCCCTGTTTTGTAGGTAAATGGTGTTACCGTATTGGAAAAAGTTTTCTGTGAGAGCCAATCTGCAACAGTAAATGACTATTGTGTGGGGTCTGGTATTCCAATTTGATCTAAAAAAGGATGTCTTCTATGATACGTAGGGTCTCATCGTGGGGAAGGTTGGCGTAGAGACTCTCTACATCAAGTCAAATTAGTAATTCACTGGTGGGGTCGAAGGACATGTCATTCCACTAGGGCGATCTCGACCTCCATGGCGCTCTTCGCGGTAGTGCCCATTACAGACATCTGCAGAGCGGCAACATGGAAGACACCGCATACGTTTACCAAGCATTGCTGCTTGGATCAGAACTCATGAAGGATGCAGCAGTGGGTCAAGCAGTGCTCCGTCATCTATTTCATTAGAGGTGAGCCTTTCTCTTCATCCCGCCATCCCCTTCTATACACGCACATTTCTATTATCTGTCTTGCATTTTGGTACCTTCTATGTTTCACATTGATATGTTATTATCTGGTGATTTTCATACTGTACCATCCGAAATGTGCTTATCATTGCTTACTACTCTGATTCAGGCATGTGAATCTATGAAAGATACCCTAATACTGGATAAGGAATGCGTTACTTACCTGTAACTGCAGTTATCCAGTATTGGTATCTTTCATAGATTCACATGCAACCCACCCACCTCCCCTGGAAGGGCTCACTTCAGTTCTCTCAGTAATACAACTACTTAGCACTGGGCTTACGAAAATCTGAGGGACTAGAGCTCCTTCCAGGAAGGTTGCAGAGGGTGGTGATGGCTGATTAGCTCTTCTCCGAAGTTTGGTCCTTTTTACAAAAGGACATGTATATGTTACTAATGAGAGGCCCTTGGCCTATTACTATGTACATATTTCTGAGACATTACTTTATTTATGTACCTGGGACTCCCATCCCGACGACAGGGAATGATTCAGGCATGTGAATCTATGAAAGATACCCTAATACTGGATACAACAATTTAGAGACCACTGACGGTGAAATTTACCTTCCCATGTGCAAAAAGACATAAGCACATAAGTTGGAATTTGGCAACCCTGTTATGTCTTATTTCATTCAGTTAAGATTAAACACTTTGAATGAGTCTCTATATATCCCTGTAATGAAGATCAACCAAAATGGTGTGTGTAGGTGGGAAAAAAACTGGGGAAAAGAGAAACTTTGTTTAAAAATTGCTATTATAATGATGCTTAAGTGGAGATTTAATGCATGTTGCCAGTTTGTTTAAATAGTCTCTTTTACCAGAATAACTGCTCTGCAGTCAGAGTGGAGGCGGAAGAAGCTTAAGAGGAGATGATGATATACAGGCACAAGGGAAAAAGCGAGTGAACTTAAAGAGGAGTTGCAGAGCTTTCAAAGAGGAAGAATGCTGGATGAGAGCGATGTTAATGACGGTCAACCTTCTGATTCTAGAAGTTATGTTGTAATATTTATCAAGTTTGGTGTACTTTGCAAATACTGTGAGGTGTGTCATTAAAGGATCATTGAATAATGCCAGCCTCTGTGTCTTTAATAAAATCATGATTCTCATATCATACTTTGGAGGGTGGTCGTTAGTATATATTCTTAAGATGTCAATTCACCAGTCAGTCAACCCCCACCGGCTGGATCTCCTCAGCCCATTACCTGCCTGTGCCTTCTTTATTTCTCCTTCAACTAGCGTATGTACAATGATCTCTCCAATCTTGTGCTTGTGATCCTCCTTGCATGAACTTGCACCAGTACAAAGCTATCTGTGAGAGATAATTCAGCAAGAAACGTGTGTGTGTTTTACACATTGCCTCTTGGCTAAGGTTGTATGTGGTAATGGTGGCTACAGAGGGTTCATATTCTGGTGGGAGTAGGTTGGTGTTCCAGTGTATAGTCCTGATGTTTTGTTTCTGCTTAACATACCAAAGAAGTTTGAAGGCGAGAATAACGGATGAAAGAGGACATCCTGTTTTACTTGTAAAAATGTGAATATGTTCTTTTAGGCACCAGTTACATTCCAGGATGTCGTTGCCTATTTCTCTGAAGAGGAGTGGAAGCTTTTACACGAGTGGCAGAAGGAGCTTTACAGGAACGTGATGAAGGACATTCAACAAGTCTTGATGTCTCTTGGTAAAGATGCGTCCTCTCTTTTTATCTATAGGTTGATTATTCATAAAATTGTCCAGGCAGTTTTGTTCTGCTTGGTTCTAAGCTTGTTTTAGACAAGTAATTTGCTCTATCATCAGTAATTTCAAATTCACATTCTGTGTATTCCGCACCTCCTGGTTCTTTCTTCCAGACATCTGTCAGGTAGGGTATGCATATATAAAAGTGTTCCAGAATAGAAACCCTTAACTGAAAATGACTTCATCAAGCCCATGGTTCTAGCAGTTCCATCAGTTACAGTAAACTGTGGTGTGTACATGTTGGACACTCACAGGATGGCGGAGTACCGGGGATTAGATTTAATTTTTAATTTGTAACGCTTCACGTTTGAGCAGTGATTAGCCTGTCACTTGGAGTCATCATTAGTTAAGACAGGGTGACTCTGACTGGCTATGTAGTAGGCTACATGATTACTGAAAAGGGGCTCACAGTTGTTTCCACATTGTGTGATAAGCTGGCCTTCAATGTGGTGCATTTATCTTCCTATTTGGTGCTTTAATCTGGCCTTGTCAGAGTGCCACCAACAAATCAGGAATTCAACAAAAGTACAAATCCCAAGCAGCAGGTTGGTAAATGGTTGCTTTCAAAAATATGTTATATGAAAACAGTGTTTATTTCACTGTCTTTCGTGTTACTTTGTATTTGCATTCTCAGAGTTTAGAACTAAATCTGGAGGTACTGCCTTAGTGCGTCAATAATGCGGGGCATGACCGTCAGATGTAGTGTTGAGAGGAGATTGTGTGGCCTGCTCCGCGTAGGAGGACTGACCTCATTGACATATAGCTTGGTGGGGCCATATTCCTGTTCTCACCTTTAGGCAGAGCTGTTGACTGAGGATCTGCTATTAGTGGGTGGGGCTAGATAGGTGTAGCCACAATGAGTTCTTAGGCAGATGAGTTGTGGCCGAGGAGCCAGGAGAGAAATAGAGAGGCCACAGGTTTAACCCTCTGCCCATTGCTAACTACAATGTCTGGTCAGTGCTCAAGTGTTTCTGATAATCATCCAATAAATTATTTTTGATGGAGGTTTTTCTGGGAAGGCTGGCTGTGCCGCAAGCTCTTACAGATTAATTTAGTTTGTTTGCCTGTGATTACAGGTCCCCTTATTGCTGCCTCTGTCTTTTCATTGAGGGCTGAAGATAGGAAAGACAGAAGTCCTGGGAGCCATGAGATTGCTGTGAGAAGACAAAGGGCTGTGTCACCAAGTAAGTGATGTCTACAGAAGTACCCCTGTGATGATAGGGTTTGGGGTTTGCTCTTGGTTTCCAGACAACCACACACTGATTGTCACTGCCAGCGGCAAGACACAATTTGGTCCATGGTGTTTGTTGTTTTATATGTAATGTGAATGTGCTTACCTGTCCATGGAGATTCACCCACAACAGCTCACCTGTGTGTTCCATTAACTTTTAGAATATTAATGATCAAGGACGATTTTAGATCATTGTATCACCAATCTATTAAATCCCCATAGTGTTCCAGTCCAGCTCTAACAAATGTTTTCGATATCACCCAGGCAGTTAATGAGCAAGTACAGCCAGGTGAAACACTACTATGTTCAGGTAACGCGTTAAATCAATACATATGAGGTTTGGTATTTCTTTGTCTGCGTCCTGTGCTTCATACTATCAGTTTCACTGAAACTGATTTCTTTCTCCATGTTATCATAACAGACTTTGAAGTGATGGAAAATCAAGGAAAGTACTTTTCTACATTTTTACCACAGCCAACTTCCTATTCCCTAAACAATTTAACATGACACAGGGTATATATTTAATTACCTACTGGCAATTGCCAGTAGGTAGCTATAGTTGGGATAATGTTTCCATAGGAAGTGTTTTTTGACCTGCCCATATCTTTGGTGTCTTTTGATGAATCTTCACAAAATTTTCCCAACGTGGCTTGGACGGCAGTAGGTATGGCTGCCTGATCCCGTCGCTCGGAAAACGGAGGAGCGATTTTCCGAAAAATTGGGAGTAAAAGTGCTCGGACACCTGATCCTGTAATCTAATTGTGCGTGGCATGAGGAGCAACTAAAAGATCGGATGACTGCAGTGTGTGAATGCTATAACTCATGAGTGAAGGCCACAACATTCTCCCGACGCGACGATCGCAGGATGGCGGCGCCCGGGTCTACCTTATTCCGAAGGTGAAGCCTAGAGGAACAAGACGGCGAGATAATTTCCTACACGCCTTGCAGCAATCCCTGCTCATGAAGGTGGGTGCGAGTGAGCGCACTATGCACTAAAACTGAATCTATAGCAAGCCCATGCAGCGGTGCAATCTCACCCTACCTGACCCTGAAATGGCACAGTTCGATCCGCTCTTCAACACCATGCACCACTGAGCCCTTCTGTATCAGCAGCACCACCTGAATGCAAGACGAGGGAGGGCCAGTGGCGCTTTGCTCACCAAGCTAAAAGTCGGGAGTCAAACCACAAATTAACAGCCGCTATACACTCGGTTCGCTGTGCCTGACCTCAAAATGGTGCTTATCTAACGACGCAGGAGACTCCTAAAACGCTGGAAAACGGAGTGTCCGGTGCTATTGGGCCCGCTGCAACTGCAAATACAATGAGCTGAGAACCGCCTGGTCATCTGACCGCCATACGATCGTGCAACGAGCCCTCTGTGGAAAGTTACCCTACAGCTACCCTACAATGCAATAAGTGCAGAGTGGAGCACACCGGGATCTCCTGAAATGGCGGTGGTGCACGACTTGCGTTGTAATCATTTGGGGCATTGCGAGCATTGCAGTCTATAACGCTAAGATTATTAAGAACTTTAAGATGTACATTCTTCGTTCTGACTCTGTGCAAACCTAGTGCTATTACGGAAGCCTTTGCTTGTTTCTTACAGCCTGTATCTTCCCCTAATCCAATACTGTCGATACTGCCACTATCAAGGTCCCAACCAACATTGACCCTAGGCACTGCTGACACTGCTGTCATTGGATGAACACTCTAGAAATGTACGCAAGGTACATTGATGACGTTTTTATTATTTGGAAAAACACAGAACAATCTTTAGTACAAGCACTGACAACCCTAAATTCAGCAAATGAAAGAATTCAATTCACATGGGAGACCAACCATGAGACTTATGCCCAGATGCATCAAACTACTTTTTTGCGATTCCTAATTTGCGAAATTTACCGAATCGCAAAATGGTATGCATCATTTTTCTCGCATTTATTTTGCGATTCGGTAAAAATCGCAATTTTTACCGAATCGCATAAAAAATGGCATTTTTCAAATTGCGAATTCGCAATTCCCATTCATTCCTATGGGCTGAACTGCCCATAGGAATGAATGGGAATTGCGAATTTGCAATTTGAAATCGCAATTCAACAAAGTATTTCAAGGGTGGAGAGGGGGGTCCAAATGACCCCCCCCCCTGCACCCATGAACTGCACTTTTACCTATAAGTTACATACACACATGTCCTAAGGACATGTGCATCTGTAACTTAACCGCATGCGCGCTAGCGCAATTCCGCTCCTGTGCTGAGTTTTTTAAAACCGCACTTTACGTGACGAGCTGGGCTCGTCATCAGCGTGCGAGGAGGCTACGCCATGACGAGCCCAGCTCGTCATGAGCGTGGAAGGGGTTAACAGTTTAAAAAATGCATTTTTGTGCATTTTTAAACAATTTTGCAAATTACCACGAGGTTCAACCTCGTGGTAATTTGCACTTGCAATTTGTGAATTCGCAAATTTATTAATAATGATGCATTGCATTTAAGGAATCGCAAAATTGCGATTCCTTAAATGCAATCGCATTTTAGAAAATCGCAAAATTAGCGATTTTCTACAAAAACAAATGATGCATCTCAAAAAGCATTTTTGGAATCGCAAACGGCCGATTTTAAGGAATCGCACCGTTTGCAACTCCAAAAATGCTTGATGCATCTGGGCACATAACCTTTCTGGATGTAAAAATCCCCATCACTGAGACCGGTTTCGAAACAGATCTGTTCCGCAAACCAACAGACAGAAATAACACCCTGCTACACTAGCTTTCACCAAGGATCCCTAAAACAGCACCTACCTACATCACAAATGTTACGGGTAAAAAGGATCATCTCGAACCCGCAACAAACAGAAACACGCTTGAATGAGATGGGAAGAAGATTTCAAGAAAGAGGCTACCCAAAGGAGCTCATAGAAAAGGCCATGGAAAGAGCTCAAAAGACTCCAAGAGAAGAGTTACTGACAAGAACAACCAAAAAGCAGGAGGACAGAATGGTCCTAGTATCAATATTTTCCACGCTAAGTGTAGCATATAGAAAAATCATTTTAAGACATTGGCCAATCCTAACTGCAGAACAGGATTTTGGAGACTCGTTCAAAAGTCCTCCCATCTTTGCATATACTCGTAGTGCAAACATAAAAGAGATTCTTAACAACACCTCAATCACCAAAAGCAAATATAAAGGAACCCAACCGTGCATGAATTGCGGCAATTGTAATTGCATCATCAAAGGTACATCTATAAACCATCCGATGAAAGGGAATGAAATCAAACTGAAAGTCAGCGCAACATGCGACACACAAAACGTCATTTACCTAATTAAATGCCCATGTGGCATCATTTACATTGGCAAAACAGAAAGGAAAATAAAAATCCGCATCAACGAACATAAGTCCAACATAAGGACACATAACCCCAAGTCCAATGTAGCAGTACATTTCACAGAATCCAGACACAACGTGTCACAACTGAAATTCCTGATACTCGAAGTGGTGGAAAGACACGAGGGCAAAGATAACCACAAAGAGCTCTTAAGAAGAGAGATGACATGGATTTATAAATTGCAGTCCATGAAACCCATGGGACTGAATGATCGCTTGGAATATTCGTGTTACCTATAAAAACACCCATCTAAGGTGTTTCATGCCGTGTACAGATTTTCCTGAAGTACGATTGGCCACTTACTCACCCAATGGTGTAATCGTCCAGATCCTATTGTTTTATTATTCTTGCTTTATTATTCTTGTATGTTTCACTTTTAAACACTTATACTCACTTTCGAACACTTGCACAATATATTCTTTATATTCCTTGCATGCCGACTATATTAGCTTTCACCCACGTAAGACGGTTGTCACCCATAGTCCGCCCTTTATATTTATCATACACCTTTGAGTGTTATACACCCACTTCCTGGTTCGCGGGAGTAGTTTAGTCCGTTTTTTATATTTAGCGCACACCGAGTGTCATTCACTCACTTCCTGGTTCGCGGGGAATAGGAACGCCGAAGAAGTTTACTCGTACGGCACGGAGCATTCTAACATTTTGTAAGTACTACGCGACAAATTAAATAGCGGAATCTATGCAGGTGCCTAATACGCACATTGTATAGTAATCTATTAGCTACTAATACACGCTCCCATTTACCTTTCACAGACGCCCAACAGTACCGAGTATACGTGAGTGTTCAAACTTAACCTCTTCGAACGCTATTAGACACCTTAATGCACAACTGTATGCACTAAACCTCTTACGCCCCACCATTCGGTTTAAACACACAGAGCACTGACAGAGGCACTTTATTTCATCCGCCCGATCACCTCGCTATTCAAGCCGATCACCCACACCACCAACCCCACCCGCATTCTACGATTATCACCTACCAGATCATGAACTTATACGTTGCTATATCTTATATTGTTGTTTTCAGAAACTTATGTTGTTGTTTTCAGAAGCTCCCAGATGAAGGGTATACTACCCGAAATGCATTGGAGCCATTTCAAGAATGTATAATGTATATATAAAGAGAAGGAACCTAAAATCATAAAGATAATGATGGAATACGATTAAAAATTATCAACAGCTTATCATTTGGAAGCTTGTTTTTTCAAGCACCTACGGTGTGCACAAGAAACAGGGATGTTCCCAAGTTAGATGGGAACACAGTGACTATCTGTATCATTAAACGCGCGCCGGACGGACGCGCTACCTGTATGTAGCACCCAACCTTTAAACAAATTTAAACAAACATCAAAAACATCCTCATAACAACCGCTGTGCGCCCTCCAACCAAACATTTTCAGTCATTGCCAGTAGAACACAGCTCTCTCCTCTAGTGCGTCCTGGTCTGTCTGCACACAGTGATAAATGAAGAGCTAAGTGTAATGTGTTACTAGTGGTTACTGGAATATTGGATACCAGTAACAGAACCACTACTGTGCCACATTTCAGCTCCACAACAGTTCGCAATATCAGCTTACTGCCCCTACCCCAACCAATCTCATTGCTCCATTGCTACACTGAGCTCCTGTCCACGTGACCTAGGTGCGCATACCAATCGCAAAGAATATAAGTCACACACCACTAAATCCACATATCCTGCAGAGGATCTACATCACGTTTTGCACTTTCCGTGCTAATAGTCGCTGTGAATAGAAGCCCGACAAGGCAGTGTCTGATATTCAACGTCTATCAAAAGAGAGTATCAAGCCTAACCACTTAACCACATCTCGCACTGAACCCTGTGCGAAAATGGCGGAAAAAGAAGGCAGATCTTCATACAAGAAAGTAAAACCGGAACCAACCACATCAGACTCGCCAATAAAGGTCAAACCAGACCTAAACAGCACAATGGACATGATACTAAAAAAATTAGCGGAAGTCCATGACCTGGCGAAATCTACAAAGCAAAACACTGACTCCATGCAATTAAAACTTACTCCGATTCGCGCAGATATGAACACTATGAGCACAAGAATTAGTGAAGCAGAACAAAGAATAAGCGTTGCTGAAGATATGATCTCTCAAGCCATCAAAGAAATCAAACCTCTCCACATCGTCAACAGTGAACTCAAAACGTGGAGTTGGAAGATCGAAACAGAAGAGGGAACATACGCATTTTCTGGAATACCGGAAGGATCAGAGACAGATGCGGGTTCCTACTTGGCTTCCCTTGACTCCTGGATCTCGATGGTAACGGGGTTAAAATTCCACCTTGGCTTAGAATCCCAACTTTCAGCTCTCCAAATAAAAAAGGATCTCGACCGATGATATGTAAACCGCTCCGCTACCAGCACGCAGAAGCCATTCTAAACTTCGCCAGGAAGAACCATCATGTAACCTGGGAAGACCAAAGGATAAATTTCACACAGGACTACACTAAAGAGACAGTTGACACGCGGAAAGGCTTCCTACAACTGAGAGACAAACTGAGGCCGAAAAACAATAAATTCTCATTTGCTAGCCCGTCCAAGTTTAAGATTATGGAAAATTACAGACCACACTTCTTTACAAAACCCTAGGACCCCGCTCGACACCTGGAGGAGTCTCTCTCCCAAGAGATGGACCTATCTGGAGGTTCCTCCAACAAGCGGAAAACCTGATATCCTTGAACTGCTCTCCTTTGATTTGTTGTACCAATGCTGTACCAATGGAAATCATGTTATCCTCTAATTTGACATCCTTTCTTTTAATAGCCAAACACACTCGCATGTTTATGCAATGGTTATGTAGTGCACGTTTGCTCTTAGTGTATACTAATTTATTGATGTTCACACCATTCAAATTGCCTTAATGTTTGTTAGAGACTCTGCAAGGCATCCTGTTACACAGTTCACACACACCTATGCACGTTCTACAATAACCCACACATGACAAACCCTTGATCCTATCGCATGGGGCCGGACCCACCCAAAGATGACACTGGCTACCCCTAAGATCCTGCTATGCACCCAACTCAAACAACTTAATGCGCACTTGTGACTCTGCAAGTCTACCTGTCCTACACCTCAGATACATCTCACATAAACACTGCAAAGTACTATTCCAGTTTTGCAGTGGCACCTAATACTATCTTAGTACGAACTCTATCTCTTAGTTAATTCACAAATGTTTCTCCTGATGAGTTAATGGTTTATCTAAACACTCAGTGTTGCCTTTAGGCGGACCTGCCGTCTCAGCTCCTGAGTTTGAGTTTTTCAGGGAAGAGAGGGAGGGCTAGGGGAGGAGGGGGAGTCCGGGACGGGGGTATGTGTAATTTTGGTTGTTTCTTCTATGTTTTTATACCATTTTATGTTTGCTTGTTAACTCAAATTTCGCTGTAGTATCAGACATGATCTTTCTTGTACGTTTCCTCAAGGTCAAGAGCCAATCGTGCACTGTCGCGAGACACACACCACTAATTCCTCACTCCAAGATCCGTTATACATGTTTCACCTGTAAACTATTCAGGGATGACTCTTACAAGTACACCGGCCGTAGAACTCATTGCATCTATAGCGACATCAGACCCCTAGATGACACAGCATAAAACCTTAGTCGAAAAACCTTAATATTGTATCTCTGAATGTTAAAGGCCTCAATCATCCTGTGAAGCGCAGGAAAATCTTTGAATATTTAGCAAAAACTAAAGGAGATATAATTCTGCTCCAAGAAACAAAACTTTCAGAAGATATAGGATTCATAAAACACAACTGGATCTCTCATACTTAATGCTCTCCGGCTGACCACAAGAAAAAAGGTGTGATCACCCTTCTCCCAAAAATCCAACATCACTACTATCTCACACACCCATGATGACGATGGTAGGCTTTTAGTCAGGCACCTACAGAGAGGTGACAACCCCATCCATGTAGTCCACATCTATGGGCCTAACAACGATGACCCCGATTTCTGAGAAAAGGTCTCTAATACTCTCAAGAGCATCCCTCAAGAAGATCTCACTATAGTGGGTGGTGACTTCAACCTACCAATGGACGCTCATATAAACCGACAATCTAAATACAAATACCAACCCTCACGCTCACATGAGTTCCTCAAAAGAATATGCTCCAAGTTTAACCTAAAGGACTCATGGCGTCTACAACACCCAGACATGAGGGACTACACATTTTACTCAGCACCACAGAATTCCTACTCTAGGATTGACTACATCGTTCTCTTAAGTCCATTCACATATCTCATAGATGAAAGTGATATAGCTCCCAAACTAGTTTCCGACCACTCCTGCATCAGCACTAAGCTCGCAGGCACCCACACCATCCTACCCCCAAAAAGACGGCGCTTTAATGATGACATACTTTCTGACCCAGCACATTAACTTAAAATTGAAAATGCAGTTAAAGAATATATCACACTAAATGACCTCCCTGACATGCGCACTCCCACCCTATGGGATGCACTTAATGCGACCAGTAGAGGAGTTATTATCGGTATCAAAGCTCATATCAACAAAAAGCTAAGCCTAGAACGTGAGTTGCTAAAAAACGAAATCAAATCACTTGAAGGTTCACACTCTGCAAATATAGACAACAAAACCACACTAGACCAACTGATCAAGAGGAAATACAAATACAATAAAATAGTAAGCAAACATGCCGGAGTGTGGATAAATAAATTCAAGGCACTCAAGCTATGTGAGGGAAATAAGGCTGGGAAACTTCTAGCGTCATATCTCAAACATAAACATAAACAGAAACAATTCACTATTTTCTCTATTAAAAATCCTAAGAATAATATTCAAACCAAACCAAATAAGATACTAAGTACATTCCATGCCTTCTACGAGGAACCTATATAGAAACAAACAAACAATGGATCAGGAGGACAGCTCCAAATACCTGGAGTCACTGAATCTACCAAAACTATCAGAATCAGACAGTTCTGCGCTAGGGACCCCATCTCTGAATAAGAACTATTGATCACTATTCAATCCGTCAAAAACAAAGCCCCGGGGGGAAACATGGCGGCAGTCGGCTGACTGCTGCAAGTGCTCCGCTCCGCTCCCACCTCTAAATCTGTAACTCGCACGGCTCGCTATGCAAACATTGAATTTATTGCGAGCACTTCAAGGAGTTCAATGATGGCAGTTTAAGAAAAGAAGTACTTCTGGCTAAATCAGCGTTTTTCTTTCCCGTAATTACTCTGCTACGAACAGCACACGCCCCGATGTGCTTCAGTGAAGGCGAAGGAGGGTTTAGTAAGAGGAGCTCTGTGATCGGCGCTTTCAGCCACGGCAGCGGTCAACGCCCTTTGGCTTCGGGAGAGCAGCACTCACCTGGGCTACTTCGCTGGAGGCAGGCCGCCCTGGAGCTGCGCTGGAATAGGCGGGTGCGGAGCCTTCGAGGCAGCTCACAAACAAGTATCGTCAGACAGAGCTGTAAGGGCGCTCCCGCCTCCAGTGCTTCACATTGTTTCTCTACGGCAGATACCAAAACCGGGCCCCATGCAAAGAATCACGCAAGTATTACACACGAGCAGTTGGTGGTAGGGGCTGCAGTTTGTGTAGGAAGCAAAAGTGAGGTAAGAGGGGTGTGTGATCTGAGTGAGGCAAGTTTGCCTCCCGAATGCAGGAGTAATACAGCAGCAGCTGCAGCCGATGAGTCTGACAAGTCTGACAATGCTAACAAGAGTCTCCAAAAAAAAAAAGAATAGTTAAGGGCTCGGAGCAGACTGGTGCCTCTCGTAAAAGAAAGGGCAAGGGGAGGATAGCAAACTCAGAGGTGGGGCCGGCTAATGAGCAAACAGAGGAAGCTGACAATTCTCTAAGCTCAGCTAAATCTTTCAGTTTAAAAACTTCGAGAACATCTTCATATCTCTCAACAGAAGTCAAAGCTAAGAGAGGAAGAAAGCGAAATAAGATTAAGCCCCTTGCAGATTCAAGCACTAAAATCACCCCTTCTCTGCGATCCTATTTTAAGGTCATTCCACAAGTTTTGGAAATAGGACAAGACCACCTACAGAGGGATTGCACCCCTAAGGACGATTACTCAAGTTCTAAGGCTATGGCATCATATGAGCAAGACCCTGCCTCGGTCTCAGCCCCAGCCTCAGCCTCAGTCGTGGCTCCTATTAACCCCATCAATCCTATAGATGCCATAGCTTTACAGGAAGAACTACAGGAAGAACTTGACTCTGACTCCATATCGCAAACAGCAGTACACCATTGCTTGGGAGAGAGCGAGGATGCACACAATGATCAGTCTGGACTAGGAGATTCTATTGGGGTTCCCGCTGCTCCGATGAGCAGGCAGGAAGACCCTCCTAACAACTTAACTTCTGAAGCCCCTGAAGATAGAGAAATTTCCGAGCCTCTTTCTGCTTCAGACCCACTCCCTAATCTTTTAGATGGTAATCTTTTACCTGGTCAGAGGGAAGAGGGAGCTCTAGTCTCTACCCTAGTACCTATTTCAATCGCCTCATTGCAACAGATGTTTGCGTCATTGTCTGCCGAGATTAAGGAAGGCTTTGCAGAGTCAGCATCAAACCAAAGGGATATAAGGAATTTTTGTGAAACTCTTGACGAAAAGATTTGTAATTTGTCGATAAGAACGCAAGCCCTAGAAGAAACATTGGGTCAAATATCCATGCGGGCTGAAGGCACTCAGGAAGACATACTAAAGTTAAAGAGGGAAGATCTGGCCATCTCAGAAAGAATGGAGGTTTTGGAAAATAATGCCAGGCGCAGCAACTTGCGTATTTTGAATGTTCCCGAAGGTAGCGAAGGAACAGATATCAAGAGCTACATAATTTCATTATTAAAAGATTCTCTCAACCTCCTCCATACTCCCGAAGAATTAGCTTTGGATATTCAACGAATCCATAGGGATCCTTTCAGACGCAATCCACAAAGGGCCAAGCCGAGAAAAATCCTTGTTAATTTTCATACTTATTCTGTTAAGGAACACATTCTGAATTTAGCCCTAAAACAAAAGTCGCTAGTAGGCAAAGGATTTAACTTTCAAATACGTTCTGACTTGTCAAGATACACACTAGAAAAGCAATGGGAGCTAGGAAGAAGAATGGATGCCTTTCGCAAGCTGGGTGCAACAGTGCAGATGGGCTTCCCGGCATCCCTTAAGATAATGATGGACAATAAAATGCACAATATACGCTCGGTACAGGCAGCTGATGAGCTTCTAATGTCTCTAGGTAGTAGGAAGGAGTAATAAAGGGTGCTTGCTTGGGTTTGGAAAAAATAAAAATAAAAAAAAATAAAAGAGAAAAGGGAGGGGGGGGGAGAAATGTAAAAAAAAGGGAAGGAAAAAATATATATATATATTCACAAATGTACACAAAAAAAAGATCTATATCGCCACTCAACAATTAAAAATTCCCTCCACCGAAGTCTCTTTCAGATAAAATGTAGGAAGTAAAAAGAAGACATAGGGATGAAGGGTTATGATCTAAAAATAAAAGGTAAAAAAAAAGGAAAATAAAGACTAGTACCATTTAATTTACGCTCGTAATATATACACAAGGCGAGCTATCACAGTATACTAAATAGAGAGACACATGAGGTGGGGACGGGGGAGAGCTAGGAGCACTTACTTCCGGAATTTTCCGGGTAGTGAGCTCAGGGGTTTCCCATGGGAGGGGGGGTCACGGGGGGGTAGGGGGTGGTAGCAAAAAAGGAAAAATATCCATTTTCGATAATGCTCCAATCATCACACTTTGTAGTTATTTTCTTCCAACAGTTCTTCTCTATTGTTGGCAGATAAGAATAGGCATAAGAACCAATAGGCAGGTATGCTTGACATTTAGTTCCCACTTTAAGAAACATGAGTAGGCCTACGATTTTGTCCTGGAATGTTAATGGTCTCTGCACCAAACCACGGGCTAATAAAATCATGCAGTACCTTTGTGACGTGGATGCCGAGATCATTATACTCCAGGAGACACACTTAACTGAAAGTGAGATATATGAGTTAGTGAAGAAAAATAAGTGGATATATTCCTCTATCTCAACATCTCAATCACTAAACACGCGGGGGTTACAATTTTATTTAAAAAATCTTCAAACTTAAATTTGAAAATTTTTCAACAAAAAGTAGATAATGGAGGGAGATGGGCCATCACAGCTGTAGAGATAGGTGGGGCGTCTATAACGTTAGCTGGTTATTACGGGCCAAATTGCGATGATCCTTCTGCATTAGAATCCTTATTCCAACACCTCTTGAGTTTTCCTGAGCCGGTGATCATAACTGGCGATTTCAATATCACTATCAACCCTTTACTGGACAAATCTACAAACAGTAGGCAACAAGTTCCCTCTAAATCTAGAAATTGTTTACTGGGTTTAATGAAACAATATGGATATGTCGATATTTGGAGGCTGAGAGAGGGCCAAAAACAGAGTTTTTCTTTTAGAAATCTTAAATACAGACACAGCTCCAGAATAGACTTTATCCTAACAAGTAGATATTTGGTTGATTCTATCATCTCAGTAGATTATATTCCATCTCATTTATCTGATCACTCAGCGATGAAGCTGGAAATTGAGTGGGGTACTAAGTCTTCTTCCTCGAAACTTTGGTCATTTGACAGGTCATTTCTTAAAGCAATAGAAGATATAGAATTCCTCCAGTCTGAGACTCGCGAATTTTTCACCTTTAACACAGATACAGCCCCTGCGGGTATAGTATGGGACGCCTTCAAATGTACACTAAGAGGAACAGTCAAGAACAGGGTAGCTCACAGAAGAAGGCAGTACAGGGAAGAAATATCTTCTATTGAGAACAGTATGTCAGTAATCCTGTCTTGTATAGACACTGACAGAGCTTTAGATAGTCATAACTTGTCCCTAAAACTCGCAGAGCTAAATGAGCTTAAAAACAACGTATCCTCGATAATAGAGAAGCGAGTCTTGCAGAAATGGGAGTCAAGCAAACTCTCTCATTTCCAGTATGGGGAGGGTGCGGGAAGGCTGTTGGCCTGGAAAATTAAATCAGACCGTGTTCGTAATAATATTGCCTCAATCACATCAGACAAGGGTACCCTTACCAGTGACGCTGAAATTAGAGAGACCTTCAAAACATTCTACCAGACAATATATCAGGAAGATCTCAATATCAACACTAACAATGTTGGCAACTGGTTAGAGGGCGTCTCCCTTCCCTCTCTGTCATCCGAGCAGAGCAAACTTTTGGAAGAGGAAATAAGTGTTGCCGAAGTAGAGCAGGCTATAAGGGGATCCAAAGGGGGAAAGGCGGCAGGAACCGATGGTTTACCGAGTGAGGTATACAAACATCTGATTTCAGAGATATCTCCAATCTTAACAGTTCTGTTTAATCAAATATTGAGGGAAGGAGTAGCACCACCTGCCTCATGGGATAAAGCCTCAATAACGCTTATCTTAAAGCCAGGGAAGCCCCCTACCGATTGTGGCTCATATCGGCCTATTTCAATCTTAAATGCTGATTATAAATTTTTTGCCACCATATTAGCCAAACGGCTCAGCCAGGTAGCCCCTGACATACTTCACTCTAATCAAAAAGGATTTATAATAGGGAGACAATTATATGAGCTCACTTACGAACTAATAGGATCTGTTGATGTGGCCATAAAAGAGGTTCTCCCCCTATCTATTCTGACGTTGGATGCTACCAAGGCCTTCGACAGGGTAAATTGGTTATACCTGTCGGAGACCTTGAGAAAGTTTAACGTTGGAGATAGATTTCGTAGGGCAATAGATTTGTTATATCGAAGCCCCTCAGCTTCAATTCTGATTAATGGGGGCCTTACAGCGTCATTTAATGTAACCAGAGGAACCCGACAGGGTTGCCCTTTGTCTCCTCTCCTCTTCGATTTGTATATAGAACCCTTTGCACAAACACTAAGAGATAGCGCACTTATTAAACCCTTTATTTTTGGTGATTGGGAAAAAAAGGTGGCACTCTATGCTGACGATATAATGATTTTCACGTCAGACATTAATGCAGCATATCCGGAGGTGATAGACCTAGCTCTCAAATTTGGCAAAGTTTCTGGATACGAAGTTAATGCTTCCAAAACTGAGTCAATGACTTGGAACACAGACTTAACTACTTTTAATGAGTCATCTAGACCTCAATTACGATATTTGGGGGTAAATATAGTTAAAGACATCGACCGGATCGCTTCCTTAAACTTTTCTATAATAGCAGCACAGTGTCGTAAAAATATGAGGGATTGGTCACATCTTCCACTCACTATCCTAGGTAAGGTTAATCTAGTAAAAATGTGTATTCTGCCTAAGATTTCTTTTTTATTTAATTCAATCCCACTTTTTTTTTATCCCAAATTAATCTCTAAACTACAAAGCGAGATTTCGACTTTCATTTGGAATAGTAAAAATCCAAGAATTTCTTGGAAGAAAATAAGACGCCGCAGAGAGGGGAGGGTTAGCGGGACCGGATCTTCAGATCTATGCGTGGGCTTTTCAGCTTTCGCACGCACGCATGTTGCTAAATATTCCAGCAGCAACAGGGGTAGGCCATATGTTCTCTATGTTACTGAACTGTGAGGGAATCGGACAGGGTAGCTTTTTATTTAAATTCGGAGACCCAAAATTTTAAAAAAAAATAAAACTAAAGACTTTAAAGGGGATAGCTTCCACATGGTACAGAATAAGGCAGGCAATTAAACTGGGATATTATCTAGAGAGAGCTCCAATATGAGACCTACCATCTCCCCCAGTTTGGGCAGAAGATACATTAACCCAACCATTAAGAGCGGCTGGTATCAATACCTGGGACGACTTGTTTATGGACGGTACACTACTCCCTTGGGATTACTTAATAAATAAGGTTGGGCCAAGTTTGTCTAGATTTAAATTTATACAAATTTCAAGCTGGTCCCATGTATACAACACACAGATATCCCGGAGTAGCAATTTACCTATAGGAGCCACTAGCGAATTAGTACGTGTCTGCTAGATAGCCCCCCTGCAAAAAAGGAAATATCACTTTGGTATAAGAAGATCATGGAGGAAATAGATGGTAAATTCTGCCTCCCTGCAACATTATGGGCTGACGTATTGCCAGATATAGACTTGGAGGAGCTTTGGTCAGCTTCCTGTGTGGCATTGTGGGATCTGGTGAAGCCAGCTTGGCTGCGTCGGAACCACATCTTCATAATTCACAGGGCCTACTATTCCCCGCTGAGACTGTCAAAATTCTCTTCGACAGGTCCGGTCTCGTGCCCAAGATGCCGACTTGTTGCTGCATCTGATATCCACATGTTCTACGAATGTCCAGAATTAACAACATACTGGGAGTCAATAGGAAATGATTTATCTTTGGCATTGGGCTTTCACCTTTCCATAGATCTCGCTCTTGTCATTTTTGGCCTGAAGAACAAAGTACGTAATGCAGCTTCTAACCTCGTATTTTACTCCATTTTGGCAGCTCGTAGAGAGATCTGTAGACATTGGAAGGACGCCCAGCCTCCTTCTATTCATGAATGGCGAACTTCTGTCCTTCAGATTTCCAAACTTGATCTAGCTAGAGGTGGAAATCCAAGTAGGAGAGCTTTTTGGACACAGTTGGCACGGTCGCATTGAGCCTGGGTTTTTTTTTTTTTTTCCCCCCAGGGTCCTATGATTAATGCGAGCATAGCCAACCATTGCTTTCAACATGGAACAAATGGGGCTACGGTGTCACGGGCACTATCTTCCAATGAAAAGCCCTAAGTAAGAATTGTCAGGCTTGTGTGAATGTACTGTTGGGATTTGGCTTCCTCCCCCTCCAACTAAGATCTCCCTCCCAGCTAATGCTGAGATGGTACAGAAGCACAGCCGGTTTTCTTAGCTCTGTGGCATATTTCTGATTGGATAGATTGGAGCTATGCATGCAAATGAGGATATAAAAAAAAAACAAAGCCCCGGGCCCAGACGGCTTCTCGGCCGCCTTTTATAAAGAGTTTGACAAATCGCTAAGAGGGCTGTGTCTCCAATTCAATGAGTGAAGCTAATATTACCTCGGAGATTCATGCATCAACATGGTGATGGCTCTCTACTCTAACCCTACCGCCTGAATTACCATTAATGGTACCCTGTCGGATTCATTCCACTTAGAACGAGGCACCAGGCAGGGTTGCCCTCTTTTTCCTGCACTGTTCCTCTTTGCCTTTAGAACCTCTAATCATGGATATCAAATGCAACGAAGAAATGAGGGGAGTGCAATTTGGAGAAACTAGGGTGAAACTAGCCGCATACGCGGACAATATCCTTGTGGTTACAGAGAATGCGGGTGAATCCATCAAGGCACTCATGGTCACCATAGAAAGATACTCCATCCACTCCGGATATAAACTAAACCGGGATAAATCAGAAGTCAAACCGTTGAATATTCTCAGATCTCGAGAAATGCTAGGTGACTCGGGCCTCACATGGCAGCCAGGATACATTAAGTACCTGGGGATTGACTTCGGCAGTACATTATTAGAGACCCTCCAGCGCAACAAAGCCATCTCAATAGAGAAACTTAAAAATCTTCAAGATGCATGGTCACCTACATTTATAACATGGTGGGGAAGGATCGAGGCCATCAAGATGATGATCTCCCCACTAGTGAACTATCTAATTACTATGTTACCCCTCGTATTATCCGAGGAATTACGCAATAAGCTAGACATCTTACTCTCTAAATTTTTATGGAAAGGGAAAAAGGCAGGAATTAGTATGAAAAAACTCAGATTAGATACATCATTGGAGGGATCAATCTAGCTGACTTTAAACTCTATCCGACGGCATTTTTAGCAAAGCAAATCTCTTACTGGCTAGTGCCACCGGCCGAATACACCCCTGTTTGGCTAGACATAGAGAAATCAATCCTCATGAATCTTACACCAGCGGCCCTCTTAACCACAAACCTAAATACGGTCACCTGTTCAAAATCCCTCTTCAAGAACACAAAGTCCGCCCTACTAAATATTGTGAGACAGTTAGACATTAGCGTTGATCCAGCGCTCTGTTTGAAAAACTGTCTCACAAACACTATTTATCACCTTAATACTCACCATACACCTTTAAACACTTATACAGGCCCATAACACCAATGAGACAATTTTTGAGCAACTGAATCAGGTGATTTGATTTATATTCTATTCACATAATATTTACACTAATATGTACAACTGCAGTTTTTCTTTCATTATCATGATTTTGAATCAATTATTAACCAAAAATAAAACCACTAATGGTGGATGGATCAACTAATGGAAACTAGACCATGAATAAATAAGACCGGCTTGTCACATCAAATCTAATTTTATTTACTTTATTTTCATAAAGAAAGAACATTTTACGTTTTAGAATCTTTATTTCATAAGCAAATAGGAAAGCAGCATTTTAATAAGGAAATTAAATTAGAACCGACATTTCAAACAAGCTCAGAAACATGAAGAATTAGCAAAATAACGGTTTCCATTCCCTGAATCTATTTTCCCTGTCTTAATCTTACTTTACCTAGAAAGAATAAATCATTAAAAGTCTGCTGTCCTTGCATGCGCCAAAGGTCCACCACTCAGGAATCGGAAAGTAAGAGTTTTTTCTCTGTTCATGGTGTCATAATTTATACCTTTCTCTCTAGCTATACAGACTACATTTTACATTCTTTCGTACAAATCCAAGCTTTTCATTGGCTGTCCCGTGTCAGTCCATGATAAAATGTATTAGGTCATTCGACTCTTGACCAAAATCCAGGCTTAAATAAGGCCCATTGTCTCATTTCCACATCCTCTATTTCCTCAAGAATGATACTTTACTCGAGCCTTGGACGTTTACATTCCTAACCTTGGCAGACATATCAAATTGCTGTCCTTGGCTGGCCTCCGTGAACACGTTCAACACGACAAAGGAATCACTCTTTATTTCATAATGACTTTGCAGCAAAATTCTTCACAGCTGCACATATGCAAGAAATCACTCTGGACAAGCTTTTGTGTCAGCAGCTCTGTCAGCCATATTTCTGCATCATCTTTTAGGCTTCACTTTGGAAACTATTATTAAACAAACACAAGACATCAATTAATTAAAGGATCGAGACCCATTCTGTTACCCTCCCCCTTTGCTAATGAACCCTGTTAATTATGTTACCTGACAAAAGCACGAATAGGCAGCATTATATTTACTTGTCCTTTTCGAATGACAGGAACTCCAAGAGCTTTTATCACAAAAAGACATAACATAAGCACATAAAATAAGCACATGCCATTAAATTAAACTGCCGCATTTAATACTGACAAAGACAATAGACCAGGTTAGTTTATTAATTTTTCTTTGCGTTTGCAACAGAAAGCACATTAGTCCCGCGTGTGTTTCATGAATGTATCTTTTAAACTAAGTTGATTAATAGTTTTCACCACAAGCTTATTAGACTGATTACTTTTGTTAGGACAGATTAACTTTGCAAGTTTGAACAAAATTTTGTTCTTTACCTTGCTCCATCAGCGTTAAGCGATCTTATCTTGAATCTCTCTGGAACAACAACAAAATACTCTATAAGGGGAAAATCTTACACAACGAATCATGGATTAATAAAGGGATCTATTTCCCCCATCAAGTCTCTAACGGGGCCTACCCTCTTTCCTTCAAAGAATTAGAAATCCAAATACAACCTACACTCACTAGACTTCTACAACTTCTTAAAACTAAAATCAGCGGTAACCAAAGCAAAACTTTCAGCATTACCCCCTTTCCTCTCGAGCTATCTATCAAAACTACGTAAGCTAGGTCACCAGGTATCCTGGATCTATAAATTATTACGCCCACAACATTCTACCCTCAGTAAGAAACTCCCATCCTTTTGGGAATCACACGCCTCCTTTACGATATTGAAGTGGGATTGGACCGAAACTTGGAAATCTACCATGAGATAGAAGATCAGCCCAACACTCTCCCAGACAAAGTTCTGGTTGCTACACAGGGCCTTCTGGACATCAGCCAGACTCTACTCACACAAAATCGGGGATGATTCCATCTGCTGGAATTGCAATGACAAAATAGGAGACCTAGAACACTTATTAATTCAATGCGATTGCGTTATACCTTGCTGGGACAAGGTTTTCAAATTCATATCTAAACTTTTCTCATACTGTCCCAGTAGGGATCTCCCAACACTAATATTCGGTTTCCTCAAAGCTGGGTCACTCAATGAAAATGATAGGGCGCTCCTAGACCTACTTCTAACAGCAGCGGTTAAGATTATTCTCAGCAACTGGAAAGACACACGGGAAGCTTCCTTTAAATGCAGGCTAAACTGGGTCACCAATCTAAGAGGGGCTGATAACATAACTTCAGAATTCACTGTGGCAATCTTCTACCAGGCACATGTGGGACACTCTTGACCTCTACTTTTGCTCACACAAACCGCCATGAATCTCACCATTTGTAGTAACTTTCCCTCTACACCATGGGTACTCACAAACTTTCTCTCGGGGGCCAAATTTACAGTGTGGTTTGTGTCCGAGGGCCGCACCGGTGGGGGCGGGGTCAGTGGGGGAGGGTGCGGGCTAGAGCAACAAAAAAACTATGACCATGAGGTTGATCACAGGTCCCTGCAGCGGATGCCTTCGTCCACTGAGCCACCAGACCCGGCATACACACATCCCTCTCCCTCGCTCACTCACACTCCCTCTCTCGCTCTCTCCCTCCCTCACTCACTCCCTCTCTCCCTCCCTGTCTTGCTCTTTCTCTCTCCCTCCCTCTCTCTCTCTCTCTCTCTCCCTCGCTCCCTCCCTCGCTCCCTCCGTCTGTCTGTCTCTCTCACTCCCTCTCTCTCACTCCCTCTCTCTCCCTCTGTCTCTCGCTCCTCTCTCTCCCTCACTCCATCTCCCTCACTCCCCCTCTCCCTCCCTCACTCCCTCTCTCACTCCCTCCCTTGTTCCCTCCCTCCCTCCGTCCCTCGCTCCCTCCCTCCCTCGCTCCTTCCCTCTCCCTCACTCTGTCTTTCTCTCTCACTCCCTCTCTCACTCCCTCTCTCACTCCCTCCCTCTCTCTGTCACTCCTCTCTCACTCCCTCTCCCTCACTCCCTCTCTCTCCCTCACTCCCTCTCTCACTCCCTCTCTCACTCCCTCTCTCACTCCCTCCCTCTCTCTCTCACTCCTCTCTCACTCCCTCTCCCTCCCTCCCTCCCTCTCTCTCCCTCACTCCCTCTCTCTCTCTCCCTCTCTCCCTCTCCCTCTCCCTCTCCCTCTCCCTCTCCCTCTCCCTCTCCCTCTCCCTCTCCCTCTCCCTCTCCCTCTCCCTCTCCCTCCCTCTCTCCCTCACTCTCTCTCCCTCACTCTCTCTCCCTCACTCTCTCTCCCTCACTCTCTCTCCCTCACTCTCTCTCCCTCTCTCTCTCTCCCTCCCGCTCTCCCTCTCTCTTCCCTCCCTCTCTCCCTCTCTCTTCCCTCCCTCTCTCTACCTCCCTCTGTCACCCTCTGTCATCTCACCCTGCCTGTGTGTCAGCCTGGGCTGAGACAGCTTCCAGGCGCACACACACACAGCCGCACCCAAGCACTTCACAGGTCATTAAAGGCCATTTGCATGCTAATGAGGCGTTGTTGTATTTCACCTCATCTTAGGCCCCTGCAGCTCCACTCTGGCTAAGCGAGAATCGCAGGCCCCCACAGAGCAGCAGAGACTCTCAGAGTCGCGCTGCAGCAGACACGCTTTAAAAAAATACATGGGTACGATGTTTGCAAGGTCCGCGGGCCGCCACCTACCCATGGGCCGTACCATGAGTACCCATGCTCTACACGATCTACTTATGCTAATGTTCGTCTTTCCTATGCATGTGCTCTTCTATCACTGGATGTGGCATACTCATAAGGTCTGTACTTTGTGCTAAAGTTCTCCCGGATGTTCATAGAGATACCGCTCATGATGGAGATAACGGATATAGCGCCTGTGGTGCAGTATACTGATACATGTATTTTATCCTGTGAGGTTTTGTCATATCATTTTGTTTACTAGTGACTCCTACTAGCCATGTAATTATTGTTTTGTTCCCAATGTTTATTTCTGTATGTCTATTTCTTATGTACCTCATTTGTTGTACTGCTCGTATGGTTTTATTTGGAAACAATCAATAAAAAACTTTTTGAAATAATGTTCTCAACAAAGTGCGCCAGTGATTCTAGTTGGCCATGGAAAGTTTTGGGGTGATTTGGCAAGCAGGGGCAGAGAAAAGGGGGGAATCAAAAACGTGCATTTCCCATGTTAATTCCTGTTGAAGCTTTATACACGACTAGCAGCCCGCCCCAGCGTTGCCCGGGGCAGAAGGGGGCTGGGGGCAGCATTTCAGGCTTGCGTGCACTCCCGCCCCGGCCCCCGCCCGCCACGACATTGTCTGTGTCCTGGACAATGTTGTGGCGGGCGGGGGCCGGGGCGGTAGTGCACGCAAGCCTGAAATGCTGCCACCAGACCCTGAGCCTTACCGCAGTTGTTCCGGGCCAACCTCCCGCACCGGCTCCCTTCCGTCCCGTGCCCCAGAGCCTTACCTGAGGCGCCGCTCCTCCCCGAGCTCCTCACTTCACCTCCGCTCCTCCTCGCAAGCCTGGAATGCTGCCTCCAGACCCTGAGCCTTACCGCAGTTCTTCCGGGCCAACCTCCCGCACCGGCTCCCTACCGTCCCGTGTCCCAGAGCCTTACCTGAGCCGCCGCTCCTCCCCGAGCTCCTCACTTCACCGCCGCTCCTCCTCGTCATCACGTACGTTGCGGCCAGCGCTACGTCGCGGCCGGCGCTACTTTCAGGGCACTACTTTTTTTTTTAAGTTATATTTTAAAATTTACGTTTTTTTAAATTTTCTATAGCCTATGTCCATCTGCACACCCTGATGATTACAACAAGGTATTGGGTGTGTAGATTGGCGCTGTGGTACCCGAGTTTACCTTGGCAAAAAGGTTTGTGTTCTCTCTTTATAATAGTAGTATAGATTACAGCCCAAACCGCTGGTCGGAATTACACTGAATTTGGCAGAAAGGTAGATTTGGTTACGCAGATCACGCTTTCAGGTATTTTATGTAAACCTGTTCAGTAGTTTGTGAGAAATGAAAGGAAATCCAAATTTCTATATATGCGATTGGGGCTAATTCTCGAATAATAACTAGCTCGTGCAGAGATCTGGAGAGCTCTGATTGGCTGTCAGCACTTTAACCAGGAACTGTTGGCGGCCATCTTGGGACTCAACTTGAGCCGAGTCGCAAAACAAAACGTGAAAAAAAAAAAAAAGGGGACAGGGTAGGAAAACCCTGACCCACAAGCATTGGTCTTGGGATTCCAGAGAGACCCAAGCAGGTCAAAAAAGAGTTAAAATATAATAATTTGCAGCAAAAAATATAAAAAGGCAGGCTCTCGCACTTCTTTTGAAAAGGGCCCCCTAGTGGGTCCTGGGACATTTTCTAAGAACAGGAGAGGGGCTCACGGGCCCCCCTCCTGAGGATCTTTGAGCCCTGGGGACCACCACCTCCCGGGGCTTTTTATTCATATAGGAGGGGGGCTGTACAGACCCCCCCCCATCATTGGCTCAAATGAGCCCCAGTGCTTTACTTTAGAAAAAAGAAGTGGGGACTTTTCTTTTTTAAGAAAAGGGGCCACGGACCACACAAGAAAGCAGGGGGGGCCACATGGCCTCCTCCTGGTGCCTTACAAGGCACTGGGATCGCGACCCAACAGGACCAGGCTCCTGCTATGTCCTGTAGTGCCCACCCCTGGGACATAGCTGTTACCTTTTGTTTGTTTCAAAAACAAACACTGGTTGCAGCGGGCGGAAACTGTCAAAGTGCTCCTGCCGCTGGAAGAGGAAGTTTCATCCCTGTCCCTGCTCAAAGAGATGAAACGATTGCTCCTCCACAGAGGAAGCTGCCTTTCTAGTGGATCCCTCCATGCAGTAGCAATGCCGGCCCCCGCAGGAGGCGGTGAGCTGGTTGGTACCTCAGGGGCCTTGAGGCTCCCCTCCGCGGTTCCCATTGTGCACACTTGGTGCCCTGGCTGTGACCAGGGTACCCAGAGAAACCTGACCAGGCCCCGGGGGATGGGGTCCCCGGGGCTGAAATTGGCACAGGGAGGGAGCTGCACGGCCCCACTCCCCTATTGAATTATGGCCAGGGATGGGGTCCCCAGGGGGGCTGCGCAACCCCTCTCCCCAATTCAAATGTTGCCACGCCATTGGGGGGGGGGGTCCCTGGGGTCAAAATCAGCCCAGGAAGGTGGGCTTTTTTAATTCCACAGCCACTGATTTACTCATGCCCTCATTCACACACTCACTCTCAAAGGTCACAGGTTACAGTTGGGAATTAAAATAAAAAACGTAGAAATTCACTGAAGAAACCAAAGGTTCTAGGGACGTTAAAGTTAGAAAACAGAATTAAAAAAAAGTTGACATTCACAGAAAAAAACAAAGGTTACAGGGACGTTTTAGTTAGGCTCAGATTACATTCGTACAAAACCAAATTCAGCAGTTATAGTTGAACTAACTAGAACAGCCCCGCAATGCACTGCTTATGACCACACATATGACATCACTCATGACATGGTCAGAGACTTCACTGGTAACATCATCGACAGAACCACTCACACACCCACTCATACCGCTATACAACCTCTCATACACCCACCTACTCACCCACAGAACTACTCATACCCATACCCATAGAATTACTCCTACAACCACTAACAAATCCATAGAGCCACTCACACACCCACTGACTCCCTTATACAGCCTCTCACAAAACCACTTACTTACAGTACTCATACAACCAGTCAGAGACCCATACAACCACTTACACAGGCACACACTCACCCATCCAGCTGCTTACACACCCACTTATTGACCTATTACATCACTCATGACATGATAAGTGACATAACTGATGATGTCACTGATGACATATCAAATTACATCACTGATGACATCATCCAGTGACTAGGTGTTTTCTAAAAGTTTTTGTGTGTTAAAAGTTTATACTAAGGTACCACAAACGTTAAATTAGTATACTTTGTGTACTACTGAGTAGTGATTACTTTTTTAACATAGTTTATATGAGTTGCTGTATGATTGTGTCTGAGTGACTACAGGTGTGTGAGTGGGTGTGTTCATGGCTGTATGGGTGTATAAGTGGGTATCTGAGTAGCTTTATGGGTGAGTTAGTGGCTGTGTGAGTGGCTGTACTGGTGAATGAGTGGGTGTGTCAGTGGCTGTGTGGAGATATATATAGGTTAAAGTGACGTTATGGTTGGGGATGGCAATAATATATTGGTTTACATTAAAAAAATAACCTAATAAATGTACTGGAAAATAAAAGGCTAAAATGACGTTATAGTTAGGTGTGCATTCTATGGGTGATGCAGTTGGTGTTGTCATAAGTAGAGCATCTTATTACCATACCCAAACCTAAGTGAGCAACCAGCCCCTGCAGTACACAACTGAAGGTCAGGCATGGCATGAAGTTTGGCACAGGGCCTAGCCTTGGTCAAGCCCTCCAATCACTCTTCCGCCCCCACCCCCTCCTTGGGTGCCCAACACCGAAGGCATTGTGGGGTTAGGCGCAGGGTCTGGCCTGTTGCCGGGCCTGCTCCCAACCCCCTGCAGCCAACACCCCCAAGGACCCCCACCCCACTTTGTACTTTGGAGTAACATGGGTTTGCGGTAAACCCTCAAAACATATGTTTTTTTTTAATTTGGGGTCCATGAACAGTCCATTTGGGACTTTTCCTAACCCCACTAGTGCCAGGGGATCTGGGTTACTCCTACCATGCCACCTTATATGGTATTTTGAAACCTTTTCAGGAGAGAGGACCAAGTCCTGTAATGGCCACTGCAACATTTCTGTTCATGTAACAGCCAGCCAATGAGAGTTTGATCCTAAATAAAAACCTTCAGCCAATCAGAAGGCTTTAATACTTGACTTTGAGCCCAAATGTCAATATATCTATACATTTTGAATCTTAATTTCTCCAAAACTACTGAACGGATTTACACCAAATTACAAAAAACAGGCTTTTTAGGTAAAGATCTAGCTGTCTGCCAAATTCACTGTAATTCCTTTCAGTCATTTTGACTATAGTGCTCTCTAAAATTCCCTGTGGAAATGGCATAGGAAAATGAAGGGTGCTGCACAAACATGCTTGTCAGAATTAATCTTTAAGTTACTCCAGAATTGTCAAGATGACCTTAAGGCTATTTTCACAGGAGCAGAAGTGAATTCCTAAATACACTCCACCACTGCAAACGACCTGAAAAACACTCCAGTCGCTCACAATAGCAGGGGGGAAGGGAATAAGAAAGAGAGACAGCCTCAGATGTCAGGTAATTCTTCTCTACTGGAATGATCTTGAATCATCTTTTGAACTGCAGACACCTATAATGAGTTCAAGAACATTACTACATTCTGACAACCGTAAAAAAAACTGCTAAGCGGCATTTAACATCAGTAATTTATGTTTACTAAGTTTCTGTTTATTAACCTGTTAACTTCTCAGGGAAAGCTTCTCTCTTAGAAAATATAAATGTACTTCTTTGTTTTGAAAGTCCTTTCTTAATCCTTCTTTATGTTGCAATATTGAAAGACCTTTGGAAAGCTAGGTAACAAAGTTACACAAACGACTTGGATATAGAGCTTGTGCTAGACGCATGAAGAAGTCAGTCTCCGAAAGTGTCACAGTGAAAGTATTGCTCGACTTTGAATCCTTGTTTGTAGTAGTAAGCTAGACTGTCACATTTTCGTAGACTTAGTAAAGTAACATTCAGTTCATTGACTTTGTGCAGAAGTTGTTTGGGAAGTACCTTACCGAAAATGTATT
This sequence comes from Lissotriton vulgaris, assembly GCF_964263255.1. NCBI lineage: Eukaryota > Metazoa > Chordata > Amphibia > Caudata > Salamandridae > Lissotriton > Lissotriton vulgaris. Next base: position 1,098,764,701 of record NC_141685.1, on the reverse strand, counting down.
TTACATAAGATATATTTTTAAGGAGTATATAACATATTATGTGACATTTTGATAGGGAATTCAACTTAAACTCCACAGAGTAGTACATTGTATATCCAAATCTAGTATCATAACATTGCGTTAAGGACTGCTGCGGTTGCTGCTTCCTTCATGCTAATTTAAATACTATTTTATTGTTGACAGCTTTTAAAATTGGCTTTTACCTGTGTTTTACTGTATCTTCGTACTGTATGGTGATCAACTGCGCAGTCTCAGCGCATTGCACAGGTTATTGGATTTTGAACTTTTTAGGTCGAGGCTACAGTCACACTGCGAAGCAGTGGGCGTAGCCGAAGATTTTATGTCTTCTACAGTGGGGGCTTTAACCCGCCTCTCTCTTCCATTGGCTAGCTTCGTAAATGGAGGCTAGCCATTGGAAGAGATGTGCATCACTCATTTGTAGTCCCGGCGTGAGCAGATTTGTGGGCGTTTCTTGAATTTTTTTTAAGCCCTGCCCCTTTTCTAGTGGTGGGCGTTACTAAACACGCCCCTCAATCCAAAAAATGATGGCCGTTTCTCCGAGCCATTTGTGAATGACCTCGGAGAAACATGGTGGTGTGGAGCGCTCCTCTCTTCCCTTCCGAGATCGTAAGGCAAGAGAGGAGTGCTCCACACCACCATGTTTCTCTGAGATCATTCACAAATGGCTCGGAGAAACGCCCGTCATTTTCTGTCAAAAAAGGTGGCATCATAAGTAAAGTAGGGGCCGTGTCGGTAAAGGACACGTAATGTATTCGTTCTTTACAAACGCAGTGGCCATCTTAGAAGTGGGGTTAAACGTTGAATTCGGGGTAAAATTGTTGTAGTAACTGAAAAAACTACTTTGTAAACTACGTTTTGGACAGTTTATTAACATTTACAATTGAACAAAAATACTATCGCATTTTTATATTTTGTAATATAAACGTATTATTTTGGCAGTAATAACGTAAATTACATCCGAGGTAACAATCACAAAATCATATTCAATGTACTTATTCGACTTAGATAGATTGCTTTCAAAACGCGAATGCTTTTCAGATGGTTCTTTTAAATAAGGTGTAAATAATAGTTTTGTTTGCGGCTGATCGAGATCTCGCGATATTTTGAAGTCGTCATGCCGCTCCCGGCGTGCTCCGCTTTCTCTTCCTGCGCGGCCTGAGGTGAGTGAGACATGGTTCCAGAGCTGAGAGAAGGAGACTAAGTTGAATCCGGGCGGAATCTTCGCCATCCTGTCTTGAAACCCTTCGGTTTAGTGCTTGGAGAACAGGATCGTTCTCCCAGACAGAACCCTCCATGTTACTAGCCCGGAGGGGTGGGGGAATTGTATCGCCTGACGCCCGAATTGGGTAAATAATAAATATCTGCGCTGTGGGCACTCTGGGGCGCACAGACACTCGGAGAACTTTGAGGCCTCTGATCGTCATGAGCATCGGATCGCGCTCCCCTCCCCTGCGTCGGAATCATGTTACCAGGCACAGGAACAATCTGTGCCCCTGCCTCTTTTAAACATGAATTGAGCGCTGTCAGCAACTCAGCATTTCAGCACGTGAGTTAACCCCAGAGGGGCCTGAGGTGCCAGCTGCTGCAATGGGGTGTCTTCCTGCCATCACTTCTAATACTCTGTGCTTTGACTAGTGCACCAAGACACAGCCCTGCAAGAGACTGGACAGTAAGTATCGGATACCGGTGGTGAGGCCTGGGATTGTAACAATGTTAACTGTGAGGCTGCATGATCCCGAGGCAGGTGGGTGTCTACTGTGAGCCTTCATGAGTGTGTTGCATCCATCTGTTCTGACAGAGGTGTATGCACGCCACCTGTCAGTGTGAGAGACTTTGTGTTTCCCTTATTTGTTTGTGAACTGTGACTCATTAGGCTTGGTTTTCAGGAAACACTGGCAGGTGAACTGGGAGGTCAACTCGTTTCGTTTGGATCGCAAATCGGCTGAAGAGCAATTCAGGATTAGACTTTTATTTTTGGAACGCAGTTAACAATTTTGACACTGGACTACATACCTTGCCAGTGATACTGAAGCCTGTATCAAAAGGAAGTTTGTGGTCTTTATGGTTGTGTGGACGACTGTGCATGTATTTTGGGATAGTTTAAGATGAGTGGGTCTGTGTATGAAGAATTGGTGATGTCTAGAGTGTAGTTTTAATTATTAGACGGGGTCCTGGGTGATATTAAATTAAGAGTATTGGTTATCTCAGTCTGGGGGTGGGCTTAGGGGCACTCTGCAGAAGAAGACAATAGAATGCATGTGCATTTCTGAAGGTCAGAAATGCAGGGCATCTCAATGCCTCAGAAAAGCTGCACATGAAGGAGCAGGAAAACATCGTTTCAATGCAACACACTTTCAGCATTCACTAGTAAGAGGCTTGGGTGAGGGGGGAGAGGGGTTTTCATTCTTGTCATTTCGCCCTCTGCCCTTTGTAATTTGTTCCGGTGCCGTCCTCATTCTAGGAATCGGATGTAGGTTCCTGTATTTTTTTTGTTTTCTCCTTCGCTTAACTCTGTGTGGCCCTGTGCTTCGAGATCTGGCCCCCTCTGCACCCTCTACATTGCTTGCTGAATGTGTGTAAAGGATATATGACAAGCTCCATGTTGTGCTCAAACACGAAAGTCCGTTTTCACAGGGCCTACACTTCCCAGCCGTCTCTCTGACTTGGTCTCTAAAGCAGCCAGGGCATGCATTGTAGTTTCACTTAAACTGCCTGTCCCTGATAACCTTGTGCATCAGACACTGGCGGTATCTGAAATGCAAGTTCAGATCTAGAGCTACTCTATTTATCTAGTGCTGCAGCAGAGTACTTGCTTCTGCACCAATTAAAACAAATATGCAGTTGATGCGCACATATGCAAGGATTTTTCGGCCAGTTCCTAATGACTTTGTCTTCCTCTCAACTGAAAAGAAACGATATGCTCTGAACCTGGGCCCTTTCGACTTTAGAATGTAGTAGCTGATTAAGAGCTGGGCTAGTGGTGGGATGGTAGGAACAAATCTATGGCCTGTGCGAGAAGAACACGCCAGTAGGATAGCACAGCCTATGAGTGCACCTGCTGCATAATTCTTGTGCTATGCACTCTTAAGTGCAGGTCGAAGAACCTGTACACCCCATCACTTATCCTTCACAATGCAGAACAGAGCACCTACAGGAATGGGAATACTGGGTGCATGAGCAAGAAAAATAGCTTAGTGAGTTTACACACCTGCTGCCACCAGAATTGTACTTGCTTAGTTCACACCCGCACTCTAGCATGGTGCTCCAACATTCCTAATGTCTTCTTCCTCTGCCTTTGTCTGGAAATATGGGATGTAATCTGGTTGCAGTTGCACTCCAGCTAAAGGCTCACTCCCAAAGTGTGTTTGTCAGTTATTAAAACCTAACTGGTTCCTAGATTACTATGGATTTATATTTCAGCAATCTACCCCCAAACCGTTTCTGGCTAAAGATGTACCCTGTGTGAAAAAAAACAGTAGCACATTTGTGTGTTTTTGTATTTGATTATTATCTATAATGAAGGGTGGGGCAATTACTGGATGGTCTTTTGCCTGCAACCATTAGCAGTAGGTGCTGTATACATTGCTTTATGTTGCAGTTATTAATTAAGGGTGTTAACTTTATTTGCTATCAGTGCAAGGTCTGCGTTTCCATCTTGTCTGAAGTGGTGGGTAGGTTCATGTTGAGAGAAGTTGTAGATTTTCCTTAACTGCTAAAGAATCAAATGCACTATAAATGATGGGTTGTGTGTATTTGAAGACCTTTACACCTCTTATGGCTAGGGCTAGGAAGCAGGGAGAGATGGGCTTTGTCATGTTGGCATTCGTGCAGTGTGTTGGTCCATGCCCTAAGTATGGTTTTGGTGTACCCCCTGCTCCCTTCCTCTTACAACCTTTTTTGGTCCTTCAGGATAATACGAGATCGAGTCCGTCTGCAAAAGGGGTTAGATGATGGTCAGAGACCACAATAACAGAGAGAACATAAAAACTAGTAGTGGCACTTTTGGATATTTGTTCAGCTGAACAATTAATATTGGAATTAGACATCCTGGTAGTTGAAGTATAAATAATCTTAATTCGTCAAATTTTCCTTGAATATCCATCAGACCAGGAAAGGGTTTCCAACTCTACTGTGATTAAGCCCAGGTGTCCTTGCTAGGTGTGACGTGGAATGCTGAGTCCGTCCAGTGACTCACTACCCCTCCATCACAATGATCCTTAGCCCTCCACTTCTAGATTGACTGTTTCTTTAACTTAGAATTTCCTTCTCACAGCAAAGAGAAGGACAGCTGTTTTAGTTGCTGCTATGTAAATGTGTGTGTGTGATATGGTCTACACAACTTTTATTCTGAGTTAGACAAACTTGCACATCCACTGAAGAGTTGCATCTCCATATCAGTGAAGCCTCCGCTGCTGCTTCCACCATTACTACACCAGTACTGTGCAAGAGAACCTTGTACTGATACTGCCAGTTTTGTATATGATACTTGTGTGGGGGAAGAATGTGCAGATGTTGCCTTGCATACACCATAATATAACCACCTTACACCTTCCAAGGATTGTAAAAGGAGAAATTGATTTAACTTCCCCATTAAAAGTATAGAAACTCTGAAAAGAATCGTGGATACGGTCTAAGTGAACGACAGTACCTCTGCTACATGATTTTGCTGCTCCATGAAGAATTGATAAACTTGGCCAAGAAGTGCAGTTATTCCCATCCACACATGTTTATCAGAACATCTCTTGTGTATTTTTGAAGCAGGAGAACTATGAGTTTGCCATACGAAGACAAAACCTTTTCTGTCCTACAGGTTCATATTCTGACACAGTCGTCCCCAAAGACAGCAAAAAATGTAGTCAATTACCAGTCTACACTCTGCCTTTAGATATCATTTCTTTACATATGAAATTCTGTCACAGACAAACCTGCTGATACGTGGGTGCAGTGCACAATGACATCTTCACACATGCTGTACAACTAGCCAGTTCAACATTTGCATATAAGTGTGCATCGCCATTCACTGCCGGAAGGCGCACTCGCGCATCACCTTTTAAAAATTACCATTTGTTATTGTCACGATTTACGGTGTTTTTAATAACTTCACTCACAAGCTAGTGAGAGCACTTCGACTGTTGTCTAAGGCACGCACAGCGGATCCTAGCGCTGCCGCGCCGCCAAAGACACTCGCCATTCCCGGCCACGAGACAGGCCACGCCCCTTTTCAGGCCACGCCCACCGTCGCCTTAAATAGCCGCTGAAAACAAGCGACTAAGCCAGATAGATTGCTAACAACCTTCTGAGGCGGAAGCCGGAAGGCGCACTCGCGCATCACCTTTTAAAAATTACCATTTGTTATTGTCACGATTTACTGTGTTTTTAATAACTTCACTCACAAGCTAGTGAGAGCACTTCGACTGTTGTCTAATGCACGCACAGCGGATCCTAGCGCTGCCGCGCCGCCAAAGACACTCACCATTCCCGGCCACGAGACAGGCCACGCCCCTTTTCAGGCCACGCCCTCCCGCCCCTCCTCCTCTACCTGCATACTAAAATGTGCATACACCGGAAGCGCAGTGGACGAACGCAGCGGGAGCGCCTAAGGCAAGCCCGTCTGCGCCCGTCCGCGCCAAGACCGCGACAGGCGCAGGAAACTCTGGACACGGACCACCCACAGTAAGGTACCAGGCCAACTTTCTTCAAAGCCTACATACAGGTAACAACTGTACTTGTAAGGTCGCGATGAATACCATCAAAGGGCCGTTCAGCTGTAGGCTGTGCAGGTGGAAGTCCTCCCCGTCCAAGGCCACAGTTCCCCAAATCGACCCGGTGGATAACAGTCCACACTTTAAAGGAGGGTTGATCAATGCCCGTTCTATGTGTAACCATAACCAAGACATAAAAGATCTTATCCTGGAGTTAGACCTTGATTGCCTTTTCATAACTGAAACCTGGCTCACTGATAACAGCAACCCTGACCTAGCTACAGCCCTCCCACAAGGTTACACCATTTTCAGACAAGACAGACTGAAGGGGAGAGGTGGAGGAGTAGCCTTGCTGCTACGTAACCTCTTCAAATGCCATACCTTCACCCTTGACTCCCTCAAAGGAGCTGAAGGCCTCGGTTTTTCTATCAAACTAAACGAGTCCTCTTCCTTTTCAGGAGGACTTATCTACCGCCCCCCAGGCACTGCAACCAGATTCTTAGAAACTCTTAGTGACGCTCTAGGTCAGCTCCTAACCTGATACCCACACTTAACTCTCCTGGGCGATTTCAATCTGCACCTCGACTCCAAAGCTGACGTTCAGGCACTAAATTTCCATCAAACCCTGGAAATTTTCAACCTTCAGCAAAGGGTTAAACAACCCACTCATCTAGCCGGACACACACTAGACGGGGTCTGTACTAACTTTCCCCTTCTAGAAACCCAATCTCCACAAATCTGGACAGACCATAACCTGATCCCTTTCTTCATCAGAACCCCGCGCCCTCAGAACTTAACCAAACCCAGTTCACTTTCAGAGAACTACGTCAACTGGAAAACGGTAGAAGACACTTTTAAACTCAAGCCTATCATTCAGACACAGATCCCTAGTCTGACGGGTGACGTAGAACATGACTCAAAACTCTTCCATAACTGGATGCAGCACGAGATCAAAGTACGCGCCCCACCTAAACGTGCCTGTAAAACAGATAAAAGAGGCAAGATAAATGCCCCCTGGTTCACGCCAGAATTAGCCAAAGCCCATCTACTGTGCAAAAAAGGAGAACGTAACTGGCGTAAAACATACAACACTGCGGATAGAAACTCTTATATCCAGCTAAGGAAGATTTACCATTCCAGGTAATCAAAAGAAGAGTGACCATAAAGATAAAGTATATAAAGGAGGTGGGTGTCGCACGTGAAGTCTGAGGCCAGTTGTAAGTGGTCCGATGGTAAGACCAAATTTCAAGAAAAAATACACTGTTTTTTCAGGAAACCCTCACTCACCCTAGTGGTGACATGCTTCATCATCGGGTCCACCGGGAGAGATCGAGTACCTCCCCGGTGTGCTGCGACGCCAGGAGACTGCGGAGCAGGTTTTTGTGTGAAGATGAAGTGTGAAAAAATACTAAGGTTTAAAAATGTCAGAGGTTGTACCAAAAAAACTTTATTCACTGGTCAACCTGACATATTAAGAATAAGATATGTGAAGGGAAACTAGCCAATTACTTTATACTGGTGTTTACCCTGTAAAGAAGGTCAACATGTTTCTGCCCGTTTTTATGTGTTACTTTACTGGGCTTTCATCAGGACCGGTAAGCGAGTGTGCCAATGACGGGGAGGTACTCGATCTCTCCCGGTGGACCCGATGATGAAGCATGTCACCACTAGGGTGAGTGAGGGTTTCCTGAAAAAACAGTGTATTTTTTCTTGAAATTTGGTCTTACCATCGGACCACTTACAACTGGCCTCAGACTTCACGTGCGACACCCACCTCCTTTATATACTTTATCTTTATGGTCACTCTTCTTTTGATTACCTGTATATTGCTTGGGGACTAAGAGTGCCCTAAAACCCTCTCTCTCCTTTTGTTGAGATAGATTTACCATTCCAGCATAAAAACCGCCAAGAACGAATTCTACATCAAAGCCATCAAGGAGGCTAAACAAAAACAAAAAACACTGTTCTCAATAGTTAAGACCTTCACTCACCCCAAAGCGCTACAGCCCGAAATACCTCCTTCCAAAGAATTCTGAAATCAAATAGCGGACTTCTTTGAAGAGAAAATCAACCTAATTCAGAGAGACTTTCCCCCATACCAAGTCCCTCAGACCTCTACCCTCTCGGAACAAGGAGAAAAAACAATTGGAAATTTAAAAACGTTCTCACAGGTCAGTCTATCCCAAACCCGTGAAGTAATTCTAGCGTGTAAATCAGGAGCTCCTTCTGACTCATGTCCCCCTAGAATTCTCCACCAGCTAATTGAAGTGGTGAATCCCATCATAAATAAGATTGTAAACGCCTCCCTCAGCACAGTCGTAGTTCCTAGGGACTGGAAACAAGGGTTTGTAAAACCCTTGATGAAAAAGCCTAATAAATCCCCCTCAGACCTTACCAATCTACGCACAATCTCACTCCTCCCAGTACTGGGAAAAATTACGGAACAGATGGTCTACAGAGAACTAAAAAACCATTTAGAAACATATAACATCCTCCATCCCCAACAATCAGGCTTCCGTCCTCAGCACTCGACGGAAACAGCTTTGATTGAATTGACTGACTCCATAAAACTACTACAGGACCAAAGAAAGAACGCCGTGCTGATTTTATTGGACCTCACAGCAGCGTTCGACACAATCTCGCACTCTATACTACTGGACAGACTAAAAGATAGTGGCATCTCCGACGTGGCTCTGGAGTGGATAACATCCTTCCTAACAGACAGATCACAATCCGTCGCACTGGGACCCTTCAGCTCAGAAGAGAAAAAGATTTGCTCTGGAGTACCACAAGGCTCCATTTTGAGCCCTCTGCTTTTTAACGTTTATTTAATCCCTCTCATTTCCCTGATTGAATCATTCGGCATACCTGTGACATCGTATGCTGATGATACCCAACTCATAGTTCCGTTAGATGAAAACTCAACTAATGCTGAACAAAATCTTAAAAATTGCCTGAAGGACGTTTTCCACTGGATGGAAAAAAACCACCTCAAATGCAACGCCAGCAAGACTGAAATCCTCCCTATGGGGAAAAATGTCAATTTCTGTCCTAGCCTATGGTGGCCAGAGGACTCCACCGCCCCCCCCCCCCCCAGACCGTAGCAACAGCAAGAAACCTCGGAGTCATATTCGATACTGACCTATCTTTTGACCAACACGTCAGGAATGTGGCAGGAAGCTGCTTCGGGATCATAAAATCTCTTTAAAAATTCTTTGATTTCCTACCAACTGACGCAAGAAAGGCAGTAGCAGTCGCGCTAATCCTCGCCCGCCTAGATTATTGTAATGGCCTAATGGCAGGAGTGAAAAAAACTACACTGAAAAAACTGCAGAGTGTCCAACATTCAGCCGCCAGACTGGTACTAAAACTTCCCAGGAGGTCCTCAGCATCAACCGCTTTGAGAACCCTCCATTGGCTGCCTCTGCACAAAAGGATATTTTTTAAGATCCTAATGTTATGTTATGTTATGTTAGTGCTATTTGTATTGCGCACGGCTGCTCCAGCGAAGGAGCGTCCCGGCGCACCGACAAGGTGGCGAACACAACACAACTGGGGAACAGAAATAATTATTAAGAAAATGGGGAGTGAAGGATTTAACAAAGCTCAGAAAATAAATGAGTTTTAGCGGCCTTGCGGAAGGAGAGCAGGTCACCAAAGGTCCGGAGTTTCAAAGGGAGAGCGTTCCAGAGTGCGGCCGCCCGCACCTTAAAAGAGCGACCCCCCACCCGACTGAGTTTAAACCGAGGGGCTACCGCTAATTCTTGGTCTAGCGAGCGCAGAGTGCGGCCCGGGATGTAAGGGCGCAAGAGTTGGTGCAGTAAGGGAGGTGATAGGCCCTTCAGAATTTTGAAGGAAAGGCACAAAACTTTAAAGTGGATCCGCTGCCTAACGGGTAACCAATGCAAGGCTCGCAAAGATGGACCGGCCGAGCAAAACCTAGGAAGACCTACGATCGCTCTGGCCGCAGCGTTCTGCACTCTTTGAAGTCGGGTTAACTCAGCCTGGTTTAATCCTATAAAAAGGGAGCTGGCATAGTCCAACCGCGCCAAAACCGTTGCTTGCACCACCAATTGACGAGTTGCGGCATCGAAGTATTTAAGGGCAGGGCGCAGATTGCGCAGGATGCCGAAGCAGCAAGCCGCCGTCCTTTTGGTGTGGCCAACGAAGTTGAGGGAAGGGTCCAGCCAAACACCAAGGTTTTTGATCTCTGCAACCGGAGTGGGGGTCGGCCCCAGCTCAGAGGGCCACCAAGTATCTCCCCATAGGTCCGTCCGCTTCCCAAAGATCATCACCTCCGTTTTTTTGGCGTTTAGTTGGAGACAGTTGGACGTCATCCAACCAGCCACCGCCCTGAGTCCTTCTCTGAATCTTGGGGCATCCACCCCAGAGTCCCCGCTGATCGTGACCGCTAGCTGGGTGTCATCTGCGTACGACACCATGGTCATACCACAGAGCTTCACAACCTCAGCCAGCGGCCTCACGTAGATGTTAAACAACGTGGGGCTCAGTGAGGAACCCTGTGGGACCCCAAGAGACAGAGGATGACATTTGGACTGGTAGGGCGGGGACGCCACACAGAAGGAACGATCCCTGAGAAACGAACGAAACCACTGGTGTGCAGTGCCGATCACCCCTATCTCCTCAAGGCGTTGCAGGAGAATGTCATGGGAGACCGTGTCAAAGGCGGCGCTTAGGTCTAACAAAACAAGCGCCGCCGTTTGACCTGCATCCAGAACTACCCGAAGGTGCTCGACCATAGATAACAGTGCTGTCTCCGTACTGTGGCCAGCCCGGAAACCATTCTGGGTGTCGTCCAGAATGTTGGCACGCGCAGATGACCAGTGAGGGCTGTGTTGACATGCGCCTCCGCGAGTTTGGCTGGCCACGGGAGAAGCGAAATCGGGCGGTAGTTCTCCGATTTTGTAGGGTCGAGAGATGTTTTTTTCAAAATGGGCATTACTACTGCATGCTTCCATTTCAAAGGCACCTGGCCTGATGATAGCGACGTGTTGATTAAGTCGCAAACCGGGCGAGCAAAAACCTGGTCTCTGAACATAGGTGGCTTGAGCGGGTCGTCCGGCGACCCCGACTTAACTCGGAGAGCCAAGGCCGTGTAAGACTCCAAAGAGAGAGAGGGGAGAGAGTCTAGCACCACCTGATCCAACCGGATGGGAGGCCCCATACTGGTTTGTGCAGTGGAGGAGGGGAAGGCCCTATATATGGTCTGGACCTTCTCCAGGAAGAAAGCCGCCAGCGCTTCACAATGAGTATTGGAGCTGATGGAGTTACCGGCCGGCTTCCTTGCCACAAGGTCTTTAAGGGCCTTAAAGATAGTTTTAACAGGATTCCCACTATTGCGAAACTCCAGAGCGTAGTATTCAGCCGGGTTCTACAAACCGCGCGGTGATAAGACTTGACCGCAGCCATATACAGGGGTTTTTTGCTGCTGTCATACCTCTTCTTCCAGTCTCTCTCTGCACGTCTGCAGACACTTTTCAGAGCCCTCAGATTGCCATCATACCAGGGACTGGGGGCGCGGGAGCCACACTTACTGGAAACCATCGGGATAAGGGAGTCGAGGGCCCTGGTTACCCATTGCATTGGTTAATCATTGCATTTTGGGCATTCAATTGCACAGGCCCCAAATATCTAACCAAACGTTACCCCCACTACAACCCCTCGAGGACCCTACGATCCTCCAACAATAACCTGTTAAAACTAGCCAAATTCAACTTAAAAACCAAAGGTGGGAAAACCCTGACCTATCTGTCCTCTAGAGCATGGAACTCCATGCCCCAAAACCTCAGGTCCCAGACTAAAGAAATCCATTTCAGGAACCAACTAAAAACATGGATCTTCAATCTCCCAGACGAATATGTTATGGCCGCCATATAACTCCGCTTCTGTAATTGTATGCATACTATCTAACCAGCGCCAGGATGCTCCTTCCGGAGCGATAGTTGCGCTCTACAAAATTCCTAAATACAAATACAAATAATTGAACTGGCATTTGCAATATGTATTGCAGATATGTTGCACTGATTGCAGTGCACGCTTTCTCTGTGCAGACCTAGCTTAGTGATTTATACAGTAGGTAGGGCAAGAAGATATTTACAGAGGGCAAGTAGATTTGTGTAACATTTTGTCCTTGGCCAAGTAGATTTTTAAAATAATTCCACACCCCTGTAGCCCTGTTGTGTTTTGGTTTTGCGGGAGTTTGAAGTATAACCGGGCTATCTATGGCTGTCCGCGTTGAAATAGCCTCAGTGTGGCTCTACTGTGTAATGAGGCGCTGGGCACAAATAGAACAGCAGCGTGTGTCCCTCCCGGTATGTATACTGTCCGTTTTACGCCGTCTGGCCATTTTAATGGATCACCTGGACACTGGTAGCAAATGCCTTTCTATTCCTTCTCTGCCGGGATGACTCGAGGATTGCACCCCCATTTGTAAACTAAAGTAATTTGTAATAGGTCTGTTATCACTGACTTGTATGTTAGACTACGTAATTGGGTCTAAGAAAGGCACGGTAACGCTTTGTATACACTCCGTGCATACGTGTCTGCATTGCTAAATGTTTGTACCGACTAGAAGTTTGGCAGCGCTAACTAATGACTCCATCTTAGCCAGTGTATTTTTTGTTTGTAATTGCATTGGGATATCTAACAGGAAAGGACAGTTATGTGATTATCAAAAACATCGTTGTATGACCCATTCCCGTCACATCTTTAAAAAGAATTTGACCATTTCTCTTTGAGTTTTTGTTTGATAAATAGCAGCATACATTTTCTGGAAATGCTTTATCGTATTCGTTCCACAGGTTTTGAGAGAGACTTAAAAGGCTATTAACTAGTTGCGGCACTCTTTTGTGATGTCATTTAACATGCGCCTTACTGTGCGTATCCAATGATGCGAAAATGGGCTGGGCATGTTGCTGCGATGATGATGTTCTTAGGACACCTTTGAATTGATTATGAAACTAATTTGATTTCTGAGCAGCGAAAAGTTAGTTGTAAACCTATTTAAAAGGACGCATCTTTGCCTGTGTGTGTGGCTCTCTGTGACTCTGTGTGTGTGTGGGGAGGCTCTGTGTGTGTGGGGAGGCTCTGTGTGTGTGGGGAGGCTCTGTGTGTGTGGGGGGGGAGGCTGTGTGTGTGTGTGTGTGTGGGGGGGAGGCTCTGTTTGTGTGGGGGGGCTCTGTGTGTGTGTGGGGGGAGGCTCTGTGTGTGTGTGGGGAGGCTGTGTGTGTGTGTGTGGGGAGGCTCTGTGTGTGTGGGGCTCTATGTGAATGACTGTGGGTGGCTCGGTATGTGTGTATGGGTGGCTTTGTGTGGGTGGCTCTGTGTGTGGGTGCAAATGGTCTCGCATTTGCGAGAGATTAAACTATTGGCATTGTAAATGACAATGCCATTTATTTATATGTTTAAAAACAAAAACATAAATAAACATGTCACGAGCAATGCCAATAGCTCTAACTTTAACAATGCCGAGACCATTGCATTGTAAATGCTTGTTTTAAAGGGGGCTCGTGTGATCACTCGCATTCTGTACTCCTTGCCGTTACCTGGGTTACAGCTGGGTTCCTCTGTCCTGGGTGATCGGTAGCCTTGTTCTCCCGATTCCCCCATTTCCCACTCCTTTCTGACGTGGCAAGTGCCTTTTGTGCGGAGGGCATTCCCTAGGCCCCTGACTTGCCCTCACTTCTGGGGCAGACGGGCACCTCCGGGCAGTGAGCGGGCTAGTCTTCCCGTTGCACACCCTACAATGCCTGATGCCAGAGCGGACGTGCGCAGCGGGGCGCTGCCGGACGCCAAAGGCAAGCCCGTCCGCGCCTAGCGCCAGAACCCTTCTCGTTTTTCCTTGCGAACCGAAGATCATAAACTACACCAGAGATTAACTATTCAGGCTGAATACAAATTGTATAAACTCCTGATGCCCTCCACTAGATCCCCTAAGCAAGCATATGCAGTGTCAGCACTGCAAACTGCATCTCAGCTTCACTAAAGTTAAGGCTTTAACACCGCAGCAAAAACCGTCACAACAAAAAAAACTACTAAGGTTTTCAGGCTATGCTTATCAATTTGCGGTCATTACCAAAACATAACACAGAGGTTGCAGAATTGAAAGGGGCACACAAGCTCGATTTGGCATTCATTACAGAAACCAGGGCAGATGAGTCTTCAGGCCCTGATCTTGCTTTAGCATTACCAGCAGGATATACTATTATCATAGCAGAGAGAGCGATCAAGCAGGGGGGGATTAGGTATTATCTTTAGAGAAGATTTACAAGTGGCCGGATCCTCAGCTGGAAGTTCTCCAGATTGGGAAACACTATCCTTTCACATCTTACTCAGTAATAATTACACACTAAAAGGCCTTCTCCTATACAAGCCTCCGAAGGCACGGACCTCCCTTTTGAATGTTATATGCCCTTTCGTACAATCCAGTCTAGATGCATCCGATTTTACGATACTAGGAGATTTTAACTATCATTTAGAAAAGTTGGCAGATCATGATACAACCTCACCAGTCGATTCAATGGCTAGTTTTTCTCTGTCACAGATCGGCAAGCACAATACTCATGCCGCTGGACATACCCTAAATGGTATCTTCACGTCAAATCCTTCGCTTAAAGTCTTAGAAGTAATTCTTGTCCCCTGGTCAGACCATAAGGCTATAATATTCACCATAAGCGCTGATCAGCACCGTCCATTACCCATAAAACCACAAGTTTTAGTCACCTGTCGTGATTTGGCCAATATTAACCCCCTACCCTACAAGTATTTTTACTTGGTACCAAACTAGACCTCATGACGGACATTAACTCCTCTGTTCATAGGGTATCCACATGGATCAACACAGCAGTAGATCTCTTAGCCCCTACGAAGAGCTGCCTCTCCAGGTGGAAAAATCCATCGGAACCATGGTTTACGGATAAACTTAGAGCTTAAAAACAAGCGTGTAGAAGGTCAGAAAGAAAGTGGAGAGTAAACTACAATTGTGGTGAAAAAATTAAGTATGTGTAATGGTTGGAAGTTTATAAGAATATGATTGTAGAGGAAAAAAGTAAATGCTTTACGGTGACAATTTTGAGGCAAGGAACTCTTTCAGGGAGCGCTTTTCAACAGTAAATAAATTAGCAAAACTACCAGTCATTCCTTGGATGGAAAGCAGCACCGAATACTGTAATATACTGGGACTGTCGTTGATGGATAAAGTTGAGACAGTGCATAAATCCTTTAGGGACATTGTCAACTCCATCTCTAGGAACACTATGACAGCTTTGGCCACCATGACCGCCATTTCAGCTTTCACCTTTCCCTCTCCCACCTCCCCGAATCCCACCCCCCCAAACCTTAGAATAGATCATTCAGGTGGTGAAAACATCCAAATCAGGAGCCTCAACAGGCCCATGTTCTCCTAACGTACTGCATCTAATCCCGGAAATACTAAATGAATACTGAAGTTTAGTGTTCAATTAGGTAATTCAGTTGGGCTTCTGCCCAGAGGCTTGCAAAATAGCATCAATCCTTCCTCTTTCAAAAAAACCTAATCTTGACCCTAAGGATCCCAGCAGCTATCGACCCATCTCCAGAATTCCGTTTCCGGCTAAAGTACTCGAAGAATTACTTAATGCACAGCTTACTGTATTTATTTAATCTAAGAACCTCCTGGATCAGTCACAATACGGGTTCCGGGAGGGACATGGAACGGAAACAGCTCTCGCCATGGCGGCAGAGGAACTTAGTGCAATACTAGATTCAGGGTGTAAGGCCGCCTTGATTTTTTTTGTCCGATGTATCGGTGGCCTTCAATACTGTGAACCACGAAATACTAACCAGTAGGCTAGCGGAGCTGGGGATCGGAGATACCGGTCTCACACTATTGTCATCTTACTTAGCTGATAGAACCTTCTCCATCGAACTTTGAGTCTTCTCATCCAAGGCTTTCAAACTTCCATGTGGTGTGCCATACAGGGCTCCTCTGAGTACCACACTATTTAATATATATGTGGCTCCTCTGGCGTCGATCATTAGGCAGTTTGGGTTCACAGTGGTCTCCTATGCAGACGACACCCAGTTGGTTGTGTCAGTCTCAAGCAACATGGAGGAGGCAGCTGACCGTTTCAATTGCTGTATGACGCAGGTTAACCAGTGGATGCAGTCTAACTGCGTGAAATTGAACGGGGAAAGACTGAAGTCCTGCTGCTGGGCTCTGATTCATCTTTCTGGCCACCCAGATGGTGGCCTGCCAGTCTGGGCGACTGCCCAGTCCCAGTGCCCAAGGTCAAAAACCTAGGATTAATCCTTTTTTTTTTTTTAACTCTATTTAGCATTTTGTTAAAGACAAAGCGAAGCATTGAGTACAGTTGAGCACCATATAAGGTACAATCACAGTGCGTTACTGACAACATTTTCTTTAGAGCACAGTAGGTTGATCGATTGTGTGGAATAATGCACACAATACATACAACGCCCCCTTTAAGCGCCACCTCTGTTGACCGGTCCGTCAAAGCCTAGTCATCACGGGAGGGCAGAGCATATTAAAGACCATTAATGCATGTAGTGAATCCTTCTAGCCCACTCCAGTCTGTACTATACCCTGCTCCTGTTGAGCAGGAGTCTTGCTGTTGCTGCAAAAAGAAAGATCAGAAGGTGCCCCAAACGTCCTTAGGTCTAGAGGAAGGAGGGATAGTATTAGCATACAGGTCGCTTTTCATAGAGCAGGTTGCTAGACTTAGGATCCAGCTAAAAAATTTTGGGAGGAAACTGGACGACATAACCCATCTTTGATGATGAACTGACATTCAATAGTCAAATCAACAGGCTCTCCTCTACCATTTGGTTCATATTAATAATGATCAGGAAAATCAGTCCATTCATTCCCCCCGACGCAATAAAAACACTGGTTACAGCATTGGCTTCTCCAGATTGGATTACGGTAATGCCCTATATGTGGGGAACCAATCTCAGTATCTATTAAGACTGCAGCGTCTGCAGAATGCAGCAGCCAGATTAGTATTGGATATCCCTAGGTTTGAGCCAGTCTCCGACGGATTAAGAGCCCTCCTGGCTTCCGGTGGGCAAAAGGATTACGTTTAAATCCCAATGCCTGGCCGTTAAAGCACTACATGGCACTGGGCCTCGATTTTTGAGGACTCACCTGAAATAGTATGTGCCATCCAGAAGTCTAAGATCCGCTCACACTAAACTTCTGCAAACACCTAAGTTCATGAAGGCTCGCTGGGGCGGAAGAAGCTTCCTGTCATGGACAGTCAAGACCTGGAACCTACTCCCAATCACTATAAAGAGCAGCACGTTGCTACTTTCTTTTAGAAAGTTACTAAAAACCGGTTTCTTTTCCAACTGACCCATCCTGTATACCACACCAGTACCGCTCTGACTTACCGACTCTTAACGATTTAGAAAATGTTCAAGTCTTTGTGTATTCCTTAATACTTGATGCAACTAACAAATTCTGTAGTTGAAAATATTGGATGAAAGGTAAAAGTCACTTTCTTGGAGATGAGTTCATATTGCCTCTAAACTAACATACCTTCAAACTGCTACTTAAAGCAAAAATGAAGAAGCTGCAGAGGAACACTATTTACTAAGTAACTTGCCGCTAAGCTGACGAAAAGGTACTCTACTACACATGTGCGAAGACAAAACAATGGATTCTTGAGCAGTCGCTGAAGAGAATTCACTTTCCTCAATGCGCTGCGCAGAGACACCTCCTTCTCTGACTGGAAATTCAGTTGAAGTGCGAGCCCACGTGATGACGGTTCCACCAAGCAGAAGTCAAAACAACTAGACCCCATAACACTGCACTTAGAATTTCGCCAGTCATCTTGGAATTGTTATTTACATAAGTTCTACAGTCTCTTCAACATGATGCTTGCTTGAGACTTCCAGAAGGGGCATCGTTTTTTCCATTGAGGGTATTTTATGATTCTTAAATACATTCTATGTTTAAACACATTCATACATTTGACTAAGGTACAAATCTGTGTTTTCATGACAAGAATTCAGATAATCCTTTTTTTTAAAGCTTAAGAAGAGCTTTGCCTGTTTTTAGGAGGTATGTTGTGATTTCACCACGTGTGTTTTTTTTCATGGCTTTTTCAGACCAATTTGCCCCCCCCCTCCCCCCCACCCCCCCCCCCCCCCCCCTCAAAAAAAATGAGGTTGGTGGAGGGGGTAACAAATATACGTGACCTTGCAAGCTCCACTAAGAACTGTTACATGTTCTCTATTTGCAGTTGCTGGAAATTGTTGGCAGATCAGTTAGTAGGGACATGATGACCTTCGCCAGGAACTACATAGTGCCCAGCACCTCTAAATGTATGTCACTAGCACTATTTTAGGATGCCTCTCCAGCGCATATGTGTAGTCTAGCATCCTTCAATTAGTTTTGATTAATTCTAAGCCCTTATCAGTATTTAATAGATTGTTTTACGTTGGGAATTTATTTGTGTGAGTCCACAGTTACATGTAAGCAATCGCGAAGTGCATTATTGTCGTCTATAAAACTGCCCTTACAGTTTAAAAGCTGCCTGGAAAAGTTATTGTGTGGGTTTCTGCTTTTGATTATTACTAAAGTATTTTTCCACTGACTCAGGGGGTTCGCTTTAGTTTTGGTTCTCTGTCCCCATCTTATAATTAAATAGTTTCAACTTGTGTTTAGAGCTTCCTTTTATCGATGCCAACATGTCTTTGGGGAGTGAAGAAGATCCAAGAGGAACGTATATTGAGCATCTTGACGTGGAAAGTACACAAAGCATCACCAGTGTCAGCCCAGGTGTGTAAAGAATGCTCCTCAATGCTGCTTTAACCATGACTGGCCACTTTTCATCAAGCTGGAGATGCTCTGCCATTGTTATTAAAGATGGATTGATCACTGAATAATCAATTTAGATAACTTGTGAATTCTTGTCAATTGATACGGCTAGCTCCATCCCAATATTATTTTCCACACCTCTGTTTAATGCGTGTCTGTATAATATACTAATATACTGTACTTGCATATTTTAATTACAGATCCGGTGATTGCCACATCAGTAGTTTCATTTCAAATAAAAGAAGAGGGAGAGCACTGTTCCATTGACAACCTAAACTTTCGGAAAAAAGATTGCACTGACAGCTCTGCAGGTGAGTATCTCATGTCTTGATGCTTAGAACTGCAGACATTGGATAGCAATATAAGCTCCTGCTGACAACATTTAAAAACACACAGTCTGTGGCCTTTCTTTCATTTATGTTTAGTTGCCGGTTGGTTTCAGCTACGGGGCTCATGCTCGCTGACATAGGAATAAAGCTGCATCTTACTAATAATGCATTTCACTAATAATTCAACCTTGCTCACTCTGCCACTGGGTTCAAGATAGCCTGGCTGATGAGGGTTATGAACCCGAAACCGGTCCCAGGATGCTTGTTTCCGGTCCAGGGAAGACATGGCTTGGCAGTTCAGGCTGGACTGTTCCCATGAGGCACAGAGTCAGACTTATTTGCATATGGCCATGGCTGAACTGGGGTGGTAGAGTGGGCTAAAGAACGGTGATGGATTAAACCCAGATCAGTTGACTGGGGGTGAGTGTTTGATTTGCTCAAACGCTCCGTCCATCATCGCCTTTGGCATCTCACTAATAAGGACTAAATAGTGTAAAAGGGGAGGGGTGCTTGTGTTCCAATCTAGAAGTGACCTGGATTCGAAATTCAAGCTAGTCTGTTCCTATCTGTCTCTGTGTGGCATGGTGTACAAACAAATAATGGCCCAAAATTTGCCTGCCCAAGTAATTACTGATGGCTTAATTTATTTCAAGCATTTCACCCAACAACTTTTTATGTTACTTTAAATATACTTTTTCATCAGAGGTATGGGGCATTCCGGACTTTATGCACTGAAATATTTGTTTGATTTGTTAAGTGCAGCCATGCATCATTACAGCCTCTTCAGAGCACTAGCACAACCTGGATGTTGACGCTCTTAAATATCGAGGGATGGAGAGAAAAGGGAAGTGCAGGAATGTGCAGATGTACCATTGGAAATCTAGAGGACGGGAAGTCTAGTGTTGTTTCCTTCACATTAGCCCAGCTGCAGACCCTGTATTAGAAAACTTGCCCCCTTTTATCCTTTGGGGCATTTTGGTAAATCATTGATCAATCAGACCATTGCAGGGTGTTTTGGTCTAATCTGATTGATTGAGGTCATAATTAATTGCGAGAGGAAGATGCGACACAGCTGGGAAGGAACATCAAGGTGAGGGAAGTGCGAGTGGCAATCAAAAGTATGTCACGGAGACCTGAACAAGTATGAACAGTTGTGGGCCACATTAGCTATGACAGTGGCAAAAAGGGACATAGCACAAAAATGGGGTGCTCCGGACTTGCCGACAGTGTCGGGCTGGGTTAGAAATATGGACCTCCTCATGGTGAAGGAACGGGCGGTATATATGTTGCGGGCCTGTCCGCGTAAATGGAATAAAGTATGGACACCTTGGAATAAATATAGGGGGGAACCATGTGACCCGTTGCCGGAGGATGAAGAGCTGGAGTCAGAGGAGGAGGATGATTAGAGGGGCGGAATGATGTGAGGATCTCTGATTTGTGTGGGGGTGGAGGGAGCAGCAACTGTAAACTCTGAACCAGTGTATGAGCTCTATGCAGTGGAAGACACCATTATATGAAAGAGCACAATTGTATGCAGTGGTGATGACATTAGTTAAGTTCTTTTGTAGAAATCATTTTCCTTCCATACGTAGAAGTCACTGAAAACTAACTGCAGTTTATAATAGGTGGACGAAATACGAACTGGAACAGACTATGGAATGTTGAACTATATGCTTCTATAAGGAATTCTATGTAACTCTTTCCTTTTTGTACATTGTGAACATTAACCTTGTACGCCGTTCTATCCTGTCACTTAACCATCTACACAGCCATAATGAAACAATATGTACCGGATGCAAGCAATGAAAATGTTGAAAATAACTTCTGCGCCAATTTGTCAATAAAGTTTTCCCAAAAAAAAAAAAAAGTATGTCACGGAATAAAACGCCGGAGCCTGACAGCTTTCCGGTGGAATAATACCTCACTTATATAGACCTCTTAGCGCCGCGGCTGACGTCGCTCTACAACAAACAAAAACTGTTGGGCAGACTACCGGAATCCACCAAGGAGGCGATCATTATACCGTTATTGAAACCGGGAAAACAACCCTGGGCTAGGACGGCATATCCCCCTCGATCCGTGCTAATTCTGTATTACAAAATCCTGAGCAAAATCCTAGCGACTAGGATGCTGCCCCACATGTCCACGCGGATTCATGCCGATCAGTCCGGGTTCATTCCGACCCGCAATACAGCGCTTAATATAAGGCGGCTCCTGCATGTTTTGGACGCCGACACCTATGAGGCGGACACCACAGAGATATTTGCTGTAGACATCGAAAAGGCTTTCGATAGCCTGGAATGGGATTACCTCTTCCATGTCATGCGTACGATGGGGTTGGAACTGGATTTTGTGAGCTGGACGGCCTTGTTGTACAAAGATGCCACAGCCAGATTGCGAACAGGTGAGGTAATTTCTGAGGCATGTAAAGTGGGTAGGGGTACACGCCAGGGCTGTCCCCTTTCCCCGTCGTTGTTCGCTATGGCGATGGAACCTCTTGCGGCACACGCACGCCTGGGAAAAGCATTCCAGGGACTTAACGTATATGGACAGGTTCACCTTATCGCACTTAATGCGGACGACTTATTAATGTTTTTGGCAGATACTGGAGAAGCCCTGCGAGGTGCAAAATCTCTGCTGAGAGCCCTAAGTGTGGTAGCAGGGCTGAAAGTCAACTGGACGAAGTTGTGCCTAATACCTACTCGCGGTCTTAGAGAATGCCCGCGATCAGTAGAAGGGGTGAACTGGGAAGAGAGACGCCTTCCTTACCTGGGCACGGTGATTTACCACAAACAAAAAGACATCCTAGACGGAAATGTGGGGAAGGCGATTAGGAGTACCAGGGCCAAATTTGAGTTCTGGAGCGCCCTTCCTTTATCTGTAGCGGGATGAGTGGCACTCCTAAAAATGGTGACCCTGCCACGATTTAGAACTCTCCCAATATGGGTTCCGGCGAGCTACTTTAAGAGACTTCGGGAATGATCAGTTCCTTTCTGTGGGGTTCAGGTAGGCGTAGGGTGGCACTTGGGACGCTCATGAGACCCCGAGCAGAGGGGGGACTAGTGGTCCCGGACTATGAGACATTTTACTTAGCTGCCCAGCTTCAATGGCTAACGCAATGGGTGGCGAGGGCCACTAGTTAGGAGGGGGAGGCGGGTGAACCAACGGGCCCCTTACTGGTGCTGTCTCGTATAGTACTGCACCTCCCGCTTGAAGATATGCAGCTTACGCAGGAGTTTGCCACAGCACGTAAATGCTGGCACAGATATCTAAAACAAGGGGGCATTGCGGTCCTTTATGCGCCCGATATTCCATTGAAGGTGTGTAAGGCATTGCCACACGGAGGAACCTGGAGTAGATTGGAGATCTGGGAACAACAGGGTTTAACGACCATAGGAGACCTATATGAGGAAGACAATTTGCTGCCTTTTAATGTCCTCGGAGACAGTTTCGAACTGCCTAGGGGGGACTTTTTGGTGCATGCTGCGCTCATGACAGCGATCCGAAAGCATTGAAAAATGGGCCTAACCGAGCCGCCCACCTCTATGGGCTGTCAATACGTTGTGGTCGCTGCGGGCACAGTAAAAGCGGTCTCCTGTTTATACAGGTGCATGACCCACGAAGCTTTAACACCTATGGTAGCCTTGAAAACGAAATGGGAAGCAGACATAGAAATGGATATACCTGACCCGGCATGGGGTGGGATAGTGGAAAGAGCCTGGAAGAGTACGCGTAATGCGCGGTTCCAGCTGGTGCATTTTCACATTTTACATAGGGCATACCTGAATCCGGCCCAATTACACAAGTTCTTTCCAGCCCAATCTGCGGCCTGTCCAAGATGTAATCAAGAGGACGCCGATTTTTAAACACATGTTGTGGTCCTGTCCGGAGCTCGATTACTTCTGGCAAGGGGTGACGACACTGTTGAGGGACGTTACCGAGAGGGACATACAACCCACTATGGCGCACTGCAACCTTCACTGGTTTCCCCACACTTCAAAAAACAAAATCACTAGTACATTTATAGACCTGGGTTTCCTCTTAGCTAAAAGAACCATCACCTCTCAGTAGAAGGCGAATAAAGGCCCCAACGTAGATAAATGGAAGCAGGAGTTTAGTAAGTGGGCCCGATGCGAGGGGGAGGTCCGCATGCAAATTGCGCATAGAACTGGAAATGAACAGGCATTAGAGAGGGCGAGGGCCTGGGAGAGGTTGGCCTTAGAACTCACACTCCCGGAAGACGAAGTTGGAGGGACCCCTGCACATAGCTCTGGGACACACCTCCTGTAGTGGAGTGAAACGAAAGTTAAGTCGCTGGCTACAAATTGGTCACTTAAAGCTGCCCCACACTGAGTAGTGAGATGTCTCTTATCATAAAGTAATTACTCGTCCAATTGCGGGATAGGAGTAAAGCAGACAACCCTTTACAGCCAAATGGGGGCACACCATGGCACACCTAGGGGAGGGAAGGTAGAGGGGATTGTTGTTGAGGGGGGAGGGGGTTGGGGAGTTTATAGTTGGAACAGAAATAGTGGTGTGGGGGGGATTCTAGATGGGGACTAGTTGGTGAGGTCTCAGGGGCCCACAGGACCACCTCAATGAAGCGGAACACAGCAGGTATGTGTGCATAAATTTCACTGATATCTATGAGCAATAAGGGGGTGTTGGCCGAAGGGCAGATTGTAGATTAAGTTTAGTCCAGGCTCCAATAGAAATCCTCTGCGAGACTACAAGCAGTGATATAGGAAGATGTCAGATTTACCGTATGAAACCATGCCTTACACTGCACACGGTTATGTAATCTTACATATACAGGCTGCTAGCAATGACCCTTTGTAATCTTGGTTCCTTAACAGCTTAGAGGAAGAAATAGGGGGGTAGGAATTGTGTCTCTGAATTCTTTCTGGGTGTCCGGTGTTAGAATGGAAGTTTTACGAACCTCGCAGACCTATTCTTCGTACTTGTTCAAAACATTTTCATCAAGATGTAATGTTTGTGTTATTAAGAATAAATGCCAATAAAATATATTTAAAAATAAAAATGAGTGACTATATAGAACTTTTGGTGAATGAGTGGATGTGTATGTAGATGTTGGAATTACTGAATAGGTTGTTGTAACTGGTATTGATATATCAATTTTGTTGAAAATGTTAGTTTCGATTTTGAATGTGTGTATCAAAGGTAATATTAGGGTGAGAGGAGGTCTGCCACTCTTTCACAAGGATGATGTCATCAGTGATGTCATTTGAGATGTCATCAGTGATGTCATGAGTGATGTCACTGACCATGTAATGAGTGATGTAATATGTGACATCATCAGCAATGCATTGCGGGCGCGCAAGTTATAGTTAGCTGAACTAACTACAACGGGGGGATTTCAATGGTTTTGTATGAGTGAAATGTCCAGCTAACTATAAGATGTGTGAAACCTATGGTTTTTTCAGTGAATTTCTAAGGTTTTTTAAATGCTAATTCCTAACTATAACGTGGCTGAAACCTATGGTTTTTTCACTGAATTTCTAAGGTTTTTTAAAATGCTAATTCCTAACTAAAACGTGCCTGAAACCTATGTTTTTTTCAGTGAATTTCAAAGGTTTTTTTAAATGATAACTTTTAAATGTATTAATTGTTATATTTTTTTATACGGATTTACTACTTTGTTTTAAAGTATTTATTTTTAGATATTTTATTTTTAAATTACATTACATATTTTTAATATAAATTGAAAACTATTTTTTTTAAAATATTGAAATTGTAATATTTTTTTTTATTTTATATATTTTTTATTTATATATATTTTATATAGCAGGCAATGATATCCTATGGAAGAAAATTCAAGTTACTGGTAAGTACGGTTAAAATTACTTTTCAGGAACAGTAGTGAGCTGAAAGATGCAGCACTGAGTTCTCTCCTGATAACAGGTGAGTACATCGGAATTCGTAGTTCGGCTGATTTTAGAGGAATTTTCTAAAGTTCCAAAACTCCACACTTAGAAGAATTTCCAAGTGAAACCAGTCAATGTTGGGCTATAGAAGGAAATTCAAGTTACTGTAAGTATGGTTAAAATTACTTTTAAGGATCAGTAGTGGGCTGAAAGATGCAGCACTGAGGTCTCTCCTGATAACAGGTGAGTCAATCGGAATTCGTAGTTCGGCTGATTTTAGAGGAGTATTTTGTTCAATAGTGAAGGAAGGCGGCGGGGCCTGAGGTGATATGTGTGCAAACACGCCCTGTGGCGTGTTTAGGTTGGGGAATTAATTCCCCTTCAATCCCGAGGTCCCCAGTGAGCCAACTAGCCCACCAGGTACCTCCAGTATGCGCCAGGGAGCTGTGTTGCAGAGAGGTGTTCAGAGGGCATGCCCTCTTTTTACAACACTCTGCAATGCACTCCGTGGCACTTACTGGAGGGACCTGTTGGACTAGTTGGCCTCTAGGGGACCTCTGGATAGAAGAGGAATTAATTGCCCAACTATAAACGCGCCACAGGGCATGTTTGCACTCATATCACCACAAGCCCCGCCCCCTACCTTCACCACTGTGCAAACATGCCCCGTAGCATGTTCTAAGTTGGGGAATTAAGTCCCCTTGCATACTGGGGGTCCCTGTGGGCCAACTAGCCCACCAGGAACCTCCAGTATGCGCCAGGAGGCTGCGTTGCAGAGAGGTGTAAAAAGAGGCGTGGCCTCATTACACCTCTTTGCAACGCAGCCCCCTGGTGCGTTTGCAGAGGGGGAACTAATTTCCCTTGCATACTGGGGGTACCTGGGGGCCAACTAGCCTACCAGGAACCTCCAGTATGCGCCAGGGGGCTGCGTTGCAGAGAGGTGTAATGAGGCCACGCCTCTTTTACACCTCTCCGTGCACGGAGGGGGCGTGGCCTCCTCGCGATCCCTTTAAAAAAAAATATATATACTTTTAAGAAGGGGGGCTATGTAGCCCCCAACTGTATAGCCCCCCTCCTATGCCCACTTAAGGCCCCCGGGACCCCATCCCCCGGGGCTTGCCGATCTTTTTTTGTTGTTTTAAAAAAATCTTTAATGGTGGAGGGTGGCCGCGTGGCCCCCCTCCTGAGCAACATATGGCACCGGGGACCCCATCCCCCGGGGCCTGCTCCATTGGGGACCGTGGGGGGGTCCCTAAGCCCCCCACTGTCCCTGCCGGCTCCCCGCATCCTGCGGGAGCCTGCATTGCTTTTCTGCATAGGGGGCAGCTAACATGCTGCTCCCCATGCAGAAAAACAATCTGCTCCATCAGGATTCAAGCAAGCCTGGCCGACGACGGCTGAAATGCCAGAAACCGGTCCCCGGAAGCTTGTTTCCGTCCAGTGAAAATTTTGGCTTGGTAGTTTGGTCTGCCCTGTTCCCATGATGCACTGGGCCAGGGACAGACTAATTTGCATATAGCCAGGTTCTGAGCTGGGATGGTGCAGTGAGCTAAAAAACGGTGTTGGATCAAGCCCTGATCTCTTGACTGGGTGAGAGTATTCTTCTTAATTCAGAAACTCTGTCAATCACCACCCCTTGTTGTTAAATAATTGTTTTTTGAGAGAGCAGGTTTCCTGCTCTCTCTTTCAAAAACCAAAGCAGTTTGGCATGGTAGGGCGGGAGCCGCGACGCTCCCGCCATACCATAGCAAACAGCAGTGTCCCGGGGGTAGGCACCCCAGGACACTGCAGGAGCCGGCCCTGGGGGGTGACGGTCCCCAGGGCCATCAAGGGCTCCAGGAGGCAGCCCCCCTCCCACCATTTAAAAGCCCCGGGGGTTAAATATTAAATATTAGTATTAGTGCCCCGGGGAGGTGGCGGTCACCGGGGCGTGTTAGGGGGCTTGAGCCCCCCCACACAGGTTTTTTGTTTTTTATTTTTTTTAAAAAGCCCCGGGGGGGTCGCGGTCCCCCGGGCTGCGGTGGGGCGGTGAGCCCCCGGACCCTATTAAAAAAAGCCCCCGGGGTGGCGGTCCCTGGGGATGGGGGGCCCCTCTGGACCCCCTTTAGTAAGAGTAAATTGCACCCTGCAAATGTTTTTTTTTATCGGCAGGGTACGCTTAACCTGCGATTTAAAAAAATAAATAATCTTGGGGGTCCTTGTGGGACCCCCTAGGCATGCCTAGGGGGTCAAGGTGTATCTACCCTGTCCCCTTCTCGCGT
The DNA here is from genome assembly GCF_964263255.1 of Lissotriton vulgaris. NCBI lineage: Eukaryota > Metazoa > Chordata > Amphibia > Caudata > Salamandridae > Lissotriton > Lissotriton vulgaris. The sequence goes on along the minus strand of NC_141685.1, from coordinate 1,098,737,662 downwards.
TTTTCGTGTTTCTTTTTCTGTTTTCTTGTGCCTCGGTTCTACCGAGGCACAAGATGACTGCCAACACTTCCTGGTTTGGAGTGTTGACAGACAGTTTTTAGCCAATTAGCATGCAGCTCGTGCTCGTAATGGTACGTGTACTGTCCTCTGACGGTACGGTACAACTTCGAATATATATCTAGGATTTTACTTTTGATTTTCTAAGGAACTACTGAACAGATTTACACCATTTAATAAAAAGCTTAATCTGCGAACCAGGCTCTAGCTTTTTGCCAAATTTGGTGTAATTCCATTCGGCAGTTCGGGCTGTAGCCTCACTTAAAGGACCCTATGAAAAATTGAATGGGAAAACACGTTTTGGGACCCCTTTTTTTCTCGGCCCCCGCTTCACGAATCACCCAGAAACTTTCAGGGATGGAGCGGAGCGAAGCACCCCATCTTCTTTGAGAATTTTGTGAAGATTCGTCAACCGGCGCCAAAGTTATTCCAAATAGAAAGTTGCATATTTTCTATGGAAACTAGGTCCTAACTATAACTAGATAGTAATATATATATATATATATATATATATATATATATATATATATATATATATATATATATATATATATATATATATATATATATATATATATATATATATTACTGCTCCAAACCACACCAACAGCGAGTCACTCTTCAAAGCGGGTGCTGCAGCGCGGTGGTGTACCGCAATATGTATGAAGGCTCAACCACTTCTCAGTTTCAATGAAAAGAAAGGCAGCACTCCCGGGATTTCAGCACAGATGAGTTATTTATTATTATCTCGACAAACGCGCTTCGGGAAAGCTCCCTTCCTCGGTGTCAAACATTTACGCTCTGCACGGCGCCATTTTTTAAACAGACAACTGGCCAAGAAAAGTAAACACAAACGAGGGACGTTTTGCTCAAACCGCACACGTCTCTATGCGGGAAGCGCCATTTGTAAGTGTAGTATTTACAAAGTCAAGATTTCTCAGACAGCAATCCATTTCCTAATTGTCTGCGACTATGGAATGTAATCTAGCCGTGGATCGGCAATCTCGACCCAGCCGGATCGCGAGGTCCCTCCTGCGAGTGGTCGACAAGGTGGAAAGTATATAAGGGGAATCCTGCTTACAGCGACTCTGTTGTCGTCTAGCCCTGCCTAGCCTTGCCTGCCAGACCCGATCAGTCGATTGCGGAGCGGAGCGCGGATCGTACACCACATACCACGGACCAAGCGGATGGTGGAGCACAGGAGGAGAGTGCCGGCTCGCTTGGAAGAGGACGCCAAACAGAGATCACTGGTGAGCCCGGATACCCCTCCTAGCCGCTCTAGCCCCCCTGGACACGCGGCGCGTGTCTAACGCACAGTACAGGGAGGGGGCGGAGTAGGACTGTGGACAGACTGCGGACTGACGGTGCGTTGTAGCAAACGACGAGAAGCCACCCGGGAGCAAATTGGAAGCCACTAGGGGGTGCGAAAATCAGCACCTGCACCCAGGACAAGCGGAGTGGAGTGTGGGGCAGCGCAGGGTGCAGTTTGGGAGAGCACCCTAGTCACCCCTGGCTGCACAGTAAAACACAAAACCTAGCACTCGTGAGTGCCTACTTACTATTAAGTAGCTCCCAACCCCCACGGAATCACAAGTGGACAGGGTGCCCAGACTGGGGAATAGGAGTCCCAAGAAATCAACAGAGGTACTGCTGTAAGGGGGGGGGGGCACAGTGAAAACCAGTGAAAACCAGTGAAAACTGTTGACTTTGAAAACCAAAACGAGAGAGGAAACAGTATAAGGAGAACCAGGCGAGGAAAAAGCCAGAAGATATCGCAAGAGAGGATAACAGGGGCGGCAGGCAGGCAAACCGGTGGGCATAAGGCACAACAGAGGTAAGTGTAAAGTTACAGTTATTCCTTTTTAAACTTTTAAAATTGAGAAACGACCGCACGAAACGAGAAATAGCTGCACTACACATTAGGTAACCAAACCGAGAAATGGGACCGAAGAAAGGGCAAACCCAGCGTAAAGAAGATAGCCCAGAGAAGAGTAAAATATTAGAGGGCTCAATATCAGTGGAAGAGAGCCAAGAAAGCCAGGCCTCACTTACAGAGAATAATAAAGGGCGATGCAAGAAAAGGAAAGTTAAAAGGGCAATTAAAAATGCCAAACAGGCTAAAAGGGACTGTGTCCAAACAAATTCCAAACAGAAAGACAATACGCTAACCTCCAAAGCTATAAAGGATTTTGTAGGGAAACACTACAAATCTTTAGAGCCAGTAATAAGACCGGACCCCGAGGAAGATACGGAAGAACATGGCGCGGAGGGAGAAGGAATGGTAGAAGCAGTAGTGGTGAATCCCGATATGGAAGCAGGAATGGAGGATTCCGTATTAATAAACCTGACGCTCCAAAGCCAAAATATCCACATCTCAGCTCCCCGGCTCTCATCGTCACCAAAACTATTCTCATTACAGTCACTGGGAAATGAGGAACCAAGGGGAAATGAAATACAGAGCCAGAGCCTAATTTGGGGCGGTGAGCCAGCCCATTCCCCTCAACAACATGGTACCAAAAATTCTCTTCCACAGCAAGAACCCACAAGAACAGGTCATCATACAAACCCAGGCAGAGACCACACACAGGACCCGGAGTTGTCCGTAACACCCACTTCTTCATTGGTGGACCTGATATTGATACTACAAAAGACGTTACAAGGAATCCTTGAAGTAACTCTATCAAATAATGGAGTATTGAAAGCTCAGAAATCGAACCTAAAAAGGATCGAAGAGGAACTAGTGGGGATAAAGAACCAAATGCCGAGGATGCAAAGCACAACTGACACTGAACAATCGATTGATGAAAGGGTAGAGATTGAACTGGTTGAGGTATCCGCGGGAAGTCCAGTAGGATCCCCACAACCAATAACCCAAAAGCCAACAAATGACTCTGTGGAAGCATCAGAAAATGTATACATCTCCAGACGCCCAATGTTGATAAAAAGGCGCAGGGTGTATACAGGGGCCCCCCTTAAGAGTAGGGGTAGAAAGAAGAGAGAGCAAGCCTTAAAAGCAAAGAAAAAAGGGAGGAATATAGGGAGGGAGGCACAGGCAGATCTAAACGCATCAGCCCCGACAGATGTACCAAATATTCCAAGGCAAGGGGAGTATAACCTAAGAACGACCCCGATAAACCCAAGAAAAAATTGGAGAACAAAGGTCACAAAAGAGAAACCATTAACACCCTGTGTTACGAAACAGAAAGTAAGAATAGCCTTAGGACAACCAAATAGGGGTAATAGAGCCGTAAGCCCACAAGACCAGGTAATTCCAAGAACGGGAAACAATGGGCTGCGATCAGAGAGACCAAAGGCAAGACAGCATCAATATGAAACCCCTAAAAAAGTACGCGAGAGAGAGAGAAAAATAAATGGGTGTATTTGGACCATATGCAGACAGGGAAAAGGGGAAGTACGAATGGGAGTACGAACAGGAAAAGGAATCCCCTGAATAGAGCACAGATCCTGAAAGTCTTCGCAGAATGTAGTAGCCTATGTGGGATCAGTACAAGCGATCTCCGGCAAATTGGTTTTGTGGAGACCAGAAATGGTAAAGAAATAACAAAAGTATCATTACACTCAGTCATGGTAAAAATGGCAATCCTCAAAGCAACCAGCGAGATAAACCACCTGGGAATAAGAATAATCCCGGAGAGGGAAGTAAAAGCCCCCAATGACAACACCTTCCTAAAGTATCATGCAGGTTTAGGGAGAAGACAGGTGAGATTATATAAAGATGAGGAAGGGAACCAAAGTTGTCTGAACATAGAAATAGACAATACAGGAAATGAAGTTCCATGGGGTAATTGGTCACAATGTAGTTGCCCGAGGTTCGATCTAAACGGGAGTCATACGGAGGCCGAGGGAGAAGAGGGTGGCATGAGTGAGATAGAATAGGATGAGGGGGTGTCGCAAAGTCTAGGTCTCCTGACATGGAATGTAAATGGGCTAGGCAATGAGAAAAAGAGAGAAACTATAAAGGATATAGTAAATAAAGTGGACATTGCCTGCTTGCAAGAGACCTGGACATGCGACGAAACCCCGATTAACGAAGGATACCTACAACTAAACTGCCCGGCCAAGAAAAAGAACTATGGTCGTCCGTCGGGGGATTAATGACATTGGTTTCAACGAAAGTGCTCAGAGAAGTGAAACCGATAAAAATGAAATGTAAATGGGTTCTGACTAGCAGAATAGAATTATTGACAGTGGAAAAGAAGTATAAAATGCTGACTGTAATGAATGTATACATGCAGTGGGAGAATGGTGTAGAATATGAGAATGAGATGAAGCTGTTTAAAGAAGATGTAGATTCTGTTGTAGAAAAATATGCATTGGACACCGTGATAATAATGGGGGATTTCAATCATAAACTTAACCCAAAAAAGGCAGATATTTGGAACAGAGAAATGTTAGAGGTGTTTGGAATAAACCCAGCAAGGTTCCCAGCAGGGGAGATATCAAAACAGGAATCAGATCTGGTATATTTCCTAGGAGGCAGGGGTTTCCAATGCTTGAATGGAAGAATGAAGAATGACTGCCCAGCAGGGAAAACCTTTAAAATAGGCTCTCAGAACTGCCCAATTGATTATATGTTTTTACATGCCTGGAACTTCCCCCAAGTACGGGAATTTAGGTTGGAACAAAAAGAGATTAGTGACCATAAACTTCTATACCTAACAATACAAGGGGGAAGAAGTTTACCCAGAGATAAAGTGATCCCCCAGGAGGTGGAGTACCCTAGACGTGTGACGACACGACTCACGGAGGAATATCAGGCAAAACTGTTAGCTATGCAAATTAAAATAAAGCCGGAAAACCTAGAGAATAAAACCCTGAACTGGTTCATAGGAAAACTAGAGGAAGTTGTCTGGTGTTTAAGAATAGAACTGAAAAGGGTCAAAAATACTAGTGGAAAACCACCCAGTAGAGTAAAATGTTTTTCAGCGGAGTGTCAATCCAAAAAACGGGAGATCCGGGCAGCACAAAGAAAACAAAAAAAGAACTTCAGCCAGGAGAGACAGGATCATGTAATCCGTTTGAAAAGAGAGTATAAAAAAATGGTAAATGACGCTAAAAGGACATTTAAAGAGAAATGTTGGTCAAATCTGCTAGAAGCGATTGAGGAAAAAAACCTAAGACAATTTTGGAAATTGGTAAAGGCAGCCCTTAGCCCTTATGATGGGGAACTAAAATGTGTAGTTAGCGAGGCCGCATGGGAAAAGTATATTAGGGAATTGTATGGGGCAAGAGCCCCTATAACCCAGGTAGTGACACATAAATGGCAGGAAATATCAGCAGACCTTAAAGCTAAATTTAACGTAAAACAAGTAGAAGATACAATAAGAGAGCTGAAACTATCCCGAGCAGCAGGCCCGGACAATCTCCCAGCAATAATTTTAAAGTCAGACATAAATTGGTGGGCAAGATTTTTTGCACAGATGTTTAGTATAATATTAACAGAAGGCAAAATGCCATCTAACTGGAAGGGTGCAATAATTAGGCCCATCCATAAGAAAGGTAGCATGGAGGCACCACAAAACTATCGCCTGATTAACCTCCTTGATATAGGAGAGAACGTTTTCTCTAAAATTGTATTGAACCAACTCAACATATGGGTAAAAGAGCTCCAGATTGTCCCTATAGAACAAGGAGGATTCAGAGAAGGACACTCAACTATAGACCATGGGTTTGCACTGTGGGCGATGGCGAAGAAGTCAACGGAACAAAATGGCAAGTTGTGCTGTTGTTTCGTTGACTTCCGATCAGCATTTGACTCAGTTGATCGCGCATGCCTATGGGAAACACTACTTAAAGTAAATATCCCGAGTGACCTTCTGGTAATAATAAAGGAACTACACAATGAGAACTGGGCGCAAGTCATCAAGGATACAGAGGGCACTTTAACGCAAAAAATACCCATCAGTAACGGTCTAAGACAGGGTTGTGTGTTAGCGCCGCGGTTATTCTCTATATTCCTGTCAGACCTCCCGGCCCATCTAGAGGTCGAGGGTAGTGCAAGTCCTAGAATGGACGGAAACAAGGTGTCCTGCCTATTATATGCAGACGATTTGGTTATAGTAGATCAGACAGAGATAGGCCTCCAGCGTAAGCTTAATGCCTTCAACGCATACTGTGTTAATACATTTCTAACTGTCAATCTGGATAAAACTAAAGTTCTTTGCTTTGGGAAAAAATTAACCAGATTCAATTGGTACCTAGGTGAGCTTAAACTGGAGACGGTGAATGAGTATCGCTACCTAGGTATATGGTTTGACAAAAGACTAAACTGGGATACGCATTTGAATACACAAAAAGCCAAAGCACACACATCGATATGCGGCCTAAAAATGTTTAATAGGGATTACGGTGAGATGTCGCACAGACCAATGCTAAGGGCCTTTGAGGCAATGATACCCTCCCAAGTTCTGTATGGGGCAGAAATCCTTTATTTGAGCGGTAAAGGAGCCTGGGACTTGGTAGAGGGATAATGCCTCAAAGGACTCCTCTCTCTCCCACAATCTGCTATGGTGCAAGCCATAAGAAGGGAAATAGGCACAAAGTCCTGGGAGACACTAACTCAAATGGCAATACTCAGACTTTGGAAACGACTGGAAGACCCTGAGGGACAAAAAGTAGCACAATGGTGCAAGAAGGAAATCCTATCGAGTAATCTAAAATGGGCAAAAATGTGTAGGGAAAGAGTTACCCAAATTTGTAAAAAATTAAAGGTCGAGGTGAACCAGGAAACACATCAACTCCTCCTAATAGGTGTGAGTTGAAATCAAAGGGGAAGGAAATATCGAGATTGACTGATATGGAATATTTAGCGAAAAAGAAATCAATAACACATATGATGGGCGCTTGGTTAAATGAAAACTGGTTCCCCTACCTAGACATCCTTCCCAACAGCGGCCTTAGGCAGGAGATCTTAAGGCTGAGGGTTGGTATAAACCCATTGTTAACAAATAAAGATTTGAAAAAGAAATTGTTAGATCAAAATGGATGTTGTAAGTGTAATTTGGGGTGCAAAGGAGATCTGGTACACATCCTTCTTGATTGCCTGTTATTACTGGAACAGCGGAAACTGTGGTTACGACCCGTGTTCCTAAAATATGCTATAAGCTCTAGAGCGCAGGCAGCTAACTTATTAACTGAAATACCCACCATCGATATTGCGATTGCTCTTGGGAAATACATAAAAGCAGCATTGAGTGATCTAAGAAACCGGGAATAACATGTATATGCTAAAGCATTTTAAACTAATGAAATCAGTCTAGCAGAAGGAGGTAGAATGGGTTTTATTCATAAATGCAGAATGCTAATTTAAATGCAATTTTATGGTTGTCGACAAAGGAAGAAGCGTGTGTAAGAGTTTTAACTTATATTTGACGGATTTTATTGTTATAATGTTTTAAATGTCTTTATGTGAACGTTTTAACTTTTTGAAACTCTCTTGCACCTGTTTAAATGACTAAGGTCATAATAAACATACCTTTTGACTTGACTATAAGTGGGACATGTGTAAATAACATATTTACAAGAAGTGAACATTTACACATAACGACACATTTCATTGAATATCTTTACAGTCAAACAATGCTCATTTCTAATTAGCTATCAAGCCGTAGATCGGCTATTGCAACCCAATTCGGATTGCTACATCCCCCATGATGTAACCAATATAACCATCAATTTAATTTCACTATAAACCACCGTTGTCCGTTACACAGAAATGATTTAAGATTGGTCCAGACTCAAAGTGAATATATATCACACAGTACACCGCATCCCGAAAGCAGAGATAACGGAACACTCCGGACATACTCAACAACAAAACTTTCATATTTTATATCCTGAAACATATTTTAGATTCTCAAATTTGTTCTAGAAGATAGATATAATGGAGAAATAGATCCAGATACATGATACATGATCAGTCCATGTGCAAACAATCGAATTCCATAAGATACCTTAGCTGTATGACTCTCTGTGAATTAGCCTAAATGTATAGACATCTCTTCCCCGCTGTTAAGGCCTGCAGGGACCTTTGACTGTAGGTCCAGTATGTATCGTGACTCTAGTCTCCTGAGCTTTAGTAGCCTGTCCCCTCCCCTGACATTATCTGGGACATGGTCCAATCAAAAGTATTGTAGCAGATTCCTATCGCTCTTGTGCTTGATCGCTAAGTGTTGAGCGACTGGATAAGAAAAATCCTTGCTAGCAATTGCTCTCATATGCTCCAGGATTCTAAGTTTCACTGGATTGATTGTGCTCCCTATATAGATAGGTTTACAGGGACAGCGTAGACCGTATACAGCATGACTCGTGTGGCAGGACATGAATTTATTGATTCTTCTGCCTCCCTTACATCCCTTCACTTCATAGGATAGTACACGCTTACTATATGCACAAGCTTTGCATCTTCCACAGGGGAAGAATCCCTTCGCTTCTTTTATTGATCCAGTTTTCTTCACTATTGGATCTAGATGACTGTGCACTAGTTGGTCACGAAGAGACCTTGCCTTTTTAAAGGTAATGAGGGGTGCCGGGGGGGATGTCCATACCAATAATGTTATCCGTCTTAAGGACATGCCAATGTTTCTTCATCAGAAATCTGAGTTTATTTGAATCACAAGAGTATGTGGTTATTAGGCGAAACCTCCCTTCTTCCAGATTGGATTTCTCTTTTTTCTTTTTGAACAATGACTCCCTCGGTAGTTGTTGAACACGTCGGAGTGCATTGTCTAAGAGATTTTTCTTGTAACCTCTTGCCAGAAATCTGTCGATACTTTCAGCGACAGCTTCTTTGAAATCAGAATCAAACGAACAGTTGCGTCTAAGTCTCATGAATTCCCCATAGGGGATGCTTTTAACTAGGCTGTGGGGATGGCTTCTCGACGCATGTAGTGTCCTGTTTCCCGCAGTGGGTTTTCTGTAAAGTGCTGTTTTGACTTTACCATCACAAATCTCCACTTTCAGATCCAGATAATTAGCTGATAATGAACTTATCTGGCCAGTAAAGACTAGATTGCAACTGTTGTTGTTTAACACTTTTACATAACATTCTGCCTCTTCTGACGAGCCATTCCAGACTAGGAACAGGTCGTCTATGTATCTAAACCAAGATATAATTTTATTTGACCATTCCTCGTTTTCTGGGGCCCAGGCTAAAAAAAGGCGCTGCGCAGAGCGTAAATGTTTGACACCGACGAAGGGAGCTTTCCCGAAACGCGTCTGTCGAGCTAATAATAAATAACTCATCTGTGCTGAAATCCCGAGAGTGCTGCCTTTCTTTTCATTGAAACTGAGAAGTGGTTGAGCCTATATATATATATATATATATATATATATATATATATATATATATATATATATATATATATATATATATATTTCACTAAAGAGCAAAGGTCACTGGGGCATTCTAGTTAGGCTCATATTTCACTCGTACAAAACCATAGAAATTTATGGGAATTAGTTACCTAGCTTACTATAACTTAAGCCCCCGCAATGCACTGCTTATGGCCTCACATATTACATCAGTCATGACATGGCCAATGTCCTCACTGATGAAATCTCAAATGACACCATCCATGTGCAAGTTTTATGTAAGAGTTTGATTGTTAAACATATAGGTTATGCTACTTCTAATATAAATTATGTGAGTGGCTGTGTGACTGTGTGTATCCAGGTGTGAGTGGTTATGTGAGTGGCTGTATGGATGTGTGAGTAGCTGTATGGGTGTATAAGTAGGTGTGTGAGTAGCTCATTGGTGAGTGTGTGGTTGTGTGAGTGGCTCTATGGGTGAGTGAGCGGCTGTGTGAATGACTGTATTTGAGTGAATGTATGGGTGAATAAGTGGGTGTCTGAATGGCTGTATGAGTGAGTGAGTGGCTGCATAAGTGGTTGTATAGATAAGTGAGTGTCCTTACGAGGCCTGTAACATTACTACTTTGGGAGCGATTATAAGAGAATCTTTTGGCCCCCCTCATACATACATAATCTTTTGGTTTCTGGGGATTTTAACATACACCCCTGTGGAAATCCAACAACATCTTGTATCTCTGAGTTGGATTGCCCCATATGAGGGGGTTTTCACTTTTTAAAAAACTTTATTTAGCATTTTGTTAAAGACAAAGCGAAGCATTGAGTACAGTTGAGCGCCATATACGGTACAATCACAGTGCGTTACTGACAACATTTTCTCTAGAGCACAGTAGGTTGGTCAGTTGTGTGGAATAATGCACATAATACATACAAGGCCCCCCTCAAGCGCCACCTCTGTCGACCGGTCCGTCAAAGCAACCGCAGCTCCCCTTCAATGACCTATATACAGGAAAAAAAAGAGAGTCTAGTCCACATGGGAGGGCAGAGCATATTAAAGACCATTAATGCCCAAAGTGAATCCTTCTAGCCCACTCCAGTCAATCTGAGGTATGTGCTCGTCAAAAGAAATATGTCAGCCCTGGCTAAACGGAAGGGTGCCCTGAAGGAAGAGGCTTGGAGGGAGCTGATTGACTCAAGCTCTCTTGGGAACAGCTCAAGGTTCTGGAGTGTTGTGAATCGGCCCCTTTTTGATCAGGAAGGGGGGTCTTTAGACTATCACATCACAGAGGAGGAGTGGGTGCTCCACTTTAAATCTATGTTTGACTGCCCTCTTGAGCTTTATTGCCAAAAAAGCCGGGATATAAAGGACCCTGTAATAACTTTTAAAATGGGTGAGGTTATGGCTGGTAGTATAGGACTATCTATTAATAAAGTCGCCAGGACCAGATGGGATTGCCCCCAGACTTCTTTAAGTCGGACCTCCCGTTCTGGGCCCCGATACTGGAGGCTGTATTTAATGCAGCGGCAAAGAATGGCTGTCCCCAATCTTGGACCTCTTCCACTATAGTCCCTGCTTTCAAGAAGTGCAATAAAAGTAGTACCCACTGTTATAGACCGATCTCGCTCATTGATTCAGTGGTTAAAGTGGTAGGACGTATTCTTTTACAGAGACTATCAACATGGGCAGAGGAGCATGAGATCATGTCGGATCTCCAGTATGGATTCCGGCCAGGACGCTCTACCGTTGCTCAGTGTCTTAATATATCTATGATACTGAGAAAATATACTGTTGCCGCCCCGGAACTATCCATCTCGCCTTCATGGACTTGTCATCCGCGTTTGACAATAGGGCCAAACTGTGGCAGTCCATGAGGGCAATGGGGGTGGAGAACAGTATTGTTCATTTTCTCGAGGACCTGCACATTTCAACTAAAGCTAATGTTAGGTTTTCACAGGATTTGCAGGTCACTATGGACTTTGCGATTGAGGGGAGTGCATTCTGCCTTCTTTTTTTATTAAATTTCTACATAAATGAACTGGATAGTGCCTTAAGAGCAACTGGAGTTGATTACCCTTGTGTAGGGCGGCGTGGCATCCCCGTCCTGCTATATGCGGATGCCGCCGTCCTCATATCTAGGACTAAATTGGGTTTGCAATCCCTTTTAACTACATTCTCTAGATTCATGACTGATCGGGACCTGTCAATTAACAATTCAAAGTCCTACGTCATGAAAGTGGGCAACATTTGAAAAAGAGTTTTCATTTTAGTGTTGGTCACGCTAAGATCCCCCCGCACAAATGTATTTTCCTACTTTGTTTTTATGTACTTGTATCTGCAACTTTTATGGTTTTCTGAATAAAAACCAAATAACGTTTATTTGATTGATTGATTGAGGTGAGTGAGTGGCTGTTTTGTTAAATGAGTTGGCATGTGAGTGCCTGTATTGGAGATTGAGTGTCTGTGTGAATGGCTGTATGGGTGAGTGAGTTGATGTATGAGTGCCTGTATGGATGTGTGAATATGTATATTAAAGGCTGGGTGTGTGAGTGCTTGTATGGGTGAATGAGTGGCTGTTTTGAGATACTGGCTAGTGAGTGGGTATGTGAGTGACTGTATGGGTGAATAAGTGGGTGTGTGAGTAGCTGTAGGGATGAGTGTATGAGTTGCTGTATGGGTGTCTGACTCGTTGTATAAGTACCATATGGGTGCATGAGTGATTTTTGAGAGGCTATTGAGTGGGTCAGTGGGTGTATGAGTGGCTCCTGGTGTGTGAGTAATTATATGGGTCTGTGAATGGGCATGTGAATGGTTGTGTAGATGTGTAAATGGTTGTATTAGTGGTTGTATAGGTTTTTGAGTGATTTTGTGGATGATGTCATCCATGACGTCAGTGACCATGTGACATGTGATGATGATGTAATATGTGAGATCATAAGCAGTGCATTGTGGGGGCATACGTTCTAGTTAGCTCAGGTAACTACAGGTGCTGAATTTCAATGGTTTTGTACAATTGAAATCTCACCCTACCGCTAATGTCCCTGTAACCTTTGTTTTTTCAGTGAATTTCTATGTTTTTTTAAATTGTATTTCCGAACGATAGCGCGTCCCTGTAAGAATATAGTTTTTCTGTGAATTTCTAAGGTTTTTTTAAAAATGTTAGTTCCGAATTGTAAACTTTGAGAGAGGGTATGTGAGTTTCTGTATAGGCCTCTGCCTGGGTGTGTGAGTGGCTGTATGGGTTTGTGAGTGAGTGCTTTTATGGGTCTGTGAGTGGGTGTGCGAGTGGCTATATGGGTCTGTGAGTGGATGTGTGAGTGGCACTATGGGTCTGTGAGTGGATGTGTGAGCGGCAGTATGGGTCTGTGACTCGGTGTGTGAGTGGTTATGTGAGTGTCTGAGTGGGTGTGTGAGTGGCTGTATGGGTCTGTACAGTGGGTGAATAAAGGGGAGGAGGGCCTCCAATGAGCTCTCAGCATTCCCGCTGTGTGTGACTTACTGGTGGTAACAGGAGCATTCTTGGCCCCCAAGGACTCTCAGCATCCAAGGAGACTTTATCCCCCAACCAGTAGTGCTCCAGGAGGTGTGGTTGGGAAAGAGGGCTGGTCCTCCAGCCAGCTCTCAGCAGCCCCACTATGTCAGACTAATTAACCCCTCGTCAGCCAGGCTACAATAAATCCAGTGGCACAGCGAGCAAGGGACATATAATGGAAAAGAACTCCTAGGCAACTGAACAGTTTTTAAACTATCACTCACTGTTATTAAGCTCAATGTAACAGATCAAAAAAATGCTCAAAAAGATTTCAAATTACTTTAACCCCTTCGCTGCTGATGACGAGCTCAGCTCGTCATCAGCCACGGGTGGCGTGTGCTGATGACGAGCTGAGCTCGTCATGTAACGCGGTAAATTGAAAAAAGCCGCACAGCGCAAGAATCGCCGCAGCAGCGATGCGGTTAATAATTGTTAAAATCATCTTCATTATTTAAAAATATCAAAAAGATTCAATTTATTCAAAACATAATTTCTCTTCATGAAAACACAATAAAAACCAAAACGTGGCAATGGTTAAGTCATGGCGCGTTTAGGCGTATTAGATTCTGTACGTCTCATTGATTTTGATAGTCGTTTTAGCAACAAATGATGGACTGAAAGCTGAGTAAATCAAACATTCACCCCCAGTGAAGACATCTGGGTTAAATCCATTGTTTTTTGCTCACCATGCCACCCCAGTTTAGACCCAGCCATAATCAAATCAGTCTTGACCCTGCTCCTTATGGGAACAGTCCAGCCCGAGCTGTCAAGCCGGGTCCTCTCTGGACCTTAAACCAGCATCCCGAGACCTGTTTTGGAGTTTCACCCCATATCAGCTAGGCTAGGCGGCGCTTGCAGAGTGCAGGACAAAGGGGGCGGGGCATCCAATGACCTCTCAGTAATCCTGCTGGGTGGGACTTACTGGTGGTCCTGGAGGGGCCCTGATGTTATTTATTAGCTGGCCATTCGCTGTAAATCCCCGCTGGGGGTGTTGGTCACCTGGGCTCTAAAGAGCCCATGGAGGGTGGTACACGCGACTCCCCTCCAATATGTAAATTAAGCCCCGCAAAGGTGGTGGACCCCGGGCTCGAAGAACCGTAGGAGGGGGCCCTCCTTTTTATAACAAATGCCCCCAGGACTTGGCTCTCCCGGGGGCTCATTTCAAAATAAGCATAATAATAATAGGCAAGTTTATAAAGCGCCTGAATACGCTCAACGGCGTGTCTCTGCGCTATGGTGGGTTGTAATGACAGAACCCTCGCAGCCTATGTGGCTCAGATCCTGTCCCTTTCAGAGCCAACACGTAGCACTATGGTGCCACATAGCAGCGTGTGAGAGCGCCACTAACAAAAGTTTCTGTATCCAGACTGGAACCTGGGAAGTATTCAAAGGTGAGGACTCTGCGATTAGATTATACACCAAAACAGAGCCTTACCAAAAGTAAGCAACTTGTTGTCTTAATGTATTTCTTACATTGGGACACAGTTATGGTGGTCCTGATAGATACAAGGATGTTCCCTAAATAGATATGGCTTGCTGCCTTAGCTTTCTTTTTCCATTTTGTCTCCAGTTTGATGGCATTTGGCTGTGGGTGTGCAGATAGCCACCAGAGGTTTTAAGCGTGTCAGCCGAATAGTTGTAGGTAATGCTTGTATAGATGTAGGTGGTTCTGATGACAGTGCAGGTTGGCAAAGGGAGCCATTAGAGTTCCATCAGGGTGGCCTAGATGTGGCCATATGTCTGTAGGCCCTTGAGGCGTGCTGTGGCATGAAGGATGTCTTTAAGGGGGGGGGCAGGCGGACAGTGTAGAGTCTGCGAGGCCATGGAGAAGAGTAAAGCCACTCTTCAGATACAAGAGGGCTTGAAGGGCTGCTCTTATGTCACTTTCTAGGAGGAACGTTATCACCTTTATGTGTTAGGGCTTTCCTTCTGGGATTGAAGCTCACCAGGATTTATCTGCCATCATGTGGCCTAATCTCGTTATTAAAATATCTAGCAGCAGGTGGCACATTTTAAATCACATAATATTTGCACTGCTGGCAACCACTGAGCACAGACTGAGAGAAATTAGTATTCTGTTGAAAAGGGCTTCTCAATCCTATGTGTGGTGCGAAACGCTGGCAGGGCGAAATCCCATAGCTCAGCTAGCTCATTCTGGTCCTGGAGTAGGGCTTGGATCACCTGCTCACCTACCTTGACCAATATTGGGAGATTTGCCTCAAATTAGTCATATTTTATGGAGGACAGATTCCCTTCCTGTAAGAGTACTTTGAATGTGGCCTGCTAACCCTTTTTCAAGGAAAGCATTGCACATTTTATAAATCAGAGGGCACGTTGGAAGTTTTTTAAAGCTAAAGGACTTTGTTTAAACAGGTGATATCCAGAATCCTTTGATCCAAGTAGGACGTTTGTAGTTTTCTAAACATAGCACTGTTATATTTTTATAGATGACACCAGCAAAGCCGTGAAGTAGTGTGGCTCACTGGTTAGAGGCGGCAGACCCGAGAGCAGAGGACGGCCCAGGACCAGGGTTCGATTCCCGGCGCGGCAGGTTTCTGGACCAGGGTCAGCGGACTCGATCATTCTCTCGCCTCGGTGCCCACTCTGATCAGCGATCACACTCGGCAACTCTGGGCATTAGCTTGCCTCATCTTCACTAACGGCCCCACCAGACCGCCGGGGATGCCTGGTCTCACCCTGGAGATACCCATTAAGGGACCATCTCTCAGGGAAGCCAGGAAGGGTTTCGCAGCGGTCGAAGCGCCTTGGGACCCTCCGGGTAAGTAGTGCTCTATATAAATGCCTATACATTTACATACATACATACATTACATACATCAGCCAGTTCCATGCAAGCAAGAACTAGGTATTCCAAGTAAACTGACTGGGTCAACATTTTCACACCGCTTAGACTGCTTATTTGTACTGTAATCCTCCTCTGCTATTTCACAACTGTAATGTTCCTTCTTGGCTTTTCCAACTGCTTTCTGTAATTCCGTTTGGGAGCTTTAATATGATCTCAATCAGCAAACCTGAATCTGCCTGTTTACGAAGGTTTCAAATGCGATGAAACCCAGAACTGTTTCAGGTGATGGGAAGGCTTTCTCTTTGCTCCTGATAGGTAATTTCCACAAATGTCCTTTCTGAAATGTCCTGGAGAGCTTTTCATTGATACAACTTGCCAGTTCTGCAGGCTTAATTTGATATCATGTGCGTTCTCCAAGAAGTCCATTTCTCACTAACCCACTTCTGTAATTTTTTACGGATACACTTAGCCAGCAGTCTGAGAGGCCATTATGTAAAATCCGTGATCATGCTGTGTTTTTTGCATGTTTTTATGTCTAGTCCCTGCTGCAAGTGTAGAGAGAGGTAGTCTCACTAAATGACTCTGAGACAGAGGCTTATCTTACCCAGCTTTATCTACGTGCCAGCAACAATCCCCGTAGTCTCAAATGATATTCATCACACACGTTGTGAAATGATCTAACAAAGACTTCTATTTAGTAAGTTTCCTTATTAAAAAATATTTCAAATTCTTTCATACATATTACAGATAAAGTATATATTAAAATAGCTTCCATATACATATCTATTCCTATTCGTCATAAAATCCATATACAAAAATGTTTCCATATATTTGCTTTCTATTTACCTTTCATAAAAAGTTCTATTGTGTTCAGCACTTTCTTTAAACTCCCAGCATATTAAGCCATTGATACAGCATTTCTGCTGTCCTCATTTCCTTGACTTAGGACATTATATATTTCTTCTTGAAATGTATTAGATGTGCCAGTTGGATTGTCGGGTAGTATGGTTAGGTGAACTAAATGACTTACACATCCTTTGATAGTCACCTAATATTTATTTTATTTATTTCCCAAATTCTTCGGAGAGTCATCAATTTTAATTACTCTACGTGTACACATATTTCTACATTGTGTACTACTGTATAGTTCTACAACTCTATAGTCTATCATGATCTAATTCTGTTGAACAATTAACCTTACTGTCGATGCATCAGGCCCCTCCGGAAGTGAAGATCCTTCTTTTGGACTCTTAGTGCTGAGGGCATTATACCTGAAAGGGTTTACCTCCATGTTTGTCCTTTTTAAATTGACATGGATCTACAGTTCTTTAAAGTTATATTGAACAAAAGTGTCTCAATCAACTCATTGGATCGGAACGAAGTTGTCTGACACAGTGCATAACATTTGAAAGGGGTGTTTTGTCTCTGACATTTTGTGGAATCATCCTGTGATAATTCTAATGGGAGGTAAAACCTATAATCTCTATGGAATACACATTGGATGAAGAATTTATGTGCACCAGTGATCATAGCCTGAAAAAGGAACTAATTCTGACAACTAGGGGTGGTATGGAACCTGCAAAAGCCTATTACTACATGTATGTGGAATCCATAAGTCACAAGTTGTAACAAATCAGATCAAGAGCTGAATTTCAGATTTTTTTGTGTGAACATTTTTATTTTTAAATGAAAGGGAAAGCATTATTATTTTATACAAAGATCCTTATCTCATCAGGTATATGAATTGTGTTTCAATTTTACTATCTTAAAATCTGTTGTTTGGAATGAAATATTATCTCTGTCATAGTGTTTATTTAAGTTCAGCAGAACGGTACTGACTAGACTTTAAATGTACTGTTACAGGTGACGACAAAACCAAACAAAGTAAAACTCTGAATCCTGGGACACAAGCAAAAAAGACAAAATCTTGTGAAACTTTATTGAAAAAAGTCAACTCTAAGGTCGTGCTGAGTCTTGAGGAAGGAACAAATTCCAGAAACCAGCTGTGGCTGCAAAATATTCCTGAATTTGAAGAGAAGGAAATTCCTCAGTTGGAAAGTATTTTCAGTAACTCAACAAAGGGCAATTTACATCACGAGACAGTCACAGGAGAAAAATCAAGTATGTATAATGAATGTGAAAGTAATCTAAGGAATGCAGCTCTTAATACATGTCTTCAACAGATGGATCAAAACCATGGGCATTTCTCGTGCACTGAATATGATCAGCATTTTAATCAGGAAGGAGAATTCCTTAGATTGAATAGACCACATACAGACTTGAGACCATATGCATGTACTGACTGCGATAAAAGTTTCAGTAGAAAGGGTGATCTTAATCGGCACCGGACAATACATACAGGTGAAAAACCATTTACATGCAGCGAGTGTCACAAAAGTTTTAATAGGAAATACAATCTCAATGAACACAGAAGAATACACACCGAAGAGCGACGCAATCAAGTGAGAACTAACCAGACATCACAGGATGGATGCCCAGAAATGTGGAAACTTTGAATGGGGAAGGAACTTGTGTTCCTTCGGTTAATTACCATATTATCTAAGCATACCATGACTCAGGACAGATATTTACCATATTATCTAAGCATACCATGACTCAGGACAGATATTTGTATGTACCACATGCTGCAGAAATGTTACTTTACCAGGAGCCATTAAACTGGAAGCTCTTACAGAAAAGTGAGGCTTGTGCTTGGAGTTGATTACATTTACAGGAGAAGGATTTTTCTGAAGAGATATTGAATGAATATACCAATTCACTGTTTTATTGGCAGTAACGCCATGAAAGGTAACAGACTGATGAAA
This sequence comes from Lissotriton vulgaris, assembly GCF_964263255.1. Taxonomy (NCBI): domain Eukaryota; kingdom Metazoa; phylum Chordata; class Amphibia; order Caudata; family Salamandridae; genus Lissotriton; species Lissotriton vulgaris. The sequence continues at coordinate 1,098,719,114 of NC_141685.1, read as the reverse complement.
TTTCACTCGCTCTTAACCCTATGATGTTCCTCCACTCTCAAACTTGTGGCTTTGTTCTGCTGTCTTGAAAATGAATTGAAGATGCTCAGCTCCAGACTCTTAAAGCAATCATGTCTACTGTTACATTCAATTAGGCCAACTGGCACAGTGCTTAGAAGCAGTACTGGTTACTGTGCTCAGGAAAATATATACAAAATATAATGTAACATATAATTAAAATGACACAATACATTACATGTGACTAAGTTAAATATAAAACTATTAAAAACAACTAAACGTAGAAAGAAATTACTAACCTCATTGAAGGCAATCGGCAGCCTTCTAAGAAAATCAACAAATTCAGAATTAATAAGTTTAAATTTTTTTAGTATAATTAATTTACCCATATAGAAGCAGTGCTTAATTTGTGCCGGTGCTTTCCGGGGCTAAGCACCGGCACTTATTTCTCAGGGCCGGGTCTACATGGGACGATTACTGTAGAACAGTACAGTAAACAAAAAAAACACCCACCAGCTGTTTCAGGCAGTACGTAACCTGAAACTCGCGCTTAAGCACTGTGAAAGTAATTTCACAGTGTAGCTGCCCATGTGCGAACCTGGAGGCAGGGTTGTATCATCACGGAGGTGGGCGCGTCATTTTACAATGCCCGTGTAATGCCCGTGTATTTGTTTCTGAAGGTCTGTCTGTTACGTTTTTTTGCCTGGGCGGGACACACAGCGCCAGAGACAAGCGAGGCAGAGTTGAGTTGAAGGTCACTTCCTTGTGAATCCCTCCCCCACACCATGCTGGCCTGGAAGCTTTTTCTTCAAAGAGCAGGGGCTGGAGGAGGGGCCCACAGGATATTTGGCAGTTAGCCCACGTGAGAGTAACGGGTGCAGTGCAGATCATTTTGTTAGCAATTCAGCACGGCGCGCATTACTTTTGTCACCACTGTTGCTAAATCCCGATTCCCTACTTCTTGGAGCTGCAGAGTCTTTGTAGATTGGAGCCAGGCTGCAGCCCCAGTCCGCACATCGCCATTGACAGGATTGACTGTCGGGAGAGCAGGACATCTGCATTAGGTATGTGATAATGGCAGCAGTAATGCTGTAACGTATAAACAGCGTGTTGGAATTTTGAGTTTGGTATGGAGGTGCCATCCGAAGATGGTCTAACAATGCTCCTGGCCTCCCTGCACATTTAAAGAGAAGTTTGCATTACATTAACTGGTATGCAATTTCGTCTTGGGCATTTTACATACGTTTCAGACTACAGACGCTTTAAAGGCAGCAACGGCCCCTAGAAGTGTCCAGACCTGCTTCCTGTCTTTATTACTCACTGCAATGAAGAGAGGCCAGGCGGGCAGATTAATCACAACTGCTGGAAAGACGAACATGGAGGGTTCATTGTTAGACTCTGAGTGCATTAACAGTTTTAACCTTAAAAGTTCTGTTTACAGAAAGACAGTGTTCTTCTAAAGGTACCAAAGGGATTTAAGGTGTGCGTGGTCATGCATATTTACGACTATACAGATTACTGTGTGTGCTTTAAGTCTTTCCATTTTCTTTATTTGTGAGTGCAGGATGACTGGTGTGCCTGTTTGAATGCCTGTGAGCACGGTGCCTGTACGAGTGCATGGTAAGTGCTGCGCAGGGTGACCTGTGTGCATGTATGAGTGTAGGATGACTGGTGTGCCTGTTTGGATGCAGGGTGAGCACTGTACCTGTTTGAGTGCAGGGTGAGCACTGTACCTGTTTGAGTGCAGGGTGAGCACTGTACCTGTTTCAGTGCAGGGTGAGCACTGTACCTGTTTCAGTGCAGGGTGAGCACTGTGGCCTGTACGAGTGCAGGGAGCGCACTGTGCCTGTATGAGTGCAGGATGTGCGGTGTGCCTGTGTGAGTGCAGGGCGAGCGGTGTGCCTGTATGAGTGCAGGGTGAGCAAGTGTGCCTGTATGAGTGCAGGGTGCACAATGTGCCTGTATGAGTGTGGGGTGACTGGTGTGCCTGTATAAGTGCAGGGTGAGCGGTGTTCCTGTATGAGTGCAGGGTGAGCGGCGTGCCTGTATGAGTGCAGGGTGAGCGGCGTGCCACTATGAGCGCAGGGTGAGCAGCGTGCCTGTATGAGTGCAGGGTGAGCGGCGTGCCTGTATGAGTGCAGGATGAGCAGCGTGCCTGTATGAGTGCAGGGAGAGATGTGTGCCTGTAGGAGTGCAGGGTGAGTGGTCAAAACAGAAAACTGCACAGGTGGACAATTCTGACGTGGTTCTGTGAAGTTTGCAGACCTACATTATATTCCCTGTTAAGCTTAAGTCATCTGCACATTTGAACAGTGTAATTTTCAGATACAACAGTATTGCATACCATGCATATACAAAGGGTCCGCATTGTATACTAGTCTATAGACATACCTGTGACACTGCATTTTACTCAAGCCTATGATATATGCACATTTTGGAGACCTTATATATACATATATTAATGAGGTTTCAGATGACATATTTGGCATATTACATGTGTGAATGATGTGCATAAATCAGTTTACACGTCGCGCATATGCCAGAGAGGTGCATCTAGCAGAGTCCAATATATTGTTAATGTGATAGATGCCTTAATAGTGGCTTGTACCACTGAGCTCTACAGAGTCATATATCCTTTGGCAGCAAAATGTACATATATCAGTGGTTGAATTCCCCAAGTTCTGAGAGCAAAATAATTGAGAAGTGTTTAAGGTGTGGCATTGTCTTTTACAAATAGTTTAGCAGTTTAGAATGTTATTTGAAAATCAAGCCTGGAGAGACACATAATGCAACAGAAGTAGAAGTAGTCATTTCAGCGTTACTTTAGAGTCAGGCCTTTCACGGTCAGAAAAAGTTCATTATCTTCAGTTCCAAAAGTCATAACATCCAGTCTCTTTTGTGGTTTTGCCTTGATTTTATTAAAGATGTCCTTCACAAGGAGCTTGGAAAACCCACGTGTTTCATGTCAAACATTATATTACCAAAGTAGGAATTCAGACCAGGTATTACTTCTGGCTTTCAGCAGTGCCAGTTGAGGATGTGGGTGGAGCCAATAGAGTAAGTGGGTGGAGCCAGTGTGGAAGTGGGTGGAGCTGGGGGAGTGGATGTGGCCTCCTACAAAATGTCAGCACCTGCACTTAATATTTTACAAATTAAGCACTGTATAGAAGTATACCTAAAGTGCTTGCTCACAGTACCCATAGATATTCCAGCACTTTTAGCTGTATGCTTGGATGTGCCAATACATAAATAAATAAAGTAACCCTTGAAAATAACCAGCAAGACATGACTATGCTTGGCCGGCCCACTGGGTTGTAGGCACCTCAACTTTGCTCTTTGCATTATACCCAGTCAATAAAAAACGATTTAATACTAAAATAACCACCTGTAGACTGCATTCAGGCAGAAGAAATAAAGTTTAACTATTGAAACAAATATTATTGACCTCTGGAATGTATAAGCCCACACCTTTCTTAGTTGTTTAATTGGTATCGGAGTTAGAATTTCAATAGTTCATCGCTGTGAACTGCGAAATAGGTAATCTTACAATTATTTTTCACAGCATATAACGCTAACGTCTGATATTTGCACAACCCCTTCTATTAAAACATTTACGGTCGAAATCCTTCCTTAAGGAAGCAATTATTTGGACGATCTGCTGGGTTGGCATGTATTTGTCAGAAAAATAAAGCCCCATTGAATGTGTCTTGAGGATCTGATGTTTGAACAGGAATGTTGTTTATTAGCAAGTGATATATTTGTTTTTAACTAAAATATGTCTAAACCTATGGAAGATTATCTGAAGTCGTATTTGAACATTCCATATACTATCAGTGAGGACTGATTGGAGGAATACAGAATAAAGCACATTTTATATGTAATATTACATATTGTTCATCGTCAGATTTGAGGTTATGTATTCCATACTCTGAGTGCCTGAGTAAAATGTATAATGAAAGCTTATATGTAACTTTCGATTTTTCAGGTGAAGTTGCCAAAACAGTCTTACATTGATGGTTTTATATTTTATGAGATATGTTAAAGAATTGCAATGGACACATATTTCTGGAAAAATGCAATTAACTTTTTTAAAGTTATGCAAAAACTGAAAAAGAACGGAAATTATGCAAACTTCTCAGTATTCTGGTTCTACATTCTTCATGTTTGTCTAAAATACTCTTACATTAAATTCACCCTCTACTACTTGTCTTGGGTAACTGCCTCAAAACAAAAATACAAGAAAGGGTGGCCAATGTTCATTATCAAATGGTATTGTTCGAAAACTTTATTCTGAATCACCAACTTCTGAATGATATCAATTCAAAAGAATATGTTTCAAGGCACCATTGGAAGGTTTTAAGAAACCCAAACACTCCACACCCAAGCTGAAGTTCCCCAGAATCAGTTTACAGGCCCACAAGGCATTGATATGGTACATTTTGAGAGAATGTGAGATTTTTTCATACATCATTTCATCAAACAGTTTCTCCACTTGGTCACCTTCTTTAATTATGCGTGGTGCAAATAGTCCAAAGAATACAACTTTAATTCACAAGATAGAAAGTATTCAGTCCCCCCCTTAGATTTTATACTCTGTGATATTTCTAAACTAAAATGGAAAGATAAAATCTGCTTTTTTATTGACAAGCTTGCAATGTTTATGTACACCTGATTAATAACACAACACTGGTAATTTGAGTCTGCATCTCAGTGAAAAAGGTGGATGGAATCAGGTAATAGTGTTGGAGGACGTAGAGGAAATGGAGAAGGGATACCATTTTTGCTAGCACCCCCTTGCCTGCCATGGATGTCCGTAGTTTGGCTGCTTCCTTAATGTTATGTCTCGCGTTATACAGTAGTGGAGTGATATTGAGATCCCAATACCTTTGTTGGGTGAGGGTTGCCTAAATAGTGAAGCTGTCTTCCGCCACCCTCAACCTGGAATAAACCGATTCCTAGCTGGACGATCCTCCCCTTTCCCCGAAGGAGAACAATTGTCTTCTTCCCCCAGTTAACTTGGAGTCCCGGCGCATCTCCATAAATTACCAGGATTTCCATGAGTGAAGGGATTGTGGCCCACGGTCTCTGAATAAAGAGAAGCATATCGACCACATGCAACAAGACCTGATCTTCAGCTCCTCCCTCCCACTTGAATCCACAGACTGGTATCCACCCGTATGAGTTCCGCAAGAGGTTCCAGCACAAGTGCAAATAATAAGGGTGAAAGCTAGTAGCCCTGTCAGGTGCCCCCTTCTATGGGGAACCTAGGCAAAAAGGGTCTGTTTACAAGGAACTGGGCCAAAGGACTGCATATAGGAGGGACACCCAGTGCCGAAACCTAGGTCCAAACTGCATTTTGTGAAGTAGTGCTAGGAGGTATGCCCAGTGTATGGTATCAAACACCTGTTCTGTATCTACTATGAGAAATGCAGCATTCCCTGATAGTTCGTCTGTGCAGGCGTAGGCTAAATGAAGACCATGTCTAGTGCTTCTTTTGGGCATGAAGCCATTTTGGTCGGTGTGGACCACTGAGCGCACCCCCTTGCCAAGGCAGGTGGCCAGTATCTTAGCAAGGATTTTGAGTTGAAAATTGATAAGGGAGATGGAGCAATAAGATCCACAGTCCTCTGGGGATTTACCCAGCTTAAGGATCACTACAGTTGTTGCCCCGAAGGTCACAGGGTAGCCTGCATCGTTCAAATGCTTCTTGATACAGCACAAGGAGGTGTTGGATCAGTAGGGAGGAGTAATGTTTGTAGAGTTCAAGAGGGAGTTTTGCCGGAGGGCATAGACGAGATCACTGGTTAGATTCCCTCCACTGTGATTGGAAGATCCAGATCCTTGCCCTCTGCCACTGAGAGAAATTGTAGGGGCCGATCATGGATGATGGGATTGCTCTCTTGGCAGAAGGGGGCACTTGCCGGGCATTCAGTGTTTGAAAGTGTGAGGTAAACACCCTTGCCAGGTGGTCTTCCCCTCTGCCAGCCCATCTGGGGTTCGCAGCTCAGCCACCAAGCCACTACGATGGTCAGCAGTTTCAAGCCAATAAATGAGTTTGCCCACTTTATTTCCCATCTACTACACTGTCCCCTGAGAGTAGAGCCGACCCAATCATGCTGTGTCTAAAAGCTTCTGCTGTAGTGTGAAGTGCGCTTGATCGAGACTGCATTTCAAGTGCGATGTGGGGGAGGCCAGCATTGTAGAGCCTAGTTGTCTGATCTAATTCTCAAGACTGAACAGTTCACTCTCCTGTGTTTACTTTTCCCGTGTACGCATGCAAACTCATTTCCTCTCAGGACCACCCAGAGCATGGTCAGTGAGGAGGCAGTACCCTTATTAAGCTCAAAGTACTTGATAATTGTAGTACGGAGATGTTCCTAAAGTCCACATCTAAGAACCACCAAACTTATAGCCGCCCCAGTACCATTTCCCCCCCATCGGCCTACAAGCCACTGTCTGCAAAATTTGTGAGTAATCGAAAAGGCCCCTAGGAAAAATATGCACCAGTGTAATGTGTCCAATATCTGAGATAGGGATCAGGAAGTAGTCTGCCTTGAAGGGGGTGCATGGGAGGGGAGGTTGGTCTTTCTGCATTCTGCGTGTTGGTGTAGTTGCCAGACATCCACTGCTCATGGCCGAATGTGCATGGACCAGGGAGCCCACAAAACAGTTTTTGTCCTGTAGTAGATCTATTGCCGCATTGAAGTCCCCTGTCAGAGTAAAGCCAGATCTAGCTGTAGCCAGCACATGCGGTAGTGCCTCCAGTGTCAAGTCAAGCATGTTTGGGGGAGCGAATATGCTACCAAGTGACCAGGCCAACCACTCCATGGCCCCAAATATCATTACAAATGGTCAAAGGGGGTCTGGGTGGACTTTGTGTACCACTAAGAGGAATATCCGCCTGAGAAGTATTACCACTTCCCTGGAGCCGCTAGTGTATCCAGCTTGATATACCCCAAGAAAGAACATTCTGTTCCCAGCAAATGTGTCTCCTGTAGCATAAGAACCGCTGGTTGATGACATTCAGCATAAGCGAGGACAGCCCCTCATTTAATTTTATCATTGAGCCCGCTTACTTTCCAGGTGACTATGGTGCCCCCCTGGAGGTCCCACCACTTGATCTGGGGGTCCCACCTATTTACCCCCCTTTGCACTTCCTCCCATTATTGGTGTGTCGCCCGGATAAAAATACTTAACATTTATGCCCACCAACAATAAAAACAAGTCGGGTAGGCTTCCTACTGTCCCCTGTGGTAATTCCAGATCACTCGCAGTGTCCGCAGGTTATGAAGGGCGTGAGGCACACAGGTGACCCATTAAAATTATACTGCCTCCTCCTCCCCTGTTTGTCTGGGGGAGCTTTCCAATGACGTTGGTTGTGGTTGCTTACGTCTGTATGGCGCCTCCTCCTCTTGCACCTGTTCCTCCTGGTGAACCTGGGCAGCTGCCGCCAGGAAGTGATGATTGGATCTCTATGTGGGGCAGCTAAAGGCAAGTATCTACCCAGTCCAAAATCTGGGCGTTCTTTCCCCAAATAATTACCAAGAAAGCGAAGGTGTCACTACTGTGCCTTATCCATTAAATCCAGTTTGTCTCTTCTGCAACATCAGAACCCTCAAAAAGAAAATGTAATAGTACTGAGCATGGCTTCAAATAATCACCATGTATTCCAAACCGAGCAAGAGTGTTAATCAGAGCACTTCTAAATAAACCAAAAATACAAGCGCTGGGCTAAAGCAACCAGTAGAGCGCTACGTGCACTTTATTCTAAGCCCATTGTTCGTTGGCTGTTGGTGACGCAAAAAACAGTGCACTAGCACTTTCTAAACAACAGAGAAGTTTACCACCTCGTGATGACCGAGATTTCCCTATCTGACAGCCAATTCTGTAACAGAAGTCTGGTTTGGAAGCTGCTACCCGGTGCGCAAACAATGCACAGCACCTCTACTCCTCGCCACAAACGCCTCTGGCCCAATCCTCGACCAAAAATCCAAAAACAAACAGAACGTTAATTACGAACGCTTGCTAATGTGCGAGAGGTTGTCTATATACTCACCAGCCTCACCCTAACCAGCTGAGGACCATTGGGGCGGTTGGAATCTCAGGAGTTGTAGTCTGTGTATGCTTTTGGGTGATAAAAGTAAATACAGGTTAGGCATATATGAACAGTGATACAATTGAAACAGGAGTTACTACTGGTGAGCATACAAGATATGTTTCTGTTCCAATCCTTGGCCCAGAAGGAGCTACACAAAAGCGAAAAATAAAATGTTAGCCTGCGTGTTGTTTTTGTTTTAAATTTGGTTTCAAATTAAAAGTGTTCATAGTGTAAGAAACGTGGCACTGTCAATCTCTACTACTTTTACCTCAAGTCTGTGAATGATTTGACTGTGCTGGTACAAATGCTGTTTTCTCTAGATAACTATACTAAAAAGTGTTGGATGGAAAGCTTGAATTAAACTCAGCCACTGGTAATTACTCCCGCCACATTCCAATCTATCATTCTTTTTATTTATTTATTTATTTTAAAAGTCCTCATCTCACCTTTTAAGCCTCTGCGGATCTTATAAAGCCGTTTTTACGAACTGGGGGGCTCTCGGCTTACCGCACACGCTTGGGTCGCCCGACCTGTCCCCTTTTGTACGGCACTTGGTGTAATCATAGGACCAGCTAGATCAGTCTGAGGCCTCATTCCCAACTCATAAGAGGATACCAGTTGTTTATCAACTTATCCTCCACACCTTCATATTCTAGCGGGCCATGGCAAACGAGGCTTTGAGCCAGTCCTCTCTTTTTGGTGGGAGGGGATCTTTCCATTTCTTACAGATCTCTCTCTGCGCCAACAGAATCATGTATAATAGGAAACCTCTATCTCGCTGTGAGGCTGTCTGACAAAAAACCCCATCATCTCCAAATAGGACTAAGGAAAGATTCACATCAATCCTGGTTTTAAAAATGTCCCGAAGTAAGTCACCCACCTCTTTCCAAAAGGATTTCAATTCTGAGCACTCAAAAAAGACGTGAAGATCATTAGCTAAAAGTCATTAGCTAATGCGACTACGGCCAAGGGGTCAGATCTTTGAATGGGTAGATCTATATTGCCTATCAATAGATGTGTCTGCTCCTGGATTTGCCTTCAAGCCACAAACCCCTTCTGCTCTGTATGTATCAGCTTGGGTACCAGTTTTGCCAATCTCCCCGCCAAAACGCCCATAAAGATCTTATAATCGGCATTTAGCAGGGAGATTGGCCGATATGAGTCAGCCCTCAGGGGGTCCTTGCCTGGCTTTAAGATTAGAACTATTGGTGCCTCCTTCCACGAGTTAGGTACTCTACCAGCTGGGCAGTATACTGAGTTAAAAATGGTGCCCAAAATGTGAGACAACTCTTCTGCAAGATGCTTATATACTTCACTTGGACGTGAGTCCGAGCCGGCAGCTTTTTTATTCTTTGATTTCTTAATCTGCTCTGTGATTTCCTCCAACGTGATAGGAGCATCTAAACTGTTCCTATCCTCCTCAGACAATATGGGCAAAAGTTTATTACTTTGCCATGAGCGAATGGCACAAGGGGATGGCCTCTTTATAGAGGTCTGAAAACATTGAAAGTAAGCAGGATTGCATATCCTCATTTTTACTTGATGTCTCCCCGTTACAGTTAAGAATCAGTTCTTTAATTTCATTTCTGGTACGGTCAACTCTGGCTTTCCATGCCAGTAAGGCTCCTGCTTTTTCGCCATACTCGAAATTTTGCATATTTCTAGTGTCCCATTGCGCTCTACATCTTGCATGCAACTTCCCTCTGTATTCCTGTCGAGCCTTGTCTAGATTCTGCAAAACTTGCAAAAGATGTTCTGGGTCCACAATATTTAAGCCATTTCTGTCCTTCACTAACTGGCTTATTCTTTCCTCAATATTTTTTTAATACCACGGCCTCTGCCCTATTCTTAGAGCATATGATACCGTGTAATCTCCCCCTTAGGCATGCCTTGTATGCATCCCAAATGAAATCCGTTGTTGAAGAGCGGATATTCAGCGGGAAAAATTCTAAAGAAAAGGACTTCATAGACTGAATAACTTCAGGGTCAAGAAGCATGGCCCTCTTTAATGTCCATCTAGGCTGTACCTGCAACCCTCTATTCTGAAATATAAACTATAAACCTCAAGGGTGCATGGTCTGAAAGGTGGCTTGGCATCTGCATCATTCAAAAACTGTATCTATAAAAACATAGTCGATCCTTGAAGTGTGACCGTATTTCTTACTATAAAACGTGAAGCCCTGTTGATTACCTTTCATAGCTCTCCACACATCAGTCAGATCTAGATCTTGAATCGGGTTTAATAATGCATGACGAATCTTTGGGGCGCCTTTATAGTGACTCCGATTAGACCGATCTTTTTTGAGGTCCAATAGGACATTGAAATCTCCACCTAAAATATAAGGAGGTGATTCCAGCATCAATATTGATTCCAACTTAATTATGTAGGTCAAGTCATCGATATTTAGGACTGTAAAACGAGGCACACATTATGTCCATATCATTTAATGTAATTTGGACCACTAACCATCTTCCAGAGGAGTCTGTTTGATGGCACAAAAAGTGCTGTGTTTCACCAATACTGCTACGCCTCTACTATGGGACATCTGGTGAGACACACTAAAACATTTTATCCAGGGGACTTTAGAAAAAAATAACAACTTTCTGTTAGACTCAGATGTGTCTCTTGTAATAAGCAGACATGGGCAGTGGATAATTCCAAGTATTGAGGACTAGCCTTGGTCGACGAGGGCACCTCAGTCCATTTACATTCAAAGAGATAAAGATCGTCTTTCTATCCCTTAAACCTTGGTTTCCTGCCATCTTCCCAATCTACCTGGATAGCCTGTATGGCTAACTCCTTGACTCGGCATGATGTATTGCAAATTAATGTAAGATGAGTTTTTTTTTCTTTTTCCAATGCTCCACACCCAAGTGCCCACCCTCCTCCCCAAACCCCCTGTGCCTGTGCCCCTTCTTCCCATGAGGAACCCTCCCTTCCAAAAGGCAGAGCCTATTTAGCTCCTCCTCCCCCCTGAGATGCAACATCCTAAATTAACTAAGTTCATGCTAGAACCCACACTAAACATAAAAATAAAGAAAGAATTCCTAACTAAATTAAAGGAAACAAGGGTGGGTGGGTCAATAAACTTCGTAAGCACACTGGGCACAGCCTCAGCGAATACCTTCCCGCCCAAAAAGTCGCCTTATACAACCTACTGCTTAGCCCCGCCCAACTACCTACCTAAACCTATCTAAATCTGTGGCCCGTTCCATCATGCAAAGTTACCCACGGGGAGACCGGCTCGTGCCTCGCTCCCTCTGGGTCCCTGCATCGCACAGTAAGTCACATACCAGTGCTCCCTTTATTTTAGCGAAAAAGGCCACTTTATTAAGACCGGTACATAGCAGGAACTTCATTGATAACAACTCAACCTCACTAATACATGAAAAATTCTAACCATTCCCTCCATCCTTAAACTCTCCAAATAGCTCAACATTGCTTCAATAAAAGCCCATGGTCTTCCATCTTTTTCCATTATTAGTTCCTTCCCCACCTTTTCCTTGCATACCCTAATCTTACGATCTCCCTCCATCAAGCATCCACAAGCGATCTGGTCCAGTGTTGTTCAAAGCCACATCATTTACTCTTCACCTCCCCTGTGTTCTGACCACCCCTGGGATGGATAAACCTGCTCCAGACTTGTCCGCCCCCAAAAAACACCATCCAGGAAAACCGAAGAGTTTTCCTGCCCCACCCAAAGCTGTTGAAAAAAATCCTGAATTCATAAAACTTCATCAGAGCACCATAGCTTCTCCTTCAATAGTTTTGCAAATAATTCCCTAAATTCCAGCAAATAATACTCCAGCCCCATTTTGGATAAATGCACCCCATTGTCATGAAACATATGAGCATCATTCACTTTTAGATTCCCATGAGATAAAACGGTAATGTTCATATTAAAACAGAAAACTTACATTGCCCTATTCAAACGTGTTGCATTTTCAATTGCTGCATGACTCCTCGGTCCTCTCCATACTTTCCTTGGAATAAATTCAGTCCCAATTAAACATGACCCGCCCAGTTATGCTTTATAACCGATACAGCCATTTGCATTTGATTTATTAGTGTCAAACCTGACAGTTGAACTAAATCATTTTCACCTAGATGAATAACTAACATATCCGGACACCCTCTGACATAGCAAAGTTCAGTTAAGTTATTTAGTAGGGCCCCCAATGCATTCCGCCTTTCCTTATCCATGCCACCTCATGCCTGATACTTGGGAGTCAAAGAGATCAGCCAAACACAGGTTTGCTTATCAAGTAAAGCTTATTTATGAACATATTTTCACAACGTCTTTACTTCCATCTCCCAATCCTTCTTATGTCTGACCATGACCAACTGAGATTAGCAGCCTCTGTAGTTGCCCCAATATGGAAAGAGTATGTCCCATACTATTAGGGCCCTTCCCCGGCATATTTAACGCTTTTCTCAATACGGCTAAAAGGTTTGGAATAGTGATCAGATTCCCATTAGCATGGCAAAAAATGTCATTTATGTTGTTACCCAATGAGGTCTGAAAATTCCTCCACTCTTCCACCGGCCAACAAACACCCACTCCACTCTTGTTTAGACATACCCATGTACCCCTAGCCAACTGATCTGTTTTAGACTTCCATAGCCAAATCCTTAATCTATGCTGGTCCAAAACTATCTCACCCCTTTGAATGCGTGCATGCCCTATCAAACCCAACAACTCCGATGCTCTGAAGGTGCCCAGAAATAACCACAACATGCACAACCTAAATCTGAAACTTCCAAAATCATAACAACAAAAGGGAAGATGTAATAACTGTTGTAACAGGTTAAAAGTCACTGGTTCTCTTAACGTTTTCTAGTCACACTGTTCCTTACTCGTCCCTTTAAAACCTTTTGTACCAAAAAACCTTGAACAGGATCATGTCCCCACCATGGTTGACCATAAAAGGAAACGCCTGCTAATTTCCCTGAAATAGTGTTGTGAGAGACCTTCTTGAATCAAAAACAGCACAAAGCCTAATATAATCTGTTCCTTTTTAGACTAATTCCCATCCCGCGAGTCAGTGTTACCATAACTTAGGAATTCACTCTAGGCATGTTGATAACTTTGTCTTGTGGATGGAGCTAATGAATTTTCTACGAGCTCGACTATCCTCAATCCTTCTAAGCCCAAACGTTCTGTGGGATCTGTGTCTTGTTGCTGTCTGCGCCTGGAGCCAAGCTGCAAAACCTCTGCCAATGAAATTGAGATCGAGCATCCTCTATATTATTGTTTGCTCCAGGAACATGCCTAGCTCTAAAAACAACATTTAATTGCAAACATTTCAATGCAAAGGCTCTTAGTATGCTCAATACTCTCAGGTCTCCCACCTTCTGTTTATTTACAAATTGTACAACAGCCATGTTATCCACATCTATGTCTAAATTCTTCGCCCCAAACACACAGTGCAACCACCAATGGAAATAGCTCTAAAAAGGCTATGCTGCACCCTTGTCTCAACTATTGATCAGGCCAACTTTCTGCGCACCAATGCCCTCTCAAAAAAGACCACAGCCTTTGGCACCTGACACATCCGAAAAAATCAGAATCTGCCAAATCATGTCTTTTTCAATAAAGTACAACAAGACTCCATTAAACGGATCCAGAAACTGTAACCAAATATGCAAGTCAGACAAACTCAAACGTCTGCAAAAGGTCTTCCGGGACTTACCATCCTGCATGCAAAGTTTAAATAGCTTAGCAATTTTCTTTCATTCATAACTGACTGCAAAAGATACCTTATTTCTTGTACCTTTGCCACCGGGTACCTAGCTATAATTTCTACTGTGTCTGTTTCAATACCCAGAAATGTCGACCTGGTGCTAGGACCCTCCGGGGCCAATGGTACCCCAAGCTCTTTTGCCATTTTTGGAAACTTTTGTAGAGCTTTCCCACACTGATCTGTGTTCTTTGCACCAATAAACATAAAGTCACCCAGGTAGTGACAAACCAAATAGCGCCCACTGAAATCTATGAAAGCCCATTGCAAAAAAGTGCGAAATGTCTTGAATAAGGTGCGTGAGATTGAACATCCCATAGGAAGAAACTTGTCTACATAAAAAGCACCTCTAAAATGCATACCAAGCAATTCAAAATCAGTGGGATGTATGGGTAGGAGTCTAAATGCTAATTGACTATCACTTTTCTCAAGCTCTGCATCCTTTCCAGCTGTTTGAGACCATTTCAAAGCATCATCAACTAACACATAGGATACACTAGAATCCACTTAAGAAGTAAAATAATTGGCAGACTGGTCCTCTGGCCATGACAATTGGTGTATAAGCCTGTACTCGCCATACGTTTATTTTTGGTACTACTAACGGGGAAACAATTACATTTTCAAATGGGCACTGTAAAAAGGGGCCTGCTATCATGCCTGCTTGTAACTCTGCAGTTAGCTTTTTGTTGAACGATGTGCGATAATTCCTTCGCTGATTTTAGATTATCAGCCCATCTCCTCTGCCTTGGGCCTAGATAACAAATTTTAAAACCATCTTGAAATTCCCAAAGTAATTTAGAGGCCGCCTCTCTATCAGGATAAAGCCTTAACCAATTTGCTATCACCTCAATTTTAATCGGGTATGAGCCCTTTGATGAATATTGAGATGACTGACCACTACATTCTACCTTGTTCCCCAAATTTGGAACCTGCAAAACATTGTGTGGTTGGATGTTTTCCACCACATTGTGAGCATTCATGTTTGTAATGGCAAAATTGCCCGATACAAATGCCTTTGTTGAAATTGAAATCCCAACATGCTCCTGTAGAAGGCGTTGACCCCCTCTCATCCCACCCCGCCCCAGAATGGGTGGGACTATACTGAAAGGACCGATAAGTAACATGTAAGCCACTTGCTGTATGAGTCGTGGCTGGAGGCTGCGTTGAGGACATCCATTGAAGCCATAATTCGAAGTCAACATCTCCCCAAGGTTTATCATTTGAACAGACTGACACTGGCCGTGAACTCTTTGTCGTAGCTTAGCCAAGCATAACTATCAAAATGCATTTGAGCTTTAAAAATTATGTCTATGTATTTGAAAAGTGCCACTGCTCTGTCTTGATGCTTCTCACAGTAGATGCTTGCATCAATAAAAAATACAGATGTCCAATTTTCCATGGTTTTGGGGACTCTAGGTCTTCTAGCTAATTCCCACTCCTCTTCATTTGAACCTTCTTTTGCTTGGATATCTGTATGCAATAACTTAAATACATCTACAAATTCGTGTCTCCATATTCTATTCTTGGCTTACTCTGATAGATGAGAGCCCAAAGGCATTGCAATTCCCATATAAGGTAATTTCTTATGCATATGCTTTTCATCCTGTTCCTCCTCTAGACTGTCAATTCATTTGTCTTTTTTAATGTTATATTTGCTTGGCAATTGCTTTTTGCACATTGACTTTGTCAGATCCTTTTCTGTAGCCTTTTCTTGTTGATCATTGTTTGCATGTTCATCCCCTCTCATATCAGTACCACAATCTTTTAACCGCTTACCCTCACCTACTCCTATAGATATTGTGTTACTTCTATTAATATTGTTCAAATTTTCCCAAGCAGAGCACCACGATGCCTTACATTTTGGCAATTGTGATGATATTCTCTGAAACTCCTTGGCCTTGCTTGATTGTTGTTTAAATGTCTGTCCATCTTGCACCATTGCACTGTCTGTCCAGACTTCTGCACTATACTAAAAACACTTGTTTGCCCCGTTATTCCCCTCTTAGCCCCATCCTTTGCAATCGTACGTTCTTCATCCTATACCTTCCATTTTGATGCCGACATAGTGTTCAAACTGCTCCCTCGAGGAAGGAAAATCCGCTACTGATCTTCCTTTTTCTTCGGCCCAACATGTAAGAGCCGCTTCCTGCTCTGTTGGTAACCGTTTTGCTCTGCCTGATACCTCTTGTTTTTCTTTAGAATGCTTCTTCAGTAGGCAGCACCTGCCAGATTGAGCTGCAGTGCCCAGAGCCCTAACTGTATTGTCACCCCTAATCTTTTTAGGAAACATTTCTAGATTCTCCCCCCACACCCACTGACCTGACTTAACTCCAAAGATTTGCTGTCTCTGGACTAAACAATGTCTGAGTATCTACCTTTAAGTCTGGTGAAAGGTTATACTTCTCACCCCTCTTTTAATCTCTGCTCAGCCTCCATGCCCATTTCTAAATTCTGAAAATGCTGGCACAACTCAAAAACACCACCTGTAAAGCAGTTTGTATTCATTAATCCCTTCTTACTAGATGTTTTGACCCTGTTATTATTTTTAAAATCAGGCGATTCAATAAAAACTGTGTTTCCCATAGTAGTTGGGAATTCAGAGTCAACCACTGGGTCCTCCATACATTATGCTTTACAATTACCCCCTGTGCTTGAAACTTGTGGCAATTGTTTATAGGGAGAGTCAGGTTCCCCCTCTAGAACTGTTAGATCCTCCTCTGGCCCCCCTCAATGGAGCAACTAGAGAATTCCCACACGCCTGACTTTTATCTCTGGGTCGGGGGCGCCAGAGAAGTCAACAGCAATCAGTTCAACGTCTTCACCACAGCTGACCGAAAAAAGCCTCGACACGCCCATGTGAAAGGGGGCCCACCCGCTCGAACTGAGGCACGTTCGAATCTCTGAAAGCTACGCCCCTTGCACACTTCCTTGTTTCAAGTATGGCCAACGACAAAGGCACCAACCTGTGAGCTCCACCCCTGTGCCTTCCTGTTCCTCCAAAAGCACGCTTCGCGTTCGGGCATAGCACAGCACAACTTTGCTGCGGTGCGGGCTCAGCTTTAAAAACTTGGTTACCCTCAACCTCCTCAACAAAATGCTGACCTAAAGGGGCGAGCGCCACTTGCATCTTAGAAGCTCGAACTTCTCTTTTGTTTTACTCAACACCGACAAACACGCAGCAACCACCGTCGCAACCCCTCGAGCCGCCCTCCTCTTAGGGCGTTCTAGGCCCACCCACGCCTCGCCCAGTATGCCCGGTTTAAGGAGGTCCTCCCTGCCTGCCTCACATAATACCCTAATGAATATACGTACTTCCTCATTGAAATCCATTACTAAACTATACTCAATTATGTTATATTCAAAACAGCAAACATGTGCAGGTTGCACTCCTTAGTTTTCTCTTTTTTCCCTTAATTTGACTTCGAAGTTCATCTTTGCGCGCTTAACACTGGTGAAGTGCCTAGCCTAAACTGCACGTTTAATACTAAACCAACATCTAATTGGGGCGACATCTCACCCCAAATCCAGTGGCACAGCCAATTCTGCCTTTGCAATTATTTTCTTTTTCGTTATTTTCCATGCTTTCCTCACATATAGATGTGAACAGTGTCAAGAAAAGAAAGAGTGGATAACTAATGCAGTACATGGGATTATCATGGAAAATAACCAAAAAGAAAATAATCGCAAAGGCAGAATTGGCTGTGCCACTGGATTTGGGGTGAGATGTCGCCCCAATTAGATGTATATTCAAAACAGGCCTTAAACCTTACCTGACTAAAATTACACTGTCTAAAAACTTCCTAACCACCTTTGGCACCACCTCAGAAAATGCCTTCCTGCCCAACAAGACTCCTTATAAAACCTATCGCTAATCCCCATCCAACTACCTAACTAAACCTATTGGCCGATTACATCAGGCGAAGTTACCCAGGGGGAGATCAGTTAGTGCCTTGCTCCCCCTGGGTCCACGCATTCTATCACAAATTCCAATGTGAGGTCATGTATGGCATAAGCACCTTCAGCCAACTTGAATTTTTGGTCACAGGCATATTTATTCTGGGAATTATAGTTCTGTTTTTTGAATTTATAAATTGGAATGTTTATTATGCAAAGTTTGCTAACTGGAAAAAAAAGATGATAACGCCTCATTCGGATTGGGTTACTTGACAGCTGTGAATGTGCATGTCACAGGATAGATTCTTAGCAGTATGACTCTGCATTTTATTCTCTCAATAATGATAAAATGAATCCTACTGGATTCAGTAATAATAGCTGCTAAAATTTAAAGGAGAGAGGGAAATCTGTTGAATGCCCAGTGTAAGTAGCTACTATTATTATTATTCAGAACAATGCATGTGGATAGAAACGTCTGACACTTTTTAGGAAGCCTATGCTAACGACATCTTGGGGACATTTGGAAAGCTTCACTGGTAATTCATTCCCCCCCATTGCTTACCATTAGGTTTTTGGTTTGTAACTAACATTTGCTTGCTTTCTATTTACTATCTTAATTTATTTTAGGCTGTCCAGCTTGAGTTCGGCCCTCCTTCTCTTACCCAAATCCCATTTACTGTATTCTTCCACCAGGACTGAATTTCTGTTAACAGGCCTTTAAATCTTGTTCTTATCTTGTCACATTTGCTCTGCATTCAAAGACAGAGGTCAAGCGTTGCCGATGCTTATGGCTGGTCTGGTTTTTCGGTATTTCCTGCCATAGACTGGCCTCCAAGGAACCCTCCAGGGCACAGCGCAGTCTATGACATAGTTTAATAAATGCGCCTGCCTCCACTCCGTGGTGGTCTTGTAGTCCCAGTTCAATTCTCACTTGGGCTGGCGAGGCAGATCTTGATAACCGAAAAGCTCTTTTAAAAATTTTGATTATTAGTTTGTTAATTAAGACATTGGTTGTGCCCTTAGTGACCTTGTGCCCATACGTCAAGGAGTTAATTACCTTAGCCTTCATCACTTGCAGCATGGGGGTTAGGCTGGGACCTAGTAACTGTTTTGCCAATTTTGCAGCGGCCACTTCTAACGACAAGGCTTTGCTTTTCAATGTTTTTGAGCTTGGTTAAAGTACATCTTGGTTCCAAAAAGATGCCCAAGTATTTGTAACTGTGGGTTGATTCAAGCTTTGTGTCGTTGAAGTGCCACCTTTCTGTTGACTTTTCTTGCTTCCCAAAAGACTTATTGTTTTGGTTTTTGACAGGTTCAGTTCGAGGCAATATCTTGTCGTGTAAGGTAGCAGTTCAGCCAATAGCCGCTGGAGACCCACTTTTGTGTGGCTTAAGAGCACCAAGTCATCGGCATACAACAGGTTGGTAATGCAGGTCCCGCCAAGTTGAGGGGGATGGCAGTTTACGCTGTCGAGTACTGGGGAAAGTTCAGATATGAACAAATTAAAAAGAAGAGGGGCTAATACACAACCTTGTTTGACGCCAGTTTCAGTACGAATCGTCCTAGAGACATGGGAGCCGTCGCCCATCTTAATTCTTATCCATGTTTTTGTATGTAGCTGGATTATTACTTGAAAAAAAGGCGGAGATAAGCCCCATGATTTTAGTTTCGGCCATGGCAGGTGCCTGGGCACACGGTCGAAGGCCGCTTTGAAGTCAACAAAGCAGCAATGCAGCTGGATTTGTTGAGCTGTCGCTTTCTCCATTTGGAGTGTTAGAGTCAACAAGTTGGTTGTAGTACCGGTGTTAGCCACGAAACCGGTCTGATTAAAAGGGGGGCACGCTGTTGTTTCGACCAAGGCGTGTAGCTCCTCCAATAGGATGTTTGCATAGTATTTGGATTCCACGTCGAGGAGTGCAACCATTCTGTAATTTTTTGGCTTGTTTCTCTTCCCAGTTTTGTGAATTGGGTGAATGATTGCACCTCGCCAAGACTCTGGTACCGTGCTGTGTAGACTACCATAAAGAAATAAAGGGGTTGGGTATTCTGACCATAGGGTGATGTCGGCTTTGAACATGGCCTGGGGAAGGCCGATCGGGCCTGAAGCTCCTTAAGCTCCGGTTTTCGTTATGAGGCGTGAGATCTTATTTTTTAAGACGTCAGGAGGCACCATGGGCTCTAGCTCAGGCTCTGTCTTGCAGGTAGCTTGTTGTTTAGTTATCTTTCTCCGACTGCAAAGTGAGAGGATTTATGTGATAAATTATGCTGGTTATTTGGGGTGTACTGTACAATGACATTTTTTTTCTAGCACAAAAAATGTTAATGTCTGTAAATGAACTGTGCAGATATTTCAGAATAAGGTATGCACAAATGAAGCAAATTTTTCAGTACGCTACTACACACTGACAGTCTACTCTGCAAGACTACACTTTCCGCCACTGAACTCAATGCCACTCTACACCACTGCACTCTACGCCAATGCGCTCTACTCTGCACCACTCAACTCTATGCCAATGCACTCTATGCCACTACACTTTATGCCACACTACTCTGCATCACTAAACTCTACGGCACAAAATCAATTCTTCACCCATGCACTCCATTCCACTACACTCTACACCTCTCTACTCTATGCCACTGCAATCTATGCTACTCTGCTCTATACATCTGCACTCTAGCCTGCATCTCTCCACTCCACGCAAATTGACTCTAGACTACTGCAGTCTACAGTACACCACTCTACTCTACTTCACTTCACTCTATGTCAATGGACTCTGCACCTTTTTACTCCAACTTATTGCATTTTACGCCAATCACCTCTACACCACTGTACTTTACGTTACTTTAATCTAGTCCACTCTACGACACTCCGCTCTATGACACTACAGTCCACGATACTCCACTCTATGACTCTCTACTTCACATTATGCCACTGTACAACACTACTCCACTCTTCGGTTCTCTATGCAACTGCCTCCACGCCACTCTGTGCCACTTTACCCTACTCTA
Organism: Lissotriton vulgaris; assembly: GCF_964263255.1. Lineage (NCBI taxonomy): Eukaryota > Metazoa > Chordata > Amphibia > Caudata > Salamandridae > Lissotriton > Lissotriton vulgaris. Next base: position 1,098,698,374 of record NC_141685.1, on the reverse strand, counting down.
TTCTACGACATTTTACTCCACTGCTCCATTTTGCGCCACTTCACTCCACTCTATGCCACTTCACTCTGACACTCTAGGCCACGCCACTCTACGCCACTTTACAACACTCTACTCCACTTCATTCCATTCTCCTGCACCACTCCAAACTATGCCACTCTACTCTACGACAATCTACTCCGCTCTGTGACTCTACTCTACAACATTCTACTCTTCTCTATGCAATACCCTCTACACCACTCCACTTTGCCCTACACCACTCCATTCTGACAATCTACTCAACTCTACCCCACTCTACGCCCTTCCACTCAATGACACTTACTCCCTCCACAACACTCCACACCATTCCACTCTATGACAGACAGTCCATGCTACTGTACACCACTCCCTGGCGCTCTATGCCACTCCATAACACTCCACTCTACTCCACTTTACGACATTACACTCTCCTTTACCCCACTTTTAGCAATTCTTAACAGCAGCCACGCTGGTGTACAACGTGGCTAAAACATACAGCCTATAGTTGTTGCATAGACGAGGCCTAATGGGTGTGCCATTTCTTGTTTTTATCGAGTTGTTTTCAAATGTTCTAAGTTCCACTTACATTTTGTTCTCCAGCTGTCAAAACAATACTTTTATATTGTTTTTACAACATTATACTGTGTGGCGCGGTGGAGAAGCAGACCAGGACAAAATAATAAGTTCTTCACTAGTGGTTTTATTTGTGAACTTAAACAGGGACTTATGGGAGTTGTAGTCATGATCTTCTTTCCTCTGTCTTTGAGGATAGGGGAAGGGGGGGGGGGCGGGGGGGGAACCCGTCTTCTGCCTTTCTCGGGTTTGTGGTGTCAGGTACTCGTCGAGACCCAGCGGAACGTGGGGGGAAAAAAAAAAAGAGAACACCCGGTAAGGGTAATGTTTGTTTCCTTCAGTGTGCGTGGGGAGCAGGGAAGTGCCAGGGATTATCACCTGATTCCATCACCAGTGAGTCAGACGCAGTTGTTAATAAGAGAGGCGCAGTCGTAAATAAGAGCGGAGCCCTTCACTCTCCCCCCCCTCTTGCACCCCCTCCCTTAGGATTCTTAAGCGTACAGCCCCAGACCGCCCCAAGGCGTCCCCATACCGTGTTAAGCCACGACCCTACTGGGCTGTGGCAGGCTTCCACGTGTTGCCGGATCGGGTCCGGCGTCCCCTCTGTAGCTTCTGGTTCACGCTTCTCGAACTCCCTTCTCTTGATGTGGCTCTCCGTCTCTAGAGTTGATCCTCCGGTCTCTCAGCTGCGGGCTCATAACGAAGGTTTGTACACGGCAGCAGTCTTCTTCGGATCCTCGGTTCTCCTCTTCCTGAACTCCAGATGAGACGATGCTTCCCTCGGCGTCTTCCTTTGTGATTCCGAGCCGGTCATCTGACTTGGTCACGTGAGCCGGCACTGAGATGGGGTTAAAGAAACAGTGTTCCGATGGCGGCACAGTCTGTAAATAAAGAAGGGGACAGGGAGAAAGGTAAGCAGGAAAGCGTTCTTTTCCCGTCCCCAGCATATCAGTCTCCGTGAGCCGTGCCTCGTCGTCACACACCCCTACCCCAGTCTGTTCACGATCGGGGAACAGTGGGAGACGGGAAAGGAAGTCTGCGTTCCCATTGTCCGTACCTTTCCAATGGATAACTCCAAAGAGAATGGCTGAAGGGAAAGGAACCAGCGTAGGATTTGTGGGTTGTTCCCTTTGTTGCGGCTCAACCAGAGTAGTGGGGCATGGTCTGTGTACAGAAGGAAGTGGGTACCCTCCAGGTAATATCTTAACTTGTTGACTGCCCACTTAATCACAAGGCACTCTTTTTCGATGATTGGGTATCTCTGTTCGCGAGGGAAGAGCTTGCGACTGATAAAGAGAATTGGGTGTTCTACTCCTTCAGGGGAAGTTTGTGAGAGGACTGCCCCGATCCCATGGTCAGAAGCATCAGTATGCAACATGAAGAGTTTGGAAAAGTCTGGTGAGCGCAGTATCGGGGCTGAGGTGATCGTGGATTTTAAATCTAGAAAAGCTTTTTTTGCTTCTGGTGGAGGCTGTTGGGGGTCTTTGGCCTTGACATGGTTTTGAAGTAAGTCTGTCAGGGGGGTCGCTAGTTCGGAATACTGCGGTATAAAACGTCTATATTAGCCAAGAAGGCCCTGATTTCTTTTTATGTAGTTGGAAAAGGGGCCGCTGCTATTGCTTTTATCTTTTTGATCTGAGGTTCAATCAGCCCATTCCCTAGAAGGAACCCCAGGTATTTTATCTTACGGAAGCCTGCCCTTGATTTCTTTGCATTGATGTGTAGTCCTGCGGACTGAAGGGCCCGTAGGACCTAACAACAATGCTGTAGGTGTAAATCCCAAGTGGGGCTATAGATAACTATATCATCAAGGTATGCAGAAGAGTACTCTTGATGGTTTGACAATACTCTGTTCATGAGCCTTTGAAATGTGGCAGGTGTGCCGTGTAAACCAAAAGGCAAGACAGTGAATTCATACAAGCCTGTTGGTGTAGAAAAGGCGATCTTTTCTTGATCTTCTGGTTTAAGGGGCACCGGCCAGTAGCCTTTCGTAAGGTCAAGGGTTGTGATGAATTGGGCCTCACCTAATTTTTCAATTATTTCATCATCACGGGGAATGGGATAGGCGTCACATTTTGAAATGGAGTTGACTGCTCTAAAATCAATGCAAAAACGGACGGAACTGTCCGGTTTCGGGACTAACAGAATAGGGTTGGACCGTTCACTCTGAGACAGTTTTATGACGACTAGGGTGAGCATGCCTTTCACCTCTTGGTTTATGGCTTCCCTGCGGGCAGCAGGTATGCAATAAGGTTTTTGTTTAACGATCTTCCCTGGCAGGGTATGAATGGAATGTTCTGCCAGAGAAGTTCGTCCCGGCAGGTCTGAAAACAGCAGTGCAAAGGGACGCAGTGTCTCTTGAAGGGATTTACCTTGTTCTTCAGACAACTCTGGATTAACGACCAATTGTTTCAAGGAGGTGTCAGAGTATGACGCGTGATCAGTTGAGTGCACGTCTTTGGGAGGGGGACCCAGCCATTTCTTTCAAAGGTTTATCTGATACAGTTGTATCCTTTAGGGGTGTTCTGTATTTGATATGAGGTCAAGTCTAACTTTTGTACTGCTTTGTTTGGTCCTTGCCAACCAGCTCTTGTCTTTGTTAGGACTGACGGCATAAGTACTAAAATCCAGTCCCCTAAGGCTAGGTGTCGTCACTTTTTTCCCCTGTTATAGAGCAACTGCTATTTTACCTGGGCCTTTTCTAAATTGACATCTGCAAACTCCCTCAGTTTATGAAGCTGGGTGTGAAGACTGTTCGTGTATTCAAGAAAGGAACTGGTCTCTTCTTCTTTTTCATTTTCCCAGACTTCTTTGGTGATTTCGAGCAGACTCCGGGGTTCCCTTCCATAAAGAAGTTTAAAAGGAGAACACCCGAGACTGGTTTGGGTTTGGCTTCTGACTACATACAGAGCTAGAGGGAGCAACATGTCCCACTCCCGTCCCACTACTGTCAACAATGTTTTTAAGATCAATTTTAGGGTGGCGTTGTAACGCTCACACAAGGCCATCCGTCTGCGTATTGTACACAGAGGTTTTATTATGTGATATGTCCAATGATGTACAGATCTGTTTCATTAACTTAAACAAAAGGGGTCCCCTGATCACGGGGAAAGCCAACCCGGGAAAAGAGCTCAAGCAACTTCTCAGTGATGTTCCGAGTTGTGGGCGTATGCAAGGGAAAGCCTTCTGGATATCGTGTGGCTCAATCAATCAAGGCATAGAGATGACTTTTCTTGGTTCGTGGGAGAGGACCAATGAGATCCATGCCAATCCTCTCAAATGGGGTACCCACAACGGGAAGAGGCTGCAGAGGGACGGGCGAATGTTTATATGGGGTTTTCTTCCGACACACTTTGCACTCTTGACAGAAACGGGTGACATGGGAAAAGATCCTGGGCCAGTACAAGTGTTGCAACAGCATCTGCATGGTCTTTTGCGCCCTCTATGACCTGCTCATAGATGCAAGTGTGCGAAGAAAAGGACCTGGTCCTGAAAGGCCGGTGGTACCACCAACTGTGGAGTATCTCCCTGTCTTCCGACCCTGTATAATAGCTCATTCTTGACCTGAAATGAAGGGTAAGTGGCATTAGCCTGAAGAGCGGAGTGACAGGCATGGTCCCAAGAAGATTGGAGGGCTGGATCATTTCTCTGAGTGTACCTAAAGCCTCTGTCTGTTATCCAGGGGGCTTGGGTTAGGAGGGAATGACGTGCCTGGTCTTGGGGCTTTAGGAGCTGAAGCTTGTCCTGTAGCATGAGCAGAAAGGATGGGATATCCTGTCCTATAATCATTTGTTCCGGAAGGGAGGGAAGAACGCCAAGTTTAGCCTCTAGGGTTTGCCCATCAGGCAGAGATATTGTGACACGGATATCACCATGTACACATCTAATAGGTACGGTCTCCCTGTCATACTGGTTCCAGGTAGGATTGCCAACTGTAGGACTACCGATTGTCGGCAACCCAAATTGAGGAGAGATCTCAACTGCATTCCCTGTACTGTTACACTTACATGGAAACTATGTCCCAATTCTGCCAGGTACAATATGGAGTACGGTATGCAACCAATGTCCATAGGATCTTCTTGGGTTTTTTCCGTGGGCAGTTCCGGGCAATATGACCCCATTCCTCACACTCAAAACATTATGGATTCTTTAAGGGAGGTGGATCAGGGCGGAACTGTCGAGGTTTCGGTGGTTCTCGTTGGATTTTGTAGGTTTTCTTTCTTATTTTGTAGGGGTTCCAGCTGAACTGGTGGACTTCTCTGTGTCCCAAGCCAAAGTACGGGGTTAGGCCCTATAAAATGGAGTGGCCATCTCTACTGCTTGTTCGGCTGCTTGATTGTTGTGTTGTTTGAGCCACTGTTGGATGGGAAAGGAAAGGGCTTCAATTAACTGCTCCAGGTATATCATGGACATGATTTCTTCTTTGGTGTGGGTCTGTGGATGAAGCCACTTATCTGCATCGGCTTTTAATTTAAAATACAGGGTTTTCGGATTGTCAGTAGAGGAACCCCGCTCCTTCCTGAAACAAACCCTATATGTCTCCGCATCTATGCCCATGTGGTCTAGAATGATCTCTTTAATTTCCTGTTACGGCGTGTGGCCATTGGGGTTAGTGACCTGATAGGCCGCCTGGGCTTCTCAGGTAAGGAGAGGGTCCAAAAAGAAAGGCCACTTAGCTTTGGGCCAACCGGACGCTCGTGCAGCTCTTTCGAAATGTAATAAGAAAGCGTTGGGGTCCTCACCCGACACGTATTTCTGCAAAGACACATTGGGGCCATTCCCTGCACGGATTTGGAGTTGCGTTGTTAGTTCCAGACGATCATCAGCTACTTTCAGCATTTGCTCGTCTTGATTCGCCATACTGTCTTTCAGTAATGCCCTGTCTGCTTGGGCTGAGTTCATCTGTTCCTCGAATGCCCATACAAATTTTTCCTGTCCCCGGATTAACTGTTGTATTAGGTTTCCATTACCAATAGAGTGGAGGCGTACAATATCCCACTTCTGATACCAAGCGTGGCGCGGTGGAGAAGCAGACCAGGACAAAAGAATAAGTTCTTCACTAGTGGTTTTATTTGTGAACTTAAACAGGGACTTATGGGAGTTGTAGTCCTTGATCTTCTTTCCTCTCTGCCTTCGAGGATAGGGGAGGGGGACTCCGTCTTCTTCCTTTCTCGGGTGTGTGGTGTCATGTACTCGTCGAGACCCAGCAGAGCGTGTGGGGAAAAAGCAAACAAAAGAGAACACCCGGTAAGGGTAACGTTCGTTTCCTTCATTGTGCGTGGGGAGCAGGGAAGTTCCAGGGATTGTCACCCGATTCCGTCACCAGTGAGTCAGGCGCAGTTGTAAATAAGAGAGGCGCATTCGTAAATAAGAGCAGAGCCCTTCCATCTCTTGCCCCTCTTACACCCCCTTCCTTAAGAGTCACAAGCATACGGCCCCAGATCACCCCAAGGCGTCCCCGTACCTTGTTAAGCCATGACCCTCCTGGGCTGCGGCAGGCTTCCGCGTTTTGCCGGATCGGGTCCGGCATGCCCTCTGTAGCTTCTCCTCCGGTTCTCGAACTCCCTTCTCTTGATGTGGCTCTCTGTCTCTAGAGGTGATCCTCCGGTCTCTCAGCTGGGGGCTCACAGCGAAGGTCTGTACACGGCGGCAGTCTTCTTCGGATCCTCGGTTCTCCTCTTCCCGAACTCCAGATGAGACAATTCTTCCCTCGGCGTCTTCCTTTTTGAACCCGAGCAGGTCATCTGACTCGGTCACATGACCCGGCACTGAGATGAGATTAAAGAAACCATGTTCAGATGGAGGCACAGTCTATAAATAAAGGAGGGGACAGGGAAAAGGAAAGTGTTCTTTTCCCATCCCCGGCGTATAAGTCTCCTTGAGCCGGGCCTCATTGTCACATACTGTTAACATTGTTGTCAGGTTTTGTGTCTCTTTGCTTGTTTGTTTGCGGATACACATTTTATTACTCTGCTTTAAAAAGCACAGTTTAAAAGCCACCTTGAAGCTGTGTATGGTTATGGCTTGCTACACTACCAGTATTCTACCTCGTGTGCTCTGATCTCTCAAACGAGAAATTAAATAATTCACTCCACTCCAGTTTAAAGGGGAAAAAGGTAATTTTCCTAGGGTAGATCTCGACCATTGAATAAATGCAACCAAACAACTTACAGACTACAGAAATGTTGTCATTAATACATGAAACCTTTCCTACCCCCTAATAACCAAACCTACCCCTCTCCCTAACATACTACCACACACTCTTCAACCGCATCCTATTTGTTGGTACCTTGTCCTAAAGTTATGCTTTCAGCCCTTGTCGCCATCGCCTGTTTCCTCTGCTTGCTGCCTGATCAGAGCCCCAAACTCACCTGGTTGTTATGTCACCACCATGTAACAAACTTCAGGATCTCTGTTCTAATGTTGATCACTGCCTACACTATCAACAACTAGACTTGAACAACCAGCAACAGAAATCACCATTAAAAAACAATCATGGACCTGCACTAAAAAAAGACAAACCCAGAGAACATTGCATTGGAAGAAAGCATTGGCAAAGGCAATAGGTCCCGCCTATGCAAGAACTATTGGCTTTGACAATGTGTTTTAGCCATGTTGTACGCCAGTGGGGCTGCTGTTTAGCATGGCTAAAAGTTTGTGGTGTAGAGGAGAGTGATTAAAAAAAAGTGGGGAAGAGTGGCGTAGAGTACAGTGGAGTAAGGTATCGTAGAGTGGAGTGGAATGGCGTAGCGTAGAGTGTCATGGAGTAGAGTCAAAGCGTAGAGTGGTGTGGCGTATAGTGGAGTGGCATAGAGTGTAGTAGAGTTGTTGAGTGGTGTGGCATGGCCTAGAATAAAGTGGCGTAGAGTGGAGTGGCATTTAGTCACACAGAGTGGAGTAAAGTAGGATGTCATAGAGTGGAGGGGCTTAGAGTAGGTTGGAGTAAAGTAGAGTGGAGTAAATTGTCCTAGACGAGAGTGGCATAGAGTCAATCAATCAGTATTTGTCAAGTGGAGCTTTTCACCCCTGAGGGTATTCAGGCGATGTGCTGGAGGAGTTCAGTCGAAGAGCCAGGTCTTAAGTCCCTTCCTGAAATCTGTCAAAAATGGTGCAGAGTTGGAGGGGGGGAGCGTTCTGGGATTTGGCGGCGAGCTGAGAGAAAGAACATACTCCAGTGCAACATCCACGGATCCGTGGTGTCCGGGTGAGTAAGAGGTGGGTGGAGCCGAGGTTTGTGGGTGGTTGGTGGAAGTTTAGGCGGTGGTGCCTACATTGAGTAGAGTGGCGTGGCCTAGGGCCTTAGAATGTCCTAGAGTGTCATAGAGTGAAGTGGCTTAGAAAGGAGGGGCATATAGTGGAGTAGACTGTGGTAGAGTGGAGTAGTATAGTGCGGCGTATGCATGGTGCGTTAGTGCACTGCCATTACAAACAAAGCATTTTCAATTGAAATATCAATTTCATTTGCAAATACGCTTTTATTGATAAAACTATACAGAGCACAATCATGTATACAAATGGCATCACCTAGTGTACTGATTTGTGTTGATCGTATTAAAATATTTGTTTCCACTGCACTTCTGAAGTACAAAAAAGTCTTTATTTTTGCTTTCATATTTCTGATATATTCTGAAATATTTGCACAGTTCATTTATAAATATTTACATTTTGCTATGTGGTAGAAATTTTTTCCCCCCCCAATGCCTAACATGATTGTTTCGGATATCCTCTATCTTTAAAGGCAGAGAAAGAAAAGTAAACAATAAGCTCCTTTGGAAAACCAAGTCTGATATTTAACCGCTGTCAAGAATGCACAGCAAATGTAACAAGACAAGAACAAAATGTAAAGGCTCTTTACAGAAATGAAGGACTTGTGGAAGAATACAAAGAGCAATGGTAAACAAGGAAGAAAGGCCAATAGGCACCAGGGCTTGTTTTTTTTATACACAGGGGTGAGGGCTGCCCAAAATGGGGATGCAAATGCCCCCACCCCCGAAAAAATTCGCAGAGTCTTTCTGCCTCCCCTGGGAGGCAGATGCAGATGTGAGCAATAGTCCCTTATCTGCCCCCCTTGGGGGCAAAAAGCCCACTAGGTACCAGTGATTTGTTTTTTCTTTTTTGTGTAGGAGTGGGGGCTGCCGAGAATGGGCATGCTAATGCCCCCACCCCCAAAAAAGTCTTTCTCCCGCCCTCAGAAGGCAGATTGGGGCAATAGCCTGGGTAGGAAAACGTTATGGGGTCCACACATCCCCTGGGTGTCTAGCTTTCAGAAATGTGTGGGTTTGGTAGGTTTCCCTAGATGGCCGCTGAGCCCAGGGCCAAAAACCCAGGTGAGCCCCTTTTCAAAACCAGGTAATTTTGATGTCTCCACAACATGTTTTGGGCCCTTACCTGCCACGGGCACTCTGCCCACACTCACAAGTGAGGTACCATTTCTATTGGGAGACTTTGGAGAATGCAGGGTGGGTGGAAGTGTGTGGATCCACGCAGATTCCAAAACAATCCATCACAGAAAAGTGAGGAAAATATGTTTTGTTTTTTACAGAGTTTGAGGTTTTTAAGGTATTCTGGGTAATAGAACCTGGTGAGAGTCACACAAGTCACACACTTGTGTGTGTGCTTTTCTTTTGGTGCTACCCGATTGGCCTTTGCGTGCGTCTTTTTATAAAAGACTGCACACAATTAGCCGAAGGCGCGTGCATTACTCCGCCCATGGCAAATTGGTGTCTATTACGCACTTGGTGTGCATAATAGACACCAATAGGCGATGTGGTTTCAATTATCTTGTCCAGACACGGGCGCGATAATTGAAAACACATGGCTCGCAGTGACGCGCGCGCTCACCACTCGCAGGCTTCTTTGTTTTAGAAGCGGGAGTGAAAGCGACCGCTTTTCCTGTTGGTTTTTTTACAATAGTGATTGCGAGATCGCTTTCACTGCGCAGCTGTCAGGGGCATGGGCTTTGTGCTTTGTTTACTTGCCCAGAGCCAATCGGACTAAAGTGCTGAATTACAAACCTTTGGGGGAAAAGAACTCTTGGTAATTTAAACAGTGTGTCAGAGAGAAAATAAACAGTTTAGCTCAGTGGGAAAGGTATGCACTATAGACAGCTCTAAGTAAAATGAAGACTGGGCAAATTATACTGCCGCTGGCCACTCAGAACCTTGACAGATTAGTTCATAAAATATTGCTAGCTAAGTGTTGTAATCATTATCGCTTTGTCCTGCTCTTAAACGTAGAGTTGCCAGTCACTGCGCATGGACAAAACACGACTTTTTCACATGAGCTTTTCTTTATTTAACTAAACAGTGCTTTCTATGAGTTTTAGTCAGATTCTATTCACCTGCATGAACACACCAGGTGAGTTCTGGCAAACCTTCCCAGACCCTGTCCTTACCTGGTATGGCTCCCCCCCCCGTACCAGTGAGAGCCGGGTGTCTGTGTTCTACCTTGAATGGATGCAGCCGCATGGGATGAGGTCTCCTTCCCTTGTGCGATATCTCCCGATTTTTCAGGGCTAATGGACTTATACGCATTTTGAGACTTGGCCACCCGTGGGGGCCTTGTTTAAAGCCAAGAATTGTAAAGCCACTGTGGGGCTTCCCTGGATCTGGCAAGCTTGAGCCAGGTCTGGTGTCGATCCTGTTCAGATGACAGCGATTTTCAACCTACCTGAGTTGCCAGGTTGGCACCAGGATTAGGGTGCCTCCACCTTGTCCTGAAGAAGACTCACAGCTGAGGCTCACAGTTGCCCTCTACGTGTTAGTCGAGTCGAAACGTCGACGCCCTCTACCCATAGTAGACCTGTACCTTTCTACCCCACACTACATTCTGGAAATGCAATTGTTGCATGTATGAACTGACAGAAATATTGTGTAAACAAAACTTTTATGGACAGGTCTCACCAATACTGGTACTCTGACCAGCATTTATTGAAAATGATTCAAAATATCTGTTCTCAAAAAATGCTCTTTTCCTTTCAAACCTCACACCATAACTCCCCTTCTCGCTTTCTTGATGCAACCTCTGACCACTGCATATTAATGTGCTGGATGAACCTATAAATAAACCGAAGTACTTGTGATACTTGTCACTCTGGCGCTTCTGTATTGTTGTTTTTCCCTTGTTTATTAGTTAGCACATGCATTCAGGAATATGTATGCAATTGAAAGATGATAGTGTTATAGTTTTTTGACATAACATACGATTGATCAAAGACAGTATTGTGTACACTTCGAATCAATCTCGGACCTATTGTTTGTATTCTGGTGGCCAGAAAGAGGCAGGTGGGGTCCAACAGGTAGGCCAGCGCCTTGGTCAGCTTCATGTAGCTGAAGTGCTCGTCGAAGCCCACCACCACGGCCCTCACATCGGGGTCGCGGCTGACCCCAGCCCAGTCGCCTATACCGCAGCTGACAGGGTCCGCTCCAGGCCCCAGGTAGGGGATGTCCTGGGCATCAAACTCCTGGCTGAGAGCTTTGCCTCCGATCAGGTACACCTTGCCGTCCAGCTTGACGATCTTCGCAGGTAGACAGCCGTGCAGAAGTCGGTGCCAAAGACCTCTCCCTTGCAGATGCTGAATCCCATCCTGGCCAGCTTCTCAGCGTACACAGAGCTGGTAGGTTTATTCATGAATGGAGTTATTGTTCTGACGGTGGTCCACTAAGTACTCTACAAGTCCATGAAGTAGTTTGATTAGGACAATTAAAGCTTTCGGAATGGTGGTGAGGCATAGCCTGTCTTAAAAGAACACCCTAAATTTGTGACAGGATAAAAATGTTACTCTTAAAAAATGGAGGACAATTTTGAAACGGAATAATACGTTTGACCTGTAGAGAGATATTAACAAATGGCAGCATCTGACAAAAGCTTGAGCTGACTTTGAAGGGGGCATTAGGATCCCAAATCACTGGTTCTTGACCTTTTGACTTCTGTGGACCTTTACTTAATCATTACTAGAAACTGGGGATCCCCACTGAATTATTATTGGAATCCAGGGATCATCTCACTGAGTCATTATTGGAATCGGGGGACTTCCTACAGAGCCATTATTGGAATCTGGAGACCACAGCCTAAGCAAATTCATTGATTTGACCTGCAAAATAATACTCAAGGGAACACAGAAACACGCATTCATCAAATACGCACAAATGAATAAATATATGAATTAATTCACAGACAAATATATAAAAAAAAAAAATCTTAAGTTTATTAGGAAGGTTTGAGTTGATCTTCTGAGGCCACACACGGTCTATACTATACTCTGATGCACTTACACTGGTCTCATGAACCAATCGGAGGATACCAACTGCATTTTTAGCCTCCAATTTCAAATTCCTAAACATTTACAGAATGTTTTTAGGATTTTCAATTTTCCATTTTGAATCTTCATTTACACCTAATTAATCTGTTAATATTACTTAATTTTTAAAGCAGCTGCGGACACCCAAGGGTCCCCAGACCACAGTTTAAGAATCAGTGCTGCAGACCATCAGACACATTTGTAATGCACAGCAAGTGCTGAGGCCCAAATCTTCCAGCTACAGAGTGATATGAATGTCCTAGAAGCATAGGCAGACCAATGCTGGTGGGTGGCTTTTGGTATAATTGCATAAAGGCATTGACATGCTCAAATAATGACGTGCAAACGACAACTATATCAAAGAATTACTAATGAACTACTCACATCTGGAAATGGAAGTTGACTTTGGAAGTCAAATGGTGACAGCAGATCTATTAGTTGCAAGAGGACATGTTCAGGACCAGGGTGGCTGGCCAAAAAAAAAAATTCTAGCAACCATAATGTTGTAGTCTCTAGAGGTGGAGTCTTGGATGTAGGTTTCTGTGAGAAGTTGGCCTGGTATATAATGCTCACTAATTCTAGTGATCACTTTGTACCAGGCCAACTTCTCACATTGGTGAGCAGCGGATTGGGATCTGAGCTTGCTGTTGTTTTACCATTACAATCTTTGAGATTATCATTTGAAAGATCATACAGGTACCTGCTAGGTACATATAAAAAAAGACTAGTATACTTAAGTTCTACTGAACTTAGTTGTTGTAGAGCAAAGGGAGTAGCACACCCTGACTACAACTACTAGATAGGTTTAGTAGGTAAACACCAGTGTAGGTAGATTGCAACACATCCACCCACACTAGAGCAATGTCTGGAGCAGAGGGTTCCACTGGGAACATCCCTGTTGAGAGTGACCCTCCAAGGGCACCATCCAAATTTGCTATTTTTTCCTTTAAGGAATTAAGACCTTCAACAACCAACCAACGCACACCATGACCGAACAACCACCCCCCACCACCACCCTCCACGCCTGGACCCCGATCAGCACCGAAGACACCATCCGCACGATGAACTCCATCCACTCCGGATCACCGACCGACCCCTGCCCTCACCACGTCTTCAACAAAGCCGACGCTGTAATCGCACCCCACCTGCGAGACATCATCAACACATCCCTCGACACCACCATCTTCCCCGAGAGCTGGAAACACGCCGAACTCAGCGCCCTACTCAAGAAACCAACAGCGGACCCCACCGACCTCAAGAATTACCGCCCCATCTCGCTCCTCCCGTTTCCAGCCAAAGTCATCGAGAAGACCGTCAACAAGCAGTTGGCCGCTTTCCTCGAGACGAACGGATCCCTCGACCCCTCACAGTCCGGCTTCCGAGCCAACCACAGCACCGAGACCGCCCTCATCGCCGCCACCGACGACATCCGAGCCCTGATGGACAATGGAGAAACAGCGGCCCTCATCCTCCTAGACCTCTCCGCGGCATTCGACACGGTCTGTCACCGCACCCTAGTACGGCGCCTCAGCAACGTCGGAATCCAGGACAAGGCGCTGGAGTGGATCACCTCCTTCCTCGACGGGAGAACACAGAGAGTCCGCCTACCACCGTACAAGTCAGAGGCCACCGAAGTCATCTGCGGCGTCCCCCAAGGATCATCTCTGAGCCCCACCCTCTTCAACGTCTACATGAGCCCCCTCGCGGCCATCGTACGCAAACACAACCTCAGCATAATCTCCTACGCCGACGACACCCAGCTGATCCTCTCCCTGACCAACGACCCCGCCGCCGCCAGAGCCAACCTGCACGAAGGGATGAAAGAGGTAGCCGAGTGGATGACGACCAGCCGCCTGAAACTGAACTCGGACAAGACGGAGGTCCTCATCCTGGGCTCCTCTCCCTCCGCCTGGGACGACTCCTGGTGGCCTCCCGCCCTGGGCACCGCACCCAAACCGACAGACCATGCACGCAACCTGGGCTTCATCCTGGACTCCTCCCTCTCCATGACCAGGCAAGTCAACAACGTCTCCTCGGCATGCTTCAACATCCTACGCATGCTACGGAAGATCTTCTGGTGGATCCCCACCGAGACCAGGAAGACCGTCACCCAGGCCCTCGTCACCAGCCGACTGGACTACGGCAACGCCCTCTACGCCGGGACCACCGCCAAGCTCCAGAAGAGACTCCAGCGGATCCAGAACGCCTCAGCCAGACTCATCCTCGACATCCCACGAACCAGCCACATCTCCGGACATCTGCGAGACCTTCACTGGCTCCCCGTCAACAAAAGAATCACCTTCCGCCTCCTCACCCACGCACACAAAGCCCTACACGACCAAGGCCCGAGCTACCTCAACAGCCGAGTCAACTTCTACGCTCCCAAACGCCACCTCCGATCAGCCAACCACGCCCTCGCCGCCGTCCCCCGCATCCGAAGAGCGACTACAGGAGGAAGGTCCTTCTCCCACCTGGCCGCCAAGACCTGGAACTCCCTCCCGACCGACCTGCGCCTGACCCAAGACCACCTCACCTTCAGGAAGAAGCTGAAGACCTGGCTGTTCGAGCAGTAGCGGCTCCCCCCCCCCCAGCGCCTTGAGACCCCACGGGTATGTAGCGCGCTTTATAAGTGTCACTGATTGATTGATTGATTGAAGACAGCTTTGTGTCTTAGGGGGTCTGAGGACAGGGCCTTCCACTACCACAGACCACCTTAGAGAGATCTTGGATCAGTCTGAGACTCTAAAGACCTCTAAGGCAGACCCCACAGGGGATGCTGAAGGAGGCCATCCTTCAGAGGATGACACTGTAGACACCCCTGTCCCTATCATCCTGGTAGATGAGGAAGCCCCCATCACTGGAGCTCCTCAGGTAGATGAGGAGGAAGAGGAAGAAGAGACAGAAGGGGGAGCAGTGAGTCAGATGATGACAGAAATAGTCAGGTGCTGGTCAGTAGACTGAACCAGGCTAACTTAAGCCTATTTGGGACTGAATCAGGTAACAACCCATTCAGACCCCCAGGTGGACTTAACCAGAAGCCTAGGAGGAGGAGGACTCACTCAGGTGACTCTAACAACTCCCATGCTTCTAGAGGCTCTCATGGTCACTCCAGGAAAGAGATGACTAGCCCTCAGAGAAGGGAACATGAGGCCAAGATGAGAGAGGCTGAGCTTAGGATCCAGAGACAAGAATTAGAAGTTGCCCTGGCCCAAGAGAAATTTGCTAGACAAGACAGCCTAGAGAGAGTGGGGTAATAGAACCCACTGGTGGCAGCAATATCCACAAGGATAAAGACAGGTCTTTTGATAACAGAAACCTGAGTAAGATTGTGCCCCCCTACAAAGCTGGGGATGATATCCATAAATGGATAACTGCAATGGAGAGAGCCTGCAGAGTACAGCAGATCCCTCAGGAGCAGTGGGCAGCAATCTTGTGGCTCTCCTTTGAAGGTAGAGGCCGAGACAGACTCCTCACAGTTAGTGATGGGGATTCTAGAAACTACCTGGTCCTGAAGAGTGCTCTGATTGATGAGTTAGGCTTAACCACTGAACAGTACAGGTTAATGTTCAGAGATACCCAGAAGACACAGACTCAGGACTGGTCTGAATTTGTTGAGTGTGCCACTAAGGCTCTGGGGGGATGGTTGCTGGGAAGCAAGGTTACAGACTATGAAGGATTGTATAATTTGCTGATGAGAGAACAAATTTTAAATAATTGTCAGAACCAGCAGTTGCATCAACATTTGGTTGACTCAGATTTGACCTCTCCCCAAGGATTGGGAAAGAGGGCAGATAAATGGGTAAGAACCAGAGTTAAGCAAAAGAACCAGAACCAGGGTGGTGACCATAAGAAAACAGACCAGAAGGGTGGGGAGCAGAAATCTAAAGACCAGAAGTCTTCAACAGGGCCCCAAACTGATACAGAGGGTGGGTCCCAAACTTCCAAGAAGAAGAAGAAAAAAGGTCAGAAGAAACCCTGGTGTATAACTTGTAAAAACACCTCTCACTGGACAAGTGAGTGTAAAAAGGGTGGAGCCCCCAGCACTACAGCCCCTAAGGCACCTGCACCCACTAGTACAGCTAGCAGTGCTGGTCCACAAGCCAAGGGGGTAGTGGGTATCACTTTGGGAACTGAAGGAGATTCTGACCTAGTCAGAACCCTTACGCAGGCTGTTCTGATTTGTGAAGGGTACATAGATTTGACCCCTGACATCAGTCCCAGTAACCTGGGCAAATACAGACAGATGCCTTTGATTAATAATAAAGTGGCTCAAGCTTACAGGGACACATGTGCCAGTTTCACAATGGTGACACCTAACTTTGTGGACCCTGGACAGTACATGCCAGGTGATAATTACCTGGTGACCAATGCCAGCAATGTCACTACTACACATAGTGTGGCACTTGTTAACTTTTCCTGGGGAGGGGTAACTGGCCTAAAAAGAGTTGTGGTTAGTGCTGATCTCCCAGTTGAATGTTTGTTGGGCAATGACCTGGAGAACTCTCTATGGTCAGAAGTTGAGTACAGGACTCATGCAGAGATGTTAGGGATATCATCACATGTCCTTGCTGTGATCAGGTCACAGGCCAAAAAGTGCCTCTCTGAACCTCAGGTCTTGGATCCTGGAACAATGGACCAAGCACCTTCCAAGAAGAAGAACAGGGGGGTTAAGGCTGTGCCTTCCCAACTGCCTGCAAGTGATGATCAGGCTTCACAGGAAGCTGGTCTTGAGACCCCTGAAGGAACTGTCTCTGAAGAACTTGAACCTGATCAGGTTGAGTTTCTGGGGACAGGGGGACCTTCTAGGGCAGACTTGGGGCAGGCTCAGTTAACCTGTCCTTCTCTTGAACCCCTCAGACAGCAGGCTGCTGCTGAGGCTGCTGGGAATGCTCAAGGTGCCCATAAAGTTTATTGGGATGAAGGACTCCTTTACACAGAGGGTAGAGACCCCAAGACTGGTGCAACCAGGAGGTTGGTTATACCTCTACAATTTAGGGGTTTCCTTCTCACCTTGGCCCATGATATTCCTTTAGCAGGACACTTAGGCCAGAATAAGACCTGGGACAGGCTTGTCCCTCACTTTCACTGGCCTCACATGTCTGAAGACACCAAGGAGTTTTGTCGCTCCTGTGAAACCTGCCAAGCCAGTGGTAAAGCAGGTGGAACAACAAAGGCCCCCCTAATACCACTACCTGTGGTGGGGGTTCCCTTTGAAAGAGTGGGGATTGATATTGTAGGACCAATGGATCCCCCTACAGCATCTGGGCACAGATTCATACTGGTGGTGGTGGACCATGCCACCAGGTACCCAGAGGCAATTCCACTTAGGACCACAACAGCACCTGTTGTGGCCAGGGCCTTACTTGGAGTTTTCTCCAGAGTGGGGTTTCCTAAGGAGGTAATATCTGACAGAGGTGCCAACTTCATGTCAGGATATTTGACAGCTATGTGGAAGGAATGTGGTGTCAACTACAAGTTCACCACTCCTTATCACCCACAATGCAATGGGCTTGTTGAGAGATTCAACAAGACCCTAAAGGGCATGATTAAAGGATTACCTGAAAAGCTCAGGCGAAGATGGGACATCCTACTGCCCTGCCTTTTGTTTTCTTACAGAGAGGTCCCTCAAAAGGGGGTTGGTTTCAGCCCCTTTGAATTGTTGTTTGGGCATCCTGTAAGAGGACCCCTGTGTCTGGTGAAGGAAGGATGGGAGTTACCTCTCAAAAAGCCTAAGCAAGACATAGTGGACTATGTACTTGGTCTCCGCTCCAGGATGGCAGAGTACATGGAAAAGGCATCCAAAAACCTTGAGGCTAGCCAAGAATAACAGAAAGCTTGGCATGACCAAAAGGCTGTCCTTGTTGAGTTTCAGCATGGACAGAAGGTATGGGTGTTGGAGCCAGTGGCCCCAGCAGCACTCCAAGACAAATGGTCTGGACCCCATACAATTCTGGAAAAGAAGGGAGAGGTTACCTACTTGGTGGACCTAGGAACTCCCAGGAGCCCCCACAGGGTGCTCCATGTTAACAGACTAAAGGCATATGTCAACAGGGAAGACATGGGCTTGCTCATGGCTACAGATGAGGGACAGGAGGAAGAGAGTGACCCTCTCCCAGACCTGCTCACTCAGAACCCTGAGGATGGCTCAGTTGATGGTGTGGCCTTAGGTGGCAGCCTCACTGAACATCAGCAACATGACTGCAGACAAGTTCTACAGGCATACAGGCATATGTTCTCATTGACACCCAGTCAGACTAACTGGTGTACCCATGTGGTGGACACTGGTGACAGTCTTCCTGTAAAGAGCAAGATTTACAGGCAACCTGACCACGTCAGGGACTGTATAAAGACTGAGGTGCAAAAGATGCTGGAATTAGGTGTCATTGAGCCTTCAGAGAGCCCCTGGGCTAGCCCAGTGGTTCTGGTCCCCAAACCTCACACCAAAGATGGCAAGAGAGAGATGAGGTTCTGTGTGGATTACAGAGGACTCAATGCTGTCACCAGGACAGATGAACACCCTATTCCAAGGGCAGATGAGCTCATTGACAAGTTGGTTTCTGCCAAATATTTGAGCACATTTGACTTGACAGCTGGCTACTGGCAAATCAGGTTAGCTGAGGAGTCTAAAGCCAAAACAGCATTTTCTACCCCTAGTGGGCATTATCAATTTGTGGTGATGCCCTTTGGTTTGAAAAATGCACCTGCCACCTTCCAAAGGTTGGTGAATCAAGTCCTCACTGGGTTGGATGACTTTTGTGCAGCTTATCTGGATGATATTGCTGTCTTTAGCTCCACCTGGGAGGATCACCTGGTCCACCTGAAGGAAGTGTTTGAGGCTCTGCAAAAGGCAGGCCTCACTATCAAGGCAACAAAGTGCCAGATAGGGCAGAGCAAGGTTGTATACCTGGGCCACCTTGTAGGTGGAGGCCAAGTTCAACCACTGGAGAGTAAGATCCAGACCATCAAGGACTGGTCCCCTCCAACGACCCAGACTCAGCAGGGGCGTAGCTAGAGCTTGTGGCGCCCGGGGCTATCCCTCAGATTGCCGCCCTGGGAGGAGGGTGAGGGGTGCTGGGGAAAAAGGACCGAGAAACACGTAGTATCGCCGCTAATAGTTACCTTGATCATGCGAGTTACATGCACATACATGACACAGTCCAAGGCTACACAGTTAAATACACCGGTGACCGGCACTACAAAGGAGAACACACAGACTGCCACCATGCAGGATTTCAGGAAGGGCCTAAAAACATGGTTATTCGATTACCGTCCCTCAACAGCAGCACTGCCCCTACCCCACAGTGCCTAGATAACCTCACAGGTGATATGTAGCGCTATGCAAATCCTGTTTGTTTGATTGATTGACACCTGATTTCCACACATCGTTTGTGCGCTATATTAGTTTTATCTGTAAAGCTGTATGTCTGTGCAAGTTAGAAATTACCAGCATTCGCAGGGTACTATACTTTATGGAATGTTCTCCGACACCCTACTGTACAACAGACAGCCATGTCTACGTTTCTGCAGTTGCAGAGCAATGCCTGCAATGTTCAGCTCATGGTTTGTGCATGTGGAGGGGCGCAGCTGGCACCGGAAGTACGGCGAACAACAGCAGGCCGGACATAAAGGAAGCATAGCTGCCAAAGTTTCAGATTGCTAAGTGTGACATTTTTATAATGTCAGCGTAACTATGAGTGACATTTCAACAACTATGAGCGACACTTTTTTCGCAGGGAAAATCAAGCAATAAAAACAACGGAAACATGAATATACGAAATTACACCCATTTGAGCACCGTGAAACTGTAAGAAGATTGTTAAACGGCTGCAAAGCACTGGAAATGGAAGGGTACAAGGGCACAACCCCTCTGCAGACTGTAATTTATCTCAAAAAGACACACTGAGCAATTTGCTAAAAATGGATTTGCAGATAACAGCAGGGTGTGCGGTGCCGACCGTTATTTATTCACAACCTGAGGCTGAAAATGTATTGCTAGTCTAAGCAATTAACACTGAGACAGAATAAAGCATGGGGGTGCATGAAAGCCTCAGACAGCACTTTAAGTGGACCGGGTCTCAAAGGGTCTGAGAACCGGCAGTTTTTTAAAGGGTGCCTCAAAACGGGTCTCTATCTGGCTCCGTTTTGAGCCCTGGCACAGGTGGTCCGTTTTTTTTCCGGACTGCAGTGACAGCAGTTTGCTGTCACTGCAGTCTGGAAAAAAGTGCCAGGGCCCAAAACAGCCCGATAGAGACCCGTTTCGAGACAGCGGGCACATCGATGTGGCCTGTGAGCCAGCACTCCCATATTAAAGCAGCGGCATTTCAGGCAGGACAGCGCTACAATAAAGCAATTTTTGGCATAAAAAAATCGGGTGTCTCCTGCCTGAGAAGGGGCTGCTGTTATGTGCATATATATTTTACTCACCTCAAATGCGTGGCAAGGTATGTGCAACAGAAACTCGGGCTGATTGAAGAGTCATAAAGCATGCAAATTACCTACTTTAGATGTTGTGTGTAACATAACAACAAGCACATAGGTAAAAACACTTCAGTTCTACTTAGTAGAAACTGAATTTACGCTCCGCTAAAACCATCCTATTTCCATATTTCCTCTTTGTGTGTACCTGTAGCTGCACAGCGACTTTTCTAATCAGCCCAGAGTAATGCAACTTCAGCTGATATGACAGTTTCCCAGATCGTCAGGCCTTCGCATAACACAATGTATGGTAGATAGCGCGCACACCCGGCGATGAAGCATATTGGACCTGCAAATCATTCCATTACTCAAATCTGCCCGGGCCTAAAAACTAATTGTGAACAGTGCCACGTGACTGGTGCTACTTTAAAGCGTTTCTTCGGTTCAGATTCGCACTGTATAAAAGTCAAGTGCAAAATAAAGACAAAAAGAATGTGTTGTCAATACACGAAAAAGGTTTTTGTAGGTCTACGAGAATTGGATAGGAAGTGGGCTTCGACTCACCACGGTAATATCATGTGATTGTGAACTAATGCAAACAATTGTAGGTGTAATGTGTTCACGCACTGGTCCCCCACCTCACTCCCATCCTTGGAAAGTTCAGGGATTTGCTCCTGCTAGAAACATGGGTATCTGGTTCCCCTACTTCGTAGAGCGGATATACCAGGAACACTACAGCTGTTACTGACACGTCTGCTCATAGTATGTATCTAATTCTTCTAGTCAGGTCTCTCTGCCTTATTCCTTCTCACTTTCTTCCTTCGTCCATCTTCATACGTCCCATTATTCATTCACTCCCTTTGTCCTTATATTTTCCCCCTTTCTCCCTTCCACTCTTTTTCAGCGGCCTTCTTTCCTCATTATTTAACCTCTATTTTCCCCTTCCATTCTCACTCCTTTACTCCCGCCCTTATTCACATACTTTCTCTCACAATCTTTTCTCCTTCTGTCCCTCCTGGATTTCTACATTTGCTTCGTACTTTTCTTTACACCCCTTCTTTCCCTCTTCGAACCCTTACCCCTCCCCTATTCCTCTTGCCCCATTCCCTTATTTAAACAGCCCCCCTCTCCATGATAGGACAGCCTCCGCCCCTCTCGGCTCTATCCCTTTTCTCTAACCCTTCCTCCCCTCTCTCCTTCTATTTCCCAGTCTCTTTCTTATTTCTCCCCAAATCTTCCCCCTCTAGCCTCCTCTTCTGTCTCCCTCCCACTCACACGGTCATTCTTTCTTCACTTCTTTACTAATTCTTTCCCTGTATCTCCACCCTACCCTTCCCTCTCTCACGTCCTCAGTCCTTCCCTTCTTGCCTCCTTCTCTCTTTCTTACTCTCGTTTTCTCACACTTCTGTCTGCAGTCATCATGTCCCCCTGCCAAGGAAGACTCCCCTTGTCTCCTTTATGCTCTCCTTTCCCTCCCTCGTCATTCCATTGCTCTCCCCTTACATTCTTTTCATCATTTTCTTTTTCCCCAATCAGCCCCTCCTGCTTTACATTTCATTTTTTCCCCTGCCCTTCATTTCTCAACTTCTTACATCACCAACCTTCCACTCACCACTGTCCCAAACCTGTGTCTCATTCCGATCTCCATTTCACGCTCTCCATGCCATTATGTTCGACCCTCTTCGATTATCTCACTCCCCCATCATCTTTCTTGTTGCTGCTGGTGCTTTCTTTCCCTCTTCCATGACTTACCATCTCTTGTGCCCCCTCTCTTGCTTCTACTCGCAGCCTCTCCCTGAAGGCCGCCTATTTCTTTACTTTCTTTTTTATTTAGAGGCCCCTTGTGCATCCCATCTTGCCAGTCACCAGTCTTCTGTATTCCTCTATTGATTATTTTATTCTCAAAGAGCGTGTGCCTCTGCAGACGGCACCGTTTTAAAGATCGTGTATTTCTGCAGCAGCATGGTGTTAATAGAAAGTCGGGTGGCTGGTACTTACTTCAAGTCAGTTTGCCACCCGCTTTCTTGGTCCGGGGCTGTCCTCAAATTCTCGACAGTCCTGGCGGCCGCTGCTGGAACCGCCGGTCACCGACTCCAGGATGTGTCGTGAGCTCAGCTCGCCTCGGTAATGGATGAGTGAGACAGCACAGGACGGCGGCCTTGCAGATGTGAGCAGGAGGCAGGTGCTTCAAGCTCCATAATAGAGGTGGCGCCCGCAGAGCCAGGCCGAGCCGCTTCCTGCTCCAAAAACTATCTTCCCCGCCTTTGGAAGCAGGACGTGACGTGAGGTGACGTGACGTCCCCTCACCGTGCCAGACTAACGGATGTGTCATCATTGCACAGCCTCAACGTCAGGATTTTATTTAATGCATTCTTTTACCCGAAGGTGTCAGAGCAGCACTGTACAAGCAGCACTGTACAATAAAAAGGTCACCGCAACGGGGCACACCAGTTACGCGCTGCTGCCACCCCCAAAACAGTGCCGCCTGGGGCGGTCCGCCCCCCTCGCCCCCCCCTAGCTACGCGGCTGAGACTCAGGTCAGAGCTTTCTTGGGCCTGACTGGGTACTACAGGAAGTTTGTTAAGAACTATGGGTCCATTGTGACTCCTCTTAATGATCTGACATCCAAGAAGATGCCCAAAAAGGTTCAGTGGACAGAAATCTGTCAAAAGGCATTTGATGACCTGAAGAAGGCCATGTGCTCTGCACCTATCCTGAAGAGTCCTGACTACTCAAGAGAGTTCATTGTCCAAACAGATGCTTCTGAGTTGGGAGTGGGAGCAGTGCTTTCACAGCTTAATGTAGATGGCCAGGACCAGCCCATTGCTTTTATTAGCAGAAGGCTGACCCACAGAGAGAAACGTTGGTCAGCTATTGAGAGGGAGGCCTTTGCTGTGGTGTGGGCCCTGAAGAAGTTGAGACCATACTTATTTGGCACTCACTTCAAGATTCAGACCGACCATAAGCCCCTCTTATGGCTTAATCAGATGAAGGGTGAAAACCCCAAACTACTCAGGTGGTCCATTTCCCTACAGGGGATGGACTTTACAGTGGAGCACCGCCCAGGGACTGACCATGGCAACGCAGATGGTCTCTCCAGGTACTTCCACTTAGAACATGAAGACACAACTGGTCAAGGTTAGTCTAATGTCCCTGCGTTTGGGGGGGGTTATGTAGGAGAGTAGGGTCTGCTATCCTATGGTCACCCCAAATTTTTGCTTTTTGCTTCACTGGTTTATGACTTAATGTGGCTGTGGGCCTGCTAATCAGACCCACAGCCTGCTGTTCTCTCTCTAAATTACTGCCAATGCACTTTAGGTGCATTTCGAATTGGAACTGGTTCACCTTATTGGCCCCTGTAACAGTGTACCCTAGGTACCCAGGGCATAGGTGTTTCCAAGGCCTACCAGGGGCTGCAGCATGTATTGTGCCACCCCTGGCCTGGCCTCCATATTTGACACAACTGGCTGATCACTCAGCTGGGATAAGTTGGTGTAATCACCTCTTACTTAGATATAGTATCCCTATATCTAACCTTAAACTGGACACATATGTTCCTATCAGCCACTCCGATGGAAGGCCTCTTCAATCCTGGAGGCAGAGTGCTTGGAAATATGTGAGATGGTGCTCTAGCATGAGCTGAGCCTGTCTGCAGCTGTCGGGAACCACTCCCTAAGCTGTTCCGGGATATTGCCATACCATATACTCTTAAGTGCATTATAATCCAACATGTCGAGTAAGGTGTCATACGAATTGGAATACTATCCCCTCGACAGTTCTGTCGACGGGGATAGCATTCCACCCTCCTAGAGGGACACGACATGTGTGTAGCCTTAACCCCGGTTAAAGTTAACCCGAGCCTCAGCATCACAAAATGGATGCTGCCACCACAGACACGAGTCTGGCCTCCTGCTGCTGACCGAAACTCGGCAGATGGTGGCCTGGACAAAGGGTTTCCTGCCTTGGGAGGTGCGAGCACCACCCCAGACAGGGTTTTCTGTATTGGGTAGGACAGGGCTGAATAGATTGAGACATGCCCGGGGCACACAAGGTGTCCCCGTGCATAAGCCAGTCCAAACCGGTCCTGGGACTTTCCAGACCCAGGCCTGGCGAGGAGCTGGACAAAGGAAAGGGGGTGTAACCGCCCCCCTTCCTGGTTCCTCCCAGAGGAGGGACCTAGTAGGTGATCCACCCCTCAGATTGGGAATAAGAGTGGGAGCAGTGCCATTGCACAGCAGATCATCCTGAATCAACTTGAAATAAAGAAGAAGACTGGACTAAGACATTCTGCTGCTCAGAAGACTGAAGAGAATCTCCCTTGTGGCCTAGGAGTGGCCACCCTGTGAAAACAGGCACCAACCAGCAACTCGACGTCTGCTTTGCCGCCGCCTCCCGCCGGAGCCGGTGCCCAGAGCCCGACAAGACCCAGACTCCCAGACCTCTCACAGCCCGATCCACAGTCCCTGCAAAGAAGGGACCCGTGGAGGCACCGAGTGACGTGGGACCGGACGGACCTCTTGGAAGACACTCGAAAAGTTGACTGCGCAGCAACCGAGGCATCCTCGACGTTGTGCTTTGGGGACTGAGAAACCCCACCACCGAGCAGCCCTTGCACCGAAGATCAGCCCCCCAGCATCTCCACGATCTGCGTGGGGCCCTTTTGCATTGTGCCACTCGACGCGCCATCCCGGCCACTAGCCACGTGGTCAGCGGCCATCTTGGCGACGAAACCGACGAACTACAAAGCGGGTCTGGTTGCTCCAGACTTGCCCAAGCTCCTGTGAAAAGGAGCACTCGCTCTGACCTTGCTGGTCCGAGTGTTAAGCATCTTTCGATTCCTGCGTGGCTTGCATTAGCCAAGGCCTGTTTGCTCCGATCAGGTCGCCGACACCGCCAACAGCAAGAAGCCGGCGTGGGACAGCTCGTGACCGACTCCTGGACATCCTCGACCCCCGGTGTCCACGTGGCTGCAGAGATAAGCTACACCTCAACGCCTGTTTGCACCCGACATCGCCTGGTTCCAATCTGGTTCCACGGTAGTCACTGGCTAGTGCCTTTTAACATTGTCCCCTCTGCTTTCAGGTCTTCACCACTTCAGATCCACCCTTGGATCCACCGGAACTCTTCACATCGAGCCGCCTGCAGCATCTTCAGCTCCAAGCACCATCGACCAGCATGACGAAACCCGACACTACTTCGACCCTGTGCACCCGCTTCCTGTGGGTGAGGTAACTCAGCTCCGCCGGTGTTCCTACACTGGTACACATCTCAAGGGCCTGTGTCTTAAGTTTCAGCGTTCTAGGTCACTCGGAAGGTTCCGAACTAACTAACTTTGTACTTTTTAAGCACTATAGACTTTACATTGAGAAGTGCGTGCACTTTAGACACTGCACCCGAGTCCCGCGGGCCTTTCCCGACTTAATCATTGATAGTCTCGAATAGCTCCAGCGATTCCCAAGGCCCTAGGCCTGTTTCCTTTCCAATTGGTATCTCTTATACCACTTTCTTAGTATATGGTTTAGGTGGCCCCTAGGGCTCATCCATATTGTGCAACTTTTGTGTATTTTAAACTGTCTTGTGATTTAACGCTTGTGCTTCTGTGCTCATAAAGAGTCCAGGGGATTTTATAGTTAATAAATCAATATATATTTTCAATATATATCTGTGTGGTGTCCCTTTCATTTGGTATTCAAGGGGGTTGTGTATGGTACTACAGCTGGCTTCACATGCCTTTCAGAGTTTAGCCTAAGACTGCTTTGTCCACGTTACCACTAGGATAACTGGTCTACAAGGTTGAATTACAACCAATCATCATAAGGGTTGCTTGGCATGGTACAAAGTGATCACTAGAATTAGTGAGCATTATATACCAGGCCAACTTCTCACAGTTTCCAGTCATCTTTTCTTAAGGATGACACAGTTAGCTAAAACTGCAGTAAAAATCAGGAGGAAACTATTCAGCAAATAATTTAACCACAGGTTTATTAAGGGATCAGCAGTGGCTTCAAATAACGTGAGCATGTTAAAGAAACACTTCTTTGCAGTTGCTAAAGCACTTCTACCTAGTAACAGTGAAGGAAAACACATACAAAGAAAAGCGAAGAGAGTTAAACATGTGTGCTAGGACTCAATACACGGTAAAAGTAATTATTACTGCAACGTAACAATGCTTTGATTTTAAAACGGTAATGTGTAGCAAATTGTGCGTTCCTTTCCACTTTAGTGAAGGATAATTCAAAACAGATTTGTTTTTCTCTGCAGCATAACATGATGGAATCCAAAAAGAAATGTAAATGCTGTTGAAGGTACTGAAACCTCTCTGGAGGGCAACATCCTTTGTAGCATCCCCGAAATTGACATATCAGATTTTTCAATCTAAATTAATTCATGTTTTCATCTCTATAAAATGAATATGCTTTTTATACACCGCTTAAAATGATTAAAAATACATCATCACAAAATCAATGCTTTGGGTTACTAGGTTATTGCTGTTAGTTTGTGCATTAATCAACCACTTATACATACAAACAATATTTATTTAAAAGTATTCTTTTTTAATTCAATGCTTAGCAGGGAGACTTTTTTGGGGGGTTGGGAATTCTTGCTTCTTGTGAACATAGAACAAATATATCAGAGAAAGATCGGTCAACCCTGTTATTATTATACTCTCTATTCTTCTCATATCTGCACCTACGGGTTTTATCCAAGGTCCTGATTACGAGTTTGGCGATCCATAGGACCGTCAAACTCGTGGTGGCAGTCTGACCACTGCTGCACTGTGGGACCGAGCGCAGTATTATGACTGCGATGGTCGGACCACCATTGGACCGCTGCGACAGCCAAGGATCCTGGATTCAGCGGCGTTGACGTTCATGGCGGTTCATGGCGATGAGGCACTAAGGGGCCCCTGATGCCTAAGAGTCCAAGGGGTGCATGCGGGGGTGGGGAATGTAGTGTCCACCTTGATTTGCACCCTCAGTTTCTACACGGTGTGGCATGTATGTTGCACAGTGCAGGAAGGTGCAGTTGAGAGCGGCAGTCTGCATGTTAGGCTCTTCTTTAAGCCTAACAGACCGCAGCTGTCATAAAGCAGCAAGGGCGCTCGTCTGACCAGGACTGAAGTCCTAATCTGGCAGGGGGCGCACAACGAGCTTGGCGGTCCTACAGCGGACATATCGTTGCACCATCCGCAGTAGGACCACCAAACTTCGGCCCCCAAGTCTTAACCTATTAACCTCATCGCTGCGGCAGTAATTTTTACGCTACGCGGCTTTTTTCAAAAAGCCGCGTTAGATGACGAGCTCAGCTCGTCATCCGCACACGCCCCCGTGGCTGATGACGAGCTCAGCTCGTCATCAGCATCGAAGGGGTTAAGGTTCACTTTAGATAATACTATCAATATGGAATGTGGCCTACTTAACTAGTATTCCTAAAAGATATGCATGACTCACATCCAGTACTTGAACCTGCACATTTTTACGAAGCCTGCAGCAGTGCATACCATTGTGTGGGTGGCTTCCTAATATTTATGCATGACCCTTTTGCTGCTCCCAGCATGCATATGTACTTTCTATTTGCATCACATGGTGCAGAAACGGTGCAGTTGTGGTAAAAGCCTGCAAGTGGCCACCTTTATGAATTATTTGTTTAAAAAAAAATCTTTGCAAGGGATTTCAAAAATACTTATTAGTGCTCACCTCAACTAGAAATACCACCCTAATGGGCATAGACCACTGCACACGGAGGTAAGGATTGACATCTGCAGGCTTGTATGTTTTATTTTTTGCAAACAAGGGTTGCTGCATGCGATTGTGAGCATACATAATTATAAAATAATAAGTATTCTTGTTTTGGGAAAAACTGCACACAGCCCCTTTGTGGGTAAACTAGGAATCAGCACATATGTGAACACGAATGCAATGATCTGCATACAGGAAGGTCTCATTACTTAACTGCTCAAATGGAAGTTACACTTGCATTTAATTACCATGGTTGTTTCTGGGGTTGTCTCCTCACTAACTCGACTACTTCCCATACCCTACCAAGACACATTTCCAAACTGGAGCCAGTATATTTTATTGTGATAATATATTTTAATTATGAGGCTTTGGCATGAAAGCAAGATATTCTCAATCATATTTCTGATTTAATCCTGGAAAACCGTTGTGGCCTTTGACACATTTATTCACTTTTTCCCCTATATAAATGGTATATACATAGTAATTCTATATATGTTTACTTCTTATTCACTTCTGGACTTAATAAGCCTATTTTCCAAATAAACTTAGACAAAAATATGACTTTCAGGTACAAATTAATCTAACTGGTTTCAATTGAGATTTCGTTTATCTTGGTGCACAACTCTTGAAAAGAAACCTATCTTTGAAATCCCATTGGTCTTCGATTGCAGTACGGCTTTTTGTGGTCAGCACTAAGTGCAACCCTGATCGTGGAATTCAGCACCATTAATGCTTAGGAGAGCCAAGTAAATTGAGTGGTTAAATGTAAGCACAATGAGGACAACCCTACTTTAAGCTTGTGTCAGTCCCTATTTCATAGTATTTACTTTACCCCTTAGTGACACTCGTGTTGGTGTATTTGCTGAACACCTTGAACGTAACGTAGAGATCTGATTTCATGTTCTGTTGGTCTGGCTTAGACTGTGAGCTACTTTTGTCCACACACTCAAATGCTACACTGTAAGAGATATGGGTATGCTACTCTGTAAGAGATATGGGTTGAACATTTAACTTTTGGTCTTGTTGCTGTCAGAAATGATTGCTCAATTGCCCTATAACATTTTTACCTTTTACCAGAAGCTTAATGACTGTACTAAATTGTAAAAAGAAAATAACTGTGTCCATTCATCACCAGCAAAAGAATGCTATTAGATGAAATATTATTTATCGAATGACCTTGAAAACGTAAGTCGCTTTCCCTTTTCTAAACCATTTTGGTAAATTTATTACGTCAGTAGGCAGCCAAAATATCCACTGAAACGTTTTGAGTGTTGTTTTTGGATTTTGCAATGATCTAGCATAGGGACCAGTCATTTATCTATACTTCTGCCCTCCATATTCGCTGAGCACTGACTGCAGCCAGATCATGTGGGTCCTGGCCATGTCCAGTGACTGCTGTCTTAGGATTCATTTTACACAACTTGTATAATATTCTAATGTTATAATTATCTCTACATATGCCAATTAAATTTGGTGAAGAAATATAAAATGTGTTTTCCCTTTCAAAAAGGTGTAGCTTTCAACTATTTGTCGAGAAAGGTTGTTTAAATTCCAGAAAGTGTGTTGTTCTTCAAGTGCCTTAGTTAGTGGTGGATGTGGTCTCATTTACTTGAGGGATTGGTCTTCATACAGTGGTAAATACTCTTTTGTGTGATTTGCTTCTTTTAAGAGATAGATTGTCACGTGTGTTTGGGTAAATGACTGGCAATAGTATCACCAGCAACTTTGAAAATGCATCTTCTGCTCCTGAAATAGCATCTTCAATATTTTATTGACAGTGTGTAGGCTGTGTTCATTGTTTGCATACTTTCTTTCCTTTTATAGCCCTTGGAAAGGAATCTTTCATAGAAAAGAAAATTATACTTTTTGATGTGGAGTTCATACCACGTCTGCCATGCCCAAGCACTGTAAATAGCTGTTATTATTATCCAATTCATTGGTACTCCATTTACTGACCTCCAAAGAATGGGATGAGGGGTGTGCCTTGCCTGGATTTGAACTTTTGGATACCACCTCTATCCAACTGTACCCCTTAATTTAACTCTTCTTTGAACTCTGATTTACTGTTGCTCAAATACCACCATCAGATCCTTCTTGTCTGAACTGTCTGGTTGCTGTCATGTTCCTTCTACTTCAGAACCTCTGCACGTTCAGCAATCCGAGTATTAGCAACATTTTAACGTTTACATGTTTGTTTCATATTGTTGCTTGTGCTGCAATTTACACTTTGTTGTATTCTTCATGGTGTAAGACGAAATATTCATTGGGGACAGATACTTCTAACAACCTAGCCACAACTGTGTGTCTCTTCCCCGGTCTCTCTCCCGAGTGCATTCTCTGTTGCATAATATGATGTGTGTTTTCTGCAAAGATCTTTTCACATTCAGTACATTTACATAAGTTTTCCCCTTTATATGTTCTGTGAAATCTGATATGATCATTGAGTTCTCTCAAGTTTTTTCTACATTCATTGCATTGATTCTGTCTTTCTGCATTCAGGGATGCCTTGTGTTCATGAAAACCACTTAGGATGCTGTACTCTTCCTCGTGTCTAGTAGACGGAGACTCTTCCTCTTTTGAATAGTGCACTTTCTGATGACTAATAAGTTGTGTCTCCTGATCAAAAGAAATTCCACATGTAGGACAAAGAAAAGTTCTCTCCCCTGAATGTATTTTTTGGTGTTTTTTAAGATGTCCCTTCTGAATGAAGCTTTTGTGACATTCAATACATTGATATGGTCTCTCTCCAGAGTGAGTTCTCAAGTGTACAACAAGACCGCCCCTTGTAGTGAAGCCTTTCTCGCACTTAGTGCACTGAAATGGCCTCTCACCTGAATGCCTTCTTAGGTGGATAGTGAGGCTTTTCTTCTCATTGAAGCCTTTCTCGCATTCGGTGCACTCAAAAGGTCTTTCACCTGAATGTGTTCTCAGGTGGATGACAAGATTTTTCTTTCTACTGAAACATTTATTGCACTCGGTACACTGATGTTGGTGCACACATGAATGTACTTGGAGGTGCCTTGTGAAGTACCCTTTGACAGAGAACTGTTTCTTGCACGTAGGGCATGTATAGTCTGACCTCTTTTGTAGTGTGTTCTCGTTATATTTAACAAGCTTTACATTCTCTTCTGAATCTGCATTGTTGCTGTATGACATTTTTGCTATTCCTTGATGTAAGCTGGAAAGCACCACTTTTCTAAACCCTTTCTTAAATAGAGTACTCTTCTGTCCACCAGTGTCTCGTTTACATTTTGAACGCATCTTCTTTGTAGAATTTTTTCCCCTCCTAGGGTTCTGCAGAGTGTTTGCTTTTCTTTTTCTTGTTTAAGCTTTGAACAATTGTCTTTTCTCAGCAAATTCTTCAATACGCCCTTCTCTATTGCTCACTGCTCCATTTTCTGCTGGTTCAAAACAAGAGTTATATCATTAACGTGTAACACACAAGCACCTCTTTTGAAACAGTGTAATTGCAGTAGACATACAGATTAGAGTCAACAGATAGAGCCCTGTAAAGTATACTGATGGCATAACCATTTTGTCTGAATACCTACTGTTGCTAGTACAAGGAAATGGATATATTGTGAGAGTGCTCTCCAGATATGGGTCACAAAGTTGCATCTTTAATCTGGAGAAAAGGTTAAAACATTTTGCCTTGGTTGGAATACATGATCCTCGTATTTAAATTATGGGAGTTGGGGACAGATAGAGGACAAGATGCAGCCGATTTCTCTTTAGCTCGCTCTTGATCTCTCTCCACTTCGCTCTTCCCCCGCCCCATCTCTTTCCCCCACTTCTTCTCCCTGTATGCATTGAAATAAATATTGATGCCTGTTCAAGCTTCTTTGACCATTGGTATTGCAGGTGTATTTTTAACTTTATTGGTCAGTAAGTGGCTTATGCATTTATAAAACATTGCGTAAATAAGTGTATTATTAGCTCTTTTGCTAATCTCTGGATTTGTGGATGAATGTGATGTAGAAAGAGAATGTATCTTAATATGCTGCGATATTTCTCCCCGCAGGGAATCACAACGTGGTCATTACAACAACCACGTTGTGATTCTGCATACCATTACTCCGCAAGTCGGAAGAACGCCTTGTGGAGTGGGGGCGCTGGATGTTGGAATAGTATAATTTACTATTCCAACTCCAGTCTTTTCGGACACTAGGGAAGGTGTTGGATTTTAAATCAAACACCCCCCCCCCCTTCCGCAAGTCATTGTTCCGACTTGCGGAGTAATGGTATGCGGAATCACAACGCGGTCGTTGTAACAACCGCGTTGTGATTCCCTGCGTTGAGAAAAGTTTGTGGTAAACGTTGTTTACCATAGAAAGAAAGTAAGCAATGCACAGCCCTAACACGGAGACAATAATGTTGTCCTTCCACAAAGCCAGTCCCTTAGCAAAGCCTCTATTTGCTGGCCAGCACATTCACGAGGTCAAGCATCTGCATCATTAGTTTAGTGTACAGAGCATGCAAACTTAAAAAGTAGCATCTGCTCATATTAGCAGGTTTATAATATAGGGGTAATGTCTCATTTATGGCCCTGTGAGATGACATGTGCTTCTCTTCTGAATCGAGGAGCCATCTATCTTCATAGGATCACATGAAAGCTCTAAGTAGTGGATACTGTGATCTACTCAGTGATCACTGAAAATGTTTATCCCAATTGTCTTAAGTTTGAAGTTTTGGTAACTATTCCTGAGGATATCCAGTTTGCAGATAACATCTATGAGCACTGCTTCGATTAGCATCTGAAATAAGGGTGCTTTAATGACAGCTTAGCACAGACTACTAGCCAGTAATATGAGAGAGGACTTTACAAGTCTGTCAAATCTCACTGTGGGGATATGCTGATAGTCACGCTCAACCTCTGTGCTTAATAAACCACAACTTCGTTACAATTGAGTGGTTTTAGACTTCTTCACAGTAATCAACTATGCTGAAGGCAACAGTAAGCACGAGACATATAAAGCAAGATCAACAAAAAAAAGAATCATATCACCCCTGACCTCTAGTCACTGAATGGGTTAGCCTTTGAGGCTAGGATTCATCTCAATATTGCAATTAGAGTACCCCCTTTAACCTGGCCCAGACACTGACCCTATAGGGTGGAAACAGAGTTCCACAACCACAAGCTTCCTACTACTTAAGCCACAAAAAATGTAGCAAAAAAAATCTACAACTTATCCTTGTCCAGAGTTGTCCCAAAAATATGGAACTCTCTCTCTTCTGAGCTCAGTTGCAACCCAGACACACCCATGTTCAGGAAAGAAGTAAAAACTCTATTATCCCACATATTTCACTCACATGGAGGACATACCTCCCTCTCCTCATGAGTGGCTCTTTCCTGGTTGTTTGTCATTGCTTCTTGCCACGCCTTTGCCCATACCCCTGAGATCCACGTTGTTTTTCCTGCATTTCCCAGCCATCTACATACCATTCTAACACCCATCGGTGTTTGTTCATGCAAGTACTTACGATTGTCAATATGCGCCTATATCTTCTCATCATTTTCTTATGTAAATTTTGTCTGCAAAACTTATACTATGCTTTTTTATACTGCCTACCGTTTTGTATCATACATTCCTTTGTTATTCTGGTAAAGCTCTGTTTTACCCGAAAGGGTCTTGTTCGCGCTATATAAAACTCTAAATAAATAAATAAAGTTGTTGTGGCATTGTAAACCTCTCCAGTACAAATAGGTAGGAAACCAAGAAAAATGCAACTATGCAGCAGAGGCGTTTACATGCAAGTGTTAATTAGCTGCACACACCACACAATCCATTACCTGGAGCTTAAGTGGCATATTTTAACAATAAAATGTTTCTAGCTCATATGAATACTGCACAGACGAGGCAGGCCTGCATCACTCCGAAGTCAGTAATTTGAGTACCAGTAAAAAGTACAGTAATAGCAGGTGTTATGTACATTACTTTTATTATTATCATCATCATCACTGAAGAAGGGTGTGACATAGAGCTTGCCACCACTTGCAGCAGTTCAACTCTGGGGAATTTTTCAGGCACAGAGGGATTGTGGGATCTGGCAGAAAGGGGTTCCACGTTTCAGTTCCTGAGTATGACTGAGCTCAAAGCTGAAGATGAAGAGGGAATACTGAAAGTGGAGGGAGTTTAGTTTTATTTTTTAGAACAAGATGTCACATGTGAGCAATACGCTGTGAAAGACCCTCGCAACACCCAATTGCATGCACATTTTATATGCAGGTGACCAGCAGTAATGCTGTGAAACACAGATCACCTTCTCACTCACCAGATGTCTCAATGGTGCACCGCTTTCTCCGTTATCCATGTTGTTCTTACAGGAGCCCAAGAGCAATCAAGAACATTATCTCCGTGACCGGGTAGTGGCCTAAAGAGAGGCTGAGAGATTCAGAGGTAAGTTGTAAGCACGACTTCTGTCTGCGCTAAATACATGACTCTTTCCAGAATGCTTCAACAATGTATAACCTTTTAGGTGCTAGACGCCATGGAATCTACATTATGTAAGTAAGGTTTTCTGAACTCACTCAGAGCACCTATGCAGTAAAGCATCTTTCAGACATCATTGCCATTTCATTTGAGTACTGGTGCTGTGTCACTAGACCACTGGTAGCCATTCACTTGCTCGAGTTAGCTCTAGGGTTCACAAGTACGATCTCACCCACTCATGCTATAAAAGTCAATTAACGAGACAAAGACAAATATAGGGGGTCATTACGATGGCGGGCAGACTGCCACTGATAGGCCGTCGGTAGTGGTCCCCCCCCGACATCGGTCTGACAGCCGGATTAAAATACCGGTGGTAGGAGGGTAGGACCGCCCGCATCCAAGATCTCGTCAGGGCGGCGGTTGGACTCCTATCCCTAAAATAATGGCGGTTCCTGCTCAGGCACCGCCGTGGGGATTAGGATGTCCATTTACAACTGCCTTTTCGTGCTGTTAGTGGCCCTGGGGGCACATGCAGTACCTCCCCACACAACCATGTCCCATGTGCCAGGCACCATATATGCCTTTTCCCACTGCAGCTTGTGCTTCAGCCCTTTTCCTGGGCCGCAGCACAAGCCGCAGATGAAAAAGGCACGTATGACCGCCTGCACAGCAGTCTTATCCTAATAGGGCAGGTGGGACCGCGGACTCATTATCGGACAGTAACCTGCCCTGTACAAGGGCCATTCGCGGTCCCACCGACTGCCATCATAATGAGGGTTCATAGTGCTGTAAATACATCCCAAAACTAAGTTGTGCTGATTCAAAGGGTAGGATGTGTTCTGCTCTTGCACTTTCAAAATGTGGGTTAAGTCTGGTACTAAGCCATCACTATTGGTGTGAAGTAAGAGATGGAATAAAATACTTACCTAAAAGTCAAAACACCATATGCATTTGGTTTGAACAGTAACAGTACAAAACACTATCTAACATACATGCCAGGCAGTTCACAGGAAGCTTGACTACACAGCATGAATTCTTTGCCAAATGGGACAGAGAAACGGTGGGGGCCAGTGAGGAGAAAACAGAGAAAAATAAGGCTGGAAAAGTGCTTAACATGTGCTAGTCCTTCAAGGAAAAAAAGATTTAGCCCCTTTCCTCTCAACCTAACTCACTACTCAATCGGGCTGGACTTGACGATCCCTGCATAAACCATGGTTCGTTTTCGCTGCCTCGCTACCTATACTCACGTCACTGGCACATTATTCGGTATGTAAATGTTCCAGAAATGTTTGCATGAATTCAAACACATTACATGCAGTTTGCTGGTTCTTGTCGGAATACTTTATTAAAGACACTCGGGATTTGAAATCAGAGCCTTACATTTAGAAAGGCTTTAAACCCACAAATTATTTTAAGTCTGACCTAAATTATATCTCGTTATTTTAAGTTTTTACTGCATTTGCTGTGGCGCTTCGACGCTCGCATGTGGTTTTAGAGCTTTTTAAAATTTTTTTTAGAGCTTTTTAAAAAATTGTTGCTCGATTAAAGTGTGCCCCTTTTATTTGTCACAGAGACAGAATGCCATTGTTTCTCATCGAAAACTGCTACAAAGTGTAAAAACTCACACATGGCAGGTGGAAATGTGATTACAGGAGAGGAGACTCAAAGCCGGTCCTCGGATGCTTGATTCCGTTCTGGGAAGGACATGGCTTTTGTAGTTCGGACTGGACTGTTCCCATGGGGCACAGGGTCGGAGCTGATTTGCATATCGCCATTGTCTAACCCAGGGTGGTGTGGAGTGCAAAAAAACGATGGATTTGGGCCCAGATCTTTGGACTGGGGTGAATGTGTGACATTGATCCACATTCTGTCCATCACCTGTTTTGTTTGCATTAAAAATAACAACTGCACGAATCGTTTGGGATGCAAAACCGAGCATCTTTCCTCTATTCTGATTGCCCTTCCTGAAAGTCTGTTCCCCCATACACTTGCAAACCGAAGAACAGGCACACATTCAGTTAAGCGGAGATCTCAACAACGTTTGTCGAAGCAGCTGCGCTGTGCACATGCACTCGAGCTGCGCATCGCCCTCATTGTACACGCCTTGAAACAACCAATAAAAGGAAGGTTCTCCGTGTTTGTGTATACAGCGGAGGCCATAAACTGGAATAAAACTACAGCTGGTAAGAGGGACGCGCTGCTGCAGCATGTCTTCTGTGCAGCTGAAGCAGAGGATCACAGCTGCTGTCTGCTCTTATCTTTACTGACAAAAACAGCAGCCAATAAACTTTAAACTGGCATGACCCCAGAAGGACAACCCCCTCCACCAGTCTGCACCAATCACTGTCCAGTCCAACACATAACAATCCTTGTAAAAGCGGAACCTTCCTCTTTCTTTGCTGCTGCAGCAGCGAGTTAAGTGCCTTTCCCTTATTTGCTTCAGCGGATGGGGGTTTATGGTGAGTGATTTTGTGATTGTGTGTTATTGCGCGACTTGGTATAGCGTCATTGCGCGACTTTATCCGACGTCGGGTTCTTCGTTACCCTGTCCGCCGTCCTGCGGTGTGCGTGTGAGCGCGTTAGGGGGCGGTGGAGCAGGAGGAGGCCGATGCGGCTTGCCCGCGCGCAGGGAGTAGTCGAGTGTGTGCCCCCAGTACGACGTGCATGCGCGAGGAGCCGAGTTCCGATTTTGCATTACCGGCTCCTCGCTAAGTGCGCGTTTCTAGGCTGCATCAATCCTTGGCCTCATAGGAACGCTGACCGGAGCGTGTCCGGATTAAGAGCTTTGCTCTAGGGGAGTTTTGAATGTTAATAGGGGTCTCCTTCCACCGTATAGTTACCTGCCTCTGTGGTGTGTTGGCAACTGGGGTTGCAGAGTGTGTGTAGAGGCAACACTGGGTTGCTCCCCCCTGTTAATCTCCTCCTCACCTCCTTTCCCTTGGATATGGCGTATTACGCCGAGGAGGGCGACCAGTGGGTCGAATTCAATGAATACGAGCAGTATGAGCCTGAGGAAGAACAATTGGAGGAGAACTTAGGTGAAGCCCTGGCTACCCACGACCAGAGCTCTGTTAGTAAAGCCCTGATTAAGGCGTTAAAGCCTTAAATAGTTTCTTCCAAAGCTTTACTAAGTCCCATCATACCTCGGGCAAGAGAAAGTTTAAATCCTCACGCAAGGGGGATGCCTCTGCTCAGTCCCAGGCCCACAAGTTAGCGCAGATGGCCAAGTCAGTGATGAGGGACCATGGCTCTATGGCTTATCAGACATCGGGGGATTCCTCCTCGACGCCACCTGGTACTTCAGACACGGAGGTGGATTCGATTGCTTCTAAAAAGAAGGCTAAGAAGACTAAGCACACAGCATTCAAGGCAGATGATAGTCAGGTCTCTAAGAACCTTCTGTTTGACTCTAATAGTATAGTTCACCCTAGATCCACGTAATGGGTGCCCTGTGCTGAAGTTGCGCATTATGTCACCAACAACTTGCGTCAAGGTTTTGAGAGTGGGGTGCGAGCCACGTTGGGGTCGGAATGCCCCAGACTTTCAGTGACAGGGAAGGTGACGGATACTCCGGACCTTGATCCTACCATGACAGCGTTCATGAGGAAGTTCGCTAAGGACCCTAAAAAGGGCTGGATAGGGCATGGCGGGGGTGCCAGGACAAATTGCTGGACGTCTCTGGACCCCTTACTAAGAGTCTGGAGGCCACGGTCAAGGCCATGGAACAGGACGTGCCTATGGATACGTCTGATATCATGGAATGGGCCCAACGTGCCATGTGCTTTTTGGGAAATGCGAATGTGGCTCTGTCCACAGGGCGGAGACGCTCTTTTCTGATGCAGATTGATTCCCAATTGGCAGAGATGGCCACCAATGAACCTGGTTCTATGGCTAACGGCATGCTCTTCGGAGACAAGTTCGTTAAGGAAATGGGCAAGTACGTCGCCACTTTTTCCGCATTTGACAAGGCGCAGACTACGATAAAAAGGGTGCTTCACACCAGTGTTTTTGACAGGGCCGGACGTCAGCGAGGTCGAGGGTCCGGCCGAGGTTTTAATCAGACCTCACGTGGAGGTGAGCAGCGAGGCAGAGGTTACCAGCGCTCCAACTTCTATCCCTCCCGTAATCGAGGAGGTCGTGGCAGAGGACAGAAAGGAAACTACAGAGGACAACAGAATAATTCAGGAGACAATTCCTATTCAGGTAAAAGTTCTTTGTGCAACAGAACACATGGTGGGAGGCAGACTGGCCTTATTTATTCACAAGTGGCGGGAGCTAACAACCGATCCCTGGGTGTTACAAACCGTCCAAGGGTACCACATGGAGTTTTATGCCTCCCCCGCGCAGCGTCAAGCGCCCGCGCCACTGCATTTTTCCCTACAAGAACAGAGTTTCATAGACGCAGAGGTGCTGGCTTTGCTCAGAAAGGGAGCAGTAGTGGAGACTTTGCCACACGTTTAGGGCTTTGCAAGCACCGTGTTCGTGGTTCCCAAGAAAGACCAGGGCTTTCGACTGGTTTTAAATCTCAGAGATTTCAACGCATGGGTGGTGTATCAGCACTTCAAAATGGAAAGCATACACCTACTGCGCGACATTCTGTTAGAACAGGATTGGATGGTACGTCTGGACTTGAAAGACGCATACCTGACGGTGCCCATTGTAGGAGAGTAAGGTCTGCTATCCTATGATCACCCAGATTTTTTGCTTTTGTTTCACTGGTTTACGACTTTCTCTGGCTGTGGGCCTGCTAATCAGACCCACAGCCTAGCTGTTCTCTCACTAAATTGACACGTGTACCTTAGGTGCATTACCCAATTGGTACTGGGCCACCTTATCAGACCCTGTAACTCAGGGCATAGGTGTACCCAGGGCCTACCAGGGGCTGAAGCATGTATTATGCCACCCCTGGATGGCCATCTAAATCTGACACAACTGGCTGCACGACAGCTGGGGCAAGGTGGTGTAATCACCCTTTGCTATAGATATAGTATACCTATATCTAACCCTAAAATGGACACACAGATTCCTATCAGTCACTCCTATGGCAGGCCTTGACAATCCTGAAGGCAGAGTGCTTGGAATCGTGTGAGATAGCGCTCTGGCATGAGCTGAGCCCGTTTGCAGCTTGCGGAACCAAGTCCTAATAGCTGTTCCATGATAAAGAATACCATATACTCTTAAGTGCCTTATAATCCTCGCGGTTAAATGCTATCTTTGGTATCGCTTTATCAAAACATGTCGAGTAAGGTGTCATACGAATTGGAATACTAACCCCTCGCCAATTCTGGTGACGGGGTTAGCATTCCACACTTCTAGAGGGACACGACATGTATGTAACTGTGAACCCCGGTTAAAGTTAACTCAAGCCTCAGCATCACAAAATGGATGCTGCCACCACAGACACGAGTCTGACCCCCTGCAGCTGGGAGTCCTTCCAGCGAGGGGAGCTTGGACAAAGGGTTTCCTGTCAGGGGCGGTGCTAGCACCATCCCAGACAGGGTTTTGTGTATCCTGGGTAGGCAGGGCTTTTCAGGAAGGTGACTGCGAGTGGCACCCCGGTGCTCACTACGCATCTGCCGGCTAGAACCAGTTCCAGGGGCACACCAGCCCCTGGCCTGGGGAAAGTCCGGCATGGGAGAGGGGTGTAACCACCCCCCTTCCTGGTCCCACCCCTAGGGCAGGACCTAGTCGCGTACCCGCCCCTTTCTTTAGGACAAAGGCAGGAGCGGGGACCCTTCCAAATTAGATCATCTTTGAATCAAGAAACTACTTTCCACGAAAGGAACTCTCGACTCTTCTCAAGATTTCTCCCTTGTGACTAAGGAGTAGTCACCCTGCATCCGCAGGCACCATCTAAGATCTCTGCGGTTTGCTGCACGTCCTTCCTCCGGAATCCGACTGACCAGCTCGACGAGACCCGGCTTCCCTGGCACCTCTGACCTCTACCTACCTCTACAGCTAAGCTGAGAACCGTAGGTGCGACGAG
Source organism: Lissotriton vulgaris (assembly GCF_964263255.1). NCBI lineage: Eukaryota > Metazoa > Chordata > Amphibia > Caudata > Salamandridae > Lissotriton > Lissotriton vulgaris. The sequence continues at coordinate 1,098,657,916 of NC_141685.1, read as the reverse complement.
ACCTCGAGGGACCGGCCATCATCAGAACTGCACGACTTCTATCCAGCACGACCGCCAAGGGATCCTCTGGTGAGGGCTTTGGGGTCCGAGAAGCCCCGACCCTGAGCAGCTCCAGCACCGAAGTCCAGCCTCCCAGCATCCACGAGATCTGCGTGGGGTCCTTCTGCTTTTTGCTGCTCACCGCGTTGTCTGGCTACTAGCCCGCTGGCTTGTGGCCTTCCCGACGACGCCCGACGACATCACCACTGCTGGTCTGGTTGCTCCAGACTGGCCCTTGCTCCCTTTCAAAAGAGGAGCACCCCGGACACTCCTGGTCCACTCCAGACACCATTTTAGGTCCACTGCGTGGGCTTGAATTTGCCAAGACTTGTTGCCCCAATCCTGGGTCCAGCGACGTCGACAGCATCAACCATCGTGGGACAGCTCGCACCTCCATCCTGGTCGTCGACAACGCCTCCTGGTCCGTGAGACTGCAGAGCCCAGCGTCGCCCACTCACCTGGTCGAGGTGACTTCGCCCGGTGCCATCCTGGTGCCCACACAATCACTGCCTAGTGATTAAGAACTTGGTCCCCTCTGCTTTCAGGTGTCATCCATCTTCGATCCAGGCTTGGATCACTTCGAACAATCTTCACTGGTCGCCTGCCAGCAACTCTTTCTTCAGGCTCCTGGTTCGTCAACGAGGATTTCCGACGTCTTTTCAGACCTATGCAGCTGCAGCCCCTGGGCTAGGTAACTTCGGCATTTCGGTGCCCCAGCATAGCCTCACTATCCAAGGGTCCAGATCCACTGTCGTTTTCGATCTACCTTATCGGGTTTGCCCGAGAACACTAACTTTGCCTTTACTAGCTCCCATAGACTTTGTCCCGCATCCCGCGTGAGAGTGCACACTCTGCACCCGAGTCCCCTAGGCCTCCTACTAGTAATCTGAAGGTTCAGTAACGTAGTCCTAGCGATTCCAAAGCCTATTAGTCCAGTACTTACCTGCTAGTAATTTCGCATTCCACTTTTAGAGTATATGGTTTTTCGTGCCCCTCGGGCATTTGTGTAAATTGTGCAACTTAAAGTATTTTCGTAAGAGTTTTGTTGTGTGCTTAGTACCCTGTCCTCATAAAGAGTACAGGGCTGTTGTGATCTAAATAAATACACTGTTTATTTTCATAACACTTGTGTGGTGTCCTTTCACCTGGTGTTCAAGGGGTATATGTGATGGTATAACAGCTGGCTTAACACGCCCTCTAGAGTTTAGCCCGAAGACTGCTCGTATCCACGCTACTAAGATAGCTGGTCTATAAGGTTGACTTACAACCAATCACCATAAGGGTTGTTTGGACTGATACATAGTGATCACTAGAATAGTGAACACTGAATATCAGGCCAACTTCTCACACCCATTTTTCCACCGCATCGACGCTTTCTTCAATTTCAGTGGCGCAACAAGTGGTTCGAGTTTGCCGCCATGCCCTTTGGCCTCTCGTCCGCTCCCTGGTGTTTCACCAAACTGATGAAACCAATAGTTCAGTGCTTAAGGGAGAGGGGCGTAAGACTGATCATTTATCTAGACGACATCCTGATTTTGGGATGCTCGCCGGAGATTGATTCGCTCCATCTATCATGGACGGTTCACCTCCTTCAGGAACTTGGCTTCCTTTTGAATTTGCAGAAGTCCATTCTGACACCTTCACAGGTTATGGAATTCCTGGGGTTCCAGGTCGACTCAATGAAGGCTCAATTGCTCTTACCGCTCAAGAGGAGGGTGGCGATCAAGAAGGAATTGAGGAAAGCGCTCGTCTCTCCGACAATTTCCTTGAGGACCTTAGCACGCCTGGTGGGGATGTTGGCCTCGTCCATCCAGGCGATCTTTCCGGGTCCCTTGCACTACAGAGCTATGCAACGATTGAAGGCATTGCATCTACGCAAGGGTGTGACTTACGCCCAACAGGTTTTTCTGTCGGCGGACGCTCGCACGGAGATGAACTGGTGGTTGGAGCATATGGAGGCCTGGAACGGCAGAGCCATCTTTGCTGTCACCCCAGTAGTGATAGAGTCGGATGCGAGCCGGTGGGGCTGGGGAGCCCGTTGCGGCTCTGTGGAGACCGGGGGGCGCTGGTCCTGCGAAGAATTGAATCTCCACATCAATTGTCTGGAACTCCTGGCGGGTTCCTTTGCGGTGCGCACTCTATCCCCTCAAAAGATCTCTTGTTGCATTCTCCTACGCATGGACAATGTGTCCGCGGTACGGTATATAAATCGCCTCAGAGGCACCAGGTCTCGTCTCCTGGCGGAGATAGCCAAGGACTTTTGGCATTATTGCCTGGACCATCAAATATCGGTGACGGCAGAGTACATTCCGGGATCTGTCAACGTGACAGCGGATTGGAACTTTCTGTATTTGAGGGATGCCAGCGATTGGAGGTTGGATCCCAAGATTGTCAGGGCTTTGGACCACTTATGGGGTCCGTGTGTGATAGATCTGTTTGCCTCACGGCTCAACAGACAGTTGCCCCAATTCTTCAGTTGGCGTCCGGATCCGTTGGCGATCAGCTCGGACGCCTTTCTTCAATCATGGACGATGGGCATTTTTTATGCGTTTCCTCCGTTCATCATGATCCCGAGGGTTCTAGCTCAGATTCGGAGGCAGAAGGCGGAGGTGATTTTGATCTCCCCGTGTTGGAAAACTCAAGCGTGGTTTCCAGTCGCGATGAGTATTGCATGCGCATCACCAGTGCGAATCTCATAATTTCCAGACCTTCTTACGGACCCGGTGGGCCTTCAACATCCGCTGGTCCTTCTGGATCAGTTGTCTCTCATGGCGTGGAGACTTTCCGGAGACGCTGGCAAGTGCCTGGAGTTTCTCAGGACACTCTCTTTTTCTTGTCACAGGCATGGGCACCTTCCACCCACAAGCGTTATGAGTCAGCTTGCAGACGTTGGGTTGGTTGGTGTAACGAACGGCAGGGAGATCCTGTGGGGTCAGATATCTCTATGATTGCGAATTTCTTGGCAGATTTGGCACAGTCGGGCTTGGCATACAGATCGGTGAATACTTTCCGATCAGCTATTTTGGCGGGACATCCGCACGTGGATGGTAAACCTGTTGGGGAAGGATCACTGAAATAATATCGAGGGACAAAATATCGACTTGCCAAAATATCGTGGACAAAATATCGACAGTCAAAATATCGAGTTTGTATCTACAAACAGGTAAGTACAAAAATATCGAGTACAAAATATCGTTAACAAAAATATAGATGTAAAAAATATCGACTTTATTAAAAACAGTGTTAAATTAAATTAATATTAAATTTTAATTACTAAAATATACTTAAAACGACTTAAATTAAATTATAATAATTAAATAATAAATGAAAATAATAAAAATAATTTTTTAAAATCTTATTTGTTGACCCTGAACCCTAAAAATACCCCTTTACCCAAAAACCCAAAACTGACCCTGAACCCTAAAAATACCCCTTTACCCAAAAACCCAAAACTGACCCTGAACCCTAAAAATACCCCTTTACCCAAAAACTGAAAACTGACCCTGAACCCTAAAAATGCCCCTTTACCCAAAAACTGAAAACTGACCCTGATCCCTAAAAATACCCCTTTACCCAAAAACTGAAAACTGACCCTGAACCCTAAAAATACCCCTTTACCCATGAACTGAAAACTGACCCTGAACCCTAAAAATACCCCTTTACCCATGAACTGAAAACTGACCCTGAACCCTAAAAATACCCCTTTACCCATGAACTGAAAACTGACCCTGAACCCTAAAAATACCCCTTTACCCATGAACTGAAAACTGACCCTGAACCCTAAAAATACCCCTTTACCCATGAACTGAAAACTGACCCTGAACCCTAAAAATACCCCTTTACCCATGAACTGAAAACTGACCCTGAACCCTAAAAATGCTCCTTTACCCAAAATGTATCAATATTATTTAATTACCAATTAATTATTAATTAACAATAACAATAAAGTAAATATATTAGAACATTAGCTGTAATTATTTTAATAATTAATATTATTTTTTCCAAAATTAATTACTTAAAAATAACACAAAATTATATATATTAAAAATGTACTCTAATTAATGTAATTAACTAATTACAATTAATTAATTAACAATTATTTACTAATACAAAATATGTTCAAAATTATATTAATTAATTAACTAATTAATATTAATTAATTATCAATTAATTATTAATTAAAAATATTAACAAACATATATTAATTAATTAATTATTATTAAATTACTTCCCACCCTATTCCCCTATAAACCCACAACCCGCTACAGAATTACATTACGCAATTATTATAAAAACAAAATTCATGTAATAAAATATTTTATAACATTAATACACACTATTCACACATATTATTACATAAAAATACACTATAAAATATTATATATTATTAAAAAATCGATATTTTTGCTATCTATATTTTATACAGTCGATATTACTTCACTTACCTGAAAAACGATATTTTTGTAGTCGATATTATGTCCAGTCGATATTTTGTCCAGTCTATATTTAAAACTCGATATTATGTCCAGTCGATATTTTGGAGTCGATATTTTGTCTCTATACCGTTGGGGAACATCCACTAGTGTGTAAGGTTGTCAGGGGGATTCGGCTGGTGAACCCCCCTCAGCCCAAGTATACTGAACTTTGGGACGTTTCTGTTATCTTGCGTTTTTTATCGGCTTGGCCGGCTAATGAGGGTCTGTCTAGGAAGCAGCTCTCAGCGAAACTTACGATTTTGCTATGTTTGATTTCCTGCAGAAGAGTATCGGACATTCGAGCACTGGATTTGTCAGGTAGAGTATTTACTCCCACTGGAGTTTCCTTTACAATTTCAAAGCGTACTAAGACACACTCAAAATGTATTTCCTATCCTGCATTTCCTCACCACAGTAAATTGTGTGTAGTAAAGTGTTTAAAAGTATATGAGGATTGTACTAGAGAGTTTAGGAACGATTTTGGTCAATTGTTGATTTCTCTACAGAGGCCTTTCCGCCCAGTCGCCAATGCTACTCTGGCCAGGTGGGTTTCCTGGTTGTTGAGTCTGGCGGGTATTGATTCCTCCAAATTTGGAGCTCATTCTATTAGAGGGGCTATGGCCTCAAAATCCTTTTGTGCCGGTTCTCGGCTTCAAGACATCATGACTGCGGCTGATTGGTCATCGGAATCTACTTTTAAAACGTTTTATCATAAACCTATTGTGGATGTGGCCTCGGTGGTGGTGGAGAAAGTTTAAACTAGCATAATCGGAGCCTCCGTGGACTGACATAGAATGAAAAATTGTCTAGCAGACGCGACAAAGAATATTTCATACTATTAAGGACACGGAGGCGAGGATTATCCCACCCGGGTTGACAGTGATGTACTTTGTATGAAGATTTGATGTATTTTACCCACCCGAATGATGTTTATGGCTTGTTGTATTCCTTACTGTTGGAATAGCCATTACGGCATGTATTTTCATTTCAGGTGATCAGCACAAGCAGACCTGAGAAGAGATTTCTGCGGGCTGAGCTGGGTTTCAGCTGAGGAGAAGTGTTCCACTTCGGACAAGAGGATGCGATAGTTGCCACGTTGGGTTGGACTGCGGAGAACATCGCAAAGAAAGAGGAAGGTTCCGGTTTTACAAGGATTGTTATGTGTTGGACTGGACAGTGATTGGTGCAGACTGGTGGAGGGGGTTGTCCTACCGGGTCATGCCAGTTTAAAGTTTATTGGCTGCTGTTTTTGTCAGTAAAGATAAGAGAAGCATAATCCTCGCCTCCGTGTCCTTAATAGCATTTAAATTTCTTTGTCGCGTCTGCTAGACAATTTTTCATTCCTTTGCACACTTGGCTCTACAAGGTTAGTGACAGCAAGCAGTGAAGGATAACCAACTTCCATGAGAAGGTAGAGGACTGCAACTTTAATACAGTGCGACAGGTAATCACAAATAATAAACTCAATTCCCTTTCACCCTATAATTTCACATAGATACTGGGCCTGGTTTAAAAATGGAAGTTATGTAATCAAACACAAAAAAAGCCGCTCAGCCATTATAATCGCCATTCTCTCACAATCTCTTCCTAAATAAAATGTATTAGATGGCTCACCAAAGTGTCTCGTATTGTGACAAATCGAAAGCTAGCTACCTTCGTTCCCGTCGATCGCTTACCTTAATATCCTTTCACTCTCCCTTCAGGGTGAACACCGAGTAGACGCTCAAATCTCCTTTCTTCAGATTCGGTCACTCCTCTGGAGCGCTGCAGGCGCCGAAGGTGTTTCATTGATGTACACGCAGTCCAGGGCTGGGACTCGGACCTGCCTCCGTCTCCGCAAGAAAGGGACGGATGGTAGGAAGGGTGAGCAAGCAAACAGAGAACGGAAGAAAGGTGGGAGAAGAGGTCATTCTCGAGAACGTCTGCTCTACAGATGCGGGGTAAGAACGGATGGAGCGCCCGCGCTCGAAATGAAAATGCGCCAATAAAAGCAATCGGTCCAGCAAAAAGAAACAAAACAAGTAGGGCGGGTTGTTCTCCCTGTCGCGGACCCTGCGTGTGCAATCGAATAAATCTGGCCCTTCCCGTGACTGACAGGAGTTGTTGCGCGTCAATGACAGAGTTATTACCCAGGTCTGCTCCCGCGGGCTAGTGACTGTGGAAAGTCAAGAGAACAGGGAATGTGTCCCCATTGCGTAGTGTCCCTTCTACTACATAGTGCAAGTGCTACCTCGGGAAAGGAGCTACGCGCCTGGTGGTTATTCCCCCTTCCCGCCCCTTATTTGCAAGCCACTGCGCAGACTCGAATAGTGAGTCATTGCCGTGGGCGTGTTATCCCCCATTCCCTGGGCTTCCACGGCAGTGTACGGGGAAGCTGCGCGCCTTTGTAGAGTTATTCCCCATCCACGCTCATCTATTTTCATTTAGTCCCAGGAGTCGAGTTCCAAAGCCAAGACGTGTTATTCCTCATTCTGGTTTATCTTAGGCCGTGAACGGGATATGCGAACGGCTCTTCTGTTTTGGAATGCTATTGAATTGCTCCTCATTTGTCAATGTTGAAAAGAGCAGTTGGTTGAGGCTTACTATTAAGGCACGGTAATTATTTTGACTAAAGATTCGCACAAACACATTGTTGTTCTCTAGTTAGCTTTAAACACAAATAGTCTAAGTGCTTGACTCAAGGCACCCTATGTTTGATAAACACAATATGGAGTCGCTTGCTGATCCATTTCTACACAAGTTCCCTTCTACACTGGTTCCATTCAACACATGTCTCTTTAGGGAAATTTACATAGCTGCCAAGGTTTCAGAATCGTATGAGTGACATTTTCATAATTTCAGTGTAATGTCAACGACTATGACTGATACTTTCTGACGATCCTAATCAAGCATTGAAGACTAGGGACACATAAATATGAGACATTACACCCATGTGAGTGTCTTTATCGTCTGAATCATACTGTGTGCTTCCAATGACCATTCATTAAAGGGTGTGGGCCATCTAGTAAATTATGTCACAATAAGTATCAACATCCAAGCAGACGTCATCAAAGAAAGAACATTTTGGAATGCTTACTGGTAGTGTCTGTTAATGGTGCAGGAGAGGCCTGATGCTTTCTCTTTGGAGGAAGTCCCTTTAAGAAAGACCAATCTCTCAGCCAGGCAGCAGCTTAACAGAAGAGATTAGGAGACATTAGTTAATGTTCTTGTGTTTATCTGCTTGCAGAGTCGGTCTTGTTAGTCAGTTGTATTCAGTTTATTAGGTCTCGTGCCTTGCGTTGCAGTGTGCAGCACTGATCGCGTAGTGAGAGACTTCATGTAGGGGCTTTTGAAATCTGCCCTCACACTTTCACATGCTCATGCGTGTGCTTTTTCTTTTGTCCCACACTATTGGCCTTTGCGTGCGTCTTTTTAACAAAGACAGCACGCAATTGGCCAAAGGCGGGCGCCTTGCTCCGCCCAGACACTGGCGCGATAATTGAAACAAGATGTCTCGCTGTGGCGTGCGCGCTCGCACCACTCGCTGGCTTGTTCTTATTTCGATCCATTTCACAGGGAAGCAACTAAATGAAACAAGCATTTGCAATGCAATAGGTCTCACATTAAGAAAGTATGAGCAATTGGTATTTTGAATGACACATTTTTTATTTATGTTTTGTTTTTGAAAATATAGAAATTAATAGATTTGTCATTTACAATGCCAATAGTTATAACTTTCGCAAATGTGACACCTATAGCATTTGTAATGTAATATGTGTTGTATTTACATGACTTACATGTATTGATATTACAAATACCAATGGCTGTTAATTTTTTTTAAATAATTAATACTTAAATAAAAGTTATTGTAATTTATAATGGCAATAGCTTAAACTTTTGTAAATAACTTTTGTGAAGATTTTGTTCAGTGTATTTTATTGTGACGAAAATCCAAGAACAGAAGTGAAATATTAACATCTTTTTGTTACATTTACAATAAAGCTTGAAACATTGAGAGAACATATTTGTACCAGGTGTTGTTGAATGGTTGCACAGATTGATGCTGTGGTGGCGCTGAGTGATCTGATGGCGAACGAGTGATGCTGTGGCGTTCAGTGATGCTGTGGTAGAGGATAGTGATGTTGTGGTGCCCCTGAGTGATGCTGTGGTGGTGCTGAGTGATGCTGTATGCTATGCTATGTTTTGTTTTGCTATCCTATGTTTTGTTTTATGTTATGCTCTGCTATGTTTTGCTATCATATGCTTTGATTTGTTATGGTATGCTATGCTGTGTTTTGTTATGCTATATTATGTTTTGTTATGCTATGCTATGTTTTGTTAGGCTATGCTATGTTTTGCTATGCTATGCTTTGTTGTGCTATGCTATGTGTTGTTGTGTTTTGTTATGCTATGTTTTGTTATGTTATGCTATGTTTTGTTATGCTATGCTATGTTTTGTTTTGCTATCCTATGCTTTGTTTTGTTATGCTATGCTATGTTTAGTTTTGCTATCCTATCCTATGCTTTGTTTTGTTATGCTATGCTATGTTTTGTTGTGTTTTGTTATGCTATGCTATGTTTTGTTGTGTTTTGCTATGCTATGCTTAGTTTTGCTATGCTATGTTTTGTTATGTTATGCTATGCTTTGTTATTCTATGTTTTGTTATGCTATGCTATGCTAAGCTTTGTTTTGTTATGCTATGCTATGTTGTGTTTTGTTATGCTATGCTATATTTGTTGTGTTTTGTTATGCTATGCTATGTTTCGCTATGCTATGTTTTGTTATGTATGCTATGTTTTGTTGTGTTTTGTTATGCTATGCTATGTTTTGTTGTGTTTTGTTATGCTATGCTATGCTTTGTTGTGTTTTGCTATGTGTTGTTATGCTATGCAATGTTTTGTTATGGTATGCTATGTTTTGTTCTGCTATGTTTTGTTGTGTTTTGTTATGCTATGCTATGTTTTGTGTTGCTATGCTTTGTTATGTTATGCTATGCTTTGTTTTGTTATGCTATGTTTTGTTATGCTATGCTATGTTTTGTTGTGTTTTGTTATGCTATGCTTTGTTGCGTTTTGCTTTGTTTTGTTATGCTATGTTTTGTTTTGCTATCCTATGCTTTGTTTTGTTATGCTGTTTTGCTATCCTATGCTTTTTTGTTATGCTATGCTATGCTGTGTTTTGTTATACTATGCTATGTTTTGTTATGAAATGCTGGCGAGGGTGTGTGAGGGTGATAGGGTGTGAGGGTGAGGGTGTGTGAAGGTGTGTGAGGGTGAGGGTGAGAGGGGTGAGGGTGTGTGAGGCTGTGGGGGTGAGGGTGTGAGGATGAGGGGGTGTGAGGGTGAGGGGGTGTGAGGGTTTGTGAGGGTGAGGGTGCGTGAGAGTGAGGGTGTGTGAGGGTGAGGGTGTGTGAGGGTGAGAGGGTTGTGAAGGTGTGAGGGTGAGAGTGAGTGAGAGTGTGAGGAGGAGTAAGGGTGAGGGGTGTGAGGGTGAGGGGGAGTGAGGGTGTGTTAGGGTGAGGGTGTGGGGGTGTGAGGGGGTGTGAGGGGGAGGTTGTGGGGTTTTGAGGGTGTGGGGTTGTGAGGGGGAGGTTGTGGGGTTGTGAGGGGGTTACAGGGGTGAGGATGACGAGGGTGAGGGTGACAGGAGTGAGGGGGTGTAAGGGTGAATGTGTGTGAGGGTGTGAGGGTGAGGGTTTGTGAGGGTGAGAGTGTGTGTTACAGGGTGTGTGAGGGAGGGCGTGTGAGGGTGAGGGGGTCTGAGGGTGAGGGTGTGTGAGGGTGAGTGAGGGTGAGGGTGTGTGAGGATGAGGGTGTGTGAGGGTGAGGGGGTGTGAGGGTGAGGGGTGTGAGGGTAAGGGTGTGTGAGGGTAAGGGTGTGTGAGGGTGAGAGGGTGTGTGAGGGTGAGTGAGGGTGAAGGGGTGTGAGGGTGAGGGTGTGTGAGGGTGAGGGGGTGTGAGGGTAAGCAGTGTGAGAGTGAGGGTGTGAGGGGGTGTGATGGTGAGGGGGTTTGAGATGGTGAGGGTGGGGGGATGTGAGGGTGAGGGGATGTGAGGGTAAGGTTGTGTGAGGGTGTGTGAGGGTGGGGGTGTGTGAGGGTGAGGGTATGTGAGAGTGGGAGGGTGAGGGTGTGAGGGTGGGTGAGGGTGTGAGGGTGAGTGAGGGTGTTTGAGGATGAGAGGGTGTGTGAGGGTCTGAAGTAAATGGTGGCTGGGCAGACATCATAAGACAGAGAGATACACAAATGTTAAGATAACAGTGCTCGAAGGGGTTGTGAGAAGGTGGAAATGGGATTAAAGGAGAAAGGATGAAAAGTTAAGTGGGAAAGAGGCCAGAAAGAAGACACAAAGGAGTGGAGTGTGTGGCGGAAACAGGGAAAAGCAGAAAAGAATGAAGATGGATCCGGGAGGCTGCAAGTAGGGTCACATGCGGGAGAAGGAAGACTCGTTAGGAGGGTGTGATGAGGGTGATGCTAGAGAGAACAAACAAGAGGACATGAGTGTGCCAAAAAAAGAGCGTAAATTAGACATGATGGTAGAGTGAGGGTGGTAGAGTGAGGGCATGAGGGTGGTAGAGTGAGGGCGGTAGAGTGGTAGAGTGAGGGTGTGAGGGCGGTAGAGTGGTAGAGAGAGGGCGGTAGCGTGAGGAAGGAGATTTTCTGGCAATCAGACTGGCATATAAGGTTGCAATACATTATAGGACAAGCAGGGTGCATGGGAGGGGCAGAGTGAGGGCGGTAGAGTGGTGGAGTGAGGGCGGTAGAGTGAAGGCGGTAGAATGAGGGCGTGAGGGCGTAGAGTGGTAGAATGAGGGCGGTAGAGTGAGGGCGGTAGAGTGGTAGAGTGAGGGCATGAGGGCGGTAGAGTGAGGGCGGTAGGGCGGTAGAGTGGTAGAGTGAGGGCGGTAGAGTGGTAATGTGAGGGCGGTAGAGTGAGGGTGGTAGAGTGAGGGCGGTATAGTGAGGGCAGTAGAGTGGTAGAGTGAGGGCGGTAGAGTGAGGGCAGTAGAGTGATAGAGTGAGGGCAGTAGAGTGAGGGCAGTAGAGTGGTAGAGTGAGGGCGGTAGAGTGAGGGCAGTAGAGTGATAGAGTGAGGGCGGTAGAGTGGTAGAATGAAGGCGGTAGAGTGAGGGCGGTAGAGTGGTAGAGTGAGGGCGGTAGAGTGGTAGAGTGAGGGCGGTAGAGTGAGGAAGGAGATTTTCTGGCAATCAGATTGGCATATAAGGTTGCAATACATTATAGGACAAGCGGGGTGCATGGGAGGGGCATAAGGGCACTGGAAAGGAACGCAGATTGGTAGGAGTAGAAAGAGAAAACACAATGTTTTCTGCAAGAACCAATATTTTCAGGACTTTCAAACAGAGAGGGAGGGAATGTGTGTTAATTTCTGTCTGTCTGTATGTGAACATCCCTGGTGAAATCCGACTGACATCTCACAATGCCCGACTGAAAGTATCTCTACCCAACTATTTATCCGAAAATACCTTTATTAGGGGGGCGATACACCCCCCAAAGTCCCCCCTAAAACTACGCCCCTGTCCTCAGAATATTAATTACTGGGACAGCACACAGGTCCTCATTACGAGTGACCTTGGAAATGGACTGTGGTGTCCCCATTCGGTGGAGTTGCTAATACCTCTTGGGTGTGTTGGAAGCGGATTCCGCGCTTGTACCTACCACGATTTTAGTTTGCTTATATGTGAAAATACCATGGTTTAAGTGTGCTTTTGTGTGACTTTCAATGCTTTACGTGTGACACTGCAAGTGAAACTTAATTACAATTAAAATTAAGTAGACAACTCCATGTATTAATATGTATATCAGAAAAGATCCCATTTTGCACAACATGAATCCCTAGAAGTAGGTGCCACCTACTTTTTGCTAAAATTTACTTACTTGAACTGGGCCAGTGCTGCTGACTGCCATTGAGCATTATACTGTCAATGAATTTCAAGTTACCTGTGTCTGTAGACAGAAGGAATGACCTATCATCTCGCACTGTCCTGAAGTTTAACTTGACAACTGTTCAACTTTTCCTGAACCTTTATCTTCTGGCTGGGGAAATGCTGCAATGATTAGCAATTTGTGTTAGTGTGATTAACGATTTGTGTTAGAGTGACTTGTGATGCGCACACATGCCAACATTTTAGAACAGGAAAGTGGGAGATTTTGGAAAATAAATAAGGGAATGCATTTTTCTCATAGATTTCTCTTGAAGTAGAGGCCATTTCAGGCTTGAGATAGCTAAAATAAAAGAATTGTTGGATTACAAATCAGGAGTTGCATGCCTAAATCAGGTCTATTGGCATGTATGGATGTGTGGCACTTGGCAGGGTTGTGCGCTGGACACCTACGCATTTTCCACTGTCTGCGAATATGCGATGACCAGATCCTCCATCTCCAGACCCAATAATGATGAGTTCTGGGCCCAGAGATAGAGGGCCTGTACTTGCTAGCAGGGGCTGCAGACTGCTGCTGTGCCCGGCCCAACCCTGCTCACACTCTGAAAAGTTGAACAAGAGGGCAGATAATCGTTCTTGAAACTAAACTAGTTATGCTCTCCTGTTGCTCCCACACATTGAAGCAGGTGGTAAATGTGTGCGAATTTGTTCCCATGATTGCCCTAGGTAAGGGAAAAAAACATGCAGAACTGGATCTGGTATTATCAGCTCTGCATGTAATTTCCATTCCAGTGGAAATAAATCATAACCCACAAATATAGGTGGAGGGATACCAGCCGGAATCAGAGATTCTATGTCAGGATTGTAGGCAAGGATTGTGCATAATCTTTCTTCAAATTATTAACTCAGCAGCAGTTCCCAAGTTGACTTCTCTAATAAACGATGAATTAAATCATACATACCAAACAACCCAATTCAGGTGGGTGACTCCTGATTTGTAAAGTCAAAAGTTACTTTAATTTAGCTTTCTCCCGCCTGACATGGTCCCCACTTCAACACAAGTCAATGGGGAAAATAAACTCCCCCCCCAATTATTTTTTTAAAATCTTCCTTCTTCTGCTTGCTAAATGTTCACATGTGTTAGATATACCAAGAATAGCAAAAAAGATCAAAAATGTAGACCACCAGTCATCAAAGTCTATTGTGCATAACCACCCGTGCAGTCTCCTCCTCTGACCTTCTTCTCCCAAGTTTAAGTGGTCTAGTTTTTTCCTTATGTATTAAATTTCTATTGATTTGACTATTTTTTCTTACGTTTTGATCTGTTTGCTATTGATTTGGCTATTCAATAAATGATGTCTTATTGGTTGCATGTTTATTGTGGTAAATCGCTCCTCGGCTAATTAACAGACTTCTGTCCCTCGAGGGAAGCTTCCCAGGTGGTGGTAACATGCAGTAGGCACCCTGTCATTGGGAAGCTTGAGGGCCCTAGTTAATGCATATATGGATGGAGAGTGCATGGGCCCTATGCGAGACTGGTGGTCTATGGCAGTGTTTCTATTAACTGGAAGGATTTTAGTAAAGTGAAATAAATATCCTCTGCCTGCCCCAAAAATAATTTCCATCTCCAATACATTGCATTTGTGGTCAGAACCTGGTTGTTTGTAACCAATACTTTAAAGGAACTCAAGATGATGGACTTATCCCTACAGAGTAAACCACATGTTTTTGTGCCAGATCCTGCTGTGATATGTGGTAGATGAGACCATATATGAGGCAAAATCAATTTTGCTAATTTGAAAAGGTCCAAGGTGGAAGTGAGTTACCAAATGTGTCAGACTCTAACTGAATGTTATGTATTCAAGGCCTGGTACCACCAATAAAAGGTGTGGTCAACTGTTAAGAATGTACTACACTCAAGGGTAACTGTTCCTAAAGGAGAATCCAGCCCATTGGGCCGCGGATAGGGTGAAGATCGGGGGAGAAAAAAAAGGTGGGGAGAAGGGGGCATAGAAATTTAGTTTGTCTCAGGATGGAAGTGTAGGTTTGGGGAATTTCCTTATTTGGAAGAGTTGCCCTCACACTCCCTTGAATGTGTCATACCTCGGTAGTGCCCAAAAAAGGCTTTTAGCCCTCGGTTCACCGGAATAAAAGCCTTATTGGGCACTACAGAGGTATTTTTAACTCTTTCACGTGCCCCACACACCCACAGTCATCACTACAGCGTTTTCTACAAAAAGATCTTCGCTAAAGAGCCCTCTCGCGTGGCCCGTGGGGAAATGCTGCGTCGACCCCATGAGGAGCAAAAACGCCCAATGATGAAGCATTACACCTTCAAAGGTGTGTGAGGGCAACTCTTCCAAATAAGGAAATTTCCCATAACTAAACTTCCATCCTGAGACAAACAAAATTTCTATCCCCTCTTTTCACCCCCCCCCCTCTTTTTTTCGCTCCCCCGATCTTCACCCTATCCGCAGACCCAATGGGACGGAATCTCCTTTTGGAACATTTACCCTCGAGTGTAGTACATACGAGTTCTAGGGCGCATGGGTACTGGACCTCTCTTTTCCACTCCCTGTCCCTAATTCTGCGGTTTATACAACTGTTAAGACTCTCATGGCTCAATGAAATAAGGGGAAGGTAAATTTAAACAAGGGAGGCTCGGAGATGCTTCGATGAGCAGCTAATGCTGTTACAGCCTGTTTTCCATGATTCCTAAAAAGGGAAGAATAATTCAGTGCTAAGAGACTCTTGTACCAAAGAGATCCCAGGATACCTTAATCTAGCAAAGCTCCCCAAAAATGTGATGCGAGCACCTGGAGGCAGTCGACAAGCTTTGAGGGCCCCCTACAAAGTGAAACAAATCAATTGCGTGACCCTTAATTGAGTGACGTCCCCTGGTCACAGCGTTATGCCCATAGATTGGGTTGTGCGAAGGGCGCGCAGGAGCTTTTTTTCAGTGTAACCGAATCCAGTCCCTGATGAAGGCTATTACTTAGCCGAAATGCATTGGACGCAAAAGCAATTATCCATAAGGCTGGATTACTCATTTTGAGGAAATAATTTTGGAAATGACGAAAATAAAGATGTTTGAAGAAATTTGAGTTAATTTGAAACTTTTTGTGGAACTTTACAACCCAATCTATGGGCATAACGCTGTGACCAGGGGACGTCACTCAATTAAGGATCACGCAATTGATTTGTTTTACTTGTACTCAGAAGGAGGGTACACCCTGGAGCACGCAACAACAGTAAACAAAGGGGATCTAAGAGTGCAAGCGTGACAAAATTAATTTCCCCCTACAAAGTGCACACATACTCAAATGTATACTCTCTTCTCAGAGCGTAGAGGACACCAGAGTAGATGACAACTACATTGTCCCAGATTCTATCCCCAAGGATGTGGCCGTCACGGGGGGGCGGGTGACAAACTATTGGGATTCCTCTGAGGAAGAGCCTGGGTACACTACACCCCAGAACCCAAGACCTCCTCCGTGAGGAGGGGCTGACGACATACTTCGGATTAGATTTGCCACCCCAGATCCTTGGAGGTTACCCTCATCCACAGTACGACACAAGATGTCCAACTTCTGGCAAAGTCATAAAAGCCTCTAGAAGGCGATTGAGCATTCCTGGAAAGTTTACCATGAAACCTTTGGTAGTGTTGGGCCCGCTATTAAATCCGCAACATGGTGATGAGGGCTACAGTCCCACGTTCGGCTATGTCTCCTGTCCTAGCTTCAGATTTGACCTAAAGACCAATTTGCCCAACGGGTTATAGTTCTTCAATTAGACGCTTGCAAAGTACAGCCCCATTTCAAACAGGCATGTGTGGTCCACTGTATTTGATCTTTAGTATCTGCGCAAACATTCCAAACAGGAAATCACACCTTTAAATCTAATGACTACGCACATGTAATATGCATGTATGTATTTATTGAACTTAACATTCTAACACTAATTGAATATCAATCTTTGTATATCTGAACATAATGCACTGACCTTTGGTGTTAAAAGGAAATCAAAGGATGTAACCCTACAGCCTCTAAAGTGCACCATGTTCAACTTAGAATTGTGGTCGCAAATCCCAATACCCAAATACCAATTGTCTAATTACGGTTTGCAGCAAAATCATAGCATAGAAGCAGGGAAACAGCGTAAACAACGAGAACGCGAGTGGCTGGTGTGTAAATTGTATTTTTTTGCTTAATTTGTTTTTTTTAGCTCAAAATACACCGTCACGTCAAAAATTGACCCAAGAATAATTTTCATGCTAAAATGTAGCGCTAAATAGAAGATTTATATTTTGCGTAAGTATACGATTTTTGCACACACGATTTAATAACAATATCGGCAATATAATTAAAAACATTTTGGGTAAACACATGACAACGTCGTCAGAACATAAGGAATGCATGTTTAAAAAATATGCTTTCAATAAATTTGACATTCAGTAACATTATCCTATATAATTAAGCGAGACACTGAAAATGTAAGAAAAATAAATATTTTTAATTTTAAAGTCTTTACCACGTTTTTTCATGACATTTGTTATGTGAGCTGCCTGTTTTGATAACCTCCACTCGTGCTTTGGCTCTTAGAACCAAGGCTGTCCGTCCCCCCTCCTCCCAGAAGTGCAGTGTCTCCTTCTACATACAATCATAGATGTACACATACATGTATACAGATACACATGCAGATATGCATGGACACCTCTCAGTCACTCCTCGCCCTTTCTTCCTGTGAAGATCAGAGAGGTGACCACGCGTAGACAGAAGAAACAGTGAGTGAGCTTTGCTACCGAGCATCTTTTTCCCGCCTTCTCGGAGTCTGTGCCAGGGAGCAGTGTCTCGAGCTCCGAGCTCCTGCAGTGAGTGACATGTGGAGCTAAGAGGGAAGAAAGTGCTTGCTTGCCGCCTGGCTTTCACTAACTACCGCTCCCTGCACGCTGGGGATGCTGTAGTTTAACGCTGCGCCTCGCCACCGAAGCCTCTCTCCCTGCAGGAGCCTCAGGGGGACATGTCTCGTCAACAGCCCGAGGAGGTGAGCATGGCAGGAAATGCGCACGGAGAGTTACACTCAAAATTAGCGTAAGGGACAGAAGTACGCGCCTAAAAGGATGAATAAAGCAAACTATGTGTGTTGCATTCATTTAAAAACTCACTAGGACCGCACCCGTCCTTCACACTCCAACCCGCGAGGATGGCACGTGACGATTAGAATGGGCAGTGGAGAATGAGGTTTTCACTTGACTGATAGCGATAGGTCTACAACTTGTGTTCAAGACATTCCTCCAGGTAGTTGTACACTGTGACAACAACTAAGATTTATCCAAGCCACTAAGGGCTTTATGGGACAGTCTCCCCTATTAACCCGAACACAATGTATGTGTCAGTCAGACAGGGCCACAGCTCACCAAATTAAATGTTTTCACAGAAACGCACACATCAGTGAGCCATATGGAGCATGCCTCGGGTAGGACGGCGCACAGTGCAAGTATACCAATGAGGTAGTAAAGTCCGTTTTAATGAGACAGGTGTGCACCACAGCTCAAAAGACTCCTGCTCAATATCTTACAGCGTACCAGAAACCTCACTACATGCCGAATAAACCAACAGCTCTTAATCCTCACAGTCCCACCAACCCCTTCCCTTAAAGCAAACAATTCAGCATCCTACTCCCTTCAGCTTCCCAAACTGAAGGTGACCAGTGATGGGTATAAGAGGTGGAAAAAGCCTTCACCCTTTTTACCTTTCCTTATAACACCCCAAGCTTCACCCTAAAATCTACCTCACCCAGGCCCTTCTTGGACAGTTTTTGTTTTGTGAAGCAATTCCGAATATCTCAGAAGGTCACATCCCCCAGACCCATTTTGTGTGAATATGTACCCGGGCACACCATAGGTCACGGGGGAATTTATTCAATTTCTGACACGACAAAGATGTAAGCCAACACTAACCAGACATAGGCCGCTACTGCAATAGTGCTTCCTGTGACTGGAATAAAGATGTATCTAGACATATGAAGAGCAGAGAACCTATGGGGAGGGGATTCCATATAATCTGAACAAACCAGGACCCACAGAAGCATACGCCATTGTGGGTAGTTACCATATGACCAAAGCAAAGAGGCACCCCAAACCTAACACAGCACACACCACTGGACAGAGGCTGCCTATTACCAGAACAATACTAGCTTCAGACCCAGGCATGGCATCAGTTCTGTGGGATAGGTGTTGCTGATGATAAGAACAATGATTTTGGGAGGCGCTATCACATGGCTCAATGGTGTAGGCGCTCTCTGACCTGAATAATGGGTTACCAAGACTCGCTGGAGGTCCCAGTGGAATATGAACCATCTCTAACTTGAATAGATAACTTGCCCCCAGCGGGACAAGTGCCCCATGATGCTAACAACATTTATCAATTTGCAAGCGAGAGCCCAATGGGATGGGAGACCTGCAACTCAAACAAGGTTTTTGTCTGCCAGTGGTGTCCAAATATGCCAGTGTTCTGTTTTTTGTGCCTTCTTCAAATTCTCCACTGCATACTTGTTTTACCTTTTCCTAGTGAAGTACATTTCATCATGCTAGTGTTTCATTGCCCGCAGAATGAGTCCTTGCTTTGCAATATCCCCCCCAAATCCACTATTTTCATGTGTGACGGGACTCGGGACGTTGATGCAACTTAGGAATTCGATCATTATGGGCTTATCTTAGCCCTCAACCCAGCTATGTCTATACCTCAGTGTCGCTATTTAACTTCTGCATTTTTTGACGTGCAGCGAACTAGAATTTCTGTGGATCTTATTACTTACCTTTAAGAAAACATCCAAACAAATTGATTTACGTCCTCAGGGCTCTGAGGCATGTTTGAATATTTTGGTGCTAGATGCAATTGTGGCGCATCTACTCTGTGAGAATTTTGAGCCTTTAAAAAGTCGTCAAATAACAAAACACATGCCAGCTGTTTCATCTTTGGATTCCAAATAGTTTGAATGTCGACAATAAAAGCCTTTAGAACTACAGTCTTCCAGTTTCTTCATATTTGGACTTCGATGTATGTACTACCAAGTTTTTGTTTTCTGAAGATGAAGCTTTGGACCTGTCGGATTGACAGTCCAAGATATTTTAATTGTGTGGTGCTCTGGAAATTCTATTACTCACAAAGCCTTGCAAACCTGTTTCTTTCATGACAAAGTCTTGGGATTCCTAAATGCAGGAGGAGCTTTAGAACTAACACCCATTGCCATTGCCACGTCCATTGCCGGGTCTGCCTGGGAGTGGTGTCTAAGGGCCGAAGGACAGGTACCCACTAGTCTTACACATGAAGTCATATTGCTAACTTATACTTGAGCATGTGGATGTCCTATATTAAAGACATATTTCTAGAATAGCTTACCCATGCAGTGGTGTAGCGTGGGTTGCCAGCGCCCCGGGCAAGGCAAGTATCCTTCCACTTATTTTTTAAAAATTTGGACCCCTAAGAATGCCTTCAAGAATTGTGCGCATGGGGCAACCGCCCCTGTGGCCACGCCCACACTACGCCACTCAACCCATGCGTCTTTATGCACATTGCACACAGGATTTATTCATGTGTAGTTCAACTGTTGAATTATTTAGGGACACATGCTTGTCTTGAATATCTTTGAAGGGCAACTTCTTATCAGTTGACAAGGGCCACTCCTTTCTGAGAAATGCCCCAATCAAGCACACATTCCACTATTGTTCTCTGAAGCCCTAAATGGCTGGGCATCGTGTTATGCAAAACCTTTAATTACAATGAAATGCAATTATAATCCTTTACAATATTTGGTGGTGCAATTACCCATACTGATAAAATGGAACACAGTGTCTGTACAGGGCAACTAGTGTATCTACTGAGCGGACAGAAGGTTGCCTGTGTAATCATCATGGGGGCAAGTAAGCCAGCAGCAACACCCACTAGGCATTATTTGAATCTCCACATAATCTATTTATCAATCCCTTTCCACACCTTTGTTTGAGGCTATACATCTTTTGTAGCACACAGTATCGGGACAGGAGGCAAGATGGCGCCTGCACGACAGGCGTGCGTGTGAGGAGCTCCGTTTGGGCGATCTGGCGAATTACCTTATCTGGGGACCCAGTGGCTGTCTCTGGGCGTTTTCCGGTGTATGGCTTGATTTGATGCACACGACGACGACTACAATGCTGTGGCAAAGTCTCTGGCAGTCAGCGTTGTGGTGATTCACGGTTTGGCGCCGCTGTGCTCACCCGCTGGTCCGGGAGAAGGAGGTGTGGTAGAGAGGAGGCGGCTAGACGCATTGCAACGCCGGCGTTCGGGAGACAGTCTCTCGCGAGAGAGACAGAGAAAACGCAGAGACGTGTGGAGGTCCAGGTGAATTCGGCGGAAGCGTGCAGCAGTAAACCCGGAGACCGGGAGCTTGTGAGGAGCGGTGTAGAGCGACGTTACCGGCGAGTCTGAGACCGGATTTGGATTAACTGAAGGGTGCAGTGAGCTGAGGTACGCTGAGGTGGAACGAAAAGGGCTGGTGGCTCCTTTTTTTTCTCCTCAAAATCACTACAAAGTTGCTAGAAAAGTTGCAAGATATTCTCGACAATATTGACACTGCTCTAAGGCTGGAATACTGTGATCTACTGGAAACTGGAAACTCTGTTACATTTCTCTCGTTCTACATTCTGGATACTATAGCCATAGACTTTGAGCTTTTTTTTTTTCTCTTGTCAACTGCTTAAATACTATTTCTGCTCTAAGCACTGTTCAGTAAATAATCAGCCAGCTTACTATGGGTCTAAAAATAGCTCGCGGTGGAAAAAACCAGACCCAGTGGGGAGAACCAGATTGGGACCCGGGCCGCTCTTGCGGCAAAGACAAAACAAGATGGCAGTAATAATGATTTGGATCCTCGCCAAACGGGTACCCCGAAAATTCCGCAAATGTTTAATACTAAATTAAAAAATCCAGTGGTAAAAACTTTGACCACTGGAGACGGGGGTAATAAAAACGCTGATGCTTTGGGGGCTGACACTGATCAAGATAAGACCTTGGTGGAAGCACTTGAGCAGCTAGTTGTTTCTCCAGCAGTTTCCCCTGTGCTTTCTTTATCACAAACTACTCTGGCTCAAGGCTTTATTGCTGATGCTGATGCCGACATTGATGTTGATGCTGATACTGATAATAGTGTTGAACTTACACAAACTCTGGGTATTCCTCTGAATCCCTCTAGGGCAGAAGGGATAGAAGGCGATCCAATTAGCAGTAAAGACAGCGAATTCTATTCATTGTCAGAACACTCTGGGGGCTCTGATTTGGAGGGTGACCTGGAGGATTAAGTGGAGACTTCGTCATTGGAAAATACCAGCAAGGAAGCTACATTTATCTCTATGGCAAACCAACAAGCGGGTAGTAATTGGGGAGAGGAAATCTCCAACGGGTGTATGACCGAAGTAGATCAAGAGGCTATATTGGACCAATGTGGCCAGGAGGGCCGAACAGGTTTTGCTGATCAAGCTAGTTATAGCTATAGCCCTGGGATCTCAAGCCAAGCCCCACTAGATATTATCTTGAAAGCCATCTCCGATCAATGCCTAGAGGCTAAAGCGGAACTTTTGAAAACGCATACTGCTTGCAAAAAACTCCAGAATACAGTGCGACGGCTGGCGAAATCATGTAATGACTTTACGGATAGAATGGCAGAGGCAGAAGGACGTATTGCTTCACTTGAAGATCAAGTTACACATAATAAAACCGACATTGATGGTATTAAGGCTCAGAAAGATGATGTCAATATAAAACTGGTTGATTTGGAGAATAGTTTACGCCGCAATAATTTGCGGATTTTGGGAGTGCCTGAAGGACGTGAGGGACAGGACATGCGACAGTTTGTGGTTGAACTTTTTGAAGAAGCTTTTCCGGAGGTTAAAGATTGGCATTGGTCTCAGGAGATCCAACGGGCACACCGTTTTTCCATTTCGAAAGCGAACATCACGGGGCACTCAAGGCCATCAATATCCTCGTGCCATTTTGATATCTTTAAACAATTTTCTGGCAAGACAAACAGTATATGATCTTGCAAGACCGGATAAAAAGCGCTCTGGGAAGGGTATAGAATTTTTTGTGCGCCCTGATTACTGCCACACCACCGTAGAATATCGCTGGCGATTGTGCCAGCTGATTGTTCCGTTTCAACAGAAGGGTTCTCAGGTTTTTCTTCTCCAACCATCTACGTTAAAAACTGTGTATAAAGGGCAGAATCGGTTTTTACAGCTGAGGTCCCAGCAAAGGAGTACTTGAATTCATTAGTGTGAGGGGATGTTATGAATTTTGTATATCTGTTTTTCTATATTGGTCTTTCCCCTCATGCTTTACTTTTTCATGTTAACGGATGTGTCCAAACTTGAGAGCTGTTCTCACACACATCAACGGGGCGATAGGCCCTTTTGCCTTAGTTTTGGGGCAGGGTCACATGGGGTGGGGGGTGGGTGTGGTGGGTTAGGTGGAGGGTCTGGGGGGTGTTATGGGGAGTAAAGGGGGAGAAGTTTGGTCAAAGCCATAGAATGTCAAGCCTAAATATATTGCTTTTCTTTAATTATTGGTGCAACTGTGTAATGAGTCAACTAAGAAGCGATGGCTAGTTATAATTTTCGTATGTGCTCATTCAATGTATGTGGTCTCAATAATATTCTTAAGCGCAAACGAGTGATGCATGAAATTCGTTTGATCCAACCGGATATTATATGTCTCCAGGAGACGCATATTCCATGGGCGAATAGGAAGGCTCTGAGGGATTTTGGGTATATAGTATTGGCGGCTTCACAACAATCTACCATGAACCGGGGGGTGGCTATATTGGGGCGACAGTCCATAGTTTTAACAGGAAAAACGAAAGTCGATAGTCTAGGACGTTGGGCAATTGCTGAGTTTATTATATGGAATGTTGTTGCTACGATATGCACGGTATATGGATCAAATATTGATGATACTGCAGTGATAGAGTTTTTGAATATGGAGCTGGCTCTTTGGGGTACACTGCTATTCCTACTTGGTGATTTTAATATTCATGGTGAGTTGAATACCTGGGATTCGAGATTTAGTGGCTACGTAGGTAGGAAGCCGAAGGTATTTAGAGAACTACGGCAATTACTGCTTCAACATTGGGTGTTTGATGGGTGGCCCTTGGCAAATCCGAGGGATCCAGGCTTTACTTTTTTTTATTCATCTCATAAGAAATTTGTGCGTTTAGACTACATTTTTTTACCTAGCCATTTGGCGGAAGGATCTCGAATGTCTGTAATGCCACGTATTACATCAGATCATGCTCCGATTGTTATAGACATGCCTTTGCTTAAAATCCAGCGCATGCAACGGTCTTTCTCATTTAATAAGAAACTCCTCTCAGATGAAACCTATGTGCGTCAAGTTCTAGACTGGGCCCAACAGTTTTTTGATCTTAATAGGGGCTCTGCCTCCTATGCAATGGTATGGGACTGTTTTAAGGTAGGACTACGTGGTGAAACATGTAGCTATGGCTGGAGTTTACAACGTAAACAAAAAAACATAACTGAGGAACTTTTACATGATCTAACAAATGCAGAGCGCAAATTGACACGTGATATTAGTCTGCATCAGGATAGTAGTGCCTCACAAGATAAAGTTGCAAGATGCAAGGCAAAGATTAATGGGGCGTGGAGTCAAGATATAGCACGTCAATATAAAATTCATCGTGCTGAGAGATATGAGTACGGTGAGACTGTGGGAAGATGTTTAGCTCAAAGAATGCGGGAGCGCCAGACTGCACAGCGTATAACTTCTATAGAAAATAGTCAAGGTATTCTAGTTGAGTCATCGAAGGGTATTCTCCAGGTATTTCACGATTATTACACAGACCTCTATACCAAAGAAGACCTTTCTTTTGATTTAATTGGTCAGTATGTTGATAAATTGGATTTAACTCAGCTAGACTCTATACATAAAGAAGAGTTAGAGTCACTAATTACAATGCAAGAGCTCGAGACTGCACTTAAAGAACTGGCTTTGGGGAAAGCTACTGGCCCCGATAAACTTCCTCTAGAGATATATCATGTGCTATTTCCCATTATTAAAGCTGATATGTTGGCGACATTTATTGATGCCCAAGTTGGACACCCCCCCATCACGGGATGATGCAAGTATAATTGTATTTAAAAAAAAGATAAGCCTTCGCATATTCCTGGGTCTTACCGACCTATTTCACTTATTAATGTAGATGCGAAACTATATTCTAAAATCCTTGAGAACCGGCTGATTCAAGTTGTACTGGCAATAGTCTCTGAACAACAGCATGGTTTCCTTCCAGGCCGTGGCACGATCAACCATATACATCGTGTTATTGCAGCTTTGGACTATGCTACTGTAACTCGTATGAACGTTGGTTTGGTGTTTATAGACGCCGAAAAAGCGTTCGATCGCGTTGCATGGGCATTTTTATGGGCAATTTTGGAAAAAATGGGATTTGGACCTCGATTTATATATGCTATACAAGTTATGTACAGACGTCCCAGGGCCAAGATCTGTTTGTGAGGCCAGGAATCAGCAGCTGTTAATATCACTCGGGGTACACGGCAGGGGTGCCCATGCTCACTGTTACTATTTGCCATGTACATCGAACCACTCTTAAAGATGATGGTGTCATCTCAACACATACAATCTATGGTGTTCCCCGGGGGCAGTATACGTGTATTAGCTTATGCTGATGACGTTGCTGTCATAACATCTGATCCAGAATCAGCATCAAGCGAAATAGAAAATTTGACTCGTGAATTTGGTAATGTGTCGGGGTATAAGCTTTATATTCAGAAAACGCAGCTCAACAGGACTCTGCCCTCTGCCCTAATGTCTGTCGGGTTACCCCGGAGGCCAAATACCTTGGCATTAAAATTAGGCTATCGCTTCAAGAGCTAGTTATGGTGAACTGGACAGATATATTACAATCTGTTAAAAACCAGCTGGAGAAACTCAAATGTTTACACCTGTCGCTGGTTGGGAGACGTAATGTCTTAAAAATGTCTATTTTGCCAAAAGTCTTATACTATTTTCGGTCGGTACCATTGGAGATACCTGTACTACAACGGAGGAAATTACAATCTATAGCGGATAGATTTTTATGGGGCTGGAAATTTGCGCGTAGGGCTTCCAAATTTATGACACTCCCAATTCTACGCGGTGGTTGGGGGGTTCCAAATTTTGCATTATATTATTTGGCTTGTCTTATGCAGAATATTAAATATTTTGTGATTGGGGGGACTCCACCTATATTTGAGAGCCCTGATATTTTTTCTCTTTTACTTGGCCCTGAATCACGACAAATGCTGCTCCGCTTTTTAGAAGCAAGGTATTATAAAAGAACTAGATTCAAATTAGTATTGTCTGCCTTTAAAGGATGGCGATCAATTCGGAAGCTCATTTCTTTAGGACGCATTAATTTTTATACTCCATGTAACTCTACAGAATTGTTTCCTCCACTATTTTGGGATCGTACGATGCGAACATGGGGGGGAAAAGGCATGGTATTTCTTGGCGCTATGGTTAAAGATGGTACAATTGCTTCATTTCAGGAGCTAAAAGATATATATACTGTCTCCCAACATGATTTTTTAAAGTATTTATAAGTACGCGACTTTATTCTTAAACATCCAAATGTTTTACTGCTATGTCCAAATGACTTTATTGAAATACTTAAAAAGCCATCGCGAATAGGGACTTTATATAACTATTTGTTGAATATACAGCAGGACGACATGGGGTCTCAGGAGTTTAAATGGTGTATCAGATTGGTACCGTAGTACCCTTTCAAGATTCAATCTATACGGCTGCTAAAATGATTTTGTCTGCCAATTTATACTCACAGCATTATAAAACTTTATTTAATCCTTATCATACACCATTTAAAATGCTGAAATGGGGTAATGCTTATAATGGGAAATGCTATAGGTGTCAATCTGACCAGGCAGATATTGTGCATATGTTTTTTGATTGCTTAGTGTTAAAACCCTTTTTTACATCTATTGAAATTTTTTTGGCACATATTACAAAATGTGATGTGGTTATCTCAAGAGAGTTGATTATCTTTGGTCTATCTAATGACACCGATCTTTTTCTAGGGTATCATGAAAATAGATATTTTTTATTTATGGCTATGGCCGTAGCTCGCTTATGTATTTCTTCAATGTGGCTGAAACCAGAAGCCCCTTTATATGAAATGTGGTGGGCAAAGTTCTATAATGTTTTTTATTTAGAATTTAATCTTTATCGTATCAAATCACTTAGGAAAATGCAAAGGGGGTGTAAAATTTAGCAGGCAATGATAGACCATTTAGGCCCGTTAGAATGACTTTTTGCTTGACTGTATATGATGGTACTGTTCCTTGTATTGTATTCCTGTATTGCTTTCGTTTTTATTTTTTATTTCTCTTGTTTTTGCGTGTATATCTGCACCATACGTTTGTATATATGATGTCCGGCTATGATTTAATGTTTTTTTATATTTGGCTTTGAACTGAACCAATAAAAAAATGGAAAAAAATGTAGCACACAGTATCAGTGAGATGTGAGCTTTCAGTCATTCACTGACTGATCATAAAAAGTAATATAGGGCATTAATCAGAGTCTGGATGGGGTATAGATGACATATTTCTATATATTCAGTTTTACCAAAAGTTGTTTTTTTATAACTGGTCTAATATTTTCTGTTTGACACAGGTTGTCTTCTGCGATCCTTCTCCCTATTTCTCTGCAGAGGAGTGGAAACTTTTACATGAATGGCAGAAGGAGCTTTACAGGAATGTGATGAAAGAAATTCACCAGGCTTTGCTCTCTCTGGGTAAAATGCACTGTCTTTTCACCTTATGTTTTGCGATCTAGAAGATGTCCTCTATTTGGTTTATCTCACAGAAATGTAATATCACATTAGGCTTATTTGAATTCATATAAACTCTTTAAGTGATTGTGAATCAGGACACCCACCAAATGGGTCACAAGCCATGTGTAATATATAAAGAAGGCGCAGAACACAAAGGATTGCATCTTCCTCTGCTTATAACAGCGGAAGAGATTTGATGGTATTGAACGGCACAGAAGGCAAGATGGACAAAGAGCAGTAGAGGCTGTGTGTTAGTGGCACAAGGGACCAGATGTACGGATTACGCAACATTTTAATGAAAGTAATATTGTTTATGATTAATGAACTACTGAGTAAATGGATTAAGGAATTTCGACCTCCTGCTCTGATTAGTGGATTTAGTAGAAATTCCAATTTAGAACGATTCTTCACCAGTGGAGAATCTGTCAACAGAATTACCCCAGCCATATCGTACCCATAAGGAAAATTTTGGCTGCAGATTCTCCAACAGCAGAGAATCCTCCAGATGAGTACCTACTACTTCCTCCACAAAGCGCCATATTTATCTTTGTCGTTCAAAGTCAGGCCCTAAACCACAAGTTGAGGTAGCGAGTCAGATAATCCAATAGTAGGCAAAGACGAGGCAAACAGTTTCAATATACTGAGCGAAAGCCATGGATGAGACTGCTCAAATAGTCAATCTCTTACATTGATGAGGAATATTTTAACTCCAAATTGAATCATGGAAATGTACCTATGGGAAGTCTTCCCCAGCAGCTGCCCATTATAATATGAATATCAAGACAACAGTGTATATCAGGATGAATTAGGATGTTGCATAGGCTTGTAGTTCAGAAATACATTTTGTTCACAGTCCTCTGCCTAATCTGCAATTGCAAAAATAGTTAGGCTCTAGCATATGTTCAAACGCAGTACATTTAGACTTCTGAGATCAACCAATCTTGAAATCCTTGCTGTCCAAGGACTTGCCTTCACTGGAAAGGGAACTTGTGATTTTCTCTGATATGCCCAAAAGTATGGTAATCGGCCCCTTGTGGTTTGGATCACCCGCAAAGAAACCGTGGATCACTGGAAGACAAGATAATTTGACAAGTACAGACACTCTACTTCTAGAAAGCCAGACCATGAAAAAAGTGAGATCTCGTTCTCCTAGAATTTGGAACTCACTTCCCCCAAGCAGAGTGATCGCCTGCTTTGAAACTTTAAAAACATACTGAAAAAACCTATTTTTCATCACCATTTTCAAGAATAACTACACGATTGGAACTTCGCACAACTCGTTTTCCCATCTTCTGATGGTGCCAAACACTCATTCCCTGTTGAACCCTTTTTAGTTTAAATCCTAAAATCAGAAGATTAAAATGCTGTATCTGTAAATTATTAACCACAGACTGCAACCACTGGAAGACTAAAAAGTACATATTGCTAACTGTTTTCCTACTTTTTTTACCACACCCTTTTCCCGGCCCATTTACTTCACTTAATCTAGTATTATACTATTGCATTTATTATTCTTGAACTTTTGTTTGAAACTATTCTCATGTAAAGAGCTGTGACACCCTTGGGTCTTGTTCATGTTAAACAAAAACCATAAATACATAAACTTTAAAGAGCCAATCTGCTATGCTGTGACCCAGAAACATGTTTAACTTGAGCTGCACCCTTTTTGATCTGAAGTGAGACCTTGAGGCTGTGTTTTCACAAGTCACCATATTTATATATTATGAGAAAATAGTGAAAGCTGCACCATGGTAAAATTCACAGATTGCCTTCAGTAGCTTACAGCATTAACTCCAAAATTGTACAGGAGATGTGCTTCCTTTGTCGAACTGTTGGCCCTGGCCTCTGCCATAAAATAACGTCCAGAATTTAAAATGGCACAATTATCCAAATTGTATTTTAAATTACAAAGGCTGCACAGTCACTTTAGTAATTTCTTTGACACGGGGACGTTGCTGCTGACTGTATCATTGAGCAAAAACCAGAAACATGTCAGTAAAACTGTTTACAGCTTCTGCACAAATGTGGGCCACAGTACTTTTTTGCAATTAAAACTCAATTTTATATACACATGTCCCTTTCTTATACTGACAGCTTCTGTATCTCGATGCACAAAAATCAATGTAAAGGTGGACTTGGGTCTAACCAATTATCTTTTAAATATTGTTAAACTTCTTTCCCGAATGAAAGCTTTCTTACAATTTATAACTGTTACTTTTTAATTGAGCTTTGGTTTTGTTTATAAATGTCTTAAATGCTTTAGTCATTTGGCACAGAGGGTTGTAAGACCTAATATCAGTCACAACAATATTGATTTTCACAAAATTATAATTATCCTATACTTAAAAAGGAAAAACACACATATTGACAACAAAAATATTGCCTTAAATAATATCTAAAAGACTCTAACAAATTAAAGAAATACAAATATCACAGTTGCCTAATACATCTAGAACGCTACTCAAATTTTGAAAACAACAATGAGTACCACAATATTCTTAATAATATATAAAAAAAATTATTCCATTTAAATTCCATTAAACTGTTTCAAAAATACCCAAAACTATTAAATAATACAGTAAATATTGTAATTAATGTATTATAAAAACACAAACATTTATAAATAGATAAGTTATATATCAAACTGATATTAAACAAAACAAAAAAAATTAAACCAACGTTTAAAAAATGAAAAATTAAAGGCAATGCAACTACAAAAAATACTTATGTATTAAACATAATATTTACTTAAACAAGCTTAAATAAATATGACTTCAAAAAAAAATAAATAAAAAAAAAAAAAAAAAAAAATATATATATATATATATATATATATATATATATATATATATATATATATATATATATATATATATATATATATATATAAATAATGCCCCTGCACTCAAAACAACAAGTAAATAATTAATAAAGGCAATAATTGTCCATGATTAGACACAAAGAATTAAAGTAATGTCTTCCCAAAGCAGAGAACAGTGGTCGTTTTTTTGATTGTAGAAAACGATTTCTTTTAGTCTTTTATTCCATAGAAAATGTCTTTAAAAACACAGCACAAATTGGACAAGACTGCCGACGCGTTTCGTCCCTCATGGGACTTCTTCATGGCTTGAGAAGTAAGAAATATATGCCATATATCCCTTAAAATATGGATCTTGGGATCTTCTTATAAGCAGTCGAAGTGATACCAAAACAACCATTTTGGGTGCTTGGCTCTTTCTTGACGCTACAGAAGGACAACCTATACATTTGTTTTATCATCACTTAGACTGCTTATAACAAGATCCATATTTTTTAAGGGATATACAACATATATTTCTTACTTGTCAAGCCCTGAAGAAGTCCCATGAGGGACGAAACGCGTCGGCAGTCTTGTCCAGTGTTTGCTGTGTTTTTAAATACATTTTTTATGGATTAAAAAGGATAAAAGAAATCGTGTTCTACAGTAAAAAAAAAAACGACCACTGTTCTCTCGTTTGGGAAGAAATTACTTTAATTCTTTGTGTCTAATCATGGACAATAATTATTTACTTGTTGTTTTGAGTGCAGGGCAATTTGTGCTTAATCTGTTTTGGATGGTAGTAACCATCCTTTTGGGACGCATGAGGGTCAAGTCCCAGGTCCTTTGCACCTATTTCTGATGATAACACTACAATTACGATGTGTCATAACAACTGGTGCTGGTTTTTGCTGCTCTGACCTTCTTTTGTTATATATATATATGAAATGTAGGTAGAAAACATTCTTTAGAGACAAGTTTGGGTCATTAAAGGGTCTGAGTACTTTACTTGACCAAATGACACAAACATATCTTGATAACCCAAGAAGTGAAAAGAGATGAAGAAATAGTATATAGAAAAATATGTTTTTTACAGGAAATTGTTTAATAGAATAGTAATTTCAAAGTTGATATTTGATTAAACTGTTTATATAACAAATTGTCTTTGCTCCAGACTCCAAATTTGTATATTTAACATTGGGGATGGTAGGAGAGGTTTTCCTCTTTAAAAAGAGTACACTCTGGTAATGCACTCTATGGCCCAGTTAAAGGCTTAATCTAAAACGCGTAGGCTGTTGTCTTACGGAACTGAACGATACACTTTACTTGACATAGCCCATGAAAATAAATAAACAGGATTTGGATTACCTCTGAGTTGTGCCGCTTGCTTTCTGGACCAGGATATATTGCCGTTGGAGAAAGAGCTGGTTTGTTTATATAAACACCATTTAGCATCCACCAAATATGACATAAAAACTCAAACATCGAAGTTAAAACAAAATAACAAATTCTTCTCCGATTATAATACTACTATAAAAAGTACACAAACACATCCATTCATTTGCATCAAAAACACCAAGACTTTAAGAAAGCGTCACTCTGCCAGATTCTACACACAGAAACAGAAGAATCCAACTCCAAAAAAGAAAGCCAACTCTAACAAGTAAGTAGCATAACCTAAATTAATTATAAATAAAAAAGCAACCTAAAAAATGTCAAACCTAAACATAAAATGTTATATAATACTTTTTATTTCCCTAATATAGAAAACAGAAGCAGACCAAATCTTAAAAACTACAAAAACGAAAATAAAAGAATCACCTTTGTAAACTACAAAAACACACTTTCATCAGTAAGTAAATATAGCTTTGCGAACAAAAAATTCTAACCCCTGTATAGTTTAAAAAAAACTAGCCTAAAATAAACCCTAGAAATAAACAAAACTATGGGCCTGATTATGATGGCGGTGGTGGTCCCGACGGCATTGACCGTGGAGGTCCGCCTGCCACATTACAATGGCAGGCGGATGGTTGGGGATTGGAGAGACCGACTGCCAAGCATTCGACTGGCTTAAGGAGCGCTTCAGTGCATCGGAGGGACTTGAATCCCTACAACTGTGGTGGTGCCTGCTCAGGCACCGCTGTAGGGATTACAATGTCCCTTGCCACCAGCCGCTTCATGGCAATTAACTCGCCATGAACAGGCAGGCGGAAAGGGACTTTAGGGGCCACTAGCGGGCCCCTTTCCCCCCCTTGCTCTCAGCCTTGGGTTCTGGCGGGCACCTATGATGCCCCCTACATATTTCTGGATCATATGGCAGGCACCGCATGGTGCCTTCCACATAGTGATGGGATATGCAAAATATGTATGTTCTGTACTATAGTGTGTGCTCTCATCCCGCAGCACACTCCACAATACAAAACATACACATTGCGACCGCCTTGAAGGCAGTTGCATCGTAATTCCTATGGCGGGACCTCCGACAGCTAATTGGGTGGTCCCATTCCCAACAGGATCGTCCGACCACCATCATAATCGTCCCTATGTTTTAGACATTTAATTCTAACACACCCTCTTTTTAAAATAGGGAAAAATCAAACACATGTCCTGTAACTTGAAATAACAAACTAAGACCCCCACAAACCTTTCTTCAAAATAAAACAATAACAAATCTGTTAAGTAGAAAACTTAAATAAATGAAGTAAATGTTTAAATATTAGTGATAATTAAAAGTGTTGTTACTACAAACATTAAATAATATCTAACTCTAACATTCAAACATATAATGGTATAAAGTGTCACTTACATCACATCCCAGGCAGAAAAATGATTGTAGTCTCACATGGGTTAAACTTACAATCAAGAGAGCAAAATCACAGAAAATTTACAGTGGAAATGCACACAGTATTCAAATCCAGGATATGGGAGGGCCTTGACTACAAACAATGTAGTACTGAACATTAGAGAACATAATCATGCACCAAATGTAAGAGAAATGGATGTTAGAAATGGTTTACAAGACCCTGGGAAAGCAAGCACTAGTTCCCCAGAACCCACTGGAACTACTTGAAAAAAATGTCATACCAGAAATTCCTGCCTTTACTACAGGTCCACGCCGGGTATCCCAAATTGACTTATAGCACGAACCGGAATATCTACAACTAAAACCCCTGCTGATCCTAAAAAATCCAAGACATACATTTTCTTTATAACTTACAATGCACAGTGTGGAACCCTTCCCTGTACATGACAGCACTAATATTGACAGAAAAATGATCATTTATGCAACAGAAAACAACTCTGCTAAGATTGACACAAAGGGGCCTATTCCGATGACGGACGGACCTAAGTCCGTCCGACATCGGGCAGGAGCTGTAACCGACCGACCTGCTGTCGTCGGTTACAGCCCTGGTAGTACAGTACCATATGCCCCTGAGCACACAATTATTAATAATCAGTAAATCAAGTTATCTTCGTGCTTCCTATCAATCAGCAAACCACAAATAATATAGAGAATGTCCTTAGATTGTCCTTCAGAGTTTAGTTCCAAATGTTCCAAGTTAGAATCCAGTAAATATTTCTTCAGTACATCAATTCAAATGGTGAAGGTCAAGTTGCCAACACGTGTTTCGTTGTGTGTACATTTCACACATATATTTCCTCAGGGCTTGAAGCTATATATTTGTAATCCTCTCTAAGACTTCTGTTCTCCAATCCAGCAAATTCCGACCAATGTCCACTCCAATAATGTAGATCTCTGTATGCTGGGGCACTATGTATCTCTAAAGTTCCGCCCGGTCCCCAGACAAATCCGCACCAATCAGTATTATCAGTTATGTAAATCACGTCTATGTAATCAAGGACCGAGGGTCGTCAAAGTTCAGGTCTGGAACATCATCAAAGTCCCGACCCGTAGTCCAGCGGCAAGTGTCCTCGCTGTACTCCGGCGTTTGCAAACGCCGGAGTACAGCGAGGACACTTGCCGCTGGACTACGGGTCGGGACTTTGATGATGTTCCAGACCTGAACTTTGACGACCCTCGGTCCTTGATTACATAGACGTGATTTACATAACTGATAATACTGATTGGTGCGGATTTGTCTGGAGACCGGGCGGAACTTTAGAGATACATAGTGCCCCAGCATACAGAGATCTACATTATTGGAGTGGACATTGGTCGGAATTTGCTGGATTGGAGAACAGAAGTCTTAGAGAGGATTACAAATATATAGCTTCAAGCCCTGAGGAAGTCTATGTGTGAAATGTACACACGACGAAACACGTGTTGGCAACTTGAACTTCACCATTTGAATTGATGTACTGAAGAAATATTTACTGGATTCTAACTTGGAACATTTGGAATTAAACTCTGAAGGACAATCTAAGGACATTCTCTATATTATTTGTGGTTTGCTGATTGATAGGAAGCACGAAGATAACTTGATTTACTGATTATTAATAATTGTGTGCTCAGGGGCATATGGTACTGTTCTATTTCTGTTTGTTACGGAAAGACAGGGGTGTTGGATACACGCCCTTCCCCTAGATGCACCAAATCTAACTAAGAATATAGGTAACACATTTTCCCTGATATTAAGAGGAGCGCCCTGAGTTTGTTTGTATCCCAACATTGAAGCCCTGGTAGTACGATGCGACCGAACAGGGTTCGGTCGCATTCGTATACCTTACAATGCAAGCATGCTTTCCGACCGGAAAGCATGCCTTCATTGCTGAAAGCAGAGGTGCAGTTCATCCCTGCACCCTGTGGCAGGCACCCCAAGGTGCCTGCCACCGAGTGCAGGGATCATCGGAGGGGCACCATAGGTGCCCCCAGGCCCCAATCCAGCGGCCTCACACCCAAGGGGGCCCTGCTGGGGGACCCCAGAGACAGCTTCCGACTGCCCTTTCGTACCGGACAGACCAGCACGAAAAGGCAGTGAAAAGCTGCCATCGTACTCCCTCGGTCGCACAGAGGCGACCGGGGGAGTACTGGAGGATTTCCGGACTGTGGACAGGCTCTCCGAGCCTGTCGTCCGTAATCCTGAAATCCAAGTCAGATTCCTTCCCAACCGAGCCCATCGGAATGGCTCGGTCGGGAAGGAATCCGACCGGGACTGATCGATTCGGTCGGAAGGGCTCCGAACATGGTTCGGAGCCTTTCCGGCCGAAATCGGAATCGGCCCCAAAGTAGGATGTGGATGCTCAAATCTTGCCCTCCACATTCACACAAATGTATTCTGTACACAATGACTACTACACACAAACATAATTTTAGTGTATCCCCTTTACCTAACAAAGTGCTACAAACTACGAACAACTAACGCAAATAAAAGCCAAACCTAACAATTACGGTCTCTAAAAAATTAGCATTGAAAAAACAATGATTAGTTCCATATTAAAAACATACTCCCATATAGCTAAACAAGGCTGTTACTAACACTACAACAATAGTATTTGGAGACACCACCAAAAATCTACGTGTGGAATATGTAGCCAATGCCAAATACACCTACGTAATAAAAAAAAAGAATTTCCATTTCATAGGTCCCAGTTCCAGAAGTAGCAAACCACTACAACCTCCTCATGGGATATCCCTACTACAAACCACACAGATACAAACTTACTCCCCTAATGGACTATTCTAAAGATACTTCGGTTGGCAGTCTGCACTATTCTGTTCACAGACACCAACCCAAGGGGCCTATTATGATGGAGGATTTTCCGCATCCTCCGGGCCGGAGGAAGCCACCGCGGGCCCGGAGGATGCAGAAAATCCTCTGCGGACCCACCAAAGACCCACCACCACATTAGGATGGCTGGTGGGTCCTGGTTTCCGTCCGCAGCTTTTCCTCTGCGGTTGGCTTACAACCACCGCGGAAAAGCTCTAATATGGTGACGGTGTCTCTCAGACACCGTCAGCCAGATTAGGATGGGCTGTGAAACATGCTTTTCCGCGGCGGCTTTTCCGCCGTGGAAAAGCATGTGTAACTTCAGTGCGGGGGCCCGTTGTGGGCCCCCTGGGTGAAGGAGGGGGTGGGGGGTGCACATGGGGGGTACCTATGGTACCCCCCTGAATTTGTATGCAGAAATCGGCAGTCACCGTATGGTGCCTGCCGCTTTCTGCATACAAATGCAATGTATGCATTTTTACCATTGCAGCGGATGCAGCTTGAAGCCGCACCCGCCGCAATGGTAAAAATAGAGGATGTGACCGCCAGGGTGGCGGTCACATCCTAATTGCACAGGAGGGAACTCCGCATGCCATGCGGAGGTTCCCTCCTACTCTATGGTGGCGGACGGACTCAGGTCCGTCCGCCATCATAATCGGCCCCCAAGTACCACATTTCATGGTGGAACGTATATATGATCGCACCATGGCTCAAGAAGTCAAAATAAAACAACGAAATGAAATAGTGGCGCAATGCCCTCCAGAGCTCACTAGGCTGAATCCATCCTATCCTCTATCAATATTCCTAAAAATATTTTTAAAAAAAGAACAAAGCTACCAACAACTAAGGGGCCGATTACGATGTTGGGTGGAAAGCCTCCTCCCGATAGTCGGAATTTCCTCGACCCCGTCAGAACCCTTCTGACCGATTTGGTCGGTTTACATTCTGACCGACCGATTATGATGTTCGCACTCGGAACGTAAATGTGTGGTAATTCTGAATCAGTTCCAACTAACTCTTGGAGTCTCCTCGTCACCCTATGGACAGCGCTTCCGTACTCAGGATTATGATGTCAGTTTTCAATAGCCTTTCCAACTCAGCCTGTCTGACACGGAAAGGGTGTCTGAAAGTGACTTTGGGGGGCCCTTGCAAGGCCCCCTTCATCCTACAGCCTCCGATTGGGGGCGAGGGGGTGCCTAAGGGACCCCCGTAAAACCCTGCACTGTCTGGCAGGCACAATGGGGTGCCCGTGACAGGGTGCAGTGTTTTCCGCAAACACCCCATTTCTCCATAGGAGCATGTGTTGCGGCCGGTTGTCGGGCAGAACACGAGCTTCCATAAGGAACAATGGGACTTCGACCAAATAGTGTTCGGTTACATTGTAATCCATCAATCGGAACCGCTGATCGGGAGTTGGTCAGTCGGTCCCAATTCCGAGTCGGTGTCTGGCCAAAATTTTGCACCTGACATTGTAATCGGCCCCTTAAAATAGAACAGTCTATTCCCCAACTGAAACCTAAAGTATGCAAACTACCCAAAGAAATGTGTCAAATAATACAGTGCAAAGTACAAACATTTGCTAACAATCAAGGCCTACCAATCTTAGAATCAATAGCAAGAACATTACTCTAAAAATAAATCCCAATATTCCAACTAAACCTAAAATAAAACTATAGCTAACAAAAAACGTACCATACTAATTTATTTTTAATTATTTGTTCAATATTTTAGTCAAAAATACATATTTTAATAAAACAGAATAGTTATACTGAAAAGTAAACATAAAATAAATAGTAATGGATACAATGATATATTTTAAAAGAAAAACATAAAACCTTAAAAAAATTTAACACAGTTGACCAAATAGCTATATATATATATAAATGGTAAACAGACATAATATCGATTCCAAAATATCGTTTGGACAAAATATCGAGTAAAAAATATAGACTAGCCAAAATATCTACCAGACATAATATAGACTACAAAAATATCGAGTAATATCGAGATTAATAGCCAAAATATCGAATCAAAAATATAGACTAGACATAATATCGACTAGATAGCATATAGACAAAAAAAAACGAAAATAAGGTAGTTTTTAATATTTTTTAATAATTGTGTAATATAAATCTGTAGCGGGTTGTGGGTTTATAGGGGAAAAGAGTGGGAAGTAATTTAATTATAATTAATTAATTATGTAAATTAATAATAATTGTTAATTAATTATTAATTGGTAAATAATTAAAATATAATTGGTAAATATTAATAATTTATTAATAATTAATTATTAGTAAATTATTTTCTGTAGCGGGTTGTGGGTTTATAGGGGAATAGGGTGGGAAGTAATTTTATTATAATTAATTAATCATGTAAATTAATAATAATTGTTAAGTAATTATTAATTGGTAATTAATTAAAATATAATTGGTAATTAATTATAAATATTTAATTGATAAATAATTAATAATTAGTAAATTATTTTCTGTAGTGGGTTGTGAGTTTATAGGGGGATAGGGTGGGAAGTAATTTAATAATAATTAATTAATTATGTAAATTAATTAAAATTGTTAATTAATTAATAGTCATTTTAACCCCTACGCTATCCAACGCTTTCTCTACTGTTGCACCCACTGGAGTGGGAATAGTAATTTTTACCCCTACGCTATCCATCGCTTTCCCTACTGTTGCACCCACAGGAGTGGGAATAGTAATTTTTACCTCTACGCTATCCAGCGCTTTCCCTACTGTTGCACCCACTGGAGTGGGAATAGTAATTTTTACCCCTACGCTATCCAATGTTTTCCCTACTGTTGCACCCACTGGAGTGGGAATAGTAATTTTTACCCCTACGCTATCCAGCGTTTTTCTACTGTTGAATTCACTATAGTTGTTACAATAAATTTGAACCATTTTGCTATGCTACGGTAAAAATATTATATATGTTTAGTTAATAATATGTATTTATATATATATATATATATATATATATATTATTTTTGTTATATATTTTTTTAATTTACATTTATTATTTATTAATATTACATTTATTTAATCATTTTAACTAAGTTTATATTAAATATATTTATTATTATATTAGTTTTAACTTAATTTAAAGACATATAAAAAAAACGATATCTTGACAGTCTATATTATTTACAGTCGATATTTTAGAGTCAATATTTTTGTACTTACCTGTATGAAGATAGAAACTCGATATTTTGTCCCTCGATATTTTGTCATTGATATTTTTGTAACTCGATATTAATGTGCTCGATATTATGTCAGTGATCCTATATAAATACATACAACACAAAACACTTAAAAAACCATTGCAAACGCAGAACAACTATAAGTCAAGTGAACATTAATAATAAAAAAAACTTACATTTGTGTCGCTGAAGTCCATGATCCGTTATTAATAAAGTAAGAAAATACAACTGCAACTTATACATCCATTAACTAATATTTTTATATAAAACATTATCATTATACACAAGCAAAACTAACACGTACTAACTTTTAAATTATTTTTTCATATACTTCTAAATATTACAGTTGTTTTAACCAAGCACACCACAATAAAAATAGAAACATAGTAAGCATTAATTCATGAGCAAAAACTGTTTTAAAAACAAAAATATTTAATTGAAAAAACTTTTTTTAATGTAAACATTTGAATGTAAAACTAATTATATATAAATATTTGCTATGATTTAAAAAATGAAATATCATTAAATATGTTTCTCTAATTAATAAATTATCTACTCACTTAAACAATCCCCACTCTTTCCCTATAAATTCTACATCCTACCTCAATGCAGTACCGTTATAAATGAGAAAATTAAAATAAATATAAATACAGAAATATATATATTTTAAAAAATAGTTACACATAAAATTCAATAGAAAATTTGTAAACATAACAAATCAAAAATAGTACCCACGATTCCCCTATAAACCCAACAACTCATCCCTAAAATATTTAAACATTAAAAAAAATATAAAATGTTATTCACAAGTATATTATATACAATCATATTTTTACAACTATATTAAAAACAATGTAATTTTTTTTATTCTTACCTGCAATATTTCTGGCAACGATATTTTGGTTGTCACAATATAAAGGTAACAATATTCTTGTAAGACAATTTCTCCAAATCGATATTTCAGTCAAATACCAGCAAGTGTAGCCCCTTCCATTCCTACAACAGCAGCACACAATAGAGTTTGTGACTCTTTTCCCATGCCAGCCTTCTTGCGTTATAGAGTCTAAGTGGCACTATTTAAGTATGGTCCCGTACATTATCTCATGTTGATATTTGTGGTCTTTCTGGTTCTCAGGACTTGTGCAGCAACACATGAAAGCTCACATGTATGAAACCATTGGCAGTAGCAACCCCTGTGATAAAAAAACACACAATTTGTGGTTGTAAAGTGGAGTTTGACCATGAAGTAAACCTGGAGGTAGGCGAGCCACTGAAAGATTGAGCCTGGCTCGAATCTCAAACCTGACTCTGGCTTTGCTCAAGGAACCTCCAGCACATAATGAGCCGAGTTTTCATGTGGCTTCTGCCTGCCACCTTCCCTGTACCAAGCATGTGACATTATGACCAGAGCTGCCCCCTTTGGAACTAGGCAACCAGGTTCAAGTGTCGACTTTAGCTCCTCATCCTGTGATTCTGGGCAAAATACTTAATCTCACCGTGGCTATAAAAATAAATTTGAACTTGTATAACGTAACGTGCTCATTTAAAGCATTCCAATACCATTGGGTCAAGTTCCCGCTATGAAAAAAAACTGCAGAAAAATGCACAAAGAGGTAAAGGATAGACAGATAAATACCCATGTAGTGGCTGATTTGTACAAAGTAACACCAGGATAAATGGTAGCTTCCCTGCACAAATGGTGTGCTGTCCTTTTTCTTCATTATCACGTCTGAAAGCACACTCAAATATGTGAGTTCAGGATACCAGTTGTACTGAAACCTATTGTTTAATGGGTTATAATGTTGCTCTGTAATAATCTGGTTCACGTACATTGTTTACATCACAATTTACAGAACCTCTTAGTTTACTAATGGTTTATATTAAAAAACTTACACTTTTTAAAGGTACTTCTCAGTGCAGTGCTATAATGCGACATTTTAATGTCCAAGGTTCCACATGTTAGAGAAATACACTTTTTGAATTTTGACGAGACTTTATCATATTTTACGTGATATTTGTTGTATGATTTACAGAGAAACAATTTTCAGGGCTTGGCTCTTGCATGGGCTCTAACAGCCAAGCCAGACCTTTGTCTTGGCTCTGGCTTGGCTCTCCCTGTTAATTTGTTGGCTCACCCACCTCTAAGTAAACCCATTCAGCGACTCATTCTGAAACACTAATGGGGCAATGGGAGGCTGGGTGAAAGAGTGGTCCCCTTCTAAATTTTATTCTCAATGTATAAAAGGTTGGTGTTCGCAGTTGTGGCTGTAGGTCATTGAAAATGTAACCACACCTCAAAGAGATGGTGTAGGAAGCTGGCTCTGCATATACTATAACAAAATGACGTGTAGTGTGCACAGAGTTCAGTGGAACCCCAAAGGTAGGCAGAGGTTGAAGTAGATAGCACCTTACTCTCTATTTGTGGTAGTGTGAGCGAGCAGTCAGGCTTTATCAGAGGGTAGTGTTAAGCGATTGTTGTACACACTCAATCAGCAAATGATGTCACACACTCAAAGACTGAACTCAGACCAATTTTGTTAGTATAAAAATATTATTAAGGTATTTTATTTCTAGAACCAAGCCAAGCCTGGCATGGGCAAGTGAAATAAATGCTATGCAAAATCTTATGCAGTGTTTTACAATTGAAGGCAGGTTCAAATGCAGTTGATTGAATACAGGTAAGTCAAAATTACTTTTCAGATTACTTTTTAAGTTACTTTTTATACTCAGTGTGATATGCGTGGAAAGCACACTGGGAAATTTCATAAAGAAATGGTAAGTAAAATCAATTTTGCACAGTTGTAGTTTTTCAGGTTTTCTACAGATCACATTTTTCAAGGGAAAACATTCAATGTATTCCTATGGAAAGAAATTAAGTTATCGGTTAACTGGTAAGTACTCGGTCTTTGGGGTTGAGTTTTTGGGGTTAGAGCAAGGGTTCCCCCATGGTCAAGGATGCACTCTCAAAGCACCCTCAGTGGCACTAGACAGGGGCGGCCTTAGGCATGTGAAAGCTGTGCACCTGCACAGGGCCACCAAACCCCAGGGGCCACCACGCCAATATATATCCTTAATATAATAATCCTCTGAGGATGTGTGGTAAAATTAATTACCTATGCATAATTTATACGGTAAAATCAATAAGAATAACTCAGGTAAATAAGAGGCAAAATCCGGGATATTGAGGTTTACTCAAAAGGGTTTTATTCCTTAAAAAGGAATTGGGTTATTGGCTCGAGCCAAGGTGGCATACCATTCCGTCACCACATAGGTTCGGGAAGGGACAGACAGACAACATTTTATTTACAGAAGTTCATATATATAGTCAATGCATTACAATAAACGAATAGGCAGTAGGCGTAACAGCTGGAAAAGGGAGAGATAACATATGAATACGTCATAGAAAAGGCGTTGCAATAGGCGTGCATAAAGGCGTGTACTAGAGACGTCATTCATCATGAGGTCACAAATGGGTGGATTCATAGGAGAAATCTTGCAATGTCAGCAGAAATTCATGGCAGAGATGCGCGCGCAGCAGCTTGACGTGTGTCTGACGTGTAACTGGAGGGTGAAGGGGACTTGACATTTGAACACCACTAGTGTAGACATAAGTCTGGGATGTCAGGTCAACCTAATCCCAAATCGTATCTGATATCGTATGTTTAAGGAACTGTAGTGTCTGGAAGGGAAAAGGTCTCTCGGGCGGAGGCTATCCTATACTGGTTGTGAGTGCGTGTATATGCGCCTACGTGTCGGCATGCAGGATGAGGGGGCAGGGGGCATGGGCTTACCATGGCAACGGAGTCTATGAATTACTTGCACGGAGACAGAAAAACCGGGCCCATTGCTCCTGCAGCTGGGAGGATGTTTACTTGAACTACGAGACAGGAATGTATTTTTGAGGAGTGGAGCAGATTATTCGAAGGTTGAATACAGTCTTGGCAGGCAGTGGCTGAGCCAAGCGCCGGAGCCGCGCAAGGAGTAAGGCAGGGGTCACTGGTACAGAGGCAGCCTGGGCTGGCAAAAAAGAGGCTCGATGGCAGAATCAGGGCCTACTTCGCCTGAGCTGAAAAACGTGTAAAGTGTACCACAAAAAGACGGTGGCACGGCATATATAGGAACTGAATATTCAATCCGTTCATGGCGGATCTGAAAGAGGACATGTTAAAGATGGACGCAAATGTATTTGCGTCTTCATAGCTGACACAGGAGGGAAATCACATGCACTGCAAGCTAGTACATGGAGACGGTGGGGTACGCGCTGGGGAACACTACTCGATCAAAAATTATATTTCCTCATTCCCTCCTTGTTCCCCACGGACCCTTCATGATACATATCTAGATCAGTTCCAGTATCTACGGGGAGTCCCTCCTTGTCAGGGTAGCATACTTTAAGCAAAACTAAGTTCAGGTTTCCCCAAACCCAGTTACCTTCGTAAATAGCAGCATCAGAAACTAGGGAATTGAGTATTTTGAACCATGCACCACATGTGCCATTGTGAGTGAACGGGTACGGAAAAAGGGGCAGAACTCCCTTGTTTTCTTGGTAGGGAGGGAGTCGACCACATATCCAACAGTTTGTAGCATTGGTAG
This sequence comes from Lissotriton vulgaris, assembly GCF_964263255.1. NCBI lineage: Eukaryota > Metazoa > Chordata > Amphibia > Caudata > Salamandridae > Lissotriton > Lissotriton vulgaris. Next base: position 1,098,614,354 of record NC_141685.1, on the reverse strand, counting down.
TCTGATGGGAGTGATGTAACATACTAATGAAAGTGTTATTGCGCAGCGCAAGTCTGTAGGACAATTCGTGTGGGGGTAATTCACTAAAGGAATGTTCGTCAGTAACATTATGAGCGGATTGTGCACGCTTGAATATAGGATAATATATGTGCAACAAAACACTAGCAATAATAATCAGAAGACTCAAAAAAAACATAATAAGTAGTGTCACTATACAGCGACTGCGAAGTGATTTACAATATGCATTCTTCTTATGTTGTCTTTGTCTATCTCTCTCTCTATCTCGATCTAGGGGATACATGTCAGAAACTAATTTAACCGATTCACCTAGGGGAGGACTTAAACAATTAAACTGTCTGACTTGCTAGATCGTAATTTCGTTCTGTATTCTTCAGAAGCGGATTTTTCAACCAAAGGGAGTTTTGAGTCAGTTTGTGTAGGAGGGCAGGGCTTAGAGACCAAGTCCGAAGGAAGTCCGTAGTATTTCTTAATGTGGCTGGAATGCAGCCATCCTTTCCTGCCCTCTATCTTCACGGCTGTCCTCGTTGTGAGCAGAACCAATTTCGGGGCTTGCCAGCGGGGCTCCAATGGACTTCTCCGATCAAAGTTGCGGGTGAACACGTAATCACCCGGGACCACCTCGTGGGGCTTCACCTCGGTGTTGTCGGGAAAGGCTGCAGCTACCTGTGAACGACAAGATTGTAGTGCAGACATCAAGGAGGCAAGGTAATCTGTCAGCATAAGACAATCAACATCAGTTATTTTTCGTGGAATAGGCGTCCCCCACATATTCGGTGGCCTACCAAAAACCACTTCATACGGGGATAGCCCAGATCGGGAATGGGCCACCATCCTCATATAGAAGAGGGCAACCGGCAAAGCAACTATCCAGTCAACACCCTTCTCTCTACAGATCTTGGAAAGTCGGATTTTTAAAGTCTGATTATGGCGCTCCACGAGACCTGCGGCCTCAGGATGCCGAACACAATGGAACTTCCACTGATAGCCTAACAAAAGTGTAATGTGTTTCACGAGCTCGGATGAAAATGGCTGGCCATTATCTGAGTACACGATACGGGGCAAACCATACCGTGGGAAGTATTCACGAACCAGCTGCTTGGCAGTGGTCGGAGCAGTGTAATCAGGAACTGGGTATGCTTCTATCCATCTGGAAAGAGCACATACGACTACGAGGACATACTTGAATCCTCGACAGCGTTCCATCTGGATATAATCCATCTGGAGTATTTCAAAAGGGTGTTCGGGAGGCTGAAATCCACCTTGTTCTACGGGGATGCTTTTACCTGGATTGAACTGACCACAAATCATGCAAGTACGCACTTTCTGTTTGGCTGCTGCCCGTAAGTTTTTATTGGACCATATGTGTTGAATACTGTCTAGCATTGCTTTCTCTCCTAGGTGTGCGGGACTATGTATCGTGTTAATGATGACTTGTACCATAGAGTCGGGGAGAAACCATGTAGATTTTCCCTTCGTCATCCAACCCTGGTCTGTTTGGATCCCTCCTAGTTTAGTCCATTCCTTAATTTCATCTGGTGTTGCATGTGTCTGTATGTCAATCACATCATGTGCGGGATCCCTGACTGTCATGCAGTGTGATGGTACAACTATTTGTGTCTGGTCAGTTACATGAGTTCGGTTCTGAGCAGTTTGCTTTGCTGTTCGGTCTGCCAGGTCGTTACCCTGGGAGATGATATCAGTAACCTTTGTATGTGCCTTACATTTCATGATAGAGATTGCAGTGGGTAGATGTATTGCATCTAACAGAGCTTGAATGAGGGGACCGTGTTGAATGTTGGCCCCGTGAGAAGTTAAGTAACCTCTCTCTCGCCAGAGGACTCCAAAGTCGTGAACGACTCCGAATGCATAACGTGAATCAGTATATATGTTGACTTTCTTATTTCTGGCTTGAATACATGCTTGTGTCAGAGCAATAAGCTCTACTGCTTGAGCTGACAAAGTGTCAATACAATTGGTTTCAACGATTTCCGTGTCTGTCGTGACAGCGTAGGCTGCCACTAATTCACCTGTCCTTGTTCTCATACAGGAACCATCCACATAAAGTGTCAGGTCTGGATCTGGTAACGGAACATCTGTCAAGTCTTGTCTGGGTTTTGTTGTGATAGTAATAACTTCAATACAATCATGTGCCAATGGATCTACTCCATTTAGTGGCAATAACGTGGCAGGATTTAATGTGCTGCAGCGTCTGATTTCGATGTGTGGTTGAAACAACGTCAGTTCGTAACCTGTCAATCTTGCTATGGTCAGGTGTTGAGTCTGAGTTCGATTTAAAAGGACTTCCACGGCATGTGGGACCTGTACTGTCAATGGATGTCCTAACACAATGGAATCACTCTGTCTGATTGCTAAAGCTGTTGCTGCAACTGATTTCAAACACGCCGGAAGGGCCTGGGCTACTGGATCTAATGTGCTAGAAAAGTAAGCACAAGGCTTGTGTGAACCTGCTTGTTCCTGAGTGAGGACTGACAAGGCAGTACCCTCACGTTCTGTGACAAAAAGTGTAAAAGGCTTACTGTAACATGGTGTTGCTAAAACAGGTGCTTGACATAAGGCTTTCTTCAAGTCTTCAAAAGCTTGTGTATGTTCCTGAGTCCAAGGGAGGACAGTCGAAGTCGCTGCCTCCTGTGTCGTTAACTGAATGAGTGGTTTCGCTAGAAATGCATATTGGGGAATCCATTGTCTGCAGTATGAAGTTAGGCCTATGAAAGCCCGTACTTCCTTTTGTGTTCTGGGTGGTGCCATATTTATAATTAACTGAATGCGATCAGGTGTGAGCTGTCTCCCCACTTTGGACAGCAAGTGACCCAGGTACACAACTTGCTGAACACAGAATTGTAGCTTCGAAGGAGACACCTTGTGTCCCTTGTTGGCCAGGAAGTTCAAAACAGTCAACGAAGCATTTTCACATTCGCGTTCGCTTCGAGCGGTGATCAGCAGATCATCGACATATTGAAGCAGGGCAGTGTGAACTGGCATGTGGATACTGTCGAGTTGCTTTTTCAATGCTTGACTATAGATGCTGGGGCTTTCTGTGAACCCTTGAGGTGCGCGGGCAAATTTGAAAGATCGTCCATTTAAACTGAATCCGAACAAATATTGGCTCTCCGGATCAATAGGGACACTGAAGAAGGCGTTCTTGAGGTCAATTACAGTGAAGAACGTCGCTTCTGAATCAATAGCAGTTAGTAATGAAGAGATATCTGGGACCACGGGGTACTGTGGTACAATACATTTATTCAATTCGCGCAGATCAATAACCAATCGATAAACAGGTGGAGCATTTGGGTCAGTACGTTTAAGAACAGGAATGATAGGAGAATTACACACATTGGAGTCAGTTTCCACAACCACTCCTTGTGCAATCAGCTCGTCAATGATTCTCAGTAAAGCCACTACAGCATCTGGGGGTAACTTGTATTGTCGAATTCGTGGTAATACCACTCCTGCCTTGAGTGTGACTCGATATGGGGTAATGTGCATGCAACCTACATCAGTGGGGCCCTGCGCCCACAAGTGTGCAGGGACGTTCTGTAGCCGGGGATCCATATCTCTCAATACATAATGGCCTTTGAAATCTCGCAAAAACAATCGTACTCCCTCCGGAGAACAGCATATAATAGCTCCTAGAGCTTTCAATGTTTTTATGCCTAACAGGTTTTCTGGACATGATTTCGTGAGCAATAAATCTGTAGTCCGTGTCAAAGGACCTACCGCAAGAGGGAGGGGTTGTGATACCTCATTAATAATGGGTTTTCCTGAAAATCCAAGGGACACGTTCTGTGAGCCTGAGAGGGGTGCCCCTGGTACTTCGTTGTGGCTTATCGTAGTTCTGCTTGCCCCTGTATCAATGAGAAACTTTCTGTCTTTTCCTAATACTTGACTATGTACATAAGGACCATTTTGATCTACAGGAACCTCAATAAGAGGCAAGCGGAATTCCCTCTCCAGGCTATTTCATGTGTATCGCTGGTAATCAGGGTAATCGTTCTGTGCATACTGGTACATCTGCTGTGTTGTGTTTTGTGTTGCGGTAATGGGCTGTTGTTGTGGTATCGCTACGGTCTGTGTGGAGGCTGGCATTGGTGCAATATGTTGTATGTTCTGGGGCACTTGTTGTAAGGGCTGATCTTGTCTAGGAGGACGGGGTCTCTCTTTGGTCTTACCCGTGGCGATATTATGTTTCAGAACTGCACAATCATTTATATAATGACCTGGCTGTTTACAATAATTACATACACCCTTTACAGGAACTGTCGAATTACTGTGTTGGGTCGCACCCTTTTTCTGACCGTCGGCGGGAACCGACTGAGCAACTAACATTTTCATTTTTGTATCTTTCATACGTCTCTGTTCATGTTCTTGTTCTTCTCTAAGTCTATTCTGGTGGTACTGTAACATTTGTAACATTTGTGAAGGAGTATTAGCTTGCCAAGTGCTTTCTACTTTCAGTACTCTATTCTTAACCTGGGGCAAAGAATTCTCAACTAATTTCGTTACAAAAAGATGTGGATATGACTCGCTACTTGCTTTCAGACCGCTGTTAATACCAAAACATTTCTCAAATCGTGTATAAAAATCACTAGTATCTTCATCAGGTTTCTGTTTGCATGCTGAGATTGCACCCCAATCTTCCTTTTTCGTACTCAATAAACGTGGCAACACTTGTACTAATAAACCTGGTAACGCTTTAACTTTGTCTCCGAGCCCTAGGCCTGGCACTCGGGTATCTTCTTCATTTTGCAATCCAGCCCAATCAATCTTTGCCTCTCCCACCTCCCACTCTTTTTCTTTGAGTTTCTCGTATATGCCTGGAGGTAATAATACCTTCAGTATTTTCATAAGATCAGGATAAGTGTAATCGCCCATTAATAACATATCTTTTATTTCGCGGTGAAACCCTGCAGGATCTTTATCGTGACTGGGTACTAGTTTCTTCATCTCCAATAATTCCATTTTAGTTACAGGTGTATACACGAACACACGTCTAAGCGTGTTGTCTGCGTTCTGTACGGGGTGCACTTCTCGCAACGGATTCTGTCTATCCATATAATACATGGTTTTTCGTTCCATAACGGGTGCTGGATTGATCTGCGGACATAAGAATGTACTATACTTGTGGCGATGTTCTAGAATTACTTTAATTAGATCGGTACCTAGACCTTTCCATCTGTTCGTGACCAGTTCTATTAATATGTCAGGCAGAGGGCCTGGATCGGAATGTTGGCTTTTATACAATAAGAGCAGATGTTGTATCATGTACATACCAGCTAAACGCTGTTCACTCGGTGTCAAGTTCAAGAACGTATGTGCTAACGCATCATCACCATATTTCTCAGAGCTGTCAGCCCATTGCACGGCTGACCTGGCTAATTCTTGTTCATCCATAGAATCGAGTACATGGTACCCCATTCGTTCTTGAAGTATTCTATCAGTGGCTTGGAATAAGTGTTCGGGGCTTCTCGTATTACACATAGCTTCCTGATATATCCTTTTACTTTCTGGGCGCACTGGGCGCATCGAATTATTAAATGGTCTTCCTTTACCTACATAAGCTATCATTTCCCTGGCCGGCAACTGTGTGTGTTCCGGTGTCTCGGCTACCTCCTCCGCCTCCTCCTCCGTGGATTCATGTTTGTCTGAATCTACTTCCGGTGTGGGCTGTCTTTTCTCATGCATCTTATTTATTGCAGTTCTGATTCTTCGGTACATATTATCTACACAGGCCTCTTTGTCATGCTGTCCATCTGCTATATTCTGACCCCATCTGTGGAGTGCTTTTACGTCTTCCGGGTTCATACCCGGCCTATCCACTTCTCTAATCAGGCAGTTTATGAGAAACCGCAATATCTTGGCTTTAGTATCCACTTTCTGATAGGCCATGGCCTCCTTAATACTTTCAGGCCCTACTCCTGTCTGGACAAACCTATATATTCGATCTAGGTGATCTGTCATTCCAGGTAGTGTCATTAGGAAGTTCGTGACTCGCCGTAAACGTACCGATGCGAGTAACATTCTCTCGTCATTCTTTTTACCAGGTACTGGATCATATCTACAGTCTGCAAGGCGATCTCCATAAATTGTAATATCTGTTCTAGGTGTACGCTGTTGCGCTATTTCTCTAAAGGTCATACGGTGGGTGGGTGGCGGGGTCTGGAAACCTATCGCTCCTCCGGACGCGCCTCCTGAGGCGCCGGCTCCGAAGGGGTTTGTCGGGTTTGTATCGAGGGAAGTAGGGGGTGCAGGAATCGGAGGAGGAGTAGCTTGTCGGGGAGGAAGTGCATAATCGTCCTGACCGTTGGGCGCAGGCACTCGTGGCAATGCGGTATTAGCATATGCGGGAGTTACATCGTCTAGATAGGAGGAAAGAAAAATGTCCTTTGCTGTCTTCTGGTGTTTTTTTGTCGGAAGCAATGGGGGTGGTAGGTCGTTCGGTACTTCCGGAGAGGCCTTAGGCAAGCCCTCAGACAAGATGGGGAACATGCCATTCACGAGTGTATTTCGCTGTCTGTCTACTTGTTCTAATTTTACTCTGATACCTTCCTCAACTAATGCGTTTTCTCGAGTCTTGTCAGATTCCTCCTTACTCTTTTCTTCTAGTCTGTGTGCTTTTTCTGTGCGCCTATGCGATTCTTTACGCCATAACTCGATGGCATCCTTCTGTGACTGTCTGGCTTTCTTTTTCCATAAAGCTTCTTCTACTCTCATGATGCAATCTGCATCCCATGTCCCAGCAGCGGGCCATCTCTGATTCTCTGACAGTTCTTTAGTGTAGTCCACCCATAAGTCGAGGAATAAAACGGCATCTAGGCCGTGCTTATGGTACATAAAGTACCCTGGAGTGTCCCTGGGTGGAATGGGAACAGCTTCTTCCAGAACCCCTTTACGGGTTTTTATTTGTCTTAGTTTGGAGAACAACGGCATTCTTTAATCTGGCTACTTGGTTCTTACTTAGATATGAACACACAGAACATGAATACGTTTAAGCACAATAGATGATCGAACATTCACTCATACCACGACATGGAATGGCACATCAAAAAACATTTCAAGAACGAAGCACATTAATTACGATGAAAACCAACCAACTACGGGAAACAGGATGTACCGCTAAACAGTACAGATACACCTTACAGATGCAAACTAGATATACTGCTAAACAGTACAGATACACTGCTAAACAGTGCAGACCAGGCTCGTGTACCCGAACCCGTCTTGACCGGCACAAATTAATGCGCACGTCAGGATGCGTCCCTAGCAACGGTACTCACCAGGAAGCACGGAAACAGAAGGCCTCGGAAACCCTGGACTGGACTGGGCTCGGACTGGATTCGGACTCGACTCGTGACGCAGATACTTCGGAACTTCGGAACCTGGTGGGCCTCCGTATACCTCGGATCTTGCTCTCTCAGCTAGGCTCAGGTCGGGATCCTCCGCACTCCTCACCGCCTCGTCTGGGTGTCGACCGCAGCCTCAGTCACCTCCGTTGGCCTGAGGGAGATACAGGAAATCCTGTGGGTACGCGTAGTTGTCCGTCCGGCTGTGGCAGGGGGCTAGGCCTGCAACGCACCTCCGGCGCGTGGGGTGGGGGAGGGGTCCCTATTCGGGCGCCAGAACTGTGGTAAAATTAATTACCTATGCATAATTTATACGGTAAAATCAATAAGAATAACTCAGGTAAATAAGAGGCAAAATCCGGGATATTGAGGTTTACTCAAAAGGGTTTTATTCCTTAAAAAGGAATTGGGTTATTGGCTCGAGCCAAGGTGGCATACCATTCCGTCACCACATAGGTTCGGGAAGGGACAGACAGACAACATTTTATTTACAGAAGTTCATATATATAGTCAATGCATTACAATAAACGAATAGGCAGTAGGCGTAACAGCTGGAAAAGGGAGAGATAACATATGAATACGTCATAGAAAAGGCGTTGCAATAGGCGTGCATAAAGGCGTGTACTAGAGACGTCATTCATCATGAGGTCACAAATGGGTGGATTCATAGGAGAAATCTTGCAATGTCAGCAGAAATTCATGGCAGAGATGCGCGCGCAGCAGCTTGACGTGTGTCTGACGTGTAACTGGAGGGTGAAGGGGACTTGACATTTGAACACCACTAGTGTAGACATAAGTCTGGGATGTCAGGTCAACCTAATCCCAAATCGTATCTGATATCGTATGTTTAAGGAACTGTAGTGTCTGGAAGGGAAAAGGTCTCTCGGGCGGAGGCTATCCTATACTGGTTGTGAGTGCGTGTATATGCGCCTACGTGTCGGCATGCAGGATGAGGGGGCAGGGGGCATGGGCTTACCATGGCAACGGAGTCTATGAATTACTTGCACGGAGACAGAAAAACCGGGCCCATTGCTCCTGCAGCTGGGAGGATGTTTACTTGAACTACGAGACAGGAATGTATTTTTGAGGAGTGGAGCAGATTATTCGAAGGTTGAATACAGTCTTGGCAGGCAGTGGCTGAGCCAAGCGCCGGAGCCGCGCAAGGAGTAAGGCAGGGGTCACTGGTACAGAGGCAGCCTGGGCTGGCAAAAAAGAGGCTCGATGGCAGAATCAGGGCCTACTTCGCCTGAGCTGAAAAACGTGTAAAGTGTACCACAAAAAGACGGTGGCACGGCATATATAGGAACTGAATATTCAATCCGTTCATGGCGGATCTGAAAGAGGACATGTTAAAGATGGACGCAAATGTATTTGCGTCTTCATAGCTGACACAGGAGGGAAATCACATGCACTGCAAGCTAGTACATGGAGACGGTGGGGTACGTGCTGGGGAACACTACTCGATCAAAAATTATATTTCCTCAGATGGATACATATTTGCACGGTGGCTCCTGGCAGCGATTTGGCGGCCTCTGGCTCTGTTCCACTTCCAACACCCTGACCCCCCCCTCTTCACTGGCCTCCGTGCTCCGCCCCGCCCCGCCCAGACCACCTCTTCCGGGGCCCCCTACCTACGTTCCCTGCCCAGGGCCACCATAAGCCTAGAGCCGCCCCTGCACTAGGGCGGCCGCGTGCAGAGTGATGAGGCCCAATGCGGGATAGGGGGCCTCCGGTTGGTGGCTGCTCACGAGCAGGTCACAAGGTTGTGGGAGCAAAGCTCCTGGTGTTGGGCTCAGGGCAAAGGGGGGCCCGAGTTAGCATCCAAATTACACCTGCAGCGGTGCTGGGGCGGCTGGGTACAGGGTGCTGTTTTGGCATTGGGTGCTCTGTTGCTTTCAATGGGGATTCTCCAGTTTTGACAAAGACTGCAGGCTCGGACGAAGATCTTCTGGAGGTGACCACTGGTTGGAGAGGTAAGTTGGGATGCCTGGGGATGCTCGGACACCATCGGTTGGACAACTCAGGGCCGTGGGAATTCAGGTATAGGGGTGTCTTTAGGCGTCAGGTTTTCTTACCAGCCATTGTCGAGGTCGGGGGATCCTCCAGAAAGAGACAGCAGGCATTGTGTAGAGGGCCGAGGCAGGTCAGAGATCACCAGATCTCAGGTCAGGATTGCTGAGTAGACCTCCTCGTGGTGTTGGGCCACTACAACTTGGGCCAGGGTCGTCGGGTGCAGAGTGGTGCAGACTCGTGGATTTGGCCAGAGCCAGAGTCTGTGGGTGAGCAAATCTGGTGCTCAAGGGAGACAGAGTTTATTCTGTGGGAGGCAAGGCAGGTCCTATGGGTTCTTGAGGTGGCTGGCTGCAGGATACACTTGTATTTCGCTTCTCCATGTACGAGGTAGGGACAGGCCGGTAGGGCTGAGCCCAAGTCAGTGGACATCCTCCTCTTCTTAGCTTTGGCACAGCTTCTTCTTTTCTTCCTAGTCAGTTCTTGTCTAAGGAGGCAAGGTTTAGGGGTGCCCCAGTAAATATTAGATTTAGGGACACTACAGGTAAGTAAAGGTTGGGACAAATGGGTCGCATCCTTGGGGCGGGTACACCCCCTATTATGTCACCCGCCAGTTGATGGAGGGCATATGCCTCACTCTGGTTGGCTGGGTCCCCCATCTGCAAAATGGCAGGGACTGAGAGTTGTGCTTCACCTCGCCTCGCCACTTGAAGGGGAGGGTTGGCAAAGGTGGGCACACCTCCCTTCCTCACTTGTTTTTTTCTGCTGATTCTCCCGCCCAAAGTGGAGGTCAGAACCGGTGGGGGTCAGTTGCTGGAAGCAGCAAGAGGCCTGGGGAAGCTCACAAAGGTGCCAAAAATTTTAAACTTCCCCTTCGGGCTAGACTGTTTCCAGCTAGACTGTTCCCATGAGGCACATGGTCAAGACTGATTTGCATATAGCTGTGTCTGAACTGGGGTGGCGAAGTGCGCTAAAGAATGATGATGGATTCAAACCAGATTTGTGACTGGGGGTGAGCGTCTGAAAAGTTTTAGCGCTCAGTCCATCCTCTCCTTTTGTTTGCTTTGTTCGCCCTAAGTTGGCAGGGTTGCCCAGACGTGGGTCCCTTGCTCACTTTGCCACTGGATTCAAGCTAGCCTGGGGATGAAGGGTGTTACCCAGAAACCGGTCCCAGGATGCTTGTTTCCAGTCCAGGGAAGACATGGCTTGGCAGTTTGGGCTGGACTGTTCCCATGAGGCACAGGGTCAAGACTAATTTGCATATTGCTATGTCTAAACTGGCATGGCGAAGTGAGCTAAAGAATGATGATGGTTTCAACCCAGATCTGTGACTGGGGGAGAGCGTTTGACAAGTTTCAGTGCTCCATCCATCATCTCATTTTGCTTGCATTTTTCACCCTAAGGCAGGGGTCTTCAAACTGTGGGGCGCGACCCCCAGGGGGGCCGTGGAGTGATGTGAAGGGGGTCGCACATTCACAGTCATACTTCTGCCTGGGCTTCAGCTTTCCTCCTCCCCCATCCTGTGTCTCAGCCCGGGCTCCTGCAGTGCAGCTCGCTCCTGGGGGCTTGGCCGGGCAGTGTCTGGAGTCTTATCTTCACACGCCCGAGTTTTTCACAGGTCTTTAAAGACCATTTGCCTATTTACGTGCCTTTGTTAAAAGGTTACCAAGGCTTCGTTTTTTTATGATTCCAGTACCCCCTGGATCCCCACTCTGCCTATTCCTTACATTTGAATTTTTACACTTACTGCTGTAGTGTGACAATGCATTTAATGAAAAGAAATATAAAGTTGGGTTGCCAAAAGAAAAATGCCTGCCGAGACCTGCTCTTGACACTAAATAGAGTTATAAATAGGAAAGTATGTATTAATTAGTTATGCGACTTTTCTGTCGTCGTTCTCTTTAATTTTCAGTCATGGATCATTGAGGCAGCCCTAGAACACAATTAAAAGTGCTTTCTATTTATATTTGCTGTTATAAGTATTCACAGATAGGTGCTAAAAGTACAGCTTTAGGTGACTGCTTATTTCTGGGCCATCAAAATAATGAGCTGGTAACCCTAATCATAAGACTGGTAGTTTGCTGCAGGATCAGCACATTATTTATTTCCTCCACCCTCGATCCCTGATTAATGCCATTATAGTAACAGTTTAACTTATATCTGAAACCCTACGCTTCAAGTTTCTGGGAATGCACCCTGCATTGGTACAACTCACTCCTCATTCTCGCACTCACAGCGATCACCATGCACTCACACTGATCACCATGTACTCACACCATTCACCGGCTCACCCTGCACTCACAATGATCAGAATGCACTCACACTGATCACCATGCACTCACACTGATCACCATGCACTCACACTGATCACCATGCACTCACACTGATCACAATTCACTCACACTGATCACAATGCACTCACACTGATCACCTGCACTCACAGCGATCACCATGCACTCACACTGATCACCATTACTCACAATTCACCCACTCACCCTGCACTCACAGTGATTACAATGCACTCACACTGATCACCATGCACTCACAACATTTATCCGCTCACCCTGCACTCACAGTGATCACTCTGCACTAACAATGTGCTTGCATTGTTCACCCTGTACCTCACCCTGCACTGATGTGACACTTCACTCACCTGTCCCCCCTCACTGCTCAATCTGTAGCTCGCTCAAACAAGGCCATTACTAACCATGCATTAATTCGTCCCACTCTGTACTTACAGCCGAACCCAAAATTCATATGGTCACCTCACTCACCCTGCAGTCACTCCTTTTACCAAACTCTCACACTGTGGCATCGCTCACCGTGCAGTCACATGGGCACTCTTGTCACCCACACAGTGCAGAAGGTTAAAGTGCCTGGTACAAAGAACATGCAAAATGCACATCACAGAACTGAGTGTGAGTAAACTATGCGTAGCGCTATAAAAAAATGAAATGTTTGTCAGAAAGGTGCTATAGAGAGATGAGGTGTATTGTTGGTGAGTGGTAGTGAGGGAATTCATGGAGAAGGTGGAAAGACTGTTGCACCGTGTGCGACCAGTGCTAGGGCCAGCCCTGGCTGGGAGTGTTAGCCCGCCCCCCCCCCCCCCTAAGTTCGGGTCTAGTGGATCCCCTCCTTCTGCCTAATATTATTTACATTTGTAGTGTGCTACTGTTACCAAAAGGTGTCCTGGGGTTCATAACCATCTGCTTCCTGAAGGCAAATGAGAAACAAACAGAAGGGGATGGAGAACCAGCCAAATGGGGTGACCTACAGAACATAGAGCCAGGTTTTTACATCTTCCTAAAGGATAATAGATTCTTGGTGGAGCGAAGCAAAGGAGGGTGCAGGTTTCATAACTGTGCGGCCTGCACCAAAACAACGAGACAGACAATTCATGCCTTCCTGAATTAGGGAACAATAAGCAGAGTGGCACAGGGTGAGAGCAGCATAGGTGTCCGACCCGTATGCTCCATGAGGAGAGATGAAAGAACAGCAAGGGAGTGGGAGAATTCGATTGAAGAGGTCAGGGATGAGGTGAAATGTGAAGTTCTGAAGCGAAGCGCAGACACACAAGAAGTGAGTATGAGCAAAAGATGAGGGCTACTGTTAAACTGTGAGATAAGATATCTGAGAGATGATCTGTGACCTAAAAAGATAATTTGATGCGACATAGGTGAGGGACAGCAGCGATATGGGAAGAGAGGGAGTATTGGGGTGTTTGCTGAGCAGTGATTAATTTGTAATACAACATATGCCAGGGCCCTCACCAGTAGGCCGTTGCAACTTTAACCACCCACCATTGCCTGGCCTGTGCGGCCAATGACAATACCTATGCAACAACCAACCATAACACTGGTACAAGTGTGACTATTCAGACTATTTCAAGCCCCCAAAGCTATAAAGAATGGCATAGGTGTCAGGAGGTTATAATTTTTAGTGTATATTGAGTTAATAAACAGCTGTTCTGCTCATCTCCAAATTACACAAACAGAGCCACCATCTGGAAGTCTGTCATACTGCCAGTGTGCATAATTAGGTGCCAGTGCGGAACAGCGAAAACCACCTGCTCAAATTAGGCACTGGTTCTGAGGTAACAGGGGAGAGGGACGTTAGTGCAAGAAAGTGTGGAAGACAAAGGGGAGATGTGAAAAATGAATGGGAGGGCTGGAGAGGTGTAAGATACAAATAGAGACAAATTTGAATGGAGAGACTTGTGGTGAATGAGAAGTGATGAGGTGACGGGGCCAGAAAGGCCATGAGATAAATGTGAAACACTGTTAGAGATGAGGGCAGTGAAAAGACAGAATGGCAAGAGGTGATTAAAGGGGAAGTGAGAGGTTGAATCTGGAGTTCAGAAGTTGTAAAAAGGGGTGAAAGAAAATGGCCTGCAACGTGAGAGAGGTAAGAGGGGTTGGGAGAGGAGAGAAGAGAGGGATGGAAGGAACTGGGTGAGAGGAAAGGGTAAACTGCTTAACTGTGCACAAGACCGCCAGGGTTTGAAGGGACCCTTGCTGCTCCCGGCCAGGGCCAGGTGAGCTTCTAGTGTGGCAGCGCGTATTTGTGCGGAGTGGGAGTCCCTTTACAAAGGTTGATTAGACATCTTTCTGATGTTAATTGCTGTATTTTGGTTATAAACTGGTACTGATGGGGTGAAATCTTTCCTCAGTGTTACTGTGTTTAAAAAATTTCAAAATAATAAAGCAATGCTATCCCAAAATACGTGGTATCACAGAACATTATTTACATTTTTTACCCACACAATTTAGTCAAACTAGTCGCATAATTTGGTCCTCACCTGCCTCATAATTCCAGTAGCCCTGCCTACAGGTTTAGACATTTTTTGTCAGGAGGGGGTCCTTACGCCTGAAAATGTTAACAGGGGGGTCTCGGCATCCAAAAGTTTGAAGACCTCTGCCCTAAGGTGACAGGGTATGCCCAGACGAGGGTCCCTTGCTCACTTTACCACTGGATTGAAGCTAGCCGGGCTGATGAAGGGTGTTATCCAGAAACCGGTCCCTGAATGCTTGTTTAGGGTCCAGGGAAGACATGGCTTGGCAGTTCGGGATGGACTGTTCCCATGAGGCACAGGGTCAGGACTAATTTACATATAGCTGTGTCTGAACTGGGGTGGCGAAGTGCTCTAAGGAATGATGATGGATTCAACCCAGATCTGTGACTGGGGTTGAGCGTCTGAAAAGTTTCAGCGCTTCGTCCATCATCTCCTTTTGTTTGCTTTAAAACAATTGTTTTCCATTTGAAAATACAATAAGGGATTGGTGACCTGCTGTCCCCTGCAAGCCACCATCCCTGTGATTGTAACCAATTGCAGGGCTACGTAAATGCCTAATTAATATTCAACAGACACATTGTTCTACAACCCCTTGTGTGATGCAACCTATAAGTACATCGGTTGCCTTGCAAAGATAGAGACAGATCATGAAAAGTTGGTTCACACTTTGTACCCACTAATGGCAACATGCAGGGCACGAGTCGAGGGTACGGGCGGATAGATTGCATCTACCCACTATTTTCACAGAGTGAACTCCGTCTACCCTACCAAGAATTTAGCCCCTCAGAAATATGCTGAACTTGTCCCGGTGTCATTTTCCAAAATCAGGACACATTCAGCAGTGCCTGAACGTTGTCTGCTTTCATTCCGAGCAGCAACGTGCAGGTAGGGAGGGGGCTTATCGCATTCCAGCTAGGCCCATAACAAAGGCCGAAGTTAAGGATGCCATCAGGCCTCCTTGTTTTGGAGTATACAGGCTTGGAGCTACATGGAGCCTCATACCTAAATGCAAACACAATGGTGGGAAGCAAAGACACACAACATGTTATTACATCAAAAAGTACTTACAAGAGGCATGCTTTTGACTTTATTCAGTCTCTGTATATAAGAGATATGCATGCACTATAAGAATATCAGATGTGCTGGTTTGTCACAGTATTTATAGGAATAACAATTTAAATACCACTATTTTGTTGCATTTCTTTTATAGTGCTGGTCATTCGGATGCAGGTTGTCAGAGCACTTTACATCACATATGCACATTATACATTGACAATAAAACACTCAAGTGTGTAAATTATGTACAGGATGTGTTACACAAAACTGTGAGGGTTACAGGGTATAGAAGTCACATGTCCTTCAAGCTCTCTCTGCTGTATTAGAATGATTACAATTTATGAGCTGCAAGTAACAAAAGGAGCTCAGTTTTAAAAGCAGTATCCCCACTTTCCTAGCTACATAACATAAAAGTATGGCATCTGCATATTACATTATGTGCTTTGCAGGAGACATATTAACCCTCTATGCTACTTTAATTCAAAACTGGGACTAGATAAAACAGAGATCTCTGCTGCAAATGTGTTAACCTCAGGAGTTATCTTTCCATTATTATTAATATTCCCTAAGATTTTCTGGGCACACAGATCTCCACAGCAGGTGCCTTAATCCCATAAGGTATTTTAAAATGCAGGCTTTGCAAACAAATGAGCAGAATAGATTTAATACCACATTTCTCCTTGTTGCCAATTTTTTTATGATAGAGTTTTAAAAACGACATTTATACTTTGAGGTGCAGATTTTACGTCCGGGTTGCATTACTTTTTTGGCACAACCGACACAAAATCTAATTTCTTAAATCTCTTACTGTGCACAAATGTACTCGTGAGAAACCTGCTAAACATATGTGTGAGGTCTTAAGATCCGATGTCACTTGTTGTGATGTCACTTCTTGTGAGGTCATGGGTTATGATGCCACTTCTTGTGATATCACATCTTGCGAAGCCCTAATAAAAGAGAGAGGGACCCAACAACCAAAGGGGTAGGGTACCGTCAAGACAAATGTCAAAAAATGAAATCTCCTTTGGACAAGAAATCATAAATCATATATACTCAATCCATAGCATCAGTGAACCTAAATTTACACAGTTTAGTAAACACAGAGGAAATGTAAAGAATGTTTGGATAAAAAATGTATACAATTTATTCAAGCAAAATTTGATTAAAAACATCGGAGACTTTCTAGGAGCACATGATCAAAGCCTATCATAAATACAATGTAATTTAAAACAAAACACAATAGCACAAAGCAATACAAAACAAACTAAAATGGGAATAACCCTAAGGAAAGGTAGTTCCTATTGCAAAAAGGGAAAATACAAAAGTACTACAGAGATCAATTCTGATCAATATTTCATTTCTCCATCAGAATTATTGTCTCCTCGGACTTAAAGTACTTGTCCCTTGCTTGAGCATCGACGCGTTTCAGTGGGCTCATTAATAACAGCCAACACCTTCATCAGGAAAAAATTGTATTAATTCCCATTAAGATATTAAAAGTCTCTGTTTCGGTGTTCGGGGTATTAAACATATGCCTCCAAGAACATCAAGCTTCTAACAAGTCACTGGAGTTGGTACCTCACAACCAGCGTATAAATTATATACACATACTCGGAGTTAAAAAGTTCCACACAACGGAGTATACAGCTCCGTGGGTTAAAAAGGTTTTAAATTGCATTGTATTTATGATAGGCTTTGATCATGTGCTCCTAGAAAGCCTCCAATGTTTTAATCAAATTTTGCTTGAATAAATTGTATACATTTTTTATCCAAACATTCTCTACATTTCCTCTGTGTTTACTAAACTGTGTGAATTTAGGTTCACTGATGCTGTGGATTGAGTATGTATGATTTATGATTTATTGTCCAAAAAGGATTACATCTTGCGAAACCACCTGCAATGCCTCGTGCCTTGACGTCATGCTACATGATGTCACTTGCATACTCCCTAATGTGGTTAGTCCCCACGCTTCATTTTTTTAGAACTTGTGCCCTAGCGACATACCTATTTGTATATCTTGTCCATAATTAATCCATCACACATTCTGCCTCCTGATAAAACTCACAGTAATTTATGTTGCTACACATGCCTTGAATAATCATTTTACACTTCTGTTTACTTTCCGCAACAGGGCCTCTTATTGTGACCACTGTCACTTCACTGAGAGCCAAGGAAAAGAGGGACATGTTCCAGATAGAAAACCAGGCCTCTACGAAAAGCAACAGTAGCAAAAGCAACCTTTCATCAAGTGAGTGAACATTGTGATAACTTTGACTATGAGCCCACGTGCATGTCTCTTACTGCCCCTGCATGGGCTCACTGACATGCAGGGATGGTTCCTCCTCCAGGGCAGATGAGCGTCGCCCCCCTGCTGAGAGCCAGCAGTAAACCAACAATGAATAAATGAGCTCATTTCCATTTTTCTGCAGTGTGTGCCAACAGCCAGCGCGAGGGCGTGGGCGGGGCCAATTCCTGCTGCAGCAGGGATGACATGAAAAGGGCAGAGTGCACATGTTGGATTGGCCGGCTGTCTAGCCACGGCCAGTCCGACATACGCACTTCTGCCTGCACCATTGCAAAAGCTGTGTCAACAGCCGGTGGATTAGACACAGGCCCAAGTCGCAAACAGGGCGCTTGGTTAACCCGATCCATCCAATTCTGCAACTGCTCTATTGCTGAAAGCAGCTGCAGGATTGGTTAGATTCACGTTGGCGTGACCTCTAGACAGCAGCCTCGGAGGCAGAACAGCGCCCACGCACTAATGGCAGAGAGAGAGAGAAAGACGAGACCAGCCAGACCAGTTGGCTTTCAACCGAATTTGGTTGGTTGAAATTTGGGGAACGAAGCCTGCATGGCACAAGGTAAGATGGAAAAATAAAGTGGTTACTGTGTTGTGTTATCTGTGACAATGTATATGTGCGTGCTGAGTTGAGTGGTCTGGACACACATTCACAACATACCATATATATATCACCATATTCTCAAGAACACGTAGACATAATTGTGCCGCACACAAACCGTCAGAGACGAACACACACACAAACCCACAGAGTCGCACGAACAGGCGCCATGGCATTTATCCTGAAGAGTCCGTCTCCGAAGGTGTGGGCCTGCTGAAGTGGGGGCTGCCTCCGATCATCACTTAAACTATCAACAAAGCTTGGGTTAGACCGCGCAACTCCCTATATGTGCCCAATAAGGGCAGGTTAGACACCTGAGATAAGGCCCTGGTAGGGCCCCGATAGCCACCAGCCTGGTCTTATCGGCTGCCGGATTTAATTGTCTGCCACTGCCATTGTGAAGAAGAAAGGAAATCAGTGGAGATAGGGCCAGTCTGGGCTCAGCTGCCTCGGATCCAGTAGGTGAAAAGTGCCGTAGTTATGAGGGGCAGGTGGGAAAGGGTGTTGAGTGACTGCACACATAATTAAGAATATTTATGGAATTGTGACATGCATGAGATTTGCTTTAAAGTGACTTAATGTGCACCACCAGCCATCTCTTCCATGCTTTTGATTATACGATATCTGATAGATAATATGGTCCAGCGAGGTCATTAGTTCAAATAAGTTTTTTTATTAAACCAATACATTACCTTTATATTTGTGTGGCAATGCGCTCTAGTTTCCCAGAGCGTGCGCCAGTGTGTCATTGAACGTGCGGCGGGCATTTTGGGGTTATGCCGCGATCAGCGCAAGCAGCAAGTTGCGTTTCCCGGCACTTGGGAAAATAAACCCTTAAAACTCCTAACGTGTCCGAGTCATATATTTACATATATACAATGCGACCTCTATAATTTGGCGACGAGGCTGCGGATCCGGTGCTCGGACCCTTACCCAGCTCCACATTGTGACCCAGAGCGGGGCAGAGGAACGTGCACTGCCACGAGGAGGAAGGGACAGCTCCATACATCCCCGGACACGGCGCAGCAGTGGGGACTTCCCCAGGAGAGTGCAAACTAGCTGCAGGTGCTGGTAGGGACCACTACAGCAAAGTGAGTGGAATACAGACACCAAAAGACCAATCGCACACCCAGGAACAAGATTGACTGGCACACCACCAGCCACCAACCGGGCACTGCCCAGCTGCATAGGAACTGGGCCCTCAAAGAGCCACACAAAGCGTCATCCCACACCAGCGGCAGATACTACCTCCCACAGTGAGTACGAGGCTACTGAAGGTGTGAATTGGCCAACGAGCAACCTTGCGGACCAGTCAGCGGGAATCTTGGCACCCAAGCCCCACCCTGACGGGGCACAGCGCTGGTGCGCCAAAGATCATCCCGAGACGGGGAAGGGAGTCCTGCACACGCGCAGGCAAGCAGAACAGAAGAAAGGCAAGCCCCGGGGAGCCCACCAGGAGTCGCCGCGCAACAAGTTCCAACCCAGCGCGAAAGGGAGAGGAAATACCCTCAGAGACCCACAAGAACACAAAGGCCGCAAGGAGAGAGCAGAAACAACTGCTACAGATGCGGTAGCCAAACACATGCCAGCCACGACAAAGGATGCCCAGCGTTCAGAGCTAAATGCTCCTTCTGTGGTATGATGGGGCACTACGAAAAAGTATGCAGGCGGAAACTCAGGAGATCAGAAGTGAAGTACGTAACCCAAGAGACGGACAGAGAGGAAGAGGCACCTGAAGGAGAAGAAGAAGAGGAAGTCTTATGTGTTGACCAGGTGCTAGGAGTAAACTGCGCAAGGTCCAGGAAACACGTGCTACAATTGGAAATAGGAGGAGTGCTGATCAACATAGTGGCAGACTCTGGCTCCCCATATACCATTGTCCAACGAACAGTATGGGAGAGTGACTTTGAACCACGGGTGAACAGGGTCTTACTCCCAACGGACATACACCCAGTCACGTACAACGGTGAACCCATACCCATGGTGGGTTATTGCATCCTCAAGTTTGAGTTCAAAGGAAGAGCAGCGGAAGGGAAGCTCTATGTCGCTGAGAAAGGACCGACGGTCCTAGGATGGATAGACCAAGGTGCTCTAGGGATTCAATTCAACCCAGGAGGGCACATACAAGTGATGATGACAGACACAGTACAGGCATATGAAGAAGAGGCGTGGAAGAAGGATTACCCGGAGGTCGATAGTCGGATGACGAAATTCACACATAAAATATGCTTAACGGCGGGAGGACACCCAGTGAGCCACAAGGTCCGCAACATTCCATTCAGGAGCAGGGAGGCGGTAGAGGAGGAGCTCCAACGATTGGAACCCACAGATATTCAACGGGAAGGTGTGTTTGTGCGTATATTTGAGGGAACTCAATAGGAACATGATAGTGGATAAGTTCCCGCTGCCCCGGATAAATGAGATGTTAGCCAAAACCAAGGGAGTAAAATGCTTCTCCATGGTGGATCTCACATTCGCGTACCACCAGATCGCCCTACATCCTTCATGCAATCACCTAACATCGTTCATCACACCCTTCGGATGCTATAAATTCCTAAGAAGGCAGTAGAAAAGGGGGTGGTGATGGACGGAGCATCTGAACCAATCAAACACTCACACCCAGTCAACAGATCTGGGTTTAATCCATCACCGTTCTTTAGCCCACTCTGCCACCCCAGTTCAGACATGGCCATATGCAAATCAGTCTGACCCTGTGCCTCATGGGAACAGTCCAGCCCGAACTGCCAAGCCATGCCTTCCCTGGACTGGAAACAAGCTTCCCAGGACCGGTTTCTGGCATTACAGCTGTCTTCAGCCAGGCTTGCTTGAATCCAGTGGCAAAGTGAGCAAGGGACTCATGTCTGAGCATACCCTGCCAACTTATGGCGAACAAAGCGGTACAAAAGGGGGTGGTGATGGACCCAGATCTCTGTACTGGGGTGAATGTATGACATTGTTTTGCATTTGTCACCCGAGTGGGACGGGTATGCTCAGACATGAGTCCTTCATACCACTGGAATCAAGCTACCCAGGCTGATGAGGGCTGAAAGCCCGAAACCGGTCCTTGGATGCTTGTTTCCAGTCCAGGGAGGACCTGGCTTGGCAATTCGGGCTGAACTGTACCCATGGGGCACAGGGTCAAGACTGATTTGCATATGGCTGGGTTCAAACTGGAATGGCATGGTGAGCAAAAAAACGATGGATTTAGACCCAGATCTCTGTACTGGGGTGAATGTATGACATTGTTCTGCATTCTGTCCATCACCTGTTGTTTTTGCATAAATTCCTAAGAATGCAGTATGGGTTGGCACCCGCCGCTGCAGTATTCCAAAAACTGATGCACAGATTATTTTAAAAAGTGGAAGTCGTGCAGTACTTCCAAGTTGACATCCTCATCATGGGCAAATCAAATAGTGATCACGATGCCAAACTGCACGCGGTCCTGACCATCTTAGCACAAAACGATCTCACTGCAGAATGGGGAAAATGCAAGTTCAGATTGGGGTCAGTGACATACTTAGGCCACGAGATCAGCGAAAGAGAAATCAAACCGAAACAAGCCAATGTGACCGCTATTAAAGAAGCACCTACGTCAAAAAAGAAAGAAGATGTCCGCTCTTTCCTGGGCATAGCTGAATTTTATAGCAAGATCGTTCCCCACTTTGCATCCAAAACGCATCACTTAAGACAACTCCTGAAGGAGAAGAACACCTTCAAATGGACAAACGAAGAACAGGCAGAATTTGAACTACTAAAGCAGGACATCTGTGCGGCCATTCCCCTCAAGGGATTTGATCAAGTAGCTCTATCTATATTGACCACTGATGCCAGCGACAAGGGACTAGGGGCGGTTCTAATGCAGACATCCCAGAAAGGAGAGATTAACACCGTCAGCTTTGCCTCCAGGTCCTTAGCTCCCAATGAGGAGAAATTCAGTGTTATAGAAAAGGAAATGTTGGCGGCAGTGTGGGCCATGGAACGGTTTAGGCAATTCTTGTGGAGTTCAAAGTTCTTACTCCGCACAGATCACAAGCCGCTGGTGAGAGTCCTAACCTTGAGTGGACATGCACATGCGACGCCACGGATAGCGAAGATGACCTTAAGACTACTCGATTATGTTTACGAAGTGGAATATATCCCCCGGACTAAGAACAAGGTAGCTGATTTCTTGAGCCGAGCAGCTGCTATGGAACCTGCTGCGGGACAAGAACCCTCAGAGTGGGAGGATTACGTAGTGGCACTCTTGCAAGAACATGAAGGAGTGATTAATAATCAGGAATGGGAGGAAGCGTACTACAACAATGAAACCTTGAAGGTAGTGAAGAGCTACATGACGCAAGGATGGCCGGACAAAAATCACCTGGACAGCTGGTTAAGGAAATACTGGGAAGTCCGGGAGGAATTGTCCATTGGAGACAATCTAGTGTTCCTGCTCCGAGCGGACAAGATATTACCTCCACAACCGCTAATAGATCATCTCCTAGCTATCCTACACGAGGGACATCTCGGAATTATGAAGACAAAAGCCAGGGCGAAGCAGGCGTATTGGTGGCCGGCAATGGACAATCAAATAGAGAAACATGTAAGGATGTGCGAGAGTTGCAGCAGGGCGGACAAGGTGCAAGTTCTACTACGTCCACCCCTATAGAAGTTCGCTTGCCCCACAAGCCCGTGGGAAATGCTCTCTGTGGATATCTTGGGCCCCATACTGGACACCAATGGTGTACCTAAATATGCGATTGTCCTGATAGACAGATACAACAAGTGGCCGGAAGTGGACATTTGTGAGGAAGCGGATACGGAAGCTGTACTTTCCTTCCTCACCACAACATTCTTGAGGGAAATAATTCCCTAGGTAATCACGTGTGACAATGGGCCACAATTAATTTCAGCCAAGTGGAACGCGTTCATGGACCGCAACGGAATAGAATTCAAACACACCCCTGTGTATCACCCATCGGGAAATGGACTAGCGGAGAGATTTAACAGGGTGATAATGGGCTCCGTTCAAGCAGCAATAAGTGCAGGAAAAGACTGGGAGAAAGAACTATAAAGGATGCTCTGGGCATAACGCATCACCCCAGCCAACACTGGATACAGCCCATTCAAAGTACTTAGAGGACGAGACCCCTTCACAAAGGACAATCTAGCATGAAAACAACTGGTGGTCCAAAGCAAATGGTCCCCAGCTGTGGTACTTATAAAGGAAACAAGCGGTCCTCAGCATAAAAGAATAAAAGTAAACAAAATTATATAGACCACAATGGGCTACTATATATTTCTAAGTCCCTTGTCCAGCCGGACAGGGAGTTTGTAATGATCAAACAAATCGTTCAAGGTAAGGGACATATCAGAAACAAGCATTATGGTTACAGTAGGGCACAGTCCTGTACCGTACGGATCACTGAAATAATATCTACTACCAAAATATCGAGTTCCCAAAATATCGATGACAAAATATCGAGGGACATAATATCGACTTTCTATCTTCACTAAGGCAAGTACAAAAATATCGACTTTAAAATATTGAGTGTTAAAAATATAGACTATCAAAATATCGATTTTTTGATGTCTTTAAAATAAGTTAAAACTATTATAATATTACATATATTTAATATAAACATTGTTAAAATTATTAAATAAATGTAACATTATTACATAATTAATGTACATTTAAAAATTAATAATAATAATACATATATATATAAATACATGTTATTAATAAAACATATAGAATATATTTACCGTGGCATAGCAAAAGGTTTAAATTTAATGTAACCACTCCAGTGGGTGCTACATTACAGAGATCATTGGATAGCGTAGGGGTAAAAATTACTATTCCCACTCCAGTGGGTGCTACAGTAGAGAAAGCGTACGCCTGTACCCCAAAAACACTAAACTGACCCTGAACCCTAAAAATATCCCTGTACCCCAAAAACCCAAAACTGACCCTGAACCCTAAAAATACCCCTTTACTAAAAAACTCAAAACTGACCCTGAACCCTAAAAATACCCCTTTACCCAAAAACTGAAAACTGACCCTGAACCCTAAAAATACCCCTTTACCCAAAAACTGAAAACTGACCCTGAACCCTAAAAATACCCCTTTACCCAAAAACTGAAAACTGACCCAGAACCCTAAAAATACCCCTTTACCCACAAGCTGAAAACTGACCCTGAACCCTAAAAATACCCCTTTACCAAAAACTGAAAACTGACCCTGAACCCTATAAACACACAACCCGCTACAGAAAATAAATTAAAAAAATTTAATTATTTATCAATTATTTATTTTAAATTAATTACCAATTATATTTTAATTATTTACCAATTATTATTTAATTAACAATTACATTAAATTTACATAATTAATTAATTATAATTAAATTACTTCCCACCCTATTCCCCTATAAACACACAACCCGCTACAGAAAATAAATTTCTAAAAATTAATTATTTATCAATTAATCATTTTTAATTAACTATTATATTTTAATTAATTACCAATTATTATTTAAGTAACAATTACATTAAATTTACATAATTAATTATTTATAATTAAATTACTTCCCACCCTATTCCCCTATAAACCCACAACCCGCTACAGATTTATATTACTCAAATATTTTTAAATATTAATAACTTACCTTATTTTCGATATTTTTGTTGTCTATATTTTTTCTAGTCTATATTATGTCTAGTCTATATTTTTGATTCGATATTTTGGCTATTCTAGTCGATATTAGTCAATATTTTTGTTGTCTATATTTTGTCTAGTCTATATTTTGTCCAGTCTATATTTTTTACTCGATATTTTGTCCAATCGATATTTTGGACTCAATATTATGTCTGTTTACCGTACCGTACAAAAGAGGGGAAAGTAAGAAGGTCATAGAGTGAAAGATTACCAGGCAAACAGGGTGAGCTTAAAGGCCACTGTCATGAATCTGAATTAGCAGTGTGTCCTGGAGTAAACCATACATACAATAATATAATGGGGTGAAACGTATGTTTACTCAAAGGAGTCAACGTTTCGATCCCACGCTCAATTTATAAGGGGATCATCTTCAGGGCTTGGAGAATGGTTTTGCCTGAATGGGAGTTTAAACGCCAATTGCAGTTGAATTGGAGGAATTCGGATCAGTTTGGCCGGAGTTATGATTCCAAGCAGGCATCCAACCACACAAGATGTGGTGCAAGTATGGAGCCCTTCGAGGCATTTGGGGCAAGGCACAGCTCGCAATCGGCACACCAACATCTTTTCAATCACCCGCGGATTTGTCATTTAACTGACCGCGCCTCTA
Organism: Lissotriton vulgaris; assembly: GCF_964263255.1. NCBI lineage: Eukaryota > Metazoa > Chordata > Amphibia > Caudata > Salamandridae > Lissotriton > Lissotriton vulgaris. The sequence goes on along the minus strand of NC_141685.1, from coordinate 1,098,588,912 downwards.
CAGACGGTGCCAATGCTCACGCCGCCCCTCAGAAATTCTAATTGATGCAAGAATTTAAACGCGATGCAACTGTCGCATCTCGCACCGTGCTAACTGCACTCTGCACGGAAGCGTAGCCCTGGCTGTGCCCCCTAAACGTCAACGAATCGGAAATTCATCTACCCATACGCCTCGAAGGGCTCCATACTTGCACCACATCTCGTGTGGTTGGATGCCTGCTTGGAATCATAACTCCGGCCAAACTGATCCGAATTCCTCCAATTCAACTGCAATTGGCGTTTAAACTCCCATTCAGGCAAAACCATTCTCCAAGCCCTGAAGATAATCCCCTTATAAATTGAGCTTGGGATCGAAACGTCGACTCCTTTGAGTAAACATACGTTTCACCCCATTATATTATTGTATGTATGGTTTACTCCAGGACACACTGCTAATTCAGATTCATGACAGTGGCCTGTAAGCTCACCCTGTTTGCCTGGTAATCTTTCACTCTATGACCTTCTTACTTCCCCTCTTTTGTACGGTACAGGACTGTGCCCTACTATAACCATAATGCTTGTTTCTGATATGTACCTACCTTGAACGATTTGTTTGATCATTAAAAACTCCCTGTCCAGCTGGACAAGGGACTGAGAAATATATAGTAGCCCATTGTGGTCTATATAATTTTGTTTACCTTTATTCTTTTATGCTGAGGACCGCTTGTTTCCTTTATAAATATTTGATACCCATGGTCCCTAGCTACCCACTGGGTTCCCCTTGTCTTTTCTAATGACCCCAGCTGTGGTACTTCGCAACATGGACAGAGCGCAGGCCTTGTACACGGAATACTATAGTCAAGTCAAGTCAAAGATGCTTTATTCGAGTTTTTCTCATAAAAGCAGATACAATCACAATTATAAAAACATCGATAAAAAAAGCACCAATACCCTCAAGAACAATTAATACATATATAACATTTTCACAGGATATACAAATAAAATACAGACAATCCCTGAATACAATAAAACAATCAGTTGCCTAAAACCCTCTGTCTGATAGTCCATGCCCATCCAAGATATTTAGCTGTAGGCTCATTATTGAGTTCTCTTGCTGGTTCATTTGTTGGTACACTTGCTGGTCTAGGACTTATATCAGTGGTGTTTTCTGCGATATAAGTCACTACCTCATCCATCAGATCCTTAGCAACATCGTGTTGCTTTACGTTTTGGGTGTGCTTCTCGATTTATGTGATTCTGTCTTCCAGTTCATCAAAGTTCTTGATTCTTTTGCGCACATTTGCGGTTGATTAACTGTTTGCACTTTTCTGTTGTTACTTCCATTGTAACCTCTGGTTCATCGCAAGAGTCATTTTCCGAAACATTTGATGCTTGCAGTACATCTTTTGCAGATTTTTTGCTTTTATCTCTTCTATCTCTTCTTTTTTCTGCAATTTGTTTTCTGTTTTTATTGTCAAAATGTGGAACCGTCAGCGCATTAATATTCCTCTTATTTTCATATATTTTTTCCAATTCTGCTAGTAGCAGTATTTCTTCCTGTGACCATAATTTTGACGGTTTGCTGCTTGCTAGAGCTGCTAGTCTAGCCTCATTTTGCGCTCTTGGATATGCATGCCGAGCATGTTGAGAAACACCAATTTTTGTTCCAAATCTGAGGTCACAGAAGCTGCATAGGAAAGGCAGCTCTCCTTTTTGAGGTCTTCCTTTACATTTGGCATAATGGCATGCAATATTGTGGTATTCGGCTTCTTTATCACATTTTGAACAGTACGTTTTAAGATAGAAGCCTTTGTGTTTGTTGGAGACATGTTTTCTCAGTTCTTTAAAAGTTCCCATTATGTCTCCACATAAGTCACATTTATATTTTTCGTTTGGGTACTTCCAATAAGTGACTTTCTTTGTGTAGTCACTTTTCTTTGTTATTACATTTTCGCTGACCTCGTATAATTCGGGGAAATTTTCTAAGTTTGCTGTACCAATGTCATTCTTGGCTGAGGAGGCCACAAACTCGATGGATTTGCTGAGGTCTATTGTTGTGTCTTCTTCTGCTATGGAGGGTGAACTAGGGCCTATATCGTGATCTGAATCGTTGTTCACTGTGGCATTGTTTGAAGCTGGTGCTTGTTTGTCAAATTCGGTGAGGAGGTTAATGATTTCTGGGAAAGACAGCACCTCCTTACGCCATCTTAACAGGGTTTTTATTCTCCAGGAACTACCCCATCTGGAATTGGGTTTTGTTTGCATCGCCATTTCTCACTATCACGCTCGCTGCCATGATAGAACCTTTTTTGGCCTGACTCTATATGCTTCTCTATGCAGAGTCTAGCACTTCAGAGGCAGTTACCGGCGGGATCACTGGGAGGTAAGGGCCACTACAACCGAGAATAGGTCAAGAGAGTCACAGCTACTTTCGCCATTTACCCGCGGTTCATTGAAATTCTTCACTTTGACATTCAGAGTACTGGGCAGAAATCACATTGCGTCAACACCCGCCTCGGGCCTTCGCGATGCTTTGTTTTAATTAAACAGTTGGATTCTCCTGGTCCCCACCAGTTCTAAGTCAGCTGTTAGGCGCCGGCCGAGGCAGAACGCCGGCCTGCACCCCCGGGGAGGGGACATGGAGTGAGGCGACCACCGCAGCTGGAGCGATCCACAGGAAGGGCCCGTTTCGTGTCCAGAGTCGCCGCCTCCCCGGAGGGAGGCGCCTCGTCCAGCCGCGGCGCGCACCCAGCCCCGCTTTCCGCCCCAGCGCGACCTACCCAGCCCTTAGAGCCAATCCTTATCCGGAAGTTACGGATCAGACTTGCCGACTTCCCTTACCTACATTGTTCCAACATGCCAGAGGCTGTTCACCTTGGAAACCTGCTGCAGATATGGGTACGGCCCGGCGCGAGATTTACACCATCTCCCCCGGATTTTCAAGGACCAGCGAGAGCTCACCGGACCCGCTGGAACCGCAATGCTTTCCAAGGCTCGGGCCCCTCTCTCTGGGCGAACCCATTCCAGGGCACCCTGCCCTTCACAAAGAAAAGAGAACTCTCCCCGGGGCTCCCGCTGGCTTCTCCGGGATCGTTTGCGTTACCACACTGGACGCCACAAGGGCACCCGTCTTCGCCACTCCGGGTTCAGGGATCTGAACCCGACTCCCTTTCGATCGACTGAGGGCAACGGAGGCCATCGTCCGTCCCTTCAGAACGGTGCTTGCCCATCTCTTAGGACCGACTGACCCATGTTCTACTGCTGTTCACATGGAACCCCTCTCCACTTCGGCCTTCAAAGTTCTTGTTTGAATATTTTCTACTAGCACCAAGATCTGCACCTGTGGCGGCTCCACCCATGGCCTTGCCCCGGGCTTCCGTGCTCACCGCAGTGGCCCTCCTGCTCGTCGCGGCTTAGCCCCCCTAGCTCTTAGCGCCGGCGACGGCCGGGTATGGGCCTGACGCTCCAGCGCCATCCATTTTCAGGGCTAGTTGATTCAGCAGGTGAGTTATTACACACCCCTTAGTGGATACCGACTTCTATGGCCACCGTCCTGCTGTCTATATCAACCAACACCTTCTCTGGGGTCTGATGAGCGTCAGCATTGGGTGCATTAACCCGGCGTTCGGTTCATCCCGCAGCACCAGTTCTGCTTACCAAAAGTAGGCCACTAGGCACTCGCATTCCATGCCCGGCTCCACGCCAGCGAGCCGGGCTTCTCACCCAATTAAAGTTTGAGAATAGGTTGAGATTGTTTCTGCCCCAAGACCTCTAATCATTCGCTTTACCATATAAAACTGGGGGCTCCGAGCGCCAGCTATCCTGAGGGAAACTTCAGAGAGAACCAGCTACTAGATGGTTCGATTAGTCTTTCACCCCTATACCCAGGTCAGAAGACCGATTTGCACGTCAGGACCGCTGCGGACCTCCACCAGAGTTTCCTCTGGCTTTGCCCTGCCCAGGAATAGTTCACCATCTTTCGGGTCCTATCACGCACGCTCATGCTCCAACTCCCCGACAGAGCGGGCGAGACGGGCCTGTGGTGCGCCCGCCGCTAGAAGCGCGGCAGGATCCCACCTCAGCCGGCGCGTGTCGGCCCTCACCTTCATTGCGCCCCAGGGTTTTACTCGGCCCTCCGACTCACGCACGTGTTAGACTCCTTG